>NC_091839.1:52330975-53580975 GCF_037783145.1 Equus przewalskii | reverse complement strand
TGCTCTGCTTCTGACGCCTAGGGATTTGCTGGTTTGGATCCTGGGTGCAGACCTAGCACTGCTCATCAAGCCATGCTGGGGTGGCATCCTACATAGCAGAACTAGAAGGACCTACAACTAGAATATACAACTATGTACTGCGGGCCTTTGGGGAGAAGAAGAAAACAAAAAAAGATTGGCAACAGATGTTAGCTCAGGGCCAATCTTAAAAAAAAAATACACTCAAAGATCATTTTGAGGGCCTCACTTGGAATAATGCTATAGATTAAATCAAACACATAGTTTATTTTCTATGTGAGGTGAAAAAGTTAAAATATAAGGTATTGACACTTACCTGATTCAGAGAAAACCAGTACAAAACATATAACAAATACATTAACTAACTGATATTTACTAATTGCTTTTTGTATGATATGTTTGAAGATATAAATGATACATTTATTGAAGATTTAATACAAAAATAATTTTTGAGTCAGGGTTTAATGAAGCAAGTTAGATGTGGTGGGAGATACGTCATCTCAGTTTTGGCCAATCAAGGACAAATAAGATGTTAAAATGTTTTTACAAGAAAGAGAATAATATTAGGATAATAATTATATAAAGTGTTGTTCACTTAATAGAAGGGTTTGAATTTTTAAAATTGAGTTTAGATTTATTTCCTTTCTATTCCAGAATATCATCATGTCCTTATATATGAGCAGTAAAGAATAAGGAAACCATTCATATTGTAAACATCTTTATTACTTTGACATTTTTTCCTTCAAAGTAGGACTTTACTAACTCCATGAAATAATGATTTGTATATCAATTACTAAAATTTTCCAGCAGAAGACAGTATAAGTATTCTGATAAAAACTTGGTTATGAAAATTTTCCAAAATATGGAAGTTTCTTCTAATGGATGACATATTTCATCCTACTTGTCCTTAGGAAGATATGAGCTTAATTTAAAAAAAAAAAACTAACTGTCCGGATTCAAGCAAAGGTGAAATTAACAGGGACTGGAAATTACTCCCCGACTTGAAACTAATAAACCAAAATAGATAAAATAGATAAACAACAGTTTTCAAGAGACTAGACACCAAGAAATGAAGGGCACTTATCCCTGAGAAGTGGGAAACAAGTGATGCAAGTCCTAAATTTGCCCGAGATTACTACTGTGAATGAGTTTGCAGGCCATGCTTCAGGGAGTGAGAAACCAGGCAGGACCCAGTGGATGCCCTGAGCTCAGGAGACTCAGCCTCGTGTCTGGGTAAAGCAAGGGGGTTAGAGTTCCCAGGACAGAGCACCAGAATGACGAAGCTGACCAGAAAGAGAACTCTAGCAGTGTGCAGAGGGCCCCCCCCACTTAAGTATTCAGCTTAGCACTGATCAGCAAATGTAGGTAAAGAAACTAGTGGGGAACCTGGACACAATCACTGACAGGATTAGAGGTAACAATGCCCAGTAGCCACAAAAGCCCCTAAATTTTTATTCACAAGATACAGAAACACAAAAGAGTATAAGATGGATTATTAACATTAATTAGTACTATGGGGTCATAAAAATATCAGTTTTGGAGCCAGCCCTGATGGTCTAGTGGTTAAAGTTTGGCACTCTCACCACTTCAGCAGCCCAGGTTTGTTTCCTGAGTGGCAGAACCACATCACCTGTCTGTCAGTAGCCATGCTGTGGCAGCATCCCACATAGAGGAACTAGAAAGACTTACAACTAGGATATACAACCACGCACTGCGCACTGGGGCTTTGGGGAGAAAAAAAAAATGAGGAAGATTGGCAACAGATGTTAGCTCAGGGTGAATCTTTCCCTGCAAAAAAAAAAAAAAAATCAATTTTTAACATAAAATAGTAACAGTTTGTTATAAAATGACATAAGTGAAAATTTAAAATATCATATATAAGAGCAAGAAGAAATACTCAGAAACCTAGGTATAAATCAAGCACTGAACATTCTTTTCAAGATCCTGTTTTTCCAATAATTTATTTTAAATATCTGGGTTTTATCAAGAGGGCCCTAGTTCATATATTTCCCGGATACATAACTACTGGATAGTCTTTTTTTGGTGGAGTGGGAAGAGAGCAATGGTACTATGATAAGTTCTCATTTTCTGTGTTCAGTATGCACCTACGTGCAGAGAGGGAAATACTTACATCTGAAACCTTAGTGGGATCTCACCACAAGGCTTTTTCAAATGTTAAGTCTAGAAAGGTGATAAACAAAACTTTGTTTTTTCATTTTATTTCAACGAAAGATATAAAAAGCATCTATAGAGAGAACAATGAAATATTATAGATATGTTATGACTTGTCTAAATAAAGGGATGTATTTATATGCATTTATGTATTGAAAGACTCAATACGATAAAAATGTCAATTGCCTCTAAATTTGTTTGTAGACTAAATGCTATCACTATAAAAATGACAGTAGGTTTTTAGTGGAAATAGGAAAGCTAACTTTGAAATATATATGGAAATTCAGTTGTCAAGACTAGCTAATAATTTGAAGAAGTACAGGTGGAGGAACCTAAGAGAATAATATAAAATGCAAGTATTAAGACACATAAAAGAGCCTGTGTTGAAAGTGTAATTTAACCTAAGTTGGAAGCTTCAGTTATTTTGAAAATTTATCTGTTAAATATTCCTACTGCTTTACAGTTCTTGATACAGGAGGTCTTACAGTACTACTTTCCAAATGGTCTTTAATATTCGAAACAATCTTGTGATTTTTTTCTGTATTGTTAATCATTAATTTTACCTAGAGCACAGAATTTCCAGGAGGCAGATTTTGCTGTGTGTGCTAAACCTAGACATAACAGCACTTTGGAAATAAATACTACAAAAAAATGGACATTTAAAGAATAATATTTTATGTCTTTTCTCTTTCTTAAAATAGCAAAATGTTGGCTCTACTTCACCCAAGTGCTGATATTTTAAAAAGCTTAATAATGCCTGTGGCTTGATTTGATGAACTCGCCTTCTCCTTCTCTCTTACATTAAGAGATGGTATTGTTCACTTAAAGCTTATTAAACTATGGCTCATGTTATTTCTTCCTCTCCTGGAATGTCAGCCCACATACATTATTCACATGAAGCCGAGTGAACTTTAAATAGGGAGATTATACTGGAGGGAAATGAGAAAGCCATCATTCTCAATTTTACCCCATACTGTTATTAAAGGTTACATAGGCAATGATCTTTCTTTTTCTTACTTTTTTTTTTTAGCACTATCTCCTTTCTTTTTATCCTGTCTATCTTATTCCTTTTCATCTCCCATAACATCCACATAATTCTGCTTGTTTTCTGTATTGTGTAAAGGAACTGGTTGACTTATTTAAAATTATTTACCATCTTCACGTTGTGAACTAGACATTTAAATAACTTATGATGAGTAAGACATCGTATGCCATATTACTTCCTTCTCTTCTCTGTCTAGAAGGTGATTGAGGTGAATTAAAGTCATTAAGTGTGAAAATATTTGCCTGAAGAATTTGAACACCAAGTTTCAGACTAACATCGATTAAATTATTAACAATGACAATTGCAATGAAAATGCTAACAGACCCTTACTAAACAGTAAACCAGACAATTACAGACAGCGTTTCCTGACAGTCATATGCTTATTTATCATCAAAATGTTTCCATAACAGCAGTTCTATACTACCTGACTGATTTATGCTTAAACAACACAGGGAACATATAAAAATGTTGCTTATTATATAAACAACAGTTTATAATTTCTGAGGAAATACTTAAACTGAAACGTACAAAACGAGATATTCAATTGTATTGCTATTTTAAATTTTGGTATAAAAATAAAAAGTGGTAGTATCTTTTAGAATTTTTATAAATTATTAAGTGTAATAATTGGTATTACTAGTAATCACTGCATTTATTTGTCCTTGGTAGTCTTTAATATGTTTCGTGGCTGTGTATATTAGGAAAATTAGAAGAAAAAAATTCAAGAAGTTTCAGAAGTCAACCACTGATATATCCTTGAAACTTTCTATGCGTATGAGAAAGGCAATGAGTTTTAGTGGAAAGAACATAGGCTTTGGGGTATAACATCGATTATTTCCATTTGTTTGTTGTATGAGTGGAGGCAAGTTACCTACAACCCTAAAGTTATGTTTTGTTATTGGCATAAAGAGTAAATAAAAGCAAATGTATAGATTTGTTCCTAAGAGAATGAAATAATAGAGCAAATATAAATTCACCTGTCTTCCCTGCCCTTAGTTTTCCTGAAAACTTCTCAGGGCCAGCCTGGTGGCATAATGGCTAAGTTCACATGCTCTGCTGTGGAGGCCTGGGGTTCACAGGTTCAGATCCCAGGCACGGACCTAGACACTAGTCATCAAGCCATGCTGTGGGGGAGTCCCACATACAAAATACAGGAAGATTGGCACAGATGTTAGCTCAGCGACAATCTTCCTCAAGCAAAAAGAGGAAGATCAGCAATCGCTGTTAGCTCAGGGCTGAACTTCCTCCCCCAAAATCACTTCTCTACCACTACTCTTACCTCCTCCTTGTCCCCTCACTATTTTGTCACAGCTTCTCATTTTGAGTTTATTAAAGATAACTCTTGGCTGTCTAATTTGTTAAGTCCTTTCACTTCAAGATTTTCAAATATTGCCTGTATGAAAAATATATTGTTACACCTGATTCAACTTTTGAAGTGTTGTGGCATCTCTGGCTACTGAGTGACATCTTTCCTTGGATATCTCCTCATGACCTCCATTTCCTAGATATTTACTGAAGTAACTTGAAAATTTAGGTCCACACAAATATGTGCACACATGTTTATAGCGAGCCGCTCTTTTCTTTCTTGTTTTTTTCTTAAAGATTGGCACCTGGGCTAACAACTGTTGCCAATCTTTTTTTTTTCTGCTTTATCTCCCCAAACCCCCCCTGTACACAGTTGTCTATCTTAGTTGCAGGTCCTTCCAGTTGTGGGATGTGGGACGCTGCCTCAACGTGGCCTGACGAGTGGTGCCATGTCCGCGCCCAGGATCTGAACCCTGGGCCGCCGCAGCAGAGCATGTGAACTTAACCACTCGGCCACAGAGCTGGCCTCAAGCCTCTCTTTTCTTAATCACCAAAAGATGGAAGCAACATCATGAGGCTATACTGATATAAATAAATGATTGATTGAATAAATAAATAAGTAAAGGAGAATCGATAAATCTCCCAGACAGAAGAATCCCAAATAATTTAGTAGATTCTACACCTTAAAGGAGGTAAAGCACAATTCCCCATGCCTTAAGAGTGGGCTGCACGCTGTCTTCCTTCCAAAGAGTACAGTATAGAAGGAGTTGTGTGGTAATCAAGTAATTGGATAAACCTCACAAAGCTTATTTCTACCAGCTGATCAGGGTTAATGTCAATAGTGACGTATGTTGATACTTTGTACCCTTACTATAATGAGATGAAGGGCATTTTACCACAGTGATGTTTGTCCCCAAAACACATAATCCCAGTCTAATCATGATAAAATCTCAGATAAATTCCAATAGAGGGATATTCTGCAAAATACCTGACCAGTCTTCTACAAACCACCAAGGTCATCAAAAACAGGGAAATTGTGAGAAACTGTCACAACCAAGAAGATCCTGAGGACTAAAGATAATGTGGTATCCTGAGTTGGGGGCTGGAACAGAAAAATGGCATTAGGTCCAAAAATGAGGAAATCTGAAAAAATACTGACTTTAGTTCATAATAATATGAAAAATATGGTTCCTGAAACTTGTAGGATCAAAAGAAAATATTTATAAAACTGTCAAAATTTAAGCAAATATTACTCAATTGAAAACATGATGAAAAGACAGTATTCATAGACAATACATTCCAGGAATTCCATTATATAACTAATAACAAGTTTAGAAAGTAAAATAAAACAGAAAAAAGTAGATGTTGAGAAATACGTCAACAAAGAAATAATAGATGAGAATCAAATCAGAAAATCCTGTTTTCATATTGTAACAGGGCCTGCAAATGTCTAAAAATGAATGTAAAAAAAGAAAGCCCTACACGTAGACGCATTTTAATGAAATTTCAGAAAACCGTAGGATAAAGCAAAAATCACACAATTTTCATAAGGAAAAAGTAAAAGTAAAAGATCATCCCTAAAGAAATCAGATTCAGGGGTGGGCCCCCTGGCCGAATGGTTAAATTCGCGCGCTCACTTCAGCGGCCCAGGGTTTCACCGGTTCGGATCCTGGGCGCAGACATGGCACCTCTCATCAGGCCATGCTGAGGCTGCGCCCCACATAGCACAACCAGAGGCACTCACAACTACAATACACAAGTATGTACTGGGGGGATTTGAGGAGAAAAAGCAGAAAAAAAAAAAAGAAGATTGCAACAGTTGTTAGCTCAGGGCTAATCTTTAAAAAAAAAAAATCAGAGTCATACTGGAACTAGATTTCTCATCCCCAAATACTAGGAGCCAGAGGCCATGCAGACAGGCCTTCAAAATGCTGGTGAAAAAAATCATGAAATGCAAAAACAAATGGACTTCAGGATAATTAGAATTTAATATATAAATATTGTTCATGTAAGCAACAAAATGTAACTTTGAGAAAATAAAATTTCAATGATGAGAAAATGAATTAAATTCATGGTTTAAGCTTTTTGATTACCACAGATAGAGTTCGATCTGAGAACTGGCGTGTGGTTACAACTTCTCAGGAAGGTTATTTCTCTTTTGTTTCTCTCAGGGTCTGGGCAAAATCATTTGCATTTTTCTGGAGGTTGAGAGGGACGAGGATAGTACCATTCTTGTTTACCTTATTCTGAGGATAGAGCTTTTTGCTGCACCAGCTTTCTAGGGAGGGCTGCTGCTTGACACCACACCCTGGACCCCAGAACTGGGCTTCAGCCTCTTACCCCAGGTGGCCTTCAACATTAAGACTCAGATTTACCTCTGTCTACAAAGGCCTTCAGGATAAAAGTGGCTTCCATAATTATTTGCCTTACACTCTGGGATCCTGTGTTTCATTACTTCGACTTGGTTTCAAGTTATTTGATACATTTGAGGATTAAGAAAAAATATTTTACTCAGTATTTTTACTTGGTTTTTGTAGATTGGTTCAAATTATCCCTTCAGTGATGTTTCCAGAAATTAACGTACAAATGTAAAAGAGTTATTTCGCACTAGTAAATTTGCAAAACTATTAGGGGAGTTAGAGATGGATGTGTTCGGCACGTTGACACCCAGCCCACTTCACCTCCCTGCACCCCATCTCCGTTATTGTATTATATCCTCTGATCTTATGGGAACTGAGGAGCTAACTAAACCATACTCACATGGTTCAAATAGTGTTTTTAGAATTATAATGCCCGTGTGGAATGCTTAAAAGCTCAAAGACTCTTGATTTCCAGACATTTTTATTTCATATTTGAATACTTCTTCTGTACCCCAAGATATTCTTCAAGTTGATTTCAAAATAAAGCTCCAAGAGTTTACTCTCCACCTGCAAAATTGACAAACATACACCCAGGCAGGCTAACAGGTACTATCCTGATTGTGAGAAAATGCAAAAAAAAACCAAAAAAAAACCACATATATAATTATAAACTTAAAGGCAGTGCTATAAATAAATTTAGAGGTAGTGCAGGAGGAAGATGAGGGAGTTCTTATGGAATGGGTCCTGTTTATTTCAAAGATGCCCAAGATAAATTCCTCTCTTTAGAGTGAAGAGGAGGTAGGCAGTTGAAGAGGGAGATGGACTTAGAATTAAAATTGAGGAAAATGGGACAGTTAATAAGAAGGAATAAAAAAACTTATAGGCGACGTTTTGGGGTAAGTTAGAATGTAGACCAGGGAATTGTAGTAAAGAAGAAATTGTATATAGATTTTTTTTTCAGCAGCTTGTGAAAAGTTCTGGGAATTTATACGGGTTAGATTATTTGTGGTGGTTATTTTGCAGAGCCAATGTGATGAAAAGACAAGATGGAAAGACACTTCAGGTAAGGAGAGAAAGTAAATAATGTGATGGCTCATGCAATTATGGCTCAGTAGTGAAGAAAATTAGGCCAGAATAGAGCTTAGAAATATGAGCAGATTGCAGCGATTTTGGGACTAAAGAGTTGATGAGTTTTTACATTATGTTTATCAAGTAAGAAAATGAAAGAGCACGTAATATACACTTATTAAATATCTGTTGATTGCCCACGAGGCAAAGATGCATATCATTAAATTAAATTAATGATTCCTGATTATCCAAGTTTTAACTAACTCATTTTTTTCTGTTTCCTTAAATTTAGATTGCGTGCAGTTCACTGTCATTGGTAAACTTTCAAGCGAAGTTTTTTCACCTTGTACTCCATTTGATTATTAACACTTTGGAATTAATTGATTAAACGTGACAACAAATAATCTCGCTGATCACATTGATATTTTTCACATTGTGAAAGATATTTTGACATGAGTTAGCATTCAGTTACCAAGAGCATGATTTTGCATCTGTTTGCTTCAAGAGTGGATGCCAGGGATGAATTGGTATTCTTAAGTGTGAAACTCCTCTAGCATGATTTATTTCTGAAATTTTGAACATCCTCTGGACTAATTTTGTCATTATATCACATTAGTACTAATTGAAGAGACTCAGAGTCTTGTTGTTTCTAGATGAAATGTAATTTAAATTCCAAGAAATGCAGGCTGTCATTGCTTCTTAGGTTAAATTAAATTGCTAGAAAATTATGCTGATATATCTTAAAGTAGCTGGAACTTTACAACTTTCTCTGATATTTTTAAGAGGTAACTTTGAAAGCATAAAGCAACTTTGGAGAGTTTCATTACAGTAGCTACTGCTCTAGAACACATTGAAAATTAATGCTATCAATTTTTGCCTTTGCTCTCCAAAAACCCTACTTTAGACCTATGTGCTGGACATATAGAGAAGAGAAAAATACTACTAAAGCAAAATATAATTGCAGCAAGCTATTTAAAAACATACATACACATAGATAATGCACTAGAGCCTACTTTTACAATGACACTTCCATTTGCTTCTTTCCTTCCCTAATTCTCATTCTTCTGTGAACATCCGAAACCCTTCTCAAAAATGTTCACTTTCTTCTAAAGGAAATATCAGAGAGCTGAATCAACGCTGTATTTACAAACTAGATTGCCCTAGGGGATCATCTAGGGATTTGGCTGTTTTTACATTTTGCTCACTACATTAGAGCAGTTCATTTCAGAAATAATGAGAGGGGGCCAGGAGCCAGTAATAACAAGAGACATCACAGACAAACTGATAGTAAAATATTCAGAGATATCTTTGACGTCAACTCAAGATAAAAATGACAATGATAATGAATCTTCTAAACATGAAGAAGATGGCTTTCTAAATCGTTCCTGTTGTTGCTCCAACTTGAATTATTATTGAAAGGTCAGTTCTACTGTGTGAAGGAAATGTCTAACTAAATGGAGACTTTTAACAGCAAATGAACATGAAATATAGGAGGCACTTTTCCAGAAATATTGTCTACAGCGGCAGCAAACTGTTTTGATCATCCTGACCATCTCCAAAAATCAATGAGATCAATGAGTGTGTGATAAAGAAGACTAAAAACAGCGTATTTTATTTAAATTCAGTTAACATATAATTACTTTCCAAATCACACACGAACGACCCTATTAATCTAAATTAAAAGACATTTATGCAATAGATTTCTTTCTCAGAAAATAAAACAGCATGAAAACACTGCATATAAACTAGCAGATAGTAATATAAAATTATAATTAATTTTAGAGAATAATAATTCTGTCATGTAATAATAACACTATTGTTAAAAATGAACATTATAAAATCAGCATAATTTGAGTGAAACATTATAAATTTGTATTCCACAAGAACACTGTAGACCCATGATATTTTAGGTTCTACCCAAGTTTTCATAAATTTCACCATTAATAATTTTCTTTGAGAAAAAAATCTGCATTAGCACTTAATTTTTTTTGAGACTTAAAAATATGTTGCTACAATTAGCAAATATTTTGGATTTGAATTAAAACAACTTGTCTTTTGTTCCATTATTCTCCCTATTACCCTAACAGAGAATAAAATTTCTGAGAATCCTTTAACTAAGCCTGAAAAGAAATAAACACTTAAAGATTTAATAAACAATAATCTTGTTATTGGTCTATCAATTTTAAAAGTGTTCTGCATGAAGCCATATTTTAAATACTCCTTGAGACATTTGTCCATGGTGACTACCCATATTTTATTTTCTGTAACGTCTCTTGGATACAGATGCATTCTTTTTTACCTTTTTTGCTACCACCATCTAAATTTGAAAACAACTTCTTACCTGGATTTTAACAATGCTCTCCTTTTGAATATCCCTAATTCCAGCTGCTACCCTTGCCAGTATTGAACACTGTTAACTGGGGCCAGGCTGGTGGTGTAGAGGTTACCTTACGCTTTGGTGGGCCAGGGTTCGCTGGTTTGGATCCTGGGTGTGGACCTACACATTGCTCATCAAGCCATGCTGTGGCAGCATCCCACCTAAAAGAATTAGAAGGACTTACAACTAGGATATACAGCTATGCACTGGGACTTTGGGGAGGAAAAGAAAAACAACACTGTTAACCAACTATGAATCTGGTTGCATTTTCTTTATTGTGGCTTTGCAATGTATTCTTTAGAATTATTGCTATTTCTAGACAACAAAATCACCCTGGGCGGCTTAAACTATGCTACTTCAATTTGTGAAATTTGTAATTCTATATTATTTCTATTGCATAATGTGTCTCATAGGAATGTACTACTAAAAATTTGATTCTTGGTTCAGTCACATCTTCATATAAAATTAGCTAAATCTTATTTCCGTAACAGCCTTATTTTGCCTCTAAAGGTAATTATTCCCTTTTGTTTGATTAAAAAAATGATATAACATGATGTTAAAAATCATTTTGACCAAGCTCTTTTTACATTCCATTTGTCTAGTTGAAGCAATTTTGTATTAAGTATTTTCAGTATGTCAGACAGTTATAGAGGTAACATAAGCAGATTGTTTGTGACAGGGAGCTTGGGCGAGAGAAAGCCTCCTGTTTTGCGTTGTACTGGTCTGGAGTGGAGTTTTTATCTCACTGTGCTGGGAGCGGCAAGGGAAGGCGTGATTCTTGGTCCAAGTACCACAGACTCTCACAGTTCTTGGCAGATTTTAGTAGATTATCTTGAATAAATTTTTCTTTGTTTACTATGTTCTCAGAGCCATTTCCAGAAACTTCAGATGTTTGTATTTTTGTAATTTTTACCAGTTTCACTGGGGAGTGGGTCCATGGAAGTCCACACACACTCATGGAGGAAGCAGAATTCCTAGAAATTCATTTTTCTTGTATTTTACCAAAGAATTGGTTCTTGACATACAGAAAAAAAGAAAACAAAAAGCAAAACAAAACAAAAACACTGGTATTTCACGACAATTTGGGAAGCATTGCATAAGAGAGTTGTTTAATCCTTAGATAGCTCTTTTAAATTTTACCTGCAGGCAAAGTTATTTTGATATGTGTGACTGAATTGCCTACGTCAATCAAAGTAAAGCTCAACTGAATTAAATAACCTGCTTTGACCATTGTTTTTAATAGTGTTCAGTCAGAATTCCTAAAATAATTTTGCTTATACAAGAATGTGATTATAATAAATTGTTTTCAACCATTAAAAGGAGGGAATGAAAAAGAAATGGACATGGCAGATAATCGGGGTTTTTGTCTTGGTTTTGTCTCTAACTAAATATATGACTTTCGAGGGAAACAATTACATTTTCGTTTTTCATTTTGTTCCTTTTGTAAAATCAGAGGATAGGACACTCTTAGAGGCCAGCTTTGGGTTCTCCTTATGTGAACACTACTTTCTACACTAAATGCACTCGCCATCTCCTCCTGGTTCATTATATGTCCCTTGTATGAATATTCAGTAGTGTCCTATGAACGCTTGTAGAATAGTACTTATGCCATTACATCAAAATTATTTGTTCACTTAGCTTTTTCTCTCATAAACTCTAATCTTGTGAAAGGAGGGACTACGTTTTATGAAGATCTAAAAGAATATCTTTTATATGAGACACTCAATTAATTCAAAGATTTTAAAATTAAATTAACTGAATTGAAATTTTGCTAACTATATTCACATTTGCTGAAGTCTACTTCTTATTATAATTTAATATATTTTAGAAATGCTTCTATCTACTATGATTTGTCTTTTTAACTTTTTCAAAAATTGAATAACTTTAAACTTTGCTCTTTCCTTTTGGCTATTCCCTCTTTCAATTAGTCCTAAGACATGTAGCTAGAATTAAGAATTACTACTCTTGTAGTAACTTTTCTATTTCTATTGAGAACTACTCTTCACCCACACTGTGTGTAGAGGCTGTATTTTCCCAACTTTCAGGCAAACAGTTAGACAAGAGAAATACACAAAGTTCAAAGAAACAGGCTAGATGGTTATTCAGCTAAGGCCCAAAGCGAAAGTATTTCATTGGTAGGTCACTATGTTGTAGAATCAAAATGAGGCAGATCTTAAACTTTGCAGCTCAGGAAACTAAATTTAGATAGTAGACTCTAAGTTGATCAGATATTCTTGTACCAGTTTTCACCATCCAAACCTAAAAGAAACTGATATATAAAAAAATCCATCTTATTGAATCATATAGTGTTCAATAAATCAGTAACCAAATCCATGTTGGCATGGATGGTAATTTGTAAATCATTGGTTTTAAAGGTGTCTAGGCAAAAATTATTATATTTATACTTTGATACAAAAGTGTATCCATTTTTCTCTGTGTTAGATTATATGAACAACTGTTTCCCAAGCATATTTTGTCCCTTCCCACATTATTTTATGTCACAAATTTCTGTGAGATGGAACTGCAGCCATATACTGAGTTAGGTGCACTTAATCCCTCTGTTTATTTGCACAAAAGGACACACCAGTCCTTTTCTGTTAACCATCATTTAACAGATAAGCATTTTTATCATCTCCTAGTTAATAATGAAAACTAACTCCTCAAGTTCTTTGCAGAAATTTTAGACCTCTAATACTCCGGTGACCAGTTCTTATTAAAAGTTAAAAAATCACATTACTGAAATATTGTTTGAAAGACAGTTTAAATTTTACCTTACATGCTTGTAATTTCCAAATTGAAAACTAAAAGCTATAAATTACTTTCTTCCTCTATGGGATGGATTTGGAACTACACTTGGAAGCTATACAGTAATTGTGACCATTAGTTGAATAAAACATACTGTTTTTATAGTACATATGCTACCATATGCTATGGTACATGGTTCTTTGCTATATTTATGAGGTAGTGGAAGAAATTTTTCAGTTCCAGTAAAAGACAACCTTCTGAGCACTCCTCATTTTTGTTTATGATATTGAGAGAGAGTCTTATATCTGACTATGTTTGTCTTTAGAAAGTCAGCCAAATTTGTGGCCCACTTCTAATCATTATACAAGAATTTATGTAATTTCATAGTACTTTATTTTCTTCTCCTAAAGTTTCCCCACATGTTCATTATTAATATATTTTAATGTATTCATTTTACAAATAATAATTAGATAGAGATGGTTACTAGAATTTTATTGAAAACTGTAATACTGCTTCAAATATGTAGAGAATTTCCATTCCTGGAAATTCAAATTTATGCTCAGAAGATTGCTTGCAGGACAGTAAGAGCAGAAGGAGAGGTGGCTGATAGGAGTCTTCATTCGACTCTCCCACCCATCCTCACGATCGACAAGTTACCATGGAGAAGGGAGAAAACTTTCACTCTTCCATTAGCTTGATAAGAAGGCACTTTGGCTGTCGTCAGACCCACTGGGGCTGTAGTCTGGCTCTACCGCTCACCAGCTGTGAAATGGTCAGCAAGTTACCTAACCTTTCTGTATCTCAGTTTTTAATTTTACAAAATTAGAATAACAGCAAGACCAGGACTTACCTCATAAGGTTTTTGTGAGGATAAAATGTGATTAATCCACACACATGTGCACACACTCAAAATGAAGAATAGTGCTTGGTGTGAGGTAAATGCTGAATACATGTTAGCTTGATTAAAAAAGTATGAAATAATTAGGAAATCATGTAATTTGGCAGCATATAAGTTCCTGCTGAATTGGTAGTATAAAAAATATATATCATTGATGTCCTAAGATGGGAATATTCTGAATATGTGAAATGATCATTTAAATTTGGCCTAAAGAGTTGGACAAAACCAATTCTTTTCCTACCACCTTACATTTCAAATCTATAACAGACACACTATACACTAATTCATTTCAAAATTAGTAAAAAGAATGTGAGAGAATTTTTAATGTTGGGCTTGGAAGCTTATCTTTTAGCTATAGTCTTGCTTCCTGTTTTTTATAAATTATACTTGTGAATCCTTAAGTGAGCAGATCAAGCCTGGTTATTAATTTTGTTTCAGTTACCTTTGAACAAGAGGCAATATACTATGTCTTGACATAGAGTGTGCTTTATGAAATTATATTTTTGTGATATTTCATGTTGGAATAGTTATTAAATCAGCTGGTTTGAGTTTATGATAATGTCTTTTTCTTCTAAGGGTTGATTAGAAAAATTTTATAATGGTTGCAGCATTAGCAACTAGTAACAGCCACAGTGACTGTTTATGTCCCCCTGATTTGACTCTCAGCATGTTAATGATTCCTTAAAGAAATGCAAACCAATTTAAATATAATATGGAAATTACTTATCATAAAAACCAGTAGTGAAAACTCCATGAAGTTTAATCCTCTTCTAATTTTATGTGTTTTATGCTGTAATTTTTAAGAGACTTGATTAGATTCAGGGGGAAAAAAAGTCTTACTGAAATAAAGATAATGACTCACATTGAATAATTTCCTTTCCTCCAGATAAGTCATGGTAATTGAAAATTGTGACTTTAGGGGTTAAGTTTAACCGTCTTTAAAATGGTCTTTTCATTGTTGACTAACTATTCAAATGAACTCTGATTTGACACCGCCATCCTTTTAAAGGCCTTTGACAAATATTACTAGGTGCCACCTATCCACATCTCTATTTCAATTATTTGTGCCTATAGTGTGGCTGTCAAAATGAAGGGCACGCTCCGACTGGTCTTTCTGAGGCCATTCTGAGTAGGACAAGAGGTTATTATCAAATCTCTTTGGGTCTGATTTGTACATGTGACATCCTTAGACTCTGTAAGAAGGTGTTACTATTCCAAATATCTGAAAATTAAGTCAACACTGTCGATCTCCTTTTCCAGATAAAAATATAATTATTAGGTGTTAAAATGTTGAATAGAGGATCAAAGAGACACAAGTTCATGGAATGGTTAAGGCTGGATGTGGACTCCAAGGCATGACTGCTTTTGCTAAGAGAGCTGTGTTTCACGCTGGAGGTTCCCTTTCATGAGCAAGCTGACAGCTGGCTCAGTTCTGGTTGGTCACCTAGCTGCCCAACAGCTACCTGTTTCTGGGGATGTGGTCAGCAAGAGGACTGATGATATTTCAGTGATTCAAATTTCACACAGGCCAGTAAGTTTGATTCTTCAGCTCCTAAGCAAAATCCTGCCGCGTCTGCTTTCTGTAAGTCCTGAGCTGTGAAGTTCAAAAGCCGCTGCAGCTGCTTTGTCAGGCAAAGATTTTCCAGTGGTCAGGCCTTACAGAGAGGGCATCCTTTGGCATTCATTTTTCAAACACTAAAGAACAAGCGAGGAGTGGAGTAGCGGCAAGGAGAAAGTGTAATGTGTGTTTCCACTAAATCAAGAGACTTCTCGTCACAGGCAAAAGGTATCAAGAAGGTACGGGTCCAGGTGAAGCTGCCTGAAATGAGACGGATCGCTCCTAATTTACTTTTATGTCAGGTGAAAGCCAACTGATTCCCTAAATATAAGAATCCTCTCTTTAGAGTGGAGTCTACAACCCACAGCCAAGAAATAGGTAGGTATTTGAACAGATGGTCACCAGAGGCACAATCTCCTGATAACTACTGAAGCGCTCATGAAGAAAACACATTTTCCTTGGAAGGATATTATGTCTATGTCAAAGCATCTATATCCCAAAGTGACAATCTCGCTTGATCAACATTTTAGGCACTATGCACAAACAGCTGAATTAAAACACGATTGAAAATTTTCCCTCTGTTCCACTCCCATGGCTTTCCCCTTTATCAACTCTCACTATATTAACAGAATGTAACTGCCCTTACAGACCCTCATATGATGCCCCTCCAATCCATATGCCATATTCCCGCCAGAGTAATCTTTCCAAAACCTTCATTTGAATCGTGAACTCCTCTCCTGCTTAAAACAATTAGATGGTTCACTATTTCCCTCAGGTTTTCCTAAACATGACCTTCAATATATCCACAATGGGTTCCACCTTATTTTTCCAGTTTAATTTTCATCACTTATACCTCATCTCCAAAAACGTCCTCTAGTCAGGTGAAAAAAATTTAAAAATAAACAAAACAAAGCTCGTTAGTCCTCCATACTCTGTCTCTCACTCATGCTCATTCACTTCAGTTCGCAGAACCTTCTCTGAGTGAATGTCCTTCTCTGCCATTCAAATTTCTACACAGGATGTAAGACTCAACTTCCTAAGAGCCTGAATTAGTTCCTTGTTCATTTATGCAACTTCATTGCAATGATTATATTTAATATCTATTATTGTCCTTTTACACTCAGTTTGAGAGGTTTCTGGCTTTACTATGATGGATGGTTTCCACTTGAAACTTGTACATTTTTGATATCATGTTGTGAGACTCCAGATATTATTTAAAACTTCTGCTTTAGCTGTAATTTTGTGACATTGTTCTGGCAGGACAGGAGGGGCTCTACTTCATTATTGCCAGATAGAGATAGAGGTCCAGGATCCCCACTTGGCTTCTATTGACACCAGAAGAGGAAGTGCCTCATTACGTCTGGGTGGAGGTGACAATTCTAACTCTGCACTGATACTATGTGGAGAAAAAGGAAGTCTTGTATACCGCTGGTGGGAACGTAAACTGGTGCAGTCACTATGGAAAACAATGTGGAGATTTCTCTAAAAATTAAAAATAGAACTACAATATGATCCAGCTATCCTACCTCTGAGTATTTATCCTGAGAACATGAAAACACTAATTCAAAAAGATATTTGCCTCCCTGTGTTCATTGCAGCATTATTCACAGTAGCGAAGACTTGGAAACAACCTAAGTACCCATCAATGGATTAACAGATAAAGAAGATGTGGTATATATACACGATGGAATATGGCTCAGCCATAAAAAAGATAAAATCTTGCCATTTGCAACAACATGGATGAAGCTTGAGGGCATTATGTTAAGTGAAATAAGTCAGACAGAGAAAGCCAAATACTGTATAATTTCACTCATGTGTGGAAGGTAAAAAACCAACAACAAACAAACACATAGACACAAAGAATAGATTGGTGGTTACCAGACAGGAAGTGGGAAGAGAGGAGGGTCAAACGGGTAAAAGAACACAAGAGTGTGGTGATGGATGGCATTTAGACTTTGGGTAGTGAACACGATATAGTCTACACAGAAGTCGAAATAAAATGGTCTACACCTGAAATTTATATAATGTTATAAACCAATGTTACCTCAAAATTAATTAAATACAAATTACTTGAAAATAAATCAATAACAGCTGCTGAAATACTGGCACAATATCATCCTTAGAGGTTGGAGTCTCAGCTCCCAGGACCTTTCCTCCAAGATTCCATGTTCGAACAACCCCATTCCTTCTCTCCTCTTTTTTCCCCTATAGTCCTAGAGGAGATAGCTGCTTCTGCAGGTGTTATTTCAGTGTTAACCTATTCACTCCTTTTTGATTGTTTAATTCTTTGACAACAGCTTAACAAATCTATCGTATTGAATTCCCTATTTTAAAATAATCTCTCTCAAATACATCTAACAGATTTCGTACTTTCTGGATATCTGGACTATTCAGCATTATGTCATTAATATAGGGTACCATTGTGATATTTTGGGTGATTCCCCATAATCTTTGCAGATTAGAATATCAGAGAGCAAAAACGTTGGCATGGACCAGAGACAAAACCAAAAATGGTGTTATTGGATACATCAGGTAAAAAGTAATCACTTCTGGTGGTTATTGAAAATTGGTGTATGGAAACACCACCACCAATAAACACGGTGTTTTCCTGTTAGGTAGTTTTCTATCAGTTGCCAGGAACTCTGTTTCTTTGCTCCAATAAAGACCACATAGGGAAAAACAATTTCATTTGCATTGTTTATAATAGGAATCCTTAACCACGAAATAATTTTGGCCAGATGTACTTGACTTATCTGGGATTGATTATAATAAAAAAAATTATGGATCTGTGGAAAACAGTTTCCTAGAAAATGTACTGAAGTATGAAATAGAACTTTTCACCATTAAAAGTGCTGTCCTCTGTGTAAGCGATACAATTGCATGTATCACTAAATCATATGTTAAATCTGGGCAGTAAGAAAGTGCCTCTGGGGTGGTGTTGGCAGTCCTGGATTAAGCCCTGCTTCACCTGTAGCTTGAGATGGATTTCATCCTTGAAATTATTCATAATGCTTTATATTGTGTAAAATATGACTTAATGAAAAGACCCTTTGCGTTGCCTCAAAACCATCACAAATTATGAGGCAGAGTTCTATGTGATAATATGAATATCTTCAATGATATTATTTATCATTAGAAATATCCCTAATGATAAAGAGAAATCATCAAAATTTGAAACACTAGGGACTATTTGTCCCCTTTTCCTGCGAAATAGATTGAATGTAAATTATATGTAATTGGATGTCATGAAGTTCCATAATTATCTATATATCTATTAGACAACATTAAAAGTTATGTAGATATATGTATATAAGATATGTATCTATATACCTAAGATCTATCTATTGATTGATAAAATAGGTGACCTACGGTGGGAGGACAAATTACTTTGTACTTTATAGCATTTTGCTTTGCTGGAATCTTTAAACAAGGTTTATGGGCTACTCATAATTAAAATAATAATAATGCTCTTCATATTTTGCTAAAACTTAGCCACTATGTGAGACAATGAAAGCATTTCACATTTTCCTCTGTTCACTTATCTTTAACTTTTGGACTCAATCTTAGCATACCAAAGATTTTGAGATAATAGTTCCCTTCTTACTTACCTATCACAATATGCCCACAACTTCTGCCATTTTTCCTGTTAAATATTAGAAGCCCTAAAGGCCTCAACACCTTCGGTGTGTCCACTCAATATTTCAGTGTCTATAATAAATAATCGACAATAGATTCTATATATTGTCTCAGAGGAATATTAGATGCATCCTTATCCTTTCCTTTGAACACTTTCATCAATCAGCTAAAATTTAATATTTTATATCTGTTAAACTATAAGTCTTAGGTTATTTAATATAAAATATATTTAGTTTTAGGACAAAATGGCATATATAATGATATATTTCCCCCTATATCTTATGTATTACAATTACTATACAATTTACTCTGTTAATATAGTAAATATTGAAATTTAACTCTTCTTTGTGTCTCCCAAATACTTTTATGTGTGTGTTTAATGAAAATAAAATAAAACAGAAGCCTATAGAGGTTAAACTATTTCTCTTAAATAGATATGTGAAAAGATTGAAAAAGTAAATGTTTGAAACTGTAATATCCAATTAGAGGTCTAAATGGAGAGCTGAGATTTCTATACTCTTCCTATATTACTCACAATTATGCAAGAGAATGGAGGGACCTATATATGGAATCGCTATGGAAGTCATTCTCCTCACATCAACCCAGAAGGCTTACTAACGGGTGAACTCCAGCTGTCAATCATGTGAAAAACTATTCATCCATCATTTGTAAAACTTAAAATTAGGTTGGCTAAAAAAAGAAGATTCATTCTTATCAACCAATTTTCTATTGCTTGGTTTTATTACAAAACTACATCTGAGGGAGAAGGTAAAATTATTTTCAATAATTAAAAACAATCTGATGTCCTAGTGCCAAGCTGAAAATCAGTGTTAGTGTGAAACAATCATCTTCCTTGCATTCTCCATAAATAGCTTTAAACATGAGAATTTGGGAATGATGGTGAATGAAATGCCGTAACAATAAGAAGATAAAGACAGATGAGCAACTCCTGGTTATTTTTAAAACCCTAATACATTATGGAATTGGCTTTTTATATTCTTTCTACGTAAGTGAGATAGTTATTAACCGGGCAGAGCATGCATAGCTTTTATCGTTTAGATGACTGAGCCAGGTTTAAATGTCATTTAGGAATGCTTACAACATATGGCATTGATAGATGAAAAAGAAAATTGCCATTTCAAGTCGACCTCTTCTATCTAAACCAGGGCTGTCTTTAGTGAGTTTAGGTAACTACCTAAATTAGTCATCATTAAAGAGCTGCAAGCTCTGAAAAATTGACTTTAAGTTGTCACATTTAGAAACGTTCTTTTGTAAGAAAGGGTAAAACTTACTATAATACAGAAAAGTGAGTTTATGTATTGTTTTTAACTTTTCTTTGATGCGATTCAGATTTATTCATAAAAATTCTTTAGATAATCTGTTTTATCTAATCATTATTAACAGAAAAGAAACCTTCTCTGGCAGCTTGTATTCATTATTGCTGAAATTGTTTTGAAAATACTTAGCAGTAGAATATTCTTGTGTTCCCCTACTATTTCTGGAATGAAATTCTACCACAGCAAAGATTATGGTTGCAATAAGCAAGACTTTAGGGGCTGGCCCAGCGACGCAGAGGTTAAGTTTGCCCGTTCCACTTTGGCAGCCAGGGTTCGCCAGTTCGGATCCCGGGTGCGGACATGGCACTGCTTGGCACACCATGCTGTGGTAGGTGTCCCACATATAAAGTAGAGGAAGATGGGCATGGATGTTAGCTCAGGGCCAGTCTTCCTCAGCAAAAAGAGGAGGATTGGCAGCAGATGTTAGCTCAGGGCTAGTCTTCCTCAAAAAAAAAAAACACAAAAAACAAAGACTTTATGTTTTCATAAGATATACAAAATTTGTTTTATCAGGTTGAACTAAAGGGTTTATCCCCAACCAGATTAGATTCATTTTTTGCAAAAATAAAAATGAACAAATAAACAAATATGTATTTCTACTTCAGTCTTTTCATGCATGGGCATTTGTTATATTCTTTAATTCATTTAATTTTGTTCAAGTTGCTAATTTTCTTTAAAATCTTATAACATCTATTAAACATTTTTTCAAATTTTCTTGATATTGATAAGAAATAAAGAGTGGAGGTTAAAGAACCTTATTTTTATTGAACATCTGGTAGGCATTTAACATAAGTTATTACAACCTATGTAGGACATATCTTCTATTCAGGATGCTATGGGGTAAGTAAAAATATCTTGTGGAGAATTAAAAACTATTTTTATCTTAGTCGCTAGCCTCTCTCTATATAGATCCTATTTCATTAACTTTTTCTGTTTAATTTTCTTTTTTAAAAAATTTTCTTTTTTATAAAAATAACTTCAGATAAACCTCACAAAGTGAAAAAGAAATATAGTTAGCAACCAACTCCTAAACTTATAGTTCATATCCACGTGGAAATGAATATGTGGACGTATGTATGGGAATGGTAAGTACCAGTGAAGCACGCCAGCTCTTTCCGATGACTAACAGAAACAAAAACAAAACCACTCCTGTTAGATATTCCCATTTGTTGATAAATATAGCCTGGCTGAAGCTGAAAAACTGTGGCTTTACAAATGGGCTACATCATTCAATTTTTCCAATTTCTAAGAAGTTCTTTATTTGTGATTTTATCAAAATAAGAGAAAAAAAACCAACCTAAACTAATGGCTTAATTTGGAATTCTTAATTTTTGCTTCATGTTATACAAGAACTGCACTGCGCAAGATGATAGCCACTAACTACACGTATATATTTAAATTTAAATTGACTTAAGTTAAATATAATTTAAAATTTCTTAGTAACAGTAGCCTCATTGCAAGTGCCTGAGGGTTGCATGTGGCTGGAGGCTCTCATTTGGGAAGGTTCAGATATAGAATGTTTTCGTCATTGCAGAAATTCCTATTGGACAGTGCCATTCTCAAATAATTTAGTCTGACATATCTAAGTTTAAATATGACAGGTAAAACTGGCAAAATATTCAAAAACAAATTTGAATCTCTTAGCATATTACACATGGTGGTCGTTCACTACTTGATTTTTCTACACGTGTTACACTCTGATTTTCCAGATTTATACTCTTGTAGTCTACCAGAGCTACACAGAATTGCTTCTACTATGTGAGTCCATACATTACAACAGGCTCCGTAGTTATGTACATTCTCACACATTCTACAGTGACTCCCAATTTTTAGTAAGTTTCCTGCATAGCTCCTTGATTATTTTCCTTTCTCAGTGGCTGCTTGATAGTTTCGCAGTGTGATGTTAAACAGCTCTTCCTAAATAGGTTTTACCTATATTTTTGTTTTTCGCTTCCAGAGATTTCTGTTCTGAGCTCATGTCTTTCTCAGCAGGTCTAATATTGTGAAATTTCTTAAGTTCTTTCTTCTGGAAAGACTTCACAGGGACATTTCTCTCTTCGAAGTTTGGGTTAGTGGTTGCAGTAGAGAAGGAGAAGCAGTTCTCTGAGAGTCAGAGGCATCGGTTAAATTGCATATTAAACCAGTCACTAAGTGAAGGAAGCTGGGCAAGTTGATCTACTGTTCTGATCTTATTTTCCTCATATCTCATTTGGGCATATTAAGTGTGCTTTTTCCTCGAAGATCTTTTGAGTGAATAAAATTATATAATACATGCGTATGAATAGTTTGGATATTTGAAAGTTGTCTAAAATATCAGTTGTTTTAACCTACATTCCTCATGCATGTTGGTACCTCTAACTCCATCTTTGTTTTATATTTTAAATTCATTTCATCTTGCTCTGTCTAAATAGAAAATAGAGATGTGACAGAAAAATACTCAGGCACGAAGTTTCAAAAAAATATGATATTTTTTCATATTTCATAAACGCATCTTTTTCATGAATGATTATTCAACCAGCAATTTATTTGGCACTGTTAATAGACTAGTTAGACAATTTAACAAAAGAATTAAATGAGCTGTATATGCAGACAGTTTAATAGTGATCTTTAACGAAATCCTTAAAGACTTGATTTCCAATTATTTTTTAGGAAATCTTATTAACAGAAGAGAATATTATTTATATGATATAGCAAGAAATTCCTAGTGTTGGAAATACTTTTATAACCTCAGACTGTTTTAAAAATTATAATACGAAATTTGATCTGAATAATTATAATAGGTAGGCATATACTTACGTTTCGTAGACTACCAGGGCCATCCACTTTAGTGGACTGAGTTTTGCTGAGGCATGATAGTGACTAGTTCTCACTTGGAGGCTGATGGACAGGACTAAGTTCTTGAGGTAACTGCTATACATCTAGATATTGGTTTAAACAACTGGCCAAAGAATATTACTGAACCAGTAGGGAAAACTGAGAGAAGCAGATATCGCAGAAAATCTTGTCAAAGCATAGATTCCAGACATTTTAACCTAGAAAACCCTACTAGCTACCAAGTAGAGAGCTTGATATGTAAACTTCAGGGCTACAGTTCAGGGAATGAGCTCTCAGGAGACCAGAAAAATCAGGGCGTCTTCAACATGTAAATTATATTTACAGTCTAGTTTATAAAAATGAGATCAAGAGAGAGGATGGAACAAGGAAACGAGGTTGTGCCAAGAGGTAGGTAAGCTCTCTTCCCTGCAGAAGCACAGTTCCTGTGGGATGCTTGAGTTTAGAAACTCACAGTAACATGTACAACCTCTGCTGCTATGGCTCGTGGGGCCCCAGGATCATGGTGTGACAAAACCAAACCCACCAGGAAGCCTGCTTTCCTCTACCTACCTGTTAATGTCATTCAGACAAGTAAAAGAAAGGATCTAGGCTTATTCTAAGAATCATCTTTTCTTTTTAGGGGGTGGGAAATAAATCTGCTAATGAAAATTATATACAATAGCATTTTAAAGAAGCTAGAGGATTATAGTAGAATAGCCACAGCAGAAGTAGAGAGTAAGAAGTGCTGTGGTCTGAGTGTTTGTGTTTCCTCAAAATCGTATATTTCTATTTATTGTCCTTATTCTTTGTTCCTATTTTTATTTCCCACTTTTTCTCTCTTTTGTGGTTTTAACTGAAAATTTTATATGATTTCATTATCTCTTCTTTCTTAGCATATCATTTATAGTTCTTTTCAAAAATTTTTGGTGGAACCTTAGAGTTTGAGATATAAATTTACAACAAAGCCAAGTCCACTTTCAAATAAGACTATGCCACTTCTCTGGAATGCAAGTACAATATAATGAAAGCATTTTAATTCTTCCTTTTTGTCCTTTGTGTCATTGTTGTCATTCATTCCATTTACTCAGAAGCATACACAATTGGATACATTGTTGCTATTATTGTTTTGAATAAGTGATTATCTCTTAGATGAATTAAGAAGAGGAAAAATAATAGTTTTTTATTTTATCTTCACTTTTTCTTTCTCTGGTGCTCTTTCTTTACATAGATGTGAGTTTCTGAAATCCATCATTTTCCTTCTTCTTTAAAACCTTCTGTAACATTTCTTGCAACACAGATCTACTGGCCACAAATACTCTCAAATTTTGTTTGTCTGAGAAAGTGTTTATTTCTCCTTCACTTTTGAAGGATAATTTATTTCACTGGGTAGAGAGTTCAAAATTGATGTTTTTTCTCTTAGAATATTATTTTAGTAATTAAATATTTTAATTATTTCACATACTCACTTCACGTCGCATTGTTTCTGAAATGAAGTTGGATGTAACTTTTATCCTTGTTCATCTTTTGGTAGTTTTTATTCCTCTGGCTTCCATCAGGATTTTTTATTTATCTTTAATTTTCTGTACTTTAAAAATGCTATGCTTAGGTACAATGCTTTGCGGGCGTGAAGGGCTCGTTTATTTTGCTTGTGTTCCTGAACTCCCTGAATCTCTGATTTGGAGTTTACATTCATTAGGGAAATTGTCACTCATTATTGCTTCAAATATTTCTTCTTATTCTTTTCTCTCCTTCTTTTCCTTCTGGCATTCCTGTTATGTATATGTTACATCTTTTGTATATATCCCACAATCCTTGGATATTATATTCTGGGTTTTTTTTTCTGTCTTTTTCTCTCTTTGCTTTTAAATTTTGGCAGTTTCTATTGAGATATCCTCCAGCTCAAAGATTCCTTCCTCTGCTGGTCTAGTCTGCCAATAAGCTCATAGAAGGCATTCTTCATTTCTGTTAGTGTTTTTGACCTCCAGCATTTCTTTTTGATTCTGTCTTAGAGTTTCTATCTCTTTGTTTAATTGCCTATCCCTTCTTACATGCTGTTTCCTTTACCCATTACAGCTCTTAGCATATTAATCATAGTGGTTTTAAATTCTCAGTCTGATAATTCCAACATCCATGCCATGTCTTGTTCTGATGCTTGCTGTGTTTCTTCAAACTGTGTTTTTTTTTTTTAACCCTCTAGTATGCCATGCAATTTTTTGTTGAATGCCAGGCAAGATGTACAGGGTAAGAGGAGCTTCCATAAAGAGGCCTTTGGTAATGTGGTTTTAAGGTGCAAAGGGAGGGAAAGCATTCTATAAGTCTCTGATTAGGTCTCAGTCTTTCAGTGAAACTGAGCTTCTGAACTGTGAACTTCATAAGTGTTTCTCAGTGTTTTTCACTCCCTCCTCCCTTAAGTGGGACAGGATTGCTAGAGAGGGCTGGAGTTGGATAATTCTCTTCCCTCAGTGGTTAGTTTTACTTCAAAGTGGACTTGGATTTGTTGTAAATGTATATTGCAAACTCTAAGGCACCACTAAAAAAGAAGGACGTATACATAATATGCTAAGAAAGGAAAGAAATTATAATTATATAAAATTTTCAATTAAAACCACAAAAGGCAGAAAAAGAGTAGAAGATAAAAATAGGAACAAAGAATAAGGGCAATAAATAGAAAAGAGTAATAAAAATACAGATATTAATCCAACTAGATTAATAATCACCTAAATGTTAGATGTCTAAATATATCAATTAAAAGACAGATTGTCACAGTGGATCAAAAAACAAGACCCAAATATATATTGTCCACAAGAAACCCATTTCAAATATAAAAACATATTAGATTATAAGTAAAGCAATGGAGAAAATTGTGCCATGCTAACACTAATCAAAAGAAAGCAGGAGTAGCTATATTAATTTCAGACAGAGCAGACTTCAGAGCAAGGAAAGTTATCAGGGATAAAGTAGGGTATTACATAATGATGAAAGAATCAATTATTTAAGAATATTTAAAAATCCTCACGTGTTTATGACTAACACCAGAGCATCAAAAAATGAGAGGCAAAAACTGATAGAATGTCAAGGACAAATAGATGAATCCACTATTATAGTTAAAACCTCCAGTGTCTGCTATCAGAAATAGACAGATCTAGCAAGCAAAAATCAGTAAAGACATAGTGAAAGTCAACAACACCATCAATCAGCTGGATCGAATTGCCATCTTTAGACTACTTCACTCAGCAACAGCAGAATACACATCCTTCCCAAGTTCACATGGAACTTTCACCATGATATGCCACAAAACACACCTCAACAAATTTGAAAGAATAGGAATCATACTGTCTGCTCTCAGACCACAATGATATTAAACTACAAATCAATAACAGAAAGATAGCTGGAAAATCCACAAATACTTGGAGATTAAACAACACACTTATAAATAACATATAGGTAAAAGAAGAAATCTCAGAAGAAATTTAAAAATACTTTGAACAAAATGAAAATAAAAACACAACTTATCAAAATTTGTGGGAGAAAGTGAAAGCAATGTTTATAGGGAAATTTATAGCAGTGAATGCATATATTAGAAAAGAGGAAAAAATGTAAAGTCAATTACTAAGTTTCCATCTAAGGAAACGAAAAAAAGAGCAAATTAAATGCAAAGAATGCAGAATACAAGAAATAAAAATTAGATCAGAAATCATTGAAGTTGAAAACATGATAATAGAGAAAATCAAGAAAACCAAAAGCTGGTTCTTTGACTAGATAATTAAAATTGATAAGCCTCTAACCAGGCCAACTAGGAAAAAAAGAGAGGACACAATTTGCTAATGTCACAAAAGAAATAAAGACATCGCTACAGATCCCAAGAACGTTAAAAGAATAATAAAGGGATATTATGAACAACTCTATGCCCACAATTTTGATAACCTAGATGAAAAGGACCAATTCCTTGAAAGGCACAATCTTCCAAAACTCACACAAGAAGAAGCAGACAATCTGAATACATATATCTATTAAGTACATGGAATCAATAGTCAATAACCTAAAACAGAAAGCACAAGGCCCAGATGAGTTGACTGATGAATTACAAAAAATATTTAAGGAAGAAATTATACCAATGTTCTATAATCTTTTTCAGAAAATAGAAGCAGAGAGAATACTCCCTAACTCATTCTATGAGGCCAGCATTACCTTAATACTCAAACCAAGACATTACAAGAGAAGAAAACTACAGACCAATATCTTTCATGAACATGGATGCAAATATCCTCAACTAAATCTGAGCAAATTGAATCCAGTAATGTATAAAAAGAATTATACACTATGACAAGTGGAATTTATCCCAGATATGCAAAGCTGTTTCAACATTAAAAAACCAGTTAATGTAATCCCCCACATCAACAAACTAAAGGTGAAAAAATGAAGTGTTCCTATCAATAGATACAGAAAAAAACATTTGACAAAATCCAATACCCTTTCATGCTAAAAACTTTCAGAAAACATGGGATAGAAGGGACTTCCTCAACTTGATAGAGAATATGTACAAACAATCTACAACTAACGTCACACTTAATGGTGAGAAACTAGGTGCTTTCCCACTAAGAAGGAAAAGGCAAGGTTGTACCCTCTTACCACTCCTTTTTAAAATTTTACTAGAAGGACTTGCTAAAACAATAAAACAAGAAAAGGAAATAAAAGTTATAATGATTGGAAAGGAAGAAATAAAACAGAATAGAGAGCCCAGAAGCAGATTCAGATAAGTATAACCAACTAATCATTGACAAAGGCTATAAAATGAAGCAAAGATAGTCTTTTCAACAGTGGTGCTAGAACAAATGGATATCCATGTGGTAAACAATGAATGTACACACCGGCCTTAAACCCCTCACAAGAATTAACTGAAATGGGTCACAGACCTAAATGGAAAATGCAAAATTATAAAGCACCCAAAAGATAACACAGGAGAAAATCTAAGTGATCTTGTATTTGGCAATGACTTTTTAGTTACAAACCTGAAGGCACGAAATAGAAAATTGATGAGCTGGACGTCATTAAAATTAAAAACTTAGATAAATAGACAGAGAACTGATAATGGAATAACTAAGAAGTACAAAGGCAGTCTGTTTTACTGCTGAAAGATCAAGAAGGCAGAAGGAGGCCTGAGTCAGAAAATTGGTGTAAAAACAGTTTGTTCTAAACTTATCTCTTTGACTGTCTTTTCTTTCTTCTTGAGAACAATGTTTTACAGAGGTAGCAAGTTCTGAGTAATAATTGAGTAGTGCAAAGAGTACCTATTAATTATAAAGAGTTCAAAATGGGCAGAGATCACAGTGGGTTAGAGCAACCCAGGAATTAGTGACTAGAACTTGGTCTCCAAGGAGGGGTAGGATTCAGATTAAGCGGAAAAGAGAGATAAATGAGGGGCTTTCTGAGTGGAGGGAGAGGCCGTGGACAAAGGAAGCAGAAAGCACAAGACCATTATGAGTCCTGGTTTTAACAGATGGGAAAACTGAGACTCAAATAGACTAAGCAACTTGTCTAAGGATACACAGCTTCTATGTTACCATCCTGGAAGTTAAAGTAAAGCTTCTTGATATCCAAGCCACGTTCTTTCCCCTAAAGCCCAAATTCACAAGGCTGATAGACATGTAAACAAGTAGCTATGATATAGTAAACATTCATGAATTGAAAGCTGTTTCATTACTTTTTGTAAAAGACCACAAAACTTCTACTCTGCTGAAGAAAACGTCAAGAGCATGAGAAAACAAGCCAAAGACTGGGGGAAAATATTTGCAAATATGCATCTGATGAAAGACTGTTTCTGAAATATACAAAGAACTCTTAAAAGTTAATAAGAAAATGAACAAGACAATTAAAAACTGGCCAAAGACCTTAACAGATACTTGACCAAAGAAGACATACAAATGGCAAATAAGCACATGTAAAGATGCTCCACATCATATGCATCAGGGAGATGCAATTTAAAACAACAATGAGATGCTACTACACATGTGTTATAATGGCCAAAATCCAGAACACGTACAAAATCAAATGTGGATGAGGAGGTGGAGCAACAGGAACTCTCCTTGCTGGTGGGTATGCAAAATGGTACAACCACTTTGAAAGACATTTTAGCAGCTTTTTACAAAACTAAACATACTCTTTCCATAAAATCCAGCAAGTGAGTTCCTTGGTATTTACACAAAGGTGGTGAATATGTATGTCCACACAAGAATCTGCACATGGATGTTTATTGCAGCTTTATTCATAATTGCCAAAATCAAGATGCCCTTCAGTAGGTCAATAGATAACTGAACTGTGCTATATTCAGATAATGGAATATTATTCAGTGTTAAAAAGAAATGAGCTATCAAGTCATTGAAAAATCATGAAAAAACATAGAAGACATTTAAATGCATATGCCAATCTGAAAAGGCTACATTCTGTATGATTCCAGCTGTAACATTCTGGGAAAGGCAAAACCATGAGTAAAAAGATCAGTGGTTGCCAAGGTTTAGGAAGGAGGGAGGGATGAATAGGTGGAGAGGAGAGGGGTTTTAGCACAGTATAACTATTCTGTATGATACTGTGATGGTGGATAATATCATTACAAATTTTTCTGAACACATAGAACGTATACTGCCAAGAGGGAACTCTAATGTAAACTATGAAATTCCTGTGATTATGATGTATCAATGTAGCTTCATCAGTTGTAACAAGTGTACCACTCTCGTGGGAGATGCTGACAATGGGAGAGGCTATACATGTGGTAGTGGCAGGAAGTATATGGGAAATCTCTGTACCTTCCCCTCAATTTTGCTGTGAATCTCAAACTGCTCTAAAAAAATGAAGTTCTGTTGAAAAACTAATCCAAGTCAAGATCCTAATTTTATATGTGAAGAAAGATCCAGATAAATTAGCCAAGTTTCCATAACTTCTGTAAGAATCTACTTTCTATATTCTCCAGGTATATTGGCCCAAGCCAGTTTGTTTCTATGGCCAGGCTTTTCAAATTAAATAAACGTTTAGTTTCTTTCATATTTTATTTGAGAATACTTTAATCCTAGTTGTACTTTACTTTGGTAGAAGCTTTGTGGAAAACAAGTAGCTTTACATTTCAGACTAGATTATTGGGAGAATAAAGGAGGAAAGAAGGAGAAAAATTTACTATGTAACAATGACTGGACTAAATGCTATTCTCAAAGGAGTAAATATAACAACCTTTGACTTAGAGGGAAGCTGAACTGAAAAGCTATGTTCTTAAGTATACCACACGGAAGGAAAGGGAACCTAAATGGACAATCAATAGTATCCAACATCCAATTGCAAATAGAACAGGATAATACACAGTCTTTGCCTTATGTTTGTTTAAAATTGAATAAAAGATCACGAAAACTTTAGCACATAGATCAACAAAGCACATGATTAAGTGTCAAGTTGAGTTTATTTCCTCCATGTTACTGAACATATTATGCCTTGCTTGTATGGTTAATTTTAGGACATTATAATTACTTTCTTGTTTGCCTTTTCCTCTAAAATGTGAGCTCTTTGAGTCTAGGCTTTATATAACTCATCATTGTTTCACCAGTCCCTGACACATAGCAAGTTGACAACCAATAGTTGGTTTTTGAATTGAAAAATGCCTAATAACTGGATGGGATTATGTAGGTAATAAAAATAGATATGAGAAAATGCCTAATAACAAGCCTGACATCCTCCAACAAATGAAGTCTGATGGAAGAGAGAAACAAGAAAAGAAGACTTAAAAGTAGAGACCTGTGATATAGACGGGAAGTCATAGATATCTAGTATCATGTTATCTAACAAAGAAGAATTCTTCAGGAAGGAAGTTCTAGTTAACTGATAAAATGCTGTTGAGAGGTATACAATGTTTATCTCCAAGTGGTCACTGAATTGAAGCAAATTGCTAATTCTAACATGGAGAGAATGATTAACCTTAAAAAGTATATTTTTACTAGACTATTGGATTATCATATTTGTCTGGAATTAATTATTCAATGACAAGTGGATTTTACCAAGGTAGAATGTGGAACAAGAAATTACTTGAAGGTTAGATATAAAAATAGGATCATGTAAGAAGAACAAAAAGATGAAGAAGTTAGAAAGAGAAACCCAAAAGATTTTGTGGTAACCAATGTGAGACAGAATTCATGAAGGATAGTATGTTCACGACTGTTTACACCACCAATTGGTCAAGTAATGTAAGAAATGAATAATAATCACTGGATATGGCAACTAGACTTTCCATGAGTTTGAAGAAAAAAATCCAGTGCAACTAGTAATTATATACTTCCAAAAGGCAGAGAATGCAGGAATAGCAGACTTGAGAGTGTTTCACCAACAGGCATGTGCATCACCGATTTTTTTCCACCTCAGAATACACACAAAGACACAATGAGTCCTGAGAAAAATCACCTTAGTTTGAAGATTATGCAAAGGTCAAAGTCACCACAAAGAGGTTCTAAATAAAAATATAAGATTTTTTTTCAATATTTTGGCTTAGATGTTATACTTGAACCAGAGTTTCTGGACCATTCGGGGTCTTATTGACAGTTCCTCCCCCCTCCCCTTATTCTATAGGGGACATGTATTTTAATTGCCATTCACACCCAGTAAAAGTTTGGTCTACCTTATTGTGTGAAATACATCTGGAGAGATTTCCTTTCAACCTATCTCAGTGAATAAAATCATAAGAACTGAGAACACCTGCTTCACCACAACTGAACTGTTGGGACTGACAATGAGTCCACCTGGGTCAACATAATTTAGCTGTTGGCTCCAGGAAATTCTTGACCAGAAGATGAGACACCAAATCAACAAATAAATTCACTGTTTACTTATGGAAATTTTTTCAAAAAATTTTATCCATGCAAAAATTTGCACATCTGAGTAAACTGATCTCTTATGACAGACCACTCAAGACCCTCATTTTGCCATTCCTAATTGTTATATAATCCTACACCCTTCCTTGAAAGGCTTCTCTTTGTCATGTCCAGATTTCAAAACCCAATGAACACCCTTTCCTAACTTACTGCATTTGAGAAACGACTAAGATTGTCAAGTGTTGTTTTCCTTGCTGCAGTAATTTTTATAAACCCAACTTTACTTGACTGACAGAGGTTTGCCTAACATTTCTGTGTCTCAGTCGACATGCTTGATGGTATATTATAGAAACCAAGCAATCAAACGCAAAAATCTGCCCTGAAGTTGGGAAAATCAGATATAGATAACTTATTTTCCCCCAAAAAACTTTAATTTTAATTCAGAATATCACAATATGATTATAGAATATGGACAACAATAGCAATGTAAATCCTTATAGTAACTGTATATGCCAAAGATTAAAAATAAAATTTGAAATGTCAACATATCTTCAACAAACATTTTTCTCAAGTAAGTTACAGAGCATCATATATTTTTAAGGCCTGATATTTTTACCAATTTTATTTAGCTTTTTTTGTTATAATTTGTGTGGGGAAATATTATTTCTTGTTCCAGATTACTAAAAATACAGTCATTTGAGTGAAAATCAAAATGTTAACGATAGAAATAAAAGTGCAAGGGTAGATTTTGAATTATTAATAATTATCTATAAGTGCTAGGAAAATTTTATGCTGTCCTTTTTGTAAAATTAAGTATTAAGAGATACAATCACCCTATGTGTACATAGACAAATATTTATAAATCTTTATATCTGTACATATATAAGCATACATATTTTCAATATTTTATATCTCAAGTTATGAATTTTTTTATATTTGAATATATTAATCCTGAAAGATCCAAGCTGGCATTAGTATATTTTTATGGTCTGATATGGTACCAAAACAAAATAAGTGACAAGACATTTAATAAGATAAATAATTAGTTATGCCATCAGATTTTATTTAGTATTACATGCTGGTATGACATAGAACATTCTTTCTGGTCTACCACAAAGGCTTAAATGACCTTGAACGTGAAAAACAAACTGGAAAGTAGATCCTGTCATGTTTAGTTTGACAGCCATGTAAAGATGTAATCAAATGTCAGCACAACTGCTTGTCCATTAACAATATCAAGTCCCAGTGAAATGTTTGGAGTGCTACATTAAATTATTGGGTACCGATTTTCATCAGATTTGATTTTTCCCTTGAGAGATTTTAATGTTCATTGGATTGGTCTCTCTAGGACAAAGCATAGGATTTCTGGTGTGTTACCAATGTGTTACATTACTATTAAAGAAGAAAATACACTTACACAAAATAGACTTCTTAAAATATCCCAATCAGTGGCTTTTTTTCCTTGGTTTTCATACATTTATTTCGTAAGCCAGATACAAAATGAGTGAATTCTTTAAGATAAAATAAAAAATAGAGTTCAGGCTCTTGAAATATGACTGAGTCTGATGATTCTATGAAATCTCTCATCACAAACATTAGTTTGTAATAAAGCCAATTCATTAAGAAAAACCAAATTTTTTTATAGTAAAAGCCAGAGATATTTTGTCTCTATCATCTCTACTTTAGTAAATTAATACTCAACGTACTTTGCAAACATGAAGATTTATACAAACTATAAATAACTACATTATATCAATGGGAAATTAAAATTTTAGAATCCTAGGTCATAATTTTAGTATTTCTTATATATTATCTACTCCACACTAGCTCTAATTTTACTTGAAAATCATATAACAGCCGACTGTTAAGAAATACTTGCTGAATAAATTATTAAATTTCATATGTAAAATAAAAGAATAAGAATGGGAAATATTTAGTATTTAAGAAATAATCACTGGAATTCATATTTGCAAACCAAGGAGAAAAATCATACAGTTATTTCACTGAATGTAGAATAATATTCTGATAAAATCTATTTATTCTAATAATTTAGCTTTAAGGATTTTTTCTCCTATTTTCTGTGTATTCTCTCATATTAATTTTCAAAAATGCCAGTTTTATGTCTTCCCTTTTCTTCCTTATTATAATGCAGCAGCAAATAAATTAGACCACTATACAAAATATCACTGTGTGTGTTTCACAAATACACGTATGCATACAGAATTTCAAGATAGCAATACAAATATTAAAAATGAAATAGTAAAATCTACTATAAATGTTAACTTCAAAACATCAAATGATAGAAATAAGTTTGACAAAAGAAGTAAAAGACATCTTTCCAGAAACCCATAAATATTATTGAAAGAAATGAAAATACCTAATGAACAGATGCATATACCATATTTATGATTTGGAATATTCAATAAAGTAAAAATAATGGAAAAGTGAAAATTCTTCCCAAATTGATCTACAGAACTACCAGTCAATTTCAAATCCTATAAAAAAAATCCTAAATGTTTTTGGGGAGAAATTGACAAGCTCATTCTAAAATGTCTATGAAAATGCAAAGGGCAAAGACCAGACCAGACAATTTGAGTATGGTGCAAAACTCAATGACTAGACCAATGAAATAAAGATGGTGAAACAGAGCCTCTTGATTTATGACAAGGTTGCTCTCATAGAACTAGGATCTTTTCAATAAAGATGAAGGTCTTTCAATAGTTGACAATCTTTTCAATAAATTATATTCCTCAATAAATGATGCAGATTAATTTAGTGTTTATGTAGTTAAAAATTAAAAAAAAAAAAACGACCTCTACACCATAAATAAGAAACAATTCCAAGGGAATTGCAGATTTAAATGTAAAGGCAAAACAATAAGGATTTTTGAAGATGAAATGGAGCTGAGAAATAAATTTAAATGGTATAAAAAATGCAGTAACCCAAAATGAAAGATCACTAAAATTCAGTACAATAAAACCTAGAAATTCTACTTTTGAAAAGACAACATTAAGAGACTAAAAAGGCAAGCAACAGAGGGGCAGAATATGAGTAGCTATCACAAAATAAGATAAAATGTCAGAGACAGTGTCAAGATAGTGGCGTAGGTAGACTCTGAACTCATCTCCCATGGACACAATGAATTTACAACTAGTCTTTTTTTTTTTTGATGAGGAAGATTGGCTCTGAGCTAACATCTGTGCCACTCTTCCTCTATTTTGTATATCGGATAACACCACAGCATGGCTTGAGGAGTGGTGTGTAGGCCCATGCCTGGGATCTGAACCTGCAAACTACAGACTACCAAAGTGGAGCACACAAACTTAACCACTATGCCACCAGGCCAGACCCCACAACTATTCTTGAAACAATTACCCCTACGAGAGAACTAAAAACTGGCTAAAAAGAACCTGGACAACAAGGGACAGTGCTGACAGAGGTGGAAAAAGTAGAAATCTCTTTCTGGAGAGAAAAAAGCCACCTTTGAGCTGCAACACTTCACGGCCAGCCGGGAACAACATTAAGGTATGACCCATTCCCTGGAGGAGTAGGGGATCTGAGTGGGGAGTCTTACCATAACAAGCAGCTTTTGGACTCAGCACAACTGAGACAAGTGTCATAATATCCGACTTTGCTGGCTATTAATTACAACAGGGAATACCCCCAGAAAAGCTATGAGACGTAAAGGGAAAAAAAAAAACCCTGATCTTAAAGGGACCATGCACAAATTCACCCATTTTGGAAATCAAACTAAAATCACCAGAAAGAAAGGTGCACAGTCCTTTGGTGAAAAGAGATTCACCTGATAGGTTCTGGCTATATCTCTGTGAGAGGTGAGACCTCTTGAGGGACTGAGACATTGGAAGCAGCCATTATTGTCATCTACTGCAGATGTGTTGACACAGACACAGGCAGACGCCATTGCCATTGGAGTTCTTCCCCTGGCCTGTTAGCCCAGGGGTTGGCCACAACCTCTAGAGCACTGACTAAATCCAGCTCAACCAGGGAAGGCAGCCTCCTGTAGGGACTGACCCACACAATAGGAAGCCCTTGGGCAACATGTGGACTTGTATAGGTGGGGTGCCTGGGACCTCTGCAATAGGGTGAGTGGGTCTGCCTTGGTGGGGCAGGGTGTGTGCACAAGGGGCAAGCCTGCATTGGTGGAGTGTATGGGGCCTCTGCGGCGGGGCGACTGGGTCCACTTCAGTGGGTCGAGGTACACACATGGGGCAGGGCTGAGTTGACATAGTGTGTAGCCCAGTGGTCAGTGGGGCCTCACAGCTGCAGCAGACTTGTGCTTCTCAAACAGCCACATAGGGCTTCAGCCAAACCTTCCAAAGCCTGAAACAATTGAGTGCTCCCCTGCCTGGGGACAGCCCCACTCAGCTGAAACCCTGACAGAACTGACAACAGCCTTGCAGGCTGGAATCCTGCAGCAAGTGTAAGTCCTTGAACCTAGCAACAAGCCGTACTGGGGTCTTACCCCCTTAACAGAAAAACTGCAACAGGAATGTGCTATTAAGACCTTGCAGCCAACTGTGCTGGGGCTCCTCAAACCCAATAAAGTGACTAAAAAGACCACAGCAGCTACATGCAGCTGAGCATTACAAGCAGCCAGTCAGGGGACAGCCTAGTCTCCTTGAGCATCTGCAGCAAAAGCAACCATGCCATAACAGAAGAGCATACATAACCCACACAGGGGCACTCCTGGAACATTTGGAACTGGTGAATAGAGAGAAGCATACTGCTGGGCCTCTTAAGGTATCTCTTCCATAAGGCAACCGCTCCAAGATCAAGAGAGGAAGCTGACCTAGCTAATACATAGATATAAGCACAGGGAAAGAGGCAAAATGAAGAGACAAATGAATACATTCCAAGTAAGGGAACAGGACAAAACTCCAGAAAAAGAACTAAATGAAACAGACATAAACAATCTACCTAAAAAAGAGTTCAAACAAAAAATCATAAGGATACTCACTGATCTTGGGAGAAGAATGAGTGAACTCAGTGAAAACTTCAAGAAAGAATTGGAACTATACAAAAGAACCAATCAGAAATGAAGAATACAATACTGGAAATGAAAAATTCATTAGAGGGACTCAATAGCAGAGTAGATGACAGAGAAGAAGGGATCAGTGAGCTGGATGAAAGACTAGAGGAAATCATCCAAGCTGACCTGATGAAAGAAAAAAGAATTAAGAAGAATGAGGACAGTCTAAGGGACCTCTGGGATGACATCAGGTGCACTAACATCTGTGTTACAGGTGTCCCCAAAGGAGAAGAGAGAGACGAATGGGCAGAGAATCTATTTAAAGAAATAATAGCTGAAAACTTTCCTAATCTAAGGAAAGAAACAGACATCCAGGTATAGGAAGCACAGAAAGCACCAAAGAAGACAAACCCAAAGAGACCCACACCAAGACACATTATAATTAAAATGTCAACAATTAAAAATAAATAGAAAATCCTAAAAGCTGCAAGAGAAAGGCATGTGGAAGCAACTTAAGTGCCCATCAACTGATGAATGGATAAAGAAGTGGTATATATATACAATGGAATGCTACCCAGCTATTAATAAAAGACACAATCATGCCATTTGTTACAACATGGATGGACCCTGAGGGTATTATGTTAAGTGAACTAAGCTAGGCAGAGAAAGATAAACACTGTAGGACTTCACTCATATGTGGAAGATAAACAAACACATGGATAAAGAGAACAGATTAGTGGTTACCAGAGTGTAAGGAGGTGGGGGGAGGGTGAAAGGAGTAAAGGGGCACAGATGTATGGTGACGGATAAAAATTAGACTATTGGTGGTGAGCATGATGCAGCCTATATAGAAAGTGATATATAACAATGTACACCTGAAAGTACACAATGTTATAAGCCAATATGACCTCAATAAAATAATCAAAAAAAAGAGGAAAGCATACTATTTATTAGTGGTAATATAAATCAAAATATAAAATATGTGGATAAATATTAAAATTACATTTAACAGGAATTGGAAAAAAATCATAATTTTAAAATATTCCTATTATGCTGATCTGTTTCACTTAGCCTACCTAGTCTCTTTCAAGACTAGAAAAAAGACAGTGTTACCTCTTCTACAGTCCACCCCCTTCCCACTGGTTTGAGTCAATTTTTCTCTTCTTTTCTCTCTGTTCTCCTTACATTTTGTATGTGCTCTGTTGTACCATTTGCCTAATTTCTGGTTTTACTTCAGTTACCTTTATACTTTCCTAATTTCTCTGATAAAATCGACGTCTCTCGAAGGCAATATGTGTGCATGTGTCTCTATTTTGTATCCTTAGTGCCTAGTAATGCCTACTTACACTACCTATTAAGCTGTTGTTTCTCAGCTTTAAATCCACCCTTCGATTCTCTGCTTAACGATGATTCTGGGGCTGAGAGTCTATAAACATTTCTTCTTTGCTAAAGGATTCCTGTGTTAGGCGCTGCCAATAGCAATTGCTAGAGTCAGGATGGAAGGCTGAAGGAAGAAGAAAGGACTTCTTTGTTTCCCATTTGGCTTCCTTTCCTTTCTATTGGTTAGTTCTTCTGTCAGCTTCATACTTGATAATTGAGGAAGGAGACACAATCCAAAGAATGCACGTAGCTTCTAGAAGCTTGTAAAGGAAAGGAAATGGATTCTCACGTAAAGTATCCTGAAGGAATGTCTCTGTGCTAACACTTTGGTTTTAGACCTCAAGCCCCATTTCAGACTTCTGACTTCCAGGACTGCAAGATAATTCATTAGTGTTGTTTGAAGCCGATAAATTTGTAATAACTTTTTACATTAGCAATAGGAAAAAAAAAAAAATTCCTGTCAACATCATGCCAACAATGTTGCTTCACTCTGGCAGGAGCAGTTAGTTCTAGTAACAACAGTTGATTTCAGTTTACATTTTTCAGGTACTCGTAGAAACAGCCCAATTGTACCCCCCTCAGAAAAATCCACACTAGGCCAGCTAGCACCTCCTCTTCAGTTGTCTTGGTCCTAGTCCGTGGGACTGATTTTCCATGCTTAGACAAACCATACTAGCACCACTACCATCCAGACACTAGCAACACCTCCTTCTCAGAATGAGTTTCATCTCTGTGGGACCTCTCCTCCCCTTGTTGCAGATGCCCAGGCTAGATATTTGCTGCCTTTATGTGCTGCCTCTGTGAAAACTTAGTGTTCTCTTTTTGCCTTTTTGGTCAATAATTTATGTTAAATTCTCTCTGCTAAAATAACTGATGTAGTTTCTGACTCTTGACTGGACCTTTAACTGATATAGTAGGTAATCAACACATTTTAATAGATATTAATGAGATGGAGTTATGACACAGCATGAAACAACATGGAGTTTATTGTTAGGCATTTAAAGAGTTTTAAGCAAGAAAAAAATTAGGAGTCAGGTGCCAATAAAAGTCTTTTCTCTTAGAAGTTTGCACAATGCAGGAAATGCTTTTTTATGTATATGAGTATTTCAAAGGAGGAATGTAACCATCAGACAACTGTTCAAGGACTTCACTGTAACTCCTTCAACTCCCTCTCTCTTTCTCATTCTCTTATCTCTCTGTTACACACACACACATGCACACACACACGCACACACACCCTTTTTTTTCTTTTGAGGAAGATTAGCCCTGAGCTAACTACTGCCAGTCCTCCTCTTTTTTTGCTGAGGAAACCTGGCCCTGAGCTAACATCCGTGCCCATCTTATTCTACTTTATATATGGGATGCCTACCACAGCATGGCATGCCAAGCGGTGCCATGTCCCCACCCGGGATCTGAACCGGCGAACCCCGGGCCACCGAGAAGCGGAATGTGCGAACTTAACCGATGCGCCACTGGGCCCACCCCACACATACACCTTTTACATACTCTTTGAAATAATTTTGCTCTTTATGTTGCCTATCATATTCTTCCAAACTATTTTGCAGTGAGTAAATTTCTTCATTATCATCTTTTCATTTTTTGTAATTATCCTCCATTTTCTTCTAAGAAATTACATTCAAATGAAGAGATCAATCTGCTGCTATTTGTAAAGTATAGAGTTACAGTGTAGCACTACAATGTTACATTGTAGAAACCACAGAATTAAGTAAATTTTAATTAATTTTCTTCTAGAACAAATGCAAAATAGTACTTACTTCATAGGATAATTAGTATAAATAAATTAGATGTGGTAGATAACAAGCATAAGACAATGTCTAATACACTAAGAAGTCATTAAATGTGAAGTGATCTATTTCCCATTATAAAGGCTAATCATAGCATTCTGTTTTGACTGGACCCACTGATTAGACTCATTAGAGAAATTATAGGTCATGATCTCAACAGGTAGTCAAAAATGTACTCATTTTTGTATTGAGCAAAATTTCAGGTTTCATCCTAAGAATTTTCAGTTAAAATTGTTTGGGGTTTTATGCAGAAAAGGCTATCATTCACCAAAACTCATACTTTCAATTGCATAGAATGAAAATGCCCATAGAATAAGAACTTATTTGTTAAAGCGGATACCATTATCTTACCTGCAACACAAAGGTTGAATATTGTTTAAATAAAAACTTTAAATATTTGACATTGCCTTAGCAGCCAGGTAATTACCAATAAAACTGATGTTAGAATTCGGAAGGGTGAATGTCTTTTTATTGCAGCCCTTCTTATACTGCGGTGCATAATTTAACTAAATAGTTACCTGCAGTAATTTGGAGAGCAGACCAAGTTCTTATCAATATTGAAGCTCTAGGGCATGTATTTTAAATAGCAGTATAAGTGAGACTGCTTTGTGATCACAAATTCTTTTATAAAATTTCAAGTGTATTTTGCATAAGCATGCATATGGTTAGATCTTTTCTATCCCGTCTTAAATCACTTACATTTTAATCTGGGTGTTTAGTCCATTTATATTTAATTTTTCCAATTTGTTCCATTTATTCATTGTTCCTCATTTTCTTTTTCTGCCTTTTTTAAATCGATTTTTTTGTGATTCAAGTTTCTCACTTTTGTTGGCTTATTCACTAAAATTGTTTAGTTATTTTAGCGGCTGCTTTTGGATTCCTATTATATAATTTAATCTGTCACTGTATATCTTCAAGTGATTTTATAACACTTCACATTTAGTATTAGAATCTTACAATAGTACATTTCCATTTTTCCACCTGGTCTTTATGAGATTCTTGACTTACATTTATGAGATTCTTGACTTATGTTTTATTTATACATTTTTATAAACTCTATATCCCATAGATATTATTTTTGTTTAAAAATTCAACAATCTTTAATAGAATAAAATTCTATTAAAAATAAAAATATAATAAAAAATTAAAAAATAAAAAGTATCCTATAGTTACACATGTAACTACCATTTCTGATGCTCTTCATTCTTAGCTATAGATCCATATTTCCATCAGATATTATTTTCCTTCAGTCTGAAGGATTTATTTTAACATTTCTTGCTGTGTGGATATGCTAACAATGCAATTTTTATCTTATGTATGTTTGAAAATTCTTCACCTTTGTTTTTTAAAGACGTTTGTTCTATATATAAAATATTAGGTTAACAGTTTGTTGTTGTTCTTGCAGTGCTGTATGAATATCTTCTTGTCTACCATCTTATTGCTTGCATGCTTTCTGATCAGAAATCAGCTGATGTCCTTATTTTTGTTTCTCTGTACATAATGTGTCTTTTTCCTCTGGCTGCTTTTAAGATCTTCTCTTTATTACTGGTTTTGAGCAGTTTGAGCATTATATACTTTGGTGTAGTATTCTCCATGGTTTTTTTAAAAACATCTTTCTGGAAGTATAATTGATATACAAAGAAATGTACATATTTTCTGTGTAAAATTTGATGAGTGTAGACAAATGACCTCAAGGTGGATATTCTTATCACATGCAAATATTAACAGTAACAACAAAGGGACACAAGGAAACTTTGCGATGTGTATGCTGTCTGTTCCTGTGATTGTGGCGAGGGTTGCAAAAGTGCTTACAGTTTTCTGAGCTCATTGGATCCATAGATTTGTAGTTTTTATCAAATTTGAAAAATTTTTGTCATTTATTTCTGAAAATATTTTTCCCCTTCCTTTGATGACACCAATTGTACTTGAAGTCGTTGCATTTTTTGAAATTACTTTTTCTTTGTGCATTTCATTAGGAATAACTTCCATTGCTTGTCTTCAAATTTACTCATCTTTTCTTCTGTAATGTCTAATCTGTTGTCAATCTTATCCCCTATATTTTTCATCTCAGACCTTTTAGCTTTCATTTCTAAAAGTTTAATTTGAATATTTTTAATGATTTCTATGACGTTACTTAAATTTTGAAACACCTGGAGTCTAGTTTAATAACTGTTTTATTGTCTCTGTTAATTCTAATATATGTTTCATTTCTGTGTTAATATCAGTGATTTTTCTCATTATTTATTCTATTATTCTGTTTCTTTTCACTGGAAGCCATACATTATGAATTTTACACTGTTGAAATTTCTATATTTTTGCACCCCTGCAAATGTTCTTGAGCTTTCCCCTATCACTCTGGGATGATGTTAATTACTTGGAGACAGTTTGTTCTATTTAGGTCTTGCTTTTGAGATTGTTAAGAATGGCCAGGACCATTTTTAATCTAGGTTTAATTATCCCCCACTATTGAGGCAAGAACTTCTTGAATACTCCACCCAACACCCCATGAATTATGAAGTTATTGTAGTCTCTGAGTGTCTAGCACTTTTACCTCTAATTCATTTGGATGATTCTTTTCCCCCAATTTTTAGTTTTGATAGTTCCCTGTCACCATGCACCAGTTACTGCCCTGCTGAATAGTTGATGAGAGTCCCTTGCAGATCTTCAGAATTCTTTTCCTGTGCAGCTCTGTTAATCTGGCCTGCACACTGTAGCTGACTTGGTCTCCCTGGACTCGAATCTCTGTCTCATCAATTCAGAGAGGATCCCAGGCTCCTCTGGATCTCCCTTCCACGCATCTGGGAACTATTTCAAGGGAGCAGCCCAAGGCAATTGTAGGACTCACCATATTTGTTTCCTATGATTCAGGAAGCCCTGTCCTTTGTTGACTGATATTCAGTGTCTTAATATCCATTGTTTCATATTTTTGCCTGTTTTGTTGTTAGTGTTGTTGCTTCTGACAGGGGGGTAAATCTAGTCCCTGTTACTCCATCATGGTCAGAAACAGAAATCTGTGCCTTTATTCTTAAATCATGCTCATTTTAAACACAGTTGAGTCTTTATATTTTTAATACAGTCTGACAATCTCTCATTTAATTATTTAGTCATTTTATATTTAGTTTTATGTGTAATACAATTACTGATATGTTTGGATTTAAAACTTCTATTTTTGTGTTTGGCTTCCTATTGCTCCATTTGATCTTTTCATGTCTTTTTTTTTGGCTAAATTGCTTATTTTTAGAAATTTTTTATGTCCCCTCTATTTACTTGCAATGTGTTTTTTTTGGCTAACTTTTTAGTCTGCTGTAAGCCTTATAAACTTAAAACATTGTGAGTGTGTGTGTGTGTGTGTGTATGTATAGAGCTTCATGAGCAATGTGATTGTTAAAACAATATAAGCCTTTCAAAGCTGCATTTCCAATTCCAATTTCAATACTTCCACCTTTGTGTTCCTCTTGTCAGATATTTTACTTTCATATAGTACACTATACCATACAACATGGTTGTTATACTATATTATATATTATATATATACTATATTATATAGTATATTATACTATATTTGTATATACTATACAATTTAATTTTACAATATGGTTATAGTATACTATACTATAACCCTATATTTCAGTTTTATTAAGTTCAAACAATTAATAGTCTTGAAATTGTTTTAATTATAAATACTCAGAAAAATGCTTTATATTTAATGACCACTCTTTCTGGAGTTTTCCATTCCTTCCTAAAGAACCAATCTTCTGGCATCAATTTCACTGTAAGCTAAATAACTTTCTTGATAGTGAACTTCTGGAAATAAATCTTATACTGTTTATCATTCTAAGACAGTCTTTATGACACTTTCATTTTTGATTTTTTTTTCTGAATATAGAATCCCAAGTTGATAATTTTCTTGTTTCAGCACATTAAAAGTATCATTTTTTTGCCTTCTGGTCTTCACTGTTTCTTGTGAGAAGTCAGCCATCTATTGCATTATTGTTACCTGCATGTTATACATCTTTATCTGACTACTTTCAAGGTTTTTTTATTTTCTTTGTTTTGTAGTAGTTTTACTTCAATATTCCTAAGTTTTTCTTTGTGTTTACTCATTTTGGAACATCCTGGGCTTCTTGGATTTGTGGTTTGATATTTTTCATTAGTATTGAAAAGTCTTGGCCATTATATTATCAAATAATTTTTCCACACTCTTAATTCTGCCTTTTCCGTCTTCAATTCCCATGGTACATATGTTACATCATTTGATATTATCCCACTGATTTCAGAATGCTCTGTTCCATTTTCTTGTTCACACCATCCTTTGTGTTTCTATGTTTATAGTTTCTCCTAATCTAGTTTCAAGGGTAATTAATTTTCCCATACTGTATACAGTCTATTGTTAAGTTTGTAGGAAGAATTTTTTTGTCTCCAATATCATAGTTTTCATTTCTAGAATTCACATTTGATTCCATATCTTTGATGAAATTCCCCATTTGTTCATATTTCTTGTTCACCTTTTCCACTAGATTCTTTAACATGTTTATTTTAGCCAAAGATAATTTAAATATCATATTTATCTCATTTATTTTATAGTCCCTTTCTGCAAATTATAGCATCTGGGTAATCTCTTTGTCTGGTTCTATTGACTATTTCCTCTCTTGACAATAAATCATATATTTTTGTGTTTTTCACATGTCTGGTAATTTTTGATTGACTATTAACCATTGTGTACAAAATTATAATACAAGTAATATTTAAGGCTTGAAAAAGGCATGCCTCTTCTTCTGCCAGGTCTTCAGTTGGGACAACTGAGTCAAACAAGTCTGTGGTGGAATAGTGTTGGTATTATCATGCTTCATGTACATTCAGTTTACCACAATATTCAAATAATTTAATGGCAGAGTTACACCTTTCCTTTAGCAGCGATTGAGAAGAAATTGCTGACTTACCAGAGGATTTGACTCATTTCTCTCTACCATCCTTTGGGCAACAACAGATCTCAGAGATGTTCCTTTCAGGTCTTCTCCACTTCTCCAGTGGTAGAAGAACCAGTTTGATGCCAGGTACTTGTTCCAAGACCTTAGTGTCTATTGTGCTTCCCTTAGTAATCCTTCCTGCTAACACTGCACCTCAGTCTAACAGGGGTTCTCTTTCAACTCACCTGTGTCTTTACCAGTAGCAGACACTTGCTTCCTGGTTTCAGTGTAGAGCCTCGACTGCTGGTGAATTTACTCCCAGTTCTCCTTTCTGTCCTCATTCTTGAGTGGGTCACAGATGCCTGTGCCCTCCTGCCCTTCTCTGAATACTAAATGCAGAAGTTTGCACTTCATCTGTCACGAATAAAGGTTGCTAATCCCTGATGTATTTTTGTTTGTCTGAATTAGATAATTCCAGAGCATTTCCATTTAAAATATTTTTTCCAATGAATAGGGAATTGGCCATTGTAATAGATATAGTCTTGAAATCTGTTATCACAGATTCTGTTTTGATCATCTATGTGATTTGTATATATTACTTAAATTAGCACATATAAACCTCAGTTTTCTACTTGGAAAATTTTGAAAATAATATCACTAATATCCTGAGGTTCCTGTGAGAATTAAATGAAATAAAGTATATAAAATCATGTAACTTAATGCCTGGATGTAATAACCACACAACACGTTAGGTAAAATTATCATTACTATTATAACTGCAACATATATAATAAAGATTGTAGTCACTACATATATATGCAGAAATTATTACATAATAAAAACAACATATAGTAACCCTCACTAGTAGACTATATGCATCAAGGTAGAAGTTTTCATTGCATGCTGAGCACTCACAAGTGGGGGAATGGAATGATTTTACAATGCACTATATATCACATGACCTCTAATAAGACTTCCTGGAATTTGGGGATATTTGTTTCATTTCATAAAAAACATATTATTCCTGAAATATATACTCATGGTATATCACTATATATTAAACATAGTTTTAGAAATGACGGTACAAAAGAAGGAAGATGAGTTCAGAGTGAAACATGAGTTTGAATTCCGCCCCCATTTTCTTGAGAACTAAATTAAATGACATATAAAAAATGCTTAAGTAATTTTGAGACATATGGTAGGTGATCAATAAATGATCTATTCCTCTGCTTTATTTCTCTGTATATTGCATTATCCCTTGTTAGACTGTAACATACATAGACTGAACACATAAAGATCCTCTCTTTTTTTTGTACGTGAATGTTCATAACAGCTTTATTTGTAACAGCCAAAAACTAGAAACAACCCAAATGTCCATCAGCAGGTGAATAGATAAACAAACTGTGCTATATTCATACAATAGAATTCCCCTCAGTAATAAAGAGAAATAAACTATTGATACATGGTGTAATGTGGATGAATCTCAAAATAACTATGGTGAGTGAAGGAAGCAGAAAAAAAGAGTAATACTATATGATTCCATTTATATAAAATTCTAGAAAATGCAAACTAATCAGTAGTGACAGAAAGCAGATCAGTGGTTGTTGGGGGATGAGGACAGGGGACTGGCAAAGAAAGTCAGGAGAAAGTTTCTGGAGGTGAGGATATGTTTATTATCTTAATTATGATTATAGTTTCTTGGGTGTCTGAATAAATCAAAATTTATTAAAATGTACCCTTAATTATCTGCAGTTTATTGTATGTCCTTTACATCTTAATAATGCTGTTCCATAAAGGACCCTATCTTGTAGGCCATAGAACCTATCTTAATACTTTGCATAGAGTAAATGGTCAATATTCTTTTGAAAATCAGAATATTGTTAATAATTTTAAAAAATGAATGAATCTTTTTATTTAACCTTATGGGTTCTCAGAAGAGATATCTGATGAAATTATTTTAGATAAGGATGTTTGTATGAGGTAGACTGAGAAGTCCCCTAAGTGTATCTCAATTTCAATGGTCCCTTTCTGGATATTGTGTTGGCCGCTGTGCTAATGGGTGGATTTCCCACTAAGCATTATCTCTGGATTGGCTCGATTACTTGAAAAAGGTGAGTTGATTGTGACTCGTCTCTGATTGCTTTCTAATCAGATCTTGCTCAATTGTTCAGGTTAAGACTTTAAATCACGGATAGATACTTTCTGTTTGGTTTGATCATTATCCTTAATGTAGCAGGAAAATATAATCATTATGTAGCATGTACCCCACGTTATTCCTGAGGCTAAAGTTGCACCAAAAAATGTGTTAATTTACATCACTTAATATTCTGGACATTTATTTCCTAGAGAGCTCACATGAAAAAAAGCAGTTTTTACAGACAAGTATCTACTGCTAATGGGTCTAAATTCATTCTCAAGACTGTCTAACTAGAAAACTGGAGGATAAACTATGAGATAACTTATTTTATTTAGGAATCTTAAGCATTAGTTCCTCCCAATTATTGGCATTGTGGTGTTGGTGTGGTCTGATAGCTGTAACCTGATGTGTTTATTAAGCCAGAGCATAGGAGCCATACTGGAGAATGCAGTATCTGCTATTTGGAAAAGATTTAAAATGATTAAGTCAAAGCTTTTTTATTTTGTGAGAAAGGTCGTAAATTTCATAGAATAAAATGTGCTTACTGCTATTCAGGAGACACATAAGAGGCCCAGGTAAGCAGTCATCAAGAGCGGATCTCATTAAACCATTGTTGAATTGTTTTCTCTTTTACTTCAATCTTCTCTATATGTGGATGTTATTAAAATTCATCAATACAAGCTATGATTCTGAAACAGCCCTATATAATCACCAACTGGAACTTCTTGATCCACCTGACACATAAAGACAGGCATGTATATTTCATTACTTAGCACTCTTGGTACTTTCTCTTAAAAAAGGCATGCATTACAAAATTTTACTTTACTATCAAAATACATAAATATATAAAATGTATTCCTTCTTTTCTCTCACAAAAAATTTAGAATTTAGTGTTAAGTGATTTGGTTGTGTTTTCAGGTAAATGCACCTATTATATTGAAATTAATATTAATTAATTGCTTTACATAATATTCCTATAAATAAAATGCATTCTAGGACATATTCGACAGGTGTATGATAATTTTCTTTATATTGCCATATTCTTTGGAATTATCATTGTCTGAAACAGTATTAAGTAAGGTGTCTTCAATACATATAGCTCTGACAATCCATTTAGACTCCGGATAAACATTTTCTTGCATAAAAAATGAAAGAAATGCATAAAATGTAGTTATAATGTGGTGTGATATTTTTCTCCCTTATTTTTTTCCATTAGCTCACACTTATATTTAAGTCACAGCATGCAATTGAGCTAGAAAATTATGAAATAATTGTAAACACAGTATGAGTCCTCTAAAGAAAATATTTGTGAAAATTGGAGTAATGGACTGTTTTACCCAAAAGGACACGAGATGGCTCTTTCTATTTTAGAAATGCTAAATCAGGTATTGGCATTCATCTTTAATGTTCCTTTTGACTCAAAGGCAAGCCATTAATGATTTATTTATAGGATTTACAGTTCATTTTGATTTCATTTGTTTCAACTGACATTTTATAGGTCAAATACATGACTTGATTATTTCATTGCTGACTTATACAATAAAAGTCTCACTTCTATTTACCAAATAATAATTTAATTCATTTTCTTCTCTTTATTTTAACTATTCACATCAGATCAGTAAAACAACAACAAAAATCATTAAAATTATCATTAAGTAAAAGTAGTGTTGTGGGAGTAGCAGCAAGCTCTAAATGTGATTTATAGACATCAGTTTTGAAATTTCTATATTGAAAATGTAGTGTCAGCAAAGATTTTTGCGTTGTAAAGCAATAACATTTCAATGAGTAAATAAATTGTTGTAGATAATTTTGGCTAACATCTGTTGCCAGTCTTCCTCTGTTTTCTTGAGGAAGATTGTTTCTGAGCTAACATCTGTGCCAATCTTCCTCCATTTTGTATGTGGGATGCCACTACAGCATGGCTTGATGAGCAGTGTGCAGTTCCTTGCCTGGGATCCGAACCCATGAACCCCAGGCTGCCAAAGCAGAGCACACAAAGATAACCACTATGCCTTTGGGCCAGCCCCAAAATTGTGGTACATAATTTTTTTATCCCATTCTTGTTCCTACTTGTCTCCCAAATCCTATCGCAACCAAAACCAAAATACAACAAACATTTTTGAGTGCTGTAGCAAGTTTTTTTTCCCTGGACTAATACCATTGGTTATGCTGATCAATGAACCACAGATATTCAGTAGTCATGCTCTTGTGTAGACTCTTACCGCAGAATCTATGATAGGCTGGTGACTTGCCTTAACCAACTAAATGTGACAGGTTGTACAATGTGCCAGTACTGGCCTAAGCCTTAAGAAGGACAAGCACTTTTTTGATTCTCCATGTACAAAATTTAGCTGTTCTGCTGGAGCTTTCAAGTGGAAAGGCCAGGTGGAGAGACCATATTGAGACCGAGATGCCTCAAAGCTACGTGAAGGCATCTACAAGTAGTTCAGTACTTCAGCTGTCTCAGTGTCCCAGATGAACTAAGATTGCATAGAACTTGCCAGCTAAATGTAACTGCTTGTATAACCACCAGCAAGACATGGTGAGTCCAGCTGACTCCAGTATTGAAGGCTTCTGAGAAATAAGATCATTGTTTTGTTAAGCCAATAATTTTTCAGCTAATTTGTTACAGAGGAAACATTAACTGAAATAGTAATTGCTAACAAAAATAGAGTGCTGTTGCAATAAACACGTGGTTTTAACTTTGGGATCAGGCAGTTAGCAAAAGCCTAAAGAGGAGACTGTTAGTGAAGGCTGGAAAGGCGATGCCAAATTGCTATGAGAGGCTGGAGACAAGAAGACCTGAGTTATATACTGGCAGTAAATTAATATATCCTCTGCAGTAACATGGGCAACAGGATATTTAATAAACTTGTGAATTTGGCTAATCAGATATCCAGGCAGATTGTGAAAGTGCCAAATAGTTTCTTTTATCTGCCTTTGATTAAGTATTGGAGAAGACAGATAAGCTTAGGAAGGAAATGTTGAGTTTTCAAATAGAGTAGAGAAGAAATATAAAGTAGTCAGGACTTGCTCTGTGGAAAATAAAATTATTTCTCATCCACTGTATTTCCCAGAAGAAAAGATTCTCAAATAAAAATGGCCTCAGACAAAAGATCAAATTTAGGACACTGCCAGTAAAATATAGTCTTGTGGTCAAGGTCATATAAGATCATTTGTTAAGATCTCAGAAAGATTTAAGTGGTGCCTCATAGTAAGATAGTAAGATAAAATGGTTTCAAAGTACCTTCAAAGTATATGAAGAATATGTCTAGTACACCTTCTAAGGAACACTACAATAGGAGTTTTAAGAATGATATAGGTGTTGACCCATAGCACCCTGACTAACAGACTGAAGCAGAAAGAGGCCTATTCAGAGAGATCCGTAACAATGTTTCTTTTCCCCATAATGGAGTCAATTATAATCAAATCCATAGGAAGTCCACAATGTTTTAAAAGTAATTTTACCACTTGAGCTAAAACGAGTGGAGTGGATCATTTGAAAAATTTAAAAAGCCGTTGGATTTGAAAACACCTTGGCATATCATATTCAAACTGCTGAAAACCAAAGACAGAGAAAAACTTGAAAGAAGCCAGAGGGGAGAGAAGGTGAATGCACCTTGCCTATGGAAGAAAAAATGAGAGTTAGACCCCACTTCTTGTCAGAAACCATACAAATAAGAAGAATAAAGTGAACTATTTAAAGAAAAATAACCTTTAAATCTGGAATTATATCTATAGCAAAATTATCCATCAACGTGAAGGATAAATGGAGACTTTCTCAGAAGAATAAAACAGAGAATTCATTAACAGCATACCTGCCCCTCAAGACATTTTAAAAAGTTTTCAATGTGAAGGAAAATGACATAGGTCAGAACTCAATCTAGATTAAAAAGAAGAAGAAAAACAAACGCACCACATAAGGAATAAATGAAAGCGAAGCCAGATACCTGAGGATTACTGCAAATATTCAATAAGATTTTACAACCTTGTTCCCACACAGACATAGATGAAAATAGTTAATCTTGTCAATTTGCCTTTTTCTTGTTTAACCTGAGGGGTGACTCAAGGGTCACAAGTATTTGTGAGCTTGTTTTACAAGAAAGAGAATGCCTTCAAGGAAGTTAAGATCACCAGATAATCAGCCCCCAGCTGCCATTGATGCCCAGAAGTCAGATTGCCCAGGGGCTTATCTGGAGAGAAAGAAATGTGGACTACCCCTTTGTTTCTCCAAACCTCCTTCTGACAAGCCCCTTAGCTCTATAAAACCCCCTGCTTTCTTCTCTTGTTAAGGTGGATTTGAGAGAACCTATTCTCCTGCATTCTCATTTTGGCCAATTTGAATAAACCTTTCTCCATCTCTAAGAACCATATGTCTCAGTGAGTGGTTTACTGTGCATGGGCACACAAACTTGAGATTAAGAGGTTCAGTATCAAAAGTATAATATACTTCCTCATTTTTCTTATTCTTATTTAATATAATACTTAAATGTTTGTTCACCATAATAATAGAAACAAGGTATTATATGGTTATAGCAGATGGATAAATGAAACGAATGTCACAGATTTTATAAAGGCAAGAAGGGAGAAATTGAGAATATCTGAACTACCCTTGAAGTGAATATATATGATGTTAGTTGAGTGTAGACATAGATTAGTTGTACACGTATATTGCTAACACTGGGGCAACCACTAAAACAATTTTTTGAAGAAATATAAATGATAGACTAAGGCAGGAGAGAAAGTGGAATCATATAAATACTTAATTAAAACCAGACAGGGCGGAATAAGAGAGGAAGAAAAGAAACAAAATGTAAGTACAATGAATAGAAACAGTTACAAACATAGTAGATTTTAATCCAACTGTATCAATAATCACTTAAAATGGGAATGGTCTAAAAACACCAATATAGACAGAAATTATCAGAGTGGATTAAAAAAAAGAAACAAGAACCAACTTAAGCCATCTAGTAAAACAAACAAAAAACCAAACAAACAAATTTATTCTATACAAAGACACATTCCATTTTGAACCAATATTTGATATATTCTTTTATTTTTCCACTGATTCTGGAATATTTTAATAATTTTATAGGATCTATAGTTCTTATTGTTTTGTCATTCTTAACAAAGAAACCTACACAGAGGTGCACTAATGAAATCCAAGTAATGTGTTTGAATGGCCCTTAATCTCTTGACCAATAAATTACACACTTTTAAAATTCACATTCACACTATTTAACTCTTCAGAGATGATTTGTGTCCCCACTCTTATCTCAGCTCTGGATGTCAAGCATAAATTCACTAAATAATTAAACTTCTTCAGAACATTTGACTCAATTCTCCTGACTCAGGCAATGAAATTAAACTGCTTGGTTTCTTAATATTATTTCCATCATTTTTCTCTTAAAAGCAATGCCGTAATGAACATCTTTGTATTTAAATAGATAAGCATAACACTGCTTCATTCTCTTTGTTTCTTTCCCTCATAATTTCTCTTTTTTTAAGATTCTGTATCTGGTGAGACATCATTGTCATACATTTCTTTAATTCTTTAGGCACAGTTTTCTTTATTTCTTTGAGTATATTTAAAAATCAGTATTTTAATGTCTTTGTCTAGCAAGTTCAACATCTGTGACCCCTAAGGGATAGTTTCTACCAACTTTGATTTTTCCCTGCATACGTGCAGAGTGTTCTTTGTATGTATCATAACTCTTTGCCAAAAGCGTACATTTTCGATAATATAACGTGGCAGTTCTGGAAAACAGATTTCCCCTACTTAGGGCTTGTTGTTGTTGTTGCTGCTGCTGTTTGGTATTTGTTTGTTTGTTTGTTTACTGACTTTTGCTGGAGTGACTCTATTTCCTAAACTGTGCAGCCACTGAAGTCTGTGTTCAGTTAACTTACTGGTCAGATGATTGGTTGGAGTTTTCCTTAAATGCCTTAAACAGTAAATTTTCTGCCGTTTCCTGAGTGTTCCGTGTGTGTGTTGGGGAATGCCTTCAGTGCTCAGGCAGTTTACAAATCTGCATTACGCCTTCACTTCCTGCTTGTGCAGGACCTCAAGTCAGCCAGTAGTGAGAGACTGGTACCTTCTCAGGTCTTTCTCCACCAAGTGCGCAGTTCTGCATATATGTTCAGGCTTCTACATTCTCAGGAATATGATGGAGGTTTTCAAAATCCCCTATGCACATCTCATTCTGCAGATATGCATCTCATTCTCTAGATATGTTTGGCTGGTATCTTGTTTCACCCAACTGGTATCAGACCCTCAGGCAGCCATGATGAAAAACAATTGCCACTGATCATTATTATTACTATTATTTTTACTGAGGAAGATTTGCCCTGAGCTGACATCTGTGCCAATCTTCCTCTATTTTGTCTGTGGGTCACCACCACAGAATGACTGCTGACGAATGGTGTGGGTCAGCACCCAGGAACAAAACCTGGGCCTCAAAAGCAGAGCACATTGAAACTTAACCACTAGGCCATGAGGTTGGCCCCTGCAACTGATTATTTTTGACAAATACTCTGAAGACATGGCTTTTCCAATGAGCTGAATTCCAAGTAAACCAAACCTTGGGACTGAGCTTCTCCAGGGAGCTGTGAGACAGATCCCGATAGCGATAATACTCTAGGGTTGGATTTTTCTTTGAAGGGTTTAACCCCAGCCTCCCTCCTCCAGGGCATGCAAGGCTGCTGGTTTTCAAGGCTACCACAGAGATACAAATATGGGGATGGGAGTAGGCCTAGTTGCAATGCCACAAATCCCACTGCTCCAATTCAGCATTTTTCTAAATTAAACACTCTTCAGATTGTTGAATGTCTTTGGTTAATTTCCATAGTACTGAAAATATTGATTTTGACAATTTTTGCCAGTGTTTTTGGTATTTTTCAGGAGTAGAAGGTTTATGGTGATCCTCCCTCTGCCACTGTGCAAGTGCAGCCAAAACTAATTCATGCTGGGAAGAGTTTTTGGAAGGATATCATTCAGTATAAGTGCCTCTATATAGTTTGCTTAATTTATTTCCAAAAATGGCTTTGCCAATTAATATTCCCACCAGAAGAGAATGAAAGTGACCATCTTGCACCACACAGCTTGGAGCAATATTTTTTAATGTTTGCCATAAATACAATTATGTTTGCACAATTATGCAACCATAATTAATGTTTGTTTTTGCCTTTCTTTCTAACTCATAATGTAACACACACATGCACACACACATATGACTTGCTGAGTTAATAAAGACATTTAAGTTATTCATGTCTATAATGAGTTTCTAAGAAAATTTTTAGAAAGACTTGGCCAGTCAGAAAGTGTTCTCTGCCTTCAAGAATGATGTGAAACCCAAAAGTACCCATCTCTGCAAGACAATCTTTGTGAATCACAGAAAATCAACTTGACCACATAATTCAGCCCCATCTGATTTTGTTGCCTTCATGCCTTTATCCAGACTTAGAGGAATTTGTTTTTGGATTAATGTCTTGTATCTCTCTATCCCATATTCTCTTATTTTATGATATCATTGGTTGCCATGGTTTTTCTGAGACAAAGAATATTTGACAAGATCCAATAGAGGAATTTCGAATAGAGTTGTGAAGGAAAATTTGCATAGAGGTAGGCTGTTGAAGAGGGAGAAAATGGTGAAAGCTGCCATAACAATAAATTGTTTTCCAAATTTTGTACAATTTTCTATTAATTGTAAGACACCTAAAGATTTCTGGAAACCATATATTAAAATTTTTTTCCATAATGTATGTAAACCATGAATGGATACCCAGCATTTTCAATTATATTTCTGGACCTGTTATTAACTTCCATTGTAATTCTGCGACAGCCTATTAGGTCCTCTATATCAGTTGTTTCAGTTGCAAAATTAGAACTGAATGGCTTGACTCATGATTTATTATATGGATAAATAAAGGTGATTGGACAGTTTGCAAATGTTGGTTATATAAAAACTAGAGTTTCTGCTCCAGGGGTGAAAGGTAGGCTCTTTATAACCATTAACCAATTCGTACAGCTGAGATGGGAGCAATGTGTACTTTTAACACTTGCATATAGGTTTAATCCCTGAGTGTGACATTGTTTTGAGTTCGCTTTTTAAAAATATGAAAATTTTACCTCCCCAAGTTTTTTGGAGCAAGAATTCTTGAGCCCATTTTTTGCTTCTTTTGAAGAGATTTGGTAGTGATGCATAAAGTAACCTGCTTTTGTCAACATACTGTAATTAGTCCCTTATTTTTAGAGCTGAATGTTAATGAGTCATTTCATGTTCTTAATTAAAAATGTTTCAGAATAGCATTGAGCTATAGAACAAATGGGCAAATTAAGTCCATTCTGCATGATAGTTCATTTACCCTTTAAATACATAATGTATGTTTAAATGTTGAAATTAGGCACTAGGGCTAATGCTATAGTATAGAGAACTAAACCTACTACTCAAGTGCTTTTTTTTTCACGATGAAAATCACTTTTCATACTTTTTCGTCTGTCTTTTAAAAAATTCTGGATAAACAGATCTCAATGATCATTCTGTTTTCATCTCTTATCTACTCCGTTAATCACTCAGCTACTCAATGTCGATCACTCTCATCCCACTCAACCTTATGTCACTAAGAAAACATTTATTTGCTACCATTCAGTTTACTCAACTTAGTATCTCATATCCATTCTATCTCATTCACCAATAGTTTAGTTTTCTACTCATTATTTTTTTCTCTTTTCCTTTTAAGTAAACGATTACTCTTTTTTTTTTTTGATGAGGAGGAAGATTGGTGCTGAGCTAACATCTGTTGCCAATCTTCCTCTTTTTGCTTGAGGAAGATTGTCCCTGAGCTAACACCTGTGCCAGTCTTCTTCTATTTTGTATATGGGAAGCCATCATAGCATGGCTTGATGAGTGGTGTGTATGTCTGTACCCAGGATTCGAACATGCAAAACCCTGGCCACCAAAGCAGAGTGGCCACTATGCCAGCCCCCAAAAGTAAACTATTACTGTTTAAAATTCTCTGTAAAAAATAACAATTTTAATGATTTTTATTTTGGAGAATTTTCAGAAGATGAGCAGTGGTAGGAATCCAAGTTACAGGAAAGATGTAGGAAGAAGCTATAGGGTTACTTCTCAAACTTTAGAGTTTGTTGATTCTAAGGTTTTCCTCAAAATATCAGAAAGGCAGATTTTTAAAATTATCAATGTTGTAGTTGTTGTTTTACTGAAAACTAAAGTATAATTGGAAGCCAAATATTTTTAATCATATTTCTGCACTTGTAACAAATCTCATCTGTAATTCTTTTATGGCTAAGATAAGAGACACAACACACAGGCAAATGCGTTTGTCTGAGTATTGTGTGTGTCGGTAGGGTGTGTGTAGCTGCTAGGGATAGCTGAATGTATATGGGTATGGGATTCTTGAGGGTTTTTTTTTTGCTGAGTAAGATTCCCCTTGAGCTAACATTAGTGCCAATCTTCCTCCATTTTGTGTGTGACTTGCTGACACAGCATGGTTGCTGATGAGCGGTGTAGGTCTGCGCCCCAGAACTGAACCCGGCCACTGAAGCAGAGCACGCAGAACTTAACCACTAGGCCATGGGGCTGGCCCCTTGAAGATTTTTTAAATGCTATAGTTCCACTATGAGATTTTTATTGGGTAGGGGGTTAATCTGTCTGTGTGTATGGTAAAATGTTATAAACGTGAGTCTTTGGCATGAGTATCTGTCGTTTTATATAAGTTTGTGTTTGCAATATAGATTGTTTTTTTAATATATACCTGCTCTCCCCCCAAAAAATATATTCCAAGTTCAGTCTCCTCTGCCTTGGAAACATTTCTCATAGCTTTTCTCTCCTCTATATGACTACTGTCACTAGCGTTTAGTTGCGGCTCTCGTCATTTCTCACCTGCCTCATTATTACAGAAGCCCCTTGAAGAGGGCGGTTTATTGCTCCACGAGCATGTTTCACTCCTGCCTTCAGAGATCGTGCCCCGACACAGATCAAACTCACAGCTGCTCTGCCCACCTCTTAGTCTCCTCCACAGCTTGAAATGGAAAGTGCCACTAAAGTCTTTTAACAAGAATATCTCATAACAGTCGAAAAAGTCACCCTGGCAGCATCCAACAGACCCAGATGATACACTTCTCAAAAATAGACACTGAGGAAGTGAATTCCACAACCTGCTTCACTCTCGTGCTTTCCCATCTGATCAGGCTGAATTCCTGCTGCAGCCTCTCAGGAGGGCTTTGTTCTCATGATGTCATGAAATTCATGTTGTGTTTCCTTTTCTTTTTTATTGTAGACAATCTCAACATTTCATCATGGTGTTCCACCGACACTTTACTACATGATTTCAATAACGGAATTGTGGAAGTGTGTGGGGAAAAGAAATTAGGCAGCTGAGATTTGCTGGATAATTAATATACTGGCTTTGTGGTCCTATGTCTGTCTCCATAACATTTAAAAATATAACCTTAATGAGGCTTCTTTGACTTATTTTATTCTTCTCCATCCTCTCCAACATTACTGCCATAGTTCAAATATTCATTATTTCTAATATGTACTGTTACAGTAGTCTCCCCTTATCTGCAGTTTTGCTTTCCATGGTTTCAGTTACCCACGGTCAACAGCAGTCAGAAAATATTAAATGGAAAATTCGAGAAATAAACAATCCATACGTTTTAAATGGTGCCGTTCTGAGTAGCACGATGAAATCTCGTGCCATCCCGCTTCATCCTACCCGGGACATGACTCATCCCTTCGTCCAGCGTATCCACGCTGCATACCTACCCGCACGTTAGACACTGAGTAGCCTCTTGGTTATCAGATCAATTGTCTCAGCATCACAGTGCTTGTGTTCATGTAACCCTTATTTTACTTGATAATGGCCCCCAAGCCAACTTTAATATTAGTTATTGTTGTTAATTTCTTACTATGCCCAATTTGCGAATTAAACTTTGTTATAGGCAAGTATGTATAGGAAAAAACGTAGCATATATAGGGTTCAGTATTATCCATGGTTTCAGGCATCCACTGCGATCTTGGAATATATACCCTGCAGATAAGGGGAGACTACTGCATAGAAGTCTTCCAAGCTGTTCTACAGTTCTACAATGGATCCTCAACACTTCTGCCACATTGGTCTTTCTAAAAACAGATTTGATCATAAAATCCCCCAGTTTAGAAGGCATGTTAATTCTCTACTGCCTATCCTGGCATATATGGCCCAGTATATAGTTCATAAACAAATATTTATTTGGCACTTATTAGTTAGATCATTGGACAATAAGGCAAACTGGCGTCCTTCTTTTAAGAAACTTACATTCTAGTGGGCTATGGAGAGTGGTGCAAAAAATAAACAAGTAAATAAAACATAAATATGATAATTCCACTTAAAAATGAGCAGGGTAATTTGACAGATTTGGGGTAAGAATGGTGCTTAAGACACGGTGGTCATGACTGAATGGAGCTGAATGAAAGAGCTCAGTGACCCAGTAACATAGGACAACAGCTTCCGAACTCTTACAACTGCTGTGACACATGGATGTATTTTGTAAAAGCCTGAATGCAGCCCAGTGTAACTGAAAGCTAGTTCCCTGAGGACACAACTTCTTGCAGAATGAGTTCAGAGTGTTATACGGAGCCCTGACCATGTAGGACTTTTTAGGTCAGAGTTAGAGTTTGAATTTTAATCCTAAATGCAAGGAGAAAGAATTGGAAGGCTTTCAGAAGAGAAGCGATGTGAGCTGATTTTCATTTCAAGGCAATCATTGCGTCTACTCTGAGAAGAACAACTGGGTTGAGTATGGAAGCGGGGAGGACCAGCTAGGAGACCAGCACGGTAGCTCAGGTCAGAATTGCTGACTTCTTGGGCTAGAACTCCACCAAGGAAACGGGACAAAGTAACCAGATTTGGAGTATCTTTTGTTGTCAGATATTAACGAATGCTGATGGCTTGTATGTAACAGACAAGGAAGAAAAGAAAAATCAAAGATGACTCTGAAGGATGTGGTGTGAGTAGCTGGATGGACGGCAGAGTGATTTACTATCATGGGGGTGACCAGGATTGCAATCAATTGGGGGAGAAGGAGTCAAATACACCTTTGTTACGAAAAGTGTCATTTTGGTCATTTCCTTAATGTTAATGCTTAAGGTTAAAATTATTTATGCAGAATATTTTAAAGTATTGCCAACTTTATTGGAACTAGATGTGTGTATTTAGTTCTCTTAATAGTTTCCTTATTCCAGAATTCAGTATTTCAAGAATATTGTTTTAAAAATGATGAATTTACCATATCTCATAGATATCTAAGTAAAGGGTCAAGTAGACATTAGAATTCTGGAACCAGGGAAGATATCAGTCCTCTAGATATTATTTTGGGAATTATCAGTAAACAGGTAACATTTGATGCCTTATTTCCCCTTATGATATTTCAGAGTAGTTATTACTATTTGGCATTATATTATATATTATCTTTTATTTTCTGTCTATATTCCCTGAAATGTGTATTCCATGAAGCCAAGGGTTTTGTACGTTTTTGTTACAATTGTCTATTTAGCTCCCAGACAGTGTTTAACATATAGTATTCACTCAATAAAAATTCACTGAGTGAATGAAATAGATCAACAAATTTTATTTCTATCTCACCCACTAGTCAGTTCTGTTCTTGATGGAAGAAACTGACCATGACGAATAACCCATAATAGATACTTAAGAGCTGTATGCTGAGTCTAATAAAAATTTCTGTTGGTCTAAGTAACTGAGGCTTGTCTGTCATCTTCATGGTACAGTCATCTTTGTGTCTGTCCCTGTTGGTTCAGCATCATTGTTTAGAGCTGAACCTGAATCATTATTCAGGCTGAACTTGTGCTGCGTGGATTTTTAACGTCACTATAGTTTAGGTTTCCACTATTTTCTTACTAAAAATCACTTTTCTTTGGAAAAAACCATTGCCAGTAGCAATTTTATACAAAACTATGTGTGTTTAAGGGGAAATTTTAGAATTTTCTGGAGAAACATAGGTAACAGAAGTACTTGATTTGATGACTCTAAGCTTAACAAGTCTGAATATCATAGAATCATTGAAGAAAAGAAATAAACCATAGACAGAATTTAATTCACTCCCTTTACTTTACAGACATGAAAACAAAGGCCTATAAATGAAAAGAGATGTTGCTATTTTGTGTGATAATAATTACTAAATTTTATGATGAGCTTAAATTCTGGGCCCTATTTGAAATCTTTATTTGTGCTAACTATTTTAATTCTCATAATCATCCTGTGATGTAAATGCCCACTCCATCGTTATCATTTTCCTGAAGGGGAAAATTAAGGTCAAGTAACATTCCTGAGACCACTCAGTTTATACGAGGCAATGGCAGGATTCAAAACCAGTAGAGATCAAAAAAGACTATGGAATGAATTGTAATAAATCCATTCTTCATGCCTTCTTGGGTTCAATTAAAAATTGCCCAATTTGCATTTACCAAATGTCACTTCTTTGATATGGTAATAAGTATCATATATTATAATTTTTCTACTTATAACGAAAAGTCAAGACTGCCACCTCAGATCATTACAGAGTGACCGGTGCTGTACTAAGCAGTCGCTTGTGAACATGTATACAACTGAACAAAATATATGAGGTAACTGTTTTCATGCATTCAATAAAAGACTGCTTACTATTGTGATCCTGAAAGAAGGGAAAGACAAAATATGAGGCCTACCCTTGGCTCAACTTTCTGCCTAGGGCCAATTTCCTACAGTGGAAAGGAAAAGTGGAGGCCAAGATGTGTTTGAACTCAAGAGAAAGAGGTTGGAGTTTCAGTCTGCTGAAGCTCTGGGATTTTCAGAGCCGGATGCTGGAGGAGGGAGCTGTGCTGAAGGTGCACACAGGATCTCTGCATGGAGATTGACTGAAAGGTCTTGGTGGGGACAGAAGTACACAAGCAGACGGAGAGACTGGTGAGGCCCAGCAGAAATCTCCTGCTGCAGAGATGAGAACTGAATGGAGACAAAGGGAGAGCAAAGCCGGAAGTCAGAGTTCCAGAACACACAAGTGACAAGACCTCACTGAGCATCTTGAGCCGTCAAGGCAGCCCACAAAAGGCCTCTTTAGACTATGGATCACACAAGAAGATGAACCTCAAAGGCAAAATGAATCTGAATTGCCCTAGAAAATAAGAAAGCTAAGTCTGACAACAGAAAAATCTGCTACACGGTTTTGAGTATATAAAAAAAACTACAAGACATGAGAAGAAAATATTTCAAACTGAATATAACAATTTGTAACTTGATACAATTCATGGAATATAGCTAATAAGATACTAAGAGGAAAATTTATATTTTTAGATGTGTATATTAGAAAGAAGATAATTTAAAAATGATCTGAGTGGTTTCCTTAAGAATAGAGAAAAAAGAAGAACAAATTAGTCCCTCAAAAAAATGGAAGAGGGGCCAGCTCCATGGCCGAGTGGTTAAGTTAGCCTGCTCTGCTGCGGTGGCCCAGGGTTCGGATCCTGGGCGCTGACATGGCACCGCTTGTCAGGCCACGTTGAGGTGGCGTCCCACATCCCACAACTAGAAGGACCTGCAACTAAGATATACAACTGTGTACGGGGCGGGGGGGGGGGGGGCGGTTTGGGGAGATAAAGCAGAAAAAAAAAAAGATTGGCAACAGTTGTTAGCCCAGGTGCCAATCAAAAAAAAAAAAAAAAAGGAAGAATAATAATGTCACTAACATAAATCAATGTAATAGAAAAAAAGACACACAATAAAGAAAATTAATAAAGCCAAATTATTACTTTGAGAAATGAAAGAAGCAAAATCACTATAAATACTAGATATATTAAAAGGATAATAAGGAAATATGATGAAGAAATTTTATGCTAATACATTTGACAAATTAAATGAAATGCAAAAGTGCTTTGGAAACCACAATATACTAAAATGGACAGAAGAAGAAATAGAATTGTGAATAGCTATGTTCTATTAACTTTTGAACTAATAATAAATAATCTTACTCAAAATAAACTTCAAAGCTCAGATAGTTTGATGGGAAATTGTATCAAAAATTAAAGGAAAGATAATACTAATAATAAATAAATTTTTTCATAAAATAGAAGAGGAAGGGACACTCCCTAACAAGTTTTATGAGTCCAGAATAATCATGATACAAAAAATTTGATAGATACATGGAAAAAATTGAACCACAAATTCCTCATAAATATAGGACACAAAAATTCTAATCAAATAGTATCAAATCATATCCAGCAATAAGCAGGAAGATTTCATCACGACCTAGTGAGTTTTATTGATGGGAGACAAGTTTGACTTCACATTTGAAAATCGATCGAAGTAATCACCATATTAACAGAATAAAGATTAAAAAGAACACTTGTGGGAGAAGGATCCAAGATGGCGCCGTGAGTAGTCCTCTTTGTCTCTCCCCCTTCAAGTCTACAATTATTTGGACACTTATCACTTAACAAAGGATATCCAGACAGCATCTCAGGACATCTGAGAGACCCACACGACTATACATCGGAAGGTGGACGGACTTTCCTCCGGGAGGATGTGGAAATAGGTGAAAATTCTCCAACCCCGACCAAACAGCCTAGTACCCGCAAGCGGCTTTCTTCCAACGGACGCCCCCAGAAGATCAACACACATCTAGGGCAGGAGCGAACACACAACAGAGGAGCGACGGTGGAAACAGGTGACCAGAACCCTACCTAAACCCCCTGCAATTACTCCTAAACGCAGAGGGAAACTCGAGAGTTACACACCTGATCCCACCTAGTGTTCACGGTGCCCGGAGGGTCCCAGAGAGAATTGCTGAGGGTACGGAGGTCCCCCGAGGTCCCCCGGCTGCCACTGCCTGCACGGTGGGGCTAGGGATTGCCGGAGATCTCGGAGTGGACTGGGGCTGGGTGAAGCTCCAGGGGCCGACTCCGCGCCCCGGAGGGGAAGCTCCAGAGTTCCGCCGGGGCAGCAGACAAAACTCTCTGTCTGCCATTAGCGGAGGGGCCATGCCTACCATTCACAACTCCGGGAAAGTCCCGGAGAGAATCCCAGAGGGTGAGGTGACCCCCAGCTGTCGTTGCCCGCCCCGTGGGGCTAGGGATTGCTGGAGATCTCGGAGATCTCGGAGAGGACTGGGGCTGGGTGATGCTCCAGACGCCGGCTCCGTGGCCCAGAGGGGAAGCTCCAGAGTTCTGCCCGGGCAGCAGACAAAACTCTCTGTCTGCTATTAGCGGAGGGACTATGCCCAGCATCCACAACACCAGGAGGGTCCCGGAGAGGAGAATATCAGGCAGGGCAGCAGCTGGCCGGCTACCACTGAAATCAGGATCTCCGGCTATCCCCCAAGACAGGGTAAAGGGCTCCCCGAGTTCCTGGGGAACAGGACTGGGGCTGGGTGGGGTTCCAGCGACCCAGCTCCGTAGCCTAGGGGGAAACCCTACAGGCTCACAGCAGCCTCAGGGAAAGCCTCTGCACAGCACTAGTAGAAAGCACCCATTTGGCAGCCACAAGGCTGGAAGACCCCGGGACAAAAGTAGCATAGCTAGGTGAACTAACCACAGACTGTAGAAGATGCCAATAGCTCTCCTGCGACCCATAGTGGACAAGTGAGAATTTGTGGGTGCCGACAGTGATGGAGCGACAAATATAAGTGATCCTACCCCTGGCCGCTGGAAAAGCCCATAACACTGCTGCAGACCCCAAGGAGGGAGCACCTCTAGGTGGGCTGCAACAGTAGGCACCAGCAGCCTGAAACCCCCCTGTGACGGCCCCCACGGCAGAGGAGGGAATCCAAAGGACCACTGTGACTACGAGGAGGGGCTCAGGCCCAGTTAGCAACTGTGGATAGGGTTCCTGGTTGGTGCAGTATAAACAGCTGCTCCCCCACCGCAGCAGCAGAAAAAAGTGAAAAGAGCAACTAAACTCTATCTCTATGCGGAGGCACAAATCAACAACATCAAGCAATATGAAAAAATACATTAAATCTCCAGAACAGAAGGAAAATAACAAATACACAGAAAACAATCCCAAAGAAAATGAGATATATAACCTAAATGATGATGACTTCAAAACAGCCATCATTAAAATACTCACTGAGTTAAGAGAGAATTCTGACCGACAACTCAACGAGTTCAGGAGCTATGTCACAAAAGAGTTTGATACGATAAAGAAGAACCAAATAGAAATATTGGAAATGAAGAACACAATAGAGGAGATTAAGAAAAATCTAGATGCGCTGAACAGTAGGGCTGATAATATGGAGGAAAGAATTAGCAATTTGGAAGATGGCAATATAGAATTGCTGCAGGCAGAGGAGGAGAGAGAAGCAAGACTAAAAAGAAATGAAGAAACTCTCCAAGAATTATCAGACACAATTAGGAGATGCAACGTAAGGATTATAGGTATACCAGAGGGAGAAGAGAAGGAGAAAGGGGCAGAAAGCCTATTCAAAGAAATAATGGCTGAGAACTTCCCAAATCTGGTGAGAGAGATGGATCTTCAGGTGACAGAAGCCAATAGATCTCCAAACTTTATCAATGCAAGAAGACCAACCCCACGGCATATAGTAGTGAAGCTAGCAAAAGTCAACGACAAGGAGAAAATACTAAGGGCAGCCAGGCAAAAGAAACTAACCTACAAAGGAACCCCCATCAGGCTATCAGCAGATTTCTCAGCAGAAACTTTACAGGCTAGAAGAGAGTGGAATGATATATTCAAAAATCTGAAGGACAAAAATCTACAGCCGAGAATTCTCTACCCAGCGAAAATATCCTTCAAATACGATGGAGAAATAAAAACTTTCCAAGATAAACAAAAATTAAGGGAGTTCATTGCCACAAAACCTCCTCTTCAGGAAATCCTCAGGAAAACCCTCATTCCTGAAAAATCCAAAAAAGGAAAGGGGCTACAAAACCAAGAGCAGAGGAGATAAGTAGAAGGACAACAACAGAGAGTAGCAGCTCTTCATCAGAACAGATTAAACCATGGGACGAGAAACAAAGGAAACTGAAGAAAACCGGAAAACAAGACACAAAATGGTAGTGGTAGGCCCCCACGTCTCAATAATCACTCTAAATGTAAATGGATTGAACTCCCCAATCAAAAGACACAGAGTGGCAGGATGGATCAAAGAACAAGACCCAACAATATGCTGCCTCCAGGAAACACACCTCAGCCCCAAAGACAAACACAGACTCAGAGTGAAGGGATGGAGAACAATACTCCAAGCTAATAATGAACAAAAGAAAGCAGGTGTCGCTATACTAATATCAGACAAGGTAGACTTCAAAGCAAAACAGATAAAGAAAGACAAAGAGGGACAGTATATAATGATAAAAGGGACTCTCCACCAAGAAGACATAACACTTATAAATATATACGCACCCAACACAGGAGCACCAAAATTTGTAAAGCAACTCTTAATAGAACTAAAAGAAGACATCAACAACAATACAATAATAGTAGGGGACCTCAACACACCATTAACACCAATGGACAGAACATCCAGACAGAAAATCAACAAGGAACTAATAGAATTAAATGAAAAATTAGACCAGATGGACTTAATAGATATATATAGAACACTTCATCCAAAAACAGCAGGTTACACATTCTTCTCAAGTGCACATGGAACATTCTCAAGGATTGACCATATTTTGGGAACCAAAGCAAACATCAATAAATACAAGAGAGTTGAAATAATATCAAGCATCTTTTCTGATCATAATGCTATGAAACTAGAAATCAACTACAAGAAAAAAGCAGAGAAAGGTGCAAAAATGTGGAGACTAAACAACATGCTTCTGAACAAACAATGGATCATTGAAGAAATTAAAGAAGAAATCAAATATTATCTGGAGACAAATGAAAATGAGAACACGACATACCAAATCATTTGAGATGCAGCAAAAGCAGTCCTAAGAGGGAAATTCATTGCAATACAGGCTCACCTCACAAAACAAGAAAAAGCTCACATAAGCAACCTCAAACGACACCTAACAGAACTAGAAAAAGAAGAACAAACAAAGCCCAGAGTCAGTAGAAGGAGGGAAATAATAAAAATAAGAGCAGAAATAAACGATATTGAAACAAAAAAGACAATAGAAAGGATAAATGAAACAAAGAGTTGGTTCTTCGAAAGAATTAACAAAATTGACAAACCCCTAGCCATACTCACCAAGAAAAGAAGAGAGAAATCTCAAATAAATAAAGTTAGGAATGAGAGAGGAGAAATCACAACAGATACCAATGAAATACAAGAGATCATAAGAGAATACTATGAAAAACTATATGCCAACAGATTGAACAACCTGGAAGAAATGGACAAATTCCTAGACTCCTACAATCTCCCCAAACTGAATCAGGAAGAAATGGAGAATCTGAATAGGCCAATCACAAGTAAGGAAATAGAAACGGTAATCAAAAGCCTCCCCAAAAATAAGAGTCCAGGACCAGACGGCTTCTCTGGAGAATTCTACCAAACATTCAAAGAAGACTTAATACCTATTCTTCTGAAACTGTTCCAGAAAATTGAGAAAGATGGAGTACTCCCTAACACATTCCATGGAGCCAACATCACTCTGATCCCCAAACCTGACAAGGACAACACAAAGAAGGAGAACTACAGGCCGATATCACTGATGAACATAGATGCAAAAATCCTCAACAAAATTTTGGCAAACCGAATACAGCAATACATCAAAAAGATTATACACCATGATCAAGTGGGATTTATACCAGGGACACAGGGATGGTTCAACATCCACAAGTCAATCAACATGATACACTACATCAACAAAATGAAAAACAAAAACCACATGATCCTCTCAATAGATGCAGAGAAAGCATTCAACAAGATCCAACACCCATTTATGATAAAAACCCTCAATAAAATGGGTATAGAAGGAAAGTACCTCAACATAATAAAAGCTATATATGACAGACCCACAGCCAACATCATACTCAATGGACAAAAACTGAAAGCCATCCCTCTGAGGACAGGAACAAGACAAGGGTGCCCACTTTCACCACTCCTATTCAACATAGTACTGGAGGTGCTGGCCAGAGCAATTCGGCAGGAAAAAGAAATAAAAGGAATCTAAATAGGTAACGAAGAAGTAAAACTCTCGCTGTTTGCAGATGACATGATCTTATATATAGAAAACCCCAAAGAATCCATAGAAAAACTATTAGAAATAATCAACAACTACGGCAAAGTAGCAGGGTATAAAATTAACGTGCATAAATCAGTAGCATTTCTATACACTAACAATGAACTAACAGAAAAAGAACTCAAGAACTCAATCCCATTCACAATCGCAACGAAAAGAATAAAATACCTTGGGATAAACTTAACCAAGGAAGTGAAGGATCTATACAATGAAAACTACCATACTTTCTTGAAAGAAATTGACGATGACATAAAGAGATGGAAAGACATTCCATGCACATGGATTGGAAGAATAAACATAGTTAAATTGTCCATACTACCTAAAGCAATCTACAGATTCAATGCTATCCCAATCAGAATCCCAAGAACATTCTTCACAGAAATTGAACAAACAATCCTAAAATTCATATGGGGCAACAAAAGACCGCGAATTGCTAAAGCAATCCTGAGCAAGAAAAACAAAGCCGGCGGAATCACAATCCCTGATTTCAAAACATACTACAAAGCTACAGTGATCAAAACAGCATGGTACTGGTACAAAAACAGGTCCACAGATCAATGGAACAGAATTGAAAGCCCAGAGATAAAACCACACATCTATGGACAGCTAATCTTCGACAAAGGAGCAGAGGGCCTACAATGGAGAAAAGAAAGTCTCTTCAACAAATGGTGCTGGGAAAACTGGACAGCCACATGCAAAAGATTGAAAATTGACCATTCTCTTTCACCACACACCAAAATAAACTCAAAATGGATCAAAGACCTAGAGATTAGGCCTGAGACAATAAGTCTTTTGGAAGAGAATATAGGCAGTACACTCTTTGACATCAGTTTCAAAAGAATCTTTTCGGACACTGTAACTCCTCAGTTGAGGGAAACAATAGAAAGAATAAACAAATGGGACTTCATCAGACTAAAGAGCTTCTTCAAGGCAAGGGAAAACAGGATTGAAACAAAAAAACAGCTCACTAATTGGGAAAAAATATTTACAAGCCACTCATCCGACAAAGGGTTAATCTCCATAATATACAAAGAACTCACACTGCTTAACAACAAAAAAACAAACAACCCGATCAAAAAATGGGCAGAGGACATGAACAGACATTTCTCAAAAGAAGATATGAATATGGCCAATAGACACATGAAAAGATGTTCATCATCACTAATCATCAGGGAAATGCAAATCAAAACTGCACTAAGATATCACCTTACACCCGTTAGATTGGCAAAAACATCCAAAACCAAGAGCGACAAATGTTGGAGAGGTTGTGGAGAAAAAGGAACCCTCATACACTGTTGGTGGGAATGCAAACTGGTACAGCCACTATGGAAAACAGTATGGAGATTTCTCAAAAAGTTAAAAATAGAAATACCCTATGACCCAGCCATCCCATTACTGGGTATCTATCCTAAGAACCTGAAATCAGAAATCTCAAGAGTCCGTTGCACCCCTATGTTCATCGCAGCATTATCTACAATAGCCAAGATGTGGAACCAATCTACATGCCCAGAAACTGATGATTGGATAAAGAAGATGTGGTATATATACACAATGGAATACTACTCAGCCATAAAAAAAGAGAAAATTGGCCCATTCACAGCAACGTGGATGGACCTCGAGGGTATTATGTTAAGCGAAATAAGCCAGTCAGAGAAAGACAAACTCTATATGACTCCACTCATAGGTGGAAGTTAGTATATTGATAAGGAGATCTGATCGGTGGTTACCAGGGGAAAGGGGGGGTGGGGGGAGGGCACAAAGGGGGAAGTGGTGTACCCACAACATGACTAACAAAAATGTACAACTGAAATCTCACATGGTTGTAATCTATCATAACATTAATAAAACAAAAAAAAGAAAAAAAAAGAACACTTGTGATAATCTCAAGTAAAAAAAAAATCATTTGACACATAATCCAATATCCAATACCTACTCATGATGAAACTCTCAGCAAAATAGGAAAATATCTTTAGTCCTTTAAACTGATTAAAAATCGACTTAAGGGTAAAACACCAAATACTTTTCCTCTATGATTAGGAGCAACATGAGGTCTGCAATCACCAAGGCAAGAAGAGGAAGTAAAAGGTATACAGTTTTAAAGGTAAACTCTCTTTGTGGTCTTAGCTAACAGGAAAAGAAAATCCAGCCCTGGTGGTCTAGTGCTTAAGATTGGGCACTCTCACTGCTGCAGCCCCAGGATTGGTTTCCAGGTCAGGGAACCACACCACCCATCTGTCAGTCGTCATACTGTGGCACCTGCTATTGTGATGAGGTTGAAAGCTATGCCACCAATATCTCAAATACCAGCAGGGTTCATGGTAGACAGGTTTCAGCTGAGCTTCCAGACTAAGACAAACTAGGAAGAAAAACCTGGCCACTCACTTCCAAAAAACTGGCCATGAAAACCCTCAGAATAGCAGCAGAGCATTATAAGGTGGGACTGGAAGGAGAGAGTATGGCACAAAAATTCCTGGCAGGGTTCTGCTCTGCTGCACACAGGGTCGATAGGAGTCGGAATCCACTCAAAGGCACTAACAACAACAAAAATACAAAGAAAACTTTAAAGAATCTTTAAACAAAAACTATTATAACTAATAATTGACTTCAGAAAGGTGTCAGGCTACAAAGTCAATATTCAAAAATAAATTCTATTTCTATATGCTAACTGTGAACAATTTGAAAATAAATTTTAAAAGGAATTTTTAAATACCAAGAATAAATATAACAAGAGGCATGTAAGTCCTCTGAACTGTAAAGCTTTAAAACATTTTTGAAATAAATTAGAGTACCTAAATAGTTCATCAATTTAAATTAATTCCTTACACATTGATTTATTGATTTAAAACAACTTAATCAGAATATTGATAGGCTTGGTTGTAGAAATTGACAAACTAATCAAAAAATTTTTTTGAAAATGCAAAGACCTAAACTATCCAAAGAATCTTGAGAAAGAAAAATATACTAGAGCTCTCAGACTATCTGATTTGAAGAATTAATCAGTAATCTAGACAGGGTGCTATTGGCATAAGGATTGACAACAAGTTCAATGAGACAAAGTAGTGTCAAGCTATAGACCCACACATCTATGGCCAATTGATGTTAAACAAAGGCACCATGACAATTCAAAGCAGAAAGAAAAGTTGTTTTTAACAAATGAAGCTGGAACATCTGGATAAATATATGGAAAAAAAATAACATCAATTCCCACTTCATACCATACACAAACATTAATCTGAGATCAATCATATTCCTAACATAAAAATGGAGTCTATGGAGCTTCTGGAAGAAATAACAAGAGAATATCTCCACAACCATGTGGTAGTCAACAATTTATTTAATGATTTAAAATATTTAAAGCTACATTTTTAAATTTTATAAATTTCCCTTTATCAAATAAAGATTCTGCTCATCAAAAGTCAACATTAGGAAAATGAAAATTCAAGCTACAGACTGGGAGAAAATATTCAAAATACAGGTATCTGACAAAGAACCTGTGAGAAGAATACATAAAGAACATATACAAATCAAGACTAAGAATACAAACAATCCATTTTAAATGGATAAAGATTGCAAGACAATTAACAGGACAAGATACACAAAATGTCAGTAAGCTTATGAAAAATGTTTATTGAGAAATACTAGTGAAAGCCATAAGATGCTCATCAGGGAAACACACATTAAAGGTAACACTTTCAGGAGAATACGGAGCAATTGAAACTCTCATGCATTGCTGCTGATGTAACATGGTACAGCCACTTTGGAAAACTGGAATTTTCTTATACATTTAAACACGAAATTAGCTAATGCTACACTGGTTTTACTCCCAGAAAAATAATGAAAATATATGTCCTCCACAGATGTATACTAGATGTTTGTGGCAGCATTATTTATGATAAAAATGACTAGAAACACCTGAAAAGTCCATCAAAAGGAGAATGGGTAAACATATTATGATATATTCACACAATAGAAGGTGAATTAGCTATAAAAAATGAAGACTAGACTACAGAAAGATATACGTTGAAATGTCAAAAGCACTATGTTGATAAAATGAAACCAGGTGGAAGAGAGTACAGAAGATATGATATCACTTGCATGATATTCAGGAACAGTCAAAATTAATTCACGGAGCCAAAAATACAGAGGAGTTGTCACCTACGGAAGGTTGAAATAACTGTAAGAGAGCATAAGGCAAAGTTTGGGCTAATGAAAATATACTATACTTTGGTAGAATTGTTAAACATACATGTATGCACACACACACATTGGTAAAACCTTCTTGAACTGCATATTTAAAATCTGTGCATTTCAATGTATGGATGGAACATACATTAGTATCTAGTGATAAAGAATACAGACAGCGTCAAAGCTCTTTAGAAAGTTTAAAAATAAATCCTGAATAAAGAGCCTATTATTTTACAAGCGGAAGGAATTCCCAAAAGATACCTAGTTAGTAATTAGTTTTCGCTGTGCAATTTTATTGTTCCTGCCTGCAATTATGCTATGAATGTAATATATATAATTTCAGACAGTGCCTGTTTTTGGGTAGATATGAGATTTGTGTCTGATTTTTAAAGAATTAAAATTAGTTTCACTTTATTTTCTATCCTGAGATTACAATTACGTTCAACCATTATCTTTCAATGACATTAAAACAATATCTTTGTTGGATAATATTTTTCTAAAATTTGATTTATAGTTTTCTTATATAATATTTTTCTTGGAAGAAAGTATATGTTTATAAAGAAGTACAGCTTATGCTTTTATGAAGTACAAAAACATTTAATGATAATCATGTAAAATTTTACCAAGGCATTTTCCTATTTTTGTTGTAGAAGTTGATAAGTTGATTATAAAATTTATTTGGAGACACAAAGGACCAAGAACTAAACTATTTTGGTTTAGGAATCATGTACTCCTCTACAGTGCAGCTTATATAGTCTTTATTTCCTATGCTCTTTTTCCCTGTTTTAAAAAAAAAATGTCATTTAAAATTAAGACAGAGAGGGGTAATTTTCTTCACAGGCTTTTAACACTGATAACCCTGTATTAGGAGCTAAAAGGATGTTTTGTAAGGCTGTAAACATTCAAAGCCGTGATATACACTGGAGATAAAAAGTGCCATTTAGGTGAACATTGGATGTCTTTATCCTTAAATAAACAAATCTATTTCTTAGATTTAAATCTATTTCTTAGATTAAAAAAAACTGTAGAGTCAAATTGTTCATGTTAAGTTCCAGATTCTTTTTATGTGTTTACCTTTTTTTAACCACTTTCACATATTAGACTCTGGCTTTATATTTATATATATGACACCTTTTGTAATTAGCAAGTAGCAGTGATCTCAAATATCTTCATGAAAACTTTATAATTTTTGTTCTGAAATCTGAATTTTATAAAAAGGAAAATAAAAGATGTTTACCCTTCATAAAACATTCTGCTTCTTTTTGATATAACACAACAAAGATTTTTTTCTGTAGCACTTGATGGAGCTGTTTTAGTTGAAGAACGCCACACGAGATAATGATGCTGGGAATATGCTTGCACTGAAGGAAGACTGTTGGCCGAGTGTCTCGCCGTTAACAGTCACTATGTGAAGGTGATGATTATTTAATTTGTTTATTTGACATGGTTTGGAGTTTTCTAAGGGAAATTGAGTGTCTCTCTCTCTCATTAAGGGTTTTCGTTTCTCTGTCCATCTCATGGCTATTTGTACCTGTTACACAGTTAGGACAATAAAATGACTTTCATCGAACAGAAAAACAAAGACAAAAATGCTTTATAATTATACATTGAAGTTACTACTTGAAAATTTTAAATGCTTTTTTTTAATCTAGAGAAGACAGAAGGAATTATTCTAACGAATGCTTTCATTTATTTATTTTAATTTTAAGAGGAAAATTCAGATTCAGTGTCACAAGTAATACAAAATATGTCAAAGAGTGGTAATAATAATTACCATGTAAAATTTATTTATCCCAGAATCTCTAGAAGAAAGGAAGAGCTTTCGTTCTTAAGTTGAAGGAACACTCTAAACTCATGAATGCTTTCGGTTATTCTGTAGGGGGCAGCAAAATCTAAACTAAATAAATATTGAAGGCCTACTGCCAGGAACCATTTAGCAGCTGGTTTGTACTGTGAGCAAGGGGGTGGAATATACCTGAATTGCTGCAAAATTATCGTGATGCTAATTAAAATTCTTTACGTTAGCAACAGGTCTCTTGTATTCCCCTTTATCTAATCTCTTCTTTTATATACACAACTACTGAAGCTGAACGAAACCAGTGAGATAAAATTAACACACAAATTGTTTTTCCTCCCTTTGGGCAGGAAAATCCTGTTTACAAGGAAGATGATATTATACATAAATATTTATGAAAAACAACAAAGAGTGAAACAAAATCATTGAGTTTTTGTGTAAACTAGCAAAAATAACATGAGGTACAATACTTGATACATTTATGAACCGTTCCACAGTGTCCTAAAATAAAACCTATTTGGAAAATTGAACCATTTCTGCCATTTTCTGTTAATAATTAATTTTGAGTTGTGCCAGGTGAGAGAAACTGAAGACTTAATTAACTAGTATTGGAAATTAATTCAAGTTTCCTGTCTGTCATATGATGTTTTTCGTTTTATTATATTGTCAAAAGATGATCTCTCCATTGTCTTCACCCTTACAAACGTTTTGTTGGGAAGGAAATAAGAAAGGAAAGGATGCAGTATCTTCGTTAGGATTCTAGGAGGACATTTTAATCTGATCAGAGGTTTAAGTGGAATGAGTTAAGTAAAGAGCAGCATTTTTTATTTAATGAGAAATCTATATCAACCTACAAAATCATGTGATTTTCAAGACTGCAGAATTCATTATCTTTCAGAATTAAACTGCAGACTTTTTAAAAAACTTACGTAAGAAGCTCCTGGATTGTATCCTTATCTTGTGTTCTTTAGCTTTACTTCTCAGCCATTGACTTTGTCCTAGACATAATCCAACAATAAAATGTGTATTAATATCAGACATTGATAATATTTCTTAACTGTGTAATAAAATGTGTGGACAGTAAATTAAAGAAACCCAGCAATTTGTGACAAGTGGAGGGTGCATTCTTAAGAAGTTAAACTGAAAATGAAATATTATTAAAATGACAAAAACAATAAAAAATTAAAATTTCACTTACTTTTTCTTCTATTTGAAATCTTATATAATATCTTAGTTTCTCTTTCTAAATTTCCAACACTTAATTCCTTTCCTTTCTATTTGTTATTCCATATTCAAAATTTTTTTCCATTGAGCCATTATATGAGGAATTTTATCCAGTATCCAGTGTATGATTAAATCCCAAATACTCATTTTCTAACATTACAAGAAAGTGAAAGTTTGAGAGATGGAGACTATTATTAAGTTGGGAACGGGGATTGATTTATGTTGATTATTCTCCTATTTAAGACATTTTTTAGATCCAGTTTTAATTCTCATTCTCTTAATTCATCATTTTAATGTGATTTATTAATATTATTAATAATCATTTTTTAATATGACAGAACAAATTGTGAATAACGTAGACACCACACAAAGTGGTCCTTTATTTGTAACATGTTGTGCACCATTTTGTAAAAATTGTACTTCAAGGGGAGGAAAACCTCCTATCATGAAAGGAAGTAGAATTTCCCAGGTAATATTGATATATTTCAATGTGCAGGAGTTATTGTAATGGCCGTAAACGATTAAGACTATTTGTTATATTTAAAAAGGACTGCACAGGGAAGCAGAACTCTGTTAGATTATGAAAAATGAAATGACTTTGATATATTTACAGTTCTTCTATTTCTAAAGTTAGATTTTGTTTTATATTATTGTAAATCTGCTTTTTAGGGTCTATTGATTTATTTGACGGCAATTTATAAACCACGTTTTCCTTGTAATCTACTATTTTGGAATAGAATCAGAAGCTGCTTGCTAATAGTGATAATGCTTCACCGAACTCTTATCAAAGTGAGAAAAACAAGTTCACTGTAGGAGTTTTTTCAAAAAGCTAAACGCCAGAAGCCCTTCACTCTCCAGACACTCTCTATGCAGTCTCTGGAGATGAGGACATGTATATAAGTTGTTGGGATGAAACGGTTTTAAGGAAGAACTCTCTCTGGCTGTCTGACCTCGCTGTCCTAGTTTAGGAGTCAAACAGATTTGCATACTGAGTGATACATACTCACTCATACTCATACTCACATACTCATATAATTTGAAATTATATCCTTTCCACATTCTTGGTCTTGAAAGTGTGCTTTCATTAATGACATGAAAAATGTGCGTATGTGGGGGCGTGTGTGTGTTTGTGTCTTTGCCTTTTATAATCCTTACCTAGCAAAATACGCAGTTCACAAGTTTACGGTGGCCTCCATTTGACGCAGAATCAGATACAACTCATGATAATGGACCTTAGGACAAAAGCTTCATGGAGTTCCCCTGATACATACCTCCCCAACTCCCAGAATAGTGCTTGTTACACCCATTTCTTCTTTTCCCTTCTCCATCAACCTTCCAAGGATTTTCGAATGATTTCTGTATGGCAGAATGGATACTATTTATTTTCATGTTCCTTAAGTTACGAAGTAAAGACTCACAGCTGACTTCCACACTGGAGTCACTTCTGCTACAAAGCACTTAAGAACCAATTATTCAGAAAGTCATAAAATTCTTATTATTCTCACATAAATGTCTCAAGGGAAGGCTTAGGTAATTCTGAGACTCACATTCAGGTAAAACACATTATGTAGAATCTACAATATATATTCAGCAATTTGCCGTTTGTTTAAGAAAATGCTACTAAAGCGCCTTTTCGAAGGACACGTAGTCTGAGTCATTTTTTGGTGGTAGCTATTAATGGTGTGCTCGATTGTGTTAAACAGTCTGTAATCTTTTATTTTATCTGTTGTACTCATAGCTTATCAACATGAATTGGCTGGCGGAAGATAAGGATGGAGGATCAAATAATCATAAGAGTTATTCAGTAGCTCTTCTATGTATAAATTGCTCACTTTGGATCAGATTTTAAAACCTATTTCAGCCACTTCTTTTAATAGGTAAGAAAAGTGAGTCTTTCAGAGACAGTGGCTTACTCAGGATGACATAACTATTTAGGACAAGGACCAGAGCCACATTTTCACTCTCCTCTCTCCTCGTCCAGCATTCTTGTTACTGGGAGGGCAGTGTAGTACAGCTGATCACTGCTCAGGTATGTGAGGTTGAAAAAGGAGCTAAATAAAATGGCATCATACAGGGTGTGCACTCAAATTTCTGACCTGTCACTCATCAGAGTGACTTTCTGCAGGTCACCCAACCTCTCTGGTACTCATTCTCTTATCTGTTAAAAAAAAACCCAGAACGGTTCAGCTACTATGGAAAACTGTATGGAGGATTCTCAAAAATTTAAGGAGCCAGCTCTGATGGCCTAGATGGTTAAAGTTCCACATACCCTGCTTTGGGGGCCCACGTTTGGTTCCTGGGTGCAGAACCACATCATTTGTCTGTCAGTAGTCACGCTGTGGCAGTGGCTCACATAGAAGAACTAGAAGAACTTACAAGTATACACAAGTATGCACTGGGGCTTTCGGGGGGGAAAAGGAAGAAAAAAGGAGGAAGATTGGCAACAGACGTTAGCTTAGGATGAATCTTCCCCTGCAAAAACAAGAAAAAAAATTTAAAATAGAACTATTTTAAGATCCAGTAATCCCATTCTGGGTATATATCCAAAGGAAATAAAAACAGAATATTAAAGAGATATCTGCATTATCATGTTTATTGCAGCATTATTCACAATAGCCAAGATATAGAAACAACCTAAGTGTCCATCAGTTAATGAATGGATAAAGAATATATTATGGCTATATATATGGATATACATATAGCCATAATATATACATATCAGGGCTGAATAATATTCTATTGTGTATGTGTACATACATAATGGACTATTATTCAGCCATTAAAAAAAAATCCTGTCATTGATGACAACATGGGCCTATGCTAAGTGAGATAAGTCAGACAAAGACAAATACTGTATGATATCACTTAATGTGGAATGTAAAAGAGCTGAACTCATAGAAACAGAGTAGATTGGTGGTTACCAGGGGCTGGGGGGGTGGGGGAAATGGGGAGATTTTGGTCAAAGAGTACAAACTTCCAGTTAGAAGATGAATAAGTTCTGGGGATCTAAGGTACAGCATGGTTACTATAATTAACAATACTGCATTATATAGTTGAAAGTTGCTAAAAGAGTTGATCTTAAATGTTCTCACCACAAAAAAAGAAATGATAATCACGTGACGTGATGGAGGTGTCTGCTAAGGCAATCCTGTTGCAATAGATAAGTGTACCAAATCAACATGTTGCACACCTTAAACTTACACAATGTTATGGGTCAATTACATCTCAATTTTTTTTAAGAAAGGATGGTGATAGTACCCACCTGATAATGCACGTGAAGTTTCAGCACAGTGATTTCACTTGGTAAATATGCCAGGAACATTAATTGTTATTTTTACTCTAAATATTATTGCTATTACTATTTTTAGCCTTATTTGCATAATGTTCTGGGGTAATTCCCCTCTTCAAGCAAAACAGTTAACATTAGCACTTTATTTTTATATCTAAATCTAGAAAATCCCATTTCTTCCTAAATATACATTCTCCTCACTATGGGTATATAAGATTATGTATATATGCTTATATAAAACAAGGCTACACCAAAACTTTAGGATTAAATTTTTTGTCAAGTTTTTTTAAACACTAAGCTAAGCTGAACGATTTCTCTACAGAGTTTCCTATGAAAATCTTGAAATCGTTAGTTTAAAATATCTCCATTACATGTGCTGCCCCTTGAGCTGTCACTCATGACAGATGATGCCTTCTTGCTGGGAATCCCTGTTTCTAGTAATGATTTAAGAAGAGAAACTTCTCTGAGAGGCCCTTTAGTGATCATAGGTAAGGTTCAAAGGTTGCTGAGCAGAGAAATGTCACTTATTCTATTTTCAGATCTCCTTCCATCACTGGAATAATTTAAGTTTCTTTATTTTGTGGTCCCTAGAGATCTGTGACAATCCATTTGAATTAGGTGCTTTCAGAATCATTAAACCTGTCAAGAATTCAAATTTCTTGCAATTCAGTATTAATTTTGCTTGTCATTTAAAAAAAATACTGAAGATAGTTTTCCGCAAATGGGGGTGGAAATGTCAAAAACTACTCAGCTCTAACATTTTTAATACTAGATTAATGAGTGTCAATCAATAATCTTATATCAGGTCAATTTTCCTCCATGAAGTACTATTTAGAAATAAAAATATTCTGCTACACTGTATGATTACTTTTGTAAATATTTGTCTCTGAAAAAGGGTCTACTCTTCCAGGGGAGGTCTAAGTAGGTATTTGCTGTTGGGCAACTTTTCGGCAGCGATGGAAAAACTATAAGCTGAAAAGAGGAGCAGGTGATCATTTATGTAAGAATGCAAGCTGGTATTTTAGGAGACTCCAGAAAACATCATTCTAAAAATTTTCTGTAATGAAGATCTAAAAGTATGACAGGAAATTCAAACCTCTAATCTTGGATTCAGAAATCCCACTCCTGTCTTTCAACCTCTCCCACTCTATTCTCCAACCCTTCTTTCCTCCTTGTCAAAAATACACAAACGCTCAACTCTGGCTCTAGCAACTTCCCCCCTAGCCTATGAAGTCTAGCTAGTAAAGCTTTGTGAAATAAAGACGTCACAATTTTATGTTCTTATCTCAGCTGTGATTCGGGGCCACTGCACATTTCATTTACTTTTCTCAATCAGGTCTCTTTCCATCCTCAGTAGCGCTTATCTGAGGGTTTCCTTTTGGATTCAGGCTGTGAAATCTAATGCTACCCAAACTGTGTTTGGCAGGCCAGGGGAAGTCTGTGAACTCTTTGCTGCCATGTACCGTAAGAACAGTAATCAACAGTATTTAGAAACCTTTGCAGCAATTTGGCAGAGTAATTTTATGCCAATTAAATGTAATAGTAATATAAAATTGAATGATTTACATTTTGTATGTTTGTGTTTTTCATTTAATTTTTTTAATAATTCATTTTTATTGTATTTTGTATAAGCTTTAGTTTGCACCACATGTGAGATACTGTTGTAAAAAAATAAATAACTAGTTCTTTACCAGCAAGGATTTGGAAACTGCTCTAATTCATCTTCAGCTCACTGACTCTCAAATAATGACATTGGACGTTTTTGGTTGTTTGTGCTGTTTTTACTTCATGTTAAAATAGATGGCCTGGCGTGTCCAAACTACAAGGAAGTACATCTGTAAGCTAGGTTGGATTGGACTTTTTTCTGGGCTAGAAAGCCTTGAGCCAAATTTGTAAATAAAATTTCTGGTCTCACCATTCTGATTAGAGAAAAGACTGGTTCAAATTATACGCCCTGGAACCAGAGGAAAAGAAGGCAAAGGGAATTGAGGTTGAGAGAAACCACATTTACTCATAATGTATAGGGTGGAGCTGGCTCAGTGCAACTGTCACAGACCTTCTTGAATCGATACAGTAATTCTAGGCTTTTTTAATTTTTCTTGGTGAGGAAGATTGGCCCTGAGCTAACATCTGTTGCCAATCCTCCTCTTTTTGCTTGAGGAAGATTGTCGTTGAACTAACATCTGTGCCAAACTTCCTCTATTTTTGTATGTGGTATGCCACCAGAGTACTGCTTGTTGAGCAGTGTGTGGGTCCATGCCCGGTATCCTAACCCGGTAACTCTGAGCTGCTGACGTGGAGCACGTGAACTTAACCACTATGCCACTGGGTCAGCCCCTAGGCTTTTCTTTTTAAAACTCTAGCTCACCAGTGTATGATATTAACAGCATGTCCATCCACCCAGTCTAAAAACAAGAGGTTTTGTAGCAGTCCTCCATTTCTCCTTTCCATTCCCAACCACTGATAGGTCTCCTGGTCCAATTCACTTTTCAACTGTTTATTTCTCTTATCTCTGCCCTCTTCTACAGCTTTGCCAGAGTCTCTGTCACCAGTCTTCCAGACTTTCACCATTTGTCACTTAGAGCATTACCATATGCCCGACTCATCTCATTACTATTACCTTGGGCATTTTCTGGTAAAAAAGCATCAGAACGCCCACGTCTCTGCTCTGATCCTCTAGCATAGTGAAGCTTACCAAAATCACTGCTTTCTGCTTCTTGAAAGACCACACGAGAAGATTGTATCGAAGTATATAAAAGTTAGAACAAGACATCCTGCATATTTTTGGAAGCTTTTAAATGGAGTTTAGTGTCAACATGGCCTCAAGTCATCTACCCTAATAATGTGACACCAGGGACAGATTTAAATCTCATGCTAAATGATAGGTTGAGAGGTACCAAGTGCTTTGTGAGCCTTTAGTTTGAATTGCTGAGGAAAGCAGAATTCGGTGACAGTTTCTGCTCTGTAATCATCCTCGGGAAGTATTTTGACTATAGAAAGGGATTCAGTCTTTCTTTCTAGTTAAGAATTGTGTAAATTCTGAAATGTGAAATTGCATTGTGAAATGCAAGGAAGTCCTAGGATTTCTTATTCCAGTCTAAATTTGGAAGATCCTACATGCAATTATTATTTTGCTTAATGACTCTTAATAATAGATTACCCTATCTTATTTTAAATTACCACCTGCAGTATTTCCATACAATAAGAGCTACAAAGTCTTTCTGAAGAAAGAAACTATTTCCCTATTCTGCTAACCTCTAATCATCAAGGATCAAAGACTAAAATGACAATGTGGGTGGAGAGGTAGGATGGCAATTTGATTCCGGACATAAACCAATGATTCTTTCTAGCTAGAGAATATCCTTAGCATTCTTCAAGAGTACATGCTATAGTGGATTACATACTGGAAAATCTGAAACCATTATGTATGTAGCATTTATTGGTTTCAAACCAGAAAGCCTGACAATATTTTCTAGTAATAAGAACATGTATTTTATTCCAGACTCTTGTGAAAAATATAGATAGCCTAGAATCTGATTTTTTATTTATGTAAACATATTTTTAATTTTTTACTTTAAATTTCATTTCTTTCTACTGTTCACATTTTTGGAAAGGGATTAAAGTAAGGTAAGAGACAGAATTTCTGAGCTCATATTGACTAATTTCAGTGAGAGAGTCTAGTCAGAAATGTGGCCTGGACTAAAATAGGAAGAGCTTCTTCTGGCCCTGATGTTGTAATTCATATATTATCATACAGTTTTGAGTTAAATTATATACCATGGCTTAACTTTAAGTAAGAAAAATATTTTACTATCTTAGATTAAAGGGTGTCTTAAGCAGACAGGATATTTCAATATAGTGTGTAGAATTTCATGACAACAGGCGGAAAGTTTCTAATGAAACTGACATAGCTGCCTAAAAAAAAGTCACTTTACTCAATAATAATAGCAAACATTTATTGACTGCTACGTGCTGACACTATTCATGTACATTGCATTCATTACCATTTACTCTTCACCGCAACCTTGAATGATATGTACTACTATTTTATTCTTTACTTTATAGATAAAGACATTGACACAGTGAAAGACTAAGTTATTTCCTAAGGTCTCACAAATAGCAAAAAAGGCAGAACTGAAAGGAGATGAAGCTCATTAGACATTTTATGTACTGGTATGCTGCTTTCAGGGTCACAATTAGTATCCTACATTGTAAATAATTACACATCTAAGAAACTACTTTGTTGTTTAACATGGCTTCATTCATTCGAACTTGCTTACTAAGAGTAAAGAATGCCTTTACATGATCTGATTGAATTAGTAGGTAAGGCAGATGATAGGAGGTAAGCTGGCCCGATCTGGCCTAGTGCCTCCAGGTAAAAAGCACGTTAGACCTGATTTAAGAGCATCCTGGGAGTTGCAGGTAGGGACTGGGTTTGCAATTGAAGTTTGCAGACATATCAAACAGTCAATTCGATTCCAGATTCAGGCACAAATTAATTCTTTCATGAAATCAATGCACTGCACTGGGAGGATTTGGGAAATCAGAATGACTTGTGTCATTGTGCCAAGATATGTAGAGCATTTTGGGAGAATGACTTCTTGAAGGTAAAAGGCCTGGGAAGATAGACATTCTGAAGAACAATTAAGCAAACAGAAACGAGAGGTGTACTGGATTTAGATGCCATAATCTCTGTAACATGATTTCAGAGGTCTTGACTTTCTTGTCTTGTGGATGTATTTTTAGGCACTTGGAGACTTTGAACACGAGTCTCATGGCAATACTTTAGTGCCATCTCCTCTTATTGGGCCTGGGGAGTATTGGCAAGCAGTGTGCAGTCTCATCTCATTTAACACAGAGTTCATCTCGTTTACCTTGAGATTTCATCTTGTAGGGACCCAGTTGGAGGCCCATCGTTAACACAAGGATTATTTTAAGATGAAGACTTTTGAGATTCAGAAAGAAGCCTTCTTGGGTCTTGTCTTATCTGACTAAAAGCGGCAACTTCTGGGAAATAAGGCTGCTGTAAATTCCCTCTTCAGGTCAGGTCTTCTCCCAGGGGGAAAAGCTAGAGTAAACCAAGCATAAATCCTGTCTCCAGGGGAGGTTCATGGCCATGAAGAAGGAAAGCAGACTTGCTCTTGCATAAACAAACATTATCACAAATTTTCTTATCTCCTGTTTGTTCTTCTAAAAATCCATTTGTCTTTCCTAAAGATACCAATTTGTTTTACTCATAGAAGTCTTTTCTCCCCTCTCTCTTTCTCTGACAAATTTAGGTATGTAAGTCTCTAACTTTAGCCATTTGGTGAGCCAGCTACTTCTTTTTATCTCTTTCTCTCTTTTTTTGCTGTGGAAGATTCACCCTGAGCTAACATCTGTGCCAATCTTCTTCTATTTTGTTTGTGAGTTACTGCCACATCATGGCTGCTGATGAGTGGTGTAGGTCCACGTCCAGGAACTGAACCAGGGCCCCCAAAGCAGAGAGTACCAAACTTAACCACTAGGCCATGGGGCTGGCCCCTAGCTACTTCTTGTTTTTAGCTCTCACATGCATACAAATAACCTTTTTTCTCCTATTAATTTGACATTGGTAAGTTTAATTCACATGCCCCCATGATAAGAACCTAAGATGGTAGAGGAAAACTTTTTCCTCTCTGACGGTCCTCTCACACAACCCAGTGTAAATCAGCTTCTAGAGGCAAATATGTCCACATATGTGTGGTGTCAGATGCTGCAGCAATTTGGCGTCTATGAACTCTGCCCAGGACACTAATTTTCCCTAGGGCTCGACTCTAAACTTGGTATTTTATTGATCTAGGTAAAGCCTGAGTGTTAGCACATTTTTCAAAATTTCCCAGTTAAAACTAATGTTCAGTTAGGGTGGAGAATGGAAATCCTAAAGAATATCACCTGAAGTTTTATCTGTTCTAGAGGCTTCCATCCCTATAAATGAGGCTGGGGTTACAGAGGTCTTATAATGTCTTGACTCACCTGGGCTGAGTGGTATTGGCGACAGCGGAGAGATCCTAATCTATTTGGCACCTTGTCAAATGATAATGAAATAAATATGCTTAAATTACAACCACTGCCCTCATGGAGTTTACAGTCTACTTGGGAAGAGTAGTTTTACATACAACAAAGTCTAAGTTTGTGAGGAGGACACTGATAGAGATGCATACAAAGTACCAGAGTAAAACAAGACCATTACTCTGTTAGAATGGATGAGGTGCAGACAGGAAGGAATGTTTGACTCAGGACTTGCAAAAAGTAGAAACTTGGCAGATGGTAAAGGAGAGATGAGAGTAAAAATTTGAGGAAGTAAGGTTAGCATATGTAATAGAGAGACCTAAATAAAGTATATTTTAAGTGACCATGGATTTAGTGTGCATGAAACATAAAGCGGAATATGGAATAGTGACAGGAGATCAAGTTGGCAAGGCTGACTTGAGCCAGACTGTGGGATTTGGATTCTACTGCAGGAGTTAAAGCAGTGACGGAACAATCTCTTTCTCCCAGACTCTCAGCATAGAAAGATTTAAGAAAAACTTCAGTGCTTTTTAAATATTTATTTGAAATGTCAACTACTTAAAAAACCCCCACCTTTTAAACTTCTTGAATGCGAAATATGTTGAATTGACATATATCAAATGTTATTTAATAAAGCCATTTCACTTGAACTCATGGCTCACGTTTATTTCAAGCCTTCCAGTGAACTTTAAATCATATAGCTTGTGTAAAACATTGTAAAATTGGCTATCAATAACTCTTAGCTTAACAGATAATAGGAATTATCAAAGATGAAGAAAATATAATTCTGGCACAAACGGGTCTGTCAGTAAGTGTTTTAATGAATATTTATCGTATTAATTTAATTGAATGATATTTATTTGCTTTTAAACTTTGCTGATGATGGATGTAACTAAAGGTTGCAAATAAATAATTAAGAACATTTTAAAGTGGAAATAAAAATTTATTTTCCCTCATTGGGCATCTAGAAAGAAATGTTCGGCATTTTAAAGATGAGATTTACTAAATTGTGTTCATTTTCAATAGAGCAAGGCCTGGTAATGGCTTTTCAATGCATAGAGTACAAATTCTATGTAAAAAACTGGCCTATACATAAGTGGCCATATCTACATAATGATTAAATATACATACAAATAACTATATTCAAAAAATACAATTATTTGAAAGCATCAAACTGCCTTGACTTAAAAGGAAACTGAATTGTGAGTCATCTTGCTTTTTCCAACTGGTAAGTTTGAAGTGATATGTACTTCAAAGTGGTAAAGTTAAATTGACAAAGTGAAAGCAATCAAGGCAGACTGAAGGGGAGGGTGGAGTGCTGTGTGCTCTCATACAAAAGAGGAAATGATTATTCCCATGAAAGAAGACACATGCAGCCCGAGTCTTAGCTATTTATAGTGAAGGAAGTAACTTCAAAGTGGTTCTATAAACACACACACACCCCCCTAAACAAATATCAGCCTCCTCCAGGGCCCTTGTGATATTTCTCAGGTCACATTTAAAATTTTTAAATACTGAAAGATGTATTTTAAACAAATCCATGTAGAAATACTTTAGTAATTTTTCCCAAATCATGGAATTCCAACAGGAATTTTTTTGTGACTATCTCCTTTACATTCAAAGGAAGGAAGGAGAGGAGAGATAAATTAGGTTTTTCTCTGAAAAATTAATTGAGCTTTATGTTATTTTGTTAACCAAAGATAACGTTAAACCAAAAGTATAAGACATTTTGAACAAGGCTTTTTACCTATGATTAAAATAAATTTAGATGAATAAATACACAAAATGTCCATTGAACTGTATAGATTAACGGAAATGAGAGAGATTGTACAGCGTTAGAAAAAAACCTTTGAAATCAAGGGTGAGACTCTGGGATATAACTTGGATGATATATGCTACATTACCAACCAGAGTAGGTTTAAGGAGAATAGACATGATCCTGGCAAGGGGGACACACACACACACACACACACGCACACACACACAAATTCAACTAAATTGCAGGATGATACTGTGTACTAGGATCAGAGTTTCTTTCAAAATGAGGATACGATTATCACTCTGCAAGATGACTTATATCCAGCCCACATGCTAGCTCTTGAGAGGAAGGGAAGGCAAGGGAAGCTAAATTAAGCAGAAGTTCTAATTTTTAGCAGTCACATATGTGGAAAACAAGACTGATGAGTTGAAAATTACTTAAAACTTCTCTATTTTGTTTAAAGGAAAAATAATAGTGTGTTCTATTGGGAAGATGAAAGGAGAAGCAAACCCATTACCACCATATCTGAGGTCAATCATTAGTACATATGTGTTCTAATATTCAGTTCAGATGTTTAGAGACGGGCATATTACGGGAGCAACCAAAGGTTGAGAAAATTGAGTTCTGTGGTGTACCTGTCAGCAAATAACTTTCCCTGAATTCTAATGTAAGCATAATAAGCTAAAAACAGAGCAAACTTAGAAAAACAACAGTACATTGGGAAATACGGTAAAAGTGTCCAGAAAGATAGAAGATAAAAAGTGAGAAAGATATTTGGAGAGGCTGGCTTGAAGATGGTGCAAGCATTATATTCATTAAATCCTATTAGAGAAGTGAATGGGGCTGGTGATGATGTTTCATGCCGTTACTTGGTGAAAGGAATCAAATAGCTCAAATGGGTTTTGAGAAATCTTCTGCTCAAACCCTTAGTCTGAAGGCGGTGGATGTCAAAACCATGAAGGATGGGTGCTTTTTTGGTTCTTGAATATTTCCAAAACCTGTGTTAATAACTTATTCCAGTATTTTGTCCTTTTTGGATTATCTTTTCTCTAACTTCTCAAAAATCATCCTTGCTGAGAGTTAAGCATCCACTATGTTACAGACGCTATGTAAGACACAAGTGGAGACAGAAAAAAGAAATAAAGACATTTGGCACTATCTCTGTGATACTTATAATCTAGTAGACTTGTGATTACAATCGGGGCTTTCTGTACAGTTATTTTAATAATTAAGAAAGAGGACTCAGAATATAAATTTATCATTATTTTATCCTCACTTCTTAGGTTAAAGAAGAAGAAACTATCCCTATGTTTAATAATTCTCTGAATATTCTACGTTCTTTGTTTCAAGTCAGTCATTTCTAAATTCACTTCTCTAAATTAAGACACAAGTCCTTAACAGGGCTCAATTAATATAAACTATGCTAGAAACTTTCTGTTAAGTTCAGCTGGATTTCTTTTCTGCTCTACTCAAATGTTTAACATCGTTTTTGGAGATGGAAAATAAACGTCTTAAACAAATAAAGGAGAAACATTATTTCTAGAACTTTTCATATTTTTTTCATACATTCCATAGTATTGAGATGAGTCATGTCAGCATGTTTGCTGATGCAGCCATAAAGGTGGCTTTGCAAAACAAAGAAAAAATAATTTGCCTTTTTCTATTATGTATCACGTACACACACACACACACACACACACAGGTAACATAATATCTGTGAATGAAATAATCATCCCCATCAGCTGTTTGATTTTGCCTCATTGCAGACCTGCTGCTTGGGGGAGATTGGGGCTGAGTTTTGTGGCGTCGAGAATGGAGTGAAAAACAAGATTTGCTTAGATTTTTTCATACAGACAATTGCCTCTCTTACCAAAATTCTGAAAATCCTGTTGCTAAATCTCTGAACATTTAGTTTTGTCATTTTAACTATAACATTTTAATACGTTGCATAATGGAGTATACATCAGTGTCATGTTTTCTGACTGGCATCAACTATTAAATACTGTTTTCTTTGACCCATTCACTTAACTTCTTAATTTTTAGAAGCACAGATTTGACATTTTTTTCTGTCACGATGAAGAGATCGTATTTATTTCCTATTCCCATTATCTATTAGGCTTGAATTTGGAAAAGGGATGACCCTGGTAATTTAACTAAGTTTCCTTAAAATGTACCAACTTTAGAAAGTTATTCTGAAGATCAAGTACATTTACACATGTTAAGTTATTAGAAAAGTGCTTAGAGCATTGTATCTGCTCAAAAATGGTAGCAATAATCCTTATTTAGATATTGCTACCATTATTGTTGATTTTCAAAGAGATACAAGTATTTCCTATTTATGAAATATATTCTGTGTTCCATTTGACATCCTGGAGAATAGGCACTCTCTCAGATTATAAAAATATTTCAAAATTTAATAAAACAACAGAAATATAAAATATCCTAGTGGTGTTGGATATAAGTTAAGTATTGTGTGTTGTGGACATCTGTTAGAAAAAAAAGGAGAGATATTTTTTACATTTGCAGAAGCTAATATGTAAACCTAATATGTATTAGTTTTAGCTTGGTACAACATAGAACTTCCAAGAATTTCATTATTACTGAAATGTGAATTTTCCAAATAGAAAAATTTGTATTTAGACAAAAGGTACTAGCATTTTATAAGATAATTTTTTCACATACAAGATAGTATTTCCACTGGATTTTTTTAATGTAGATATTGTGTTATTTCCCCTTAAATCACATGTTGAAAACATTGAAATTTGTAAGTAAAACATTTTAGAACACCCAATATTTCTAATATATTATTGTCTCAAGTATCAATTTGCCATCCATTTTCCCCTATAGTCTACCATATGTTATGATATTATATCTGGTTGCACAATCATACATTTAATTTCATAAATCCACGGTAAAAGTTGGACTAACTATAATTTCCTAATTTAGTCAACAGTTATTTCTAATGCTGATTATGTGCCAGGTACTGGGTGATAAGTGACTCATGGGACAAAATCATCTATTTTCCAAATTCACCATTTAATCCAGAAAATGCTACAATTTCTTTCTATGAAATAACTTAAAACTTTATTTGACATTGAACCCTATTAGATAGGAATTTTGCAAGAAAAAAGCCAGGATTCGAAATTTTAAAATACGAAGAGATTACTGATGACTCGATCTCACCATTGATGCTTTTGAATCTTAGGTTAAAAAAAAAATGCTGCTTTAACAACTTTACAAAAATAAACTTTTGAGTTGTTTCAATTAAATATTTCAGGGATGATATCCCTATGTTTAATGTGTTAAAGCAAACCCTTATACACAGACACATATAACTACCTCACAAATAAAAACATGATATTGCTCTCTATGTGTGTGTTTATATGTGTGTATAAAAGAGAAAGGAGGGTGAATTCATTCCAGGATCATTTATTTATAAAGTATAATATGTGAAACACAGATTTTTTAACACATGTAGGCTGGAGGTGCATTTTTTCTACCATCTCTGGAATTCCCTTCCTCCACCTTTCCTCATGGCATGACTGTTCTCGTTATTTTTATCTCTACTCAAATATCACCTCCTCAGAGCCCTTCTCTGGTTAAAATAGTGTGTCTATTCATCTACTCAGGTTTGTTTCTTTTCCTGCCACTTGCAACCACCAAAATGATATTATTTAATTTTGTTTTTACTCAATATCCTCCTCAATTGAATTGTAAGCTCAATGTAGACGGAGATTGTCTTTTTATAAGACGTAATGTCAAGAGACTCACAGGTGGTAGATGTGCAACTGACATTAGGTGACGGGTCGAACATTGAATTAATTGTGGAATTACCCTGAAAAGAACACACTAGCCAGGATATTGATTTGATTCCAGGACATATTTACCTGGACTGCAAGAGACACCTTTGTTTTGTTATTAGCTACCTATGTAGGCTTTATAAAAGTATTTAGTTTCTCTGCCCTGGCTTTCATTTGTAACAGGAGGATTTAAGTGTATCATTGTGTTTACTCTGTAATAGAATATCTCTCTAAAGTGAATGGAATATAGAAAATCTAGAAAGCTTAAACCCTGAATTCTAATCCCAGTTTTGCCACTTACTAAACCCAGTTCTTCCAAATGTAAAATGAGGATACTTAGTCTTACTTGATTTGGTTGTAAAGGCATATAATCACAATTCCTGATCTCTGTATATTCTCCATATATGCTATTTTTTGCCCTTTTAAGGTACTTTCCAGCTTTAATAATTACTAATTTAATTATATAGTTCCAGTGTTCATGTAAGAACTTAGGAAACTGGGCGTTATCAAACCAGGTCATTTTAGAAGCTTTAGTCTCTGTTTGGGAACTGGATAATACCCAAGACCCCACATGCCCGATTATAATCTCAAATGATGAAAATACCATACATACATGTTCTTTAGTGCAATACTCATTACAACTTCTTAAAATCAAACTTGTTGGTGATGTACATCTCTGGAGACAACTAATCTGGAATAAGTCTGAGCCTGGCTTTCAACGCTGACTCTAACTCAGAATGACTAGAAAAAGAGAGCATTGGATTATATTGGCTGGTAACACGTGACTACTGACCTGTCTCTGAATTAGCAGTGAGGTGCAGTGACAGGTGCACTGGAGCCGGAAGCAGTATCAAATATATCCAGGACATTATGCACTAATAAAGCAGTAAAAAGGTCATCTCTCTGAATGTAACATTCGCTTCTGCCTAAAATCAGAAAATATACACATGTGGATTTCAGGATACTGACAATGACATGACAGCAGTTGGTTAAGTTTGTGCTAAGGCAGCCCCTGGCATGACTCTAAATTTAGTCATCTCTGACTGCAAAATTCTGCTGATGAAGCTCTCAACTTAGTTTGCATAGCAATCTAAATATTATCTCAAGGCAACTTCTATACATATATTTAAACCAAGGTTCACCAACATGAACTTCCTTGTTCAACTTCGTGTGCTGTGTGCCTAATGCTAAAACAAAACACATACACACTCTTATTTTACCAAAACATTCTATATTGGAATTAGTGACAAAGTTGAGAAAATCAATTAAGTTTAAGGGAATAAACTTTGGTGAAGGGTTCCAAAGGAAGAACGTGCAGTAATGTATCATCCTTTCTCCCACACCACAAGAGTATCTCCTATCTTGTATACATGAGTTCAATTAAGTGTTCAACTTTCCTTGACATTCACTATAAAACATTCCTTGAGTTAATAAAGTGTAGTAGTTGATAATGTTATTGACAAATATTTTTGTTTCTCCTCACATCTGGGCATGTGGTTACACTCTTGCCCCTTACAGTAGGATGTGGTCATATGACTTGTTTTGGTAATGAAACATGAGCACAAGTGATGTGTGTCACTTCTGGATTAAATCTTTAAGAGCCAGACTGTCATTCACCATACTCTTTCTTTCTTGCTCTTTTTAAAATGCTTTCTGTCACTATGGATTAGTTTTCATATTATAGAAATTATTATAAATGAAATCATATGGCATGTACTCTTTTTTCTGGCTTCTTTCATTTTGATATTTTGATATTCATCCATTTTGTTGAATATCTCAATAGCTGATCATTTTATTGTTGAGTAGTATTGTATGGTATGCATATACTACCATACATTTACTCATTCACCTGTTAACTGACATCGATATTGGGTAATTTATAATTTTGTCTATTAGAAATAAATCTTTACTGAACACATACGTAGGTGTTCTCATCGACACAATCTTTCATTTGTCTTAGGTAAATACCTAAGAAACTGTCGATCTGTTTTTCAAAGTAGCTGGACTATTTTACATTGCAACCAGTAGGATGTGAGAATTTCAATTCTTCCACCTCCTCACCAAAAGTCATTCTAAATAAGTGTTTTTAATTTGCATTTCCCTAATGATTATTGATGTTGAGCATATTTCCACTTACTTGTTTGTCATCTGCATATCTTTTCTGTTAAAGAATCTGTCCAAAGTTTTCCCCTGTTTTTCATGTTGATGGTTTGGTTTTGTATTATTGAATTTGAGAGTTTCTTATATATTCTGGATACAATTTTGTTATCTGATACGTGATTTGCAAATACTGTATTCTAGCCTGTACCGAGTCCTTTCCTCCTCGTGACTGATTATTTAAGAGCAAGAGTTTTTAATTTTAAAGATGTGCAATTTATCAATTTCTTCCTTTATGGATCATGCTTTTGGCAGTGTATTTAAGACATTTTTGCTTAGCCCAAGTTAGCAAAGATTTTATCCTATTTTTTTCTAGATGTTTTACATAAGGTTATAATCCTTTTGAATTATTTTTTGTTTACAGTCCAAAGAGTGTATCAAAATAAATTTCTTTACACGTAGATATCTAATTGTTTTAGAACAATTTGTTGAAAAGACTATTCTTTCTCCAATGTCATACTTTCAAACTTTTATTAAAATTAGTTGTCCTTATATATGTCTATTTCTTGACTCTATTCTCTATTCCATTCATCTGTTTGTCTATGTTTATGAAAATATTATGTGGTCTTTATTACTGAAGCTTTATAATATGTTTTAAAAATATTAATCTTTCAACTTGTTCTTATGTTCAGAGTTGTTTTGCATATTCTCAGCCTGTTGCATTTTCAAATGAGTTTCAGAGCCAGCTTGTCAATTTGTACAAAATTCTGCTAGCATCCTGATTGTGATTGTGTCAAATCTACAGGTGAATGTGGGAAGAACTGACGTCTTAAATATGTTGAATCTTCCTATACATTGACTTGGTGTATCTCTCCATTTATTTCTATTTATTATTTTGATATTATTTTCTTATTTATTACTGAAGTTTAATTTGGGAGCTTTTTATATTTTCAACTTTTCTGCTTTAAATGTACGACATATGAAGTAAAATTGTAATACCTTTTTTAAAGTAATTTCCCTCTAGTTTCTAACCACTGTGTCACTTCTGGGGTACTTTCATTTGATTGATTTCTTTTCCTTTATTATGGGCCATATTTCTCTGCTTCTTTGCATGTCTGGTAACATTTGATTTTACTCCAGACCTTGTAAATTTTGCATCATTTTATTTGGATGTCTTTGTATTCTTGTAAATGTTCTGGATCTTTGTTCTGGAATTTAGTTAAGTTACTTGGATATAGCTTGCTTCTTTCAGGTCTTGATTTTATGATTGGTTAGGTAGCTGCAGAATAGTGCCCAGGCAGCGAATGATTTCCCAATAATGAAATATAGCCTTCCTGAGTTTTCAACCTATTGCTTCATGCATTCTACTCTTTCCAGTCTTACTGGTGGGAACACACACTATTCCTGGCCCTATGTGAGCCCCAGGCACTGTTCTCTCTAATCCTTTTGCATAGTTCTTTCCTTGCATCACGTAATTTTCTCACGTGTATACACTGATCAGTATTCTGCTGACTAGTTGAGGGGGGCTCCTGGAACTCTCTGGGGTTTTCTCTCTGTGCTGCTTTGTCCTCTGTGGTCCTCTGTGCTGTGAACTGTATCTGCTTACGTCTCCTGGAACTTTCAGCCATATCATCTCAACTCTCCGAACTGACAAGCTCCTCTTTGCAATTTTGTGAGAATACTCTTTCTAACATGTAAAACTGACACTGTCTTTTCTAAACTTGAAATTGACTTTATATGGCTTGGCAGAACTTACAAAAGTCCTCATGATCAGGTTCTTGCCTACTCTTGCAGTCTTCCACTGGTACACTCTGACACATAGAGCAAAGAAACCTAATCACTGCTCCGAATAAAATCTCCTGGGTGGATTTTTAACTTTTTTATTTTCATATATTTCAAATATCTCACATATTCATATATTTCAAACATTTCATATATTAAATTCAAATATTTCATATATTTCAAATCTTAGGTTTCAAATATTTTCATATATTTTTAGACTCACAGAAAAGTTGCAAAAATATAAAGATTTCCCAGGTTCCCTTCATCAGAATTTAGCTCCTGTTGACATCGTACATAAGCACAGTGCAGTCATCAATACCAGGGAATTGACATTGGCACAATGCTATTAACTAAGCTATTGACCTTATTCAGATTTTCCTGGTTTTCCACTAATGTCCTTTTTTTCTGTTACAGAACCCCACATTGAACTTAGTTATCATTTCTCCCTAGTTTTATCCTTTTTTTGACAGTTCCCATGTCTTTACTTTTCTTTCATGACCTTGACACTTTTGAAAAGTACTCGTCAGTTATCTGGAAAATGTCTCCTAATTTGAATCTGATTTCTTAGTATTAAAATAGAGCTGTGCATTTTGGGAAAGAAAACTGCAAAAGTGGCACTGCGCTGTTTTTTAGTATTTTGAATCAGAAACTCTACGGTGTCAAAATATTTTAAGACTGGTGATCTTAGCCTTCATCATTTGCTTAAGTTGGTATCTGCCAGGTTTATCCATTTTAAAGTTATTATTTTTCCCTTTGTAATTAATACACGTCTTAGAGTAGATACTTTGAGACCAAATAAATAGCCTGTTTCTCCTCAAACTTCCACTCACACATTTTAACAAACCCTTAGTGGCTCTTGTCTGCAACAATTGATACTGTGGTGTTTGCCTAAAGGTAGTTTTCTCTTTCCCTCTTACCTTTTAAATTTTTCAATTGAAATTCTTCTGCAAGGAAGAGCTTTCCTTTCTCCTCCATTTATTTATTTATTAAATACTCATTTGTATCAGTATAGACTCATGGTATTTCATTCTATGGTTTATAATCCAACACAGTCATTATTTTACTTTTCAAATTGATTGGCCATCAGGTTCTACTTTAGATTGACTCCTGTATCTTTTTGTCCCACCTCCGTCCTTTTATAAGAACTTTCTTATTTTCTGGCACCCCAAGATGTGTTAGGCCCATCTTGCATTTTCCTTGCCCAGCCTTGGATTCCTGCATTTATTTCAACATGGAGCCCTAAGTTGTTTTAATTGGAGAATGATGTTTAGAAAAAAATGGTCTCAGTACTAGCTGTGTTCATTGCTATTGGAGTGTTGCTAATACCAGGCCTTTTCAGTGGACAGAGTTAGGAAATATATGTGTGTATACTAATGCATGCATACACAAAAATCTGTATCTATATTTAATCTATCAACCAACCATCTATCATCTATACACCTAATCTATCACCATGAGTTCATACTGACATTTCTAATTCCATCAGTTGATCCTTCTCTTTTCCTTATTTACAACTTCTTTCTCAGATAATCACCTCTTACTATCATTATCTATATCTATATATTCGTTTAGTCCTAGTACATAAATTAAGTAATTTAAAAAATTCTTATTCACTCTCTGAGTATTTATTTCAATAAATTTATTATATAGATCACAGTATTTATTTACATGTTCTTTATCTTTAAAAAGTAACTTATTGAGACCAGCCTGGTGGTGCAGTGGTTAAGTGCACACGCTCCATTTCCGTGGCGGGTTCACTCATTCAGATCCCAGGTGTAGACCTATGCACCACTTGTCAAGCCATGCTGTGGTAGGCATCCCACATATAAAGTAGAAGAAGATGGGCACGGATGTTAGCTCAGGGCCAGTCTTCCTCAGCAAAAAGAGGAGGATTGGCAGCAGATGTTAGCTCAGAGCTAATCTTCCTCAAGAAAAAAGAAGTAACTTATATGTTGTCATCCCCATTCTCTTCAGTATGGTCATGTTATTAATTTGTAGTAGAATTAAGTAAATTTTTTCCTCTTGTATTCTGTTTGCTTCTTTACCAAATCCTCGTAGGTTTTTTATTATTGTTAATAGTCAGAAATACACAAAGGATATATTCAGGGAATTATCACTGCTTCCTCATCCCTACCACTTATTCCCATTCTTTTCCTCTTTCCACCCTTTTCCACTCACTTCCTGTGGGTATTTGATATCGTCCTGAAACATTTTCCATTTCACCTCTTTCTCTTACCCAGCTCTTTCTCATCATTTATAATAATTATTTTAAAATTTATTGGACCTGGAATCATGCTAGGGATTTTATAAGTATCACTTTATTTGATCCTCACAAAAACCCTATGAAATAGGTAATATTCTTATCCTAGTTTTAGAGGAAACAAAAGCTTAGAGTATAAAGTAAATTGTCGGAGCTGCAGAGGCATGTAAATGGCTGAGCCACGGTTTATATTATTCAGATCTCTATGACTGAAACAGGCACTACTATCTCTCAAATATTTTCCCAAACTCAAAGATCTTTCTACATTGAAGCCTCCATTGGCCTCCCAGGGCAGCCAGATATTCTTCGTTCCCTTCCCTTCATCCTCCGTAGTGCCCTGCTCATGCCATTCATGTAACTCCTTGAGATCCCAGTTCTGCCCCTGATTCTTTTTCTGACCATATGTAATATAGTTCACCTCTTGTATCTCAGTTTTTCATCTATTATACCAACTTCATATAGTTATCACAAATATTAAATTAGTTAATATTTGCAAACATTTATATCCTACATAGAGCATAAAATCTAATCATTGCAAAGTGTTTAGAACTTAGCCCAAGCCTTGTTACTTTATTAGTGTTCGCTTAATTTTTAAAAACTATTTTTGTTTTCAATTTCTTTTCTTTTTTTCGCTAGATTATGTGGATTTTCTGGCCATCTTCTTGTTTGTCTCTGCTGCCTAAAAAATTCCTAGAACATAGAGCAATGCTCAAGATACATTTGAGAAAAAATGACTGCATAAAAGTTAAAGTTTACCTGTAGCATTCCAAGAGTTAAGAAAAGATGAAACATTATTGTTAATCTACCAATTATTTGAAAGTCAAAGTTAAAATGAATACAGAATTAAATATCAGCATTAATGTATAAATGTATCCGGGGAAAATAGTGTCATTTTTATTGAAGATAGGGTGCAATGTGAAGTAAATCTCAATAAAAACAATTTTTCCAGAGCAACTTGTATTTTACCCACCTAAATTTGGAAAACGAGTTAGCCTTTTTGATAAAGATCTGGAGGTGAATCATTACACAGCACGGGCTCCCTTTCCTCTGGCATCAATGAAACAATAAAACTCTTTGACTTTGGGACCCTCAGGGACAGCCACACCCCTGAACTTGATGCCCTTCCCAAAATTGGCTCCTGAAGAAACTCTGGAGTGAACTATGAAATAAAGGGAGTAAAAAAATCTCTATTAACCAGAATGCTTGATGTCATAAGGCCTGACTATTGCTGTGTGTTGATATTGGAGCCTTGTACACAAATCAAAATGTTACGTCCCATGGGCTGTTTCAGACCCTTTACCTCCCTCAACAGGTGAGGCAAAGACAAAATGAACCTCTCTACATATTTAATAATAGTAAAGGATGGGGAAATGAAGTGACATCTGAATAGATTTAATGTATACTGTATTAACATCTATTTTTCATTTTGCAGTAGTAAAAGTTCCTATGGTATACTTGTCAAGGATGAGTTACTTTTTTCCCTCCTCTTTTTTGTTTTTCTTTTAAGTCAAAGGCATTAATTAAGCTACCAATGTGGTTATGAATTATCAAGACCCTGCGCTATAGGAGAGGACAGTCACAATAGCTGCAGCTGCTGAGGGGAGCCAACCTTGCTTGACAAGCCCTGGCTCAGAGAAGGGGTTGTAGGTCCTCCAGGGGTTGCAGACCCCCTCCAGATTGCACACGTGGCCCTTTACTTCTTGAGACAGGCTGTGCTGTGTTTACTGACCAAGTCTCACGGGAGCAGAAACCAACTGTTTACTGAACAAACAATCTGGTGTACGGCTATTTAGAAATGCACTGCTAATTCTAGTGAAGTCATTTGGGTTATTAGTGACTAAAGCGAGTTGGAGCACTCATGACAATTAAACTTTTCAGTTTATTCATAATGGTTATTATTCATGGAAGGCAATTTAACCATGGTGCCATCCTAATCCTTAAAAGGCAAGGTGAATTGTAATTTCACCTTCTTACATGGTAAGAAATTTTACCTAGTGTTTCCATATATAAAATTACGTTTGACTCAAAATTCCAAACTAAGTATAAAAAGTATAACATTTCCTGCCAGTTACTTGTGGGGTTTTATTTCTAGCCTCAGATGATGCAAAAACTCTTGTCTTGGTTACAGCAAAATATAAGAGAAGATCTCTCAAGTTCACATGGGTTATTACAAGGGGCAATAAGATTGGACCTTGAATTCAGGTGATTTTGCAGTTTCTGTGTCAACCCACTTTTCCACTTTTACATCCAGGAGTGGGAGCTTTGAGCATCCTATCACTTCGAGTGTACTGTGAAGCCAGCCAGGCCTTCGGAGGTCCTGTTGCCCACATACCTGGGGTGCTCCTGCTATGGAGTTGGTACAAGCCCTCCTCTTTGCATGGAGAGCATCAATACTTGATTTTGCTCTTTGAACAGTTTTTCTTTGCGTTTTCTTTGGTTCTGCTTGATTTTTTTTTCTTTTTATTTTTCGTTTCAGTCTGATTTTGCTTGTCAGCTTGTTCCTATTTTGTTTTCTCAATTTTTCAAGTGGTTCCATGAAAAATTTTAGTTTTGGAGTAATTTTGGAAAATAACCAAGATGACATACATTTTGGCATATATAAAACATTGGAAAAATTGGTTAGTTTGTGAAATGTATGTGTGTGGGATTGTGAGCAGAACTGTGCCTTATATATATTGATTTTGAAGTTACAGTAACAGGATGCATTAGTTTAAATAAGTGGGGTTCTCCCCAAGGTAGGGATAAAAAGGGATGTTGGAAGATGGCTACCAATAAAGCAATCATTCTTCAAATGCTGCCCCTTCTGTTTTCCAAGTGTCTTATAAAACTAGAGAGGGGAGTCAATAAGGTGGCATCTGTATAGTAAATTCTCTCAGCACAACAAATGTAAAGTTACAAATAAAATATTTTATAGCATACACTTATTCAGTGTTAACCCTTCTGAATACCTAGGATGGACTTTGTACTAGCTATTGGAATTACAGGAATAAAACATTATGGAATCATTCTCACTGAGCATAGTTTAACAGTGAAAAAATAATCAAAACTTTCTAGACACGTAAATGTAACTCTACTTTTCTTACTAGTGAAAGCAAGACTTTAAATGATTGGCCAAATTTTATGTATTTTTAAATGTCTTGTTAAAAGAAGAAGATTAACAAGAATAAAATTTCCATTCAGCAGTTTGCCTAATGCTGAAGGAATTCGGTAATTAAAAGAATGTATTCATATATACAACATGAAATGATCATTTTTCTAAGCTTTAGAACAAATAATATGTACTAAAATCCAAGATTAAAGAGAATATAAATTACTTATCTCTTTAACTCATTTAGACACTCAGGTTATTTTTTATGATCATCCATTGCTTTTGTATAATTCTTTAGCTATACACAGAGTAAGAGAATAAGTGAATCTTTTCTAGTCCTATGAGGAAATTTGGGCCTTTTTTATTCTAAAATAAGTGTTATATATTCCTGATTAATTTTTTGCTATAATTTCATAATCAACCACAAATAAAACTTTTAGTGAAAGGTTTTGATTGGTTAGATAGATTTTTTGGTCTGAATTTTCAGGTTCGCGTACATATTAAAATATAGTATCACAATACTCTTTTCATTTCTGATGGACTTTTAAACTAGCAAGAAAGGGTAGCTTGTGTATTAACTCTCATTACAAATATTAATTGGAGATCAACTCTTAGCAATGCTGCTAAGCGTTATTTATATAGAACTGTCTCTAAAATTCTTTCTCGTCCTTGACTCATTCCCAGGTTTATTATAGAATTTAACTGATTCCTCTTTCCCTACTGAGTTTGTCCATTTTTCCCTGTTTGCTTTTTCAAGATCCATTCCAATCTGATTCTTAACTCTCACCAAATACCCAAGTGTTTGCATTCTTAGCCTTTTTTTGTCTTGTGTGGAAAATTTTCCCTGAGCTTAGATCTGTTGCCAATCCTTCTCTCTCTCTCTCTCTTTTTTTTTTTTCACTTGAGGAAGATTAGCCCTGAGTTAACATCTGTGCCAATCTTCCTCTACTGTATGTGGGATGCCTCCAAAGCGTGGCTGGTGAGTGGAGTAGGTCCGTGCTTGGGATCTGAACCCACGAACCCGGGCCACAGAAGCAGAGCGCACAGTATTTTAACCACTCAGCCACGGGATGACCCCTTGTTATCGTTCTTTGAAGAAATTAAGGCTTGCAATTTTATTTGTGTTAGGCTACAGAGGTACAAATCATGGCAGTCTAGGCCAACTTTATTGCAAAATACTTGGCACGATTAAATGTATGTGTGTACTTAAAGAACACTTTTTGATCATGATGATGACGCCTTTTGCATGCCTAAATCGACACAAAAATGTCATTATTTCATGATTTATTTTATGACTGGTGGATTTTTTTTTAAGTTTTAAAATGATTAGTTTATAACTAAGGCATATAATAATATTGCTGGCGCTGAATTCCTAGAGTTTACGCTGTATCGAAAGCAGCATTTTCCTAACAACTCTCCTTGTGAGCACACGGCACACTGTCAGTTCTACCTGCTGCTCCTAGTCAGAGAAAAATACACGATCTTTTGTTTTTTATATGACACAGTGGGAAACACAATAGATAGTTCATTTGGTTATGAAACATACTCTTAGAATTTTAGATTTCTGGAACTTGTCACAGACCTCAGTAATTATTTCTACTTTCCCCCAAAACTGTCAAAACAATTTTTAAAAACTTCATTTGATCTATATTAACAGTCTTCAGATTTCATTTTATTCAATAGTAAGATAGATCTAGTGACAGATTATATTGTTATATTTTAAGTATTTTCTCTCTTTTATCATCTTCGTGTCTGCTTCTCTCCTATTCCTGATCTTTGTTAATAACATTGCCATCCTTTCTGTCACTAGAATAAAGCCCTTCAAGTCAGATTTGACCCCTCACTCACCCTCTAACCTTTATGTAATCAAGTGCCAATTTCTGGCAATTCTGTTTCTTTACCCTCTTTCAATTTCAACTTCTTACTTCTGTCACTACTGCCACATTCTCAGCCTTCAATGAGTTTTACCTGGATTGTTCACATTGTCTTAAGTATTTTTCATGATTCAAATCTATCCTTTCTTATGCTGTAGACAGATTTTTCTTCTTAAATTACATCTCTGATCAAGTAATTTTCCTTTTCAAAAACGTAGAGTTGCTCTCTGCAGAATGTGCAATAAAATGCACAGTTTTCAACCTTTTATTTAAGATATTCAAAAGCCTAATTCCCGCCCATCTTTCATTGTTTCTGGTTTTTAAAATTAAATTTACTGGATGTTTTATTGTAAGCAAAACACTTGGTAAAGAAATTTGAAAACATAAAGCGTATGGAAAAGAAAATAACCTTGATTTATGATTCTATCATAAAGGGATACCGTAACTCATACTGACTTCCAGTACTTTTTGTATGAATGATGTGTAAAATATATCATCACGTAAAGTACAATTTTCTTGCTCTTCTCATTTGCATTATATCGTTTTTCTTAGAAAATTTGTTTTTATCTGAAAAATATTATAGTCTATGTAATGATCATAAAGTATCATAGTGTACATAAACTTTTCTTTTTATAGCCTTCTTATTTTGAAAATCACATTTTCCAAAACTTATATTTATGTTCAGATTTATTACCATATGAAAAAATAGTTCAGTAACTCTATATTGAACTGTCAGTACTGTACACCTGATCTATTATTTCTTGCATTAGTAATTTTGATTTAGTCCTTGAAGTAGTCCAGTTTGCACAGCAATGATCAACATAAAGTTTTTCAAAAATTTTTACAGAAAAGCAAATAAGTGTTTTGTTTCTTAAACTCTTGTATATTATATTTATTTTGATTGCATAGGTAAACGAAATCTTATTTGTGCATAAAAAAAATCTTGACGTTAAAAATTGAAGCTTAAAATGTTTATCGGTAATGCTCATTGTGTTCTGTTATTCGTAGATAGAAGTCTAGAGTCCTGCATGATTTTTGTACTTCTGTATAACATTTTGTATCTGTTTGCTTGTTGGTTTTTTGCCTGCCTTATTTTTCTTTTTGTTTTCTATTTGTCTAACAATTGGATAAATGTGTTTGGTCTTGTACATTTTATGTATATAATTTATGTGAATCATTGGGAGTTTTCAATTTCCTGTCTCTCTTCTCCCTTGTTTTTTTCTGTTTCTAACTGATAGACGCTTCACATTTTCCTCTAAAAAATAACTGATATGTACTTGAAATTTAATATGTGAAAGATACCCTAAGTCTGAGATGCATTTGTAGATAACATGGAAAGCAATATGCTTACTTCTTTTCTGTTGCCCATTGTTATAATGACTAACTAGATGAACATGACACAGTATTGTATCCGTGATAGCTCTCTGCAAGTGTTTAACTAATTTTAATCCCCCTTTCACTTAAATAGAATACATCTGAGTATCTTTTTCTTGAAATACTAGAGATTTTTGAGACATATTTGTATATGTATACATTTTCTAACTGTTAGATGAGAAAACATCTCAGCATACCTTGGAACTTTCTATGTTAGGAAAATGAGGAATAATCTCTTAACTAATCAATACTTTAAAATAATACCTATGACAAACTCCCTTAATACAGAGCGTGATGTGTATCCACTCATCACATCCATTCATCTTAGAAAGTTTCCGCCGCTGGAAATTGGCCCATTTAGCTCTATGGCTAATTCTGTCACTACTTAAACACGCTGCTATTTAGTCACTCAATGCAATAGAATTTCAGAGTTCTCATCTTTAAATTGAGGATTGAAGACGTTGTAGGAGTCTTCTTGCTCTAACCAATTTCAATTATATTAAATAATTTCAAATATTAACACTTAACCGAGCAGTTTCTTTGAAATTTTTAATTAACTTCCTATTACTCTCATTCTTTGTTTTCTGCTACCTGCCATTGAGATATGCCATATTTTTTCCTAAGAAAATTAGTTTATTTGGTTCCTTTAGAAATGTATTTCATTTATTTCACATACGTGATTTCAGCTGCTGGACATCTCCAAAAATCTGTTTTTAAGCTCAAGTTTTAAAGTTGGCTACATTCACTAGGTAATGTTACCCTGCTTGACTTTAAGTTGTCTTGCAATATTATAAAATATACACAAGCCGGAAAATGACAGCCAAGATATTATAGAACATTGAATAAGAAAAAAGGGTTAGAATAAATGGTCCTTAAAGCTCTTAGAATGAGGAAATCATGTATTCTATAATTTGATTCTTCGACTCAGTTCTTCACTCTTGCAAAAATTTACTGTAGACATGTGAGTTTCACTGTTCCTTATTTTGACATCTGACTGTTTTATCCAGTCGGTGAAATATTAAGCAAATACTAAGTCTTTTCTCTAGCACTTCATTTTTGCAACCAAAAGGTAACCACCCCCTGCCTTAATTAAGTTTGGGTATGTTCCTTTTGATAAATACTGCTAACCCTGATCTAGTTAAGACAACATTGTTCCACACTACAATCGCCCATGCAAGATTTGTCAATGTTTTATAACAGGAATTATTTTACGCAATATTCAAGTATAAGTTACTCTCTTTTTCTGGCAAGCCAAAGTCTTATTGAAAATTTAGTAATAACTTTACATCAAGAAATTTTATCAATAGAAATTAATGGATACTAAATATATAAAAAATAAATTGTAAACAATAAATAATCATTTGATTTCGTTGGTTGACTTATAATGCAAAACTTTGTCACATAAAACTTTGAAAAACCTGGCAAATAGGGTATCTTTGAGGGACACAGAACTTGGTCAAATCTGCTTATTTTGATTTTCTAATTAAAACTGGTGTAAAAATAACACTGCAAGTGCTAGCCACTTTCCTATGAGCTTGCATTAAAATCTGCTCTGTTTTATACTCATAACGAATCTCAATCTCTGCTGTAAAATAAAGTGTTCAGCTGGGCTCCAGGAGAGGAATCATCCTTATGTATCTAGAAGCCTAATGATTGATGAACCTGACAGTCTTCTCTGAACCGCTTTCTGATCTGAGTTGATGGCTCTGCTGCTGGCAGGAACACCTCAGGACATAGATGGCACTTTCTCTCTGAAGTTTCCATGAGGACCAAGGTACAGATCTGTCATTTACAGAAGAGAGAGAGTTCCCTGTTTCCACAACTCAAGCTACAGTAGCTTCTTTGTAAATTATCAACAGATTATATTTCATATTTACATTTTCATTATTATGCCAGTCTTCTCATGACATGATTAATCTCTGATGAGTTTATATTGTTTTTGAAGATTGGCCCAAAGTGTTTTTTTAAAATTTTTTTAATGTGATTTTGTTACATAATGTGATTCCTATGGATTGTTTATAAAAATTGTTCATATTCTTGACTACAGTGGATCACTTCTTAGATGGGAAAAATGCATAGCATAAATCACTATATTTTCAGTATATAGTTGAAAGTTGATAATGACTGTAATTAAAAAACTATCCAGTTGAAAATTAAACAAAAATATAGCTTTCTACACAACTATCAAATCACAACAAAATAAAAAGCAAAGTTAAAATTATTCAGAGAATAAGTGAAAAAATTGAGACTAAATATTATGATATATAAATAAAACCCTACTCAAAGGAAAATATATAGTATTTTTTTAGGAACAGATGAAATGAAAGAATAAAACGGATGAGCATACTTCAATAAAAAGTTTAAAATGTTTAATTGTTAAGCATTAAAATTAAGTAAGTAGAAAAAGAATAATGAAATAAAGAAAACATGTGGAAGGAGAGTTTTAAAAAAACAAATATGAAGTAATTCATTAAAAACAGGAAAAATAGAATATAAAATCAAATCAAAAGCAAGTTCTTCCAAAAATGAATAAAACACACATCCTTCTGGAAATTCCTTTTTTCTAAAAGTCTGATTAAGATATAATTCACATACCATACAATCCTTTATTTAAAGTATAAAATTAATTTTTAATATATTCACAAGGCTGTGTAACAATCACTGCAGACGAATTTTAGAACCTTTCATTTCCTCTAAAGAAACTCCATATACATTAACAGTCACTTCCCATTCCACCCTCTCCTCCCAGCCTAAGAAACCACTAATCTACTTTCTGTCTCTATAGATTTGTCTATTCTGGACATTTAATATAATTGGAATCATACAATATACAGTCTTTTGTGACTTGATTCTTTCACTTAAACAATGTGTTCAAGGGTCATCTATGGATATCATCATATGATTTTTACTCTTTAGCCTGTAAATTTGATGGAGTATATTAATTGATTTTCAAGTGTTGAACCAGGCTTGCGTATCTATTTTACTTAGTCATGGTACATAATTCTTTTTATACATTTTTGGAATCCGTATGCTAATATTTTGTTGAGTATTTTTTCATCTATGTTCATGAGAGATATTGATCTGTGGTTTTCTTTTTTTCTGCTTTTTTTCTCCCCAAATCCCCCCCAGTAGATAGTTGTATACTTTTAGTTGTGGGTCTTTCTAGTTGTGGCATGTGGGATGCCGCCTCAACATGGCCTGATGAGTGGTGCCATGTCCGTGCCCAGGATCTGAACTGGGGAAACCCTGGGCTGCCAAAGTGAAGTACATGAACTTAACCACTCGACCACAGGGCCAGCCTTGTGGTTTTCTTTTCTTGTAATTTGTTTGGTTTTGGTATTAAGGTAATACTGGCCTCATGGAATGAGTTGGGAAGGATTCTCCCTGCTTCTACTTTCTGGAAGGGATTCTAGAAAATTGATATAACTTCTTTCTTAAGTGTTTGATAGAATTTGTCAGTGAATTCTTCTGGGCCTGGTGCTTTCTGTTTTGTAAGGTAATTAATTAATGATTTAATTTCTTTGATAGATATAGGCCAACTCAGTTAATCTATTTTTCCTTGTGTGAGTTTTGGTAGATTGTGTCTTTTGAAGAATTTGTCCATTTCGTCTAGAGTATCAAACTTGTGGGTATATTATCTTTCTAATATTCATTTATTATCTTTTTAATATCCATGGGATCTATAGTAATGGTCCCTCTTTCATTTCTGATATTAGTAATTTGTATCTTTTCTCTTGTTCTCTTAGTTAAACTGCCTTATTGATTTTACTGATCTTTTGAAAGACCTGCTTTTGGTTTCATTGAATTTCTCTGATTACCTGTTTTCAAGTTCATTGATTGGCTTTAATTTTCATTATTTCTTTTATTCTGTTTCCTTTGGATTTACTTTGCTCTTATTTTTCTTGTAGCCTGTGTGGAAGCTTAAACTATTTATTTTAGATCTTTCTTCTTTTCTAATATATGCAATTAGTGATTGATATAAATTTCCCTCTATGCACTGCTTTTGCTACCTCTGACAAATTTTGGTAGGTTACATTTTCATTTTTATTTCAAACTATTTTTAATTTCTTTTGAGACTTCTTCGTTGACCTCTGTAGAATTTAGAAGTCTGTTTTTTACTCTCCAACTATTTTTGCTTTTTCCAGCTATCTTTGTTATTGATTTCAAATTTCATTCCATTGTACTCTGAGAACATACTTTGTATGATTTTTATTCTTTTAAATTTGTTACAGTGTGTTTTATGGCCCAGAATGTGGGCTATCTTGGTGAATGTTCCATCTGCATTTGAGAAGAATGTGTATTCTGCTGTTGTTGGATGAAGTAGTCTATGCATGTCAATTATATTCTGTTAATTGATGGTGCTAAATTCAACTGTGTCATTACTAATTTCCTGCTTGCTGGATTTGTTAATTACTGATAGAGGGATGTTGACATCTTCAACGACAGTAGTAAATTTATCTATTTTTCCTCATAGTCCTATCATTTTTTGCCTTTTGTATTTTGATGCTCTGTTGTTAGGTGCATACATATCAAGAATTGTTTTGAGTTCTTAGAGAACGGATCTCTTTATTAATGATCTTTTAATTATAATGATCTTTTAATTATTTTGTTTTATTTTCTTACTGGTTGCTCTAGGACTTATACATCTTAACTAATCAGAATCTACTTCAAATTTACACAGACTCAATTCCAGTGAAATATAGAAATTTTACTCCTATTTAGCTTCATACCCCATAACTTTTTGTGCTATTACTATTACACATATTTTGTCTATTTAGGTTACAAACCCAATGACACTGTTACTGCACAAAAAGGGGGTTCTTTGCCCAATGCACATAAAAAGCCAATAATTGCACCATGGACTTTTGAGAAAAGAAAAGGTTTTATTGTAAGGTTGACCAGCAAGGAGACAGGAGGGAAAGCTCTCAAATCTGTCTCCTCAATGCAGGGCTTGGGGCAAAATTTAAGAGGTTAGGGGTAAGAGGGTGGTGTGTGGACGTGCTGGCAGGGCAGGTTTTGATTGGAAGGCTTTAAACATTTATGTTAAAGTGTGGGATGGGGCTTTAACACTGGATCTTCCTAGACAATGGACCTCTCACTTCTGATAAGAGTTTGACTTATAAGGTGTTGTCGTGTCCCAGGCCTATGATTCTGTGCATGGGAGAATCTTTGGTTCTGGGTGTTATTTCAGGTCAAGAATTTTCTCTGTGTGTGCTCTGGCTATGTGACTTGCATTTTTTTGGCTTGCCCCTGAAAAAAAGTTTTAACAATCTGTTGATAGGATAGAGTCAGTTTGACCTGGTCTTCGAGGGCCTGTGGTTACAGATCGTTGTTAGAATTATTGCTTCATATGAACATATCGTTTAAAGAAGCTGAGAGAAGAAAATTTTGAAAGATAGCTTTGCTAGACAGGAGATTGTAAGTTGAGAATTTTGATTTTTATTCTGCACTTTGAATATGTCTTCCCACCATCTTCTAGCCTTCATTGTTTCTGAGAAGTAACTATTAAGCTTAGTGAGGTTCCTTTGTATGTGTGGAGTCTTTGTTTTCTTGCTGCTTTTAAGATTTTCTCTTTGTCTGGCTTTCAGTATTTTGACAATGTTACATCTGTGTGTGTATCTTTTTGAATTCATCCTATTTGGAGTTTGTTAGATTTCCTGAATGTGTTCATTAATGTTTTTCATCAAGTTTGGCAAGTTTTCAGCGATTACTTCTTTAAATATTTTTTCTGTGTCTTTCTCTTCTTTCCTTTTGGTACTCCTGTGATGCATAAGTTGGTGTGCTTAATGGTGTCCCACAATTCTCTAAGACTTTCTTGACTTTTCTTTATTATTTTTTCTCTCTGGTCCTCAGACTGCATAATCTCTATTCATCTATCTTAAAGTTCACTGATTATGCCAGGGGAAATCTGCTATAGAGTCCCTCTAGTAAATTTTTCAATTTATTTATTGTAATTTCCAACTTCAGAATTTCCATTTATTTTTGTTTCTGTAATTTCAATATCTTTATATTCTGTATTCCATGACACATTGTCATCATGCCTTCTGTTATCCATTTAAGACTGGTTTTATTTTATTCTTTAAAGATATTTATAATAGCTGTTTTAAATTCTCTGTCAGCTAAAGCCTCTATCTTGACCCCTTCAAAAGCAGTTTTACTGTCTATTCCTTCCCCTGTGTATGGTAACACTTTTCTGTCTCTTTGTGTGTCTTATGATTTTTTTGTTGAAAACTAGACATTTTAGAAAATATATTGCAGCTACTATGGATGCTGATCTTTGTCTTCCTGTGGTTGCTGTTGTTATTTGCTTGCTTGATTGTTTATTTACTTAGTGACCTGCATGGACAATTTTTGTGAAGTACATTTTCTCTGCAATGTGCAGCTTCTGATGTTTTCCCTCCACTTTTTCTCACGTTTGTTTTTATCTCTTATCCTGGCTACCTAATAGTCATCACTGTATCACCATAATCCACTTATTGGTCAAAGATTGTGCTTATGACCTTTTAGCCTGTTAGATTTTTACATTTAAATTTGGATGTGTGGGTGCTTAGAGTTTGCATTCATAGTTAGGGAGTTTACTTTTTTTTTTTTTGTCCCAAGCAACTATTTTTTTGTTTTTAGTGCTTGGAGTTTCTGTCTCTGATTACTCCTGAGAGGTTACAACCTCAGGCACACACACAGTTTTCCAGACTGCCAGGAATGTCTAGACATGATTTTAAACCTGGCTCCCTTGTCACTCCTAAGACAGAGTATTGTTCACTCAGTTTTTGGCCAGAGGTTATTTTCAAGTCCCTTGTGCCATAAGGCTCCAGACCTGTGGATTGGTCTGTGTGCAGATTGAGAAGAGTTAAAAAGGGCCTCCATGAAGCTGCTGGCAAAGCTCTTCAGAGGTCTAATTGCTGACTGGCCTCCAATGCCCTTTCCTTAAGCAGACTCTATCAAAGCTATGGAATGACTTTTGAACCACACAGGCCCCAATGGCATGCTGTCACAAATCAGTAGAATTAAAATGCTGACAGATAAATGATTGTCAAACATTTTGTGTTGCAACAGTTTTATACCTATAACAAAGTACTATCATTTCCTTATAATAACTAACATTTCCCAAAAGAATAAGTATTTCATTACTATAAAGATTAAAAGAACTTAATATTATAATGAGATAAGGTCTTAAACTGTATAAACATAAGATTATGAAAAACTCATTACGTTTCCAATGTCTTTTTCATTTGCTATTGGTTGAGAGAAAATCTTATCATAGCAGCAGCCCACAGTCCACACATTTTGAACCATTAATCTAGTCGAACTACCCACAAGAGACCTGCATTTCATTTCTGCTAAATAACCTTTGCAATTTCTTGTCAGTTATTGTTAAGTAATTCATTTATAAAAGCAAATATTATTGAGTACCAGATACCATTCAAGATGCCTCACATAGATAAATTATAAAACACAAGAAATCTTCAACCAGATGGAGGTTCATTCTAGTGGACAATAAAAAAGAAAACAAAATATCTAAGTAAATTATACAGTGAATTAAAGAGTAGTAGATGCTATGGAAAAATAAAGCTGAGTAAGAAGGCTCAGGAGAGTAGAAGTAGAGTCAGGGAAAACATATGCAATTTGATATGGAAAGTTCAGTTTTATTTTGAAAGGTGTGCGTACAAACACACTAACACATACATACCCACACACTGATGTGTATATGTATGCATATGTTGACATAGACATGTATTTTCTCATATATGCATATCACTCCATCACCTAAACTTTTATGACTATATGTATATCTACTTGTGTGTGTACATGTGTATAAATATGTATACAAGTACATTCATATTAACATATATATATATATAATCACTCTATCTCTTAAACTTTTATAAATAGGTACGTATATGTAAGTATAAACACACACCTCTATCTCCTAAACTTAAAATTAATTTCATTAAGACTCATAATCTTTTACTTGATATTTAAGGTTTATATATTCTAAATTTGTTTCTCTCTTCTTCACTGTTTATCGCTGTGTTATCTCTTTTCTTTTATTTATTTATCTATTTATCCATTATTTATTTGTTTTAGTGCTGTCATGTCTATGAATTACTCTGGTCCCCCTCTTTCATTTCAGCTGCTTCAGCTCCTTGCAGTTCTATTTTCCATTTTCTTTCCTTTCAGACTTGACCTCTTGCTTCTGCCTATTAGTTGGCATGCCATTGCTTTTATTTCCCTACTCTATAATAAATCAGTGAGCATTTAAGAGATGAGCAGTGTCTAGAATTGTAAATCTCACACTTCTTTTTGCTAGCTTTTAGTAGGCCATGAATCTTAGATGAGCCATCCCTCCTATAATGTAACTTAGAGCTTTTGACCATGAACTTCAGCCCCTTCTGTCGTCCACCTGCCCTTCCTCTAAAATGCATTTTTTACCTACTATATGTATTGTGTTTGCTTTAACCTCACAATTCTATAATGTCTAGGTAGTATTCTGTGAAGAATTTTTATTAACAAATTGGAAACCCTATTTTCTGGCATCCAATTTTTAAATATAGGTATTTATCTTGAGTATTACTTTTCTTTTAGTAAATACGTGATAAATCCTTAACGTGATATTGCATATGTATGCTCCCAATGGCTTAGGAAAGCATATTTTCTTTGACAAGTTGCCACAGCAATTATCTACCACTTTTCCTCTTCCTCTTGGTTCAAATAATTCTTTAAATAAGTTTAAAATTTCTCAGTCAATATCACTGACCCTCCCCAATGCAATGTATGAGAATTCCAGTGGATGCTACAGTAAGTTGTCAGTCATTCCACAATACTTTCTCTTTTGTTTGAGTTTAGATCAAATTTTATGATAACCATTAAAGGTAAAATTATCTAGTTAAATGTATAGTATAAAAGGGCAGAAACATTTTTTAACGGCAATTGCTTTTTCTTTTATTTTATTCAAACAATACTCACATAATCCATGTTTTTACTCTATATACATATCCACACGTTTAATTAATAGCCATTTAGAAGAAGATAAATAACTAAATTGTTCATAAATTGACTATGGTACTATTCTTCATTGTTTATCTCATCTAATGCTCCATATGTCAATAATATTAATAAAGTTATTATATATAAATGTATATGTATATATATGTGTGTGTATATATATATGTGTGTCTATAATTTTTTATTTTACTTCCTCAAGGATTTACACAATGTGTTAGTGTTTGCTTTTTTTTTTTAAATGCCGATATTTGTCTCACTTTGTTAACAGAGAAAGTGGGGCATTTCCCTAACAGGAAATTGGCGTTACATTTTATCTGTAAAATATCATGTTATAACAGATATCACAGGATTGTCTTTATTTAAATATTACCCACAGAGCCTTTATTGAAATCCATTACATTAGGGCTTCAGTTTATTCTTTAATAAATATGGGAACTGCCTTACTATCAAATGTTTTAACGGGTTTTACATACTGAGACTAATCACACCTACTTTAGTGACTTCTAGGGCCAGGTGGGAACAGGAACACCTGGTAAACAGAATCTGGCAGTGATATTTCATGATGTTATGCAATCCCCAATATGCCTCAGGAATCACAAAATGTATCAGCCTATGCCTGATACAGACAGAGATATAGTCCTGCATTGCTTAATGGCGGGGATACATTCTGAGAAATGTGCCGCTAGACAATTTCATCACTGTGCAAACATCATAGAGTGGACTTACACAAACCTAGATGGTATGCACTACTACACACCTAGGCTGTATGGTACTAATCTTATGGGATCACCATCGTATATGTGTTCCTTCATTGAGTGAAACATTATATAGCGCATGACTGTACTTTCACAGAGAATTCAACATGATTCTCAAGTCTCCTTCCACCAAATCCATTCTTTCCCATCACAATACTGTATCCACTTATATCCATTTAATAAGATGTTGATCAGGCTAAGGGACCAGTTCATCTCCAGAGATATGACTTACTAAATGCTATTTTTTTCATTACCAGGCATTTAATATCTGAAATTTTGATTATAAACAGACCTTGACCTGAATCTTTCCCTCCCTAAGCTGTGCAACAAATGTCCTAAGCAATCTTCACCATTGCTAATCTATAGACTTGTTGACAAGGACTGTAGTAAACCATAAGGATCTGGATCTCCTGGTCTTAATATAGGCATTCTTTCTAAATTAGCTAGCAAATGAAGAAACAAAGCATTATGTGGATATTTGGACATGCAAAATAGCTCTTGCTTAAATAAAAATATCTGTTGATCAATAGCACAATAAATTTGGAAAAGTGTTCTATTTCCTGAGAGCTTAATGTTAAAATTATTTTGTCAGATAATCAGATAGCATTATAAATAATATTGTGCCTTAAATTTTACTTCATATAAATAAAAAATAAAACAAAACTTCTATGGTAGGTATCCTCTCAATGTTTGGTAATCAGTCCTAAGTTCTGATAAAATGCTCCCCACGACAGACATTAAAGATATTGACTATATGGGGCTGGCCCTGTGGCCGAGTGGTTAAGTTCATGGGCTCCACTGCAGGCGGCCCAGTGTTTCGTTGGTTCGAGTCCTGGGCGCGGACATGGCACTGCTCATCAAAACTATGCTGAGGCAGCGTCCCACATGCCACAACTAGAAGGACCCACAACGAAGAATATACAACTATGTACCAGGGGGTTTTGGGGAGAAAAAGGAAAAAATAAAATCTTTAAAAAAAAAATATTGACTATACATGGGCATTACGTTATCTAGTCCACTAGAAATACGGTGTTTTGAGTCTTCCTCTGTGTAATGAAGAGTATTTTGAAGATGATTAAATTATAAGCAAAAGTATTGCATTAATATTACATGCATCTTGGAGTGAGGAGCATCATGAGACTATAATCACACAAAGTTGTGAATGTGAGACTATGTTGTGTGTTCTGTCTCAGAGAGGTTAGCATTGAAAATAAGAGTCTTAACCTATGTTCATATCAAAGTGCTGTGGTATAGATTTTTAAATACACTAAGTTTTTACTTATGAATCTGTGATGATAATCACAGAAAAAATAGATACCAACAAAAGAAAGATGTAAATTAGAATAAGAGCATTTCTACTACAGGAAGGAAATGAAATGGTCACATTTGTTTTTCTCCATGAATAGAATGAATGTATTAGAATTTGCAAATAGCTGTCATTCATAGTCTATGGTTGTTAAAGGAAGCTACTCCATCCGTAGAAGCCTTCTGAATTCACTACAGTTGTTGATGATAATTTATGACATTCATTTTTAGAAACTATAAACATAAATCTAATTATTGTATCTGAATATGCATAAATATTTGTTATCGTAAGCTTTCCATTTTAGCATATTATTGAAAAACATTTTCTTCCCATGAAATGAATTTTATGCTTGACTGGGAGTATTTCTTTAATTTTGAGTTATGCCGAAAACACATTTAAAGCAATATAGCTTTAAAATGAAATGAGGTTTTTAAATCTGTAATAGCTATATTTTATAATGCTTATCTTTTGAATTATTCACGGAGTCCTAGAATTTAAAGTTTGGTAAGGGCACTAGAGATTATCCACTTGAATGAAGTATTTAATCCCACCTATGCTATCTCTAGGGGCAAAAAAAAAAAAAAAACCCAAACCTCAATGTTGCTGTAAAAATGAACAAATAAGATATTTGCTGAGGCGAAGTGTTATTATTGTATAATAATATGTTATATAGCATACTTTTGTATATTTTTATATGCATATATGGTATAGTATATATCATACATACTAGACATATAAATATATGTATATTTGGTGTATATTATACTATATGTTCTAGTACATATTACTATGGTATCTATTACCATGGTTTATATTACTATGGTAGTAAAATAGCAATATATAAGGCATAGCATCATTAAATAATTATTTTCAACGTCTCTTCTCCAGCTTATTATAAAACCTATGTCTTTGACTCTTGATTCAGGGTGCAGTGAATCTCTTCATTTTCTTTCCTTTTTTTTTAATTATTATTATTATTTTTTTAAAGATTGGCACCTGAGCTAACATCTGTTGTCAATCTTCTTCTTTTCTTCTTCTCCCCACCACCCCCCAGTATATAGTTGTATATTCTAGTTGTAGGTCTTTCTAGTTCTTCTACGTGGGGTGCCACCTCAACATGGCTTGATGAGCAGTGCCACCTCCACCCCCAGTATCTGAACCGGGGAAACCCTGGACCACTGAAGCAGAGAACATGAACTTAACCACTAGGCCATGGGGCCAGCCCCTCTGATTTTTTGAATTAAAATTTCATTAAGTTTTCATGCAAAAACATTTTAATATCTCCCTGAACTCTCTACGGAGCTTTATGTACAACTGAATACATTCTAACACATTTGTAATCCAGTAGTGCTTTTATTTTCCTTTTGCTAAGCTACATGAAGACGTCCGTCACATTGCCCTCATGCTTCAGGCTAGACAGAGAGACTGTCCGTTGTGCCTGTGAGCACCGACATTTTGGGACTTCCGTATACCATCAACTTGGAATTTCCCCTCATAAACTCTGCTCCCTGCTCTTCTGTTTTGGTTCACTTGATCCCTTCCTCTTTCTACATTTACTTCTTTATTTTGGAGAACATCCATCCTTCGGTAGCTTCCTGTGGGTATGTGAGAAGTAACATTTTGAGACTGTGCATCTCACGAAGTCTTCTTTTATCTTCACATTTCCTCAATAATTTGCCTGATGTAGAATTTCAGTTGGAATCCATTGTCCCTCAGAAATTTGAAGGCTTTGCCCTGTCTTGTCTTTTAGCTTCCACTGTTGCTGTCGCAAAGTCCAATGACATTCTGACTCTTAATTCTGGGTATGGAAACTATTTGGCCTCTTTGGAAACTTTTAGAACCATCTTTTTATTCACAGTTTTCTAAATGTTCAGGATAATTTATTTTGGTGCAGAAGTTTTTTTGAATCATTTTAGCGGTTAATATGTGGATTCGTTTAAATTGGAAACTTCCGAACTGTTGGGCCTTTTCTTGCCTAATTTCTTTTTTTTTTGGCACTTTGTACATAATTTAATTAATCCCCACTCTGAAAAACTGACCTCTATGTAGTTTATTTTTTAAGTATTTTTTTATGTAGACGCTATGTACTTATTTATTTATTTATTTTTAATTTCAGGTGTACCTCATTACATTTTAATTTCTGTGTAGTCTACTTCATGTTCACCCCTCCAAAGACTAATTACCCTCCATCACGATACACATGTGCCCTGTCACCCCTTTTGCTCTCCTCCTCCCCCATTCCCCTCTGGTAAGCACCAATCTAATCTCTGTACCTAGGTGTTTGTTTGTTGTTGTTGTTGTTTAACTTCTACTTATGAGTGAGATCATATGGTATTTGACATTCTCTGTCTGACTTATTTCACATAACATAATACCCTCTAGGTCCATCCATGTTGTTGGAAATAGCAAGATTTCCTCTTTTTTGTAGCTGAGTAGTATTCCATTGTGTACATCTACCACATCTTGTTTATCCATTCATCCCTTGATAGACATTTAGGTTAACTCAAAATGGATTGAAGACTTGAATGTAAGATCTGAAACCATAAAACTTCTAGGAGAAAACATAGGCAGTACGTCTTTGACATCTGTTTTAGCAGCATATTTTCAAGTACTGTGTCTCACCAGGAAAGGGAAACAAGAGAAAAAATAGACAAATAGGCATACATCAAACTAAAAAGCTTCTGCACAGCAATGGAAACCATCAACAAAATGAAAAGACAACCTAACAATTGGGAGAAGATATTTGCAAACCGTCTATCTGATAAGAGGTGAATATTTAAAATATATGAAGAACTCATACATCTCAACACCAAAGAAAAAATAACCCAAGCGAAAAATCGGCAAAAGATCTGAACAGATGTTTTTCTAAAGAAGATATACAGATGGCCAACAGGCACATGAAAGGATGTTCAACATCACTAATGATTAGGGAAATGCAATCAAAACTACAATAAGATATCACCTGACACCTATCAGAATGGCTATAACTAAAAAGACAAGAAATAATAAGAGTTGGAAAGGATGTGGAGAAAAGGGAACCCTCACTCGCTGATGGTGGGAATGTAAACTGGTGCAGCCACAATGGAAAACAGTATGGAGATTCCTCAAAAATTAAGAATAGAACTACCATATGATCCACCTATTCTGCTGCTGGGTATTTATCCAAAGAACACAAAAACAGGAATGCATAAAGATATATGCACCCCTATGTTCATGGCAGCATTATTCACAGTAGCCAAGATTTTCAAACAGTCTATTTTCTTTTAATTATTTTCTTCTCTTGGTTTTCCTTTTCTTTCCTTCTGGAATCCCTACTAGTCAGTTGTTCTACCTCCAAATTTGATTATATAATGTTGAGATCTTTTCTGTCTTATATTTTTTTGCCTTGTCTTTTTTTCTCCATTTTGTATGATTTCCTCAACTTTAATGTTATAGGCTTTTCATTATTTCTTCTAGAGTCATACTTTTACTTGACAAAGACAATTTCTTTTTTTGTTTAAAGATTTTATTTTTTCCCCAAAGCCCCCCAGAACATAGTTGCATATTCTTAGTTGTGGGTCCTTCTAGTTGTGGCATGTGGGATGCTGTCTCAGCGTGGTTTGATGAGCAGTGCCATGTCAGCGCCCAGGACCCAAACTGACGAAACACTGGGCTGCCTGCAGCTGAGCGTGCAAACTTAACCACTCGGCCACGGGGCCAGCCCCGACAATTTCTTTTTTTGAAAATTTCTTTGCATAGAACTCTTTAGTACTACTTGGTAGATACAGTATATTTTACATATATAATGAATATTAATTATACTTCATTTCATTAATTATACTTCATTTGAAATTTTCTTTTGTTCATTGTCCCTGTTTCCTCTGAAATTTATTTTTGTATTTGTCTTTCATGTTAGCAAATTTTCTGTTTCTGGTGATCCTTGCCTGTTCGTACACATAGTTTTAGTCAAACTGCAACTAGAAACAACAAAATACTTTAAATATTTGAAACAGAGGGAATTAGTTCAGGGCATTAGTTATATAAATAGTAGAATATCTGATAATGTAATCATGAGGCAGTGCGTCACTTTAACCGAATCCAGCAGAGTCAGCCAGCATAGGGACCTGGAAAATGCAGTCTATGGGGGTAAGAATTGGGTCCCAGCAGAATGGGAAATAAGGAGGAATGAATTTGAGGGCAAAGAGTCCTAGAACTACATAGTAGAGGCCTTCAGAGCAATAAAACAGTAGGATATATCTATATAGATATAGATGTAGATATAGATATAGATGTAGGTATAGATATAGAGATACATAGAAAGAGATTTATTATGAGAGATTGGCTCTTGTGATTTTAGAGCCTGAGACATCCCATGATATGCCATCTGCAAACTGGAAAAACAGGAACGCTGATGGTGAACGTTTGAGTCCAAAGAGAAGGGAGGGGGTGCAATGGTATAAATCTGGTCTGAGACCAAAAGCCCTAGAACCAGGAGTGCTGATGTCCCAGCGCAGGAGAAGATGGATGTCTAAGCTCAAGTAAAGAGAAGAAATTTGCCCTTCCTCTGACTTTTTGTTCTATGTGAGTCCTCAGTGGATTGAATGATGCCCTCCTACATTGGTGAGGGCAATCTCCCTTACTCAGTCTACCAATTAAAATACTAATGTCTTCTAGAAACACCCTTACAGACGAATGCAAAAATAATGGAAATGATGTTTTACCAGCTGTCAGGGTATTCCTTAGCCCAGTCAAGTTTATTCATAAAATTAACCATTACAGACTAGCACACATATTTAAAGAGATTCATGAAAAAGTGACAGGAAGCTCTCTTGTAGAGTGAAACTTGTCTACTGGTAGATTTCACCACAGGCTGATTTGGTGTAAACCAAGCATTTCAATTGATATCATCAAAACGGAATGACTAACAAATTTTTTTCTTTGGATAATCCACATCTCTAGAGGGGAATCTTTTAACCTCCTTCCTGGAGAGCGTAAGCTTAGCCAGAAGCTGAGCATGAGGAAGGGGCTAGGGATCTCACCATTCATCAACAGATGTTCTGTCCATTACTCAGCCCCACATAGCTTTGTGTCTGGTTTCCTTTTTGGTCCCATCCGTAAAGAGTGAACTTCCGGTCTCCAGCTAGTATAGTGTAGGCATAGGCTCTGAGGGATTTAGTAGTGAAGAAGTGGAGCTTAAACCTCTTTGTGCAGATTTTCAATCATCTCTCCTAATTTTACACCCAATTCTGCCCTTACGTTCAGAGGCGACTCCAATTAGTGAAACTTTCTGGGATTCCAAGACACAGATAGGTTACCTCTTGTTTAAATCTCTCTCTATAAACAGGCTTTGGCTTTTGTCATTAATACAGCTATCATCTGTTCATTCAGTTTCCATCTTCCAAAACTGTGTTTACTTCTCTCATTTGTTCTCAGTTTCTCTAGATTCTTGTGGATTTATAACTCCTCGTTCCTTGACTTTCATTTTAGTGGGAATTCAGAAATGAATAGAGATAAATGTGAATATTCAATATCTATGTTTCTATCTTATCACCTTAATAACAGATAATGCTGCATAGAAAAATTCAGCAAGTGAAACCTTAGTGACAGCAATGCCTTTACAAACAAAAGGCCTTAATGAGCTTCTTAATATTGCAAAAATATGTTATGTATGTTTATTTCATTCAAAATTTCCATACAACTTTTTTTTTTTTCCTGAGGAAGATTCACCTTGAGCTAACATCTGTTGCTAATCTTCTTCTATTTGTGTGTGAGCCACTGCCACAGCATGGCCACTGAGAAGTGGTGTAGGTCTGCACCCAGGAATTGAACCCTGGCTGCCAAAGTAGAGTGTGCTGAACTTAACCACTTGGCCACCAAGACTGGCCCACATACAACTTTCATTTTTAATGTTCATCTTCTAATCACATTTTCATGTCAAGATTGTGTAAGTCTTACCAGAAACTAGCACATAGCGTATGTAGAAACTTTCCTCATGTATTTAAGAATACCAACATCATTTCACAAATGTTATGAAATTAGGAATGGCATAAATATTGTTTTTGCATTAGTTCCTTTAATCTAGTGTGTCTGACAGGAAGAATGGTACGTTCTGTGGGTGGCTGAACAACACATTCTTTCAGTCTGTATTTTAGTGATTGTCCACTGATGACATGCTCCAAGTAGTCTGCTGTCAAAGTACAATTTCTCATGACAGAGTTGGTTTTTCTAAGTTTTGCCAGAGACAATCCAGGCTTCAGTGTTTAAGCAAAATCCAGTACAGTAAATCACACATTCCACTTTTTTGTCCTAATTACGAAAAGTTATTAGGCACATGCATTTATGTTATGGTAAACTTTCTATTTCAGCCTTAACTTTGAAGGAAGGAAAATATTTCCTGGATTAACATACTTGATAAATGCATGACACTAAGTGTAGAAATTAAGAATTTAAAGGTGAACCAGTTTGAAAATGTCCCTTCGATATTTGGGAAAATAACTGACTGATGCGTAGATTTCCAAAACTTGAATATGCATAAATTGCTCACGTAAGTATTGCTCATCATCCCATTCAGCTTTATTGGCGGTGGTTATAGAAGTGGAAATAGTATTAGCTTGTATAAGGTTTGTTAAAATTGTCACTCTGACTTTTGATAGAGTTTGTGAACAGTGAATGTGATGTTATTTTGAGTGACAAGTTAACACGCATGTCCAGGCACCTGTCGAGATTTGGAGAAGTGGAATAATTTTCTATACACTCTTACAATACAAAGAGCACTACTCTATTGTCAACATGAGGATGAAGGCTTTCTCAAGCCCTTCTTAAGCCAATTTTTAAGGCAAGTAGCAAGAATGTCTGTTCTTCCATAAGCTGACCAGAAGCTTTACTTCTGACTCTGGCAGGGCTCACTAGGACCAGGCATTGGGAGGGCTTCTGTTCATTCAAAGGTTTGGAATGAATTTCCAGAGCCACAGGATACTGTGAGGCTTGTAAAAGTCAAGTTAGAGAAAACTGAGAAATTCTTGAGTATTTTGAAAATTCTGAGAAGGAATGTATAGCCAGACAGAGAAATTTGAACATTTCACAGACTCTCACTGTTGACATTTGTCTGATTTTGTAATTGTGTGGATGTGATTTTTCCCTCTTTTCCACATTAAATATTGAGTGACTACAGACTTAAATGATTTTCAGGCAGTTCAAAGACCCCCTGCATCTGTCTGCAAACAAGGTAGGGGTTATTCAGCATAGACGGAATTTATCTGGGGAACAGATCCACATGTTTCATCAGAATCTCAAAGTGGTATCTATACTAAAAATGATTAAAAAGTGGACTTAGAGGTGTATTCTGAAAGGATGGTATGACTATTGCAGTTTATCAAACGGGATATTATACACTGGGTTACGTCTGTTTTGAGCATTGAATCAATCTTTTAGGACCTAGATTTAATGACTAATAGACTTGTTGACACTTGCTTGTAGGTAAGTAATAGCACTATCTGAGTGTAGAAGAAAATGTATATTGTAAATTGCAAAGAAAATAAGCCCAAATACTAATTCAAATTAGACTTTTGCTCTCATAAGTAGTCTCACATTTTTGGTCTTATTTTAGTCTTTAATCTCTATTTTTATCTTCATTAATTTACATCTTGTGATTTTAAACAAAAGGTATAGATACTACAAAAATGGACGCAGCTTGATTTAGAAGAATATGTCTTAATTTTTCTCTAATGATGTTTCCTTATATAAACAATGGGATAGTATGTAATTATCAGAATTTAAATTTGTATGGGTTAACTTCTTTCACTAGAGTGAAATGTAGGTGTTCTCGTAGTAGTTTTATATTTCCTATTACTTAATAAAATGTCTGCAATTAGGAAAAATGTATTAGAAGTAACAGAACATGTGCAAAGGGAAGCTTATATAAATATTACTAATGATCCTCAAATTAAGAAGTTAATGATTCTTCGAATCGCTATGTGAGAGGGATAACCTTGGAAAAGTAACCATTTTGTTGGTCCTTGCACTTTCTTTTGGCAAATCTTTATACAGTTTATATGTGGAACCCAAGTAATTTGTCTCTAAATAATGACTCAGGACTGAGAGAACAGTACATCTGCTTTTTGCACATCTTTGGTCTCTGCTACGTCTTTAATGAAGTACGTTGTAACGGAGGAAGTCAAACAGTAAGTAAGAGAAAAGTAAACCATGTTTATTGCATCACGTCATGAGCAAATTGCCCTTGAGAGATCCTTAATATTCCTTGGAATCAGGACATTTACTCCGGTAACTCAAAACAAAGGACGTAAAACAGAACGAACAGTTTAATAATGGTAGTTGTAACTCTTAAGATCAGGAGCTGGTTTTCCACAAAGGCAAGTGGCTTTATCTGAGTCCTAAATAAGAAGAGAGTACTCTTGGGGCTGGCCCCGTGGCCAAGTGGTTAAGTTCGCGCTCTCCGCTGCAGGAGGCCCAGTGTTTCGTTGGTTCGAATTCTGGGCGTGGACATGGCACTGCTCATCAAACCACGCTGAGGCAGCGTCCCACATGCCACAACTAGAAGGACCCACAACGAAGAATATACAACTATGTACTGGGTGGCTTTGGGGAGAAAAAGGGAAAAAGTAAAATCTTTAAAAAAAAAAAAAAAGAAGAGAGTTCCCTGGGGTTCAAGTCTCTCTCTGCCAGTGTCTGGGAGACTTTGCACATATTATGTTACCTTGGGAAACCTCAGTTTCTCACCATTAAATGGAAAATAAAAGCAAAGCTTTCACCCCGACAGAGTTTTTATAAGGATCAAAGTTAAATGTATATGAAAATGCTTACAAATTATAGACTCAAGAGATAGCCAATAAATATTAATACCAATTCTATGTAAAATATTTTACAGCTTGTATTTGTTTAATAATTTCAATTGATACCTTTTTTCAAATACACTCTCACATGTATGTCCATAACAATATGCAATAGGTTTCATTATTCCCATTTCATAGATGAAGAAACAAATTTAAAGGGATAACTGGTTCCAAACAACACCTGATGGAGACAGACCCAGCATTAAAATTAATATTGCCATTTAGTGCTGCATTTCTCTCAATAGCTTCATGTTCTAGAAAAAGTTTTAATATAGTTTTGCTTAGAAAAGTTATGGAAAATGTAAATTATACACACACACACGGATAGGGAAATAATAGAAATAATAATTACTGAGCTGTCACCAATGAGCCATTTACATATTTTATAGTATCCAATGTCTGTAAAAGTTCTATGAGTCCATGTTCTTAAAGAACATACATTGTAAAGATGAAATTAAACATGAGAATATTTAAATGACTGTCCACAGTCACACAGCTACTTACATCATAGAACAAGAATATAAACTCAAGTTCTGGACTACGAAAGAACCATCCTTTTGTCTATATAAAATGCCCTCCATAAATGCTACAGTCCCTGGTAGGGTGGATGGTGGTGTTCTTGTTTGTTTGGTTTTGTTGGTTATTCACTTAAGAGCTCTAAGCTCCGTGTTCTTGCTACTCTTCCCACTTCTCAGGGTTTTGTTTGTTTGCTTGCTTGTTTTGAGATAATATGAGGTCATAAAAAAATGTTTTGTAAACTACAAAGTATATCAGTGTACTTTGTGACATGTAAATGTTGACATCACAAATACTGCCCATGAAATGATATCAGGAAAAGTTAACCTGCTTTTATTTTCAACTCTGTATTCATCATGCTGTTTCATGTGAATTACACATTTCATATGATTTGATGAGGACTTATTTTTTATTGAAATATATTTGACATATAACATTGTGTAAGTGTAAGGTGTACAATATGTTGATTTGATACCTTTATATATTGCAGCATGATTGCCATTGTTAGCATTAGCTCACCCCTCTATTATGTCACAGAATTATCATTTCTTTTCTGTGGTGAGAATAATTAAGATCTAATCTCTTCACAAGTTTGATGTTTATAATACAATACTGTTATCTATTATCAGTAGACTGTGCATCAAACCTCCAGGACTTATTTCTCTACTAATTACAAGTTGTACCCTTAAACAACCTCTCTCCTATTTCCCCATTCCTCAGCCCCTGGCATCCACCATTTAACTCTCTGTTTTTATGATTTCAGCATTTTTTAGATTCCATAAATAAGCGACTTCTTGAAGCCACATACGAGGTTAGATGGTTCTTTATAAAATGACATTTCTTCATAATTGTTTTTAAAAACGGAAAATTACATATAACTAACGTAACTTTCCTCAAATGTTTTAAATCTATTTTTATGACAGAATCAATTCAGACTTGAATGTTAACATGTTGTGAACTATTATTCTAATTACCAGCAATTAAATGCAATGCAATTCAATCAAATATAATTAAATTAAATGTACCTATTATTGTTTTGAACATAAAACAAGAGAAAGCAAGTGTATTTATTTCCAGAGAAAAAGGTAAATAAAATATTTTACCAACTCTTTTGACTAGTTTTTCATAAAAGTATGAGTTTGGACTATTTTGCTTAATATGGTGAAATTCTAACTTAATCTTATCCAGATCTATCCACCTATTATTTAAAGATTCCAACGAAAGCTATTAATTACTACGTAAGTTAATAAATCTTGGTCTTTAAACATCTGGCATTTAAATTACAAAATAAAATGCCATATTGTGGTTAGTTAATCAAAATTAATTGATGTTTTTGAAGAAATCAGCCTATATGTAGCAGTTTCTTGAAAAATGTAAACCTGAAAATAACTTAGGCCAGTACATTTTAAACTGGAGCATTATTTTCAGAGGTACAATTATTTTCCTTCAGCTCTAAAATATCACAGATCTTGTAATTTAAACGAAATAGAAGTTACATTTGATAACGTTATATTTTGGAATACATTTAAATGATTTGGTTATAAATTTTATTCATTTAGCTAATCCAACAGGAAATTAGGGAATGTTTTCCATTCTCTACGTTCAACAGTTCCAGCATTTAATTCACATTGTACTTTTCCACTCAAATGTGGGCACTCGTGCTCACACACACGTACAAACACAAACAGATTTGGCAGTAAGTAGCAGGATTTCTACCCAATAGATGTTGATAACCTTCCTTCAGGTTTAGACATTAACACAAGCTTGTTCTCCCCTGATCTGTGTCCATTCAATATTGCTAAGAATCACCAATTGTCCTCGTGAAGTAGTATATATAGATAAGCAGGTTCAAAAGATGGCCACCTACTGTTAATTTTTTCAAGTAATCATTGTCAGTCTTTTCAGGCTGTTATGACAAATTATCAGAGACTCGGTGGCTTATAAACAACAAAAATTGATTACTCGCAGTTCTGGAGGCTGGAAGTCTGAGATGGCTGGGTGTAAGATGGCCAGTATGCTTGGGTTCTGGGGAACAGCCCCTTCCTGGTTCATAGACAACCTTCTTTCATGTGTCCTCACACTGCAGAAGGGGAAGGGAGAGCTCTGGGTCTCTTTTATAAGGGCACAAACCACTTCTCAAAGGCCCCATTTTCAAATACTATCTCATTCGAGATTAGCTTTCAGCATATGAATTTGCTGGGGTGGACACAAGCATTTGGTTTATAGCAACCACTCTGTTAATAATAAGAAGAAACACATATTGTACATTTACCATATTTCAGAAACTTCTCAGAGAGCTTCGCATTTAATCCTTAAAATAACCTTTTGCAGGGGCCAGCCTGGTGATACAGTGTTTAAGTTCGTGGGCTCCACTTTGGTGGCCTATGGTTCACAGCTTTGGTTCCCAGGCGTAGACCTACACACCACTCATCAAGCAATGCTGTGGCAGTGTCCCACATATAAAATAGGGGAAGATGGGCACAGATGTTAGCTCAGGGTCACTCTTCGTCACACAGAAAAAATAAAAATAACCCTTTGCAGAAGGTCACTGTTATCCCTATTTACAGGACAGAAGGACTTAGCAGTTAGCTAACTGACCCAAGGCTACAGAACCTCTCAATGTTTGAGCTGGTATTCAAACCCAGCAAGCTTCCCCTCCTAACTATGATCCTGCTTTCCAGCAGAAGTTTCTCAGTTTCTGAGATGGGCACACAAATATTGGAGAAAACATCAATTTAAAAGAGAAAATGAGGATGTCAATATTATTCTTTCAACATCATAACCATCTTGATTCCATATATACATTTTTACCCTCTTTAGAAATCATAAGCATAATTAACTTTTAAATGATACATTGGATATAATTTAAATTCCCATGATCTTTATTCTCCTTTAGGAAGAAATCTATAAAGGTTTGCCGTGAGGGTATATTCTGACAGGAGAGTGTTAAAAGATAATATGAACCTAGACAGTTACTACAGCAAGATGTCCCACCTGTAGATACATTCTAAGACGCTAACTGATTTCCGACAGCACATTGAGATCTTGGGGTAGGCTGTGTGGACATTTAAATGTAACAAGCATATACTATACACCATACAAATATAAATCTCATCTGCATTTTTCACACCAAAATATGGCCCTTTGAGAAAAATATATAGAAAATATTAAATCGTGCAAAAGAACATTTCCTATAAAAATGCCATTTGCTCAGTTTTAAGATGATCTCACTTTTAAGATGACGTCTTTCCTGCAAAAGTATATTAAACCCCCTCCCACAGTTATTATCTTGGGATAGAGGCAAAGTTTTCACCAAGTCTTATTTGATCTTGCAAACTGATTCCAAAGCCACTAAGCCGTGACAATAACAGAAGGAACTGGCTAATCCCTTTATTGCTTTTTTTTTTTTAACTTGGCCAAAGAATTAGAGAAATTGGAGCAAGTCCTTATTTCCAGAATCTTAAACCAGCCTTTCCTCTGAAGATATGATTGGCACAGTGAGCAAAGACAGTGGTAAGTCACAGCCTATGACCCACACACAGCTGCAGATGGTTCTCTGGCTTCGAGCAGCCCTCCGCTCAGTGATTGTTGGAAAGCAAAATAAAAGCAAGCGAAACAGTAAAGAGATTGCAGGGAACAGAAGTCAGACTTCAAAATGAATAAATATCTGTATTTTCTTAATCAGTGAACTACGTAAATATACCTATAAGATACACTCCTATCTCAACTTAGATAAAGCTAGCCTCTAAGAAATGTCAATGCTGTCACACAATCGCCTTTGTAAATCAATTTTAGGAATGCTGTTCTATTTGCTTACCGATTTTTTTTAAAGTCAAAAGCTTTGAGAGAGCCAAAAATAGGATTCTAAAGACAAAAATATATATATTCGTGTTAAGAAAAAGGGGAGAAATTAGCAATTTCTTATAGTCCATGACTTTGAGTAATTTATAAACAAGTTCTTAAGTTCCTATTGAAATAATTTTAGGTTAAAAAAAGAATTTAAGGACTATATCGACATAGTTTCTTCTGTTTTAAAATTACATATATTGCACAAGTAGTCAAACAAGCATCATCTCTTTGCAAAAAAAAAAAAAGCTGCAAAAAACTGGCTTGGTTATTTCTTTTTCACCAAAATATAGGGCTTAAGTATTTTTAAAAGATGTTGACTGCTCCTCTGTCGGCAAGTCCTTTTCCATTTTAATGGTTTGTTTTCTATTTCATATATTAAGTTTGCTCTGCATTTTCTGAGGAAGACAGAATAGTGTAATGGACACTGTAATACTGTAATGGAAAGGGAAATTCTGTAATGGAAAGGGAACAGACATCCGTTCAGGTAGAACTAGGCTTGAATTAGAATTGTATTTTTTTTATTTTTCCTTCTTCTCCCCGAAGCCCCTTGGTACATAGTTATGTATTTTCAGTTGTGGGTCCTTCCAGTTGTGGCATGTGGGATGCCGCCTCAGCGTGGCATGATGAGCGGTGCTATGTCCACGTCCAGGATCCAAACTGGTGAAACCCTGGGCTGCTGCAGCAGAGCACATGACCTTAACCATGCAGCCATGGGGCTGGGCCCTGAACTGTATTTCTTAATGTGTAGCCAGGGGTAAGGTTCTAAACCACCCTAAGCGTCAAATTCCTAATTCTGTAAAATAGGAATAATAGTACCCATACTGAAGAGTGTTTACAGGGTTTCAAATTCTGTCTGTAATGCATTGGAATATAGTTAATCTTCTAAACCTACACTCTCCAATACGGTGGACAGCAGCCACAGGGCTATTAAGCAAATGAAATGTGGCTCTCGCAACTGAGGTACTGAATTTCCAGTTTTGTTCAATCAATCAATGTCAATTTAATTTAATTTATGTAAATATTAATATTAATTAATATGAACTAATTAATTCTAAATTAAATTTTAATTAATAAATATCAGTTGAATGAACATAAATTAAAATTTAAAAACTGATCATTATCATTTCAAAATGTACTCAACATATTCTTTCTCTTTTTTTTGGTGAGGAAGATTGGCCCTAAGCTAACATCTGTTGCCAATCTTCCTCTTTTTGCATAAGGAAGATTGTTGCTGAGCTAACATCTGTGCCAATCATTCTCTATTTTATGTGGGATGCTGCCGCAGCTGGCTTGATGAGCAGTGTTCGGTCCACAGCCGGGATATGAACCTCTGAAACTCGGGCAGCTGAAGCGGAGTGCAGGAACTTAACCACTATGCCAGCAGGCCAGCCCCGACACAAAAATTTTTGATGAAATAATTGATAGAGTATCTGATGGAAAATTTAAGTATTTTTGAAACAACTTAGATATGTGAATGTAAGTTTTCCATCATAAGTTTTATGAAGTTAAGTGAAGATCAAGTACTATTGATGAAATTGTATTGTCTGCTTTGAGACTTACTGTAAGTGTATGTATAGTACACACTAGGTTTCAAAAACTTGGTACAAAAAATTATTTTAAAAAATTTCATCAATAAATTTTTGTACTTATTACACTTGTGATTAAAATATTTTGGATATATTAGGTAAAATTTAATATCTTGCTAATTAATTTAGCATATTTCTTTTTAATTTTTTTTAACATGGCTACTAGAAAATTCAGTATTGCGTATGTATCTTGCAATGTATTTCTTTTGGTTAGCATTGCTAAATAGATGCTATTTCTTTTTAAACCTGCTGGAAAATAATAAAGCTCTAATTCTGGGAGAAGAAAAGATTACTTACTTTTTATTTACCAATCAGTGGGTTTTGATCCTGGCTTTATATTATGGTTCTCTGGAGAGAGTAACAAACTTCCTGTGCCTGGACCCCACAGTAGAATAATTGCATCCACGTTTGAGAACCACTGTTAGAGCTTTTTAAAAAAAGGCATATTCTTACAGCTTGAAAGGCCTGATCAAAAAGTGTCATGTGAGAGACTATAGCTTCTTATTTTCGAATATGAAGTTAATCAGCATCCAAGAGGAGGTAACCGTTCATCCCCATTCTCTTCTCAGTTTCTTCTTATTTCATTTTTCACACAGTGAAAAGACCCATATTATAGAATCATGGACAATTAAAGACGGAAAAGACTTTAAAGTCAACCAAGACAATCCTTCAGCCATTGCAGGCTGCGTTCAAGAACCTTCCTGAGTTATTCACCCAGACTCTGCTTGAGCACTTCCAATGAGAAGGTGGATGGGAGGAGGTGGTGCCTCATGTTAACCTAGCCACAGGAAATCTCATAATCTCCCCCCACAAATTGGATCCTCTTTCAGTTTCCAATTCTCAATGAATGGCACCACCCTCCATTCAGTTAGAAAAGTTAAAAAGTAGGAATCATACTTCTTACCCCATATTCCTCACCTCACATACCACAAAGACTCTCAATTCCTTCCCTTCCCTTGTTCTACTCCATCACCTTAGTCACAGCTACCACGTTCTCTGACCTGTGCTGTGATATAAACCTCCTTCTGATGACTCCATATTCCCTTATGCATGCCTGTGATCATGCCAGCTGACTTTTTCAAAACACACAAAATTATGTGACCCCACACTTAAAACCTTGACTTGCGTCTCATTTCTTATAAGAGAGAATAACTTTCTGCAGATAGTAAACAAGTCTTGAATCCTCTGGAACCATCCAGTTTCATCCAGCACCACAGGCATTTTGCCTCCCTCCATGCAAGCCTCTTACAGGCTCTCATACCTCCTATGCCCCTTTAAAACGCAGGGAATTTCAAGCCAAATTTGACCCATTAAATGCATTTTTGATGAGGACAAAAACAATTTTTCAGGTTTTACAGCAGGAACACTACTCAAATCCTTGCAAGAGGTTTGTATTAGTGTTTAATAGAGTCAGCCTGGGGCCATTGTCTGAATTGCTGAGTCAAGGTAAATTGCGCTGTTCTGTCCTGACGCCTCCCCTGAGCTTGCCACGGAGCACTCTCCCTGCCTTCTTCCCTCATCCTTGAGGCCCCAGTGTCTCTTTACCAGGGAAGTCATCCAGTACCTTTAATCTCCCAAGTGTGCTCTTCCATAGCGTTTTCTATTTCCATCACAGCATTGGTCCCAACTACATTCATTGATGATATTTCTCTACTAGTCTTCTTCCTTTTCAGACGATGTGCTCTGAGAAGACAGGGATTGCGTATAATTTTACTCACTAATGTTTCTGTGAAACACCGTACCTAGAAATTTTAAGTATTTGTTAAATTAGTGAGTAAATATGTTAATGCAAAAATAATGCAAATTAGTATATAATATAAATTTACAATTCTAATTTTCTAGGAAATATGGGGAATTCTTAACCACATGTGATTTTCTAATCATGTCAGTTTTTGATCATTCTTATCTCTGAATCTTGTTCTATTCTTGACAAAGATACACATAGATCTATTTAAAATCATTTATTTATTATAATAATAAATATATACTTACCATTATTTATTATAATAAATATTGTATATGTATGACAAATTTTTAGAGCAGTTTTAGGTTCACAGCAAAATTAAGAGGAAGGGACAGAGATTCCTGTACACCCTCCGCTCCCACACATGCATAGACTCCCCCCTTATCAACATCCTCCAGCAGAATGGCAAATTTGTTGCAATTGATGAACCTGCATTGTCACCCAAAGTCTATTCCTTACATTAGGATTCACTCTTGGTGTTGTTCATCCTATGGGTTTTGATAAATATTAAAAAATCCATATATCCAGCATTATAATACCATAAGAGTATTTTCACTGTCCTAAAACTCCTCTGTGTTGTGCCTATTCATCCTTATACCCTCTCTCCTGGCAACTACTGATCTTTTTCCTGTCTCCATAGTTTTGTCTTTTCCTGAATGTCATGTAGTTGGAATCATACAGTATGTAGCCTTTTCAGATTGGCTTCTTTCGCTTAGTAATAAGCATGTAAGTTTCCTCCATGTTTTTTTGTGACTTGGTAGCTCATTTCTTTTAGTGTGAAATAATAATGTCCGGATGTACCACAGTTTATTTATCCATTTACCTACTGAAGGACACCTTGGTTGCTTCCAAATTTTGGTGATTATGAATTAAACTGCTACAAACATCATTGTGTAGGTTTTTGTGTGGACATGTTTTCAACTCCTTTGAGTTCCAAGGTGATTGTACCATTTTGCATTCTTCTTCTTGCCAGCATTTGGTGTTGACAGTGTTCAGATTTGGGCCCTTCTATGAGTAGTGGTATCTCATTGTTGTTTTAATTTGAGTTTTTCTGATGACATATAATGTGGAGCTTCTTTTTACATGCTTATTTTCCATCTGTATATCTTCTTTGGTAAGATGTCTGTTAAGGTCTTTGGCACATTTTTTAATCAGGTTGTTTTTTTATTATTGTCATTTAAGATTTCTTTGTATATTTTGGACAATAGTCTTTATCAGATGTGTCTTTTGCAAATATTTCTCCCAGTCTGTGGCTTGTATTCTCATTCTCTTGACATCGTCTTTCACAGAGCAGGAGTTTTCAATTTTAATGAAGGCCAGCTTTTCAATTATTTCTTTTGTGGATTATGCCTTTGGTGCTGTATCTAAAAAGTCATTGCCATACCCAAGGCCATCTAGGTTTTCTCCTATGTTATCTTCTAGGAGTTTCATAGTTTTATGTTTTACAGGTAGGTCTGGGATCCATTATGAGTTAATTTTTGTGAAGAGTTTAAGGTCTTTGTCTGGAATCATTTTTTTTGCATGTAGACGTCCAGTTGGTTCACCACAATTTGTTGAAAAGACTATCTTTGCTCTGTTGTATTGCCTTTGCTCCTTTGTCAAAGATCAGTTGACTATATTTATGTGGCTCTGTTTCTGGGCTCTCTACTTTGTTCCATTGATCTATTTGTCCATTCTTTTGCCGATAGCACACTGTCTTGATTTCTGTAGCTTTATAACAAGTCTTGAGTAGCATCAGCCCTCCATCTTTGTTCTTCTCCTACAATATCATGTTGGTTAGTATATTTTTAATCAAAATTCATTACACATCTTAAAGAGACTTTAACTTTTTTCTATCAATAAGTGTAGACTTGAACTTTAAGAAAACTTAATTTTACACCAGAATGAGCTAAGGAGAGTTTCACCACTTTTATATGTCACACAAAAATGTCACTTCTCCCTATGTACAAATTCCCCTACAATGCACCATCTGTTCTGTGAATTCTGTCCTCTTGGTCAGTTGTCTCTGTCTTTCTAGTCCTTTTAGTTAAAAATATTTTATTTGCTATTATGATTATTTAGAGAGGATATCGTCATTGGCTAGAATGTTATAGTATTACCTATATACATCCAGTAAATGATCTTCTCTGTGAGAAAGGTTTAGTACCTAAGAAACTTGCATCTAATGACATATGTCTAATTAACAACAGTTTATTATTTTCCCCCAGCTTGGCTGAGTCTCCTTAATTTAGATATTTAGCTCATTCATTTTCATTTTCTCTCTTTTCTTAAAATAATATTCCTAAAGACTATTAATTATCCTTTTGTTTACCAAGTTTTCTTATTTAGTATTCTTTATTTTATTAAGTTATACTTGGCATATAAGATTACATTAGTTCCAAATGTACAACATAATGATTCAATATTTGTATATATTGCAAAATGATTACCACAGTAATTCTAGATAACATTTCCCCATACATAGTTACAAAATTTTTTTTCTTGTGATAAGGACTTTTAAGATCTACTGTCTTAGCAACTTTCAAATACGTAGTATAGTATTATTAACTATAGTTACTAATGGTGTACATCATTACATATCCATGACTTCTATTTTTAACTAGAAGTTTGTACCTTTTGACCTCCTTCAACCATTTCACCCACCTCCCCATCCTCCATCTCTGGGAAGTGACAATCTGTGTTTCTGTTTTCTGTGCTCCTTTTTTTTTCTGTAGATTCCACATAAAAGTGAGGTCATATGATGTTTGTCTTTCTCTGTCTGACTTATTTCACTTAGCATTATGCCCTCAAGGTCCATCCATGTTGTTGCAAATGGCAAGATTTCATTCTTTTTTATGGCTGAATATTATTCCATTGTGCACACACACATGTGTGTGTATATATGTATATATCAGTCTTCTTTATCTATTCATCCATTGACCGATACTTAGATTGTTTCCATATCTCGGCTATTATAAATAATTATGCAATGAACTTAGGATGCATATATCTTTTTTAGGTAGTGTTTTTGTTTTCTTCAGATAAATGCTCAGAAATGGAATTGGTGGATGATATGGTACTCCTATTTTTAATGTTTTGAGGAATTTCCATACTGTTTTCCATAATAGCTACATCAATTTACATTCCCAACAAGAATACACAAGGTTACCCTTTTCTCCACATCCTTGCCAACACGTGTTATTTCTTGTCCTTTTGATGATAGCCATTCTAGCAGGTGAGAGGTTATAGTTCACTGTAGTTTTGATCTGCATTTCCCTGATGATTAGTGATGTTGAGCATCTTTTCACATACCCGTTGGCCACCTATATGGCTTCTTTGGAAAAATGTCTACTCAGTTCCTCTGCCCACTTTTTAATTGATTGTTTGTTTTCTTGCTATAGAGTTGTCATTTAGTGTTCTTTATCATTTAGTTACATTAAATATTAGGTTATGTTTTAGGCGTATGAAAGATAAAAATTTTAATAGCTTTCAACTGAATTGAATCTTTTAGCAATATGTACACATATGTGCGCATACACACACACACATTGCTATTTATAGTAAAATTTTGTCTTAAAATTCATTTTGTTCAATATAATTCCAATTATACCGCCATCTTTTCATCAGTACTTGCCTGGCACATATGTTTTTCATATATTCACTTTGAGATTTATGTCCTTATATTTTAGCTGTTTTTCATTTTAAAAACTTGCAGCTGCATCTTTTGCTTTTACTGTTATACAATCTTTATCTTTTAAGTGACAGTGGAGTCCATTTATATTTAGTAATTAATGAGAAACAAACTAATTTCTGACATCACATTTTGAATTTTATTTTCATCCATTTTCTACAAATACTGTTCCCATTTCTTGCTCTGCTATACTTTATGCAACTCTTTCTTAGCTACTCTTATGCAGTTATTTATATTCTTTAATTGATTATTTACCTTAATTTGTTTGGAAATTAACATTCTCTTACAATTATTTTAAATTCTATGAATTTTCACATTTGTATACAACTAAATAAATTAAAAACAATATCTTCAATCTTCTTTGAGAATCAGTACTCTACAATACTTACTTTTATCACTCATACCTCATGTTTGGTATTGTTATTGTCAAAAATTTCAATTCTATCTTTAATTTGTACACACAAAAATTAATTTAAAAAAGCTATGGTCCAGGGGCTGGCCCGGTTGCACAGTGGTTTAGTTTGCATGTTCCACTTCGGCAGCCTGGCGTTCACCAGTTCAGATCCCAGGTGTGGACCTAGGCACGTCTTGGAAAGCTGTTCTGTGGCAGGCGTCCCACATATAGAGGAAGATGGGTATGGATGTTAGCTCAGGGCCAGTCTTCCTCAGCAAAAAGAGGTGGATTGGCGGCAGATGTTAGCTCAGGGCTAATCTTCCTCAAAAAAGAAATAAAAAAAAAAAACATGGTCCATCTAATTCAGGTAATTCAATTATTTACCCTCAAGTTTAATGTTTTATTTACTTTCTAATCTTTTTTGAGAGCCAGACCTCTTCTCTGTTAGCATTTTCTTTCTTCCCTAAGTAGGCTTTTCAATATTCCAAATGAGGATTTATTAGTTAAAACATATGGTTTTCTTTATCTAGAAATGTGTTCTTTTATTCTTGCTCTTGAAAAATATGTTTGCTATGTATAGAATTCTAGGTTGATAGCCAAACTTTGGGTAACATTTTAAACATACTATTTCACTGACTTTCAGTTTCATTGTTGATTTTGAGAAAACATTTGTCAATTTACTGTCATTTTTTTTTATAGGAATCTATCTTTAATCTCTTTGACTGCTTATAAGTTATCCTCTTTGTATTTGTGGTTCTCAAGTTTTATTGGGACTGTCAAGGTAGGAATGAAACATTATTAAGGAGTATATCTTTGAATATATTGTTTCTGTCATAATTTTAAATAACATTTTCTCCAACTGGAATCTCAATTATGCTTATGTTGGTCTTTCACACTCTATCGTTTTTTAAATTTACTATTTTTTCGCCCCTCTGTGCTGCGTTGTGGTTAACTTCACAGCTATTCTCCAATTCATTAAATCTGTTTGCAGTAGTCCTATTTGTTCCATCTATTTAGCCTCAAAATTCTTTAAGAATTTTTTTCTCTCTAGGAGTTTTACTTACTTGTTTTTTCAGAAATGTCTTGTGAATACTAAGGGCTCTCATCCCTTTATCATATTTTTGATTCTGTCTTTTATTTGTTCAAAGTATTAAATCTTTTATTTCTTAGACAAATAAAACCTTTTTATTACTTCCAGTTATCTGTAGTAATGGATTAACCAATTCTATAACTATTCTTTTTGTTGACTCTGTTTAAATTCATTCATTTTAACCATTTTGGTGGTGGGTCATTTTTGACATTCATGGTTGTATGTCATTTTTGTCTTAATTTGCATTTTCATTATGCCTATTGAAACAAAAAATAGTTTTATTTGTGTACTAACCATTTCGAAATACTTACAATTCAAATTTTCATTCCCTTTTTGTAAATAATGTCTTGTTTTCTCATACATTCGTTAATTTTTGATTGTGAGATAATGGAAATACTTGGGACACCAAGTTAAAAGTTTCTTCATCCAAACATGTTATGTTGTCTCATGGATATTTTTTGGTACTAACAACCTGGAATCATTTAAAAATTTCAGCTGTAAATTTGGGTTTTTGTTGGTTTAAGTTTGAATCTCATCTACAAATGTTTATATATGTAGGCTTGCCTTTAGAGATTCTTAATGGAGAATTTAACCTTTTAATTCTGTTCATTACGTAACAAAGTTGAAGATGAGCATGTATCTCTTCCATCTCCATTCCTGGATTAGGTTTTTGGGGTTTTTTCCCTTGTTTACTATTTGGAGAGAAGACAACTTTGAAGAGAAGACAGGTGTGCTGGCTCTATGTGGGGTATCCAATCTTACCTCCAACCTTACTTTAGTTCCTGAATTTTTCTCCTTCCCATAAAGTCTGAAGCCTGTTAAACTCACCATTTAAGAAGACAACTGCTCACTCCAGTGCTCTTCTATGCTCACACATTTGTCCTGTCTTGTTACTTCTGATGCCAAAAATTTGTTACTTTTCTCTTAACACAATCATCTATTAAATATTTTAATCTATTTTACTAATAACAGATCTTATTCAGAAATTTAATCTAGAATTTAACTCAAGAATTAGGCATCTAGACAATTAAATCTTGTTGGTTTTTCCATTCTACTAACTTTCTATTAATCAGTATGTCTCTAAGTGTCTTTTCATTTTCCGACTCAGGAACGTCTAAGACTTTTTTATTACTCATTACTTGGCCAGATGAAAACATGTGGTTTCATTTTCTTTATGAATGTCTAGGAACCCATCGATAGAATTAATAGATTATTTGCATGTCTTTCCTCAACTTTTATTAACATTCTTACACTTGATTATATGAATTGCCTGAAGTCATCCTATTTGCATCCAATGGCTAGTGGAACCAACACCATTGCCAAATTATAACTTTTCTCTCCCTGGGGAAGTAGCTTAAGTTTTATTGAGGGGATATAGCAAAATTTGTTTAAAGTTAAACTTTCCTTAGGGATAACTTAAGATGGCTATAAAATGACTATAAACTTAACCACTTTGCAATTAAGCCATCGTAGCAGCTTTTCTTTCAGGGTTAGAAAAAATCATCATTGTTTATCAGGGCATCAGATTAATAAGTTAGACAGGAGTTTGAGGCCTTGATGGAATTTTAATTATCTTTATGCCCTAGATTCTCATACAAATTGGTGGAAGGCTTCCACAAAGTGAGTTTACGGAGATTACGAGAGACCCACAAGTCCCCTCTGACAAGCTCATTCCCAAGTTTATACTAATATAGTAGAAGCAGAATGATTGTTTCTCCTTTGGTTTTAATTATTTTATCTTGCTTTGTTTTGTTTTCATGCATGCCTGTGGGTCATAGCTGAATTTAGGAAAGCTTATCTGCTTTTCTAGACTATGATCTATGTTCTATTTGTTTCCTCGTATGGTTCTTTCTCCAAGAATATATTCATTAAAGGTTATATGTGAGGCATGAATCCTTCATCCTGGTGTCCTACTGCTTTCTCTTTATATGCAGCCCCTCAAATACAGTATCAATTATCACACCTAGAATCCAATCTACTTATACTAACCTGATGACCTTCACACATTTGTATTGAATGAGCTCTCCCATGCACACTCATTCTATGTTACCTACAGACGTGCTTCTGGCTAATATCTTATAAATATCTAAACATCAAATCAATTGATTTCACTCCCAAATCCATTCTCTTATTAAATTTATGATTTCTCCAGATTACCTCAGCATTTTTTTCTATTCTCTTAGAATAAATAATTTTTACTAGTTTTTGACTTTTTGTCATCTTTCTATGCATCCTCTAATACCTATAATTCACTTTTTGGAATTTTCTATATACCATCTCTTTGTCTGGATTTTCTCTACAAACAGTTGCCAGAGCTTCTTCAGCATTTGCTTGAATTATCTCAACATGACCCAACTGGTTTTTTGTTTTGTTAAAAAAATCAAAAGTTGTTTTAAAAATTCTTTAGTAATTTGAATTACAAGTTCTACCACTTCTTGCATACTTGTCCTGTATTAGTCTCTCTGGTGCATTCATATTAGTCTGCTTGTCAAAAATATACTTCACCATTGCTTTTCATCTAAATTCAAATTTAACTGTCATTGTTTCATAGTAACATATGCATAGTACTATATACAAATTATGCGAATTACAAATTTAATTGTTTAAACTCTCATTTTGCAACATACAAATATATGTTAAAAATGCTTTATATTTAGAACATTATTTTTTCCATATACAGCAAAACTACCTCTTTTCTATGGTATGTCTTATTTTCATAGAAATAATTTTCCCTTATCTGTCTTTGTGAAAGCTTTATACACATCTCTGTTCTTGCGCTCATCATCTTTTATAATGGTCAGCTGTTTATATGTCTGCATTGACAAGACTGTTGCTGCCTCAAGGGCGGAGGCCATGCCTTATTCATCTTTATTTCCCTAGCATCTAACACAGTGCCCAGTAAATAGCATTTGTCTGGCAATTGCTTATGAATTGAATTGAATTGAAATAAGTTTACAAGAGTTTCTCAGAATTAAAAAGCCAATAACACATGGCCCTCAAATGATTCTAGTGCTTGGAACTGATAGAGTATACCCTTTTTCTTAGATTATCATCTGCTGTAACATAAGTATTTATTCCTGCAATTTTTAACACGTTTGGATAGTACATATTATTGCAATTTTGATTCATAATCATCAGACATATTTTGCATGACTTTTGTATAAACAAAAATAATGGAGCTACTAAAATCACTATTTATTGCCACATTACATTATTTTTAGTATTGGGCACAATGTTGTGTTAAATTTCTAACTGTTTTTGATAAAAGGAATATGAGTTCTGTTTACCCTGAGATTTTTTTAGGAAATATTGCCCCTAATATATTTTTTCTTATTAACTTCTACAACTCAAGAAGAGAGTTTAAAAGAGAGGGTAATCAGTCAACTCAAGTAATCAGGGCTGATTAATAAGAACATGTTTATGCCTGATAATTTGGCAGATTTCAATAAATTCATGTAGTTAATAAAATAATTTTTAAAATTTTGTCTAACGGCTGATGATAGGTGTTTTGCAATTTAAATAAGTTTTAATAAAATATAAACTTTTCTAAATGAAGTGAAATACAAATAAGAGTTTGGTCAGATAGTAAGTGTACCTGATTAAGGGTATTAGTTCAAAATGTTGATACATTTCTGAAATTTCTCTCTTTCTTTCTTGCATATCCCTTAACAAAATCTTAAACTATATCAGAAATTTTGCAGAATAGTTTGCTTTCCTGAATTTCCCTATGACGGTAGAGAAGAGCCATTTCTTTCTTACTGTTTCTAAAAAATGATGGGAATAAACTTGTTAAAATATAGTTCAGTTGATTAAAGATTATACTCTACTGACGGTCATTGCTTCCAAGCATGTTTCTGTCTTATTGCTGCCACTTGTTTCTGTCTTTGAATCTGTTACTCACTGTTTCCCTCTCTACTTTCAAGTGCCAGCGGAGACACCTCTGAATAGATGTAGAAATAGAGTAATTGACCGGGACAGAGATGTACTAGGCCTAGGGATGTCAAATTGCCCAATTAGGAGGAACAGAGTGGTTAACATTTGTATTGGTCCACGAAATGATCCTCCTGAAATTAGCAACATGTAATCTGCATGCTCCACCGATGCTATGGGCCTCACTGGGCTACACTATGGCTCTTTCTAGCTGGGTTCTAGCTGAGGTGAGTGAGGAGTTTAACTTATTTGGACATGGAGCTTCTGTGTTTAGAGTTAAGCTTATAAAGTAGAAGAGAGTTCTGTGTTTATTGGTCATATTTATCTTTTCTGTCTTATAATAAGCAATGTCTGTCTTAAAGATCACAGAGTATTTTCCATTAGCAGTCTAACTAATGAATATGTTACCTGAGTTTTATTTCCAATGGATGTATCTGTTTACTTGTATATTACATGCTATTTCCCAGACAATTTCTATTACCCTTGATCTTACACTTACTTTGCAGTGTCTGTGCCAATGGTCGAATTGTTGTTTGCCTTCCTGAACATTTTAGGATTAAACACTATAAGCATGTCTCAGAATTTCTTTGGTGTACACAAGGTTTGACTGATGGAGCCCAAAAAGAGGTAGAGAAGGCAATTACCTTCCTCTGAAGTTCCAACATGAGTTCTGCGACCAGTCAAAGGTTCTGCACAAGGGATCATATATGGAGCATTAACATCAGTTCAGGTATCTACCCCAGGTGGAAATGATGCGCTTCAGTGGTGGAAGCTGAGAAGAACAGGGTGTTTCTTTAGACTTCCTAAATATCACACTTGACCACAGGTCAAAAGGGAAGAACTTGGTTTCTAACAGTGAGATCAAAGCAGAACTGGTCAGTGCTTAGGAGTAAGCACTCTGAAGACATAAGGAGAGAGAATGCATCCTGATAATCTGGGTGGTGAGGTTCAAGGGCTTCATTTCGGGACATTGCAGGGATAATAATTGTTTGTTCACCAGACTGTGAAGCAGGAAAACATTAACACATACCCTATCCATTAAAATCTTAATTCTTCTCATTACTTACTTTACTCAGCTACGTCCGCTTAAGAATCTGAAACTTCTTTTATCACATGAGAAAGTAGAGAGAAGAAAAGTGAAGTAGGCTCAGAGAGATCAAATAAAAATTTAGGCTACTTCAGAATCAGGTGTGAATCACAGACTCCTGGCTAGTTGTCCGGTACTCAATGTATAAAAAGCATAGAGACCTCTAAGAGTGACATCAAGGTTATTAGAAAGTCCTGGTAGTCTTGTCTTAATCAGAATATTCTTTTGGAGACTAGATGGTGAATCATCTTTCATATCCACAACGGCCATACTTGGATGAAACTTTATATTAGCACAAATATCATTTATCTCATGAATTTCCTAGATGGATAAGTTTGTAGACTGTTGAATTTACTAGCATACTCATACCCTACTAGATTTCATGGAAAAAATGTATATATAGGAAAGGTAGGGCCTGCAAAATCTCATCATTTTGATCTTGACGCTAATGGGAAAATTAACACAGAATATATGAAAAGAAAATCTGTTTGCTAAATTGTATATGGAAAATTAAATTCTCTATGTTTGCTGAATAGACTGGGAATATCCTCAGTGTGACTTTACCATTGACTTCTGTTGCATGTAATGAAATAATTATGGATTTTTTCAACTTCCCCAGGTGCAAACAATGCCATGAGCACTTCCAAGACGTAAATGCACCATCCTTAATTCTGGAGCTTCCTCTGACATATTTTTCACTCTTTGGTTTACTTTGAAATTTGCTGAACATTTCCCATACCCTTAAAAGTGGACAAAAAAGAATAAATAGAATTGTTTTATTAATAACCTGATACCTCTTGCTCCAACGTGTGCTGTGAAACTTGTCTTGACTCTTCATGGTTTATTTAACTGAACATCAAGGTTCTTCTAACCTGGCTTGGAGTTTCTCAGTTGCATTATATACTTAGACATAAGCAAGAGGGGATTTCCTCTACATTTGTAATTTAAAAGATCTCAGATAGCAGAAAACATTATATATATTATCACACACATTTATGAACAAATGGACAAATGGCACTGCTTCCACTTGGGATATGGCACTCAACACTGGCATAGCATGACGTGAAACTTGAACACCTACCTTCATGAGGTGACTAACAAAGTCATCTGAACATCTCCAGCCCTGTGTTTTTTTTTTTTTAGAAAGTCTATTGTACTCAAGCTTTAAACAAGCTTTGTGGGTTTTTTTTTTTTTTTTTGGTATGCTTTTTGGTGAGGAAGATTGGCCCTGAGCTAACATCTGTTGCCAATCTTCCTTTTTATTTTTCCTCCCCAAACCCCAAATACACAATTGTATATCCTAGTTGTACATCATTCCAGTTCTTCTATATGGGATGCCACCACAGCATGGCTTGATGAGCAGTGTGTAGGTGTGCACCCAGGATCTGAACTGGTGAACCCTGGGCCGCCAAAGCGGAGTCAGTGAACTTAATCACTTGGTCACGGGGCTGGCTTTTTAAACAAGTTTTGGGTGGTGCTGCTACTGATATTGTAGACTGACACTGCTTACATACTATGGGGAGAATTTTAAGGGTAGGGGTACTTAGTTGCGAAAAAAGATAAATTAATTAGTTTGTCAAATCCTGCCTCTCAGTTATCATGAATGTGACAGATTATTACATGATAAACTATTGATATATGATTTTCTAGTAAAGCAAAACATCAATTTTATTACCTCTCTTAGTGTTCCCATTTCAGGTTTTAGAAGAGTTCCTGAATTAACATATTATTAAAATGACGTGTATAGCAGCTGAAGAACAATTTTCTATATTAGTTAACATTACTCTTAAAATTGAATATAGGTAGATTTAGAAATAACACATGTAAAGCATGGCACTTATTCATTACATTTGCAATTGGAAGGATGTTGAATATTAAAATTGTGAATATTTTCACAGAAATACTTAAAATTTTAATAACTTCAAATATTTGAATAAAAATTCATTCTCCTTTAATTTAGATCTGTAGTTCAAATATTCACTAGTATAATTTGCTCTTTGCCTTTTAATTTTATTGGATAACATCAGATATTTAAAAACTTTTAATTAGTATTTTTTATCATTTGTATTAATATAGATTTAATCAAATTTATTTACATTTTGGTCACTTTCAGTGCACTTGCATTTTTTTTAGGTCTGCACTATTCAATTATATAGCCATTAACCATATTCTTAAACATAAAAACTGAAGCATGAACTTTTCTTTCCACTAAAAGTAATTATTATTTTGGTAGAAATTATAGCACTTTAACCATTGTGTTGCATAGTATGTTATCGTTGTATTATAATGCACGTCAGGAAGATGTGTAGCTTCTAGCACTATTCGTAAACACTAATCTAGTCAATATCAACAGATCAATTCAGTTTAAATAATTTATTGTACATACCAATGCAACATTCTAATTTTTTTGAATATTTTATACAAAACACATGATATTGAGTATATCATATTTGATTACTAAATTGAAAAATATATAAATTATAATGCAACTAAAATTTTCTAATTAAAAAATGTGAGGAGAATTTTTTTTTCCCCCTGAGGAAGATTTGCCTGAGTTAACATTCATTGACAACACTCCTCTTTTTTTTTTCTTTTTTTATGTGAGCCACTGCCACAGCGTGGCCACTAGCAAGTGAGTGGTGTAGGTCCATGGGAACCGAACCTGGGCCACCAAAGCAGAGAGCACCAAACTTAACTACTTGGCCCCTGGAGCTGGTATATTGAAAACTGAGTGAAAACGCAGATGGTAGTACTATAACTAGAACATTAAAGAAAACACAGTAAAAATTAATATAAATGGATGACAAAAGTGGCAGAGATCCCTGTACCATACCACTCCTGATGGCACTTTAAATAAAGCACACCCCATTAATAGCTGTATTTATGGTTACAAAGAGAAGTTGTAGATGGAGCTGAGAATTTCACTCAAACTAAGAACAGGGCATTCTGAATGTATGCTGAGTTGAAATCTCTGTCACATCTTCCAATAGATTAGAAACCTAATAGAAAAAGTGTTCATTTTAGGTTCATTTAGATTCTCAAGTTTGGTCATTTATTGCTACTCTATTAAGCATCTAATAATTTGTTTTAAGATATTTTCTATTCTTTAGCATATGTATCCTGCAAAATACTCTTTTAATCCACTGAGTTTTGATCTTTTTGAAAAACATATGGAGAGTCAAATCTTAATATTCTGAAAGGTCATTTTCTCAAAGATTTCTGGATACTTTCTAATGTCTTTAACTTGCACTTAAATTCCAAAGGACAAAATTCATAACTTTTTAAGAAAATTGTTATTCAATGTTAATGTGATATGGAGCAATAGAAATACCACAAGAATGGAATTTACAATCATATATGGAGGCTTCTGGCACTATCCAATTTCTCTTGTCCTCAGAAGAGAAATCTAGGCATTCTTTTCAATCTATTATGATATTTATTCATCAATAGCTCAAAGGGAATTACAGAGTAAATTGCCTATATATTTTAGTCAGTTAAATAGTAAAATATGAAATTGTATAAATCAATAAAAAAGATCCCATAATTATGTGACCCATAAAATCACAGGAAATTTTCAAAATTGACGAGACAGAATTTTGAGGAAGGCCATGATGAATAGATGACACATAGGACTGAAATATTAGTGTTACGTATTTGTCCTGGTAAGAAATATTTTGTGATAAACATTCTATATACATAGAATTCAATGGGTTATAAATGTCAATGTGTATCATAGTTGCTTATTCTCTCAGATACTTTCTAAAGTATCATGTAGATTTAAAATATGAATTTTAAGTTATATATTTTATCATTGTTTTGCAAGTAATTCCATATCTGTAAGACATTTTCTGAGTCATATCCAATATGTATTGAAAACAATTTGTTTAAAGATATTAAACATCTGTTCTTCTTTCACTATAGAGTTAAATAGTTGTAGAATTTATTTTATTTTATATTTAATTTATGATTGTTTTGAATACATCAATTTATTTTTCAAATGTTGAAAATACTGAAATTATGTATGATATGATCTTAAGAAATGCTTTAAGTCCAGTTTCCTGTGAGTAGTACTGATTATTATTATTATTGAATGATATAACTCCACGAATTAATTACATATGTGGAGTAAGAAACACTTCTCATATATGTTGTGCAAGAATATTTTAGTATTTTTCTAAATAATTACAAGATTTGTAACTAATATAGAGTATACACACACACACATAAGATACAGTGGAGAAGAAAACCAATGTACCATAAATCTTTAATTAGAAATGAATTATTCTTTGAAAATAATAATGATATTATCTTCAAATTTATGCATTAAATCAATTATAATCCCTAAGGAACTTCACAATTATTGTTCTTCAAATTATATTTTATACTCTGGGAGAAGTACCTACTCACAATTTTGTAGTTTACCATGAGGGAAAAGTGCTCATTTTGCGCTTTCTGAAAATGCAAACTAAATTATACTAAAGGAGATATAAAATTGTGTCATCTACATGTAAATTGGTTTTGGAGCCTGAGGGAGGGATAAGTGTTGTATATATTCTGTTAAGATTCTGTCAGAGCATCTACTGGATTAGATTTTATGAAGTACAATAAAAACATGATTTTTTTTTTTTGCAGAAACTAAATTGAACTGAAGTACATAATTAATTACTGAAACTCTAATTCCTTCACAATGCAGTTATAAAAGCAGTAAAAGTGTAATGTTTTTTGAACATTAAAGTATACACCCTCCTCACCTAATAAAGCCTTTAACTCTCTAGCTACTGCATAAATGAAGGTTTTAAAATTCAATTATAGCTTTAAAAACTTTCAAACCTGAAACAGCTAATGAGAAAACATTCTTTTTTCTTCTTTCTTATCTAATCAGAAGGGCATTGCCCATTGACGCTTCCTTGAAAAGATATCAATTTTAGAAGTTTTTAGAATTCTAACTGTAAAAACGTCAGTAAATAGGACTGACTCACTAATTTCCTTGAAATTGAAAAGAACATATCTTTGCTTGAAAGTATATTTCATTTATTTATTTATTTATTTATTTATTTTTGATTGTGGTAAACTTGGGTAGAACATTATGTAAATATCAGGTGCGTAAATCATAATATATTTCGTTTTCTGTGTAGATTACATCATGCTCACCACCCAAAGACTAATTACAATCCATCATCCCACACATGTCTAATCGCCCCTGCATCCTCCTCGTTCTACCCTTCCATTCTGTAACCACTAATCCAATCTCTGTGGTGATATGTTTGTTTCTCGTTGTTTTTATCTTGAGAGTGTATTTTAGCCAAAATACTTCCAATATATTATCCTTGAATTGTGAAGATAAGACATTTTACAAATATTTGTCATTGGGCCAAACTTTGAGGGTAGAAAGATTTATATTTTGGAATATCATTAAATTGATAACATGAATATAGTTTTTAAAATCAGTTTGTTGTATTATTAACCCTTCATTAATAGTGATGAAGACATCACATGGCAGTCAGAAATATGCATGTACTCAAGTAGAATGTTTGTTATAATTCGCTTATTTGTGACTGGAGAAGTAAATAGTTAATTAACAATTTAAATGTATAACCATTAAAACTTGGAGATTATTTAGTTTAAAATTTTCTTATTCATATATTAGGAAACTAAGGTTAAGATCTCCTAAAAACGTACACAGGGTTATGTAGCAAGTTAGTGACAGGGCTGCGGTTACAACTTTGAACTTACAACTTCATAAGCCATATCCTACTGCTGAAATGGTCAGCTGTCCACCAAAATTTCCACCCTCCTTCCATAGTATCGAGAAATTATGGAGATGCAGCTGCTTACTATCTAGTCACTCAAACAATCCAGCTGTGGCCATTTGACTAGTTCTAGCAACACAGTTAAAGTGAAAATAATCTGTTACTTACTGGTCAAGGAACTAGTTGTGTCTTTAACACCCGCCTTGCACCTGCTGGATACAGACAACAATGATCCTCTGATGAATGACAAAGCCACAAAATCTAAGACTGGGTCCCTGAATCACCATTGGGAGGAAAACTTGCCTTCTAACCTATTGTTTCAACTTTGTTATCTTAGTGAGAAAGAAACTTTTATTCTTAACCAATGAAATCTTGGAGTTTATCTGATAATGCAATTTCATAACCTAACGCAATAGCTTTTCACATGTGAAATAAGATGTTTACTTAGAATGAACTCTACTAACTTTAATTATTTTAACTTATCCATATGTTTTTCTTATTAAAGAGGAATAGAATTTGGATGAATTCTTAAAAAGTAATCTTTATTTTTTCCTTAGTTATCTTTGTATTATGCCTTAAATTTTATAAGGTAATAAAAACATATGAATTCACTCTTTAATGTGAATTAGAAAAAAATATTGATTTAATGGAATTTCTATTGTGATTTTTTGGTTAATTAGTATTTTTGTCTTTAAAGTCGTGATTTTTACTGATGTTTATATACCATTAGGGGCTTGTCCTTTCTGTGTTCAGACTTTTAATTATTCTAGATATGTGATAAAATATTCATAATATTATTATAGTTAAGTAAGAGATAAAAATTTTATTCATATAAAGTAGTTATAAGCAAATATCTCCATTAAATCTGTTAAACTTGGTAGAAGTTTCAATATTAAAATTAATATTGGTATTTCCACCTACTTATCTAACAATCATTTCTGGTTACTACACTGAGGTAAGAAAGGATTTGATTGTCAAATCAAACTAACATAAACCCACAGTCATACACAATATCAAGCTTGTATAATAATGCAACTATACAAGCAATGGAGAATCAGAGGTGAAGCGGGAAGCAATCTGGGACATTGAAGCAACTCACAGGTCTTTCCTTCCTCTATCAGACATGTGCTTTTGGCCCAGATGAGTACATAAGGTCTCTACCTGAGGTTTTTTGGGTCACCTTAGATAGCTGATATGTTTTAGTCTATGAAAAATATCTAACTTACATCTAAGATCCTCACCTAATTTATGTGATATTCTCTGGGGAGCAGTGCACTTACATTGATAGATCTTAGGTTTGTTTTCCATAAACAATCCTGATAAGGGCATTCTACAGACAAGAATTATCCTCCTACCAGGTGGTGTAGATATTAGTATGTTTATAGGGAGACGATTCCTGTTAACCTGCCTTCTTCCCCCAACCCACTTCGAGGAACTTCTGGGAAAGTATGAAGAAATGGATCACACAACAGCTATTTTAACCTATCGCACCCTCTTCTGTGACCTTAGTCAATATAATCTTGGCACGTTACACAGGCATCTTTTTAATAATTTCCCTACCATATATTCTGTAATATCTCATATAAAAGCGTAAACCAACAAATAGCCCCTATGACTATGATTTGAAGTTTACAAAAGGGGGTACACATTCTATCTACAAATTATGCTAATTGTGAGCATATTTATTTTAATATATATTCATATCAATTGACAAAGAATAAATATAGATGTATTAGTAAACCTGATTTAGTATAAACACATACATTTCATCGTGCAAGTTGCTGATATGACTTGACAGTAATGACAATCCAGTAGCAACAAGAATACCTAGCACCCAGATCTTAGTTTCCAAATATCATTTTCCATTAAAGAAACCAGAGCTCCTTGGAGAAGTGGTTGATTTTAGTGCTTGGCAAAAGATTATATATCTTGTAATTCCAGAATGTAAAGGAATTAGGGAAAAAAAGCCATATCAAAGCTGACACTAAAGCCAACCAGAAAGAGCTTCCAACGATGAAAGGTGGCACAATTTGAGCAGCAAGATGAATAGAAGTAGTGTTGGATTTTACCAGAAGATTAAAATAAATATCTATGAGTCCACAATGATAGAAACAAATGACTGAACAAACAAATGAGGGAGAAGACACAAATCTTCCTTTATGAAAAAATCCAAATTATATATATATTTACTCCTGCAGGATGCTTCTCCTCCCCTTGAGCATGCGCTGTGACTTGATTTCAAAGAACAGGTAGGCTCCAGAAAACTTTAAAGTGCAGATCATAAATACTTTAGGCTTTCCAAGCTAGAGCTCTCTAAAGGAACTACTCCAGCATCGGAAAAATATCCGAAAGCAGCCATAACACATAATACATAAATTAATGGGTATGACAATGTTACAATAAAACTTCATTTACAAAAACAGGTGGAAGACTTGATTTGGCCTGTGAACCATAGTTTTCAACCTTTGGAATAGACCGTAGAGAAGGAAAAAAATGGCCCCTTCTGCCATGTGAGGACACAGCAAAAAGTTGCCATCTGTAAACCCAGAAGTGGGCTCTCATCAGACACCAAATCTGCCAGAGCTTTGATCTTGGATTTCTCAGCCTCCAGAATTGTGGAAGTAAATTTCTATAGTTTATAAGCTACTCATTCTCTGATATTTTGTTATAGCCTCCTGAACAGACTGAGACACATGGTGATGGATAAAAGTCAGAGGTAATATATGATTTGAAAATTGACTGTAAAGAATTATCTGTAGCATGATTATTTGGATGCATAATTGGAATGGCTATCAATCGAAAATGGAAGGCTCTGCCTTTTCCATCTTCACATGCAATATCAGTGAAGTCTGCTTTTTGCTAAAGAAAGCCTTTGGAATTTTCCAAGTCTTAACCTGTAGTCTTTTAGTGTTTGTTAAGCAAAATAAAATTTTAGGATATCAACAAAAGATCACTGCTCTGATTAGGAAAATGATTGAAGTGAAAACACTGATTTCCTTTAACTTTCCCTTTAATGTCCATGCCAGACTGGTGCTCTAGTTAGATTATTCATAGATATTAATGACAAACCATCAGGGATTAAACAAGGTCGTTTCCCAGATCACCTCAGCCATATCTGATATGGTAAGGACCATGAAGAAATTGAGACATGCCAAAGGTGATTGGTAGAACATAAGGCACTGGGATAATGGTTTATTTTCTATTTTTATCTTAGAGTCCAGTCGACAAAATTTCTTTTTAAGGAATCATATTCAATATTTAAGGTTTTTCCACAGAGATATTGAATTTGCCTGTGTACTGTCTTAATGTAGTGCAGTGGTACTTGAACTTGATAACCTTTAAAAGTAAGTTTATGTAGTACAATGCTGATATTATAACTGCTTAGCAGAAGAATCACTGGATTTAAGAACTTAATCACCCATAACACTACTAGAGAGTGGCTTATACACCCAGCTAAATTCAAGCTCCAATTCACTTTGCAAAAGGTTTGCTGTTTATGTAGGCAGAAGTGCCTACGACTATCCCTTGAACCATGAGAAGTAAATTATTATTTCTTATTGACAGTGCCACTGAACAGGAAGCCCAGAGACTGGTAAGACAATTTGGCTTTGGACAAAATCGCATTGCTCGCTTGAGGATATTTCTGTCTCTCTTCACAAAGTCACCAAAAAGAGATATGAATTTGAATGGAATGTTGAGCAGAAACAGGCATTAAATTCTTCATAAAGATTTGTGGCTCAAGAATTCCCATTGGGATCTCATGTCCTGACTTTTCAGGTGATTTTAAAAGTGTCTGCAACTAGAAAGCACAATATGAGCTTTTGGCAGAAATTGATTAATGCTACTTAGCAGAGACCACTGGGATTTTAGATTCAAAAGCTACCTAATACAGCCATTCATTATAGCCCTTTGAAAGAGAACTGCTAGCTTTTTATTGAACATTTCTAGAAAATGCCACCGTTATGGAAGTGTATAAAATAATCCTGAGACAGGTAATAACTAGAGTGTTTTGGGTAATGTAAGTGAAACATTCGAGTACAAAAGGAGCTGCTCAGCAGAGCTCATTGATAAAATGGAAATGTCATATTCACGATCACGAAACAGAGAAAATCAGGGTGAATTCACGACATACATGAACAGGTTGCCTGAAGGGTCAGGATAGAGTCCTCTGAGGATGTGCTTGCTAATTGCTCTGTATATGAATTTTTTGATCTTCTCACTGAGGCAAAACAAGATGCTTAATTCTCTGATGGGAGTTCCCAGTTGGAGTTTTGTCTTGCTTTTTAGAAATTGGCTTTGATATTTCCTGCGGTTTATGCAACTCTGGTAGAAGAAAGCAAAGTCAAATTTGCAGAAACAATGGAGCTGTGGGCTATTTACTTAGAGATGGAGGAAATATTAGGTTTGTATTCTCTGAGCAGTGTTCAGATATTTACCAAATTTTGACATTGATCCAACAGCCTTGTGGAAAGGTAAAATGGTGGAGCAAATGTTCAAGAAAACTAGGAAATTAAAAATCATTCCCAAGAGTGACGTCAGCATCATGGCAAACCCAGTTGTTCATTTTGTCTCTCTCCTCGAACTTACAATTAAATGGACATCCATTAACCAACAGAGCATTCCCTACATAGCACAACAGGACTCCTGAGAGATTAACGAGGCCATACACCTGAAGGGGAGTGGACTGGACACCAGGGAAGCAGTGGAACTAGGGGAATGGCCCCTTTCCCCTCCCTGGTAGCAGCAATCCAGGTTGCAGATCCTCACACAGCAGCCAGCATGACTGTGGATGGAGGCTGAGGCAGCCCAGCCTGTGTGCAAATGCTTGCACAGTGGTGGTAGGTAGCCCGGCCTGCAGGAGCGCCCACCATGCTGGATGGCCCCCAGATACAAATGCTCCCTGCTGAGTGGTGGCTCAGCCTGTGCAAAGGCACCTTGCCTGAACAGTGGCCCCGCCTGCTGAATGCAGCAGCCTGGCCTATGTGGAGGTGCCCCACAAAGTTTCTGCGGCCTGGCTTGCACAAATGCAGATTAACCACTGGTATAACTATAAGCAAATGTGGCAGGAACAGAAAATAGAGCCCCTACCCTCCCCCCCAGTGGTGGCAGGTGGAATCTGTGACCAGAAGTAACAGGAATCACATCAGAATTGGTGCCCCAGCCCCCAGTGGTGGAAACCTTGATACCAGCTCCACCAGCAGCACAGATGGTACACAGGACAGCAGCATCTGAGCCCAAGGAGAGTCAGTGGAGGGACATGAGACCCAAATGACCAGAACTAATGAAACCAAAGCTGTACCCAAATAAGAAATGGCGGTTACTACCACAAGTGAACCAGCACAGGATCAATTCATCAAACACCATGAAGAACTACAGTAACACTGCAGAACAGAAGGAAAATGACAATTCTCCAGAACCAAACCTAAAGCCACAGAAGACCACAGTCTAACTGACAGAGTTCAAAATAGCTATCATAAAGAAACTCAATGAGTTACAAGAAAACTCAGAAAGACAGTTCAATGAGCTCAGGAATAAAATTAATGAACAGAAGGAATACTTAACCAAAGAGATTGAAGCTCTAAAAAACCCAAAAGTACAAAAAACAAGAAATTCTGGATATGAAGAACACAATTAATGAGATAAAAAAATAACGTAGCAAGCATAAAAAATAGGGTAGACCTTATGGAGGAGATAATTAGTGACCTCAAAGACAGGAACATGCTTCATGTGGAGAAGGAGAGAAAACTAAGATTCAAAAAAAATGAAGAAATTCTTCAAGAAATATCTGACTCAATTAGGAAAAGTAACATAAGTGTTATAGATATCCCAGAAGGACAAGATGAAGAAAGGAGGAGAGAGCTTGTTCAAGGAAATAATGGCTTAGAACTTCCCAAACCTGGGGAAAAAACTAGACATACAAGTACATGAAGCCAATAGCACTCCTAATTACTTCAATACAAAAAGACCTTCTCCAAGGCATATAATATTAAAATTGTCAAAAGTCGATAACAAATAAAAATATTAGGGGCAGCAAGACAGATGAAAATATCCTAAAAAGGAATCCCCATCAGGCTTTCAACAGGTTTCACATCAGAAACCTTACAGGGCAAGAATGGAATGATATATTCAAAATACTGAAAGATAAAAAATATCAGCCAAGCATACTCTATCCTGTGAAGTTATTCTTCAGATATGACAGAGAAATAAAAGCTTTCCCAGATAAACAAAAGCTGAAAGAGTTCATCACCACTAGACCTGCCTTACAAGAAATGATGAAGGGAGTCTTTCTACCTGTAACAAAAAGGCAAAGTTTTACACAGCTTTAGGCAAGGAGATAAATAGACAAAATCAGAATATTGCAGATCTCTATCAGAATAGGTTAGCAAACACTTAGTTATAAGATAGGAGATAAAGGGAAAGAAAGCATCAAAATCACTATAAACACTTCAATTTACTCACAAACTCACAACACAAAAAAGAATACTTTGTGACAACAAAAACATAGAAGGGGAAGAAGAAAAGGATGGAATCTGCATAGGCTAATGGAGATGAGAGGATATCAGAAAAGGGACAATCACATCTATGAGATCTTTTATACAAACCTCATGGTAACTACAATACAAAAATATCAGAGCCTAGTCACAAATCATAAATAAAGAGAAAATTGAGGAAACCATCATAGAAAATCACCAAACTGAAATGGCAGTCAGAAATGTAAGGGAAAAGAAACAATGGAAATATAGAACAACTAGAAAAAAAGAGATACCATGGCATTATTAAGCCCTCATATATTAATATTTACTCTAAATGTACATGGATTGAATATATCAATCAAAAGACAGAGTGGCTGGATATATTAGAAAACAAGACCCAACAATTTACTGCCTCCAGAAAACATATCTTAGTGCTAAAGACATAAACTCAGAGTAAAGGGATGGAAGATGATACCCCAAGCAAATGGCAAGCAAAAGAAAGTGGGTATAGCCATACTTATGTCAGACAAAGTAGACTTTAAGATAAAAAAGATAATGAGAAACAAAGGTGGGCATTATACAATGATAAAAGAGCCATTCCACCAAAAAGACATTACGCTTATTATATATATATGCACCCACCACAGGAGCACCAAAGTATAAAAAGAAACTATTAACAGGCCTAAAAGGAGAAATTGACACCAACGCAATAACAGTAGGAGAACTCAACACCCGACTTACATAAATGGATAGATCATTCAAACAGAAAGTCAACAAGGAAATAGTGGCCTTAAATGAAACGTTAGACCAGATGTACTTAATAGATATATAGAGAAGATTCCATCCAAAAATAGGAGAATGCACATTCTTCTCAAGAGCACATGGAACATTCTCAAAGAGAGACCATATATTGGGAAACAAGGTAAGCCTCAATAAACTTCAGAAGATTGAAATCATATCAAGCACCTTTTCTGACCACAATGCTATGAAACTAGAAATCAATTACAAGAAAAAAGCTGGGAAAGTCACAAATAGGTAGAGACTAAACAACATGATACTGGACAATCACTGGATCAATGAAAAACTCAACGAGAAATCAAAAAAATACCTGGGGACAAGTGAAAAAAAAATCACATCATACCAGCTCTCATGGGATGCAGCAAAAACCATGCTAAGAGGGAAATTTATAGCAATACAGGCCTACCTCAAAAAAGAAGAAAAATTTCAATGAGTAATCTTAAACTACACCTAAAAGAACCAGAAACAGAAAAATAAACAAAGCCCAAAGTCAATAGAAGGAGGGAAATAATAAAAATCAGAGCAGAAATAAATGAAATAGAGACTAAAAAAAACAATAGAAAGAATCAGTGAAACTAAGAACTGGTTCTTTGAGGAGGCAAACAAAATTGAGAAACCCTTAGCTAGACTCACTAAGAAACAAAAGAAGAAATGACTCAAATAAATAAAATTATAAGTGAAAGAGGAGCAATTATAATGGATACCACAGAAATACAAAGGATTATAAGAGAATACTATGAGAAGCCATATGTCAACAAATTGGATAACCTAGAAGAAATGGATAAATTCTTAGAATCATACAACCTCCCAAAACTGAATCAAGAAATAGAGAATCTGAATAGGCCAATCACAAGTAAAGAGATTGAAACAGTAATCAAAAACCTCCAAAAAAGGGTGCAGGGTGACATGGATCTCTGGTGAATTCTAAAAAAAATTCAAAGATTTAATACCTATCCTTCCCAAACTATTCCAAAATTTTGAAGAAGATGTGATGCTTTCTAACTCACTCTACAAGGCGAACAATTACCCTGATACCAAAATCAGATGAGGAAAAAACAAGAAAGGAAAATTACATGTTAATATCTGATGAACATAGATGCAAAAATCCTCAAAAAATATTAGCAAATCAAATACAGCAATATATTAGAGGGATCCCAGGGATGCAGGGATGGTTCAACATCCACAAATCAATCAATGTGATACATCAAATTAACAAAATGAGCAATAAAAATCACATAATCATCTCAATAGATGCAGAGAAAGCATTTGGCAAGATTCGACATCCGTTTATAACAAAAACTCTCAATAAAATGGGTATAGAAGGAAAGTACCTCAGCATAATAAAGGCTATATATGACAAACCCATGGCCAACATGCTTAACAGTGAAAAACTGAAAGCCATCCCTCTGAGAACAGGAACAAGACATGGGTGACCACTCTCTCCACTCTTATTTGTTATGGGTACTGGAAGCTTTGGCCAGAGCAATTAGGCAAGAAAAAGAAACAAAAAGGATCCAAGTTGGAAGGAAGAATTAAACCTATGACTGTCTCTGGATTACACATGATTCTATGTATAGAAAGCCCAGAAGAATCCACCAGAAAACTATTGGGAATAATCAACAAATAAAGTTGCAGGATACAAAATCAACATACAAAAATAAGTTTCATTTCTATACACTAATAATGAACTAGCAAAAGAGAAGTTAAGAAAACAATCCCAGTTACAGCTGCAAGCAAAACAATAAAATATTGAGGAACAAATTTAACCAAGGAAGTGAAAGACCCATACACTGAAAACTATAAGACATTATTGAAAGAAATTGAAGAAGACGTAAAGAAATGGAAAGATATTCGTTTTCATAGATTAGAAAAATAAACATAGTTAAAATGTCCAGATGACCTAATGCAATCTACAGATTCAATGCAATCCCAACCAGAATCCCAATGACATTCTTCATGGAAATAGAACAAAGAATCCTAAAATTCATATGGGTCAACAAAAGACCCCAAATAACTAAAGCAGTCCTGAGAAAAAAGAACAAAGCTGGAGGCATCACAATCCCTGACTTCAAAATATAAGAAAAAGCTATAGTAATCAAAACAACATGGTACTGGCAGAAAAACTGGCACACAGATCAATGGAACAGAACTGAAAGCCCAGAAATAAAACCACACATCTATGGAGAATTAATTTTTGACAAAAGAGTGAAGAACATACAATGGAGAAGGGAAGCTCTCTTCAATAAATGGTGTTGGGAAAACTGGACAGCCACATGTGAAAGAATGAAAGTAGACCATTATCTTACACCATACACAAATATTAACTCAAAATGAACTAAATACTTGAAAGTAAAACCTGAAACCATAAAACTCGTAGCAGAAAATAAAGGCAGTACACTCTTTGACCTCTGTGTTAGCAATATTTTTTTGAATACCACGTCTACTTAGGCAAGAGAAACAAAAGAAAAAATAAGCAAATTGGCCTACATGATGTAGAAGCGAGGGAAAGGAAACCATGAACACAATGAAAAGATAACCCTACAACTGGGAGAAAATATATCCAAATCATAAATCCAACAAGAGGTTAATTTCCAAAATATGTGAAGAACTCATATAACTCAACAACAAAAAATCAAACAACCCAATCAGAAAATGGGCAGAGGATATGAACAGACATTTTTCCAAAGAGGATACACAGATGGCCAACAGGCACAAGACAAAACGTTAAAAATCACTAATTATTAGGGAAATAAAAATCAAAACTACAATGAGATATCACCTTACTCCCATCAGAATGGCTATAATAACAACACAAAAAATGGCAAGTGTTGGAAAGGGTGTGGAGAAAAGGGAACTTTCATACACTGCCAGTGGGAATGCAAACTGGTGCCGCCACTATGGAAAATAGTATCAAGATTTTTCAAAAAATTAAAAATAGAAATAGCATATGATGCAGCTATCCCACTACTGGATATTTATCCAAAGAATAAGAAATCAACAACTCAAAGAGATTTATGCATCCCTATGTTCATCACAGCATTATTCACAATAGTCAATATATGGAAGCAACTCAAGTGCCCATCAACAGATCAATGGACAAAGAGGATGTGGTATATACACACAATGGAATACTACTCAGCCATAAAAGAAGACAAAATCATGCTATTGCTGACATCATGGATGGACCTTGAGGGTCTTATGCTAAGCCAAATAAGACAGACAAAGACAAACACCATATGATTTCACTCATATGTAGAAGATAAAAAAATGCATGGGTAAGAGGAACAGATTAGTGGTTACCAGAGGGGAAAGGAGTCAGAGGGAGCGTTAAAGGGGTAAAGGGGCACATATGCATGGTGACAAAAACTAGACTATTGGTGGTGAGCGTGATGCAGTCTATACAGAAACTGATACATAATAATGTACACCTGAAATTTACAACATGTTGTAAACCGATATGACCTCAATAAACTAATTTTAAAAAAGAATTTAAAAAAAAATCCCATATGTGCTACTCTTGTTAAGGAATTGAGGGAGATGGATTGTACTCAAATCCTAAAGGCAGACTTGGGAAGTGGCTTGCTGAGAATGGCTGTTGACTGAAATTCACAGCGAATCTAGGCTTTGCTCATTATATGAGAGAAGCAACCAGAGAGAATGCAATTAAAATTTTGAAACAGTAAATTGCCTACCATCTTGGCCTGACCTGGATATATTTCATCCAACGAAGTACTTTACTGAATATTTTTACTTTATTTACCACTTACTATTTTGCTCCCATGAATGTACAAAAAATTGACATGAAAGCATATAACATGGACATATCATGTTCTTTATCATTCCAGGGTCAGAAGTCTCATTTAAATATAGACTGGATATTTAAAATATCTACTGCTTAAATAGGTGGCGAAAGAGTTTAGAGGGTGGGTAACTTGAATAAAAATTGTATCTTCAGACAAAATAAGAGAAGAGGTGAAGTGTTTTGGGAGCACTGATGAAAATTTGGATCAGAAAGTTGAATGATGTAGTGAAGGATGTTGCAGTATATTACTTTATGCATTTTCTATCTCATAAGTTTATTCTCTTGTCTTTCCTGATCCAGTTTCCCTGAAACTGTGGTTGCAATTATATGTCTTAGTAGAGTTAGCTTTTGATATATAAAACATGTTTTTTTTTTTTTCTTTTAAAGACTGGCGCCTGGGCTAACAATTGTTGCCAATCTTTTTTTTTTCCTGCTTTATCTCCCCAAACCCCCCCCCGGTACATAGTTGTCTATGTTAATTGCAGGTCATTCTAGTTGTGGGATGTGGGACGCCGTCTCAACGTGGCCTGACAAGCAGTGCCATGTCTGTGCCTAGGATCCGAACCCTGGGCCGCCGCAGCGGAGCACGCGAACCTAACCACTCAGTCACGGAGCTGGCCCCTAAAGCATGATATTTATAACAAAATATTTAACAGTCTGTATTCACTCATCAAGGAACTTCACCATGGGCTGTAAAGTCACCCTGTGTAAGCATATTAGGACCAACCGAATGTAACCTCAATACCAAGTGAAAAAGACAGTTCTGTAACTCTATCTGCCAAATCCTACTACATCTTCCTGGAAACTGATGCCACTGCATGTCTTAAAATACAAACGATATAGGCTAGCCAAGTCAAATAACCACCAACAACAAAATAAAAAATAACCAGTGATGGCAGTGGGGGCTTTGATCTAGACAGTAACAAAAAGAAAAAATTGAAGAAATCAAGGCAAAGGGAAAGGGTTCACTAGTGGATTATCACCCACAGGTTGGTAGATGTATCCCCAAGAGTACATCTCACAGCAAAAAGATAATGCTCTTAGTTATCTCTTTCATATCTGTTGCTAACAGATGGCTATAGCTGGGATAGTCCCCTCACCTTTTTTCTATGGAGAGGGGAAGTTGAGGTCATCCTGATTTGTAGCTGGGCATAAGGACTCCACCTAGCTAATCTGGAGGAAAGATGGATTGTGGCACCTCCTGATGAGTCAGCTGACCAACAGTTGTCTCAGGCTACCATTTGACTTACAATGTTTGAAATTTTTCACTATTTTGTTTCTTTTTCAAGTATCGAAAGGGAAATACCACCACTAAATTGCATAGGAAGAGGTTGCTTTGCAGCTGAGCAGTTGCTCACTGTGGCTGTGAATGATAATAACTTGCTGCTAAGACAGATAGCACGGTATAATGGGAAGCAGACTGCTGCCATACTTGCCCAGGATGTCAGAGCTTGACCAACTTCTTCAAATACGTAAAATGTGAATGTGGAAGGAATACCTATAAAAAAGCTGTTATAGAACTTGCATAGTCCTGAGGGGAGTCACCTGAGGGGTGGCATGGTGGCCACACAACACTACGGACTCTACTTTGAAGCTTCCAAGGGTGCCCTTGTGGGAAGCTTCATGGTACACCTAGATGGAGCTGTACCTGAGTCTGGACTGTCCCCAACTGACAGTTACATGGAGTACACAGTGGGTCCCACTGTGCAAAATTTTACACCTAGTCTCAGGTTACTACTTCAAGCAAAAATTACTTTCCCAGAGTCAAGTTATTATAATTAAAGAGCCTTGCTTAATCAAATGGGGACATCCTTTATTGGGGAAGTAATTTTTATATTAAACAAATATTTATCCAGTGCTTCCTATGTGTCAGGCAGTGTACTCCAAGTTGGTGCAATAAAGCCATTGTGGTAGAAGCTCTGATACCCCTCCTGTATCCCCATGGCAACCACTGAGCCTCTGACATTCATTAGCTCTTCTCCAAGATATTGGCCATAGTTGGAAGTCAGCTTGGGAGAGTAATAAAGAAATAGAAGGGAACTAAATGTGTTGCCAAGCTGATAGAATGCCACAACTGTAACGACGCCCAAAGAGGGCTACTAGTTCACCCAGGAGGGACTATGGGATGTTTGATCACTTGAGAATTTTATATAGTTATAGATTTACAGCTGAAGTGGGAATGGTCTGTCTTTGTCTCTGGGGATGCCTAGGTATCTGGTTTTTGACTCTTGGCCGAGACAAGTGCTGTTAAAGTCTGAAATTCCCCTGTTGATCCCCAAAGTCAGCTTCTTTACTGATGACTTGTATCTAGGCTAGTGGATTTAAAGACCCTGTCTTGGTTACATAAAGAGCCACTGAGAGCTTTTTCTGGCTATTCTTTCCAAGTCAAGATTCCTGCCACAGATCTTGGCAGTTCAAGCCAGAGACTCAGTATGGTCCAGGTGTGCACAGTTTGGACCCCTGTAGAGCTTGTGCCATGGGACGTATGACCAGTGAGGCTTGCCTGCACCCTCTCTCACCGCACCATATCCTTCACCTTTCAATGAAGGTCTTATGACATAATACTCTGTGGAGTTTGATGAGGCCTTTCAAATACCCAAACTTGGAAAACACTACAAACGTCCCTATAGATTAGCGCTAGAGGCCCAGGCTATCAGGGTACAAATTTTGAGAAGGATGCCACCAGATAGTGTGGTCTCATTCTTGTTCTCTAATGACACGGACATCATGGATAAAATGGGAACATATCCTTCCTGGGGTGAAGATAGAACAAGTAAGTTATCAACAGTCTCTCCCCATGGGGAGAGATGGAATGTGACATAATGATGCTTGGAAGCTGATCACTAAAAATTGTGTATGATAACTGGGGTACAATCACGTCCATAAACAGAATGGGATACAGAATTTGATAAATAATGTCTTCTAGTTACACCCCCTGTCACTGAGGATGGGTAGTAAGTGGAGTAAAGATATTTCTGTTGGGAATGAATGAAAATGATACTATAATTTAACTAATACGTTGTGTATTAAAAATTAATCGAGGGGGCTAATATGGTGTAACAAGAGGGTGTAGATTTATTAATAAAATTAAGTGAAAATAAAACATATGTAGCTAGTGATTCCCAGGATTATAAAATATTTCAGGGGCCAATTTGAAACCCCTGGGTAATTTGATAAGTGCAGAAAATAATAGGCCAGGAAAAATAATGAAATAAGTCTTAGAAAAACTAAACACATAATTACATCTCCTTAACAATACATGTATAAAAGTTCACAAAAGTATTGATGATGGAAGAAAAGAATAATTCAGTGGTTAAGAGAACATCAAAGCTCTATGAAGGAGGGTTAGCGTTGCAATTACTATGTGATGTAGGGATAATTACCGCTCTATTGGATGGCTCAAATCCAAGCTATCCCTAGGGGCTTAGCAGTTTATTATTTAGTCTAAAACATCATAGAGTATCTTGTAAGATAAGATAAAAAGATACATTTTCATACTTGTACAAAAAGATACCTGTCGAGGCCAGCCCCATGGCCCAATGGTTAACTTCAGCATGCTCTGATTTGGTGGCCTAGGTTCGTGAGTTCAGATCCCGGGAACAGACCTACACCACTTGTCAGCCATGCTGTGGCAGTGACCCATATACAAAATAGAGGAAGATTGGCACAGATGTTAGCTCAGGGCTAATCTTCCTCAAAAAAAGAAAAAAAAGATATCTGAGAAAAATATGGCAAGGAGATATTGATTTGATTGCGGTCAGATGGGTGGTAAGGGCCTGTAACTCACCTCTTCACTGCTGGGAGAGGCCTGAGGGAATGAATGACCTGAACAAATCTTTTTTGTTAACAGGTCAACAACCCTAACAAGATCACTTTCTAAACATGTTACTGGTATTTAATAACAGAAAATTCTAGGAGGTCCTATCTGTAAAATATATGTAGCATGGTATATCTGGACTGTCCTGATTGCTTATTAAAAACAAAACAAGAACAAACCCAGACTTTATGGCTTTATGTAGCAGGGCTAACTGGATGATGAAGGGTAGTCACATGAGCTGTGTAATTAGTGGAATCATCTCAAAAGGAGTCAAATTAAGTGGCATCATTTGCGCCTGTGTTTTCTCATCGCTCAAATCTCTCCTGTTAATTTGAAATAAAAAAAAAGAGTACAGTAGAAATAAAAATTTTTGGAAACTGCATATGGCAGTTTCTTGATCCTTTAGGAAAAGAATGTTTTATTTGTTTCTGTGGCTTGCATTATCGTTTAAATCTTTGATAAAGATTGGTGCTAAGATTTATGATTTCTGTTAAGTCTGCTTTGAGAATTTAACCATTTCAGTTAACACAAAACTGATACCATGAAGGATATACCTTAATAACCCAACTCAAAAAATTTTTAAATATATAAAATATATCACAATTCAGTTAAAAGCATAATACTGAGAAAATGAATTAGTAGCTTAAAACATACCCAGCAACATATATACAAACACACAAAAAAGGACCAGTTTCTTTTTAGGCGTGATTTAAGAAAATTTCAAGGAAACCCTTATACATATCTCATAAAAAAATCTGAATTTTTTTTTGAAAACAAGAAGTGTTCTCCAATAAGCACAATAAAAAGAAAATTATAAACAATTTCAATTAAGGTAAAATTAAAACTCTATAAATATTGGCAAACTGATTTAATTGATTTTAAATTCACATACACACATACACACACATACATACCTGATGCATCATTGGCCAATAAATTTCCAACGGTGAAATGAAAAGTTGGTTTCTCATTAGAAAATATATTAATGCAAGGTAGCATGTCAGTAAATAAAAGATAAAATTATATGATCACATAAATAAATGCATCACAGTCTTAAAGATCTTTAATGAATTCAACATGCATTTTATGAAAACAAAGCTTAGAAAATTATGATGGAAGTGTATCTGCAAAAATGCAACAAATAGAAAAAGTGGGAAAAAAAGAAAAGGAGGGGAAAAAAATACAGCCAACAGACAGTCATAAAGGATTGAAAAGTTTACTTCTAAGATTGGGAATGAGTCAAAGGTATTCACAATTGCCACTTCTCTTTATGTTATAAAGGCATTCCTGGTTAGTACAGTAAAGTAAGAAAAAATGAAAAGTTATAAGGATAAGAAATACAAAACAAGACTGCTGTGATTTACAGATAATAGGATTGTGTATGTTGGAAATTCAAAGTAATTCACAAAACAACTATTATCATTTCTAAAAAGAGAATATTTTAGCAAGTTTGAAAACACTTAAATAGTATCCAAATATCAACTCTCTTAAAACGACTCTAGAATACCACAAAACTTGATTGACAGAAATAAACTTAAATGTTTATAAGTAAAATAGTTATACATAATTTATAAATTACATAAATATAATTTATATATTTAATTAATATAAATGAAATTTAATTTATATAAATATATAAATTATAATAATATAATGACAGTAATATAAATAAAAATCGCATTGCCTTTGGAGAAAAACATAATGATGGTACTCAGGAAATCTGATGCCCAAACCTTGCACAGCAATTCCATTGTTGATTCTGTCCCAGAGGAACCACTGTCCATGTGAAAAAGTTGTAATTAAGCTTGCTCTGTGAAGCACTAATTGTAAAAATAAAACGTGGTAAAAAAACTCCATAGTTTTCAATAATATAATGAACTCATAAATTATCTTAAAGATGAGATACTTTACAATAGTCAAAGCGAATGTTGTAGGTGTGCATGTATATATATATATGAATAAATCCTAGAAATATAATTTGATAAAAGAAATTATAGAACATGATGCTACATTTGATGAAAATTATTTAATGTTTAAAGACATCTTAATGACATTAGTTTTGTACAGCTTAATGCATATACAATAACATTATAAATATCCATAAGACAGATATGCATCAATTTCAGATAATGGTTACTTCTTGAAAGGTTCAGGAAAAAGCAGAAGTGGTGGATGGTGGAGTTTTAGTAATGTTTGTATTATTTAATTACTTAAAGATACTGAGAGAAAGGAATGAAGCAATATGTCCAAATAATTCATCTTAGTGAAGAGTGTATTTTGCAACTGTCATATCATATTTTACACTTTACGTTTTTTGAAATAGTTTGTAATGAAAAGAGAAAAAAGTTCTCTCTGAATTTATAACTGGAAATTAAAAAAATCAAAATTTTTAATGAAGAAACAGGTTGAAAATACTGATATATATGTTAACTTGTGATTAGGAATTTTTCTACGGGTATTTTATATTTTTTTCCCTCCTTTTGAAAGTTAAACTTTATTAATTTGGTTAAAAATAGCTTACAACTCCTCAACATAAAAGTGACCAAAAAGAAACGTAAATGTAGCGTGAATATCTCTATATTTATGATGAATATAGCCAAAAATAATGAATCCTTCATTGTTTTCTCTGAGTCTTATGATGAAACAATGAGGCAGCTCAGTGATTGAAACCAAATATTGAAAGAAAAGATTGTGTTGTTTTTCTTCTTAAGGTGACTTGCTGTAACCAGTTTCCGTTAGTAAGCCATGTGGATGGGCTAGAATGGACTAAAAACAACAACAAAACGAGGCTCTACCCACAAATTCCTGGTGTTTGCTTATACTAGGTTTTTGACAAACCCATCATTTTTGCATATTAAGTAAGCATTACTTGTCCTGAGCAGAAGCACACAGCAGAGAAAGTTGATATTACTACATTATCAAACAGTGGACTTGTCAGCAAACAATTTCTCTCTTTTCATTGCTGAAATTGCCTTTTTTTGTCTTTTTGGTGAGAAAAATTGGCCCTGAGCTAATATCTGTTGCCAGTCTTCCTCTTTTTCTGTTTTGTTTCCTCCCCAAAGCCCCAGTACATACTTGTACATCCTTGTTGTAAGTCCTTCTGGTTCTTCTATGTGAGCTGCTGCCACAGCATGGCTTGCTAAGAGGTGTGTTGGTCTGCACCCGGGATCCCAATGAGCCAAACCAGGCCGCGGAAATGGAGGAGCAATCTTAACCATTACGCCACTGGGCCAGCCCAGCATTGCTGAGATTTCTTCCAGCTCTCTCAGTTCCTGCCCTTCCTGGGACTTCTTGTGCATTTTATCCTTTGATAACCTGTTCTATTCCAATAGCATTTTCTTTATGTCCTTATTTAATTATAGTTTCTGTTCCTTGTGACTAATTTCCTTGTTCCTCTAACCAAAGGAATCTGTTTGTCTACTGATAAACTCTGTGTGCTTACAATATTATCTGGCACATAGTTTGTGTCCCCAAACATCTGTTAAATGAAAGAGTTGAATAAATCTTAGTAGAATATTATCAGCACAATGAATGCATTAATGAAACAGAGGGTAGAGTTATCAACTATGGACATTCATGTGCCCACCAAATAAATTCTTTCCGGAAGTAAGTAGTTGTTGTCATAAACAAACTTATATGAATTGAAGAATGCAAGCACTGGCCATTAGGATGGCCACCTCAAGTAGCAATGATAATTTAAGGTGTGGGAAGAAATCTCTAATTTCAAAGTTCATCAAAATACAAAATGATATGCAAGATCTTTCTTGGTCTTGAGAAGATAATGCTTTGCTTTCTGTAGCTGAGTGCTGAAAACTCAGCTCAGAAATTTCGTATGTGACACTGAGTTACAACATTAGTTGAATGCAAGACTCTTTGCCATGTCTTAAACGTGCCAGTAAATGTATTGATAAGAAAAGAGTGTATATCTGGCAATTAGAAGTATATCTGGAAACATTGAAGAGAGTGAAAAAAATAGCTGACTGAAACCTCCAATATCTTTAAAACATTTTCCTGTGTGCCTCAGTTTCCTAAGAAATATTTTCCTTTTTTATAGAAGAAAATTAAAAAATTGTTCCTTTGACCTACATATTACTGTTTTTGATTGTTATTCAGATTGCAAACTCAACATAACCATGTGGTGTAATGTGAAATTAATGTAAAGAACAGAGGAATTACACTCAAATAGAATTGTAAAAATTTATTAATTTATATCAATAGAAATTTGGGAAATAATTGTGGGAACGGATTTTAAAGTGCTTGGTCAAAGAGAATGGAATGTAATTTTAGCTTGAACTGAACATATATAATCTGAACCAAATTCTAACTCTTTAGAATTATAATGAGAGGCCAGAAAGCCCCTGGTACAATACAGAGGAGAAAGAATGGCCTTTTAGTAATGCTTCCGATTCACTCACTCTGTCATATGTCCTTGCACAGGGTCCTAGAGACTCGCTTTCCCTCTTGCCATGAAATACTAGGATCTTATAACAGCAACGACAATCATCTCTATGATTTCTCTAGATTGGATCGGTATTGGAAAGCTGCGAATGAAATGGTCTTCCTGATGCTAGCAAGGATAAGGGAATCTCAAAGTCACAAAACTAAATGATCAGAGGCAAAGTAGGAATGTTTATCAAAATAAGCACCAAGGTGACAGAGAAATTAACTCTAATGTAATGGTCTAATCCGGTGCTTCTCATTTGCTTAATAGGCAGATGAATCACCTGTGTATAATGTTAAGATGCAGATTCAGATTGAGTAGGTCAGGGATGGGATCTGAGAGTCTGTGTTTCTTAAACCTCCCAGGTGATGTCCATCTGCTTATCCAGGGGACTACAGATTGGAGCATCAGGAGTCTTGCCGAAAGAGATCACTCTCTGAAGTTAACAGATCATAAGTTTCCGAGAAATAATACTGATATGGTAACAGCCCGAAGCTCTGCTTGATTTATATAATAAGAACTTTTGAAAAACTACCTTTCAGGTTCAATGAACAAAATCTGGCATTATTCTCCATGCAAGAGCTGACATGTACAGTTTCACATCCAGTGGCCCTGATCTCATCTAATTTCCAGAACTAATTAGCTTTTAGAGCAATGGCATTTTGAATGAAAGGAAGGCAGATTCCCTGTTATAATGACCCAAGTTCATAACTAAATTCTCCTGGTCTCCCTTAATGATATCCCTGGTCATTTACTATGGAAAGGGAAATCTCTAACTTTTTAGAGACAGCTAGATCCTTGTTCATGTGAAGTTTAGTCTCTAAGGACCCAGAGGCATCGCAGTCTGGTATTCAGTGTGGGACCGGGAAATGTAGCTGATTAATGTATTTTTATCTAAATTGACTTCACACTAGGTACACTGGGTCCCAGAACTCATCATGTAGTTATTTCCCTAGTTCCTGAGTCTGGGATTAGAACTGCTATCCTCAGCAACTGGAACAATTCCCACAATGCCTTTCTAACCTATGAAATAAGAACTAACATTGTAGGAAGACCCAGCTGAAAGCCATTTCACTTCCCCCTTCCTTGCCAAATAGTGCATGAAAAGCAAGGCTGAAGCCCTGGGCAAATGGCAGAGAGAAGAGCCACCATCAAGGATTTGAAATCAAGTTCTCATTTGATGTTGTACAAAAAATTGCTGAAGGGTCTTATAAAATGACATAGTGTCATTATAGATCTAATTGAATGGTGAATTTAATTGAAGCTGCTATTATAGATGTGATATGCTTACTAGAACAAATTAATACGAGCTTGGCACTTACATTCTGCTATGGATATGATGAAATAACTTTTCTCCATGCACACACACACACACAGATATATATATATATATATATATATATATATATATATATATATATAATCAAGTAGCTTTCACTAAGTTAGAACAGTAGTATGACTTTACCATTTTCTCTCAAAGGTAGTCCAACTTCTATTTTTTTGCTTCAAACTAGTACAAGGACTTCAATTACGCTGGTACAAAAAAACCTAGAGAGCGTGAAGTAGCAAGGACTCTAAATATTTTGTTAAGACCCATGTATAACTGACGTGTGAAATATATTCCACCAAAATACACAGTTTGTCACACCAGCGAGGGATCTGGGAGTCCAAATATCTAGGGATAAAATATTGCTCACAAACAGAAGGGAAAGTTGCTGTACTTTTAGCAGTTTAACACTAGGAATGAGAAATAGCCTTCGGTGGGCCGCGTAGCTATTCTTCTTTTCGCCAGTATATATTACTTCATGGCTGCTCCCCATAACCAGTTAATGCACACACACAGCACAAAAAGAAAATTGGAAAGTCTGAAATCTGATATATAAGAGCCTATAAATCATATGCAAATACCAGAGAGAAGTGGATCATTATGATATTAATACCCACTCAGTATTGGCACTGAAAGACCAAAGAGAAAAAAAAAAATCCCCGGAAGTCAACCCTGTAGATTTGGGGAAGTTTTTATGGAAGAACATTTCTAATTAGCCCAGATCCAGAGGATATTGTTTCTTATGTGAATCTCCCAGAAGTCTTCTATGGCAAAAAGGCTTATTAATAATCGGAATGACACAAGGACCAATTCTGTACGTGTCAAGCATCCAACTTCCAAGAGTGTCTAATGGTTATTTTTTGGGCTCATGAACAAGCCCTCAATGTGTCAAAGATAGAGACTATGTATGAATTCAACAATGGGAAACTCTCTTTATGACTCTAACCTGGTGCTGCTGCTGCTGAGCACTCAATTTGCCTGTGGAAGCATCTTTGCCTAAACTTCCAATATGATACCTCAGCAGGAAGAGACTAGTCAGTTATCTGTTAGCGTAATATTTATAACGGATTCTATTTAGACAAAACTCTTACAGTTGCAACTCACAATTACATACGCACAAAATAGAATTTATCAGCTCTTGATATTGAAAATTCCATGGATAAACCTAATTTCAACAGTATCTGATTGCAGGTGCTCGTGCAATATCATCACATATTTATATACTTTCATCTGATAGTTCTTGTTGATTTCATTCTCAGGCATCTCCTCTTCAGGTACAGCTAAAAATGATCAGTGGCAACTTACACATCACTTAAAGTTGAAGATCACTGAGACGGTCTGAGAGTCTTCCGACTGTGGCATTGATTTCTATAGCTAGATTTCCCTGCTCGTGTCATGTCTCTACCCCTGGCTATGACTCTATCCAGAGAAACGTGATTCCTTGGAAATGGGTAAGCCGGAGAGGATCTGTCATTGTGAAAGTGAATGAGAAGTTACCTGATTGGTAGGCCTGACCAAACCACTTCACTTGGGGAGGGGCAGCTCTAAACTGAAAAATGATGAGCAAAACAAAATGAAATTACAGATACACATTAGAAAAAGAGGAAGCAATGATTTGTCCATACTGGTACAGAAACTTCTTCTCTATTTAGATTTGCATTCTCAACCTGCTCTTCCTCAAAAATGACTTCCAGGTTATGACATGTCTTAGGTCATGTCCTCAGATTTTATATAACATTACGTTTGAGTTAGAAACCCAGTTCAATGAAAATAATTGAAATAAGAAGTCAATGTAAAAGACATGGATATCATCAATGACTCTATTATCCAAAGTAGCTGGCCTTATAGAACAGGAATTGCCTATTTGGATATGATCCCTTGTGGGTTTAGGATGCAGTCCTGCAGGATCCTATAGAAATGAACCAGTGATCAACATATGGCTGTATTTTCCCTGCCAGCTAGAATGTAAGAAACTGGAAAACTAAGGGTATAGTGACAGCTGGTGCCAATAATGATTATACCTAATGACTATTCAATATTTTATTTGCTGTTTATTTTTATCTCTAATGAGTTAAATCATGATCAACAAACTATATTTCCAGGGCCAAATCCAGTCTTCTGCCTGTTTTGTAAATAAAGTTTTATTGGAACACAGCCACACCCATTCATTTATATATTGCCTGCTTTTGTCCTACTACAGAAGTTAAGTAGTTTTGACATAGGCCATATGGCCTGCAAAGCCTAACATATTTACCATCTGGATATTTACAGAAAAAGTTTGCCAAACCTTGATTTAAATATTTAAATAGTCAAAGTATGGGTGTGCCCCATGAACCTTTAATTATTCCATTAAGGTGGAATTTAAGAATGCCTCATAAACATTCTGGGCCTCTCATTAAAAGCATGACCAAAAGAGGGTTATACTGTTTTCTGTAGTGATTAACTGAATGTCAAGGGCAGTCAAGGTTGTAGCAACACACTGGGGACCAGAAAAGATCCAGAGAACCTCAGATGCCTATAACAAAGACCAATAATAAAGTTTAATTGACGGCAACGGCAGCTCTATAGAGGGAGACTTCTGAGGTCTCAGATGTCTACAAATAGTGCCAAGAGAAAATCCAGCAGACATAACACACCAGCAATCTGAGTAGTTAAGCAAAACAAAACGAATATGGAATAGTGATGGAGGAGGAAAGTCATAAATCCCACCTACATGCTACTTTCTCAACAGGATAAGCACATCTGTCTCTACTTCTATGTTCAATCATCGATGTTCCATTTAACAAAAATATAAACAAGAATCATTTTTTCTATTCCCTGACCCTACAACAGTATTTATCATTAGTAGGAACAGTTAAATTTACTATTTGTTTCAAAGTTTCAGAATATGGATACAAGGCCATAATATCACTAAAGGAAACATGGATGACTCCTGTACCAGAAGACTGGTCCCAAGACGCTGCCTGTGGACACGGTGGGACCAGAGTTTTCTTTTGTGTCCCACTGGGGAAAGTGTTAGTTTTTTGGTTGTATCTGGAATGTTGTATTATGTTCAAGTTTGGCCTTGTTAGAATTCAGTCAGTGAAAATAGAGTATGTGTATGTGAACAAGAAGCCGAAGGGTGGATTCTGATAGCAATCCCATCTCTTTGCAAACATCTATCTTCTTTCCTTCTAATAATCATCTTACTTTTGTGGAATTGCTCATCCCTGTACTCACTATCCTGTCTCCCTACTCTCCTTCAATGACCCCCTCATTCCCCCTCCCCTATAGGCTTATCCCCTGTAAGAGAAATTTGGCTTTTGTAAGATGACACAAATGAAGATACGCATCAAAATCATTTCGTGGTGTGCCCTAGGATATGGTCCACACATCCTTATTGCTAAGGTCCACAGAGCTAAGCTACTTTTTGCCTTAAATCACTTTGTTGCCAAGTTTGTGAGCTTCATACTTTTTAATTTGGAAATTAGCAGAATTTAATTTCTGTTACTTACAACCCTAACTGAGCCATACAAATACATGCACAAATGGGACCATGTTCTTGTCTTCAAAAAGCTCACATTACGATTGTTCTGCAAGTAATTCTATAAATTCTATCATCCCACTAATTTAGGAATTCTATCAGTTAATCTAAAGCCTAATAACTGGGAAACATTTATTTCTCCATTCATTATTTACTTAAGGATCTTAATTTGCCAACTTTATGCTAGGCTGCCAAACAGTGTGATAAGCCCTAGAAGTTAAATAAAAAGAAACAAATAAACAGAAATTACCTTTGTCTTTAAAATGCGTATAACATAAAAATAGAGATGCAATTCAACAATCACACTGAAGTGTGATAAATGCTATAAGTATGTAATACTGTTATTGAGGTCCGAGGAGTGGCATATAAATCAGCAAGAAGGGTGAGGAAAGGTTTCCTAGGAAAGAGATTTTGATCTGATTTTCAAAGATTCATAAAATTTAGCCAAGCGGAAAAGTAGGAAGCATTTTATTATGAAAGAACTTAAATTAGAGAAGAAAAGGCAGGCTGAAATAAATTGAGCCTACTCTTATCACTCTTAACAAACATATTCATATTTCAAAATCTTTCAAAAGTAATGTCTAAAAATTCATTTTTTCAACTGCATTTCATGAATTCTAAATTTTTTGTCCAATTATAATCTGTTTCTCTGTAATATAAGGTATTCTCTGTATTTTGCATGTAAGAGCATGACTAAATTAATTCAAATATATACGTATATCACTTTATCAAACCATGAGACAAATAATCATTAATTGTATCTAGTTGTCTCAACTGTGTAGCAGAAGTTCAACCTGAAAGTTGTAGGTTAATTGGTAACAAAAATTATTTATACTGTAATCAAATGTTTCTTTCCGTATTCTTCATTTTAAAAGCAAGCCTCCGTCACTTTTGGTTGCATATGTATATCTAGTATTTTTGGTGAATAAGTATATGCTACATTTTATGTTTTATTCAATGTATCTGGTAAGACTCAGGAAAAGATTTTTATACATTATTCTCAAATTTATGAGAATTTATTGAGATCTTATTCTTTACGCATTGCTTTGTTTTGAACATTAATTAATAAAATGAAGCCTTTATTTTATAGGAACTATTTGTAAAAAGCTACGTTGTCCTTAAAATGTCATTTTATCTAGTCTTTTTTTTTCGAAGAAGAAGATTAGCCCTGAGCTAACTACTGCCAATCCTCCTCTTTTCGCTGAGGAAGACTGGCCCTGAGCTAACATCCATGCCCATCTTCTCTACTTTATACGTGGGATGCCTACCACAGTGTGGCTTGTCAAGCAGTGCCATGTCCACACCCGGGAAGTGAACTGGCGAACCCCGGGCCGCTGAAAAGTGGAACGTGTGAACTTAACTGCTGTGCCAGTGGGCCGGCCCCTATCTATTCATTTAAAAAACTGTGGCAGTTCAAGATTTTTTGTCTTTCAGGGGGAGATGGCTGTTCATGTTTTTGATGAAATTATAAATTTCAAATTTCCGAATCAATATGAGTTTTCATTATAAGCTCGGTTAAAAGCTAATGAATTTCTTGTTTATCGAGCAATTTCAATATATGGATTTAATCATCATAGGAAATTTGATTATTCTACACTGAGAAATGAACTTGATAAAGAAGCATCTATAAGTATTGTAAGATTATTTAGAGACTGGCCCAGTGGCATAGTGAGTAAATTTGTGTGCTCCACTTCGGCAGGCCAGGGTTTGTGGGTTCAGATCCTGGTTGCGGATGAACAAACTGTTCATCAAGCCATGCTGCACAGCATCCCACATAAAAAATAGAGGAAGATTGGCACAGGTGTTAGCTCAGTGACAATCTTCCTCAAGCAAAAAGAGGAAGATTGGCAACAGATGTTATCTCAGGGCCAATCTTCCTCACCAAAAAAAAAAAAAAAAAGATTAAGTTCTTCACCTGTTTAGTGAATTATTTCTGAATGCCTAGTTTTAGCTTTATAATTTAAAACTTACTATTAGCAGTTGTAAGCTAAATTGGATCAATACACTTGATGAAGATGAGAAGCTCCTTGATGTTTCTATGCCATTCCCTAGCAGAGTATCTGAATCAAAATAGGCACTCAGTAAACATCCATTGAAGGACTGATTGAATAATGGTGATGACTCTCTCTTCCTCTGTACTGTTTAAATCCTCAAGGAAGCCCAGCTGTCATGTGCAACTCTCAGTAGATCTTAAATGAATCCCCAAGAGAAGTGATTCATTATTTGGTGCTGTGTGACAAACTCCATTGTCTTAGTTAATATAGAGCAAAAATGAAAGTTACCTGCCTGCTGATGGCATATTCCCAGATGATTCTGTATCACTAATTAATTATTCTTGCTTTTAAGGACTGTGGCTTCTCCTACCTGCTGTCATCTACCTGCCAATGGACATTATCCTTTCTTTCCCTGGATTGTAGCTTAAAAAAAACTATTCTAGTGTCCATAGTCTTAAAGATCTTTAGCTGAGAGAGAAGCTCTTTTTAGAATTTCACACCTAGATGAACCAGGAAGTAGTTGGACTATTTACTGCGTACTTCCATTTGATGATTGGGGTTGAATTTCATTTCTCTAAAGGCTTGAATCATTACAATTTAGATTTAGTTGGATGGAAAAGAAACAGCTCTCTTCTTGTAATCTCGTCTGTCCTGGAGAACAAGTGCCTAAAGGAAGAAACAAATCTGGAGCAGCAAATGTTGGATATTTCATTAAACTTGTTTCCAGAGGTAGCTGTTCTTAAAATATGGTTTGGAAACCTCTGGGGTTCTCTGAGATTTTTCAGAGGCTGTGCAAGGTCAAAACTCTTTTCATAATAATCCTAAAATGCTATTGTCTTTTTCACTTTCATTCTCTCATGAGTGTAGAGTTTTCCAGAGGCCACATGATGTATGAATTCACAATAGATAGACTGTAGAAACAGATAGAGATTCCAGATGTCTTCTCTTTAGCTAGACATTAAAGAAATTTGCGAGGACCTAAAATGATGTTACTTTTCTCATAGTTTTTTTTCTGGAAAATATTACCACTTTTCATTAAACAATGTTATTTTTGTTAACACAGAATAGGTTTATTATTGTCATTTCAAATAAATTAATAAAATAATAGTTTGAAGTGTCTCATCTTCAATTGGTAAATCAATAATTATCAATAGATATAACGCATGGATAAAAGCTGTTTGCCTCTTCAATAGTTTTTAAATGTGTAAAGGGGTCTAAAAAAAGAGAGAATTGACACCAAGGAGAAGTTGGCAAGCAAGAGATACAGTCTTGAGTGTGGGAGCAGAAAAAATATGTCAGAATAACCTATCGTATTGGAAACCCAAGGCTATCGAGTTTAAATTGTTTCAACAAATTACCAATATCAAATTTTTTATTCTGCAAGATTTTCGTGTATTGTATTACATTCGCCATGACCTTCTCTCGCCTACCTCTTTGAGTGCCTCTATTATCATTACACTTTTCCTGTTGTTGGTTCATCCTGTTTTTCTTTTCTTTTTCTTTCTGCAAGTCTCTGCTTTATCTTCCACTAAGAAAAATATTATTCCTGAGGAAATGGAGGTCATGCAAGTTTAGGTTCAGATAAATTGAAATAGAAAATTTTACTGTTTCCGTATTCTATTTATGGGCCATTATAAGAATTCAGCATTTCTGCTAGTCACTACATATTTAAAATATACTCATTTGCATTGTTAATCATTGCATTTTGCCTTAGCTTCACTATGTTTATATACTGTGAAAAGGTCATGCACCTTATGACATCTTAAATGTGAACTATTTCTCTAGCTAGTAGTTAGAGAGTGGAATGGTCATGTTAATGAAATAAAGAATTTTGGATATATTCTTAGAGAATAAAGGATGCTTAATTTATCATCTGTAAATTGAACCCCGAATGTTTAGAGAAGACCATTTTTTAATGGAATAATAATGATTTCTACATGAGTTTTGTTTACATTAATATAAAAATGTTTTAAATAATAGCTATAAACCACTTGAGATTTTTTTAAGAAAAAATACTCTAGCATGATTATTTCATCATTATCCAAGTTTTTCTTCTTAACTTCCCTTAGGGCTATATTATATGATTGTGCAGGTACTGTAGCACCCAACGCTTAGCGTAGAATTCACAAAGACACTCATGTGTTGAGAACTCATGGTAGCAATGCACTATGCAACCTACACTATCACATGCAATAGCCCTGACTTCCCTTCCTACATTATTGCTAGATATAGTGAGAGGCGGCCTCTCATTATGTGTGTGTATATATAATATATATGTGTATATATATTGTGTATATAGGTATATATAAGTATATCTATGTATATAAAATTTTATTAAATATTACGTGCATGTTACTATGTGCTGGTTTTTGGTAGAGTCTAATTTTTCACCCTCCTCAACTCTCTGGTATTGAAAATTTGGTCAGTATTATTTGTTCAATATTCAATTGATATTTCTCCCAAGGAAGAACAACCGTCCTGCTATTCCTTGAAAATGGACCATTATTTTTCACAATTGGAGACACTTGTGTCATAGCCATCTTGAAGAATTGATTCAAAGTCTCCCACTGGTCCATGGACACAGTATCAATTTAACTAAAACTAAAGCTTGAAGCATGTAGTTGACCCCGTTGGGATTTAAGCCTATGACTGCATTCACTATGACTGTTATGGTGAGATCAAGATCCTCTGAGATAATCTCTTCCAGCTTCAAATTGTCCTATCACTCAAAAATATACACAGGAAGGAAAAACAAAGAGATAAACAAAATACCCTGTTCTGCATTGGTTTGAAGCAGTAAGTTCTTGAATTGATATTACAATAGCTTTTACTAAGTAGAAATACCTCCTTTCTTAATGGTTAAAATGTGACTGAAACTTTTAATAAAATAGTTTTATAGGCACAGTGGACTGTGCGAAGTCTGCTTGAGGATGGTTTTGTTCCATCTTATTACTTCCCTTAAAAAACTGTGTTTGTTTATTTGTTTAAAACCTCACCACATCATGAGATGGTTAATTGAACACTGGAAGCACTGATATCAGCTTAGGGGTTTCTCAACACTTCCATTTGTGGTACAAAGTGAATTGGAAGCAAGTAAAAGATTATTTGAATTTACTCCAAGAGACATGATCTATTTCACAAATAAACAACTTTTCCTAGAAAGTCATGATGAAGGAGGAGCCTATGAAGATGGCAATTACTGAAAAATGTTTTGTTCAGCGTCTTAGGTGAAATGAACAAGTGGTCAAGCTGTAAAGGGCTCTGATACATAGAACAGAGACACCATATTTTCTCTTTATCCAGATGCGTGGGGGTGGAGGTATAGGTGATAACCTTTGACTTATTTTACAAACTATAATTACTTCACAGAGCAACATACCAAAACCAAAATTAATTCTATTTTAGTGATTAAAGGTGCATTATGTGGGAATTTAAGAGTGTAATTTATCAACTGACCTTCGAAACATCTGGGAAAATCTTTATTGCTTACTAAAACTGTGATGAGAATCAATTTTCTCATCTTTGGAGAAAACAGAGAATAAAATTTATATTTATATTTATGGTTTCTAAGAATAATTAAAAAAAAAACAGAGTATATACATGGGAGGAGAGACAGAGAGAGAAACAGAGAGGGAGGGAGGAAAGAAGGACGGGAAGGAGAAAGAGGGACAGAGAGAAAGAGAGAGAGAAATCGGCACAATAATAGCATAGTAGCAGTAGTGATATTGTAACTATTTATTTTTATTATTAACTATTTCACTAAAATTCTATATTGTAATAAACGTAATAGATTTGATAAAGCAATGAATGGGAGTAACTATATAAAATTATCTAGCAGTGTTCCTCACATAGTATAAATGTTTAATAAATATTTGCTTAATTTCATTTCCTTTTATTTTAGGCTTTGATTTTACTAAATAGAAAGTACATTTAAAATAATGTAGGTGTAATAATAAGGAATAATAATAAAATTTACGCCAATGTGCACACCTAGCTTAAATATTAGAATATTTCAATACCTATGAAGACTTGAAGTACTTGAGTCCTTCTTGAGTACTCCTTTTGTATCTCTTCTCTCTCCTATCCAGAAATAACCATCATATTGAACGTTATCATTTTCTTAGTTTCCATTATAGTTTTGCATGTATTTAAACTTTATGGAAATATAGTTATACCATGTGCATTCTTGGACTTCTTTAAACAATCAGCATTGTATTTTGATGGTTCATCCAAATGCATGGTCCATGCATGTTGATGCCTGTAGTTCATTAATTTTTACCATAGTATAATATTCCATCATAAATCACAATTTGTCGATAATTTTTCATTGTAGTAAGTTGCTTCTAGTTTTTTGTTTGTTTGTTTTGTTATGATATACTCTTCCTGGCGGACTTATGGCTACTTTTCTCACACACCCAGAATTGACATGGCTCTTGAGAGTATTTACTTATTCAACTTCAGTGAGTAATGCCAAATTATTATCCAATTTGCACCAAATAAGTGGTACTAATTTACAGACCTACCAGTCATGTATAAATATTTCTCTTGTTCTATATCCAGACTAATATTTGGGATTACAAGGCTTTTCATTTTCGAATTTTCTGAGAATATTATATCTCATCAGCATTTAATACCAATTTCCTTACAACATATTAAGCTAAATGTATTGTTAATCCATTCATTTTTTATCTTCCATAACATATGTATTTTTGCCACTTTTATTTTTTTCACTAATTGTTGATTTTCAGTTTTCCTCTGTGTAGTTAGGGCCATGCTCTATTCTACTGGAGACATACTTATTCTTTTAATATCATTTGAGCAATGGATTGTGTAAATATAGAGTTTTTACATTTAACAGTTATATTTTCCTGTTTCTCCTCAATAATACTTTATAGAACTCTCAGTCAGAAGAAGGAAAAGTTAAGGATCCCCGGTCATTTTTTTTCTCTCCCAATAAGTGGTATTAAGAGAAGACATTCAAGATTGTGCCTTCTGACTAGTATAGATAGAAAGGAGCAAGTGGCAGAAGTTAAGCTTTGCTGCCCCAGTGCTTTGCTCCAGAATCTGCAGCTCCTTTCCTGGCTCAGATGGATTTAATTATATTGTCTTAGGATATGCAACTTTTCTTGTGGTTACTCTTGGAGATTAGGGGCAGGAAATGGTGAGAAATTATACAACGCTCTTTCAATTCACTGTCCTGTGTATATATGTGTGTATGTAATATATACATAACTTAGAAGAAGACATACACATTTGTTACTTAGAGGACTGGAATATATGCCCTGTATAAACTGTCACAAGCCTTTTGAAATTAAAATCACATTAATAATACTATTATTCATAATAAAATAGAATTAGTAATGTAGAACTATTTGAATGTAGTTCACAGATTATTTTGGTCATTATATGCTTATTAGGAAGAGAAGTAAACATTGATTTAATATCAAAACACTATATTATCATTATAAATTTAAAACAATGCATGTGAAGCATTGTCGCAAATTTACTTTTCATTTCTTTGCTTTACAAATTTTCACACTATAGCAAAGTTTAAAGAGGAGTCCGATGATCATTTCTATACCCATCACCTAGCCTTAGCTGCTTTTCTACTGTTAATATCTTATCAAACCTTCTCTCTCTCTCTCTTTTTCCCTCTTCCTCTTCCGTTTATCTGGAGGTTATTTCATCTGTGTTCTCACCTCCTGGGCCAGTGATCACCTCCTCTCTTGTTTCTACCTAACTCTCTACTCGTCTCTGGACCTGACCTGGATGGATCTGGGAATACATTTCTATATGTACACTCCTCTCCTAGTTATACTGTAGGCCAAAACTATACATTGCTTTATTTCTTCTTAATGTGTGTTGGAATTTGTATTGCGTGTTCATCATTATTTTACAGGAAACTGGCTGAAATGTTTTCTCCCTTTCTTTCTCCCTTTCTGTTTTATTTTTATGTCCAAGTTCTTCCTCTCAATCAAATCATTTTCCTTAGCTGTAAAGGATGGTCAAACTACAACAAAATAACCCCTTTCAGGGTCTCTTAAACCCCTCTCTTAGACCCTTCAGCTTTCTTAAATTCCTCTGATTCTTTCCTGTCGTTTACAGCCAAATTTCTCATTTTCTCAAATGTCTTTTATTTCTCATTCTACCTCATTCTAACTTTATCTCAATTTACTCCACAGAAATAGCGCATGCTGATTCCACGGTACCTTCCATATTGCATAATTTTTTTCCCCTTGATTTTTCAGCAACACAATACTTTCAAGAACACTATCACTGTTGAAATGCTTTTTCCTTTGATGTAGAAATCTGTTTATTTTTTCTTTTGTTTCCCTTGCCTGGGGAGACATGATATTCAAAAAGATACTGCTAAGACTGTTATCAAAGAGCCTACTGCCTGTTTTATTTTGGGAGTTTTATGGTTTCAGGTCATGTATTCAAGTCTAAATCATTTTAAGTTAATTTTTGTGTGTGGTGTAAAATAATGGTCTACTTCTTTTTTTTTTTTTTTTTTGCATATGGCTGTCCGGTTTTCCCCATACCATTTATTGAGGAGACTTTCCTTCTTCCATTGTATAGTCTTGGCCTCCTGGTTGAAAATTGGCTGTCCATAGATGTGTGGGTTTATTTCTGGGAACTTGATTCTGTTCTATTGACCTCTGTGTCTGTTTTTGTGCCAGTACCATGCTGTTTTGGTTGCTGTAGCTTTGTAGTATATTTTGAAGTCAGGGAGTGTGATACCTCCAGCGTTGTTCTTTTTCTCAGGGTTGCTTTGGCTATTTGGGGTCTTTTGTTGTTCCATATAAATTTTAGGGTTCTTTGTTCTATTTCCATGAAAAATGTCATTGGGACTTTGATAAAGATTGCTCTGAATTTGTAGATTGCTTTAAGAAGTATGGACATTTTAACTATGTTAATTCTTCCTAAAAAGCTTCTGCACAGCCAAGGAAACCATCAACAACACAAAAGGAAACCTAACAATTAGGGGAAGATATTTGCAAATCATACAGCTGATAAAGGGTTAATACCAAAATATATAAAGAACTCATACAAATCAACAACAATAAAACAAACAATCCAATCGAAAAATGAGCAAAGGATCTGAAGAGACATTTTTCCAAAGAATATACACAAATAGCCAACTTTCTGTGTTTCCATTGGTGCTTTATTATTCCCCATCCAGCTTTTAAACGTTTGGTTAATTATGGTTTTATCCTAAATCCTCTTCTCTTTTTATGCCATACATTTTTTAGGAGATGACAGTTGCCTAAAGCTCTGATTACTACTTTCCTAGAAATTACTCAGAGTTAATATCCAGGATGAGATTCACTCTTCCCAGATCTCTCTGGATATCTCAAAAGCATTGCGTTCCTTGGTTTTTCTAAACCAATCTTATTACCATATCCCACTCATCCCTGAATTAATTTCTTTCCAATGTTCCTTATTAAGTGAGTGCACAATCATCACATTATTTATCAAGCCACAAACACCAAAGGTAACTGTAATACAACTCATTTTTTTCACAGTATTATGCAATCCTCCACCAAATCCTATGGTATTTACATCTTAAGTATCTCTCAAATTTATACATTTTCCTTTTATTTATATCCCACTACTCTATTCCAAGTGATCATCATCTCTTCTCTGGACTGTCAACTGCTCTCTTCCCTGGTCTCATGTGCAGTCCTGGATTCTTCTAATTTATTGTCTACATTGCCATCCGAATAATGTTTTTGTTACCTAAATCTGATTATGTCATTCCCTCCCAACAAGATTATAACAAATGAAAAGCTGACCATTTAACTTTGATAGTCTACGGTGACCTCTGATCCCCTGCATTGTTTGACTTCTCTCTAACTCTTTAACTACATCTCCCACTACCTAAAATTTACATAATCTTCTTACTATTTAAAATGTGTCATACCTTGTGGGAGACTGGCAAAAAAAATTGTGCAGCAACCGGGCAGTAAGTTGCACAGTGAATGGGAAATCTCGAGAAGTCTTCTTATTTAACAGCTGGGACAGGTTGCCCAGGATGTTATGGATCATCTACAGGTTGTTATGGAAATGACTTTTGGTAACTCTAAACAGCTACTGTCCTTCTGTAGATTAGGTAGTTGGGGACAGTCAGTTTTATAATCTATCTGTTATGTTTCAGCAAGGAAGAAACGAAACAATAATCGACACTCCACAGACATATTTGGTTATCAAGCTGTTTCAAAAGCTTCAATCATAAACTGTACTCATTAGCTTTAAATGACACAACATGGTCATTCAAAATGCAGGCCTGGAAAGCAGCCTTTGATAAGTGATTCCTGTCACAACACAACGCTGCTTCACTAGATGTATGTACGGTGGATGACAGCAAGATGCGCAACAGCTGCCGGGGGCTGAACTGACATGAGATGACACAGGGGTGGCAGGCAGAATAAATTCTTTTAAGGATATGCTGGAATGAGCCATGACTTCAGACAAGTGGAAAGGCTAGGAAATAATAAAAGACCAACTTACAACTGAAGTATTGCTTTAAAAAAAATCATAGAAGTCAGATAGCAAGTCTGAGCAGACTAAATATCAGTAAGATCTGTAAAATTGAGATAACGTTTGTTTGCAGAAGAAAGGTTTTTGGTCATTCATCTGTTTTTTTAAGCATGTCCACGTACATATATGATTTTTATTTTGAATAATAAAAATTGTTGTTGGTTTTGTGCTATTTCAGGTTTCATTTTTGTAGGTATGTTTACTCTCTGTTGAAGCAAAGTGGCACCTAGTTAAATTTGTTTTAGACAAAAATATCCAGTATTCCTGCAAACCATCCTGGAACACCAATCTTTTAGTACTTTTTCGTGGTTAATCTTGTTAATAAGACTGTCTTCTTTACCCGACAGTCACAGTGTGTCTATTCAGTAAATGCATTTTCTCTTGGGAAATTGACAAGGAACACATCCACAACCCTTGTAGCTAATGGCTGTCTTCACTTTAGGTTTACAGATGATAGATTTTCTTGTGAAGACCCTCAAGGTTGATCTTTATTGTTAGTGCTCACTTTACTGTCATCCCCCGAATTCGGACATGGTGGATGGAATGAACACCAGCGCAGCAATGAAATCTCCCTATGTCTGAGATTTTACCACATTTTCTATTGATAATATTATCAAATAAATATATTATGTGCTTTTCTACTGAATTATTCACATAAGCTATAGAAGTATATAAACACATAAAAGAATAATAAAAATAAATCATAAATTTATTCTATGTTATTGAATAAAATAGGTACTTTCAGTATCAAAAAATAACAATCTGGGCTGGCCCGGTGGCATAGTGGTTAAGTTCATGCACTCTGCTTTGGCGGCCCAGGGTTCACAGATTCAGATCCTAGGCGCAGACCTAGCACTGCTTGTCAAGCCATGCTGTGCTGGAATCTTATATAAAATAGAGGAAAGATTGGTACAGATGTTAGCTCAGGGCCATTTTTCCTCACAAAAAAATAAGAAAAAAAATTTGACCAATCACTTAAATGCTACATTTATAGCAATATCTCTTAGCTAAATTATTTTTTCACTGAGATGAATATGAAAGTAGAGGATAATGCTTTCCAGTTTAATGTGTCAATTTTAATACAAACTACTTGAGAAACCACGATACGTCTATTTTCTATTACTTTGTCAAAATATTTCCTTAACGAAACTTCTGGAATATATCCATTATACTTCGTAAAACATCACCTCTTTTTAATAATAATCTCTAAAGTTTCATGTTGACAAATATTTATTCACGGGAATCTTATGGTGTAGTGTCTGTGAATTCCCAGATAAGAACATAAATCTGTAGTATAATAAATACAGTAGTTCACATAAGATATAAAAAGGATAAAGCTGCTGAATGCAATTGATAGTGATCAAGTCTTCATGGTAACATTATTAAGAAATAACCTCAACTTTTTGAGAGACATTTATTCTGAAATGGTCTCTATTAAATACATTTTTGAAATGGATCCTGAATATTCTATTTGAAATAACGTCTGCTTCTCTTCTGTGGCAGCCCAGTATAGAGTGGTGATATTGCCTTATTCACTGATCTTCTTGACCACATAACCTACAAGACCTCTTCTGTATTGGGATGCGTCGACCCTGACATATAATATAATCAGAGCCAGATCTTTGTAGTAGTGGTATTGCCGAACTCAATTTGTTTTAACACTATAAAAAGCATTTCATGTTATGATGTGCATCTGGTTTTTATTCAAGTTTCAGTTTCTTGAAGGGTGGAAAGCAGAAAGCAATATGCAGCTTCAACAGACACTCCAAGTTATATATTGTAAAGAAAATGTAAATTTTAAGTGAAAGTATGTTTTCATATCATACTTTAATAATACTGTATTTTGTGTGTATACTTCATATGTCCTCATCACTTTAGAAATATTATTACTTTTAATTTGTTGATCAGCATGTGAAAGCACAGCATGTGAAATAACTCTTAAGCCAGAATGGAAGTCGTTAGTATGGACATACCTTGTCTTACAATATCTGGGGTCATTCCCATAACACAAAAGAAAATGCTCACATGCAGATTATATCAATTAACTATTGATTTATTTAATATTGCAATTTACAGAACTATGGATCTTTGAACATATCTAAAAACATTAAATTTCAAGTCTTCCTATAACTTTAAAATCAAATTACAACAAGTAAGTGTTCTTCAATGCAAAATCCATTCTACCTTTTGTAGTAGAAAACTTTTATTTTATATGGATTAATAAATGTATAACGCTCAAACAGTATTTTAGAATGGAAGAATGTACATCTATGGATAAACTCAGTTCATATGAGAAAATTATTCAAAGCATAAAGTACTATTTCACAAATATCCCAAAATATAGTTACGAAGGGTAAAGATGTCACTGCTCAGACTAGTATAATGCCAAGTCTCTCCTTATGAATAATACAATCATCTCTTTTTAAAACTAATCTAATCAGTAATGTGTACATATCATCCTTTGACAGGTCTATTTGTGAGTTTAATTCCTTAGTCTTTAACTTTCATATAACATGGTATATTTTTATGACATATCTCAAGGAAACACAAGTTACAACACATGCAATTCTAAAGGAAGATTGGTAAGTCAGTCAGCAAGCTTCTTAATTATTCAGACACTGGTGGGTGCTATTCAAGTCTCTATAAAACTGTTGTCCCTCAATGTGTAGAGTGCAAATGACTTCAGATAGGACTCAACTTAACCTTTCCGGTAGATAGATGGAGAAGAATCATACAATAAAAGGGACCTTGAAGTATTTGTTCCAAACTGACCATCTCCAAGGTGGAGTTCATCCTGTACCATGACTTGTTCCAGGCTCCTGTGCCCATTGTCCCAACACTCTGACCCTAGCGGGGTTTGTTCAGAGACATTTAGTACATTCGCTCAGGACTGTCCTTTCGCAGCAACTAATGGAAGCCTGAAATGATACCGGGCCGGTAGTCACCTCCAATAGTGACTGTCTATAGTTTCAATTATAAGGTGGAAATGGGAGGGGGAAGATGGAGGAAAGTGATAATATTTATTCTAAAAGTATATTAATATTAGAAGTGCAAATCGCACTTATTAGGTTAAACCCTTCCAACTGGTATTATTTTGGAGAGGGTATAGATTTATTCATCATGGCTTCCAAAATGAGAAGTTACATTCCCCTTACTTTTTCCTACTATGAGACTTCTGTTTGCATATTTTGCAAAAACATGAGATTCCCAAGACATTAGATTTAACATATATGTAAATAGAGGGAGAAAAAGGTATTCTAGTGAAGAATATAGAAGGAGCCATCGTGTCTATCGCTGCGTTTGTGTTGTCCTTCTTTGGACAACTTCAGAACATGACTTCAGAAGCCATGGTTGCTCACAAGTCGGGTGTGTGTGTATTTGTGTGTGTGTGCTGCTTTTTATTTTTTAAGCTACGAAATAGTTAGATTCTAGAAATTCTAAAGAGCCCCTGCATTCTAAAGTTTCATGGATCTGATAGACCTTTTCACAAAACCACTGCTAAAGGCGTATAAAATATTTTGATGTTTTGCTTCTAGTGGCTGCTTTGATTAACTGCTTAATGGAGCTCTGTTATGGACTTCCATGCATGTGCACATATGTTTATTTTGTAATTTCTGTAATTATTACACATAACAGCTTAATTTCACAGAATGGATCCAGCTATTTAGGAAAGTTTTTGCTTCCATTGCAATATTTTATCATCCAGTTTAGCCCATCTCTTCAAGTGAAAACTGAGAGACACAATAATGGTATATTATGCTAAGAAGGTATTCCTCTTCCTTCCATGTAAACAGACGAAGGGTTAGTAGGACCAATCTAGAAGTACAAACACAACATAGAATCGGGAGAGGTGGACTTCTAAAAACATTTTTAATTTGGTAGAGATTCTTTGCTATTGTGTTGTTGTCATCAAATTGAGGGGGCTGAACAGAGGTTCCTAAAATCATACAGCCATCCTCAGGAGAAGTGGTTTTTCTATGTTTCATTTACCTTGCAAAGTCACATTGCAACTCTCCTCCATTGATCAAAGATTTCTTTGAATGATTTGGTGATCTGGCTCCAGGGTGAATTGCTTGCCTGTTATCTTCAGAAAGTTATTGCTTTGGCCATCTAGCATTGTGGCTGTTGCTTTTTTTGAATATTGAATTGCTGACATTTATTTCCTCCTGGAAAGGAATTGCATTTATATTTGATTTTTTTGACATGTGAACAAAAATGGAACAAAACAGCAGGATAATGAGCATCCAATTCTAAGTTAATTGTGGCACTGTACATAATTTGTATACATGAATCCTGTTTCAGCATGTAATTTGATCTGAGCTGAGCTTCACTAAATCTAAACTAGGTGTCTCAGAAAAGAAATCACCCTATTTTTATCCATTTATTCCTTGTAAACATGCCAATTTTTGAAGGCCTTTGGGTAAATGTGCCAAATAACAATATAAAATTGAAATAAATTCAGTAGGTAAAATTTAAAATCATTTTATAAAAGAAAACATGTAGAAACATTTTTAGCAAGGTTTGAAACGTGAACAAAATCATGAAAATTAATATCCTAACTGTTACACTAAAGCACGTGGGCCGTATATAAGCACTAGAATGCATGTTAGATTCTGGCCGCTCTCTCGTCCTCGCCCAGTTACCTGCATCTCTCAAAGATACAGACTTGCAAGGCATCATTTGTGTGTCTCCAATACTCACAACATTTATCTGGTCCATTTTTGTCAATTACAGGTTTTTGTATAATTAAATAAATGAATAAATCTGGTCAAATGATATCAAATGAACTATAAGAAAGATTGTCGTTTGTGTCAGTTCATCTCATAAGCTGCTCGATTCTAAGAAACCTCACACATAAATGTTAATGATAAGCCCCTCCTTGTTTTGTCTATAATTAGTGAGGCAGTGTGATATCATGGAGGAAGTACATAAATTGGGAATCCAAATACTTGGGCTGAAAACATGGATGCAGCTCATACTAGCTGCTTCATCATGAATAGATAACTTTTTCTTTCAGAACCTCAACTTCCTTGTCTGTAAGTTGGGATTAGCGTTGTTAGGTGAATTTGAAACGTAAAATGCTTAGTGCACTCTAAATTGCTTGAAATTCTGCTTACTATTGTTACTACACACGTTAACTAAATGGAATGAAGCAGAAGGATGTTAAAAAATCACATTTCATATCATTTGAATTTTGAAAAAATGTTGAAACATATTGCATTAAACTAGACATTGAAAAACTGATAGCAAGAGAATGAAACAAAATACCCTAAACAATTTACTTACCTATAGTCCATTTTGAAAAACTTGGTAAATTATAAAAATCTTAATAATACTACAATATATTCTCCATTTATAAATTTATGTCAATTTTACTACCTACTGCTAATATTTTCAGAAACTTTTTAGAAGCTCTTTTCTGTTTAAATATAAATCTGTCACCTATCCAGATAGATGACAAAATTAGATGATATTGTATGTACATTTTTATTTCAGATAATGTTATGATAGAAATGTTTTGTAAACATGAATTTCAATAACTGCTTCATTGTATGGATTTATGTATAAAAAATTAAGTAGTACCACTATGGTAACACATTTAGTATTTTGCAGTTAGTTGCTAAATCAGACAATGCTGCCATGGGTAAGTTAGTATAGAATTATTTGCATTCATCTCAAACTATCTCTTTAAGATAAATTACTAAATTCATGTATTAAAGTGCGTTAACAATTAAAGCTCTTCATATACAGATTCCTGCTTAGAAAGATGAAATCATTTTGTACTAATATCAATTATCTTCCTGATCTTTATCAATGCTATTTTTTGTTATCGTCATTTTTTTCATAAGCCTTTCCCATTTTACTCATGTGAATTTTACTGATACTTATTTCTTAGATAGTGAAATTGTGTCTATTGGTCATTTTTATTTATTATTTTGTGAATTTAATTTTCTTTTCTCCTGTCCAGTTTTGTATTTAACTATAAGAGCTCCTTATAGATAAAGAAACAACCTTATAGATAAAGATCTAAGTCTTGTCACACACGCATCCAAGAGCACATTCAACAAAACAAAATGCAGGAAAATATATGAAAGATATATGATAATTAATCAAATTCACCTTCAGTCTAATGAAGCTTAAAATTTAGTGTTCCTCACTTACGTGGGACTTACTAAGGGTTTGAGACAGTTTAGCAGTGTATTCATCTGGTTATATGATTTGGGAAAATTTGCAAATGTAAGACTTTTCCTGCTATATGTTGATCCACTTCTATTTCTCTAAGGTACATTTCCCCACCTTGGGGGGCATTCTAGGAGGCTGAGGCATTTTTTGGATCTGGCTAAGCAAAAGTTGCACTGTGCATTGCATTTAGTTTGGCAAATGCCACAAATATGTATGAAAATATCCCAGATTACAACTGATGACCCTCCAACAAAATCTAAGGACTTCTGTATTCCTTGTGAGCTTTCTTTAAGCTTGGTAGTCAATGAAGCTACAATATTGATCTCAAAGATCATGGCCAATTTTTTTATAACCTTCTAAAACTTGAGAGCTACTCTTTTTGAAAATTTATGTTTACCAAACATAAACTTTAAAATACTGTTAAATCATCATAATAAGTTATATATTACAGAATGCAGGCAAAACTTAGTTTTGAAAGTCATTTATCTAAAATATACAGATTTCAGTACAATTTTGTCATTATGCTTTTAATTAAATAAATGTTTAAAGACAAGTAATATAGTAACAAAAATTCAGTATGTCTAATGGCATTTAAAATAAGTAAATGATCAGAAATTCTTTGAGGAAAATCAAAGCAATAATATTTATTTTAAAAATATATACCCTTGAGTCAGCCCAGTGGCGTAGTATTTGAGTGCACATGCTCTGCTTCAGCAGCCTTGAGTTTGTGGGTTCAGTTCCTGGGCATGGAGCTACACACTGTTCATCAAGCCATGCTGTGGAGGTGTCCCACATACAAAATAGAGGAAGATGGGCATGGATGTTAGCTCAGAGCCACTCTTCCTCAAGCAAAAAAGAGGAAGATTGGCTATAGATGTTGGCTCGGGGCCAATCTTCCTTACCAAACAAAAAATAGATAGATAGATACTTTTAATACTAATCAAACTGCAGAATCTCTTGTCATTGATGATAACTTCCATTGTAAAATACTAGATAAACAATGAAAATGATTTATGTTGAACTGCAAATCTCATGAGCAGCTCATCTCCTTTCCAAAATTATATTTCAAAATCAATTTCTTTTCTTTTAATTTTGGATACAGCAACAATAAATTAGAAAGTACTTTGGCTTTTTCATTGCTCCAGATGTTATGTGTGATTTGAAAAATTATGGTGTATATGTGAACTAAACTCTAGTAAAAATATAAAAATAAAATGATACAGGCATATCATATTGATAAAATATCAATGTATGAGAAAGCAAAACCTTAAGATGTTTTCCTAAAACTAGCATGGCTCTTATAAAAGTATTACAGAATATTTTCAATAATAAGGTATCAGACATGTTTGTGAATACATCTGTAGCTATTCGGATGTATTTTACTTTGTCAAGAATGGCTGACCAACTAGAACGTAGATCAGTACTGATAACATCTGTACCATTTTCTTTATTCTAATTATTTTCTTCAAAATGTACCGTGTCTCTTTCTATTTGTGTTAACATCTCCGTCAGACCAATTGGAACATACAGTGCAATAAGCTGTAACAGTGTAAAGCGGTTTAATAATGCATCCTTCTGTAGAAAGAAAGGGAAACTACAGAGAATTAATTTATTCTCCTGGCAATTGTGAAATCACAGTGTAATGAAAGCAAAATAAGGAACCAAATGTGTTAGTCCAGTGACAAAGTTTGAAATGAAAAGAGCAAATGGTTAGAAATTTACTTATTCTTGGACTCTTAAGGTTTGCATCTTATAACTCTCCTCTAACGCCATACGTTAAAAGTAATTCTAAGTTGCACTCAATATATTAGATATGCAGGTACAATTCTTATCGGTTTTTAATAGTAGTTTAATTTACCTTAGTTAATTCAATTCCAACACTGGTAAATAGGAGCAGATGCAAAATTCTTTATACTGATCTGTTTAGGGTATTTTATTATAGCACTGATCATTAAGAAAAAATTTGATGTTATGAATGTGTCAACAGAGCAGATAAAACCTAGAAATCCAAGTCCATTTTAAACCAAGAAGTTATCTATTTGTTGAAGAGATATGAGGGCTTATAATGGTATATATTGTATAGATAGGTAGACAAAAATTTTCATTTTGCAAAATTGTTCCAGAGACTCTGAAAATGAGTGATTTTAAAACCAGGAGAAATTGCATATATGCTACCAGATGTAAAAATATAAATGACCTACAAAACACAATTTTCAAAAAAAACTGTTTAATATTGATAATTTTATTATTCAAAGCAGATTATTACAGTATATTTAAAGTAGTAAGGAATTAATTAAGTTGCTTTTTCATACAATTACTCATAGAAATACTAGTACATACATATATATATATATATGTATATATTAAGACTTGTACCATTTGTCTCTACTACCCCAATGTACAATTATGTTAGTTGAAATTTTGGCTTCTCTGTGTAGAAAAATTAAACATTAAAAAAAATTACTACTGAGGGGCTGGCCTGGTGGCTTAGTGGCTAAGTTCACGTGCTCCACTTTGGCAATCCAGGGTTCGTGTGTTTGGATCCCAGGCACGGACCTACACACCGCTCATCAAGCCATGCTGTGCTGGTGTCCCACATACAAAATGGAGGAAGATGGGCACAGATGTTAGCTCAGGGCCAATCTACCTCAGCAAAAAGAGGAAGATTGGCAACGGATGTTACCTGAGGGCCAACTTTCCTTACATAAACACACAAATTACCACCGAAATTAAAATATATTCAAAAACATCCTCTTTTATAAATGTATAATCTATTTAACAACCCAATGTGTTGTTAAATACATCTTTCTTTTATCTTTTCAATTATTTCATTAGAATTTTATATTGATATTTATTCACTGTGAAAAATGTAAAATTATATGGATGGATATGGGGCAAAACACTAAAGTCCATCTACAAAACCAAACAAAAAGGACCAATTCACTCCCATTCTTAGAAATAATACCACACATATTATTCTGAAAATTATTTTGCACATCGAGTTCTCTTAGAGATCTTTATTGTGTGTAAAGTTCATTGTTTTTAATTGTCACTTACATTTCCAAAGTTTGGATTATTATATCCATTTGTTTATATTATAAATAATGCAATGCAGAAATGATGATTTTGTAAACAAGTCTATAATACTCATTTTCTTTTCTTGCTATTATAAGCAATGTGCCAATGAATCATTTTATAAACATATTTTTTCATGTACATGTTATCATTTTTGTAGGATACAACCCCAGAATTGGAAATGGTGGCTCCATGATTATGCGCATTAATATTTTTGTTCAAGATGTCTAGGTAGCTCTCTTAAACACAAAATTAATGTTCATTCTCAACAAGATATGGGAGTACTTATTTCACTACACTCTTGCTTTTGAAAAATCAAATGGGTGAATGGCATCTAATTTTCTGTTAATTTTCATGTCCCTGAATAACAGCATGCTTGAATATCAGAAGATATTTTCATTTTTTAAAGTTGTGTGTTTTATCTGGCTGACTTTCTTAATCATTAATAACGACTCTGAAACAAATGGCATTTATACTGTCAAGCAAGAAAAATTCTTTTTAGTGAGAAAAAGAAGGCAAAATAATTCAATTATTTTCAGTAAAACTAGTGTGAACCAATGTGAGCTGGTCAGAAGGGCTCTACTTCTACCCAGAGATAATCTGCTCTGAATATAGATAAAGTGTGTTTGTGTTTGGGTAATTAATTCAATACAGATAACATCTATGTGTCCTAAAAGACGTTCTCAACTAATAAATTTATAAACTGATCTGACAGGCTTATTTTTGCTTTGAGCAAGGGTGTTTTAAATCATGGCAGCCATAAAAGAGGGGCAAAAAATCTTGAGTCCACTTATAAATAATGAGTGTGGAGTGACGATATTTTACAAGATAATCTCATGAGACAGGGCTTAAATTATAAGGAGGGCTTAATCCACGTTATAATCCACATTATAAAGGTGGAAAAGCACACATTTAGAAGCACTGGATTAAGCCATTTTAATGCAGTGGATAAATATCAGACCAATATTAATACATGCTCAAATTACACAGGTCCTTGGGAAATTTCTCTCTCAACAGTGAAAACTAAAATCACCTTTGTGTATTATAAAATATTAGTGATATTCGAAATTTAGCTTACGTTCCAATTTGATCAGGAGGCAGATAATGTGATATTTTCACATGATAAATTAGGATCTTCCCCAGTTTATTTGGAAATCGATACCTATAATAGGAATTACTAGGGCCTCATTAACCTCAGATTTATGAATGTCACTTGATATCTATTTTCTGACCATACAAGAGTCATATAAAAATGTTAGAAAATTATTCTAATAGATAAGACTGCTGAGGCGCTAAACTCACTTTAAAATTATAAATTCCAAGTAATGTTTCTGGATCTTATCAAGAATCAGAGGCAGGAAAGTTTAGCTTCATTTACCCTAAAGGATAATGTGTAATCCTAAACCCAAATCTTATTTGCATGTATGAAACATCCTTGTTCTTTCCTCACGTAACATCACAAATGACGGTTATTTAAAGAGTATACGGCAACCATAGTTTATATCTTTAAAGATCCAATACAATAGATGTGAGTTCACAAACCAGTGACTGACTCTCTGGTGCATCCGGAACAAACACAAAATGTTTAGTTTTTCTGAATGAAAAGGCGAGTTTGGTGAATCCTTCCAGGCCACAGTCTATTCTGATATAGTTTTTCTTGAAAGCATTTCACAGCACAGTATTGTTTGAAATATTACTCTTTTAATGAAAGACAAATATTTTTGATAAATATGAAGAAGTAAATTTGCATATTTAAACCCGTACTCTCTTAGATCACACAGTGTAGACAGCTCTAGAAACTGTAAGAGCGGCTAACCTAACCTGGGAAGTTGATGAGTAGTGAAGATGTTTACCTGTTTTAGTTTAAACAATAACTTGAAGTAAAAAGAGATTTAAAGTTTTGAAAATATCACATTGCCTATATTTTATGATTATTCAGTTTTAAAAAGGTTACAGCAAAACAATAAAACAAACGAAAAATTACCCTGTGGTACTGCAACCAGGGTTCATTGTACATCTATTATTTGTCATGTTCTGAGCTCACACACTATGGAAGAAAAGCACTACAGTCAAAATCCATAACTATTTAGAGGAACTTTAAAAAATATTTTTCAATGGGTCTTTTTGGTAATCTTTCAAAACTACACTAAAAATGTAAAACAATTTAAAAGTATTCAGTCAATTGTCTTTCTCTTTCCAGCTCCTCAGCCCCAGATTCCAAAATTTTTCCAGAGACAGTAACGTCAAAAGATTTGTGTTATCTCCTTCTAGCAAACATCCTTGCTTTTTTTTTAGGAAGATTAGCCCTGAGCTAACTACTGCCAATCCTCCTCTTTTTGCTGAGGAAGACTGGCCCTGAGCTAACATCCATGCCCATCTTCCTCTACTTTATACATGGGACGCCTACCACAGCATGGCTTTTGCCAAGCAGTGCCATGTCCACACCCAGGATCTCAAGTGACGAACCCCGGGCCTAGAAGTGGAATGTGTGAACTTTTAACTGCTGCGCCACCAGGCTGGCTCCAAACATCCTTGGTTTTTTAACTCAGGGTGACATACTATTCATATTCTCTGTGTTCCCAGTAATAAATCTTGTAGAGTTTTTTCTTTTTCCTTTCTTTTCTTTTTTTGAGGAAGCCTGGCCCTGAGCTAACATCTGCGCCCATCTCCCTCCACTTTATATAAGGGACGCGAGTCACAGCATGGCTCCACAAGTGGTGGGTAGGTCCACAAACTGGTGAACCCCGGGCTGCCGAAGTGGAACGTGCAAACTTAACTGCTGTGCCACCGGCCGGTCTCTAAATCTTCTAGTTTTGCTATGTAGTCTTTCTCGGTGTTTGTATGTATGTGTGTGTGTGTGTGTGTGTGTGTTTTCTGATTTCATTAAATATAGTTTCTGTTTCCTGAACTTCTTACTTTTGGTTGGTTTCAGAGCAAAGAAGGAGTCAGAAGTTTGCCCTCCTGGAAGGAGTGAGTTTTGATCTGGAAGACATAGGAACATAGGGGCACTGTCAAAGACAATGGGGTTGGATCAATTTGTCTTAATACACAGAAGCTAAAACAATGAAATTATTTTGGAGAAAACCAATCCACATATTTGGTAAAAAAGAATATTTTACAGTAACGTCAATTTAAAATTGATGATATAGTGATGGTGCATTAAGAAGGGGAGGTAAATTGCTTAAAAGGGAAATTGAGGGAAATCAACTTGATATTAAAAAACAGATAAAAGCATAAATGGAAATATTTTGAAGCTTGGTGCCTTTAGTGAGGTCTAGGAATAGTTTAGTAAAGATAGAATGAGAGTTAAAATAAATGAGTACCCAAACTATGAATGGAATGAGTATTCAAAGAAGAGTGAGAATGATAAGCAATTCATTAGTTAGAAAATGAAGATGTTAGCTTAAATAAGAGATGAAATATCCAATATGCATTTGATGTTTTTCTCAGTGCTATTAAAACTTTTTCTAATTTAAGATTTCTTCATTGAAAAGATGACAAATTGGCTAGCCTAATAAGCCATATTTATAATTCCAAGTGATCTGTTTACTTTGACCTTTTTAATCTTAAAAAAATCGAGACTGATTCTAATTGCTGTACTTAAGCCAACCTAATAAGACACCTGGTGACAGATTGCACGTGAAGGGAAACAAATCATGGGAAAAATTTAAATCTTTCTCTCATTCTTGCACTGAATTCTTTAACTTCTTCTAAGTAAATGATATGCCACTAGATTCTTGAAAATGACATAGCTAGATATTTTGAAACTCCTGAAATATTTCTTTATCTCTTCATTGTGTTTTATTAATTACAAAATGAACAGCCTTTTAGTTACATGAAATTTAAATAAATTTTTATGTCTACTGATGTACTTATGGATTTTATCGATGTAGACAAGTCACCTGAGAAATAAATGTTCAATTAAAAAAAGGGCTCTTTTTCTTTTCTTTTTGGTGAGGAAGATCAGCTCTGAGGTAACTCCATTACAAATCTTCAGCTCTTTGCTTGAGGAAGATTGTTGCTAAGCTAACATCAGTGTCACTCTTCCCCTACTTTTGTATGTGGGCCACTGCCACAGCATGGCTTGATGAGTGGAGTGTAGCTCTGTACCTGGGGTCTGAACCCACAAACCCTGGGCCACTGAAGCAAAGAGTGTGAATTTAACCATTACACCACCAGGTTGGCCCCCCCCCAGAAGGGGCTCTTTTTAAAACCCCCGTATACGACAAAGAAATGAAAAGCATAGGCATGTGACCTTGCTTACCCTAGGAAGTCTGTTCAGTGTTCATGGAAACATCATGTACAATGTTCATGGAAATGTAAAGATCCTTGGAGTCAAAACAATTTGTGTTAAGTCCAGCTCTGGACTATTTGGGTGACACTGAGACAGTTGGTTTACCCCTTTGAACTTTATTAATTAACATGACTAAAATGGGATTCTAATACACACATTATCAACTATACTTTTCCAATTTCTTTACTCTTTGGTATAATACTTCTTTTGAGCATTTCCTCTATTTTGGGCAAAATTATAAGTTCTACGGATACAAAAAACACCATAGTTAAAAGCTCTATTTTCAAGACTTACACACCAGTGAAAGGAGAACAATAAAGTAATCAAATAAATCAGATAAGTATCAGAGAAAGATAAGTGCCAGAAAGACAACCAAACCAAGTAGTGGGAGATAGCGGCTGAGAGGAAAAGGATTAATTTGGATATCATAGTCAGGGAGAACTCTATGATGAATGGCACTTAGATGAGACCTGAGTGATAATTAAAGTGAACCGTGTGAAATTTTGAAGAACACTGTAATATCCAGAAAAATAAAGTTGTTCAGGAAGGGTTAGGGAAGTGCAAAATGAGTGGTGGCAAGATCGATGAAATTATAACAGTTGATGGATCTGAATAAGATCAGTGTGGCTGGACAAATAATGAATGTGAGAGTGTATAGATTAAGATAAGGCCTAAGAAGGGGACCCCTGGTCATGTAGCAGTTAAAGTTCGTGTGCTCCGCCCTGGCCACCTGGGGTTTGCCAGTTCAGATACCTGGTGTGGACCTACGCACTGCTTATCAAGCCATGCTGTGGCAGGCGTCCCCCACATATAAAGCAGAGGAAGATGGGCACAGATGTTAGCTTGGGGCCAATCTTCCCTAGCAAAAATAGGAGGATTTGCAGCAGATGTTAGCTCAGGACTAATCTTCCTCAAAAGAAAAAGAAAGATAAGGCTTAAGAAGAAGGCATGGGTCAGGTCATATAGAGCGACCTGGTAAAGGTTTAGGGTTCTATTTAATTAAAATAGGAATGAATTTCTTTTGATAAGATCACCCTGGTTCTTATATCATAAGGAAAGAATGAACACAAAGAAAATATGTTTTAATATATTTTCTCATGTAGTAATTTTGACTCAACATATGATAATTTATAAAAACCACTGGCATTTGCAGACCTAGCTACCTCTAACTTCCTTATCCCTTAATCCATCCATTTTGGGCTCTAATATTAAAAATGATAGGACTTCATGAACAAGAATCAAAGACTGAAAAGATATATCCATCAACTATTGCTGCATAACCAAAAAGGGAAGAAACCCTCATTTGAATATGCAATGACATGTAGTTCTCATATGTTCTGTGGGTAGGCTGGAGAGGTTCTGCTGACTCAGCTGGTTAGGAGACTCTAACGCTCAGGCAAGGACTGGGTCGGCTACACGACCCACTAATATCCCTTGGACCAGTGAGCTAGCAAGGACATGCGCTACTCATGGTAATGGCATAGAAACAAGAGCCTAGGCTCAAAATGGGCACATTGTCACTTTCACATACATTTTATAGGCAAAAGCCAGTCAACCATGCCTGAAGTCAAGAGAAAGGGAGTGTACCCTGACTTTAAAAGGAGGAAATGCAAAGTTACATGGCAAAGAGAATGTATACAAGGAGACAAGAAGAATTGTGAACAATAATCCCATCCACCAGGAATAGAAAGGCTCTATTTTCCTGAGTGGCACAAGAACATTTGAAAAAAGAAAAAAGAAGAAGAAAGTAAAAAAGAAAAGGAAAAACCTTGATAAGTAAGTCCTGAAGAATTGTTTTTCCTTGCAATCTACCCTTTCTTACTTGTAACCCTCATATTCAAACTTCATGTATCTAATAATGTTTGCCATCACATATTCAAGTTTGAGTCAATAAATCTAGCTTCATCATTTAATATCTCCTAGAAAATCTGTACTCTACACTCACTGATTAAAACCCTTTAATAGATCTGTAATTAAATGCAAGCATAATTTCCCACATCACAGTTCAAACTTAAAATACTCAACTTTCTGTAGCTTCCTGGGCCGATGTTGACAATGTCACTTTATACTTCTACACATTTGTTTATGTTATTTCTCTACTATGAAATTTCTTCCAAATAGTAGATAGTCAATATGTATTATGAAATTAAAGTACTAAAAAGATAACATAAGGGGTACTATATTGTTTCATATACTAAACAAAAACACTGACTTAATTATAGCACAAACTGATATTGCCAACTTTAGCAATTGGGCAATATTTGAAACAATTTCAGTAAAATAAATCCATGTTACTTTAGTTTCATTCAACAAAATATAATTCTGAGGAGTGGAGAATTGGGAGATCATTCTAGAAAATGTGATACAGAACACAATTTGTCTTTCAAAGAGGTAAAAATGTAAATGTAAACAGTGTAATTCTCTAATTGTAAAGAAAAAGAACATGACAAAAAGGAGAAATCCTACAGATTACAACTGAGAGCAACTTAAAGAACAAATAGAAGTTTGACAGACGTGTGAATGCTGCATATTGCTCTACCAGGATCCTCATAAAAGGACCATTCACATCTGATTTTCATTTGGATTTATGAGAATTATTAGTAAAAACAAAAGTGTAAATAATTATATACTTATTAAAATAAATCTAAAGACTCCACCATTTGGTGATAATGATGGCATAAAGTACTACAGCTTTATGTATATGTAAAATATACACAAAATATTTTATAATATCGAGATATCCATGTTACATATCTTATTACATGTCTTGTTATCAAAGAAAGGAACAAAAATGAAGAAAAAAGAAATGACTACTGTGCTATAAGAATCTGAAATTCACCTGAGCTGGTTTGTTTAAGGCAGAGATATACTGACATGGTATTGACATCTAGACAAGATATGTAATGTATTGATTAATAATGACTTTTTTGGTAACCATGGATCCAAGGCAAATTTCAGGGCGGTTTGTACTAGCTTGTCAGTGTGTTTTATTGATAACATTGATATTCATGATTGGCAGCTAGTTTTAGTGAGAACTTTACAGAGTTCTGTCATTGAGGCTGGTTATGTAGCAAGAATGTGCCTATCAGACCAGCAGGGTATAATAAGTCCTAACTGGGAATCCATATTGGGCCCCCTGGTCCCAAGGCATTCCATGATCTATCCTTAGTTCCTGATTCAAGAGAGAAAGTATGTTCTTTATTACACAATAGAGGGAAGACAACTGGAGTCTGTGTCTGGTCCTTTTGATTCTTGTTTGTGGGGCAGCTTTTGGAATGAGAACTATACTTACTCTGATACTCTTGTGTTAAACTGTGAAACTGTAGTTTCAGAGACATTGCCATTTAAAGTCCTGTTAGTTCTCTTTAGGAATCAGATTTCTTTGACTGCCATCCTAGTGCAATTACAAATGTTATTACTCTAAAGAAAATAAACCTGTTTAGTGAAGTCAAAATGCTTCTCTCTGGCAGGTGGGCAAATTCACTTAATGATGGGGATCTGGGGGGTCACATTTTAAGCCAGTGTTTCTTTTGTTCCACGTTGATTGTGTTAACTATCTTGCACGTCATGAACCAGATTTCTGAATGTACTTGGAGAGACTCTCAACATATTTTTTAGCCGCTAAATGTGTAGTAAAACTGAAATTATTGCCAAGATGTGTGACTGCTTTGTTAAATAATGAGAGTAATAAACAAAGTTAATTAAAATCAATTCACCGCTACAAATAAATTTTGCTACTCTCACAGTATGAGATTTAACTCTTTTCAAAAACTGTTATATATCATTTGTTTCATATGTTTAAAATTTATTATTTTATAATTTGAAATGGACTCCTTTCTTCTTTGTAATTTTCCCAATTACTTTTCCCAAACATAAGGATTGATTAAAGGACAGACTTTACCATTTCTCTTCTACTTTTATCTAAGACAAGCCTTTTTATTTTTTAAATAGTTCTAAAATTAAAATGATATGTATTTATTTGAAATCTGCTTGCTTTTTTTGTAAAAAGACACAATTTAGTTGTTGCTTCACTTTCCTACATTCTTGATATTTTTAAAAATTCACATTCAAATTATATCTTTGTAGTTTAAGTCAGCTAGTTTAGACATTTGATCATGGCAATTAGGACATATTTATATTTGTAATCCAAACACTAAGCCGATAAAAAAAAATTACACCTGGTTTATTGTATGTCTATTGCACTGCCAAAGGGGATCATTTGATAACTAACTCTCTTGGAAATTTTGTGTTAAAATAATTAGTATCTATCTATCTATCTATCTATATCTATCTATCTATCTATCTATCTATCTATCTATCTATCTATCTACTTCATCTAAAATAGCCCTTTAAAGGATGCCTTCTAACAGGGGCACAATATTTGTCTGCTTTCTCATTTTACCAGCAGCATATTCCCCATCAAAAATAAAAAAAGCCACTGCTTTAAAAACAGATTGTTTCCTTTTATGTATATGATAGACTCAAGTAATTGTAAACGTAAGAGGATGTGCATTTTTTCAGAGGAGAAACGTATAAAGAAATCTCAGGAGATTAAATTTCTATTTCCTGCTTCAGCTGTTTGATAGGTAGTTAAAGGGAATGAGTTTCAAAATGTGGTACTATGTAGGTGATCACATCACATTTTAAAATAAGCATCTATCTACTTTACTCAAATCTTACATTTGAAGTGTGAACTCATATATTTTTATGGAGGTTAAGAAGATGTCCATAATGGTCTATGAACACACATAATAGCATGATTATTCAAAATATTTTCCATGATCCAAAATTTGTGATTCCACTAATGTGTGTTTTGTGCCTGCCTATGTTTTTTGTTTTAACAAAATGAACTCTATATCTAAGTCCATTCTACCTAGTTCATTATCTCTACTAGCCAACTTGCAACCATAATTCCTCTCATTCATTGTTGCTTCTGGTTTTGATTGATTTTACATGTTACTGAACTGAAGTAGAAAAACCCTGGGCAAAGGCTCTGAATCTATTTCAAAATCAACTCTATCCTCTCACAGAGCCATGGTTGTGAAATTCCAGGTAGCATATTCCCCGTTTTATTTTCCACCTCTTTGGCCACTAATCCTTGAACGCCTTTACAGTTTCATTCTCCTCAATCTGACTAAAAAAAGAGTGGAGCTCCTTGTCCTCTCTGTCCCTTGCCCTTTTTATTTTCTAATACTGTCTTGCCACTCTTGGTAATATCATCTACATCCACAACTTTAATTGCAGTCTATACATAGATAACTCTCAAATATATAATTCAATCCTTAAACTCTTTCTCAAGCTCTAGACATGTGTATTGAAGTCCTTATTTGTTCTCTACTATTAGATGTCTCAAAGTTTGCTCAGATTCATGTCCAAAACCCAAAACAGATCCTTGATCTTTCCTTTGATCAAATCAAGAAGTTTTCAAGTATTATTTCAGAGTTTCCTGTAGAACTTTTCAGTTCCTTCATGTAGAATCACAAATTGAAATTATACATGCATTTTTGATTATGTGATTGATGCTTGTCTTTCTTATGAGAATATAAACCCCGTTAGGACAAGAAGCATACCTCCTTCTGATCCACTTTCTTATCCTCTTTGTTTAACAGCATGTCCAGAATGTAATAGACATTTGAAAAATATTTATTGAACATTGAATGAAGTGATTCTGGAGGATGAATAGCAAGAAGAAGAGAAGATTGTGAAATACTCCTAAGCTTTTGTGACAGTAACAGGTCTAGCAAGCAAGAATTATGATTTTTATCAGGCAATAAGTAAAACAGCTTTGCATTTACTAAATTTATTGGTCTTATAACAAATAAATAATTCCAAAAATGTAATAGGCCTTTATTATATGTGTATATATAAATAATAGATAGATGGATAGATAGATAACATACAAATATATATAATTTTTGAAAGAGCAGCCTTTGGCTTGGAGGCATGTGGCAAGTTTAGGAAGTACTGGGGATTCTGTTGTTTAGAAAACACCTTGAGAATTTTGACACTGGTTTTGGTTTTTGAATCTTCTTTTTTAAAAAAAGGATATGCTAATTCCCAATGCATGGCCTAGCATGAAATGGTGCAATGTGTGATTGATCACTGGCAGTTTAAGTTTCAGCCCCACACTGGGCATATATTTTCTTTGTCAAATAATCTTTGTTGAAGGCATGCTGGTGTCTGTCTTTTAGAGATGAAAAGACAATTTAAATCAATAGGCCCCTAGAGCTCCAAAGAGCTTAATTCCCTTGTATGATTAAACTCATCCCTAAAGTCTCTAGTCCCTTGGTTTTAACATGGAATAAGATTCAGCACTTGTTTGTATGTGTGTATATACATATGTGTGTGTCTCTGTGTGTGTATATATATATGTATATACATGAACACAGTTATAAAGTCATCTCTTTTTTAAGCAGTAGGCTGTATTTTCTTTTTGGTGAAGAAGATTGTTGCTGAACTAACATCTGTACCAATCTTCCTCTATTTTGTATGTGGGACCCTGCCACAGCATGGCTTGATGAGTGGTACATAGGTCTGTACCCGGGATCCAAACCCACAAACCCCAGGCTGCCAAAGCAGAGTGTGTGAACTTAATCACTATGCCACTGGGCTGGCCCCAGGCTGCATATTTTTGAGGAACAAATATTCAAACTTAAGAAGAAATAGCACTAGAAATTTAATAATTTATTTCAGGAGAGTGCAGAACACATTTAATAAAACAGGAAGTCTTGTTGCATTATCAAGTTTTGTTGCATTAACAAAATGTCAAATGAAAAAATTAGCATATAGGTCTTATATCAAATAATTGATTAGTCATACCAAATAAGGCCACATAGCAAAAAAAAAAAAGGCCACATTTTTGAGATGATGATAAAAAACATGACATAATAATGTTAATGTTCACATATGGTTGGCTTTCTTCTGTGTATCACTTACCAGTGTATTTAATGAAGTCAAAGTCTTGGAAAAGGTTTGACAACAATTGTTTTTACCTGTAGATATTTTCAGTTGTTAAAACTCATGAACTACTTTGAAGTTTTAAGACTGTGCTAGACTTATTTTGGATTAACAATATTGTGGTTACATTGCATTTATTATAATAAAAATGCCAAGGTAATAGCAATTGTTGATTAATTCTGATTTACTTGCAGATTATTTTTTGAATCTACTTACAATTGAGTAGATTTCTAATTTTTTCATTCTGTAGGTACTTGTTCAATTTTTTCCCCTGTTTTTGAGAGCTTATGTTTCTCTAGTACTTTCCTTTTCCCAGATGGCTTGCTAAGGATATATACAGCATTCCACTTAGTCCTTTCAACTTTAGGACATGGATAATGGTTTGTCCTGACTTTATGAATGAAGATATGGAAATTCAGAAACTTGGCCAGAATCACAAAACAAAATTATAAAAATCACAAAAAAGAAAAAGACGAAATACTTTTATCCATGGCTGTCACCAGATCTACACTCTACTCTGTAAATTCCTTTATGACTTCAAGCAATCCTTTTCAAAATTGTGTTTGAGAAGCATTGGCAATTCATTTTTTAAAAGTTTCCCACCCTTTAAAACAGCACACAGATAAAAATAAAATACATCATCCTAATTTCTTTTGAATATCCCCAATATGATTCCATATCAAGGCTTATCATTTCCATTTCTCTGAACTTGAAAATATTTTACTGCGTATTTATTTGAAATATATTAGTCTTCTAGGCATATACATATATCATCAATTATGGCTATGGCTTCACATTATACCATCCTCTCTAATTGTCTGCATTTTTGGTATTTTTGTTTCTGTTTTTGTCTTTAAATAACACTGGAGAACAGTTAACTCTTTAAGTCAATTCTGATTGTTCAATATGTCACTGTAATATCTTATCAGTTGTACATCATATAGTGTTTTTCTCGGTTTAGAATAGAATATTGATTGTATTATGCAAAAACATCTTATATTGCTTATTAATTTTCATTCAACAGATATTTTAAAGTAAATTCTATGCTTAAATAATGTGTGAGTTGCTAATTTATTGTTTTTGATGAGACTGACTTTAATGAAAATTAATACTTTACAAATAAACGGTCACTTTTGAAAATTCATAAAAAAGTTAATAGGTTAATTAGATTTCTGATTTTTTCAGATATTTAAACAACTTCAGAGAATGAATTTTTAAAGTATAATCTAGTAGTTTAGAATCTTATGTTTCTATAACTTCGATATATTGATCACAAATAATCCTTATTCATTGATTTAATTCTATCTTTTAAGGTAATGCCTTTAATCAGACTTGATGGTGAAAGTAAATCCTGGAAAGTAATAAAGTTGAATCTTAATAAAGATTTTATGTGTCATTTAAAAATAGCTACTGAGTTCTTATTATGTAGGAACCAATGTGCTAAATGCACAGATAAATATTCTACTTTCAAGAAATTAATAATTTAATAAATCAGTAATATGTGTCTTAGTGTCTTAGTCTGCTCAGTCTGCCATATCAAAGCACCATAGATGGGAGGCTTAAACAGCAGGAATTTATCTCCCACCGTTCAGAAGTCTGGGAAGTCTAAGATCAAGGCACCAGCCCATTCTGTCCCCTGGTAAGGGTTCTCCTCCTGGCTTACAGACAGCCACCTGCTTGCTGTGTCCTCACATGGTGGAGAGAGAAAGAGAGTTAGCGAAACAGAGACAGGGAGAGAGACATGTATTACAAGAAATTGACTCACACATTATGGAGGCTGAGCAGTCCTACACTTTGCAATTGGCAAAATGGAGACCCAGGAGACCAATGGTGTAGTTCCAGTCTCAGGTCTAAGGCCTAACAAGCAGGAGAGCCAATGATGTAAGCTCCAGTCTGAGTCCTAAGGCAAAAGAAGAGTGATATCCCATTTCGAAGCTAGTCAGACAGAAAGGACAAATTCTCCCTTATCCCTCCTTTTGCTTCTATTCAGGCCTCCAATGGATTGGATAAAGTCCATCCACATCGGGGAGGGCAACCTCTTTACTCAGTCTACAGATTCAAATGTTAATCTCATCCAGAAACATTCTCACAGACATTCCCAGAATAATGTTTAACCAAATATTTGGCTCCTTATGGCCCAGTCAAGTTGACACATAAAATTAACCATCACAATTTGGGTCTAAATAAGCTTCATATCAGGCAGAAAGTACCAAATGTCATAAGCTAGTTGGAAAAACTATCAAAACTGGATGTTTTGATAGCATGTAAAGCTGGGAACTATATTCCCCTGAACACCCTCTCATGAATGGATCCTCGTTAGATTTGTCCAAGAGAGGAATTTGTGTGAAATTTGGAAGTTGGAAGAACAGCAGAGGCCATTATTCACTGAAGGCTGTCACAGTCAGACCCTGCGATGGACAGAGGTGAGTCTCAGCTTGTCTCTTTCTCCTCTGTTCCATGTTTATCATGTCTCCACAACTGCGGGCCTTACTCGCCAACAGCAGCTCCTGATCCACCACCAAGCACTCAGGTGAGGCCCACAGAGGCAGCAGATGAAATGACCATTTTCACTGATCTCTCCATGAGCTCCCACTTTGTAGTCCACTTCACCAGCCAGATTAGCTTCATGGATATTCCTGTAAACTCTGACTTCTTCACTCATGCCATGGCTGCAGGTGGAAAGTAGGTGACTTTTCTCTGATTCTCTGACTTACCCCTTCCAGACTTTAACCTCTCCGGCATCTCTCTCGTTTCTGTTATCTAACTTCTATAATACATCTCTCATTCCCAAAATACTTGTGGTGGTGTGCATTCTAGACGTTAAGGATATAACAATGTCTACTGTCCATAGAGCACACACTATGTTGTGACTCTTAGATACACTTTATATTAAACTTACCCTGCTGGATAGGCATTATGATCCTTGTTAATTGGATGAGAAAGCTGGGACTAAGAGAGGTTACAAATTTTTCCCAAGCACGAAGAGACCACAGGTCATAGAGCTAGGATTACACCTCAGTTCTGTGTTCTTTCCTATCTGCTATAACAATTCACTACGTAAAAATGTGGAAAGGCAAATGGCAAATTAACCTAAAAGCCAGATACTTTAACAGTGTGAGGTGGCTGGATCCCTGACAAAAACTACATCTAATACAGAATAGAAGTTGGCAGTCGTTCTGCTATAAAGATGGAGCTATCTCAAAATGTGTAAAGCAGATGATCTCGGTAAAACAGCAATTTCTCCTCTAGATTTAGTTTGCTCATTGTACCCAAAGAATAGAGTACAAAATATATTTCCTAAAGCGCTTGCTTCTTCCAACATTTTGGTGGACAGCAGGCTCTTAGCATTGTGCCGTGTTCTGCCTTGTGTTGTTGGCTGACAGACGTAAATCCTGCTAGAGCTATATTTCCCATCAACAGATATTTAAAAGTGTTTTCACTCTGAGGATACTCGAGTCTTAAGTTTCTGACCTTTGTCCTCATGCAGAATCAAAAGTGTTTCCATATTGTTGTCTCCTTGACTCATCTCAATTATAACAAAACAAAATAAATCCTTAAGACAGAAACACACTTAGGACGGCTGATTTACTATTGTTCCGAGCTAACAAAAGTCTTTTTCTTTCTTCCTAGTGCATTTCAGATGTGATAATAACAAAATAAATCTCTTAGAAACAAACAAATCTCTTTGGGACCTAGAGAAAAGCTCTTAAAAGAGTCATTTTAAGATACCCAATTTCCTCTCTTCCGCATTTGGATGTTCAGATAAGTTTTGGAGAGAAAGACACTTAAAAGAGTAGATGTCAGACACTTTGTCTCCTTTTGGGGACACTTTGTGAAAAACAAACCACGTAAATGCACTGCCTAGTAGCTCATTGTATATTTATCTGTCTCCCCCTTTCCTTCCAAGGTGCCAAATGTGTTCTAATGGACTCACACTTAGACTAACATTTCTATATAATGAAAGCAAATGACTTTGAAAAACATATAATAGTGTTTACCCCATACAATTCCAGAGAGAAATAGACAAATATGTTTCTCTCCACATTGCCTTCTCATTTTTTCTGAATTTGTACTTTATCCATTGTCACCTCCACATTGTGATATTACTGCAGTCCTGCAGAAAACTTGAGCTTATTTTGATGAAAACCAAACTCCTCATTCTTCATGCCTGCTCCCAAAGCTCTCTTCAAATGCTTCCTTGTCCTAGCTAATAAATGGCTGTGCATTCCCTGGATCTCCTCGTTGCCTCCCATACATCCTGACAGGGTGCTGGAGAAACTTGCTGTCCTGAGCCACCCCCAGGCACAGATAAGAGCACCGAGTAAAAGCTGTTGTTTCCGCTAGCCAAAGGATGGGTAGCTTAATGACAGAAAACTTTTTTGGCAATAGTCACCCTGTTCCAGCCAAACACCAATAGAAAAACTGCACCCCCGTCCCCACATCCTCCACTGCTGTGGCTTCAGCAGGGCCTAGTGAGGAGCTGATCTTCAAACTCCACCCCCCAACCATGGAAGCAGGAAGCAGAGTGGTGTCAATTGGATCTAGCAAGGAGCTGGTTTTCCACCCCTCAGACAGTAGAGGTAGGTGGGAGGTAGCACTCTGATTTCCTCCCAAGGTAGGGTTAGTGGGGTCCAGGAACTGAGCCTTCTCCACTCTTGGGCAGCACAGAGACTCAATGAGGCAGGGCAAAGCAAGATTAGTTAACACTCTGCTCCACCCACAGCGCCACTCCCATCACCAGCTTTGGGGAGAACTGAGCCTCCATATCCACCTGGCACCCATGAGGCAGAACAAAGTCTTGGGAGAAGAGCTAGTTGACATTCTAAGCTTCTCCCTTCCCCACCCCCAATGTCAGCAGGGCCTCACTGGGAACTGAGGCCAAAGGAAGTGGTACAACATCTTCAAGTACTGAAAGAAAAGAAGGGTCAATCACAAATTCTATATCCAGTGAAATGTATTACAAATGAAGGAGAAATATAGATAAGTTTACATGAAGGAAAAAAGTTTTTGTTGCTAGAAAACCTATTGAAGAATGCCTAAAGGAATTCTCTGGACAGAGAGAAACGATAACAGAAGAATGCTTGGAACTTCAGAAAAGGAAAGAAAACAACATGGACTAAAAAACGAAAGAACAACAGAATGACTACCCTTCATCTTGTGTTTCTTATATCATGTTTGATGGGTGAAGCAAAAATTAGAATACCATCTGATGTGATGCTGAATGTATGTAGAGGAAATACTTAAGGCAATTAGATTTAAAAAGTAGGATGAATAAAGGTATCTTTATGAAAATAAATGCAGGTCTAATCATGTGACTCCCCTCCATAAACACTTCCCATGCATAAAATTGCACTTAGGATAAATTTTTAAATTCTTAATAAACCTGAAAGTAGAAACTTCTACTTACTCTGGTGACAGCCACATCTTTTGTCTTCACCTTAAACCGCTTTCATCCTCCCTTTCTGTGCTTCTCTTGCTCTTGGTTGCTTTCACTTTCCATCCAAGACTTTCAAGTATATGTTCCAATTTCTGAAATGCTTTCCATCTACTTTCTCTTACTCATTCTTTAAGGTGCAATCAAAAGTCACATCCATAGTGAAGACTTCTCTGACTCCGACCCAATTTAAGTTAGATACCTGATCATATTCTTTCACTACCCCCATTCCATTCCTTCACAGCATGTAACAGGTTGCCACTATGTGTTTGGGCAAGTTATTTTTTATATCCTTCCTCACTAGACTTTGCTCCATAGAAGCAGACATCATGTTCTTTTCACCACTATATCCTCAGTGCCAGCAAAGAGCTTGGTCCAGAGAAGGAATTCAGTAAGAACTTGTTCGACCGATGAATGAAGTAAATTTGATTTTTCCCAGGGATTTTGTCTTAAATGTATTTGAAATTATAGGCAGAATATCTGATGTCTAGATATTGTTAAGGGCTTATAAAAATGTTTAAGACCTGGATGAAAAGTTATTAATTCAAAAATATGTAATAAAATATATTGTAACAAAAAAAGTTTGCATAACTTATTCAAAAATACCAAGATCAAGGATGTCAAAGTACAGCTGAGACACTGTTTCATAGTAAAGGGAACTCTAGATTCATGAAGACTAATCACAATATATGATTCTGAATTGAATCATGGACCAGACATTTAAAAAGGTATAGATAATATTATTGAGACCATCAGCAATATTTGAACACGAATTGAGTATAAGTTAATAACTAAATTATTAATAGAATGAGATGTGATGCCAAATTACTCTCAAATTATTTGGAGAAAATGAGAAAATAGACTACGTGTATATGTATGGAGAGAAAAAGAGTGCAAATAAGAGAGTGAGCAAGTGATAAAATAAATGGAGAAAATGTTAGCAATGTGTAAATCTGGGAAAGACTATATGAGAGTTCTTTGCACTATTCTTTCAACTTTGTAAATGTTGAAATTATACCAAAACACAAAGTCTCAAAAAACAATCCTTCTGATGTAGTACTATTTGTGTGTATTTTTTCTTTTGTTTCCCTTGCCTGAATAGACGTGGTATTCAGAAGGATAGTGCTAAGATCAATGTCAAAGAGTGTACGGCCTGTATTTTCTCCTAGCAGTTTTATGGTTTCAGGTCTTCCATTCAAGTGAGTAATCCATTTTGAGTTAATTTTTGTGTATGGTGTAAGATAACGGTCTATTTTCATTCTTTTGCACATGGCTGTTCAGTTTTCCCAACACTGTTTATTGAAGAGACTTTCCTTTTCCTTTGTATGTTTTTGGCTCCTTTGCCGAAAATTAGCTGTCCATAGATGTGTGGTTTTATGTCTGGGCTTTCAATTCTGTTCCATTGATCTCTGTGTCCGTCTTTCTGACAGTCAAAGGAAACCATGAAAAAATGAAAAGACAACCCACCAACTAGGAGAAAACATTTAGAAAGGATCCATCTGATAAGGGGTTAATTTCCCAAACATATAAATAACTCAACAACAACAAAACAAACAACTGAACCAAAAATTAGCCAGAAGATATGAACAAACATTTTTCCAAAGAAGATATATAGATGGCCAACAGGCACACAAAAAGAAGTTCAACATCGCTAATAATTAGGGAAATGCAAATCAAAAGTACAATGAGATACCACCTTACACCAGTCAGAATGGCTACAATTAACAAGACAAGAAATACAAATGTTACAGAGAATGTGGAAAAAAGGAACCCTCATACACCACTGGTGGGAATGCAACTGGTGCAGTCACTATGGAAAATAGTATGGAGATTTCTCAAAAAATTAAAAACAGAAATACCATATGATCCAGCTATCCCACTTCTGGGCATTTTATCCAAAACATAAAATCAACAATTCAAAAGATTTTTGTACCCCTATGTTCATTGTAGCATTATTTGCAATAGCCAAGACATTAGAAGCAACCCAAGTGCTCTTCAAGGAATGAAGAGATGAAGATGTGGCATGAATATATATAATATATATATATATATATATATATTATATATATACAATGGAAAAAAACTCAGCCATGAAAAAAGACAAAATCATGTCATTTGCAACAATACGGATGGACATTGAGGGTATTATGCTAAGCAAAATATGCCAGACAGAGAAAGACAAATACCATATGGTTTCACACATATGTGAAAGTTAAACAAACACATGGGAAAAGAGAATAGATTAGTGATTGCCAGAGGGGAAGGGAGTTGGAGGAGGGCAAAAGGGATAAAGAGGCACATATGTATGGTGATGGATACAAACTAGACTATTGGTGGTGAATATGATGCAGTCTACATAAAAGCTGATACAAAATAATATACACCTAAAATTTACACACTGTTATAAGCCAGTATGACTTCCATAAAATAATTTTTAAAAAATTATTTTTTCAGGTTATAGAACTAATTATCTAACACACTGAAATTACATATTCACATATAATTCTTGAAAATTCTTCTTGAAGTTACAGTCTCACTGATAAAGAGATCAATTAATGCTAGAAACTCAAAATTAATCAGAAAGAATAAATATTAAATAAAGGATAAGCATTTGAATTTACTTTAATATAATTTATGATCAATGAACCTATAAACAGAGTGTGAATCAAGTTACATTTCATTACATATTCACAGGTATGGAATATATTTTTTCCTACGGCACTAGACAAGACAACAATTGTGAACAACAGAGCAAAAATTTATGTATTTTAAAAGATGTTGAAATTTTACAGAATAATGAATCCCTAGCATTTTAACTATACTGAGAATTAGAAGATTAGGACGGGTCCTGTGCAGAATGAGTCATTGTCCTCATTGACAGGACAATACATGTGGATCATCTTATCCATAATCACAATAGCAATTATTAGGAATTTTAAGAAATTTTATAGGAAAAATTAATTAAACATCTGCTATTTTTATCTCAGTTCCCTGAGATTTTTGAAAAAATATCTCATGGTAGGTATAACTTTATATTTACTGACAATTTATTCAATTAAATAACTCAAGCTTACATGTAATGGTTTTTAAGTGTAGATCTCTCTCATTTATTCTGTTACACTGTAAGGTGCTTTGCTAAAAAATCTGGTTGAGATGAGACCATATAGTTATAAAATGGATTTTGCTTAAAACCTGAACTTTGTTATAACACAGAATGCCAGGTTAAGTTTGAAAATTTTGTGTGAACGAGACAGCGATCAACATTACCCAAATGAAAAGAAAATATATTTTGGCATTAAAGCTGAGGTTTATAAAATGTGGAATATGTATGCCAATCAAAAATAGAGCTCTAAGAAGGATGGAAAATGTGTGACATTATTGTACTAATTTGAGGAAGATGGCCACAGGCATAACTTATTCAGAGTTGAAACTTAGGTGAGAAATGACCAAGGTCTAAAATAATTATTTACTTTAAGTATGAAAATAAAGTATCAAGTAATAATTATCAAGTAAAAAGAAAGCTCAAAAGAGAAGTGAAAGTTAGTAATTAGAAAATAAAATACTTTACTAATCGAAGCCGATGTCAAAATTTTATTTATCCTATAACCACAAAATGATATCTATAATGATTAAGTAGCAGATCTCAACATACAGGAATTTTGACTTTTGATTATCGTGCAGAAAGCCAAAAAAATGATCACTCGTGCCCTTACAATAAGAAAAGCAACAAAACAAATCCTCCAAAGCATCTGAAATTTCACAGATTTTCTAAAATCCATCAGAGGGTTGAGGTCACAGGGCAATAAATTAACATCAAATCTAAGGAAAGGTAGGTACCTCTAAAGAAAGGTGAACAGGCATCTGTTTAACTGAGGCGGATGACACTGGAGACTGGTCAAAAGAATTCAGCTAAAAACTTTAACAAATTGCCAAAGGCCAAGTAGAAGACTATGGAATCATTAGGACGCAGACACCCAGGGTCTTAGCAGCCACTCACAGGCTTTTTTCCATGGATATAATGTAGGCTCACATATAAGCCTGGGGACAAGTGAGAGCCCTGAGAAACATACTTGGTTGGCCAGGCCTGGGGAGAGGGACAGCAGCCACTGCACAGAAGGCAAGGAGCCCTACGCGGATCCTTTCTCTCATCTCTATATGGAATTAAAACCTTAAATCATGAGGGGAAGGGCAGCAAATCTTGGCACACTGAGGACACTTGCAGAAACACAGTGTTGCTGGAGAAAAGGAAAAGAAAAATCCCTCTATTTCTAGGAGAGGAGAAGAAACATGTCCTGGGCATGGACCTCCAGCTGAGGACAGGGCAGAATGGTTGGGAAGATCTTCCCCCCACGACACAGGGACACAATACTGCCTGAGATTGAAGTTTAATCAAAACACTATAGAAAAAAGGAGAAAAAATAACACTAACGAAACAGAGCATCCAAGAACTGTAAGACAATATGTAAGGGTCTATCATCTGTCTAATTTGGATACCAAAAGGAGAAGAGAGAGAGAACAGGGTAAAGGACTATTTGAAGAAATAACAGGCATATTGTTTTACGCCAATCAATGACAGATCCTTACAGATTTAAGAAACACAAAAAATACCAAACCAGATAAATATCAAACTCACACACACACACACACAGAGTCATATCATATTGAAACTGCTTTAAAGGAAAGACAAAGAGAAAGATTTCATTGCAGTCAAGGAGGAAAACATACTCATTTCACATGGAGAGCAAAAGGAAGAATGAAAACAGACTTCTTATCAGAAACTATGCAAGCCACGACACAATAGAATGACATTTTTTACATGCCAAAAGAATAAACAAAACTGTGAAACCCAGTATTCTATACCCAATGCAAACATATTTCAAAAATAAAGGGAAAATAAAGACTCTCATGTAACCAAACATTGAGAGAATTCATTGAGACTAGATCTGTAGTTCAATGCTAAAGAAATGTCTTCAGGCAGAGGGAATATAACAGTAGATAAAAACATGAATCTATTTTTTTCTACACAAAAAATAGAGTGCTGAAAATGAAATAAAGGTTGATGTCAAAGTCATTTTTTCTTATCTTTTAATGGCCCTAAATGATAACTGAGGTAGTAGCGATATGTTGTGTGTTTGTAACATATGTAAATACTAAATATATGACAAAGAAACATAGAGGGGGAATGGGAGCGGACCACGGTAAGCTCCTTAGAAAACAGAAAAGCACAAGAACTAATAGTTGAGTTTGGTAAGGTTGTAGGAAAAAATCAGTATGTGACAATCAATTTTATATCTATGAACTAGCAATGAGAAATTGGATATTGAGCTTTATAAAAATACCACTTACAATAGCACCAAAAAAAGGAATTGTAGGTGTAAAGGTTTGGTGTTGATTTTGTTACCTCACAATTCCTAAAATGCAGGTGCAGCCATGCCCCGCTGTCTCTTGGGAATGTGTTTATTTTGCTTTTTTACATAAGGTAAGGAATGGCTTTTTCTGAGTTTTTGCTTGAGGACATAGAAAATTAAACTTTAACTGCTGAAAACGGAATAATCATGCTCTAGGGAATTGGGAATTTAAATGCTTCAGATGTTTCAGAAAAGCCTTAATAATCTGAAGTCTCACATCCTCATTCATGTAACACACGAGTTCTAAGACGTTTGAGGTTCACTTATTCCACATACTGAACTCTAAGAGCAGCATGTGCATATTTTTGAGCTATCAAATGTGTAATCTGGCAATGGTGTTTGAAGTACAAAATGCATTTAATAAACTAAAATGATTCAAGAAGAGCACATTGCACTTATATACTCTGTACTATGGGCTTCTAAAGAGAGGTGGGTGTGATGCTGTGAAGAAAAGCAATTCCATTCTCAGTAGGTTATCACAGTGTATTTTCAGAAGTTTCTAATTGAAGGCATGCTTCATTTGCCTTGGCTATAAAAAAACTTACATTTGCTCATGATTATGTCTGTAAATGCCCTCATAAAATGTACTTTAGCAAATACACACACACTTGCATGTGTGCACACACGTACATAGATACACACATTTTACAATTTACTAAGAAATCTTTTCATGTAGATTGCTTCTTGTTCCTTGTATAGTTTTTCTGAGATCTTTAAGAAAATAGAAAAATTACATATTAATATAAATTAACTTAAATGTATTGAACTATTAAATAACCCTGCAATTCAGATTTATGAAATTTTATTTTAAAATAGGAGAATGTCAGAAAGGATTTCCTAAATTATGTACTCCATACCTTGATTTTTTTTTTTATCAATGATTCAATGTTTTTTTTTTTAAGCTTTTTGCTTTGTTAAGATTTTCTTGAAAACGTCAATACACACACACACACACACACATTCAGATACACACACAAGGGAACAGATAATGTTGATGCACTATGTCCAGTATTTCACTTCATCTTGCCACTTTCTGGTTCCTTGTTTAGTTCTTATTGAGGAATACGGAGTGTATTAAAATATGCTCATATGTTTTCAAGATAGTTGCACAGGATTATAATTACTATTACAGAACAATAAAGTATTGAATTGGGAATTGAATAATTGCAGTGCCTTCGAGAACAAAGGTCATTATGTCAATCACTGATGGTATTCAGTTTCTTCTCTTCTCCTCTCAAGCCAGAGGAGATTACAGAACCCAGAATACTGAAATAATCTCCACCTTGAAACTCATTTACATGATCAGCTTATTTGCAATTCCTGGAAAATCTCTCCCTAATAAGTTCTCCTTTTAGGAATCCTACCCACTTTAAGATGTGAACACATTTCAAAAGTTAAAAATTACCTCAGGCATTATTGCCAAAGAAACATATGCCAAAAACTTGGATATGCCACTTAATAAACTTGTGACAAATTACCCAATCCTGTGAGCCTCAGATTCTCCAGGAGTCAAACTACAAAGCCACTGAATGTGGAGTTGCAAAACACTAAGAGTAGTGTTCTTTGTCTACAGTAAGACCTAGTCAATGATAAATATTATGAGTTTTATTACAGTGGAAATAGTTTATTTTTGGAGACAGAGAGAGAGATCTTTGTTAAAACAAAAGTTTCATTTGTGTGCTGCAAAAGTTTACAGTTTATAGATGATTACTCATGCTTTCAAAATATAGAGGTATCCAAAATCAATTCCAAGAAAGTCCTAAGTCCTTAATAACTATAGGCAATGAGCATAGCCACATCTAGGCATTATATATTATCATAATGTATCTGGAAAGGGAGAGGTGGAGAACTCAACGCAATAAGACATTCAATTAATAATACTAGAGCTTTAGTTCCAAATACTCATGTTTCTCTCATTCGAGCCTAACCTTGCTAGTAGAGCTAGACAGGGTGAAGTTCTCTACTCCTCAAGATCTTTCAAACTTATGAGGGCAAGAGGGAGAGGGGAAGCACATTATACAGGAAGAAATGCCAAAGATGAGCTTTTCAAATTAAAATCTAAGACAAAGATGGCCTACACGAACCCCTGAATTAGTCATTTATTTATCCATTCAATAACTGGCACCATGCTTGACAAACTTTGGAGATATAGTGCTGAGCAAGACAGAACAAGCATCTGCCCTCATGGGATGAACTGGGGAGTTCGTTCCTCATGGAATGTACATTCCTCATGAAAAGTATCGGCAGAAATGCGTTATTTTGTTGAAATTATTTACTTAGTGACTACTGCTCTAAGCAAGAAAGAAACATAATTTCAGAAAATCTTAAAAAATGGTTGAGAAAATGAAGCAGGGAGTTGTCTTGGGTGATCAGCATCGACTTCTGTTGGGACAGTCAGGGAAGCCCTCTCTGAGAGGCCACACTGGATCTAAGAAATGCAGCAGGTGGAGTTGTCGTTACAATCACTTAAAGAGATAGTCCCGAGGATAGAACGCTTTCCATTGTTTTGAACCCCACACTCACTCTGTGAAATTCTAAACATCATTGTGGGTTGAGGGGAGCCCTTCCAGATGGGCAATAGTTCAGATCAAATCCCAACCTACCAAGGATATCTGAATACGATACAGGAAACTAAATTTAGCAGTTCAAGTAAAAGATATCTAGAAAAACGATGAAATGAACAAAAGGAAAAGGGGATCATAAACACAAGAGAATTGATCATATTCTGAATATAAAGATCGAGGGTAAAGTAGAATAGAACCCTCAATATCTGAGGCTTGTGGTTCATGTATTAATAAATGTACTAATTTATGTAGGAATGTTTTCATTCATTCATTTAATTAATATATGTGGCATGTAGGGCGATACTAAATGAAGAGAAACAAGACAGAATATTCTCAATATAGCTTTAGAGCTGCACACTCCAATAAAGTAGCTACTAGCCACATATGGATGCTAAAATTAAAAATTCAATTTCTCAGTCTTATTAGCCCCATTTCATGTGTTAAATATTCAAATGTGGTTAGTAGGTAGCATATTGCACAATGCAAATACATCATATTTCGATCTCCACAGCAAATTCTATTGGACGGTGCTGTTTTATAGTTTTAAGTGTCAAAAAGATTTGCCAGTGTAATGTTTCAATGTGCTCCAAAACTCAGGGAGAAGGCCGTGGCTATTGATAAACATTTTAAATAATAATTATAAGACATCTAAGAAGACGTGAACTTAAGATGGGAGAGTTGAATACAAAACTCTACAGATTGTTCAAAGCAGTAGGAAAGGGCAGAAATCATGACAGAGATGGGAAAAAGGAGATGGGAGAAATTATGAAATCATCTTTTGTCACAGAAAACAGAGGAAAAAGTTAGCCTCCTAAAGGATTAGGCAGTGTAAAAAACAAACAAACAATTAAATGAAAAAACTGATAGTTACTGAAGACTGAAGATTAAGAAAAGACGACTAAACTTGTGGATTAGAAGCTCTAATATATTTGTGTGTGCAATACTTTCTTAAATTAGAAGAGTTGGAGATGAGAAGAACTTGGAGGAAACTCTAAAGTGTGTATTTTATTAGTAATACATTTTTAATTATTTTGGTTCATAGTTTGTAATGGGAAATGAAATGGTTTTGACATACATAATGGAGCATGGTTCACATAATACATTCAATGGGAGATTAAAATGCCACACCTAAGCAGAGGTTAATTGTCACCTTAAATATATCCATACCTACTATACACCTATATACAAACACACACACATTGTTGGAAGTGTGAGAAAATCAGATGTCTTGGAGCCCCTAACACACCTCTAGGATATGAGTAAGGGTAGATAAAATGTCACCAAATATAGTTTTAACAGAGATTCTCATTGAAATACACCTGCACTGAGAGAGTTTACCTTAACCTCTCCTCTTGTCACTGATAGTGCTGGTCGTGGTCTTCTTCTGACGAGCCCTGGATAAATAAGAAAGGGTCATAAGAACTTCAGTCCATCTAGAGTCTGCATTATTCTAACGCTGATAACCACAGTCCATTCCCAGGAGACCCTGTCTTACTAGGCTCTGTCAGTCCATACCAACATAAATATGATGAAGATACTTGATATTCCCTACTGGAGGAGTGTGTAGATCTCAAGCATGAGGTACCACGTAAGAGGAAGAAAGGTTGTAACTCTCTTTAGAGACTGTCTCATATCACATAAACAAATGTCACCAGATTATAACCATCTGGTTGAAGCAGAATGTGCTCCGTGGAAGCCAGCTACCTCCCAAGATCTCTCTGCTTCATCCAGATCTTCAAATCCTCTTTCCTTCTGCCCTTTCTCCTCTCTTAATATTTTTCAGTCAGCTTCATTCACCCTACCCTCTGGATACTATATTTCTCTCCAAGGAAGATGCATATTTTGTCTCTTGGTTCTTTGAGCATCATGACCTGGAACAACACCTCAGTCTTAAGTTAACGAGAGCCCCCTCTGTTCCAACTGGCAGACTTCATCAGAGGAAGATGGGCTTCAGTCCAATGAAGGTGCAAATGGATGGTTCAATTTTAGTTCAGTCTTCACTCCACAGAGAGCCATGCCTGCCCTCCTTGTCAACCACGTAAGAAGGAAGCAAAATGCGGCTCTCCAAGACAAGCTCTTATCTTTTCCTTGTCATAACAGTTGGCCTTTTTACTACATGTTAAGAAATATTGACACGTTTTTGCTTTTCTTTCTTATAATACAAAAGAAACCATTTTAACTACAAACGGCTCTCTCTTTGGTATCCAAGGTGATGTCAGTATCATAGATTATTTAAAACATCCTCTTTCTCTGATGCAAATGGAAGTAGCAACATTGGTGATATGGCTTACGTAAAATCTGATATTAAACATAAGCAAATACTCAAGGCACATTGCATAGACAGTCAATAAAACGATAGCAAAAGTATTAAATAATTACACAATGAATTTATATTTTATTAAATTTAAACTTTATATCACAAACTTTATACAGTTACTAGTAACGGTATGGAAACTGATACTCAGAACTAACTTTTCCTTATATCATTTCATTGGCTACCCTGTGGCAAATTGAAATATGAATATATTAAATGAAACCTGAAATCCCATTTTTGAATGGAAAACACTTCATTAGCTAGAGAATGTCTTTGAAAAAGCCTACTCACTGTTGACTTTAATATCCATTTTCCCCTTCTTCTTTAATGATAGAACACAAGAATTTTAGCTGAATGCATGGCTGCCCCAAATGAAGACCACAATTTCCCAGCTTCTCTTGCAACAACTTGTGGTCAAGGGCATAAGTCTTGGGAGTTGTGTGCAGAAGTTCCATGCACTGTTTGTGAGAAATGCCCAGATATAGAGAGCGCATTCTCCTTTTTGCTCTAAGCACGTGTCTACTGGGTGGAATATGTGTGTGATGGGTAGAAGCAGAACAGCCTCTGGGATTAGAAGGAGGACCGTGAGGACTGCAACACAGCTAGAAGTGAGATCGCTCCATCTGGACCGTGCTACTGCTCTGCTAATAATGGATTTCCAGAATTGTGACAAAAATTTTAAAATTTTGTCCCTGGCTAAATGTAATCCGTTTTATGATACTTTTTAAAAGATACAATGTGAATTGTGAGCACCACGTAGTGTACTTGCCCTCCTGTCTTTCTTTTTCTTTTTTTGTTTGAGGAAGATCAGCCATGAGCTAACATCTGCCACCAATCCTCCTCTTTTTGCCGAGGAAGACTGGCCCTGCACTAACACCCATGCCGATCTTCCTCTACTTTATATGTGGGATGCGTGCCACAGCATGGCCTGCCAAGGGGTGCCATGTCCACACCCAGGATCTGAACCAGCGAACCCCAGGAATGTGTGCACTTAACCGCTGTGCCACCGGGCCGACCCCACCTTCCTGTCTTTCTTTATTCATAAGTTAAATGGTTTAACAGATCCTTTTTTGAGAAGTGCATTCTTTTTCTAATCACCGGTTGCTCAGTAAGTTCGTGGTTTGATTGCTTACAGTATATAGAACTTTGCTAAGCAATATGAGAGTGAGAAGTACAAACTATTTTGGCTTTTCAGGAGGGCTGCTCTGTCTTGGAAGAACAGCCTCACTAGCTGTGTACCCTGAAGCTGATTGCATCACCTCTCTGAGCCTCGGTTTCCTCTGTAGTAAAATGAAGATAATAATATTACTGACTTTACAAAGCCACTATAAGAGTTAAATATGATATAAAACGAAAAGCTATTAATAGTGTGCTAGGCATCAAGGTCTTATTTAAAACTGTCAGTTATTGTTATTATAATGATGGAAATGAGCAATACACAGGATAAGACTACATTTGAAATGTACCACAAATGTTTTGTCACATCTCAGATTAATTTATTTAGATATTTGCTTACTGTAAACTTCAAAACAGAAAAAAAACGGATACTTTTGTGCTGTGTGCCAAAATGACTCTAAAAGTGAATCCTAATATAGGAAACAGGAATATAGGAAAATTCTAGGGCAGTAGGTGGTTTTAAAATAAAACGTAATCTAGTCTCAGTGAGATGAGTGCTTCTGAGACATTATTTTCACTTAAAATTCCTCCAGAACCCCATCTTAAACTCTAATGGATTAGGACTAATTTAGTAATTCTGGTATAATTTAGTAAAACCAGGTTTTCTAGGTTTTTTTCCTCCTAGACTTAGACAGTACATACAGTAAAATATTTAGCAGAGGTAATCTATTACCTAGAATCTGTGTAACAATTGGCATGTTCATATGATCTGTTTCTAAATATAAATATACAATTAATTGAATGATTTAAAAAACAGTTTACTACATTGGGAATATCTGGAAATTTACTTCATATTTGATTCAAAGAAAAACTAAGTTTGTCAACTCACGGAGATCATGAATACGTTGACTAATTCCAGGCAGTCTATGGCTACCAATGGTACAACATATGAGACTTAGCACAATTTGCCAAAAACGACAAAAAAAAAAAAAAACCGGAATCCCTGCTGAACACTTTTAAGTGGGGCACCTATCTTCAGATGCTCTTAGTTTGCATAATGGCTTCCCAAATGAAATAACATAGCAAGAAGCAGAGAAGTCTCACTAGTAATGCTTGACTTACTCCAATCGCTTGTGAACTAAAAGCAGCTGCGGACAGTGGGGGGTTGGTCTCTCCTTAAACACCATGTAAGTAACATGGATGAAGATATTATCTTTTGCTTTGATACAAAATGTTAAGAATCATAAAAAAAAAAAAACCCAAAGGGCTTGTAAATGTTATCAAACACTTTCAGTAAGGTAGTTAAATTTTAGGGGTATTTTAAATATTTTTGATCATTTTATTTCATCCTGTTTATTAGTAAGCTTTTTAAAATCACTTTTAAATCATTGTAATTATCACACAAATCTGAGCTGCTGTTTCTTTTTTCCCAATTACAGAAGATTCAAACCATGATTAATGAGTGTTATATAATTATATAACAATAGGGGATATTTGTGTCCTCTGTCAAATATCAAAATTTTCAGAAGTCAGGTCTTAGAAAATATTTTTTATCATTTCAAAAAGTAAAATGTAACACAATTGTCTGTGTTGTGATCATAGTCAATGTAACATTTTTGAATATCCGTTTCTATTTTTGGCAGGTGTGCATGTACAGATGTAATTAATAATATTCACAGTTCAGTAAAACTGCAACATTGCTTACAAATCAAATGTTGCTGTGCTTCTAGAATGTAACACAGAAATAGAGGACTGCATTTTGCAAAGGGAAACGAGAACATTTTTCAAGGGATTAACAGTAGTAGCAAGTTTTATGATTCAATAATTCGTGTTCATAAACAAAAAGTGCAATTTCCCATCTGTTAGTTTTTGTTTTTCCTCCTCAGTTGTTAAACATATACCCATCAAAAATGTAACTTATCTTCTGGAACTTTCTTTTTCTAATTTGGAATATGTGTCCTGTGAAAATTTAGCATTCCTGGAAGAGAAAGGGAACATTGTAATCAATAAAGAGCCTGGTGGCAGTTCTCTGGCTTTGTGTTCAGTCTTAGAAGAGGCCGAATTGTAGGGAGAAAAGGATGAGTGAAGTGTCTTAGCTATAGTTAATCGTGTGTCACTAACAAGCTCTCAGACCTTGGAAAATCCTTTTAGGGTTTCATTTCCTCAATAAGAGTTTGAAATCATAACCTGGAATTTAAGAATTTTAAGAGCCTATAAACTAATTTAAATTCTTCAAAACATCTAATTTTAGAAAAAGATTGCCCATCAGGAAGCTACCTCAACAAATGAAACAAATTTGCATTTGGGGTGGGAGAGTGGATAATGTCAATTCATTCTAGCAGTTCTGAACTTATTCAAGGTTTAATTGATAATATATGTATATAAATACAGACCTACTTATATATGCATATGTGTGTACTTGTATGTATGCAGACATATTGTGTGTTTGTGTGTATGCATATGACTTTGATTAAGACTAAGCACAAAAAATATATGATTTTTGCATTTTTATGCACCATAATTTCACTTCCTGGAATGCATGCATGGATCTGAAAATGGAAGACAGAAAAAAGTTTTTAAAAATTAAAAGTTTGGAACCATTTGGAAGAATTATCGCTATATTCCTTATATATTTTCATTCTAAAATCTCTTTCTTGTCACCCACCTCCTGATTTCAATTATCACCTCGATGCTAACATACCCTAAATATATGTCTCTTCTTTAGTTATATCTCATATTTCAAACTGTATACTGAACATTTCTAAATATGTAACCATATTATCACCTCAAACAAAGATATCTACTCTATTTTTTTCTTAATTTGCCTTCCTGTCCTCTTTCAAGGCGAGACCGCTATTCTATCAGTTGTGCTAGCTCAAAGTTTGGCAATCATTTTTAATGTTTTTTGATGGAAGTATGACACATACACACACAATTTTACAGCTTGATTAATTAACCTAAAGTGAAAAGACCGTATAATTACCACCCAGGTCAACAAGCAGAAGGATTTACGAAGGCTCTGAGAGCCAAAGAACCCAGAAATTGAATCACTAACGCCTAATTGCCCCCATATTGAGAGCTGCGCACTGTCCTTGGAAAGCTTGGCTTCTCAGCCTTAGAAGAGGAAACCCGGGAGGGCTTGACAGCTGAAAGTGAGATTCACAGTTTGAGGGTTAGTGAAAAGTGACCCCAGTGAGAGGTAGACTGGGCCATTCGACCAACTGAGAAAGCCTCTTCCAGGGCAAGGACTCACATCAATGATAAACCGCTGAGAACAGAGTTCAAGTTGGTTAGGACAGACACATTAGAGGCAAGGAAAAAGAACATCTAGATATAAAGTGGGGGGAGCAGCAGAGAAGGTAAATCTCAGGAAATAGAAGGTCGGATTTTTGAGCACTTCCTGATAACAATAGAAGAGGAAGTCCTCTTTCTCTGCTGAGATAAATAACACCACTGTGGAAAATGAAATGTGCCAGAAAGACAAGCCCATACAACAGGTGAATGTTTTAGCCTTACAGTTAATTATGAAATGAAATGAATTTAGGAAAACGATAGAAAGAACTATGAAAGAACAGTGTAAGAGTAACTGAACTGTGGCCTCTCAGCTTCACATCCATCCTCCTATACTCTGCTTTATGACCCTGCAGCAGGGAGTCTGAAAATTACCTGTTTTCATTGCCACTTGCCTCTTTGTTATGCTTGGCCAGTGGAAAGTACCCTATTGCTAGGGTCCTAGGAGGTTGGAGGAGAGAGAAGAGATATGTGCCTTTTTGTTTACCTCCCACTCCTGTTTTTTTATCCCAGGCCCTGTCGGTATGACTGCAGCAATGTCTTACCCCTGACAGCTGAAGCTCATTCCAGTGGCAGCTGTTGATTCTAGTTTTCAGATTTTTCAGCCCTCACAAAACTAGGTTTATTGCCCTCCCTTGGAGATTTTAGCATCAGCCCATTGGTGCCCCTTTCTCAGAGGTCTGTGCTCCAGTCTCATGGGGTCCCTCATTTGAACTCAGAGAAACTAACACCAGCCAAGCAGCACAGCCTCCTCAGAGATCTGAACTTCAGCTCTGCGGGGACTCTCTTTCAATCTTCAAATCTTTAGTAATGTCTCCCTTTTGTTCCCTAAGATCTAGAGTGGTAATGACTTTCTACAATTGCTATCTCTCTTATAAACCAACACTCTCTTTAAAAAAAAAAAAATTGAAGTTCTTGAATACCTAGTTAATACATTTATATTAAATTGTTTTGTTAAAATAACTGACACATTTCTCTCTCCTTCTGGAGCCAGACAGATACAAATTGAAGAAATCAGAATTAGAGAAGCTCAGAAATTAAGATGACAAAATAAAGGGAAGCCATGAGAGAAATGCTGAGAGTCCTTAGACAAGAATTAGAAATAACAGAAAAAAAATAAAGACAAAACTAGAAGAAAAACAATAGCTAATTAGAACCATGGAGAATGCCTTAATTAAAAAAACAGTGTGGGTAGAAGGAAATTTGTAGAAATACACAAAAGAGAGAGATAAACTGGACTGGAGAGACAGACAGTAAACGTAAGTGGAACAAGAGTCCCCCAAAAGCAAAACTCAAACAACAGAACAGATGGATACGCAAAATTATTAAAAGAAAACTTTCAGAACATAAAAGAAACTTAGAATTGCATATTGAATGGCACACTGGATTCCCTGAAAATTTGAACAGATATTTGGCCAATATTTGGCCAACATTGAGACATAATCTAGTTAAATTATTGGGATTTATAAAAGATAAATGTTGGGGATGTGGGAAAAATCTGAATCATTTATTTAAAAAAAAATAATGAGATTGACATAAGACTTTATTCCAGCAATGCCATATGTAGAAGACAGTGTAAAAGCAAATTTCAAATACTAAACAAAAACAATGGGAACTCCAGATTTTATATCAAGTCAAATTGACCCTCCAATGTAATTCTGCAGAAAAGTTGTTTTGTCTGCAAGAATTCAGAGAATATTATTCCCCTGACCCCTTCCTGAGAAAACAACTGGAACATGGGTTTCAGACAGACAAAGTTATGAGAAAAATATGAATATATTTATTGGTGGTTAACAGTGAATATGTATATTTACTTGTAAAACTAATTGAAAATGATGGATATAGGAGATTATAGATTATGTAATGTTTCTGGACTCTGACAGTGAAACTATGAATAAAAAATTTAAAAGTACAAGAAAGGCGAAAGCGAATGAAAAATAGAATAAGATCCCAAATTTTCACATAGATATTTTCTGAAAGCAAAAAGTCCTTGCTTCGATTAGATGCTGGATGGGAGGGAAGACAAGAATAATTAGAGTTACTAAATAATTTTGTAATTGCTCACAGCGAGGAACTAACAACAAATACTAAAGCCAGACACATACACACTCTACACAAAGATAAAATAAAATAGGGAACAAAATGCATATAAAATTATGTATGTTTAAATAAAATATAAAACAATACCCAAACCAAGGCCGAATGTACTATTCATATCAATACATCATATATAAAGTACAATGTTTAAATTGGTTAACAAAACAGAAGCCAAACCTAGGCCTCACGGAAGATGAAAACTTACAAGAAAGAAATTCACAAAGGTTCGACATAAAGGATAGAAACTTTCGATTAAAGCTCAGCTATGTAAAGATCTTGAAAGCTACCACTCTTGTCCTTACAATAAGAAAAAAAATAGATAAACTAAAAATTAAAGACAGTTTTCTGGACCCACCAGAGAACTGAGCTGATGGGTCAAAACACTGCCTCCAAACCTGGAGAGACAAGTGAATCCAGAGGGTCACAGCCAAGATCTAGTTACCTGAAACAGAAGCCACTAGACTCCATTAATTTGTAGGTACAATTAAGTGGTAATGTTGATGAATGGCTAGAGGCTAGACTCCTACAATAATGATAGTGACACACTCCTGGAAGCTGCAATATTAGGCGATCCCCATCACTTTTGTGGACTTTCTGTCCAGTAGCCCAATAAGTTCTTACGGTGAGGATCTGAGAAAAATCTCCTCCTGGCATTGGCAGGGGTAGAAGAGGAACAGCCATCAAAAAACCCACCCAGACTCTTGTTGCTACCACAGACCCAGCCTTCAGGGGAAAGGAACAGACCAGAAAGCAATTTGGAGACATTATTCCAGCTAGAGAAGAACATTTCTCCCCATTTCAGCCCACACCTGCCTTCCAACATCACCTATGTGGGAAAAATACATAGTTAACAAGGGACAAGGCTTCAAGAAAATAGATTGAGAATACAACTGCCAGGGAAAGGAGTAGAGAGCAGAGTGAGGGAGAGAGGATGTAGCCCTGGAGAAGGAGCATAAGCGATTGTGAAGGCCACGCCACTAAAACAAAGGCCCACGAATAGACTGAGACTTAATCTGAAGATTTTAGAATGATCCACCTCCCATACAACATATCACCATGGCAACAATAACACTATAAAATAAAAGTGGACCAAACCTGCAAGAACTTCAAGACAAGACTCTCTCCGAAAGCGCAAAAGGAAGCCCCGAAGCCCAGTAGGGGGACAAGAGCAAGGACACTAGAGGAGTCTGCATCCTCCGGCACCTACAACGTTAAATACAGTCCAATTCCTACTCAGATTAATACATAGCTTCCAGGAAAGGCCTATTTAGCTTAGTGTTAATTATCTGATACAACATGTTCAACTTTCAACAAAAGCTCTAAGACAGTCCAAAAAACAAAGGAAAAAAAGCATTCAGAAGAGGCAAAGCAATGATCACAGCTGTAGTCAAATATGACATAAATCTTGGAATTATGATAGAATCAAATATGACATAAATCTTGGAATTATGATAGAAGGAATTTAAAATGACTACAATTATTATGTTAAGAGTTCTAACGGAAAAACATACAAGACCAGATGAGTAACGTCGTCAAAGAGATGGAAACTAAAAGAAAGAATGAAAATGAAATGTTAGAAAGAAGAGACAAGAAGCAGAAAGAAAAAAATCACCTTTGGTATTCTTGACACAGACTTGGCACAGGCTGTGAACGAATCAGTGAATTGAAAGACAGATTAGTAGAAATCTCCCAAACTGAAGCATGAAGAGAAAAAAGAATGAAAAAAATATAAAACAGAACATTCAAGAATTGTGGGGGAATATCATAAAGTGTGACAGATGCATAATTGGAATTCTAGAATGAGAGAAAGAACAAAGAAGTATTTGGAGAAATAAGTTCTGAGAACTTTCTAAATTAGTGGCAGACACTAAACCACAGATCCAGAAAGCTCACAGAACACAAGGAAGATAAATAAGCAAACAAAAAACAAACAAGCAAACAAATAAATTAAAACACACCTAGGCATATCATATTAAATCTATAGAAAACTAAACCGCTTACAAAAATAAAATCTTCATGGAAGCATGACTGGAGCTTACCTAGAGAGGAATCTTACTAAGAGAGGAACAAGGAGAAATGCAACAATGCACTTCGTGTCAAAAACCATACAAGCGAGAAGAGAGTTTAAATGTTGAAAGAAAAAACGCTGCAAACCTAGAAATCTACATATCATGAAATTATCCTTAAAAAGTAAAGGAGAAATAAAGAATTTCTCAGAAAAAACAGCTGGGGGAATGCATTGCTAGCAGACATGTTCCACAAGGAATGTTAAAAGAAGTTCTTCAGGCATAAGGAAAGTGAGTATAGGTCAGAAATTTGGATCTGCATAAAGGAAGAGCATGAGAGAAAGAATAAATGAAGCTAAAATAAAATTTTTCATTTTGTTCTTAATTGATCTAAAAGATAAATGTTTCTTTAAAGCAATCATGGTAACAATGTATTGGGTGATTATAGACATGTAAGTAAAAGGATCTTTTATAAAAGTAAAATTCACACGGAACAAGAGAGAGGAAATGGCAATAGTCTGCTATATGGCACCCGTGCTACACATAATGTGGTCTGTTTAAAGTGGACTGAGATTATTTTAAAATGTATATTCTAAACCCTAGAGCACCTACAAAAATGTTTTTTAAAAAATATGAATACTATGCCAAGAGAGGAGAAAAATGAAATCATTAAAAGCTTAATTAAAATCAGAGAAGGCAAAAAAAAAAGAAGGGGGGGGGATAGACTCAAGGAATTAATGCACAATAGAAACCAGTTACAAAGATGGTATTTTTTTATTCCAATAAGTAAATGATCACTTTTCATATGAATATTCTAAACAAACTAATTAAAATATATAGAATGTTAGATTAAATTTACAAGTGAAACCTCAATTATGTGATGTCTACACAACACCAGTTGTAAGTATAAAGCCTCGAGTAGGTTAAAGGCGAAGGGATGGAGAAAGATATGCTATTAATCAAAAGGAAGCTGGAGTATCTATATTAATTTCTGACAAAGACTTTAGACAAAGAAAATTATCGGTGATAAAGAGGGACATTACATAATTAAACAGAAATCAATTCTCCAAGAAGCCATAACAATTTTAAATTTGCCTCTAATAAGAAAATGACGAAATAACATGAAGCAAAAACTCCTAGAACCGAAAAGAAAAATAAAGATAACAACTATTATAGCAGAAGATATAACTCCCTCTGTTGGTAACTGATAGATCAAATTGGTAGAAAACCAGTAAGAATGTAGTTGACCTGAACACAACTTATTTGAATTTAACTTACAGAAATCATACCAAGTATGATCTCAAAATGCAGCAGGATTAAAGTAGAAACCAATAAGATGAAGGTAGCTGAAAAGTTCCCTATGTAGAAATTAAACAACACACTCCTAAATAACCCATCACTCAAAGAGGCCTCAAGAGAAATTTATTGTATTAAATACAAGTATTAGAAAAGAAAAGATCAAAAACCAATAACCTAATCTCCCGCATTAGAAAACTAGAGAAAGAAGAGCTAAATAAGAGAAAGAATAAATATAGAATATAAGTAGATATCCAGCAATCACAAAATAAGCCAACATTTTAAGAACCATCATTATATGTGTTGGTGAGGATGTGACGTGAGATGAACTCACATACACTGCTGGTTGAATGGTTAGTCAATGCAACAGTATTCAAAAAGTTAAGATGCATAGACCCTACAACACAGAAATTTTTCTTCTATAAACTTAACCTAGAGAGATTCTTGTGTTTTGTACCAGGAGGCATGTGCAAGAATATTCACAGAAGATTTGTTCATAAATCTTGAAAAAAATGAAAAAAAAAATATCTCACAAGTGTAGAGTGGGTAAATATAAACTGAATTATAATAATACAAGTGAGTTTCATCTACATTGAAAATTAATAAAATATAATTACAGTTTTCAAAATGGATGAAGCTCAAAATAAATATTGAGCACAAAATAGCACAAAAGTAAAAAAATGCATTTTAAAATGGTTAAAACTTAGAAAAATAAATATTGGTACTTATACATACATATATACGTAGGAAAGCTATTAAGAGAACTAAAGGAATATTTCATTCAAAAATCAGAGGAGGGGTTACCAATGGAGAAGGAAGTGAGTGAATCTACGTGGGGCCCCCAGGGTGTTGATAATACTGATACCGGTCTCTCTCTTAGGTTAGAGAACGTGAATACAAGGCTTTGTTATATTTCTCTTTAAACTGTATATCTCTATTATATGCAGCATTTTGGCATTTGTTATATCTCCCAATAAAAATGATTTAAAAACTCATTTTAGCTAAAATTTCTTTAATCAAACACATCTAAGTTTTTATTAATTTGACAACCTAATGGATAAGCCAGAGTGGATAATTAGAGTCTGTAACTTTCCGAATAAATAGAAACAGTGTGGGCAAGAATTAAGACTGTGTGTTATGCACTTAGGCTTATAAATAACATTATCAAAATGGCTTTCCCTTTTCTTTTACATTCTGATATGATTTAATTTTACCCTTCCATCTGATTGGGAAATAAAAGTGCCTGGCAGACAATTAATTGGAAAGTTCAACTCTTATTCCATTGAGCCCAAAGTCTTTTAGTATTTATGTAGTTTAATGCATTTCCTGTAACTTTATAAATGTCTGAAGCACTTTATAAAGCTCAATTAGTGTCAGAGTTATAAAATCATTGTTAACTACTAAAACCATCATTTGATGTGTTCTTTGATAAATTTTCCTGAAAGTTTTACCCATTTAAACTTCAGTTAATCATATGTAAATGAAGTAAAGTTTAGACTTAACCGGGAATGCTGTGTAAAATTAGAGTTTGAAAAAGAAATTATGATTTTTATTACTTTTTAAAATTCATTAATGTCAGTGTTGTGAGAAAAGTTACTCAAAGTGCTGTACAAGTCAGATCAGAAAATTTCTTCTTGGTTTATTCAGTTAAAAAAAGTCTTAATTCAGATTGACTTTACACATACAGGATTTTGAAAATTCTACATATATGTCAGAGAAATGATGAAACCTCATCAAAATATTCCCAGAAATTCAGTATTTTACCCTTAGTAAACTTTTTCTGTAAAGGGCCACATAGTAAGTATTTTATGTTTTACAGGCTGTGTGGTCTTTGTCACAACTACTCAACTCTGTCCTTGCAGCTCAAACGCAGCCATGGACAACACAAACCAATGTGTGTGGCTGCTTTCCAATAAAACTTTACTTAGGGGCCGGCCTGGTGGTGCAGCAGTCAAGTTGGCACCTTCTGCATTGGCAGCCCAGGGTTTGCTGGTTCGGATCCCAGGTGCAGACCTACGCACTGCTTATGAAACCACTCTGTGGCAGGCGTCCCACATATAAAGTAGAGGACGATGAGCATGGATGTTAGCTCAGAGCTAATCTTCCTCAGCAAAAAGAGGAAGATTGGCAGCAGATGATAGCTCAGGGCTAATCTTCCTCCAAAGACACAAAAATACGCACACACATACAAAAGAAAACTTTATTTACAAGAACAGATGGCCCACCTTGCCAGCTTTAGTTTGCCAAACTCTGTTCTAGATTTCAGTTAGCAGCTTCAGTCTTTCATAAAATTATAAAGAGGATAAAGTTTCTTTACGTCCCAAATATTCTTTCTTTCCTTCACTTGTTTTCAGATTTCTCCCTCAAAATCTTTATAGTAAGTTTCCCCCTGATTTTCTACAGCATTAGCCTCCCATTCATTCTTCCTGACTTCAAGTCCATCCCTCTTCTGTCCATTTTCCTTATTTCAGCCAGAAGTATGTCCAAAACACAAGGTTCATCATGTCTCTCTATACCTTAATATACTTTATTGGTGACCCATTGCTCTTACAACAATGTTTTTCTGCTTATAATAATAATTCTCAAATACAATATTCATGTAATCCCTTAATATTAATAAAAAACTTAATTATTTAAACTTTATTTGTTAGAAATTCAAAGTTAAAGACCTAATGAATTATTAACATTTAATGAATGAAATTTTAATATCTAATAATGAAATTCCATATTACATAAGCTATTTCATTTCTCAACAAAATATCTATATTTTCCCATAAAACAAAGCACAGAAGGCTTGCCTACAAAACACTCCATCTATTAACTCTGCCCTCAGCATAATATATATTCTGGGATCACTCTATGTTATTAGTGTTGATAATTTATGATATTCTAAAATATAAAAATATGATAAGTAACCCAATATATTTTTAGGGAAAGTAAAGATTAAGGAGAATTTTTTTTTTAATTTATCCCTCTTCCACAATTTTCATACAGTTCCATCATCCTATTTAGGTTGAGGAAATAAATTGCGAAATATCATAAATAAACACTAATTCTATCACTTCCACCCCTCTGTTTTGTCTCTTTAGTGCCTGGCAAATAGAGGAGCTTTATGAATCAAACACAACAGAAAATGTATAGGAGTTACACATCATTTTAAAAGTATATCATGAAGATACTATCCTTTTTCATATGAGGACGGTAAAGATTTCACCACTTCAAATATTTTAAAGTATTCACAAGACTCCACAGACCATACTCATGTAAGGATTTTACTTAAAGGCAAAATAACAGTGAAGCAAGAGAAACAGAGTGCAGGCAAGCAGTGAGGGTCTGAGGGAGATCCGGGATGAGCTCCCAGGTCCATGTTCCCACGTGGGCTCACTTTCCTCCTGACTGAACCATGAAGATCTATGTGAGGAACCTTGCTTCAGGAGACTTCGGGAAAGAATTTTCCAGCAGGACTATTTTTGATTGTAGTGATCAACAGGAGAGCTTTGGATTTTAAACTGCCCATCACAAATTCCACTGCCTTTATCTTGGCCAAAAGTCAAAGACAATCATCTGGGGTCCCAAAAGGTAAGCAGAGTGTTCTCAGTCTAGCTGTATACTCTACACAGTGATCCAAAATTTGCATAAAACTTGGGGCTGGCCCCATGGCATAGTGGTTGTCTGGTGTGCTCTGCTTTGGTGTTCTGTGTTAGTGGGTTCTGGTATCAGGCGAGGACCTATACCACTTATCAAGCCATATTGTGGAGGCGACCCACATGCAACACAGAGGAAGACTGGCACAGACGTTAGCTCTGGTCTAACCTTCCTCAAGCAGGAAAAGAGGAAGATTAGCAACAGATATTAGCTCAGAGTGAATCTTCCTCCTCTGGGAAAAAAAAAAAAATTGGCATAAATTTTATTTCATTAGTATTTTATTTCATTATCTGGTTATTGAAATCTGTGTGGGTTTCCCTACATTAATAATTAATAATTTATTAAAAGCAAGGTTCTCTAACACCGTTAGAGACTTAGTTTTGCAAAATAGATTTGGAATGGTGGTTTGTTTTTCTCCTAACAAAAACAGGAGTGCCTCCATTTTAACTGATTAGCATGACATGAAGACATTTGGATGACCAGACTCCTGGTTTCTATACTTTCCCCTACAAACTCTTCCCTCCTTTCCCCAACCTCCGATTGTCCAATCCATCATATGCAAACTCCTTTCTATCATCAGTCTCTTCCTTGAACATTTCCTGTACCTGCAGCCCTTGGCTTACAATGACCAACTGATCCTGGTTGCCCAAGACTGTCCCGATTCCAGCTCTGAAAGTCCTATGTTCTGGGAAACTCATCAATATTGGAAAATTCCTCCATCCTGGGAAAACTGGGATTGTTGATTATCCTCCCTCTAGTAAAACCTGGCTTCCCCTCCATCATAAGTCAACTCCACTGTAAGATCATTCCCTTCACTGAGCATTTCCTCTACCTCCTGCCCTTGAGTGAAACTGGATTCCTCCTGCAGCACTGAAAGGGCTATTTCCAACCTAAGCTAGCTCCTAGGTAGGAATGTCTTCCTTTCTCACAAAAGGCAGACCCAGCTCATTACAATTTTTTCCTCTTGCCGATAACCTTGCTCCTTTGAGATTCATATTACCAGTTTGTACCAGCCCTCTACACTCATCATCCCAGATGTTTACAAATATTTCATCCGTTTGCGCATTATGAAGTGAACATAAGCCTTCATTTGCCTAGGAAAGACCATGTTTATATCAGTTGTCTTAAAATAATTATTATTTGTAAAAATTTTCACTCTAAAGTACTGTTTCAGTAATTTTAGTGAAAACTTTGGCATCTGTCTCAGGTTATATTTATTTTTACTATTTTCCCAGTTCCTGCATTAATACTGCATTTTGTTGATTGGCATACAGACTACCCATTGGCCACTTTAGGGTACCTCATTTTAATGGATGTGTGCCTTCACTTCACTTTAGTACCTCACCTCCATTGTCGTGTACAAAAATTACTTACATTTCACCATCTGACAACAATTTTATATCCTTTTAAAGCGTTTACTAGTTATAACCCTGTTGTTTAATCTCATCAACTTTTATCATTTTTCCAAAAAGTATACTTCATCCCTCTCACTTCTTTATTCCTTTTCAAGGCGTTTATAGTTACTAATTTCATGTCCTCTTATAAATATCTTAAGTATTGTAGCTCCATCGTATTTCTTTCATTATACACAATTAGAGGTACACAACGCTAAGGACCCCTTTTCCCTCACTAGAGTGTGAGCACCTGAATGTAGGGCCAATGCCTCCCCAGTCTATTCCATGCATGAGTAATGTGCCTTGAACACATGGCACTCAATAAATATTTCCTGAATGATGGAAATAGAATATTTCTAGACAAGAAGAACTGATCTTTAGACCCTTTCCAGTTAAAATGTTATCATTTTTGTTGCACTTAAACATAGGTTTTGTTTCTATGTCTACAAAGCTCACTGAGTTTATTGCATTTCCAGTAACCAGACTTTACAGAAAAAACTTCCTTAATAGTTCCTCTGAAATTGCTCCACTTTACAGAGCAATAGTTTTTATCTGTAAAAAAGACTATGACAAAAGAGCATTTCCATCAAGTATATAATAACATGACTTTTGAGTAATTGTTATATGCTTTCCCTTGTAATTACGTTGAATTAATGGCAGTGATTATTGTTCCAATATTACTGCATATTGCCTGATTAGGTATATTCATGAATGGTACAAAAGCATTTGCGGATATTTCCAAAGATGTACAGATGAAAGTTGTGCTTCTAGATTTTATTTTATGAATATATGATTTAACATATGTAATATATATGCATTTTATAATTTGCCATGACCTCAACCTATAAAGAAGAACAAATTAAGTAATATAAGTCAAAACATGAATTTTCCCTTCAGGTGCCAGGTCAGACATCAAGGTCTGGGATGGCGGGGGGTGGGGGGGAACTTCTAAACTGCCCTCATTTGTTCCATTGCCACTTCAAGCAGAATCTACGTCATTGCATAAGGTACTAGGAAGCTCACATGTCATGAATATTTTGAAATATCCCCAATCAAATACATACTTCATAAATTGAAGTTCTTGTTTTTTATGAAGGAGTATAGGATTCATCTTCTATAACCAATAGGAAATCATTCCTGATCGTTTTTCAATATATACAAATATTGATTCATTATGTTGTATACCTGAAACTAACATAATGTTATATGTCAGTTGTACCTCAATGAAATAAAGAAAAAGGAAATAGTTCCAAGAGAGGTCACATGATTTCCTTTAGAATTTGTAAATAATGAAAAACATATCCAGAAATAGAAACCCAGTCCAAGTATCTACCAAAATACTATTTTTTCTTTCTAATTTTGTCATCATGTTTACGAAAATGTGGTATATATATATACAATGGAATATGATTCAGCCTTTAATGAGAAGGAAATTCTGCTATTTGCAGCAACATGGAGAACCTGTGCTAAGTGAAGTAAGTAGGACACAGAAGGATAAATACTGCATGATATCACTCATATGAGGAATCAAATGCAATCAATGTCATAGAAGCAGAAAGTAGAATGGTGGTTTCCAGGGGCTGAGGGAGTGGGAAATGGAGAAGCATTAGTCAAAGTGTACAAAATTTCAGTTATGCAAGAAAAGTAAGTCCTAGAGATCTACTGTGCAGCATAGTGCCCATAGTTAACGATACTGTGTCATATATTTAAAAATTTGCAAAGAGGGTAAATCTTATGCTGTGCTCTTATGACATACAATAAAATATTAATAAATACAATACAGTAGAACACTTTTGGAAAGGATGAATATGTTTATGGCATTGATTGTTTGATGATTTCATGGGTATATACTTATCTCCAAACTTATTACACTGTATACATTAAATATGGACAGCGTTTGGTATGCTAATTATATCGCAATAAAGCGCTTTTAAAAGTGTAACATATAATTTGTTCCAATCTCAAGGGCTGCAATTCTAGATAAATAATGAATTCAATGATCCAAATATTTGGATGGATATCCAAATACCCACCCTTCTATATTTAAAAAAAAAAGATTTGATCTCTACTTGATGAAGATACATCAGGAGATGTTTAATTTTAGAACAAACTGAGTTTGCCAGAGAAGAAATATGTTTCTTCATTTGACAAACTGGAGTTTAACTTTGATGATCCCACAAGTAATTTTGAAGTAATCTTGTCACAATATTGCTTTAATTTGGAAGTATAATGTATGTTGGATGCTGGAGACAGCTTCGAAATCAGAGCAATGTGTTGCTAGTTAACAAGATGCGGATTCTATTTTTTTAGTGAAATAGCATTTGATCTGAATATCATTATTAGAATCTATACTGAGAAATGCCATAAAATTCTACTGTAAGCCATTACATAAAGAATATTATTATAAGGTACTCCATTTATATTTTCCCAAAAACACCTTTTATAAGTGGCTCAACTTGGGATGAATACTTTAGAACCATATTTAAGGACATAAGATATAGAAAGGTCCAGTATTGTGAACACTCTGACAATATTGCTTACACATTTCTTGAATTTTTTTAAGACTTTATTAATCTTAATTTATAAGTCCATTTCTACAAACTTTCTAATTTTGAATTAAATTAGGAGAAATAACTATTCAATATTTTATAACTAGTAATTCGTAACTGTCAATTTTATATAGATACCAAGGTAATCTGCCTCAATTTACTTATAAATTTTGTTAATAACTATATTATTGAATTTGTGTGTGCATACACATGCATATATATATGTAGAGCATGAGTTTAACAATTTATGATTTAGCACAAAGTGAACTTGTCTATTTTACCACTTATAAACTCAAGGTGGAAACTTTCCAATAATCCTAACACCTTCCCCACATCCCCTCCCAGGTACTACTAACTTCTTTCTGCTAAATACACTAGCGTACTTCTTATAACGTAGATTTGGTTTTTTAATTTGATATGAGAATAATCATACACTATATCTTCTTTGGTGTCTGGGCACTTTTCCACAGTGGTATGTTTGTGATATTCACTCATGCTCTTTCGGGAGTCTTATCATTTTGACTGCTCTTACTCTATTGTTAAAATATACCCCAGTTTATTAATCAGTGTTACTATCGATGGACACAAACTTTTCTCCAGTTTGGGGCTATTGTGATTAAAGTTGCTATACACATCTTGGTACATGTTTTAATGTTTTTATATGGACATAGCTATTGGATACACACATAGTAGTGAATTATGGAGTGCAGAATATGCATGTCTTTAACTTATTGCTAAACAGTTTCCCACTGTAGTTGTACCAAATACAGTCACAACAGAAGAGCAAGAGCATCTAGGGGCTTCACATCCTTGCCAATACTTGGTACTGTCAGTCTTTCTACTGTGGGGGCCGACTTGGCCACCCCAAGATATGTCTCTTTGGAATGAGGATTTAGGGCTGGTTACTTTGCAGACAGGAAAGCAACTGAAAAGTAGAATTTACTTACCCTTTGTTAGGAGACATTTACATTGTAAAGGAAATCTCCATCTGTAAAGGTGCCTCCCTCTCTGTACCAGGAAGAAGAAAGGGGATGACCTTCTTTCTAGAAACTCTTAATCAATGCCAAAGGCAAGGACTTAAATCTGCATTTGTTTACTTGTGTGGTAATCTCCCAAGATCGACTCCCCCTCCACCCGCAACATCCTCCTTTGTTGTTAGCTGAAGATGATATTTAAGGTGGGGGCTTCAGCCATTTTGGTGAGCTGTTCAGCTTGCCTGAGCCTCTCCCATGTATACCTGTTACAAAGCTTTGTTTAACTTTCTCCTGTTATTCTGTCTCATGTGAATTTAATTCGTTCTCCAGCCAGACAAACCCAGAGAGGGTAGAGGAAATGTCTTCCTCCCCTAGATTACCTTTGACCATTATGAGAAGTACGTAGTGGTATGTCACTATGGTTTTAATTGGTACTTCCCAGATGAATAAAGATGCTTGAGTATTTTTCTCAATGTCTATTGGGCATTTCAATATTTTTTGCTATGATATGCCAGTTCAAGTCTTTAGATAATTTTTCTATTAGTGTACATTTTTTTATTGCTTTGTGAGAGTCCTTTACATAATCTGGATGCAACACATTTTCCCTTTGAATGCGTCACATATATCTTTCCCATTCTAAGTCTTAACTTTTTAATATCTTAATGGCAATTTTGGATAAAGAAAGCTTTTAATTTTTAATGTAATCAAATTTACCCATATTTTTCTGTTATATGTTATTTAAAATTATGTTAGATATTTTTACTTGTCATAAAGAAAATCAGAATAATCCATTTCAAGTATTACATTTTTTTTCTTTTTAAAAATATAAACTACATACTCCTGAATTTTTTTTCAGACATAATATTATTTCTGAAAGAGATAAGGAAGAAGCCAATGTATGACTAGTTAGGCTCTACAGATTAGATACTTGGAAAATATTTGAACAAATTTCAAGGTTGAGTTTTTGTTTTTAATTTTTTTATATATGTGATTGAAAAAATGTCATCTGTGTATCAAAAAGCCTTTAAAAATCTACCCAAAATTGAAGTGAGCTTTAACAGTTCAAGCTACTATGAAATAAATGTGGTTTTGATGTCAAATTTGTGAAAAATTTCTTGAAATGACTCTGAAGAATTCTAAGTAATAAATCCTTCTTTTTGATCTAGGTTTTGTTATTTCAAACATTTACTGTCTTTAAAACCTAATGAAAGTCTTAGTGTGCCCTTAGTTTACACTAACCAAGTCTAAGAAATTTAGATTTGAAATAACATATGAGAATTACAGAGTAAGAATAGTTGGGCTAGTAAAGGTATGTCCAGATAAATATTTACTGAAGCAGGTCTTTCCTCCTCTCATTCCTGGAGAGGACTATGATATCCCTTATCACCTTTATCAGCTTGGGCAGATCAACTCTGATGAATATCTGAAGACCTAACTATGTTTGATTATTATCACTTGCTTCTTGACATTTTAAATTTGCATTTGATGTTAAGAAACTTGAAGTGCTAGTTATTCGCTTTTTGCTTGTGTGTATTGGGGATTTGTTGCCTATTCCAAAAGAAGGAAACACACTTATAGCAGAAAATAAATTGTTCCTTTAATGTAACTATTATTACGAGGATTTGAATAGACACTCCAGAGGATGTCTTGGTCCAGTCTGTTTCCCAAAATAGGAATAGTGGTTTGTAGTGGTGAGCACTCACTGAATTCCTGTGGAATGAGATAAATTGAATATATCTAAAAGCTTTTATGCAGTTGAGTCTATATCATATTCTTACATTGTAAAGGATATTGCAGTATGAAAATCTCTGGAGAAATTCATCCAATTCTTATTTCTTGAGAAGAAGGTGATTTTTCTTCCAGATAAATTAGGAGCAGTCCTCGCTCTCAGGAGCTAATTTAATTCAGCTGTGTCGTGGTGATGAGGATTTTTAGGCTGCTTAATTTTAAAACGGTTTATGATGAGGACTTTTAGGCTGGTTACTTTTAAAACTACAGATGAGAAGCAGGCTCCAAGGAGTGGAATTTGCTTGCTTGTCCCTTTGTTGGGAAAGATTTACATTTCTAAGGGAAACCTCTATTTGTAAAGATGCCTCCCTCTCTGTGCCAGGAAGAAGGGGGATGGCCTTATCTCTAGAAACTCTTAATGCCAGAGGCAAGAACTTAAGTTGGTTGCTGTCTGGCAATCTCATGTAACTGATTTAGGGTGGTGGCTTCTAACCTTTCTAACCTTTACTTAATCCGATTTGATTCTTGTCTAAAAGTCGTGGGATCACCCAAGACCAGACCCCACCTGCACTGATACCATTTTAACTTTTTTCATGTTCTTTCCTTTGGCTTTGTAAAGAGATGACTCACATACCTATGCCTTAAATTTAGCCCTAACCCTCAACTCGGGGCAGCAGCAGGAGCTCTGACTGCCCGTAGGTCCTGTCCCCACGCACCAGCTCTGCCTGCCCATGGGCCCTGTCCACATGCCAACGGGGGCAGCAGAAGCGACGGCAGCAGAAGCTCTGACTGCTCATGGGTCCTGTCCCCATTCTACACTACTCTCTAAATAAAAGAGCACTACTGCCAGATCTTGAGAGTCTAAGAGATCTTTCTTTCGACTCCTTGGCTCACTGACCCCGCATCAGTGGGTTGCACTAGGAAAGTGAAAATGTTTTTTATCTCACCAAATGGAAAGTCATTTTATTAGTTGAGTTTCACACTGAAGATATAAAATGCCAGAAATTATGATTGCACCTAATTGAACAACTACCTATTGAGTATTTATTCTGTGCTAAAATATTAGAAGAATAGTATATTTGAAGTCACTATTTTGCACACATATATTTATATACATTTACATTCATACTATTTGTGTTTTAACTGTACAAAGATATAATGCATTATCTCTGCCCTCAAGAGGCAGTCTTTATTAATTGATATTTAGAATATGTAGAGTTTTTGCATATTAAAAAAGTCAGTGTATTGAGCAACTATATATATTTATGTTAAACTCTTGATCCACAAGACAGATATAAGAGCAGGAACAAGAAGTACACCTTGAGAAGAGGATTTGGCATCTAGGAGGAAGCCTTCGTTAAAGAAAAACACCTATGAAGTAAGTTTCGAAAGAAGGAAGATTGTCTGGTAGCTGAAAATGATATTCTTCCCAAGATCCAAGGCAAAGTGATGGCATTAGATTCAAATTGAAACGTCAAATTCTTTTGTACTTTTGAAAAACTTTCCTTCTCTCTGTTTTTGTTGTCATGAATGTGTTTGCCCAGAAGAATGAGATTCTTTTAACCTGGTAGCGTATCTTTTAGCTGTTGTGTGTTCTAATTACATTCAAAATACATTCTTTGCAAGATATAGTGAATTTTATGTTTATCTCTGTGTGCTCCGAAGTTAAAAAAGTTAAACATTTAGCAAAGCTAAATCATGTATTTTATAATGTTTTTAGTGAATGTCGGAATCCAAAAAAGTCAGTCCGACATGTATTTCTGCTAGATAAATGCAAAAGAGCAACGCTTCAGAAATGCCAGGTAGCCATACGGTCCTCCTGTCTACGGGTACTCTGAGGCCTTAATCCAGCCAGGAGGAAGCTAAGTAACAAAATAACAGATGGGGCCGGCCGGTGGCACAGAGGTTCAGTTCACACATTCTGCTTTGGCAGCCTGGGGTGCGCTGGTTTGGATCCCGGGTGTGAACATGGCACCGCTTGGCAAGCCATGCTGTGGTAGGCGTCCCACATATAAAATAGAGGAAGATGGGCAAGGATGTTAGCTCAGAGCTAGTCTTCCTCAGCAAAAAGAGGAAGATTGGCAGCAGATGTTAGCTAAGGGCTAATCTTCCTCAAAAAAAAAAAAAAACAAAAAACCAAAAACAGAGAAACACCAATAACGGCCCTTTCTTTAGAGTTATTACACTCTTAAAAAATTTCTCTCAAATAATATAGCACCCTTTACAAATTTTCCCATCCATTATTCTATTTATTTACTGTGATAGGAAACTTAATATGCAATCTACCCTCTTAACAAATTTTTAAGTGCCTAAGGCAGTACTGTTAACTATAGGCACTCTGTGGTCCAGCAGGATCTCTACAACTTATTCATCTGGCATGACTGAAACTGTATGCCCATTGAACAACAACTCTCCATCTAAAAGCAGCATTGAAATGAAATAAGGTGCCTGGTGCTATTAGTCTGACAATGTAATCAGAGAATTCCGAAGGCAAAAATGTATTCAGATTGAAACAAAATAATTTACCTTCAAATTTCTGTTTAGTAAAACTTTACTTCTATCAAATATACCATCTATAATATGAAAGAAATACGTTTGTAAATCATTTATCATGTTATATCGGCTTTGAGAAACAATTTGAATAAACATTTTCCTGATTTGGGTTTATTAAAGATTTGCAGACACTAAAAAGTTGAGGCTGCTTTTAGGACACAATTTGTAGAAAAATGTGTTATTACACATGTATTCACTGCAAAAGAGTTAAAGATTTTTTTCAATGAAAATAGCTCTTAGACAAAACTGGACTCAGTAGCTAACACTAGATGTAAAATTTTACTCTATTTTATGAACACATATTAACCACGTCAGAAAAACTCCTCAAAATTATCTGAAAATTATATATTTCTAAGTAAATCTGATATGTGTTAATTGAGGTCAATATAAGTGAGACATATAATCTATAATTTGTAAAATGTACCTGCAACGTAGTATCAAATTAATTATGTTTTATAGAGAGCTCTAGTTTCTTGCTCATCTTATCAGGGCACTAATCTGATCATGGGGGCTCCATCTTTGTGACCTCATCTAAACTTAAGGATTTCTCACACCTCGATAATGTCACATTTGCAGTCAAAGTTTCAATATATGAATTTTGGGGGAACACAAACATGCAGTCCTTAACAGAGGTTTTCCTTACTTTAATCATTTTCTTGAGGATTACTATTTCTATTCTAGGTAGGAGAATAAGAAATATGACAGACGGAGAGGTGGGAGAAATGGGGAAATGTTAATCAAAGGGTATGAGGGTTCAATTACACAGGATGAATAAGTTCTGGACATCTAAGGCACAGAATGGTGACTATAGTCAATAATACCCTATTGCATACTTGAAATTTGCTAAGTTGATCTTAAGTGTTCTTACCACACACACACACACACAATCATAACTAGGTAAGGCAATGGATATATTAATAAGCTTGATTTACTAATCATTTCACGATGTATATACATATATCAAACATCACATTATACACCTTTCTATTTTCTATACCTTAATAAATCAGGAAAAAAACTTTTTTAAGTCTAGTTTAAAAACAAAAAGAAATACCGCAGACAGGTGAGAGAACTCTTCTGTTTTAGGACAATCTGTAACAAACCTAATTTTACAATGACAGAAATGCCTCAAGTGGATTTCTGAGTCTTCTCCTATTGGTAGATGTTTGTAATTCAGAGCATATCCATCTCAAAGACAATATATATAAAATGAACATATGAGGTTACTACAAATGAGCATTTCTAAAAAATCTAAGTTACGTATAAAAAGCAAATCTAATTTCTGGAAAAGGGTATTTTTTTTTTCCTTCAGGCTGTCGTTTAAAATTCTCAAGAATAAACTGCCCTCTGCGATTTCTTTGAACCAAACATTATCTTGAAAGTAGAATGTATAAAGGAAATTAGCCACTTTTGTAGGGTAAAAAAGTTAGAATGTTAATAATATTTTCTGCTTGCATATATGCGGTTGCTCTTTTCTTGTAAGTGTTGTAAACCATTATGGGAGAATTGAACAGAAGAATGTTACCAAGCTCAGACTATTTTTATACATTTATCTCACTTGTTTTTCACTTAATTTGTACATTTGAAAACATAGTTAGCATACTATGCTTTGGTTTTTTGATAGCATCTATAACATTTAACATATTTATTTTTTAAAGCCCCCAAATTTTTCAAAAGATGTCAAAATACTTAAACATAAATGTACAAGGGAAAAAATTATTTAATCCGTAGTAGATGAGGAAGAACAGAGTAAGAGTATGTCATCCCAAAATACACCATTTTGGCACATGGATTATTTTGAGCTGAAGGCAATTAGGACCCAGCTGACTCAAAACTTTCTTTTTTTTAACCTCTCCCTTACCTGCTAAAAAGAATTTATGTGGAGGGTCTGTACCAGGAAGAAAGCTAATGCCAGAAGTAACTCTTTTGTTGTTGGCTTTTTGGTGACGAAGATTGACCCTGAGCTAACATTCATGCCAATCTTCCTCTATTTTGTTTGTAGAACACTGCCAAAGCATGGCTTGATGAGCGGATCCACACTGAGGGTCTGAACCCATGAACTAGGACCGCTGAAGTGGAGCATAACCACTACACCACAGAGCCAGCCCTACAGGTATCTTTTCACATCAGAAAGACTTAGCTGCTTGGCGCAGCAAATATGCCTTTACCAAACATTTGTTCTTCTCGTCTTCCTGTGAATTGTCTTCCTCCACTTTGAAGCCCCAGATCTCTACACCCTTATCCTTAGCTCAGAATGACATGTAAGACTCAATTGCCTGACTGTCTTTGAGCCTCTCATGTCTTGGGGGCTCCTGTGTGTACGAAATTAAATTTGTTTTCTTCCTGTTAATCTGTGTTATGTTAATAATTATCAGACCAGCCAAAGAACCTAGAAGGGAAGAAGGGAAAAGTTTTCCTCCCCTATGACATATAGAAATATTTTATTTATATTTTTAGAAACATTGAAATAAAATAGTCTGAATAAAAACGTTTCTCAAAATTTCCTTGGGTATTTATTTCCTCTGGTAAGATTCTGAAAAGATAACTTTAATTCATAATATGTTATAAAATTTGTAAAGTAAGGGAAATTTATGTTTTTGCAACAAAATGTATGATGCAAATAGATGAAATATGTACATAGCTATATTTACGTGTTTGTGTATCAAAACCATACTACAAAAGTAGGAGCATCATTCATTACATTTGGAAAGAAAGAAGAAGAAAGAGACTTCGAGGAAATATGCAAAGTTGGGTATGGGCATAGTCCGTAGCAGCAGCCTGTGGGACATCCACAAAGAGCTGTCCCATAGGAGCCTGCATGGATTGTGAGTTCCAGGGAAAAAAATTCAGAATGGGATATTATCTTGAAATTCAGTTAGAACATATTATGTTATTAAAGATAAAGTTATGGATGAGATTGCCCATGAAGCCTGTTTAGATTAATGGAAGATTAAATTCTAGGGCAGCTTCTTGGAAAATACACAATTATAAGGAATAGATATAGAAAGGGAATTCTCAGAAGAGACTGGAAGTAGTATGCAAGTATTGAGAGACAAACCAGGTTCAAAAAGAAAAAAGTGTCCAATCTTATCAAATAGACCTGAGAGTTTAAATAGCATAACAGCATAGAAGTGCCCACTGGATTTAGTCAAAAGGAAGGCAATAGTAATCTTGGTGAGAGAAATTTCCTTGGAAAGTGTTCAAAGTACATAGGGTTGAGGCAACCAGGAATTATGGACATCAAGGATTGAAAGCTAAATCTTTCAGAAAGTTGTCTATGAACATAGGAAAGAAGCATTGCAGTACTGGAGGGAACCACGTGGTTAAGCGAAATTTCTTTAGAAGAGGGAGAGATTTAAGTTTGTGTAGATGAACAAAATCAGTGAATAGACAAAGTGAAAAATAAGGGAAACAGGATGATCAACTCATCATGGTGTCTGAAAACGAAAGGGTGTATGAAGTATAGAGAAGTTGTAGGTGTAGGAAGTAAGAAAATTATCCTTTTGTAACAAGAAGGGATGAGATAAGTATGGATTCACATTTTAAATTTTTAGATTTAATATCAAGGTGTTGCATAATCTGCGTCTGACTGCTGTGTGAAAGGAGGAGGTGAAATATGTTCAAGATGAAGGGATCTTGGTATGAATAGGATTGAGATGATGAGAAAGTTTGAAGTAGCCACTGTGTAAGAGAGAGCGCTGATGTAAGGAAACAGAAGAATAGCTGCTTAGAGACATGAATGTTAAGATTTGAGATAATGTAATTTTCTCAAATAATGTCTCACAATCTGAAGCAAATACTGAGAAGGCAGAGGACATGAACTCATTCTTGATTTCAGTGGGTGTGTCTAAAATGCATTTAAACACACTTTCTGATGTACATAGTAGAAGGCACTAGCAGGGTTAGCTGCACTCAGCCCAGTTCCATGAGATATTGCCACATTTGCACGTGTGGAGGGACAAGCTCTAAGTGATTCCTCAGGATTTCTCTTGGCTGCAACACTTTACCAAAAACAGTTAATCTATAACAGTAGAGTAAATTTGATGTTGCCTGGAGAAAAACTTTATCTAAAGAGGCTGATGGGATTAGCTGTGTCAATCATATTCTTTATCCCCAGAAAAATCTGCACCAGTGATATGACAAAGAATGTTGTTTTGTTCACAGTAGTAGCAGAACAATGTCCATTCAAGGACAAGAATAGGTCAAATTTATATGTATCTTTTCTTTTTTAAAAATTATTTATTTATTTTTATCTTTTTTTTTTTTTTGAGGAAGATTAGCCCTGAGCTAACATCTGCCGACAAATCCTCCTCTTTTTGCTGAGGAAGACTGGCCCTGAGCTAACATCCATGCCCATCTTCCTCTACTTTATATGTGGGATGCCTACCACAGCATGGCTTGCCAAGCAGTGCCATGTCTTCACCCGCATCTGAACCAGTAAACCTCAGGCTGCCAAAGAGGAATGTGAGCACTTAACCACTGCACCACCAGGCCGGCCCCTCTTTTCTTTTTTAATAAAGAAAGAAGTAGACTAAGCAGAAACAAAAGATTTACCCAATGGAATATGTGGTTTGAGGATGGTAGTTACAGGAGAGGTAAAAACAGACAGTTTGAAATGGAATCAAGTAATTATGGATGATCAATAAAACCCTGCTGCTGGGGTTCCAGAAGGAAAACCCTCTCCCTGAAGTCACTTTAGATCATTAATAATTTACAAGAACCAATTTCTGTAAGATGTATTATTCTGCAAGTCCTGTTTGTGTACTCTGAATTACGGCAGGTGGCTGAGATTTCCATTTGCTTTATTTCTAGACTTTTATTATATATAAAATCTCCTTACTAGGGCCAACTGAATGAGTTTCTTTCTTTCTTTCTTTCTTTGTTGCGAGGGAGACTGGCCCTGAGCTAACATCTATTGCCAATCTTCCTCTTTTTCCTTGAGGAAGATTGTCACTGAGCTAACCTCTGTGCCAATCTTCCTCTATTTTTATGTGGGGTGCCTCCACAGCATGGCTTGATGAGCGATTCTAGGTCCATGCCCAGGATCCAAACATGCGAGTTCCAGGCTGCCAAAGTGGAGCTTGCAAACTTAATCACTATGCAACCCAGCCAGCCTCGTGAGTTTCTATTTTTTAAAAGTCAAAACAAACAACTTTCTTTCCTTGCTTCCTTTCTTCCTCAACTAATTGAGTCAAAAAGCCACCAGAGTACTCCCCATTTCCACTGGGGGTGAGACTAGAGTGTGGATTTGTAAAGAGCAATACTCCCAATATTACAGGAAAAGTCATACAAATGGCAAGTTCACGGCCTTTTTTGTTCCTATCAGAATATTGAGGTCATAGGCAACTGGCCAAAAGCCAATGTAAGACAATCATTTGCCAGAAATGACTAGACATGAGCCCTGAGTTGGTTGGGAAAGTATAATTAGAAACAAAATCTCCTCCAAACCTGGAAAATCTCTCCACAAAAGTAGAAGAGAAAGAAAACTATTTTATTATTGAATAAGTATTAAGCCAGAATGTGATGTGTATCCCAGACAATCCACCAAGAGATTGCAAAGACAGAAAGAAATCTCACTGTTTTATAAAGCTGCCAGACACAACTCATTATATAAGTGTCTTCAAGTTAACCAATAACTAACTAGTCCTCAAGTAAGAAGACATGAAGCACTATTTGCCATATATAGTTCATTATAAATTCACTTAGTAGTTGGGGTTAGCTAATTAGCTTTATCCAAAGTAAAAATAAACTTCTCTTATCTTCATGACAGGAAGTAGTTTGTAACTTGAATGAGGCACCCTCTGAGTTTGGGAGCCAACCCTCCTACAGAAATTGGGATGTAGAATGCTGTCTTCCTTCATCCCAGATTTTGTTCTCAAGACAGTGAGACCCTTGAAAAGACATTTCTGGGTCTGAAAGATAGCAAGAGACTTATTTAGCTTTTAAAAAGACTTGTATGCATTTCACAGAGATAAAAAACAACTTACAATTACGAGTTTACAAAGTAAACACTCTAATAAGGTCACTTCCCTTATTTGCAACAGGAAAAATTAAACTCACTTTTAATCTGCTTTACTCTTACACTTCCCTGGGCAAGACACAGCTGGATTTGGCTAGAGTGGTTGGAGAACTGGTAAAGGTCAAGTGTTCACAGACAAGAGAGGGTGAAGCTGCAAGTATAGCGGGAGTCTCCACCTTATTGCAGGCTTGTTCTTTTTGAACCCTATTGACCACTCACAGAAAAGACTGGATGAGTTCTGAGCAAGTCTCCCTGATGGTGCTTGCCAGGGGGAAGGAAAGAGCAGGCACCACATGAGGGGCACAAGACTCCCCTGGAATCCCCTGCCTTTATAGAACCAAATCTTTAATCTGTTGGGAGAATGACAACCAACTGACACTGTTGGCCTTAGGGCAATGCTGAAAACCCCACACAGCCAGGGAAAGGAGCAAGAAATATAATGATACCCTCTACCCGGGGAAGGAGCAAGAGAAGTGCGGAGTTCAGAACTTCAGCCAGGAGAGGCACAGGAGAATTAAGAAGGCCACAATCAAGATCCAGGACATGGTGCCTGCTCAAAACTCAGGTTTAAGTAGAATAAGAAAGAATGTCCACCCTTACCTTGTGACCAACCAGTCTCTAAGTAATGTGCAATGGTAGACCCCTTCAGGTCTCAGCACAAAGGGAAGAGCTAAAGCTGAGGGTGGAGTAAACATTGTAAAATAAAACAAAGCAAATCTTCTGGTAAATCAGCCTCTCCCTTAAACACAGGGACTCAGTACAGGAATTTAAGGCTGACATTTGCTGAAGATTACTATAGCAATATCAAACCTCAAACCCAATCCAACTACTAATGAAATTAACTCAACCCCTGCACTTAAGTCCTAGTTGAAGAAAAGACATGCCTATTTCAAGGCATAAAATATATTTACTGCAGTCTCTGCTGTCCTACAAGATATTTCACTTTTGATTTAAAAAAAAATCATACATATATAAAGGACAAGTAGAAGGACACATTCCTAAGAGACAAATAAATCATCCAAAGCAACTCAGATATGAAATAGATGTTGGAACTAGACAGGGAATTTAAAGCAACTATTATTTATATGTTAAAGCCTCTAATGGAAGTGGTGGACCATAGGCAAAATCAATTAGATAATTTCAGGAGTGATATGTAGAGTGTAATAAAGAGTCAAATAAAATTGATAGAAATAAAAACAGAGAGAAAACAAATGACTTCCATGGACCCATCAGTAGACTGGCACTTGAGAATGAATCAGTGAACATGAAAATAGGTCAACAGAAATTAGCCAAAATAAAAAACAAAGAGAAGAAACAATAAATAAATAGAACGGAACAACCTAAAACAGATGGACACTATCAAACCACGAAATTGAGTGTAATTCGAATCTCAGAGGGAGAAAAAAGAGGGAAGGGGGCTGAAGAAATATTTGAAGAAACAATGACCAAAAATGTTCCAAAATTAAGAACACACAGCAGACTTAGGAAGCTCAAAGACTACTCAAGAAGACAAATTCCAAAAAATAAACAAACACAAACTGATAGCTAGATAGATAAAATCCATACCTAAGTATGTCATATTCAAATAGCTAGAAATATAAAAGACGAAGTATAGGATTACTCCTAAGGCTTTTTTGTTCCTGTTGATCTTTCCTTTGCTTTTTAAAATTATACTTTCTTTTAGATATGATGGATGCATTAGTGCTAAATACTGTGAAGAAAGTTAGCTACTGATGTTCTTTCTTAAAGATAATTGTGCTAATTTTGGAAATGCTTGCTGAAATATTTTAAACAGAATCTGAAATAATGCACTGCATATGTAATTTTGAAGGATATGAGAGTGAAAGAAGTTAGATGGCGTTGGAATTAGGGTGCATATAGAACTTTAAAAAAAATTTTGACTAGGCAAGACCAGTCAGCAATCCTTGATTCAATTCTGGTTTACTGCTGAGGATGACTTCTAGGTTGGCACGCCTCTTCTCCACTCAGCAAGATAAACAGAGGAAATGATCTAGTGAGGGAAAATACTAACTGGTGAGTTGTAATTGGGACCGGAACTATTTGCCATTTTGATCGTGTGTGGCATGCTTTAACTAGATTTGATTGGATTGACTAATAATAATTACTCTTCATTACTACTTATTTATAACGTAAGTCAAATCCTACATGGAGGCTAAGTGGTATATAAAAATCTTTATTAAATATTAGAAATCCAAATACAATCTATTTTCCTTTTTGGAACCTGCATTAAAATGTTCCCATGAGGAAATGCTTAAGATCTCATGAACAGATATGGAAGATTCCTATCTAATAAAAATTCCATTACTATAAATGTCATATTCCTAAGCTGTTCTTTAAAGTGTGTCCACCATAACCATGCACTACTAAAATATAAATATTTGTCATGTTGTTACAAAATTATTCATTGTTTAAAAGAAGAGAATCTAGGGGCTGGCCCTGTGGTGCAGCAGTTAAGTTTTCATGTTCCGCTTCAGCAGCCCAGGGTTCTCTCGTTCAGATCCCAGGTACGGACCTACGCACTACTTGGCAAGCCATGCCGTGGTAGGCGTCCCACAAATAAAGTAGAGGAAGATGGGCACGGATGTTAGCTCAGGGCCAGTCTTCCTCAGTAAAAAGAGGAGGATGGGCAGCAGATGTTAGCTCAGGGCTAATCTTCCTCAGAAAAAAAAAACAGAAGAGAATCTAAACTAAAGATATATTTTATGCTTATGCAGCAACAATTGATCATCCAATTTATGGCTCTTTCCTCATTTCATTTCATTGAAATTTAAAATTTGAGTGATTGAAAGAAGTCACTGATCATCTAATTCAATTTCTTCATTATACAGAAGAGGAAACAGATCTAGAGGTAATAAGCAACTGGCCTATGGAAAACTAGCAACGATGGTGGCGTGTGTGCGTGAAGCAAATCTGTGGTTAAAAAGCATAAACAAAGAAAACCTGAGTTTGTAGTTTATTGTTTCTGTGTCAGGGGCATGTGACTTAAACTTTCTGATCTTTGTTTTATTTTTATTTAGATATAAAGTGTAGGGTATTAGCAATAGTAGTGATAGAAATAAAGGCAGAGTGTAAAGTAAAAACGATACCTGTATGTTTTCAGCCTGATGTACATGGCACTGAACCTTCAAGGAGGCTACTTGCAAAAGCAAGATAATGATTTTTATTTCCTATTTTACTTTGAACAAAATAAAACCTAGTAGATCATTTCACAGATGTCAGTAGAGCCGGTTTTCTTCAAAGTACACGATGATAGAGAGAGAGATGATAGAAAGATAAAGCAAATTTCATGATTATAAAGAGTAGAGATCAAAGGGTCACTTTTTGAAGTGTGTATCACAATATTATAACACATAGTACTAAATTCTATTTGAAATAAAATGTATAATCCGGGACAGTTTATTTTTTATATATGAATTTGTGTATAGATTGCCTTGGGTTATGCTCCATTCTTGTAAACACCATGACAGCAGCATAGTTACAATTCTCACACCAAAGACCCAATCATATTACTTACTCAACTCCACTCTGAGTTGCTCCAAATTATATTGTCAGTGCCATTGCCGGGAATCTGTTCCCCCTTTCAGTGCATTGTCTTTTAATAATGGAGAGACTTCTAAGAAAGAGAAAAGTAACTGTGAGTCTTGGAGCATTTAGGTCATGCTGGTTGTACCTGCTTTGCATTTGATGTCATTTGGTCTTGATGCCTCTTATTTATAAAATTCCTGAACTATCATCTTGAGACAGTCTGATAACTTAGATTTTTTGAAGCTTTTTTCCTTAATTATTAAGTACTTGTTAATTAAGGCAATTAGGTAAAATAACAATGCTTAAGAAATCTTCCTAATTATTGGTTTATGATTTGTAATTATTAGTCATCAAGGCTAGTCATGTTTTAAAATATGTAATAGTCTAACTTTTGAAAATGAAAATATTCGAGCATAATGTCATAAGAGAGTGTCACAGAAAATTATTTCTCTCGTCTTTAATTGTATTGAGCAAAACAAAAGTAATATTTAACATTTAGTAGAGGAAAACAATCTATATTTAAGCTATGTCATGTGTTTTGTCTTATGAATTTCAATAATTTGTGTCTTTATAATTAAAGAGTAATATGGGCTTATTATAAAGTATTTTAAAATTACCCAAGCCTCTAGTTTTTCAACCAAAAATTCAAATTACAAGAAAAATACAGAACATCCACAAATCAACATCCAGAAATGATTGCTATGAATGTTTTTGTTTGTTTCTTCCTGATAATGTGAGTATTTTCATGCGTATGCACTCATATATATGTATATACATATAATATTCTATCATACAAAAAAAAATTTTCTACTTTTTTGTACTTTTTTTTTCTGGTGAAGAAGATTCACCCTGAGCTAATATGTGTTGCCTATCTTCCTCTCTTTTCGCTTGAGGAAGATTAGCCCTGAGCTAACATCTATACCAGTCTTCCTCTATTTTGTATGTGGGTCACCACCTCAGCATGGCTGAGGAGTGATGCAGGTCTGCACCTGGGATCTGAACCATGAACCCAGGCAGCCGAAGCAGAGAGTGCTGAACTTAACCACTGAACTTAACCACTATTCCATGGACTATTTTAAGACCTTTTTCTTATTGGGAAATGATATGTCTAACATTTATAAAATCTCATTATACAATTATACATTAAGAACATTAGTACATATATATATCATATTTACATGTGCTTCATTTGCATCTTATGTTAATAATATTTTAAACTCATAAAATATTTTAATGTTTTCGTGTATTACATATCCAGTGCTCAGACATGCTATTTGCTATCATTTTCTGATGTTTCTTATTGCCATTTCCGCATCTCTTCTTCAGTTGACCAATTAGGGCTTTGAGGAGATTCTCTTCTTTTTTTTTTGTTTAATTTTTATTTTTTTCGGATGTACATCATATTTCAAATTCTGGATACATTACATCATGTTCACCACCCGAACACTAATTATAGTGCATCCCCTCACATGTGACCCTAATCACCCCTTTTGCCCTCCCCCCTCCCGCCTTCTCCAATGGTAACCACCAGTCCAATCTCCAATGCTATGTGTGTTTTTTTTTGTCGTTTTTATCTTCTACTTATGAGTGAGATCATATGGTATTTGACTTTCTCCCTCTGACTTATTTCACTCAGCATAATACCCTCAAGGTCCATCCATGTTGTCACAAATGGCTGGATTTCGCCATTTCTTATGGCTGAGTAGTAGTCCATCGTGTATAAATACCACATCTTCTTTATCCATTCGTCCCTTGATGGGCACCTAGGTTGCTTCCAAGTCTTGGCTATTGTGTATAATGCCGCAATGAACATAGGGGTGCAAGTATCTTTATGCCTTTGTGTTTTCAAGTTCTTTGGATAAATACCCAGCAGTGGAATAGCTGGATCATATGGTATATCTATCGTTAATTTTCTGAGGATACTCCAAACTGCTTTCCATAGTGGCTGCACCAGCTTGCACTGCCACCAGCAGTGAACAAGGGTTCCCTTCTCTCCACACCCTCTCCAACATTTGTTGTTTCCTGTCTTGTTAATTATAGCCATTCTGAGCAGAGTGAGGTGATACCTCATTGTAGTTTTGATTTGCATGTCCCTGATAGCTAATGATGTTGAGCATCTTTTCATATGCCTGTTGGCCATCTGTATTTCTTCTTTGGAGAAATCTCTGTTCAGATCTTTTGCCCATTTTCTAATTGGATTGTTGGGGTCTTTTTTTGGTTGAGCTGTATGAGTTCTTTGTATATTTTGGATATTAACCCCTTATCTGATATGTGGTTTGCAAATATCGAGGAGATTCTTTTCTATAGAACAAGTGGTGTTCCTTCCCCTATAGAGGCAGGACCTGGAATCTTCTCTGATTAGCTTAGGACTCCTGGAGGTACTTCAGGGCTTGCCACAGCACGCAGAGGTCTTAGCTTCTTCATGCATCAGAATCCTAACAAAGAGAGTGCGTGATTCTATAAACCTTGGAGTTCTTAGTCACATAAAAACTATCTAGCGCATTAGTAGACTTCTTTGCTGCCATCCACAGGATGCTATTCCAGCCTTACCCAGAACTGTTTAAAGTTTCTGCATGTATAAGAAATCTATCCTTCCATGATAGTAACACAAGAAACCTCCAAAAAGCTATGGTGTTTTGCAATATGCTCAATTACATTTTCCTGTTAAGTCGTCAGTTCTCAAATCCTACGCATCAATCCTCTGAGCAAAAACCTGGTATGAAAAAGACCACTGTTTGGAAGGCAGGAGACCACAGACAGACAGTCTGTGTAGTAGACAAAGAGAGTGAATAGAGGACTATTTATTTGAAATAATTACTATTATTTACTTTATCACAGTAATTTATGGAGTTATTTGTATCAATCTGAGGAAGAAATTTTCATTCATAACTCCTGTGCCAGGATTGATATATTTCTTACTTCTCTTGTGGTCATTTTTGCACAAGACTCTGTATTTGTCTAACAGTAAACAACTCCATGTGCTTTTTGTTTCAAAACATCAGAATGCTTATTAAAGAATGGAACTTGGGGGGGCCAGCCCAGTGGTTTAGTGGGTGGCATAGCGCTCTACTTCAGTGGCCTGGGGTTTGCAGGTTCGGAGCCCAGGCATGGACCTACATGCTGCTCATCAAGCCATGCTGTGGTGGCGTCCCACTTACAAAATGGAGGAAGATTGGCATAGAGATTAGCTCAGTGATAATCTTTCTCAAGTAAAAAGAAGAAGATTGGCAGCAGATGTTAGCTTAGGGCTAATCTTCCTCACCAAAAGAAAAAAAAAATTGAATGGAACTTGGCACTAGAAGACCTGTGTTCAAGTCTTGGCACTTTTGTATTCCAAATTATCTGACCCCGCTAAAGCACAGAAGTTTTGACTAGACAAGTTTCTTAAAAATTATTGTCCTTAGTCATTGAACAGAATTGCTGGGAGGCTCAAATTTAATAACATGGAGGTATTTTGTAAATAATTAATTGCTATACAAAACAACATATTGTTAATAATACATGTGACCCTGGCTCAAACTGGCAGTACAATATTGAAGGGTTTTATTTCACCAGCGTCTGATTTGTCTATTGGAAAAAAAAAAAAAAAGTAGGTTTAGACTAAAGAATCCATAAGACTCTGTCCAAAAATAATTTTGAAATATTACCATTCATTCCAAAGACAGCCAAAGAGTAAGTGCCTACTACACTTAACACTCATCTCAGTCATATGGGAAACTGCTTGACTTACGTGCGTCGATTGAACTTTTTCTTTGAGTGCATCTGTACCATAATGTTTGGCTTAATTTACTTTTAGGCTCTCACTTTAGCATTATTTTGTATGGCTGTTGAGCATTCTGTCTTCTAAACGAATATATTTGCATAGGCAGCCTATTTATAGCCATGACACGCTAGTTAACATTTTATGCAACTGCTAATATTTTTATATATGATAAAATAGAATTTTATTCAGCAGACTTCAAAACTTATAAAATTTATATAGGTATGGATGCTAGATGGTTATTTGCTGATTTGTATAGGCCATGATGGATTTCTTCTCCTAATTATATGACTGTTTGGGTGAAGCTCTTGAAAAACATTTTATTACTAGAATGAAAGGGAGCTCTGGGAAACTTACATAAATTAATAAAGAGTAGAATGTCTTTGAGGAGATTTTAATAAACTTTAAGAGCTGCTAACAGCAAAAAATATCTTTCATATTCATTAAATATCCCCGGGAATAAATTCATTTTCCCTTTATTCTCACCCGTTCATCTCTGCGTATCTATGAAATGAAGGATCTTACAGAGGTACTGTGTGATCAGCAGTGCTTGGATAGAGATGAATCAATATTCGTGTCTGTTTCGAAGTTAAATTTTTTACATGTTCATTTTAATTCAAGTTCAATCATTTATCATTTTGCATAAAATGTCAAATACACTCTGATTCCTTACTTTCATTGCCCAAAACATGTTTAAGCACCCTAATTCAACTTATTTATCTTAAGGGAACTGTGGGAATAACCCTGAGAGTCTGGAGAGAAAGAATTAAAGACAACAGAAGGAAAAAAAAGAGTTCATATGTTTTGCCTATTTTATCAAATAGTTAGTAGGTCACTCAGCTAACAAAACACAAAATCACTGCGAAATATTACCTTTAAAGTTTAGTAGCTTTCAACATAGTATTATCCATTAAATGTTCCATAGCTGTTTATATTAATTGACTTCTATTTTTAAATTTTTTTGTATCAATTATTAATTTTATTCTAGTGTTTATCTTATAATAATATATCAATATTTCTGTTTTTATTTTTCTTTATTTCTCTCCTTCTTTTTGAAAAGTCTAATTTTTACTATCTGGTTTATATATTTTAAATGATATACTCTGAATTTCAATAATTGTTTATACCACCTAGTACCAGTGATTTCATTCCATTTTCCAATTTTTCTATGCCTTCTCCTGTATGTTGAATTGCAGATATCTAATTTGTCAGAACAGAAAATATTTACATAATATTCCTCTACCTATATAACTCCATCCTTGTTTTAGCCTTAATTTTGCAATTAAAAAAATGAAATTCTCACCATCTGTCTTTTTGACAAACCTTTCCCAGTCATCTCTTGGTTGGATGAAGCTCTTCCTCTAGCAGAGCGCTCGGCAAACCATACACCTTTTCGTTGCTGTTCTTAGCATAGCCCACAGGCTAAGACTATTTTTTAAGTTATTAAAGGATTGTAAGAAATAGTAATAAATAGATGAAGAAAAACAAGAAGATAAGGAGGAGGAGGAGCACTAAGAGTAAGAAGAGGAGATGAAGGAGGAGGGGGGACAAGGGACTTTATGTGGCCCACAGAGCCAAAACTATTTATTATCTGACCCTTACAGAAAAAATTTGCTACCTCCTGCTCTAGTAGATTACTCAGAAAGAACACATGTGTTTGGTACTCGTGAATGTTTAAAAAGCCATTTCTGGAGCCAGCCCCGTGGCATAGTGGTTAAGTTCATGTCCTCCACTTGCCCGGCCTGGGGTTCATGAGTTTGGATCCTAGGTGCAGACCTACACACCACTCATCAAGCCATGCTGTGGTGGTGTCCCACATAAAAATAGAGGAAGGTTGGCACAGGTGTTAGCTCACGGCCAATCTTCCTCACACACATGCAGAAAAAAGCCATTTCTAACCAATTTACTTGAAGGGCAATGTAGATACATATAATGTCCTTGGTTCACATTTTGCTAAGTGTTTAAACGTGATGCACCACTTTTGCCATGTTTGTATTTCTTTCCTTTTTTTTGAGAAATCTGATGTTATTCTAATTCTCTTGCTTCTGTAATTCATTTCGTCTTCTTATCTGCAAGCTCTGAAGGTGTTTTTCTTTTTTTTAAAATTGGAACCTGAGCTAACATCTGTTGCCAATCTTCTTTTTCTTCTTCTCCCCAAAGCCCCCCAGTACATAGTTGTATATCCTAGTTATGAGTGCCTCTGGTTGTGCTATGTTGTATGCCACCTCAGCATAGCTTGATGAGTGGTGCGATGTCCACACCCAGGATCCCAACCAGCAAAACCTTGGGCGACCAAAGTGGAGCGAGTGAACTTAACCACTCGGCCATGGGGCTGGCCACTGAAGATTTTTTTCTTGTTTAAAATCTAGTATTTTTCATAGAATATATCTCGGTATTGATTGTTCTGTGTCATTTATTCCAGGCAGATGGTGAGTCTTTCAATGCAGAAATCAGGCATCCTCTATTTCCAGAAAGGTTTCTTGGATTTCAAAAAGTTTCTCTCTAACCCTTTTTACTTCTTTCTTTATTTTACCATTTTCCTTCCTGGTTGGTTTCCTGCTTTTTCTCAATATCTTTTATTACATCTTTATTTTAATCTAGTCTACTCTGGCAAACTTGTAATTTAATTTCTGATATGATTTTGTTTTTTACTTCAACTTCTTTCCTGAGTTCAAGACACTTTTTTTTTTTATTTCTTTTTTAAATCTATATTTGTTCTTACCTTTTGTATTTTAGATTAAAAGATTTTATTTTCCTTTTACTCCTGCAGTTCGAGTGTTGTATTTTTGTAGTAGTTTTGTCTGGATGTGATCTGTTTTTTCTATTTATACTCATTTTGAGGATGGGGTTCCTGGTTTGAAAACGCCCTCTTCTGTCAGTCTGTCTTCTTTCATGCAGCTGTTTGCTTTTTCTAATTGCGTTATAGTGTCTTGGTATTGGAAGGGAGGAGAGAGAATGGAATGTCTTTCTCTTTTGTTTCTCCAGGATCCTTAATGTTCATCTCTTTCTTCTTCCCATTGTTAATGCCACTTTCAAAAGAGTACCTAACCCTCTCTATATATCTGATTCTCCCCCAGAAACAGTGCTGCTCTGAGGACTCAGCTTCCAGTCCCAGGCTCATCACTGTCGCCTGTGCTGCGGCAGATCAACTTCTATTGGTGTTTTGGCAAATCTCTTATTTTGCTGCATTTTCTCTTTCTGAGAGTGATTTTCGACCATGCTTTGTCTGAATCCTCCATGTCTTCTAAACTCTAACATGATTTCTTCAGCTTCCGTTCTCCATTCTCCAGCTCACAGGGGTGAGCAGTCAGCAAGGACCAAATTTAAAAACTCAGTGACAAGTCATGTTAGACTCAAATATACCTTTGTCCTCAACCAATGAGTTAAAAACCACTGATACCAAGTTTACAAGTGGTGTATTTGTTTATGACATCAATAGACAAATTTTGCTCTTATCTATTTGTCCTATCTACCATTTTGAGTCCTCTCTCTTTCTTTAAATGCTATATTTCTGAAGTTTCTATAATTCATATTTTCCCGGCTTTTTCCCCCTATATCTCAGGCAGCTCCTCGCCAGTCTCCTGAATATGTTTGTTTTCTTCTGAAAATTATTTAAATGTACATGTTACCAGTATTCTATCCTAGGTTTTCTTCTTTCTTTTTCTATCTGCTATCATAGGGAGATCTCATCTACTCTCAGGGATTCAAATGTCTGATTAACCCAATAACTCACAAATATTTATCACCAGTCCATCTCTTTATGCTAAGTATCAGATCTATTAATAAAATGACCCATTACATATTACCAACGCTGAACTCAGTATCTCCCCTCATCTAACCAGCACTGCTTATTTCCTGAACAGTACCTTCATTATTTATCCTTCTACTTGCCCAACATAGAACTTGAATATTACACCTTCTCCCTACACTAAAATGCAATTAATCACCAAGTCCTATAGATTTGACCTGCTATGTATTTATCATGTCTAATAATTTCTCCGTATCACCAAAGTCTCAAATCTTGTTCAATCAGATCCACCGGATCCCATATATGAAAAATTCTCAGAATTACAAGATATGGAGTCCGGGATTCTTGATTATGTCTAAAAATTGGGTGTATATCTCTGCAAGAGTGGGCATAAGACAGTATAAAAGAGTATAAATAGGAGAACATGTGCTACTGGATGTCACCTAAAGGCTTTGACTTTGCCCACAGGTAATTCCTGCCAAGTCCTGCCATGTGACTCTAAAATATTTGGATGATTTGGCATTAAAATAAATTAAAATATATATTATAGCATGTTAAAGGGTGATGAGTGATAAGGAAATAAAATAAACCAAGAAAGGAAAATATGAAGAGGGAGGGTGAAGATTTGAGAAAACCAGGAAACCTCAGTGAAAACATGAATTTTAAACAAAGATGTGAATAAAGGGAGGGGAATGGCCACGTGGAAATCTGAAAGAAGAGCATCCTGGATAGAGGGTACACCTGAGGGAAAAGCTCTGGGTGAGAGCAGTATGGCATTTTCAGGAATGGCAGAAGAGAATTGGGGGTAAGTGGTCTGAGACGATGTCAGAGAAATCATGGGGAACCGGATAAGGGAGACATGATAAATCACTATGAATTATTTTTATTCTGCTACAAGTAAACTGGGAACCCATTGAAAGATTTTGAGGAGAGTGGGGAGGTGTGATCTGACTTTTGGTTTGAGTGGATCGCTGTCTGTTATGCTGATATTAAACTGTAGCAGACAAGGGCAGGAACAGAGAGACGGGCCGGGAAGCTAGTACGATAATTTGTGTGAGAAATTATAGTAGCTTGGACCACAGTTGTGGCCATGGACCAGATGTCTTGCTTGTGGTTTTGATCTTAATTTCTGCTTTTCAGAGGTATTTCAAAAATCAAAAGAGGTTCCAGCGGTTCAGACATGTTGGCAGCTGCTGGATCTTTCTGATGTGGCAGCAGAAATGGCTCCAGACTCCAACAGCCCAACGAGAACCTCTCTTTTTTCAGTGGTTTCAATAACAGAAAAGGCAGCCTCTGTTTCGAAGTTCCCAAATCCATGTGCACTGCAGAGTAGCGGGTGCAGGCTCCTGGTCTCATCCCAGAGACATTAGGAGCTTTTGATCTCTGGATATTACATGATCTTAACTTTTACTCTTTGTGCCCTTCTGTAAAATTTGTAATCTATGTGCTATAGTATATTTCCTCTGTTTTGTCTTATGGACTCCAGGACTCAGTTCTTACATCTACTCTTGAACTTTGGGACTTATCACTTTATCTTTTATTGTTATTTCCTCTTAGTTTATTTTCATCTCATCTGTGAGATTGAGTGAAGTAAGACATGCACTTGTCATATTCATCTATGTATTGTTAGAACTTACCACAGAGCCTGGTCTAGGTTCAGCAAATAAGTCTTCAAAGGATACATAAATAAATGAAATGTTGCAATGTAAAAATATTTATGGCTTAAAAACGTTGTATATTTGATATTATTTTCATACACACACATAAATGCTAATTTATTTCCCAGATACTGTACTTTCTAAACCAATTCAGATATATCTTACATAAGAACTAGTCAGTTAAGGACTTTTCATTATAATGACCCCATAGAAAGGTGATGTCTATGTTCCACTTCCTTGAATCTAGGTCGGCTTGTTACTGCATCAACCTAAGGAAAAGAGCAGAAATAATGCTGTGTAACTTCTGAGACGAAGTCATAAAGAGCCGGATAGCTTCCTCTTTGCTCTCTGGAATACCATAGAGGTCTGAGCCATAATGTAAGAAATTTGACTAACCAGAGGCTGTCATACTATGAGGAAGCCCAACTCACATGGACAGCCCATAGGTAGACACCCCTGTGGAGAGCCTTGGCTGAGCCCAGTATTTGAGTTATCCAAGCCCAGTTGCCAGACTTGTGCCAGAAGAGGTATCTAGATGATTCTAGCCCTCAGTTATTTGGATCACTATCAGTCATTTAAGTCTTTCCAGTTGGGCTCCCAATTATCATAGAGTAGCAATGAGTCATCCCTGTTTCTTTCTGAACTTCTGATCTACATAATACGAAAACATTGTAAAATTTTATTTTATTTTTTTAATGCCACTAATTTTTTTTAGTGGTTCTTAGATAGCAATACATAATGGAAACAAAAGTTATAACACTTTTGAAAAGACAACTTTGTTTTTTTCATGTGGTAAGAACATGTAACATGAGATCTACCCACTTAAAATTTTAAGTGCACAATACAGTATTGTTAACTATAGACATTATGCTGCACAGCAGATCTCTAGAACTTATCTTGCATAATTGAAATTTTATACCCATTGAATAGCAACTCCTCATTTCCCCTCCCCTCATCTCCAGGAATCCACCATTCTACTCTCTGTTTATGAGAATTTGATAATTTAAGATACCTCATATAAATGGAATTTTACGATATTTGTTCCTCTGTGACTGGGTTATTTCATTTAGCATAGTGTCCTCTAGCTTCGTCCATGTTGTCATACATGGTAAGATTTTCTTCTTTTTTACGGCCGAATAAAATTCCATTGTTAGTATATACATTTTCTTTATCCATTGATCTGCAGGTGGACATTTAGGTTGTTTCCATAACTTGGCTTTTGTGAATAATGCTGCAATTAAAATGGGGTTGCAGATAACGCTTTGAGATCCTGATTTCAATTCTTTCGGATGTATACCCAGAAACAAGATTGCAGGATCATATGGTAGTTCCAATTTTAACCGTTAAGAAACATCCATACTATTTTCCATAGCTGTTTCACCATTTTACATTCTCACCAACAGTGTACAAAAGTTCCAATTTATCCACATCCTCTCCAACACTTTTGGAGCTTTTGTTTTAATAATAACCATTCTAACAAGTGTAAGGCTATATGTCCTTGTAGTTTTGCTTTACATTTCTTTGATGATCAGTGACGTTGAGCATCTTTTCATATACCTGTGAACCATTTGTAGGTCTTCTCCGGAGAAATGTCTATTGAAGTCCTTTGCCCATTTTTTAATTGAGTTATTTGCTTTTTGCTGTTAACTTGTAGGATTTCCTTTTATATTTTGGATTTTAACCCCTTATCAGATATATGATTTGCAAATATTTTCTCCCATTCAGTAGGTTGCCTTTTCACTCTGTTGATCACATCCTTTGCTGTGCAGAAGATTTTTAGTTTGGTATAACCTCACTTATTTATTTTTGCCTTTGTTGCTTGTCATATTGTTATATTTTATTTTATAATATAATATATTATATTACATTGTATTCTATATAGCAAAGAAATAATTGCCTAGACCAATGTCCTGAAGCTTTTCCCTTAAGTTTTCTTCTAAGGAGTTTCAGTTTCAGATCTTACTTTTTAAACTTTAATCCATTTTGAGTTAACTTTTGTGTATGGTGTAAGAGTCCAGTTGCATTCTTTTGCATGTGGATATCCAATTTTCCCAGCACCATTTGTTGAAGAGACTTGCCTTTCCACACTGTGTACTCTGGTCAAAGATCTCCTGACAGTATATGCCTGCTTTACTTCTGAGTTCTCTATTCTATTCCTTTGGGCTGCATGTATGTTTAAAGCCAGTACTATATTATTTTGATTACAATAGCTTTGTAATATAGATTTAAATCAAGACGTGTGATATATGTAGTTTTATTCTTCTTTCCCAAGATTGTATTGGCTATTCTGGACCTATTGTGGTTCCATATGAATTTTAGGACTATATTCTTTATCTGTAAAACATACCATTGGGATTTCATATGGATTAATTTGGATGTGTAGATTGATTTGGGTAGTAAGAACAAAAAAATATTAAGTCTTCCAATCCATGAATGTGGGATGTTTTTCATTTGTTTGTATCGTGTTTAATTTCTTTTATCAATGTTTTGTAGTTTCAGCATATAAATCCTTCACTTTGTTAGTTAGATTACTCCTAAGTATTTTATCCTTTTTGATGTTATTGTAAATGGGATTATTTTCCTAACTTCCTTTTCAGATATTTGATTATTAGTGTATAGAAACAAAACTATTGTGTGTATGTTGATTTCGTATCCTGCAACTTTTGAATTTGCTAATTAGTTATAACAGTTTTTATGTGGAGGTTTTCTATGCATAACATTATGTCATCTACAAACAGAGACAATTTCACTTCTTCCCTTCCTTTCTGAATATTTTTTATTTCTTTTTCTTGCCTAATTGCTCTGGTAAGGACTTCCAGTACTTTGTTGAAGATAGAAGTGGCAAGAGTGGACATCTTTGTCTTGTTTCTGTTCTTAGTGTAAAGACTTCCAATTATTCCCCATTGATATGATGTTAGCTGTGGGCTTTGCATATATGGCCTTTATTGTGTTGAGGCAATTTTTGCTTATTCCTAGTTTGTTGAGAGTTTTTGTCATAAATGTGTTTTGAATTTTGTCAAACACTTTTTCTGTATTTGTTGAGATGATCACGTGGTTTTATCCTTCATTCTGTTAATGTTGTACATCATATTAATTGATTTGCATATGTTGCACCATCCTTGCATCCCAGAGATAACTTCCACTTGGCCATAGTGTATTATTTTTTTTATGTGCTGTTGAATTCTGGTTTCTAGTATTTTGTTGAGGATTTTTGCATCTATGTTCATCAGGGATATTGGTTGTAGGCTTCTTTTCTTGTCCTGTCTTTGTCTGGCTTTAATATCAGGGTAATGCTGGCCTCATAAAATGAATTTGGAAGCATTCCGTCCTCTTCAATTTTTCTGGAAAAATTTGGGAATTGGAATTAATTCTTCTTTAAATGTTGGGTAGAATTTTCCAGGGAAGTCATCTGTTCCTGAGGTTTGTTAGGAGGATTTTGATTACTGATTCAATCTCCATACTGGTTACAAGTCTGTTCAGACTTTCTTTTTCTTCCTGATTCATCTTAGTAAGTTGTATGTTTCTAGAAATTTATCCATTTGTTTTAGGTCATTTAATTTGCTGGCATATAATTATTCATAGTAGTCTCTTATGATCTTTTTAATTTTCATGGCAACAGTTGTAATGTCCCCACTTTCATTTCTGACTTTAGTTATTTGAGTCCCCTATCTTTTTTTCTTAGTCCATCTAGCTAAATTTTTTTAGTTTTGTTGATCTTTCTAAAAAACAAACTCAGTTCACGGATTTTTTTCTATTTTTTTAATTATCTATTTCATTTATTTCTGCTCTAATATTTACTATTTCCTTCTTTCTGCTAACTTTGGGCTTAGATTGTTCTTCTTTTTCTATTTCCTTAAGGTTTAAAATTAGGTTTTTTATATAAGATCTTTCTTCTTTATCAATGTAGGCATTTATTGCTACAAATTTCCCTGTTAGGTCTGCTTCTCCTGCATTGCATAAGTTTTGATATGTTGTATTTTCATTTGCATTTGTCTAAAAATATTTTCTGATTTTTCTTTTTATTACTTCTTTTGACTCACTGATCATTCAAAAGTGTGTTTTTCAATTTTCAAGTGGACCAAACAGTCATGTATAGAACATTCCACCCAACAGCAGCAGAATGCATATTCTTTTCAAGCATACAAAGACCGTTGTCCACAAAACAAGTCTTAGCAAATTTAGGATTGAAATCATATGAAGATTGAAATCAAGTACCTTTCTGACCATGATAGAATGAAACTAGAAATCAATAACAGTAGGAAAACTGGGAAATTATCAATGACTAGTTTTAAATGATCAAAAACACACTGAAATATTCACCATAAGAAGCATTATTTTGGCATTACATATTTAGAGAGGCAAGATTTTTCTGTCAGACATTTTTCTAAAGAGTATTTAAAATTTATCTTATTTCTCTTTTTTTTTCTTTCACTCTTTGTAAAATAAGCCGTATGGAAACAAAATCAACGTCACTCAGACAATTGACAGCATATGTGGGGTTTACTTCTGAGTTATCTATTCTGTCCCATTGGGCTACATGTATGTTTTAAGCCAGTATTATATTGTTTTGCTTACCATAATTTTGTACCAGTACCTGCGATTTCATAAAGGTTCTCCTTAGATACAAAGTTATGCATCCGTTGGGCTCTCTTGGTTTTATTACTATCTTACTGGCAATTTCTGCATAACTCCTTTGATTGGTACATTCTCATCTTACTCACTTCTAAATACCGGAGTATCTCAAGGTGCAGAGCTTGGACCTTTCTATTTTCAAATGTAATTTGAGTACAAGAAAACTATGAGCCCAGCAAATAATAAAATAAATGAGGAATATAAGGCCTAAAGAAGAATGTATCTCGCAAAGAATAACTCACTTGTACTCATTCTCCATCAATCACCATCCATTATTAAATCTCCTCTTCATCCTTCGGCAATACAGCAAACTTTTATTATATTCTTTTACAAGCAAACTGTATATACTTTCTTCCAAATTTTTGTTTTTCATTATACAATAGATATAATTTTCACTATGTGAAATTGCTTCCTATCTTGGTTTGTCATGAATTTGAGAATACTTTTTCCACTAAAATTAAGGAAAAAACAAAAACTATTTTTTCGTTTAACAGCTATTTGTTTAGCATCAAGGTTTTCAGGAACGAATCAAAGTAATTAAGTGAGGAGAGTGAATGCCATGTGTGTATAAACATTAAGTGCATAGATACTTGTGGAAAGTTGAAAGCTTGATGCAAAATGTATATGTAATCAAATACAAGCTCTATTTGGTTTTAGTGACTGCGCTAACATAGTTATAGCACAGGAATCCTGTAATATAATGGCAAACATAAGATAATATTACTGCTACAATTTGGACCTGTCAGATCCTAAAGGCCAAGATAAGAAATGCGAATTTTATTTTATAATCAATTGCGTGGTATCATAAGTTTAGAACATAAAAAAGACATTTTAAAATGTTTACAAGGCTATCAAAATTTAGCTGATGTTGAATGTGAGTTAGAATTGACTATGTTTTATTTTTAGTTTAAAAATATTTTTTTCCATAGTGTATTTTCCTCTTTCCTACTTTTATATTCTTCGATTGTTTTTACAAATTATTTAATTAAAAATAATTTTTCCAATTAGTTTCTTAAGTTTTAGAAATGGTTTGCCTATTCCTTATCTTACTATTTTCCTCAATTTTAGTCTTTTAAACAAAATAGTAAACCTGAAACTTCCAAGGAAGAACTTTCTCTCTCTGTTTCTCAAATGTAATTAAATAGTTTTATTTCCAGCAGGGGCTCCAGTTAAATGTCTTCCACACAATTGGCAAAGCAAGTATGGTGCCTACTTCGCATTCCTTCAAAGAATCTGCTAAATTACCCTTAGCATCTCTTTGTTTAACTACATTCCCATGTATCTTACAGAGTCTGTTTTCAAGGAACATTTGAGAAGAAGTATTCTTTAATGTCTTGCTTGCTGCTCTTTTAGTAGTGTCAATCTTGAACTCCCACTGCCCTACAAATTGTATGTCTTCAGGCAAAGTGACTTTCTCAACTAGTTCGCTTTTACAATGGGGTAAATCAGGTAAGCAAAGAGAGCATATAGAATGATACACTAGGCAGTGATTAATCAACTATAAATTTGCATATATTTCAGAGAAATATGTAAAGAGATAAGAACAAACCCATATTTGGAGATATTTGGCAGCTAAGATGTGACATTGAGGTTAAAGTTCTCAAAACTATATTAAAATTGATGGCTTGTATCTCTATTTTGAAAAAGATAGTATATTTTAGAAGCTTCATAATTTATATCAGTCATATCTTTCAAAATATTTAATATTATATCGATGATAATCTTAAAAAGCAGTATTTCAGGAGAATGCACTTATACTACCAAATAGAATGTTTAAAAAGTTTTGCAGTATTTAAAGAGAGTAGAGATTAGTAGCCAGTCAGAAAGTTTAATTCAAACGTCTTTTACATTACATGTTAAATCAGAGGACCATAAGGTATTAGCTTCAGAATCAGGACTCCAGTTTAGATTTTTTGTTCTTTGCAGTGATTTTTCTGAGTGAAGGTCGTGGAATAGATATCACTGATTGGACTTTTGCTTCTTTCTGTGTTCTTTGATTCACTAAACTAAACTTTCTTAAGTGAATTAGGCACCCTCAAGGGATAATGTTTGGTAAATAAAGCTCCCATTAAAACATTGATAATAGTACTAACAGTTTAGTTAATGACTCATTACTGTCTTTTGTCTGATAACATAAGATATGCAATATTTAACAGTATAGTAGTTGTGGAAATTAATGGCAGCTGATATAACAAGTAAGTCTCAGTGTCTCAAACAAACAAACAAAAAATTCTTGCTTACATCACAGCTTCTTGCAGACAAAGTACTCCCAGATGACTCTTCCATAGGGGTTTCAGGGCGCTGGTTCTTTCCATCATGTTCCTCCACTATATGGGAATCCTTTGCTTCCAGCCCCAAGTGTGGAGGAATGAGCAGAATCTTTTAATGCTAGGCCTTCAGAGGGTGTAAGGATGCAAGGGGCTAGGAAATGTAGTTTTCCTGTTTGCTTATGGAAGAACCAATGGTTTGGGGAAAGCACCGCCTCTTCTACAAACTAACTATATCCCATCGTTAATGCTATGCAGGCATTTTGCGGCAGGGAGTATGTGAGCTCATTTCATGTACGTCCAGTACACTTTTAGTGTTTATTTGTTTGCAGATAAACCAAACTATCTGCTTGTGCAGCCTCATATGAGCCAAAGATGTCAGGCTGGATGGGGACTTCTGACAAGAATATAGAAAGGAGAGTCCAAGATCAGGCTATATGATAGAAAAAGGAAGACCAAAGTGAAGACGTAGTTCAAAAGGCAAGGCTGGTTTAGGAGCAGAGATAAAGGTCATACTAATCCACAAAAGATGCCCAATAAAGATAGTCTTAACTAAAGGATTTCCTGGGGGCTCTGAAAAATACATAAAAATAAATAAATGGGCAAAAGAACTAAATTTGAGCAATATCACAGTCTGAAACTCCTTAGAGACATGTTATATATTACCTAGTAGGGAACTAGTCTTTGGTAGTTATTTTTTAAATTACAGATAGTAATAGTGATAACAGGTAGCAAAGGATAAGGAGGAAATGGCATTAATTTGTGTACAAATGTTCAATAATTAAACTGCCTAGCCACATTCTGATAGTTGTTGGAAAGTGGGTGGATATATGAATTATTTGGTGAGCTAGTATTTTTGATTCTATATTTATATCTTAAAAAGATTTTTAAGGGAATAAGGAATTTTGTCTGGGTAGGTGTTCTTAGTTCACAGTTTAAGAGGGACTCTTCTTTAAGTTCATATCAATGATAGATAAAATATTAAAATAAAAATTAGATTTAAGCATCCTTTAATAAAGACAGAAAATCCACAGATGAGACATATAAATAAACAAAAAAATTACCAGCAAGAAGGGCAGTTGGAATATTTGTTCTGTGGGGAAATGAGGACTGAAATGGTTACCCAGATGGAAGCCATGTATCAGTCACTGGTCAAATCCAGGTAATTTGTTGGAGCTCATTTATCCATGAAATGGACTCAGGCCAGAAGGAAATATAATGTATTTGAAGCTTTTTACCTGGAGAAAAGAATGGACTCAAACACATAGTTGCAGAAAGGACCTGGACCAAGTAACTGTAATGTGTCCAATCACATAATAGGATGCATCCCTAACCCACCAATGTAAGACTTGATTCTGCTTTTGGAACCTGGGCGTTCCAGATTGATGTTACTGTAATGGACAGGTGAATAGAGAAGAGAAAGCAGAAAACAATGAACATTATCAACTACTCAATACTTGGAAGTCTTTGAGGAAATCTGATGCAAACATTATAGCCAAAAAAAATTGAGGGATGAATTCACAAAAAAAAATAATAATCACAGCGTAATTTGAGGTTTTCAATGAAATTAAGAGAGAATGCAAGCTCTAATGGAAATTATGAAATAACGACCAGTTATAAAGCAAGAGAAGGTGATATGAAAAAAGTCTACTTGAAACCCTAAAAGTAAAACAACAGTTATAATCAGTGGAATAAAATATGCTCTCCAAAGGATAAACTGCAACCTTGACATGGTCAAAGACAACTGGGTATTCACTAATGTAAGTCAACTTAAAGAGAAAGTTGAATGAAAAATATGAAAGCTACAAGGTGGGAAAAATTGATTGTTTACAATAAAGAAAAAATCTGCTCACACTAACTCTCAGTGGTACAATATACCTGAGGATACAATGGAGAAATAGCTATGAATCATATAAGGAAAATAATTGTCATCCTAGATTTCTATACCTACCTGCACTGTAAGTCAGTAATGAGGGCAAAATAAATACAGTTCTCAGAAATATGCACCAATATAGTCTGTTTTTAATTATTTTCTGAAATAACTACCAAAGTATAAAATTAAGGATTAAAAAAAAGTGAACCTAGATGGAGCAATAGAATACAAGGGAAAATCAATACACACAATGATGGGACAAACTATATACATGTCTGTAATCCAAAGTCGATAAAAAATATTTTTTGTAGAAATACTTTGGAATTAAATTTCTAAAAAGTACCAAGTACTTTGGGAGAATGGAGCATGAGTTTATTGGGTATAAGGTGGTAAAAAATCCTTTTCTTGTTCAGAAAGAGAATTGAGAAGCTGAATAACTTATATTTGCTGGAAAAAAGCTATAGTTAAACACATCATTAATAATATAAGTGCATTTGATACAAAATAAAAATCCATAGAGTTCGAATTAGCACATAACAATGAGAATGCAAAAATATCTTTTTATAGTTATTGCGCTCTGAAAACTCAGAAAATTCTACTCTGACTCACAGTGATAAGTGTAAAGAGCTATCTACTCTGACGATCCCCATTGCTTTCTCAGGAAAGCTCTCCAAATGATAATTCCTGGTGAGAATGCCTAGAACACTGAAAAAGGAAGGGGTCAGGGAGATGAAGGAAACAGCAATTTCCTGGGTGCCTCCTGAGACTCACCATATAGAAGCTAAAAACGTAACTGATGAGAAGATGAAATAAGCATTTTGAACCAGCCGCTACAATCTGGATATATTTAGGATCAGGTCAGAATAAGACTGTTCTAGTTTCAAAAGGTGGAATCTTGATTTGAAATATATTTTCTTTTCTAATAAACAAGATTTTAATGCTCTAGATTTATCCCAAAGGGAATTACTTTGTTCTTTCACTCTTATCCTTTTGGGACTCTCATACATGTGTGAGAGACGCTTTGATACTGTCCCATAGCTCTTTTGTTCAATTTTTTAAAATTGTGGTAATACGGATAACATGAAATTTACCATGCAAGCCTTTAAGTGTCCAGTTTAGTAGTATCAAATACATTCATAATGTTGGGCAACCACCACTACCATCTACCTCCATAGATCTTTTCATCTTGTAAAACTGAAAGCTACCCATGAAACAATAACTCCTCATTCCCTCCTACCCCAGCCCCTGACAACTGCCACTGTGCTACTTTCTGTCTCTTTGATATTGACTACTCTAAGTACCTCATTTAAGTGGAATCATGCAGTATTTGTCTTTTTGTGACTCATTTCACTTAGCATAAAGTCCTCAAGGTTCATCCATGTTGTACCATATGTCAGAATTTCCTTCCTTTTTAAGGCTGAATAATATTCCACTGTATTCCAATGGAATATTCCATTCCATTACTGTATTTTGCTTATCCATTCATCTGCTAATAGATATCTGGGTTGCTTCCACATTTTAGCTATTGAGAATAATGTTGCTATGAACATGGATGTACAGCTATCTCTCAAGACTCTACTTTCAATTCTTTTTTACCGAGAAGTGGAATTGCCAGATCATATGGTAATTTCTATTTTTAATCTTTTGAGGAACCACCATACTGTTTCTCATAGCCACTATACCATTTTTCATCCCTACTAACAGTGCGCAAAGGTTCCAACTTCTCCACATCCTTACCAACACTTGTTACTTTCTGATTTTAGTGGTACGAATCTTTCTTTTTTTCATTAGTCCACGTAGCCAAAGGTTTGTCAATTTTCTTGATCTTTTTCAAGAACCAACTTTTGGTTTCATCATTTCTCTCTATTGTTTGTCTATTCTCTCTTTCAGTTATCTCTGCTCAAATCCTTATTATTTCCTTTCTTTCCCTAGCTTCAGCTTTAGTTTGTTCTTCTTTTTCAAGTTCCTTGAAAAGTTAGGTTGGTTGATTGAGATCTCTCTTGTCTTGTTAATATAAACATTTATAGCTATAAATTTCTCCCTTAACACCACTTTTACTGCATCATATACTTTTTGGTATGTTGTATTTTTGTTTTCATTTGTCTCTAAATATTTTCTAATCTTTCTTGTGATTTCTTCTTTGATCCACTGGTTATTTAAGACTATGTTGCTTAATTTCCATAGATTTGCAAATTTTCCAGTTTTATTTCTGTTATTGATTTTTATCTTCATCCCGTTCTGGTCAGGGAATATACTTTGTATGATATCTATCTTTTAAAAGCTATTGAGACTTAACTTGTGGCTTAGCATATGATCTAACCTGGAAAATGTCCCGTGTGCACTTGAGACAAATGCATATGCTGTTGTTTTTGAGTAGAGTGTTCTATATATGTCTGTTAGATGGTATTTCATTTTATTTAAATTCTCTATTTCCTTACTTATTTCTGTCTGGTCGTTTTATCCATTATTGATAGCGGGATATTGAAGTCTCCAACTATTATTTTAGAATTGTCTATTTCTTCCTGCAATTCTTTCAGTTGTTGCTTCATATGTCTTCTGTCAATTAGGCGCATAGATGTTTATAATTGTTATATCTTCTTGCTGTAATGAAAGATTTTCTGCCCTTCCCCAGTGGTAGCAGATCTAGCCTTTCTTTTGAGGCAGAAAACCAGGCTCAAGAATATTTCATGTCTCTCCCGAAATGTCAGACAGCTGTTGCTTCCACTCCTTTCCCCAGAAGCAGTGCATCTTTATCTCATTCCTGAGAACAGGAAAGTTTCTCTCTCTTCCTGATTCAGATAGAATTTTCTTTACTTTCCTTCCCTGACTCCAATCTTTCTTGAAAGTACCTGATGAAGACTTATTGGAAAAATCTTGAAATTGAGTGCAAATTCTTCTTGTATGGGGGGCTCCCGGTTATTCAAAATTGACATGATTATGTGTTCTCAGCCCTTAAGAATTCATTAAAAATTTAGTTTATTTATTCTTACACGCTTATATGATGGTCAGCATGCCCTCCTGTGCCATGGTCAAGGTAGAAGTTTGTGTGTCCTATCACTCCTTGAAGGAGCATGTCATCCTTTAGAATTCATGGTTGTCTCGTAACCTGAGCTTTGTGTTTGACTCAAGAGACATTTTGATTTTTTAGATCACCAGGCTTTTACTTGTTTGATTGGGAACAAGTTTCTTATGTGGCTTTCTACACCTTAAGAAAAAGGAGAACAGCTCTTTTTTTCTCTAATTAAATGTACAACAAAGGTGATTGACTACTTTAGTAGAAACAAGACTTTTAAGCTACAAGATGAGTAATCATGAATAAGAAGGAACTAGAAGTTGTATATTATCTCACATTGGATGTTTTAGGGTCAGTGGGCACACAGTGCAAAATAGACATGCCTTTCTTTAAACTCTTCTATTTCCCATTTAGAGACACTAAAGGCATATTCAGGAAGCAAAGACAAAAAGGACTTTCTCCTCCCACAGCTTTAGGGAGAATCAGTTTCAATAAGGGATGAGAAAATGTAGCATTTGATTTGATTTGAAGCATAGCCTGAGGGGGATAGCTTCAAGGCAGGTTTGAAGCATCAAGTGAAGAGAATTTATAGGGGAACCAGGATAGTTAAGTATACTCATCCATGCTATGAGCAAATGAGCAGATTATTTTGAAGTTTTCAGTTAGTGTCACACTGATATTGACCTAATGCTCTACAGAAGCATAGCAGGAAATCAGACAGTACTTATGCATGCGACACAGCTAAATTTGAGAAAAATCAAAGGTTTTAATTTTCTTTGGAAGATCATCTGAAAGTTTCCTTAATCTATCATCGTTAATAAAATGAGTCGGTGCTTAGGGGTAAGGGTAGGAAGATGTCAAATATTTCTGCCTAGCATTTCTGTTACTATAAGCCTTGTTATGGTTAATTTATACATACTGATTCTAATGAAATTGAATTAGAAATACAACTGCTAAATTAGTAAGCTTTAGTAAAGAGTATAGTTTCTATAGAACCAATTGTCTGGCTTCCCCATATAGTCAACCTGCATGCCAGGACAGGAAACAATGACCACAAGGCTTCAGTATACTAAATCTGCTACCCTAGTTAGTGTTCTTAGATGCTGATGGGACTTTTAAGGTAAAGAGATTAGGCTTCCCCATTGTCCCCTATATGAGTCACAAAAAACGTTAGGATAGATGGGAGGACACATAGAGTAGTTACTCTGCTGAGCTGGTGGTGGCAGTTCAGTGAAGAAGAGCCACCAAAAGGACAATGGTGCACTGAAGCCAGAACTAGTGGGAGGGCTTAGAATCATTCTATTACAGCCTACGATGGGGTAACCAGTTGCCTTCCCAAGGTAACTGGAGGTTTTTAAGGGCCAGGCCCTGTCCCAGGCTTCACGGATATGTTCTCTTATAAGCTGGTGCCTGTTCCATGACCGCATCTCATCACTTCCTGATTCACCTCCATAAAAAGGAATTCTTTTGGTTATACTATACAGCAATTTTAGTAGGGCTTGGGGACTTCAAAACTTAGATTTTAAAAGATATCCTTTAGAACCTTTTAGAAACACAATTATATCTTGTCTTAAAAAAATTACTAAGAAAAGATGATTCTTGAGGTGGAAGTGAGAAATCAGTAAGTGAAGGAGACAATAAAATAATCAGGTTGCAAGAATTCCAGGAAAGTTGGATACTTAAACATAGTGACTTTTGTCCACATTTAGAGATCTGTGTGCCTTATACATATTTTTGAAGAGGTGAAAAATTTATCGTATTTTTGTCGTGGTGATACCTGAAGTAGACTCAAACAAAAGCATAATGAGCCCAAATCAGCAACAGAAACAAGAAATTTGGCATCTCAATTAAAACTACCTTCTCCCCACAAGAACTTATATACGTACTCAACAAGTAAGCTGTTGGTTACTGGTGAGTTAAGAATGCCTTTCATTTCCTGAGTAAATTCAGGGTGAGGGAATTAATGATAATACACCAGCAAACCTGAGACAGCAAGAGGAAGTTGAGAGCTGTTTAATATTAACACCCAGATTCTCAAAAATAAGAGGAAGGAGGAATAGAGATTTTAGAGATTGCTTTAGACTTTTAAAGAAATATATATTATAATGTCTTAGATGCATCGAGACAGTAACAGGTAAATCTCTCTTAGAATAAATAAGAAAGTGAAATTTGTTTTATTTTCCCCATGATGATATACAATTTGAAAAAAAAATTACATATGCTGCTGGGATCAAATGAAGAAGGTAAAACTATATTGGAACAGAATAACTCAATGCCTTGCTATACCTTTAGGCTGTCTGACTCTACTGCCTTGACTCTGGCTACATATACCCTGAAGATAGGAAATTTATGGCTAAACTGCACCCAGATGCCGATGGCAATGTAAAACAGCACAGCTTATGTTCTGGAAGAAGTACGTAGGAGCATGGCAAGCATTCACTGGTTATAGGATACAAGGAAGGAAAGTACTCAGCAAGGCTTAGTAAAACAACGAGAGTTTTATCTTAACTGATGTTCCAAGGAAAGTATCACCTTCAACTAGTTGAGAAGTAGTTCAAACTGATGCATTAAACATTATGTTTTTACACCAGGTGTTTTCAAGACTTAGATTCTTTACCAAGAGGTAAAAATAAAAGAGCTTCAAATTTGAATTCCCATCAGCTCTGTGGAAAGGACAAAGATGCTGTAGCTGTTGCAAAGCTGGTCCAAGTGAGAAATAGAATACTATGGCAGTGAAGAGAAAGCTTAGCTATTGCATTACATGGGAGCCAGAAAGTTCATTGAATTTGGCATGGCTCCTAAGTTTATGGAGCATTGTTTTCAGTGGTACCCTTGCATCGCCTGGATGAGAAAACACTTGAACACATTCTAGCTGAGACATGTAATGTTGTTGTTCTTCAGTATTAAGCATTATTCAGCGTGGATGAGTATGAAATAAATGTTAATGAGGATGCTTAGAAGTCCATAGCCATTTGGAACTAGAGAGAAAAGCAGACGCAAGACAGCTTTGTTCCACAAAGGAAAAACTGTTACTGCAAACAAAGTGCGAAGTATAATACGTCATATCACTGGTTTTAGAGTATTTGGAGCCATTTCTGACACCACTAGTATAGTTTGAGATTTTTCTAGGCAGATGGGACACATGACTATATGGTACTATTCCATTTATTTTAAGATGTATGAGCTGAATAACGTGTTACATTTATTTTCTGTATTACAATTAAATATGTTTTACATATCAGATACATTTTACCTCAGATTTGGAGGTTAATTTCTTTAAATAGATTTATTCATAAAACACAATGGCATTTAAAAATATCAAATGTGATATGAAAAACAGCTTAGCAGTTTTGAGTTCAACATTTGCAATTTTTCTCTGAAGGAGTTATAGGTCATTAACCAGGCTTTCAGGGCCAACTGTCATTAGCATCAGAAAAAAGGCATAAGATACACGGTGGTAGTGCCACTCAGTGTTAAAAATGAGGGTAATGCAACATTACTTGAGTAGATGTATTTAAACAAATGTCAATCTCCATAAAACCTGATGTTCAAAGCTTTACTGGAAAAAGTATTAAGGAAGAAAACAGAACTTTTAGCAGTTTACCTGTTTCTGTAGTGTCACCGATTTGATCAGTTCGTAAGTTACACTTGATTGATAGGTTACAAAAGATAAAATAAATGGGTTTTTTTTTCTCTTTTTTTTTGGAGGTACCTAAAGACAGCCAGTATAGGCATGGGCCATTCATGAGAGGAGCCCTAAAATTGAAGCTTCATTTGCTTCATAATAAACCTGCCTTTGCTATCTTCACTTCCTCATCCAAATTCTCTTCATCATCCGCAGCAATCCTTCTTCACATCAGCCCACTGAGCAGAACAGCTTTCATTAAGCCTACCAGCAATCATTGGTCCTATCTTGGGCCTCTGCTTTACATTTAGAAACTTTCAATATAGTTCACCTCTCTTCCCTGATTTGAATACTGTCTTAACTCCACTTTTGTGGCTTCACACTTTCAAAATAGAGTTTTAGCCCTACCTCAACGACTAATCTTTGTCAGACACTTTGGATGATTTCTTCTCTACCTCAACACTAAGTATTGGGTTCCTTGGGACGTATCCAGTGCCATCCTTCGTTCTCTGTCTATGTTTCGCCCTTAGTGATTCATGCCAGCCAAAAGACAAAAATAAAATGTATTTGGTGATGACTACTGAAATTTCATCTTCAGTCTTGACCATTTCTTTCAACTCTAGATTGATACATCTATGTACTCATGTGGTATGCTTAATATTCCCCTCAAAGTTATTGTATCCTGAAGTAAATTCTTGATGCATTGCTCAAATATTTTTTTCATTAGTTTTCCTCATCTTATTAAATGGTATGAACATTCACCCAGATGCACAAGCTAAATATCTCAGGATTATCTTTGACTTTTTCTTTGTCTTCTTCCCCTATGACCAATTCATAAACAATTTCTGTTTTGTCCCTTCCAAAATGTTTCCCAATATTGTCCACTTTTCTCTGTCTTCAGTGTCATACTCCTTCCCCCAAATTTGTCTTTCTTTCTTCAGGACCATTGGAATAGTGTTCTAATTGAGACCCCTGTTTCACTCTTGTCTGTCCACCCCAATCCACAACATATTCTCTAGATTGAATGTGTCATCTTAAGATGTCCTATCAAGTGAACTAATAAACTACATAAAACTCATGCAAGGTGGGCTGGCCCAGTGGTGTGGCGGTTGGGTTCACGTGCTCCACTTCAGTGGCCCTGGGTTCGTGGGTTCGGATCCTGGGTGCAGATCTACACACCACTCATTAAGCCATGCTGTGCAGACATCCCATGTGCAAAGTAGAGGAAGATTGGCACAGATGTTGGCTCAGGGACAATCTTCCTCAGGCAAAAAGTGGAAGATTGGAAACAGATCTTAGCTCAGGGGCAATCTTTCTCACCAAAAAAAAAAAAAAAAAAATCATAGTTGGAAAGACTACAAAGATATCAGACATCTCAGGAAAGAAAGTACAGTGAGTCCATCTGGTGAAAAATTCTAAATGACAGAGCTAGCTGAGAACCAAGGGAAAGTTGAATGGTTGGTCAAAGACAAAGAATTATCTATCAATTCTGGCCTTATGAGTGGTTACAGAACAGGGCTACAATATCTACCTGTATGCCTTGATTGCAGGGTCATATTTAATTAATTAGCTTTTCTTTTCTATTTTTTAGTCTTTCCTACTCCTTTTTTAATTTTAGAAAGTTTACTGGTATTGATAAATTAACAGTTTATCTGATAGGTTACCATAGAACGGCATCAGATTTTAATAAAACACAAAGAGACTTCTGAATAGAAATCCTATATTAAAGCTAGATGCGATAATGTATCAGACTTTAGGTTCTTTTCCTTTGGTCAGAGGGAAGCATTTGTTTTGAAATAACGTATAATTACTGTATTAATTTGCCTGCAGGAAACAGCATCCACACTCTGTTCCAGGCATGTTTAAAAATGGAACCATTTGCCAAAGAAGTAACAAAATGTAGGGAAACCACAAAGGAAGGTACAGTAAGTACTTCAGGGCGATGCTACCAGCACCCCCAAAAGGAAGAACAAAGGTAGCAATTACTGGAGCCCAGAAGAAAACAACCGAGTTCAATCAGGGTTTGAAATGTAGAGTGAACATTCAAGTGAGAGATGCAGCCAGCCTAGGGCAACCCCACAGGGAGAGAGCCAGGAGAACAAACGCTGTGCCTCACGGTCTTCCCTCCCTCTGGCCTCCTGCCACAACTTCCCGTTAAACCAAACTAACCTGACATTGGACAGGGAGCTATTGCGTGGTCGCTGAACCAAACTAATCTGACATTGGACAATAGGGAGTTATTGTGGTCCATGCAGCTCAGTCACCTTGGATCAGAGGGCAGGATGGAGAGCGGTGGAGAGTAGAGATGAAGACTTCTGGAACAGTGATATCACATGAGCCAGGGGCATTTTGCATTGTTTGGAAGTTAAATATTAAGGAATGGGAGGGTTGCCGTGAGTCCGTGAACAGGTTGAATCAAATGAATATTTGTTATGTGCGTGGACACCAGCACCCGTTTAACATCATTCCTGTTTAGGAGGAAATTCTCCACACTGAATCCTGTCTGGCCAAGTATGAACCTGCCAACTTGCTTTCTCACTCTCTAGTACAATTAGGGCATAGTCATGTGACATAAGCATTGCTAGACTGATTATCCCATGTGAGGCATAGACTTTAACAAAAACAGAAAAAGGCTATTCCATCAATTGCTTTGATGGAAGCAATTTTACATCAAAGTGTCTTGGCAAAGGCAGCTGGCTTTCGGGGTTGGCAGAGTGAGCAGAGTGTCTGGTGTCGAGTGTCCGGCATTAGCAGGGTGAGCTGTTGGGTGTGCGCCCACGATCGCAGCAGTGGTATCCTTATCAGACAAGTAGCATGCTACCATTTTACATCGCTCTGGCTGTGAAGCCTGCTACTCTACATTGTGGCTCTGCTAGAGATTCTGAATATCTCTCTCTCTCGCTTACTATTTTTAATTAAAACCCAGGCTGATACTTCATGATATTTTTTAAACAATTGTACATGAACGATACTAACTTAAAAGCAAATGTCTATTGATGGTCCATCAGGTAAGTCAATGACGGTAGGCCTATACACTAAAATATTGTGGAGTGCTTAAGAAGAATTATGTTTATTTTTTTAAGGTAAACAGATGTTATACCGTGAAGATAAATCATCAAGTTATAGAAAAAACAACCGAAGGAAGAGGATATAATTAATAAAATTATATTTTCATGTATTTACGCATACTTATCAGAAGAACTTAAAAGTTTAATTGTTTACTTAAAAAGGTTAATAATATTTGCTATTGATTAGGAGATTCCAATTTTTTACTCGCTTGTTTATACTCACTGTTTCCATTTTATCTTATAATAAGCATGCATCATTTTAAAGCTGAGAACAGGATTTTGATGGTTGATTTTACATGTCAATTTGACTGGGCCACAGGGGGCCCAGATATTTGGTCAAATATTATTCTTGGGTAAGTCTGTGAGAGTGTTTCTAGATAAGATTAACACTTGAAACATTTGAATCATAGACTGTGTAAAGCAGATTGCTCTCCCTGATGTGGGTGGGCCTCATCCAATCAGTTGAAGACCTGATTTGAACAAAAGGACTCATTGAGAGGGAACTCCTGCTGCCCAACTGCTCTGAGCTGGAACATTGTTCTTCCCATCTGCATATTCCAACTGAAACATTGGCTTTTCTTGGGTCTTGAGCCTACCTGCTTTCTGACTGAAATTACACCGTGGGCTCTCCTGGTTTTCAGGCCTACAGACCCAGAATGGAACTACATTGTCAGCTCTCCTGCATTCCAGCTTGCCAAGCACAGATCTTGAGACTTCTCAGCCTCCGAAATTGCTTAAGCCAATTCCTTAGAATAATAAATAAACAAATAAATAAATAATACATATCCTTTCGGTTCTGTTCCTCTGGAGAACCACAACTAATATAAAGACTTTTTCATTTTGAAGACAAGTTAACAAGCTAAAAATAACTAAAAGCATTTTTATTTATCAGAACTTCTGTTTTATAGTTTTGATTTTTCTTTATGATGCTTCATTTTATACTTCTTCAGTTAATATTTTAGCAAAGATGTAAAATTTTGCATACTACTTTGTAGTTCACTGTTGTTTTTTTTTTACCTCCCCAGTCTTAGTCCTCTTTCTGCTATCATGAATTTGTGGTCCTTCCAGACCATATTTCTATAGCGTCATTCTACACACACCACTGTTGTCTTGTTTATTTTGATCTACATAATTGATGTATTTTATGTACTTCAAAACTTACTTTTATATATATTGTCATTTTGAAATCCACCTATGATTCCAAATATAAAGCAAGTTATTTCACTTTAATTGCTACTTTTTATTTCTATCATATGAATTTACAACATTTTGATAGGAGTTTGGATTAGTTTTCAGGTGTACACAAAGGATAATTGCTTGATCAGAAGCTATGCTAATATTCAGTTTCCCGTTCCAGTTCTTATAGAAGTACTCATACCAGGTTACATTTCTACCATCTGTGCATGAGTTACTGTTTCTACACAATTTCTTATCAACTGAGTTTCAGATCTGATTTTTTGCTAATATTTAAAGATGTTAAATATTATCTCTTTTTATTTTAAAATTTTACTTCCCTGATTATAGAAACATTAAATATTATTTTAATATACTTATTGGTTCTTTGAGATTACCCTTCTGAAAACTGCTCGTTAGTGTTTATAGAGGCCGCCTCTTGTAGAGGTCGCATTCCCTTGGCTCATCTCTGATTTCAGTGCTGGGAAGTTTAGCGCACCTTTCTATGCAAACTAACACAACCAGCAACTGGCCTCAGGATTGCAATCAGAGACTTCATGCATTCTACTTCAGGGCTTTCTGGAAGTCCAGAAAGAACTCAGATGGCTCTCAAGCACTGCCCTGAAGCGCTAGAGTTAATCCTCAGGGCAAACATTCACACAGTGAAGTTTACGAACCAATGCTGGAACTAGGGTCCTCCAGCTTCCTCTCTTTTATTTTTTCCAGTTTTATTGAGATATGACTGACATACATCACTGTATAAATTTAAGGTGTGCAGTATAATTGTTTCACTTATGCATATTGTGAAATGATTACTGCCGTTACATTTAGTTAGCATCCATTATCTTGTATAGATACAATAAAAAGAGGAAGCAAAAAAAGAAAAAACAATTTTGTTTTCTTATGATGAGAAATTCTTGGGACCTACCCTCAACAATTTCCGTTTATATCCTGCCGCAGTGTTAACTCACGTGATGCTGTAGATCATGTCCCTAGTACTCGGTTGGCATTTCGTTGGCTTCTCAGAGGTTCCAGCAATATTGAGTGTTTGTCTACAGCATCAACCTTCATACCAGAGCTCTCCATTGGTTCTCCCTTCCCTGGATCCCTTTCCATCTTCTGTCCCTCCTGTTTCCCCAAACAGACTATCTTCCAAATAGACTGCCTGCACTGAAGTCCTTAGATCTGGCTTTGCTTTCAGGGAAAACCAAATTAAGGAACTATCTTCGTCTAATGTAGTATTTCTTTTACAGCTTTAGTGAGGTAATATTGATATACAAAAAACTGCACACATTTAATGCATGCAATTTTATGAGTTTGGACATATGCATATACCTGTGCTACTATCACCATAATTAAGGTAATAAGCATGTCGATCACCTCCAAAGGTGTCCTTTACTTTTTGTTATCTCTTCTCTTAATCATTGCTATAAGTTTTTAAAATATATTATGGTGATTAATAGTTTGTCACATAGGTAGCAAATACTCTTTAGTCAGTGGTTAAGATAAAAATTATTAGTGATTATTCTTACCAAGTTATATTATATATCTGTAATTCATATTACATATGTATTAGATACACACACACATATGAATATGAATATATATGTATATATATAGTCAAGTGTCAGTCTTTAGCTGCATGGGCTGTATTTATATTCTGTTTTTCCTCCCAGCTTTATTGAAGTACAATTGACAGATAAATCTGTATAAATTGATTTCATATATGTATATATTATGAAATAGTTATGACAGCCAAGTTAATTAGCACATCCATCACCTTGTGCATAAGTTACCTTTGTGTGTGTGTGTGTGGTGAAATGCTTAAGATCTGCCCTCTTAGCAAATTTCAAGTACACAATACAGTATTATTAACCATAATCAACATGCTATACATTAGATCCTGAGAACTTATTCATCTTATGAGTCAAATTTTGTACCATTGACGACCAACTGCCCACTTCCTCCACCTCCCCAAGTCCGTGGCCACAACTATTCTACTCTCTGTTACTGTGAGTTCAACTTTTTTCCCCCTTTTTTAAGATTCCCCAAATAAGTGAGATCATACAGCATTTATCTTTCTCTAGCTGGCTTATTTCACTTAGCATAATATCTTCCAGGTTTATCCATGTTGTTGCAAATAGCAGGATTTTCTTCATTTTTGTGGATGGATAATATTCTGTTACATCTACCTATCCATATCTATATCTATATCTATGATATCTATCTATATCTATAGATATATGATATCTATCCATCTTATCACATTTTCTTTATCCAGTCCTCTGTTGACAGACAATTTGTTTCAATATCTCGGCTATTATATGTAATGCTGCAATAAACATGGGACTGCAGATATCTCTTCGAGGTATTAATTTGCTTCTTTCAGATATATACCCAGACGTGGGACTGAAGGATCATATTGTAGTTCTATTATTAATTTTTTGAGAAACTTCAATACTGTTTCCCATAATGGCTATAACAATTTACATTCCAACCAGCAGTGCACAAGAATCATGGGGTTTTTTCCCACATCCTATGCCAGCATTTCTTATCTCTTATCTTTTTGATAAAGGCCATTCTAACAGGTGTAAGGTGATATCTGATTGTGGTTTTGATTTGCATTTCCCTGGTGACTAGTGACATTGAGTACTTTTTCATACCCTGTTGGCCATCTGTATGTCTTCTTTGGAAAACTGTCTGTTCAGATACTTCTCTCACTTTGTAATTGGATTATTCATTTTTTAGCTATTGAGTTGTGTGAATTCTTTATGTATTTTGATATCAACCCCTTATCAGGCATATGGTTTGTAAATATTTTCTCCATTTCCATATGTTGCCTTTTCACTCCATTCTTTTCTTTGCTGTACCCAGCTTTTTAGTTTGATATAGTCCCACTTGTCTATTTTTGGTTTTGTTGCCTTTGCTTTTGGTGTCGTATCCAAGAAATCATTGCCAAGACCACTGTCAAGGAAAATGTTCCTGTTTGCTTCTAGGAATTTTATGGTTTCAGGCTTTACATTTAAGTCTGTATTCATTTCAGGTTGATTTTTGTGAATGGTGTAGATAGAGATCCAGTTTCATCCTTTTTCATGTGGTTATCCAGTTTTCCATCACCATTTATTGAAGAAACTATCTTTTCTTCATGTTGTGCTCTTGGCGCCCTTTTCAAACATTAAGTAATTGTTATGAATGGGTTTATTTCTGGGCTATTTTGTTCCATTGGTCTAGGTACTGCATTTTTTTTTTCCTGCTTTTTCTGCTCAAATCCCCACCAGTATTTTCCTATTTGGATGCTGTTTATTTATTTTTTCTTGCCTCAAAGCTCTGGCTGTATTTAAGTACTTTAAATAATTTTTCTTCCATAGCATCATGATGATGTTGTCTTATATTTTCTGTCATTTCATAAAAATGAATTAAAAAGTTTTTTATTTCATATTTATCTAGAATTTATTTCGATGTCTATAGGTACCTCTTTTTTTAATTGAGGTAACATTAGTTTATAACACATCTTGCCTCTTGTCTTGTTAATTATAACCATTCTGCCAGACATGAGGTGGTATCTCATTGTAGTTTTGATTTGCATTTCCCTAATAATTAGTGATGCTGAACATCTTTTCAAGTGCCTGTTGACCATCTGTAAAATGATCCAGATTGGAATGGAAGAAGTAGAACTGTCACTATTTACAGATGATATAATTTTATGTATAGAAAACCCTAAGGAATCTACCAAAAACTTATTAGAAATAATAAACAAATATAGTAAAGTTGCAGGGTACAAAATCAACATAGAAAAATCAGTTGTCTTTCCATACACTAACAATGAAATAGCAGAGAGAGAAATTAAGAATATAGTCCCATTTACAATCATAATAAAAAGAATAAAATACCTAGGAATAAATTTAAAGAAAGAGATGAAAGACCTGTGCACTGAAAACTATAAAACGTTGCTGAAAGAAATTGAAGAAGATTCAAAGAAATGGAAAGACATTCCATGCTCACGGGTTGGAAAAATTAACATAGTTAAAATGTCCATACTTCCTAAAGCAATCTATAGATTCATTGCAATCCTTATTGAAGTCCCAATAAAATTTCTCACAGAAATAGAACAAAGAATCCTAAAATTCATATGGAACAACAAAAGACTCCAAATATCCAAAGCAATCCTGAGAAAAAAAGAACAAAGCTGGAGGCATTACGATCAAAATATACTACAGAGCTATAGAAACCAAAACAGCATGGTATAGGCACAAAAACAGACACAGAGATGAATGAAACAGAACAAGAGCCCAGAAATAAGCCCACACATCTATGGACAACTAAATTTTTTTTTTCATTTACAGATTTTATTTTTTCCTTTTTCTCCCCAAAGCCCTCCCAGTACATAGTTGTATATTCTTCATTGTGGGTCCTTCTAGTTGTGGTGTATGGGACGCTGCCTCAGCGTGGTTTGATGAGCAGTGCCATGTCCGCGCCCAGGATTCGAACCCACGAAACACTGGGCGGCCTGCAGCAGAGCGTGCGAACTTAACCACTTGGCCACCGGGCCAGCCCCCTATGGACAACTAATTTTTGACAAAAGAGCCAAGAAAATACAATGGAGAAAGAAAAGTATGCTCAATAAATTGTGTTGGGAAAACTGGACAGCCGCATGCAGAAAAGAATGAAAGTAGATAATTCCCTTATACCATACATAAAAATTAACTCAAAATAGATTAAAGACTTGAATGTAAGACCTGAAACCATAAAACTTCCAGAAGAAAGCATAGGCAGTACACTCTGTGATATCAGTCTTAGCGGCATCTTTTTTTAATACCACATCTCACAAGGCAAAGGAAACAGAAGAAAAAATAAACAAATGAGACTACATCAAACTAAAAATGTTCTGCACAGTAAAGGAGACGATCAACAAAACAAAGGCAACCTAACAATTGGGAGAAGATATTTGCAATTCATATATCTGATACAGGATTAATATTCAAAATATATAAAGAACTCATATAACTAAACAACAAGAACAAAAAGCTCAATTAAAAAACGGGCAAAGGATCTGAACAGACTTTTTCCAAAGAAGCTATAGATACTTCTAATATTTCATCATTTCCAATGTTAAATCTTACTTTTTCTGAAATGTATTTTCTCTAATATGCAGTCCTCTCATGCTATTTCTCTCTAAACATTGATATGATTTTATATTATAAAAGTCCATAAAGTGGGTTGAGAAAAAGAATTACCTTTAGAACATGCAGAAAGAAAAGATTCTGAGCAGATAAAATAGAAACCACTTTATCAGGTGGAAATAAACAAAGATACAGGAACCCACACGTCAAGAAACTTTTTTCATGCTCAAAATATATTTTGTTAGAACTGGGAGCTGGTGCTATCCTGTCTTGAACTAGAGGCACCTCTAGTCTGTTCAGATCAGAAAATCTCTTTACCAGTAGTGGTGGTGTTTGTCATTGATGCTACATTTGCTTATTTCTAGACAGCCATCACAGGAAAGGGAAAATCAGGTCTGTCACTTCTTCAATGGGCTCTTTATCCTCCATATCTGATAGAACATCCCAGTCTGCCTGCTTCTTGTCCCTACTCTCCAGTACCAAATATATCAGATGTCTCGAAGAAGGTCAGCATTGGTCCTCAGTTTTCTGGCTACTCTACTTCCTGTCAATCATGTTTCTGGGGATCAGATCCTACTTCCCATCTTTCCTGACTCATTGAAGTCAAACTCCCTTGGACTTTATGGCTTGATTAATGAATTTGCCAAGATTTTGACTTTAGGCTACGAAAGTTTCAACCCCTCTTCTCAGGCATATCATGTTCCTTCACAGTAAAGTGAACTTCTGACTAAATCTACCTTTACCACCACAGTGACCAGCAGTACAGGATGGTTTGACATTAAAGACAGGTTATGCTAAAGAATGAACAGCCTATAGGATCTAAGATCCACGTATTTATTCAGCCAAGAAGAAAGAAATCAAGCTCATAAATCTGGCCAGGGAAAAAATTAAGGAGGAAAGAAGTCACTTTGAGTAGTATAGAAAATAAAGTCAAATATGCTATCCAGAACGCTGAAACTATCTCCTGTTTTCATTCTGCCTCCTTCCATTGCACCCTTTAACCCTTTCTTCATAATACAACCAGTACCCTCAAATAGTGCCATCTTTCTCAAGCCCTCATGCCTCTGTAGAGAATACTTCATCTGCCTAGAAAACCATAGGTCTCGAAGACTCGACCCCAGCTTCCTTGAATCTATTAAAGGGCTTCCATTATGCATTCTCTATCCTCTTTCATAGCATTTATCACAGACCAGTCAATGATAGTTTCCCTTCTTCTCACTTCTCTATAAGAATTTGAGTTCTGAATTCCCTAAATAAACATGGAATGTTTATTTATCTCCAGCTCATATATATTAAGTATTTTTTTTGAATGAATGAATAAATAGCAGTAGATAAGCAAAATATAAAATTTGAGAGGCGAGAGTGTTGAAAAATGGGTACTGGTAGGTAAGGCCGAGGTAGAGTCTGAGACTAAGACAGAAGGTATTTGGTTTTGCATAAAAATATTTCTAGCAAGTCTGAAATAATAAAATAATGACCTACATATACTAAATAGCAAAATCTCCAGATCATATTTTTACATTTTAATCAAAGTGAATTATCTTAAAATGTAGTCAAAATGGATGTAGGTTTTATCTCTTTAATCTATGTAGCAATCTTTATTACACAGGAGTCTGTTCCTATAACAATATAGCACTTCTTAATATATTGTAATGACTGGTTTTGAACTCTATTCAACATTTATGCCCATAGCTACACATAAGACTAGAACTACCTTAAACCCCTAAACTGTGTATAAATATTCTAATGTTGCAATTCTTATGGTCAGTCTGCCGTTAATATCTCTGACAGGTATTTTAAGGTATACTACAAAATGAATGGTGTCCCCCAAAATACATATGTTGAAGCTTAACCCTTCATGTCACTGTATTTGAATATTGGCCCTATAACAAGATAATTAAGGTTAAATGAGGATATAAATGTGAGCCCCTAATCCAATAGTGCTGGTTCCCTTATAAGAAGAGGAAGAGACACCAGCATGCACTCTTTCCGCCATGTGTGGACACAAAGCAAAAGAGGCCATCTGTGACCCAGGAAGAGAGCTCTCACCAGAAATTGTACCCTGCCAGGACCTTGATCTTTGACTTTCCAACCTCTAGAACTGTAAGAAAGAAATTTTCATTGGTTAATCCACCCAGTGTATGCTACTTTTTATAGAAGCTTGAGCTGAGTGAGACAGATTCTGGTACCTACAAGTGGGGTGCTACTATAACAAATATCTAAAATGTGGAAGCAGCTTTGGGTATTGGGCAGAGGCTACAGGAGTTTTAAGATGCATGCTAGAAAAATGTTGGATTGCTGTGAAAGGACTATTGGTAGAAATACAGATGTTAAAGGCAATTCTTGTGAGTGTTCAGAAAGAAAAGAGGAGAGCTAGAGAGAAGGCCTTCATCTTCTTAGAGAATATATAAATAATCATGAGCAGAACCTTGGTAGAAATAAGGACTTTAAAGGCCATTCTAGTGAGGTCCCAGATGGAAAGGAGGAGCATGTTATTGAAAACTGAAAGAAAGGCAACCCTTGTTACAAAGCAACAAAGAACTTGGCTGAACTGTGTTCTAGTATTTTGTGGAGGGTGGGAACTGGTGAGTGATAAAATTGGATATTTAGCTGAGGAGATTTCTAAGCAAAGTGTTGAAGGAGTGTCTTGATTACCCTTGACTACTTATAGTAAAATGTGAGAGGAGATAGATGAATTGAAAAAGAAACTGTTAGGGAGAAAGGAAGCAGAACTTAAAGATTCGGAAAATTCTTAGCCTGTCTAAAGATGAGAAAATGTGTTCCAAAGAGAACACCAAGGATGTGGCTGAACTATCACTCAATAAAGAGCCTACGGGATTATATGGCGAAAACATTGCCAGTTTGAACTAAGGGGAATGCGTACAGGATGAAATAAAGAAAAGCTGTTGGTGGGGCCAGCCCGGTGGTACAGCGGTTAAGTGCCCACGTTCTGCTTCGGAGGCTTGGGGTTCGCCGGTTCGGATCTCAGGTGTGGACACGCACCGCTTGGCATGCCATGCTGTGGTAGGCTTTCCACATATAAAGTAGAGGAAGATGCGCACAGATGTTAGCTCAGGGCCAGTCTTCTTCAGCAAAAAGAGGAGGATTGGCAGCAGATGTTAGCTCAGGGCTAATCTGCCTCAAACAAAAAAAAAAAAAAAAAGAAAGAAAAAGAAAAGCTGTTGGACTTCTTGGATCTACAGGACAGGAACATAGGGCTATTCAGCTGAGAATAGCAGCTGTTGTGGCAATCAGAGCTAAGACAAGGTAGTATACATTAACTAGGAATATAGTGTAATTTATTACCTCCTCTTACTATTTCTGATGACATATGTTGATAGAGGTTTATTAGTTTTCTATTGCAGCTGTAACAAATTACCACATGCTTGATGTCTTTAAACAACACAAATTATTCTCTTACCGTTCTAGAGATCAGGATCCTAAAATGAGTTTCATTGGACAGAAAGCAAGGTGTTGACAGAGCTAAGCTCTGTCAGGGGAAAATCTATGTCTTTGCCTTTCCAATCCTCTAGTGGCCACTGGTATCCCTGGCTTTTGTTCTCTTCCTCTGCCTTCAAAGCCAGCATCATAGCATCGTCTTTCTCAGACTATGCTTCTATTTTGGTCTTGTGGCCTTCTTGTCAACTATGTTTAAACACTTCCTCTGTTTCCTTCTGTTAAAGACGTTTGCGATTACATTTAGGGCCAACCCAGCTAATATCCCTGCGTCACCGTATCATGTAGCTTCCAGAAATTCTATGGATTAAGACCTGTGTAATTCTAATCCTTTGGGAAGCTTTATTCAGCCTACCACAAAGGGTTATAATACCTTCAGGAAACTGAAGGATGCGTTGGGGTGACAAAAACATAACAAAATAAAATGAGTATATAATCTTACTTGAAATAGATAATTTACAAGAAACAACCAAGAAACAATCTACAAGAGAACACATTCCCATTTGGAGTGAACGTATACTGACCTACTTACTTTGCTCTATTTAAGATCACTCCATGTATTCTTCAGAAATATCTGCCAAGCTTCGTGTAGGATGTGAAACATTTTATTACTGAAGTATCTAAATAATACTAACTGTATGGCCTTAACTCTACTGAAATCTATCAATATAAATAACTAAAATAATAGGCTGACACTGAAATATTTGAAAAATTACTATGATAAATCTTTCCCTGTTCACTGTAATTTTCCGTTACTCCGTAATACCAATATATATATTGACAATATAAAATCCATAATTAATTGTCAAGTCAAGAACAAAACTTTTTAATAAGCTGTGATTGTTTAAAGTGATTCATTGTAGCCACTTAAAGTCTTTCTTTTGTACAGGTAAAATACTGCATTTATTCTCATAAAAAATTCATTTAAATCTTAAAAGGTTTTGGACATCCATTTATAGAAAGAATAAATCCATTACGTTAGAAGCTCTACAGTTGATTAAAAACAACTTTATATTAATGTGACAAAATAAAAAGTGTCATAAATACACTGATGTACAAATACTAACCATATTTAGTACAAACAAGATGGATTCTATTTTACTTTGTTACTCATCTTCATTTTTCCTCTCTCCAAAGCTTAAATTTAACTTATCTTTAGGACCTTTGACACCATTGTGAAAATTGCTATCTTTAATTTTTAAGTAATACACTTTATTAAATTGATACATATGTATTTTCACAAGGAGAAGAAACTCATAGAATTGTTTAATGAAGTATATGATTTGTGACATGACTGCATTTTCCTCTCTGTTCAAAATAGCTAGCTTGTTATCACTAATTTCTTAATTATTTAGGTAGTCAAACATTTCGGTATACGTGATACCAACTTACCAATGAATGGCCAGTTCTTTTAAATTATAACTACTAACAGAAAACAAGAAAACACACTTGCAAGGAATTTTCAAACTTCTTATCAGATAAGTAACAAAAACACAAAAGGATCGTGAAACCTGAGAACAGGAGAACTGAATGCGAGCCTTCCTTCCCCATTGCGCACATCTTCAAAACACTCCCCAATTTTAATCCAGGAAAATGAATCAGGATAGAGATTCTGTTGAGATCTCTGTGGAGAGAACTGTTTGGGGCTCCCTCCCATGAGGCCTAAGATATTCACTGGGGAAGAGCCATCCACCCAGGAGCAAAAACTGGAGTCACCAGAAGAGCTGGTATTAAGGGATCTCCAGTCACTCAGAGGAAGATTAAGTAGAATCTTGGTAATTGTTTTTGACCTTGACGCCCAGAAGAAGGTCACAATGGTGCTGAATGTGTGACTTGAATCTTCTCTGCCCTAATCCTGTAATTGTGCAGGGAAACAACTGTGAAAGATGCACAAGAAATGAAAAATTTCTATTGATGCACAGAAGACCTTAGCTTCAATTATACTTTCCCTTTCTTGTTAACAAGTCCAAATTGACCTTAGCAAAATTGGAATGCATCTTACCGTTTATGCATCCTTACCACAATTAACACAATCTTAGTTTTCCCATACCTTCAATAAATTGAACACTGAGCAATTCTCAGAACAAAACTGAACTTTGACTTTCCATAGTACATCCCATTAATACTTTAGGCAACTGGTTTCCTACAGAACACTTATTTTTACCTTTTCCACATTACAACGTTTTTAATATAGCTTCATTTAATGGTTTTGGTTGGTTTTTCTCCTTTTATACAAGAGAAGCCCTTACAAGAGCCCAATAGCCTGCCTTTATACCACAGACTGATCATAGGAACAGAAATCACTTTTTCCTCTCACTATCTGCAGTAATCCAGATCTTGAGTGCCCAATCAAGATGTGTGAAACTCCATTAAGCAAAGAGAGATAAATAATGGCTAGAGAGATCAAATGAATTTTGAAAACCAAAACCAATGAAATGGAATTGCTGGAGGAAAAAGATGAGTACATATACATATCGCTTATGAGGACTTACATGCAGGGGCAAAAGGTCCTGAAAGTTAAGATCACATATTCAAAAATTTTTAAAAAGTCAGTAATTTAACTAAAAAGAAACAAATACACTGTGGAAACTAGACTATAATTAATTATCTGAAATAGGAAATTTTAAAACAATCTCAAAAAACAGAGAAAAAAAATAAAAGGAATTATGAGAAAAGAGATAGTGATGTGGCCAATAAATCCAAGGGAATTAATTCATTTATGAAAAAATAAGTTTTTCAAAATGAAAAAAATAGGCAGGTGAAAAGTGAGGAAAGTAATTAAGAAACAGCCCTCAGTAGAGGACAGACTCGTCTGAGGAATTAAAGATTTTATATAGTCATAAGCTGTATTTTTAAGAATAAATGTTTATTTAGGTATATTCTGGTTAAAATCATTTATTTGTTAGGGAAAACTGATAAGCCTTATGCCAGAAGAAAAAACTTTTTGTACAATGGGAGAAAAACATATGATTGTACTTCTCATCTTTAATTCTGAAAGCTAGATGAAAATATAGAAAAATCTACACACTATTGAGAAAAATGACTGCAACCCTAGAATCCTTTATCTAGCCAAGATATCGTTCTTCTGTCAGAGTGAATGAAAGATAAATGGAATCATCAAAAATACAGAGACTATGTGACCCAAATAACTCATCTGAAGAAAATATTTGAGAAAAAGACTCTAATAAATAAATCACAGCAAATGCATTAAGATAGAAGAAAAGGAGAAGTAAGAGTTCCCTTAGCCGCAAATGGAGAGCAGGCACTTAGTTCTCCAAGATATAGCAGAGATTGGGTTGAAAGAATTTTCAAGACGTTAGGGAATGGAAAGAAAGGATAATGTAATAACACAGAATTACTACTTTGGGTATTCTCTCGAGACCAGCTCATTACCTCAGTTACGACTTGTCTCTATGTAACTAAGGAAAGTTTAGTCCCCTAATTGAGAATTACCCCAGACTTTTCTATTTCAGAGAGTCTAGCCCAAACTTCCCCTGACACTAAAGCCATCTTCTGGCTCCTTAATTTCTGCCTCAGTCCTGACCACTTATTTCATTGGATGTTTGACTATCGATACCGACTTTTTCAGGACAAAAACCCCAACACCACTTATGCTGATCTAGCCATATTACCTCAACCAAATAATCACACGATGATCTAATATTTATGTTTACTCCAAATATGAGTGATTCAGGCTTACATACCACACTAAGTCCAGTTTTGGCTTCACCAAATGCAATCAATTTTCTTTTCCATCTCTTCTCAATCAAGTGTTTAAAAGAATCTTAGAATCCCTTTTTGTTACGCAGGATCACTTATGTTCTTGAATGGCATAAGTGATTGATAATCAATTATCCCATTGTTTGAGAAAATCCTTAGTGAAGCCCCATGCTTCAAAAGGGCTGCTAAAAATACAGGTTTTACAGTAAAAATGCCCTGAACCAAATATCTTCTGGAGGACATAGTACCCTAGATGATTTGTGAGACCACCTTTCCGTAGACAAATATTAAAGTAAGTCAAGAAATAAGGGAGCATTCATTCTGTCATGTTTTGAATCGGAAAGAAACACATGCAGAGTGAAGACTAGGAGAGAACTCTCTCTGAGCTACAGCTGGCCAAAAGTTAAAATAATAATACTGTGTTAGAACCGGTAAAACTCCTCGGATGATTAGGAATTCAGTTTTCTACAAAGAAAAATACATTTAAATTCAGTCTGCTTCTTTCCTTAAGAGTTCATTTTTAAAATTTCTTTTTGATGCATACTAACATTAATCTCCTATAGAGAAAAGATGCTTGTAGCGTAATTTGAATTCTAAAGTATTAGCATCAGTGGGAATATGTCTTTCTGTCTTCCATACTCTTTTTTTTCCTTGGGCGTCACAAATACGAACCATCTGGTATGCCAGATGCTTACTATTCTCTTTACAAAGGCAGAAAGTGTAGGTGGAAGGCCTCCAAAATCCCAGACACTATTATCCATTTTGTATATCATCATCATCATTATCAACTTCCCAGCATTTTAATAAATGATGCCATTTCTCTGGTTTGAAGTCAAAAATATTTGTAGAGATTATTTTTTTTTCCCTTTAAAAGATATCAGTGAAATTTTTAGTTGGCCAGAAATCTGGAATATGGCTTATTATGGCTCTGTTGTTCATAAGCATCAATTTTATGGAGTAGGTTCCATTTTAAACAAAGTGTTGACTTAAATTTTATCATAGTATTTATCACCTGTCTCTGCACCAGGTTTTACTTTTCTAAACCAGAACCAATTTGAACTGAATTACATACACTTTTGAATATCTGCCAGGTTTTATCCAAAGTAGACAGGATTTTTCTTAACCCCATTCATTATATCCACATCTTTTGATTAAAAAACAAGTAAGTGTGTGTGTGTGTGGGTGTATGCATGCATCCTTTCATGTGTGTGGATATGTGTGCATACATGCAAGAGGAAACCACTTCCACATGTGGTAGGCATATCATAATTAAACAGGAAATCCTAGCAGAGCAATTAAAGAGAGAGACACTAGGGACTCATAATAATTAGCATATCAGTACAATGCTTGTATTAGGAATTAAAATAGCCCCAGGTTAGATAATTCATTTGCAGTAGAACAATTTGTTGCAAGAGCTATGTGGCAAAATATCTAGAAAGAAGCGTTCCAGTAATGGAGTAGCTATTTTTGTACAGTTGTTAGCTTAGGAAATCCCCTTTTCAATCATAAAGCTGCATAAACACACAACAACACAGCAGTGAGCATGCATAGATTTTCAGACGGAGTTAGAATTTCAGGGCAGTCAGGTCACATTTAATACGAGAAATATGATTACCAATGCCTTTGTCGTAGAATGTCATAAAAAGTGAAGTATACATAAAAAGAGTGCCTTTCACAGAAAGCAGATTAACAAGTTTTTCTCGAGTTTGAAATAAATCTCTTGAAGTTGTTCTTTCAAAGATTTGCAAAATACTTAAGTTTAAAAGAGAAAAAACTGAAATAGCTATAGCATTAGAAATAAGGTTACTGAAGTACATCGGAACCAAGGCATAACATCCGTGCGTTGAGGACTGAGCTCTGGAGCGTTATGGATGTACACAGAGAATAACGCAAAACATCATCACTAAGATGAAGAACAATCCAGAGCAATCAAACAAAATGGATCCAGAAGAAAACAGTAGAAGGATGAGAACTAAGAAATAGAAATTATCATCAGAAGGAGGAAAGTCTCTTTCTCCACTTGTCTGTATTGGCTGCCAAATGGGTGGCTTCAAGGAGGTGCAGAAGGATTGATGGTGCTGGGGGTAGATGTTGTATGTCCCCAAATGGAATAGTATCATGCCTTGCATTCTAAAGTCACTACAAGGAAACATATAACTTTATCAGAAAGCATCTATACGCTCTACAATCTCAGTTTTAGGGCAACTCAACTATTTTGCCTTCCTCCCAAGTACACTGTTGCCCCTACATGGAAAGTTGGAAGTTGCCAGAGCTTGTCTGACAGACAGTGTCACCAGTACACTAGTTGCAAGAGAGGCTTCTTAATTAACCCAATCACACATGCTATTTATAAATACATACCTACTGTAATTTACTAAATACATAGATTCATATGCAAATACATATACATAAGCATTAGTAAATGCTATATTTTTCATTCTGTAATGCTTGTTTGTCATTTAATATTGGTGTTCTTAGATATTTCTGAATTAAAATAACCTTCTAAAAAGTATTAAAGAGGGGCCGGCCCAGTGGCACAGCCGTTAAATTCGCACGTTGTGCTTCTCAGTGGCCTGGGGTTCCCCGGTTCAGATCCCGGGTGGGTACATGGCACCGCTTGGCAAAAGCCATGCTGTGGTAGGCGGTGCAGGTATAAAGTGGAGGAAGATGGGCATGGATGTTAGCTCAGGGCCAGTCTTCCTCATCAAAAAGTGGAGGATTGGTAGTAGCTAGCTCAGCGCTAATCTTCCTCAAAAAGAAAAAAAAAATGTTAAAGAGACTTATCAGAACTAAATACTTCAAAGCCAATGTTCCTATTATTACCATTACTCTGAGGCCAAAAAGCACTTAAATGTATACTTTGCATGTGACTATGTGGTTTTGTCTACACGTAAATACATATATTCATGTATATTGAATTGACAGCTACAGAAAAAAAGTGTAGTTCTTAATTTCAATCGTTTTTATACTTCTGTTTTGAAGACCAGTGATGAAAACAATAAGAATAATAATAATACATTTTCACATATTGAGATGTATGGGGCAGACATTCTGTTTTAAATCTGAATTGGCCTAAAACTTGTTTTTCTCAGAGCAGCCTATCTTCTGGCCCTCCAAACAGGCACTGTACATCTGCTTCAAAGATTCTCCCGAAGCAAAGAATGCCCTCTTTAAAGATGGGGATGTAATGGCTCCCCCTCTCTGCTGCTGATACCAGTACTTCTTTGAAGATAAGCTTTTCTTCCCAGAGAACTAAGGTCAAGATGACCTGCTATGTATGTGATAAACTGTGACAAAACATCTCTTTGTGACTTTGGAAGAAAAAAATCATATTCCTGTCCTGCTTGATGTATGTTCTTCACTCTGAGATGATGCATAAGCATGCTGTCAACCATGCTTCCCCAGAGCACTTTCTTCCCTGGGGAAGAGGGGACTTCTGGGCTTATCCTCATATTAGGCTCAATGAATAGCACTCTATCTTTCTTACCTATAGATTGGTTATTGATTATTTACATCAACACCAGCATTGTCTTATTTTGCTACAACCGTGGACTTTTTATTATAACCATTTGCCTACTCTGAAATGCACATGTGTAAAATTCAAATGCTCAATTACTTGGCTCACTAATAATTTTAATAAGGCAAATTCAGATTTTAAGTATACATATGTCCACCTTCCAGAAAGAAATATATCCTAAGCCTTTATTTATATGTTGACTTCCTTGGGACAAATGTTAGCTGTTGTTTTGTTGTCTTAAAACATAACTATGCATTATTTTCTTGTATCTAAAATGAACATAATATTCCACTTCAAGTATTAAAGAAAAACCATTTTGATGTGTCATAATGGGTATGAATTGGGGGTTGAAATATTTTGTGATCAGGAAATGATAATATGTTATTTCCAGTACAGGATGGGTGAAGAGCATAAAGAAGCAGATGAAATAAAGCCATATTTAACAGCAGTATAATATCACCTTTCAATGACAGTATCAACAACATAAAAATAATTTGCAGGGAATTTTGCCTTTGAATTACATTAAAGAGAATTAATATAGAATCCCTAGATTTTTAGGACAAATTGAAGCAAAAGATGTTAAAACTCATCAAGGAAGAATAAAATATTGTGAAGGAACAGGAAAATAGTTTACAAAATATGTCTGTAGTATATCTAGAATATCGGAAGGCTTCAAATCTCATCAATATACTTTAAACAAATTCAAATGTTTTAATGTTTTACCAGGTCTAGGGACTAAATCTGAAACTTCTTCGTTTAAGATATCATGTTCATATGGCTTTTGAACATCTGAATTTGTTTTTTTATTCCATTAATGGTAAAATGAAGTATTTGCAAAAAACTGAGCTTTAACAATATATGCTCACCCAAAATGATCATTCAAATAATGATGTTTCAAATAAACATGCAATTGAGAATTTTCCCTCTGTGGAAAGATACAATTTGTTATTAGTTTTGTTGCTGTTATCAATCATTTGCCATACTTAATTTGAATAATTTTATTTTAAATTTTTAAAAAGGTAATATTTTTGTATTTATTTTATAATATCAAACATGTACAGAAATTATTTAAATTTATATGTGCCCAAAGTTCAATAATATTTGTTGAGTTTCTACCATAGTCTGGAAACTGAGTGATTTACATGTAAGATCTCATTTCATCTTCATAATGATAATAATAATAAATGATTGGTCTTAAGAAACAGAATTTATAGATGTACTAAATGAAGCTCAGGAAATTAAGTAACCTCTCCATATGTCACAGGTAGAAAATGAAGAAACTAAGAGACTTACCCAAGACTTTCTGATTGTAAATCCTGTTCTATTTTGTTTGTTCACACAACTTAATAAATTTTCGTTTAAAAATTGCTGGAGGAGATATCCTATGTCTGATTACAATGTGTAAAGTCACAAAAGACCACAACTCTGGTAGTAATAAGAAAACACAAGATACACTAGCGAATAATGCTTTTGTTTAAAGTTATTGAAGAGTAGTAGATGCTGCAGATGGCTAATAAAGTAGCCAGAGATGGATGAGCTATTTGTAAGAGATCAAAGCTGGAAGCCACTTTTAAGCCTGGATATGATTGCCTGGTCTAGGTAAAGAGTAAAGGGGGAGTAAGTTTGACACAGGCAGACATATGTCACTGAGATGAGAGTAAACAGTTGAATTGTTAATGCCAACATAGTTTGTGTGATGAGTTAGAATCTGGAACAAACCCAAATGCAAAAATACATTTATCAAGATAAATAAAAAATCAAGAGCAAAATTATAGGTCTATATCCAGTTATTTTAGAGACTAAATAGAGAAATAGAGATCAAAGACTCCAATTAAAAGTCAAAGTTGTCAGACTGAATAAAAAGGAAGGGCCACAGTAAATACAGACACACTTTAAATATAGAGATCCTGAAAGGTTGCAATCAAAGGAGAAAAAAAACATACTATGCAAGTAGTAAGCATACAAGAACTGAACAGGCTATATTAGGGTCAGATAAAATAGACTTTCACTAACGGAATACTGGAGATAGAAAAGGAAATTTCATAATAATAAAAGGTCAATTAATCAGTCAGACAGAACAATTACAAATGTGTGGTATGTGGCTAATAATAAAGCTTCATAATAAATACACAAATAAGGACATAGGTAGAATGAGAATCAGAAAAATCCACAGCCATTGTTGGAGATTTTAGCATGCTTATTTCATTAATCGATAGAAAAAAGTGGACAAAAATTAAGTAAAGATACATAACACTATCAACATTCTTGGTTTCATTGAATTTTATAGACACTCCACCCAATAATTGCAAAATATAGTATTTTCAAGAGCACATGAACTATTCACAAGGATGGACTATATGTCAGCTGATAAAACAATTCTTGATAAATTTCAACAAATGAAATTAAAATAAAAATAATCAATAGTAAAATGTCTAGAAAAGCCACAATTGTTATTAGTTAAACAATAAACTTACAAACAATCCATTATTCAAAGAAGAAGTCACAGGAATAATTGCAAACTATTTGTACTGAATGCTAAAGATAATACAACATATTAAAATGTATAAAGCAGTGTATGGAGAGAAATTTATACCAACATTGGGAATCAAGAAATTAAGACACAAATGGTAGAGATAATTTGTAAGAGGTTGGTTCTTTCAAAAGATAAATAAAAGTGATACAACCCTAGTGTCCGTATAAGAGAAAAAAAGAGGGAAAACACAAATTAATAATAACAAATTAAGTAGAAATATTGATAATTCAGACATTAAAAATAGGCAAAGGAAATTTTATAAACAACTTTAAATCAACAAATTTGACAGTTTGGATCATGTTGACACAGTCATTGAAAAGCAATTTGTAAAAACTAACCCAAGGAAAAGATGTCAGAATAGCCTCATATTAAAAATATTGAATATAATTTAAAAGCAGTCACAAAAATGTCCCTCAAGGAAAAGTCTAGGGTGAGCTGGTTTTACTTTTCAATTCTAACACGTATTAAAGCAAAATCAAGTTTATACTTTCTTAGAAAGTATAAACAGAGAGTGAAGTTTCAACTTGTTTATTGAGGCCAAAGCAACTATGATACCAAAACTCACAAAGATAAATAAAAAAAAAGATTGCAGAGCAGAATCCCCCATAACATAGATGCAGAAATCCTTTACTAAAACATTATCAAATTGAATCCATCAGGAAATAAAAATAATAAGACATCATGACTAACTAGGGATTCAGTCTATAAACATAAATGATAAAATCCTTAACAAATTTTAGCAAAACAAATCCCCCAATATATGAAAAAGATAGTACAGTAGAATCAATTGAAGTTTACCCTGTGAGTATAAGATTGGTTTAACATTAACCAATCTTGTTAATTTGTGCTAATAGTAACATAAAGGGAAACACTTGAAAATAAAACAATGAAACTCAATATATATGCCAAAGAGAAAAAAACTCAATAGATGCAGAAAAGCATTTGATGACAATTGAATACCCACGCTTGATAAAAACTATCAACAAACCAGAAATGTAAGAAAGATTCCTAAATCTGTTATGTACTTAACCCAACCTGAGCAAAAATTCACTTCACAATAATATTTGTAAGTGTGAACATGCAAAGGGGGCACATACAAAACACCTACATTTAACATTCAACATAAATTGTGAAGTCTTAGACCCTCTCCCCCTAAGGTCAAGAACCAGATATGACAGACCACTCTCACCACTTCTATTGAACATTGTACCTGCAGCCCTGGTCCATGCCGTAAGGCAAGGAGAAGAAGTAAAAGACACAAAATTTGGAAAGGAAGAAATAATACAACTTTTATTCATATAAAGTATGATTGCTCATGTAGAAAATCCTAAAGAATCTACAATCAGACTGCTAGAACAAATAAGTGAATTTATCAAGGTCACAGATAAAAGATCAATATACAAAACCAACTGCATTTCTATATATTAGCAGCAGTTGCATACCAAGAGTAATTTACTTAAAGTAGTGACAAAAATAAAATGGAGATTAATTTAACTAAATATGTGCAATATCTCTGCATTAAAAATTATGAAACATTACTGAGATATACAATATCCCTTGAGTAGGTGATGGAATACTGTAAAAATCTCATTTCATGTAAACTGATGCACAGGTTTAATGCAATTGCAAACAAAATCTCTGAGGGCATTTTTAATGGAACTGTTCAAGTGATTTTAAGGTGTATATGGAAATGTGAAAAAGCAAGAGTTATTCAGAGTCTTGAAATCAAGCAATGTTGGAAGACTGACTCTAGCTGACTTCAGTACTTACTGTAAAGCAACAATTACCAAAACAGTATGGTATTGACATAAAATTATTTAAACGCAACAAAATGCAGTGTGCAGAAATAGATCCACACTTTTATAATTGATTGATTTCCTACATAAACATCAAAACAATCCAATGGAGAAAGAAAATTTTTCAACAGTCGGTGTTAGAACTAGATAACCATATTTAGATAAATGAATCAAACGTTCTCACATAATGCAAAAAATTAATTTTAAAGTACCATAGATCAAAACATAATAACTAAAAATGAAAATCTTCTAGAAGAAAATATATGGGGATTATCTTCTTAACCATGTGCAGAGGGAAAATTTTCTCAAGACACAAACAAATAATCATAAAAGAAAGTAAAATGATAAGTTAGATTTTAACAAAATTAAAAACTTCTTAGCAAAAGAGAACATGAAGAATATTAAGAAAGTTTGTATTGTCTACCATGAAAATCATTTGAAATACTTCTAATATTCAATTATCATAATTGGTTAATATTAAGGGCTATAATCATTGGCTCTTCCCTGTAATAGAGGATAGAAAATAAGACATTGATTAGATTGAAAGTGGAAAATAAATACAAAACCTTTATCTTAATGTTGAAGTATTTCAAACCTTCAGTTCAAATAGTTATGCTTGTTCTACAAACTAGGTGTATACCATTAGGAATCTGTCAGAATCTAAACAAAAGAAATCAGGTAAGATTTTTTAACAGTGTCAATGTTTTTATCTTTACTTTCTAAAATCTTCAATCAGACTTGGGAATCCGTTTGTTAGAACATTCTTCTTGATTTTGGTCTATATAATACAGATCCACCGCAGTTAACAAACGTTGAACTTTCACGCTTGGTACTCAGAGTAGAATGTGCTTTACCTCTCCCGTGAGTTTCCACAGTCAGAATATATTAACCTCTCTGTGAAACTGACAGGCAGACCTATGATAAGGAAGGGTATTTATTTTATAATTTATGCAACAAAATCTATTGGAGAAAAAAATAAACAGATCATGATATACAGGCTATATTTACCTAGAGGGTTTTTTTATTTTCAGGAATTATTGGTTTAGAACTGCCTATTTATTATGAAAATATCAACTTATTAATTAAATAAATTACTCTCAAATTCAATACAATTACAGGAAGGAAGGGAAAAGATCCTACAATAGGCATATCAGGCTGGTTTGTTTTTGCAGGAATCAAGGTGAAAACCTTTAGTATAGTGGAGTGATCATAGCTTAGACATTAAAGTAGACTGCTACAGGTCAAACTAGACTAGCTATGTCATCTTAGACAAGTCATTTAGCTTCCCTGTCTCTGTTTCTAGTCTATAAAACATGAAAATCTGTTAGAAATTTCTTGTGAGGATTAAATGGATTAACACAGGTCAAGGCTTTAGAACAGCCCCTGAAACAAAGCAACTGCTAAATGCTTTTTATTTTTCTTTTATTAACCAAAAAATACATGAATACTTTATTATATTTTCAATTTGTGTAAGGAATAATCTACATTTAGACTGTCTAACATTTATCTGAGACATTTTAACAACTTAGATCAAATTACCAATAAAGATTAATGTTACTAGATTTAATCATTTGCACAATTTAATAATCTTTACATTAAAGGAAAATAAAGTAATAACATTTAAATAGAAAAGAAATGTTCAAGTAAATAAAAACAACTAACCAAGTGACAATGAACTCAAGCAATGAAGAATATACAAAGTTCAAACTGTCTCATAAATGTAATAGCATAAAGATACTGGATATCATCTTAATTTCAATTTTGGGAATTAATTTTGTCATACAGATAAATAATTTTGTGGTAATCTTTCCCAAATTTACTCAGTCACAACAAAAATATATTTAGTGAAACCAAGTCCAAGTAATATTTCTCACAGATTAGTTCCAACTAGATTTATAAAACTGAGGCCAAAATTAGTAGCTATATTTCATATTTGAAACAAAAATAGATATAGAGGGAAGATAATTAATTGGCTCTAGGCATGGCTATTGACAGAAAATTGTAGGATTCTTTTCACTGTGGGAGACACTCTGTGATTTTCCCCCTGAAATTCATTATAACTGTCTTCAGAGAGTTGAAGTATGGCAAGGATCAATGAATAAAGAGAAGAGGATTTCAGTTCAAGACAAGGCAGATGATGTTAATATCACAACAGCTACTTCACGAAGTACTTTACTAATCTTTGTAATTGTTCACTTCGAGATAGTAAGATCACTTGTCAGAAAATTTTGGAGGGTTTCATATACTTAAACCAGAGTAGAATTTAGCTAGATACTACTAATATCCATTAAAACAGTATATTCTATAAATTTGATTGAACAATTTACATGATTATATTGTTAACACAGAGACAATGATTATAACTTATTTCAGGGACTATGACTTAGCACCTTTAATGCCAAATGTACGTCTTACTTTAACGTCAAATATAACGTCTTATTTCTGTTCTTATTACAAATTAGATAAAATAAACTGCATAGGTATATATTGAGGCTACTCATATTAAATCAAACAATGATAAAGTTTTCCTTGTATATTTATTTGTGCAAATACACCACAAGGGCCATCCAAGTACAGTGCATATAATCCTTACCAAATAAAATAAAAAGAAATATACTACTTCTTAGACAGGAATATTGATCTTTCTGTAACCAAAGGAGTGCACAAGTGTCTCTCTTAATCATTCTTTTGCTTTTTGTTTTTGTTATTTGCTTGTTTTTTGGCTTATCTGCTCCTTTGCTTTTCTCTGATGCTCCACCTCATTTGTGATGCCCAATTTAAATGTTACTGAAAGATCAAGACCCTTAAAAAAAGAAAGTAAAGGAATATAATAAATAGAACTTCGGTTTAATCAACAAATTCGGCTTGAATATAACACAAAATGGTCTTGCCACATGATCAATACAACTTTTGTAACATCTTCCTGGGAAGAAAAGTAGTAAGGAGACAACTATAACAATATAAAAGCTCTAAATCAGCAAATATTCAGATATTGTCATCTGAATGTTCCCAGATTTTCTTCTGAAGCATCAAGTTCTGAAAATGTTATTTTCTGCTAAAGAATGGTAAATATTGCAAAAAACAAACTACTGACAGTTTTCTTCTATCCTCTACATTATTCTTATTATGAAAGTAGGGTAGGATTGTTCTTGAAAAGTTACAGTTTATTAACAAGTATAAACAACAACATGAAACCATCCAAGGTCCCATTACTTTGATGTGGTCACTATTGTTTTTCCAATTTCCTTCCATAAATGTTTATACTGCATATTATGTATTATACTGATCTCTTAATAATCTTTAAGTGATCACTTCCTTTTTCCTGATCATAAATAAAATACCTGTTCATTAGCATCATTTGGAAAGTAAAATGAGAATAACATTTAAAATTAGCTGTAATTGCACTTCACATTTATAACCATAGTTAGTGTTTTAATGTTTTATATGTGTTCTCCTTTATTCATTACATAAGCATTTGTTGAGCACTGAGCAACCACTAAGACACTATGAAATTCTGGGGATTTAATGCCAATTAAGATAAACGTGGTGGGGCCAACCCCATGGCCTAGGTGTCATGTTTGACGCTCTCCACTTTGGCAGCCCGGGTTCAGTTCTGGGAGTGGACCTACACCACTTATCTGCAGCCATGTTGTGGAAGCGACCTACATATAAAACAGAGCAAGATTGACAGAGATGTTAGCTCAGGGCTAATCTACCTCAAGTGAAAAGAAGAAGATCGGGAACAGATTATAGCTCAGGGTGAATCTTCCTCAGCAAAAAAAAAATAAAAATAAATAAACATGTTAAGAAGGTAAATCTCATGATAAGTGTTCTTATCACAAAAAACAATTATTATGATAGAGCAGGAGGAAACTTTGGGAGGTGATGGATGTGGATATGTTTATGGCATAGTTTGTGGTGATGGTTTCAAGGATATATGCTTATCTCCAAACTCATCAAGTTGTATACACTAAATATGTACAGTTTTTTTATGTCAATCGTATCTCAATAAAGTAGTTTTAAAAAAAAGATAAACATGATTTTACTCTCATTGAGCTTTTTGGATAATGAAATGTACAGAAATAGGAAATTGCAATACACAGTAACAAATGCTGTGAATAAAGGGAGCAATAGTTTGTTTGTTTATAAAAGCAAATAGAATAAACATTTTTATCTTTTCTCCCACATCGAAAATCCCATTGAATTGACAGAAAGGTTATGAAGAATCCACCTGAGCATTGGAATACATGGCACCATCAGTGAATGTGGAAATTCAGGTATCCCTGGAAAATAATAAAAGGTTAGAGGAGAAGGGAAAGAGGAACCAAAGAAACCCAAAGTCCAACCTAAGTTTAAAAAGATTTCTAAGAAATTGAACATCCTTCTCAACAGAGCACCAGCAAAATCTCCGTGTGTAATGTTCACAGCAACAAAGCAACAGGAGCAACTGCCACAACAAAAACATGTGGAATGAACCCAACCTAACCAATATTAGGCTAAATTACTACCTGAAAAGCATCTGGCTGATCATGCTCTTCTGATCAGGAATGCACAAAGCGGCAAGCTGGAAATCTATCCTGTAATAAGTCAACAGATAAATAAGAAAATTAGAAAGAATAAATTAGAAAAAATCAAATATCAATCAAGTTGGAAATTGAGTAGACAAATGGTGGCATATTTATACAACGGATACTTCTCAGCAATAAGTAAATACAAAATACTAAATGTAACATGATTAATCCCTAAAACATATTGAATGAAAAAAATAGACAGAATAGATATGAAGTTAAAGATGAGTAAAATTAATCTGTGGTGAAAATCATCAGTAGAGTGGCCAATGGTGGTGATGGGGAGATTGAGGAGGAAGGGGCTTGAGGGATGTTTCTGGGGTGATACAAATGTTTACAAGGGTGTCAGTCACATGGGTATTTCTCAAATACAGACATTTGTAAAACTCACTGAACTGTATAATTAAGTTCTGTGCACCTTACTGTGTTTCACTTATATCTCAATAAAAGTGAGTGAATAATAAAAATAAATGCACATTTATATACGCAAAAAATAGGAAACTAATCAATTTAATCATAAGACCTGAAAGAATATTGTAATCTATTCAGCAACACAAAAACGAATTCAAGAAAGAGAAAGGCATCAAGTTTAAGAAGCAATAGCAAGAAAATAAACTCTAATTAAGATTGAATGAATTTAAAGTTCTCACTGTAAAATGTTATGATGCTGTTGTGACACATATTACAAAGAAGATATTATGGTCATTAAAATCTAGTATACTGAATAGTTTTGGCTAATGAAAGAAAATTCATTATACAAAGAAAAATTGTGTAATGAATTTTTTCAACAAAATCAAGAGGAGGCATTATATCAATAAGCCTATATAGTATTAAAAAATTTGTCTAAAGCATTTCCCAAGATCTGCAAAATAGTTGTATAATTGGACCCTGGAGTAGGCCAAAATTTTAATAACTTCAAAAACAAAACAAGTATCATGTAGCATAATCAAGGAATGGAGAAGTCTTTCACAAGCAAAATGCAAAATCTCTTCAAAAGCTCTGAGGGAGATTAAAACAATCCACATGAGGAAAGAGACAAGCAAGAGTGGGAGGAAACATGTACTTTCTATGTACAATAAACAAAATGTCTTAGAGACAATATATGAGAAATTTCTAGCAATCAGTAAATAATACAATAAATAACAGAAATAGAAATAAATGATGAAAGGTATAGAAGAAAGCAATGCTGTAGAAACAATGTGAAATATATTTCATAAATTTAAAATATATTAAAATATGATTAATTTCACGCCCCAAAACTGGATCTTCTAAAAAACTTTCTTGGCTATTCTTAGCCCCTTACTTTGCAATATTAATTTTTGAATTAACATGTTGAGTTCCACAAATTATATAATTATGTTTCAGTTTAATTTCATTTATGGATAATTTAGAATAATGTGGAAATAATTGAAACTTGTGCAATATTAAGGCTTTGTATTTATTGACTTTCTTTCATAACTGTGAACAAAGTTTTTCATTTTATATATTTTTCTGACTTATTGAATATTGATTATTTATATTGACTTTGTAACTTGCTGCTTATAGATTTTAAAAAATTATTTAACATCTGTGGCTAGTTGACTCTTTGGGGATTTATTGCTAGGATAGGCATATCTCACGTAATCTGTAAATAATGATAACTACTTCTTTTCATTCCTAGCTTATTATTTCATTTTTTATTTTATTGCATTAGCATTTCAGCACAACAATTAACAGTAATGGTGGAAAACAGCATTGTTGCCTGGGTACTGATTCTACAGGAATGCATCAAATGATTTGCAGTTTACTGATATAAGCTAACCCTCTATTTTTGAATTCATAAATATCTTAACAAAGATATGAATATACTATCTTAATATCATAACAGTTATTAATTTTATATCTTGTAAACTCTTTCGAGGATTGAGACAAAATGACTATATTTGACACATCAGAACAGATATATGGTATATTTGGTTTCAACTTTCTTCGTATTAAAAACAGTATAATCATGGGATGATATATGTGTAAACAGATATTTGGAGTGGTGCCAGGAACATGATTTTTCCTTGTAACAACCATTCATTCGGAGCATGTCAAAGTGTTTGAGACGATGTTTTCATATAACAAGTATGACTCAAGTACAATTCTGAAGTAGTATGTATTTGAGCATAAAAGAGTTAATAAAGAAGTTTGATCATAAGAAATTTTTGATAAAAACACTATTTCTTAAATTTCTGTATATAATACTATGCTGAATACTGTCTTGGTAGATGTGAATCTTACTGTGGAAGCAAAACCACTTGTAAAGAATAAGAAGTGTTTAAAACAACAGACTGGTATGTCATCTTGCACATAACATTTACATTTCCAAGTGGGTCAGAGAAATTATGATGGCAATTTTTTCTGAGGAAGATTGGCCCTGAGCTAACATCTGTGCCCATCTTCCTCTGTTTTGTATGTGGGACGCCTCCACAGCATGGCTTGATGAACAGCATGTAGGTCCACACCTGAGATCTGAATCTGAGAACACGCAACACCGAAGCAGAGCATGTGAATTTAACCACCATGCCACCGGTCTGGCCCTATTGAATTGCCCGTTTTTAATATTAAAATAAATATACACCTGGGACCAACCTGGTGGGGCAGCAGTTCAGTGTGCACATTCTGCTTCAGAGGCCTGGGATTCGCTGGTTTGGATCCCGGGTGCAGACATGGCACCACTTGGCATGCCATGCTGTGGTAGGCATCCCATATATAAACTAGAGGAAGATGGGCACAGACGATAGCTCAGGGCCAGCCTTCCTCAGCAAAAAGAGGAGGATTGTCAGCAGTTAGCTCAGGGTTAATCTGCCTCAAAAAAAAATAGAGGCGGGCCCAGTGGTGCAGCGATTAAGTTCACAAGTTCTGCTTCAGCAGCCCAGGGTTTGCTGGTTCAGATCCCGGGTACAGACATGGTGCCTCTTGGCAAGCCATGCTGTGGTAGGCATCCCACATATAAAGTGGAGGAAGATGGGCATGTATGTGTTAGCTCAAGGCCAGACTTCCTCAGCAAAAAGAGGAAAATTGGCAGCAGATGTTAGCTCAGGGCTAGTCTTCCTCAAAAAAAAAATTAAATAAATAAAATAAATAAGTAAATAAATATGCACCAACAAAAAACTATATGTTTATTGAGGCAGACGTATTCATTTATTTGGGAAGCAATGGTTTCCCGCAAGTACAAAGGAGCTACAGAATTTGCAGAGTAGCTAAAGCATAGGAAAACATGTGGCAATTACTGGTAAATTTGCTTAATTCAATGATATCTTTATATTTGGAAATTAGTAAACGACTAAATGAACTTGTTTTTAATTGAGACTTAAGATATCTGGTTTTTAAATAGATTTACTTGATGGGAAATAAAAAACAAAAAAAAAATTTAGGCCAAATGAAAGATAAATATTTCTTCAAATGTTACAGATCCATAGTAAAGATGACCAGTTTTGACATTAGGGAATAAAATAATTTGCTGAAGGCATTTCAGTTCTAAAATACTTGTTCTATAAACTGTTTAAACATTACTAAGTGATCAAGGGAGACTGATGACCCCCTTTCAGTAGCCCAAATGACATATTCAGTTTGAACTAAATTTTAAAACATAACCCTGAGCTACAACAGGGCATTAGGCCGCTATCAGAAAATGAAAGTTAGAAAAAGAGCAGTATTATTTTATTTCAAATGAGGGTACTTCTTCAACTTTAGTTTTGTTGGTTTAACATATACAAAATACTCTTAAAGAATGGGGATTTTAAAAAAAATCTATTGTCTTACATAGAAAATAATCTAAGAAAATATTTTGATGAGATAATGCATAAAATATCATACACTTAAGATATTTTCTTGCATTATTCTATTACATGCATTATTAATTTCTGTCTCTTATTCCTAAACCAAAACACCCTCCAGTATGTAAAAAAGGGAAAATTATGAACTTGCATATGTGGGATTCTGGACAAAATATTTATGCCTTGATTTTTTTTTTTTCCTTTGAATCATTAGTAAAGCTTAGTGCTTAATCAGACCTCTGATTTTAGTTAGCATGTTATGTCAGTTGACTATTTTTGGTAATGAAGTCATTATAGTGGAGTAAATAATCTGAATAGCCTTCACAAAAAATAAAATAAAATTTTACACTGTGGCAAGCATATTTTTAACCATTATTGGATTCAAGGAAATGAAGAAAAAATTCTAAGAGATTAAAACTCCACCACCAACAGCAGTAGCAACTCTATGATCAATTCAATAAATGCAAATTTTTAAAAGTGAAATCCAACATGCATTCATTATTAAGATTCTCAACAAACTTGAGAACAGAGTAGAATTTCCTTTAACTTAAAAACAGTCCATTAAAAATTGAGAGCTAATATTTTTTAATAATGAAATATTGGGAGCATTCCTGTTAAAAACAAAGAAGGCAAGCACACTCATAGCATTGCCTCGCCTCAACATTGTTTTAGAGATCCTAGCTGATTGCAGTAAATCATGAAAAAGCACATGCTTCAATTATTGGAAAAAAGGTCTAAAACTGACATCATTAACAGATGATGCTATTATCTCCTCTGGAAAACCCAAACACATTTCCAAACTGCTTAAATAAAAAATAGAAGTATAGCAAGGTGGCTCAGGGACACTTATCAAGGATCTATGAAAAAATTCACCTATTATTTACAAGAGAAGCTAATAGTTAGGAAAACTAACTAGATAGATAGATAGGTAGATGTACTTTTTGAACATGACATGACACAATAATTTAAGACAAAGACAAAGACAAAGCTTAATGTAAAAAACTGATGTTTATTAAAACATCTTTTAAAAAGTTAAAAGACAGGTCAGAAACTGGGAGAAATAACAAGCAATAAAAATAGTAAAAACTAAAAGTTTAGGGGTTGGAATGACTGTAACAAACCAACATATAAAAGAGTACAAACAGCCCAATAGAAAATGAAACAAAAGAGGCAGGCATTTCACAGATGAGGAAACAGGAAAAATAATCCTAAACAGGTGGATTCATGGATATTAATTTATTAGTTTAGCTCATATTTACACGTAGGTTACATGTCTGTCAAATAATGCATGATTAAAATTAAAAATATATTTACTCGCTTGTCCATAATGAATGGTTTTATAAATATAAATAGCACAATTTATACTATTTTTTAAGTTCCTTAAGAAAACTGTTTGAAGTATTCAATTCTTGGTATAAATTTAAAAAAGAAAGGTAGGCTAACTGAAGATTAGTTCTACTAATATGGGGAAAAATAATGATATTTATTCCACAACAAGACTAATGAAAATTTCTTCCATTTTAACCAAAATGAGATAATTTAAAATAATAATAATTGAAGAATTAATTTAAATTCAGAGAATGAATATCAGAAAAGAGAGAACATTATATTGATCAAATATTATGTGCATTCTTTTCTAAATGAGTTTTTAGAAAATTTAGATAATTATAAAATATCCTATCAGGAATAATATCGCGGCAGATTTTTGCAAGATTCTGTATGATGTCCATGTCTCCATTTTAGGGACTTCAATTTTGACGGTCACCCTGCAATGAGCCAAACGGCACAGGAGAAGGCCCCGGGGAAAGAAGCTGCAAATTTCAGTTGTGCCCATGTTGAGTTTGAGGTTCCTGCCTTGAGGATTGTGTCTAATGTGTTGTTGAACATTCCATTCTGAAGTCGAGGAGAAGCTGGGATGCAAAAAGTAGATTCTGGAGGAATTAGAAAATGGATGAAAATTGAAGCCATAGAAGTTAATGAGACAACCCAGGGAAAATCGGTAGTATTAGGAAATATGAAAATTTAGGAGGGACATTTAAGGACTACAGATACAAGTTTGGGAAAGGAAAAAGCGTTTTTTAAGAATGTCTCTTCAAGAGCGGCAAGAGATGGAGGAGGAAAAGCAGATGTGTGTGTGTGTGTGTGTGTGTGTTCTCACCTAAAGCAAAGGGAGAATGTTAAACATGGCCAGTGTAGCAAACTGTAACATGGTGCAAAGTGGCTATAAAATGAAGGAGTGGGTGTGGACAGGTCACCAGATGGTGTCTGGGAGGTGGGTAGTTACCTAGGGCTGGACAGTACTTTTTTTTTTTTTTTTTTTAATGCTGGAGCAACCTGAATATTTTTAAATACTTATGGAAAAATCCAGAAGAGAAAAAATGGATAAAGATGGGAGTATGTGGTTAAAGAAATCCCTGGGAAGACAGAAGAGCATCAAATCAGAACAGAGATGAGGAAATTAGATTTTGGACGCAGAAGAAACCCTTATTCATTTATACTTTCTCTTCCTTTCTTTTTCTTTTCTTTTTTTCTTTCTTTTTTGTTGTTGTTGGGTTTTTGGTTTTTTTTTTGTTTTTTTTTTTGTCTTTTAGGAGAGGTTGATCCACTTCCTATCTAATGAATTTTATTTTCTCTCTGATATAAGAAGAAATGTTTGAGAGTGAGAAGATTAGATGGCATTTACTGGGATTGGAAAGGAGTGAAACAGCTAGTGTGGGGAAGAGAAAATAAACCTCAGCAGCGGACATAGAAGGATTTCCAGGTGGTGAAGTCTGGTTTGATCCCATGGTCCCAAATATAGTGAGAAAAGGCAGACCCCAAGTCCACAGCCTGCACATATGTGAGCAGTGAGTACTGAGAACTAAATTAGAACAGAGACCATTTCTTTATTTTGTTGGAATATGGTCCTGCATTAAGCTTTATTCTGGGACTTTTTTATTATCCATCAAATATTCACAAGATCCAAATGCCATTACCATCTGAAAATGACAAAAATATAAAAAATAAAAGCTGTTTCTATCAGCAAGTGGATACATAAGTGTACAGTTTCCTTTTTAGTTTTTATAACTCAATTCTCCCCTTAACAGCTTGGACTATTCCCAAATCTTGATGGTATAGTTGTTACATTTGTTTGCTTACTATTCACTTAAAATTAAAGATGTTTTCCGATATATCATAGATATAAGGATATCTGCAAATAGATCAAACTTTATCTTTTTTTTATTTTTAGACATTTTGATATGCATAGGCTTTCGTTTTTCAACAGTTTTTGATGTAGACTCTATTTGCATAGTCTATTTTTCCCAAATATTTTACTATTAGCAAGTTTTGTAATCTTAGCATCTGTTCAATTAAAAACAAAACTTCTATGTGTTACAATTTGCTATACCTGTTCATCAAAACTACACTGAGTAAAAAGGAATTTGCATAATTAGAAACACATTAGCTGTTCTATTAAACTGCTGGAATGTGGAATTTCAACAGGTAATACAAAAGAACATCTTGCTATACAAACATTTCCAGAAAAGAAAGTACTTACTTCCTCTAATTTCAAGTGAAGATATTGCAATGAAGAATAAGAAAGCTTCTAACTGAATTTTCCATTTACAGTCTACAGATTTAAATTTAAAATTCCCAGTGGACAGAATTACACAAAATTCACAGTAAATAGAAGCAGAGTTGTATTTTCAAGTTGAAAGTTAAGAAGCAGAAGCACTGTTGCAAGGTAATCATTCAAAATGCATAAAAATAGAATAAATGAATATATTGTAATAGAAGATATAGCCCAGGAAGTATGATTTTCAGTGTTAAAATCTTGAGATATTATGTATTTCCTCTAGAAAGTAAAACGTGTTCTTGCATTTAGGTTTCCCAAGTAAATATCACAGAACATTTACTTATATGAATATTTTCAGGAATTGTAGAAGTCAAATGATACATCAGGAGCAATAATTATATTTAAAATATTCCCCATGAGTTGAATATTTAACAATTTGATTCACCAAATAAATCAGTGTCTACAGGACTGCGTAATTGACAACAACAACAGTAGAAAATCTGGATGTCAATGTCATGTTAAAAACATTCCAGATCCGTTTGAACAATTAGGCTTATCCTTTAAACTAGATATTTAAACGGTCAACTTCTACAAGGTAGTGGCCCCTCCAAATGTTTTATTTTGTTTGCTCATTCATTTAATCTGTTATTATCAACTAATGTATATGGACTATTAAATTCTACGTACCTTTGGAGGAGATGGAAAGATGGAAAACAATTCTTACCAGTATATTGCACCCCTATACTTGTAGGAACATATACTCCACAATAAAAAATGGTGCTGGGAAAACTGGACAGCCACATGTAAAAGAATGAAAATCAACTATTCTTTTTCACCATTTACTAAAATAAACTTAAAATGGATCAAACACCTAAGGATTAGGCCTGAAACAATAAGTCTTCTAGAAGATAATATCGGCAGTACACTCTTTGACATCAGCTTCAAAAGAATCTTTTCGGACACCATAACCCCTCACATGAGGGAAACAATAGAAAGAATAAACAAATGGGACTTCATCAGACTAAAGAGCTTCTTCAAGGCAAGGGAAAACAGGATTGAAACAAAAAAACAGCCCACTAATTGGGAAAAAATATTCACAAGTTATTTATCAGACAAAGGGTTAATCTCCATAATATACAAAGAACTCACACAACTCAACAATAAAAAATCAAACAACCCAATTACAAAATGGGCAGGGGACATGAACAGACATTTCTCCAAAGAAGATATATGGATGGCCAATAGACACATGGAAAGATGCTCATCATCACTAATCATCAGGGAAATGCAAATCAAAACTACACTAAGATATCACCTTACACCTGTTAGAATGGCAAAAATATCTAAAACCAAGAGTGACATATGTTGAAGAGGCTGTGGAGAAAAAGGAACCCTCATACACTGTTGGTGGGAATGCAAACTGGTGCAGCCACTATGGAAAACAGTACGGAGATTCCTCAAAAAGTTAAGAATAGAAATACCTTATGACCCAGCCATCCCACTACTGGGTATCTATCATAAGAAACTGAAATCAGCAATTCCAAAAGTGCCATGCACCCCTATGTTCATTGCAGCATTATTCACAATAGCCAAGTCATGGAACCAACCTAAATGCCCAGCAACTGATGACTGGATAAAGAAGATATGGTATATATATACAATGGAATACTACTCAGCCATAAAAAAGGACAAAGTCGTCCCATTCACAACAACATGGATAGACCTTGAGGGTATTATGTTGACTGAAATAAACCAGACAGAGAAAGACGAACTCTGTATGACTCCACTCATAGGTGGTAGTTAACATATGGACAAAGAGAACTGATCGGTGGTTACCAGGGGAAAGGAGGGAGGGGTGAGGGGAGGGCAGTAGGGGTGAAGTGGTGTACCTACATGACTAATAATGATGTACAACTGTAATTTCACAAGGTTGTTAACTATTATAACCTTAATTAAAAAAACATGTTTAATAGTAGAGATTTGTACACAGGTATCTGTATGGGTCTGAGGAGAAGCATTTACAGTAGATTTAAAATACAATGCCATTTACAATAAGTCTAAGAGGACTTTCCAGAAGATTATATTTGTACTTTCAAGAGTTACTTCCCTGTTGAGTTGAAAGGAGGAAAATATAGACTATATAATGCTACAGGGACAGCAAATTCTGTTGATAATAAGGTATCATTGGTTAATGACAAGTGTGTATGTCTGGAGCATTGGACTTGGAAAAACACAGGGGCTAAAATGTGAGGAGACTGTCCATTAACATGTGATGAACTAACAGACAGTATCAAGTTCTGGTCTATTGAAAGTTGAAAAAACATCTGAAAAGATAGAGCATTTTTGTGCATTTTTAATTTGAAATAATCATAAACACATGGGAATTTGCAAAAATAGTGGAGAAAGTCTTGTTTACCCATCACTCAGCTTCTCCCAATAGCAACATCTCACATAACTATAGTACAAATAGAAAATCGGGAAATTTATATTGGTACCACACTTTAATTAGACTACAGATTTAATTCACGTTTCACCAATTTTTACATGCACTTGTTCATGTCCATGTGTGTGTACGTCTATGAAACTCTATCACATATAGATTTGTTTTACAACCACCACAACCAAGAAACAGAACTATTTCATCATCCCAATGAAACCCCCCTTTAGAGTTGCCCAGCCTCACTCTTCCTAAATCCTGACAGCAGCTAATCTGCTCTCTATCCCTCTGTCATCTCAAAAAATTTTTATGTAAATGGAATGTATAGTATGTAGCCTTTTGAGACTGGCGTTTCCACTCAGCTTAAGTTCCTTGAGATCCATGGATGTTGTTGCCTGTGTCAATAGTTCATTCCTTTTCATTGCTGTGTAATATTTTATGGTATAGATGCACCGCAGTTTGTATAGCCATTGACTAGTTGAAGAACAATAGGACTATTTACAGATTTGGCTATCATAAATAAAGCTTCCATGAATATTCATGCATAGTTTTTTGTGTGAATATAGGTTTCATTTCCCAGGGATAAATTCTTAGGAATGCGACTATTAGGTCATATAGTAAGTGGATTTTAGTTTTATAAGACACTGCCAAACTATTTTCCTGAGTTTTGTAACACTGTACATTCTTATGAGCAATTTTTGAAGAAATTCAGTATACCCTTAACCTAGCATTCGGCTAATAACATTCAGTATTATTATTTTAATAACTAGTCATTCTAATGTGTCATGGTTTTAATTTTCATTTCCTCACTGCCTAATGATATAGAACATATTTTCGCATACTTACTTACCATCAGTGTATCTTCTTTGGCAAAGTATCTGCTTATGTGTTTTGTCCGTTTTCTAATTGAATTTCTTGTTTTTCTACTGTTAAGTTTTAAGAGTGTTTTATCTACTGGAGATGCTTATCTGTTGAGTGTGTGGTTTGCAAATATTTTCTCCCATTTGTAGCTTGTTTTTCTGTCCTCTCAAGAGGGTCTCTCATGGAGCGTAGGCATTTGATGAAGTATTAATTTATCAGTATTTTCTTTTACAGATTGTTCATTTGATACTATGCTTAATATTTGTTGAAAGTTCACCTGTATTTCATTTAATAGTTTTTCTAAATTTGCTGAAAGCCACTTGCACATATTTGTATGGATGTATTTCTGGCTTTTCTACTTTTCCTTTGACCCGTGTCTATGCCTTTTTAATACCACACTGTCTTGATTGTTGCAGATACGTAGTAAGTCCTAAAAATAGGTAGAGTGTTTCCTCTTATTCTATTCTTTTTTAACAATTGTTCTAGATCTAGTACATTTTACTTTCCACATAAATTTTAGGTTATGTTTGTTGATATGTAAAATATTTTGCCGGAATTTTAATAAGAATCATGCCAATCATAAAGATCAACTTGGGGAGAATTGCCGTCATAAAAACATTGAATTTCCCAAAACATGAACATAATATGTTTCTTCATTTATTTATTTCATCAGCATTTTTTAATTTTCTGCATAAAGATTCTGTATGTGTTTTACTAAATTTATATCTAAGTATTTCACTTTTTTTGGAATAATTTTAAATTGTATTGTCTTTTAAATCTTGGTTTCAAATGTTCGTTTCTGATATATAGAAACACAACTGATTTTTGTATGCTTCTATTGTATCCTGTGACCTTGTTGGATTAACATATGACTTCTAGATTGTAGACCCCTCAGGATATTCTATGACTTTTCCATATCAATTGATATGATCACATAAGTTTTCCTCATTAGTCTATTGATGGGGTTGATTATATTGACTGATTTTGAATATTTAAACATTCTTGCATTTGTGGAATAAATCACACCGGGTCATGGCATATAATTATTATACACAATATAGTAAATTGACTTTCATTCATATGTTCCAAAGAACAATTACTTTAGAAAAATATCCCACAACATAGAAGCTTCTAAATATTATTTTTTGCTTAAGAATCTTTAATGTAATTGGTTTTCATCAACGAGATTTTATTCGCAATATTATTTGTACAAATGGAAGTGAATATGCTTTTCAAAAATTATTATATAGGGGCTGGCCCCGTGGCCGAGTGGTTAAGTTCGCGCGTTCCGCTGCAGGCAGCCCAGTGTTTCGTTGGTTCAAATCCTGGGTGCCGATATGGCACTGCTCATCAAACCACGCTGAGGCAGCGTCCCACATGCCACAACTAGAAGGACCCACAACGAAGAATATACAACTATGTACTGGGGGGCTTTGGGGAGAAAAAGGGAAAAAAAATTTTTAAAAAACGTTTTAAAAAAATTACTATATATTCTATGTATTAACATGTCTTTAAAAGATTTGAATGCATTTTATCTATATTTAAAAATATTCCATCTATGTGATCCTTGAATATAGCTTCTTGTGTTAAATTTAAATAACAAAATGTGTAATTCCAGGATTCAAACTCTTCCTTCTTTAAAGGAGTATTAACATAATTTGCATTTTCTGAGCTTGAGAACTTTTGGTTGCATTTATCAGTTAATGATGATGATGATACTTAAATAATACTGAAATGATATTTTTGTAACCCATTTAGTCAGAGTGCTAGATGCCTTACATATGTCAGCTCATAGAATCTTCATGTGGGTCCAAGACTAAAGCATTGAAAAAGATTCATACTGTTTCATTTTGATTTATTTTGTTTTGCTTTGTTTTTAACAGACTTGCCAACATCTTAAGCGGTAGATGTTATTAGGTCCAGTTCACGGATAAGGAAAGTGATGCACACAAAAGCTAATTAATTTTTCATTTCTACGCAGATAATACTTGAAATTTGTAATTGAACCCACACTTTTCACCAAAGTCACGTTCTCTCTACTTTCTGTGTTAAACAAAATATTATACTTCAATTTATAACACAATTGCAACATTTTCTTAGTATCTCAGAATGATGTAATCTTTTTAGGCCATTGTATTAGTTATTTATCACTATAATATTGCTGTGTGAAAAAACAACCCAAAACTGAGACATTTTAAAGAATAATTCATTGTTTTTGATAAGTTAAGACATAGTCTAGTGGGGAGGGCTTCTTATTGTATCTGCTGGTCTCACTTAAGCGGCTGCTAGGGAAGTTATCTAGCTTTGCATCTGGGAGTTGTATGGTTCTTGGCTGGGGGACCTTAGTTCTCTTTCATATGGTATTTATCCTCCACCAGGATAGTACTGGCTTCGTCTCATGGATAAGACAAGGGTCTGGGAAAGAATGTATAAAACCCCTTGAGGCCTGGGTTCAGAAATGTCACACTGACAGTTCTGTCATGTATTGTTAAAATAAGTCATCCGGCTATTTCGAATTCAAGGAGTTAAGATATGGATCTCCTCTTTGATATGAGAATCTGGAAAATTATATTTTAAAAAGCATGAATATAAGGACGTGTAGAAAATTGGGACAATCATTGAATCATAGCTAACATAATTGTATCGTATCTCAAGCTATTTATTTCCAATCTTCGTTTTCACACTTTAAAATTATAGAGTGACATTCACTCCTGTTAAATAATTAGTCACTTTTTTTTTTATCAAAAGCAAAAACTAAGAAAGCAGTAAAGGCTTTCTGATTTTGTTTTTATAAATTAGTGTAATTTTATAACTTTACATGTTGTTGGAGAAATTGGAATATTTCTCTCTCTGATTTCTGGGGATTCATCATCATCATCATCATCTTTTCTCTCTATAATGTATATGGAAATCATTTGTTATTTTCCCTAAGAAAACTACTTTCATCACATGTTATCAAACATATATTTTACCGTAATTAATTCTGCTCATCTTTAAGCTATACCAGAGATAAATAAGACAAAGAGAACATGCACTTCCAAAGAACATGGACCTCCAAATCTATGTTGGAATCTCAGCTTTTTATACCTGTTTTGATACTAGGTAAGGCATTTATCTCCCTGAGATTTACAAACTGAAATGGTTTGATGGTAAACTGAAATAATTCTCAGTTTCTTTGTTTAATTTTCCAGAGTTGAAAACTTAAATATAAGTTCTAATACACATCCCTTGAACAAATGCCAGTTAACCAGATTGTGTTCAGTAAGATCCCAACATCTGACGCCATGTAAGAGATTCTAGTCAGAGCAAATAGGTTTGGATGTAGAAATTACACATAGCACAACTTTCAGGGTTGGGGGTGGGAAGTGGGTGTTAATTAGACTAGTATGTTCTCTGCAAGATATGAGCTACATTTGTTACTTGGGAATTTTTTGTTTTTCCAGTACTCTGCAGTACTAGGAAAAGTTTTATAACTCTCTTTTGATTCTACTGAGCAATATAGAGCTTCAAATACTGAGAATGACCTGAAAATAATTAACATCTTCAATCATATCAACAGCCCCCATTTTTACTGATTAACTGTACATTGTCCAGTATATGCCGGCTACTTAAGAATAATACTTAAGAATATAATTCCCAATGTATTCCAATTGAGAATTATATTTATCTCCTAGAAAAAATTATTTAGATAACATTGAAAGATAAATGTTTATATCTTTCTCATATAAAAGAATTCCAAAGTAGGCAGTCTGTAGCTTTATGGAAGGCCCACAATATCATCAACATCCCAGTTTCCTTCTCTCACATCCATCATTTTTACTGCATTGTTCTATTATCAAGTTCACTTCACGTTTGCGTGTCATCATTTCTATGTTTCAAATAGAAATAGAAAAATGACGACTTTCAAAAAGGGTCGTAAAAAAATCTTTCTGTAAAGAGTTTTCTTGGCAAACCAACACAGTGGCTCTCCTTATATCTAATTGATCCTACCAGTCTTCAAATAAAGCTGGGAAATGAGGCAAAAATCTGGCAATAAGTCATCATCTGATTTTGGAAAAGTTAGAAAAAAGTAGATATTGGATAGGTTCTTTGTGCTCCAAATGCCAGTTAACCAGATTGTGTTCAGTAAGATCCCAAAATCTGACGCCATGTAAGAGATTCTAGTCAGAGCAAATAGGTTTGGATGTAGAAATTACACATAGCACAACTTTCAGGGTTGGGGGTGGGAAGTGGGTGTTAAATTAGACTAGTATGTAAATAGTACTTACAGAGTTGGGCAGTAAAAAAACCACATAACCATATGTGGCATTTCCATATCCATCTGATTCATTCCAATGAAAATTAAAGTTGAAATTACTTTCACTCTCACCTTAGAGAAGTTTATCATGGGTGAAACGAAGATGAGATGTGAGCATTTGAGTAGAACAGAGATTATAAACAGCACATTAAAAAGAGAAGAGGGAAGTTTGGAAGTTCAACTAGTTTTATAGACAACATATCTGACATGTGGCTAGGCACTGAGAATTATGAGAGTTTTGGGAAAATAATGAAAGCGAAGAGAGCTAATCTTCAAATATTTGCTCCTAGGAAATTTCTGACATATTCATGTATATATTTATACACACACATACATATGTATATATGAAGCTTACTTCTTATAAATAAGCAATTTAACATACACACACACTCACTGTTATACAAATTTCATGCCATTTTAACTCACATATATCATAAAGCTTAGTTGTTGAGTAGATCAGCTTTTGTATTGGATTGTCAGTTAAGGTTGAAGATTTTCAATTGCTGAGATTTTTGCAATGAAAAACACAGTATGGATGTCTCGTACCAGACAAAGGTTGTCTCCAGCTTAGCGTTCTGCATCCTTATTTCTAATCTGCTAACCCTTAGTGAGCATACACACTGAGCAGTGAAACCAAGAACTAAATTTGCTTTTAATTACCTGTCTTTTTTATTTATTCTTCTAAGAGAGATCGAATCTGGAAGCTCCCTATAGGTCTTCTCTCTAATCATCAGGCATTTCAAGGAGCACTTGGCTTATATTAAAAGTTCAATAGGGCACAACTATTTCTCTTCATTTTCTAAAGTAAAATAATTCACTCTTGTTCAGATGTTATATGAGACACCATTTCATGAAGAAGCATAGAAAATTAATGAGTTTGAAGACAGTTGAGCTATATTTTTAAACCGTAAAAGCAATGAACCAGACATATGTTGTTTATTTTCTGCTTTAAAGGCATTATAATTGTACTACCTATTGGTCTGTGAAGAAATAAATTCACCGTGAAGCAACTCTCAGGTCAACAAACATTCAAATCACCAAAATATTGGAGTCAGTGGAGTCTGCCTGGACCCAGAATTCAAAGGTAAAAATTAAGAAAAACTAACACTTTGGATTTCCAAAGAACTGTAATGAAAATGATACACTTAACGTCTAAAGAATTCATTTTTAATTAAAAAAGATACAGCATAAAATAAAATTTCCAGAAGTCTCTTTTCAAGGCATTATCTTTGTGGATTATATCCGGTGAGAATCCGATCCTAAAGAAAGCAAGCATTTGATTTGCCCAGAAGAAGAAGAGCAAAATCTTTATGAATCAAACTGAACTAAGAGTAGTCAGTCCCTAAATTGTTTTTAAATTGAGGAAAAAAATACAACAAACTATCTCATTTTAGTCAGATCTTTGGAGGCATGGTGAATTTTAAGTTTCCAGCACTGATTCAGCATGGTTAATTATACTAATTCTTTTAACTTATTCGACCAATTTTCAGAATATATTTAATACCTTCTATTTGAATAAAGTTTTAAAAACTCCTGAAATGTGTAACTCTTGAATGTTGTACTTTGCATGTGCGCACATTTCCAAATTCTTCTAAAATTCTTTCTTAACTGTAGTTTTCGAGAGGGTCTGGAAACAAATTTTGCTGTGTAGAAAGGTTTCCATAGCGTTTATTTTTTTGTTTAAATTTTGATGATAATGATTAAAGAAGTTTAGTAACTGATAATTTATGATTAAAAATGTTTTGATTTTTCTTCAAAACAGATCTTAATTACTAAGTTTTTTCTTTGGTTAATGAACTATTTTTAGAGCACTTTTAATTTTATGGAAAAATTGAGTGGAAACTACAGAGTTCATATAGACCCCCTCACATGACCTCCTCCCCCAGTTTCCCTTCTTATTAGCATCTTACATTAGTGTGGAACAACAAAGGAGGCAATATTGATACATTATTACTAACTATGCCCATAGTTTTCATTAGAGTTCACTCTGTGTTGTACATTCTAAAGATCTGAATAAGTGCATAATGATATGTGTCCACCATTTGAATATCGTACAGAATAGTTTTACTGTTCAAAAAATCCCCATGCTTCCTCCTTTCCTCAAACTCCTGGCAACCACTGATCTTTTTACTGTCTCCACAGTTTTGCATTTTCCAGAATATCAAATAGTTCAAATCACAGTATTTAGCCTTTTCTGATGGGATTCTTTCATTTAGCAATACTCATTTCAGGTTCCCTCATGTCTTTTAATGGCTTGATAACTCATGTCTGTTTAATATGAAGAACTTTCTGTTGTATGGATGTACCACATTTGTTTATTGATTCACCTACTGAAGGACATTTGGTTGCTTCCAAGTTCTGGAATTACTCATGTACAGGATTCTTATGGACATGTTTTCAACTCCTAAAATTTTGTTGGCTATTATAGGTCTTTTGCTTTTCCATGTAAACTTTAGAATAAGTCATTACTAAATTTTGAAAAAAAAAACACAACTAATGTTGAAAAGTGGTGAAGAGATTTAATTTTTGTATCAGTATTATTCTGTTAATGGTTGGTTAAGGATACATTTTGTGTTTGTTTCAATCAAAAAATATTAACAGTCCTGTTGAGAGTATTGCTGTATAATTATGTGTGTACGTATGTAACATGATTTTATATTTACATTGATTATATGTACATACCAAGGAGTGCAATTGCTGGGTCATATGGTAAATATATGTTTAGTTTTGTAAGAAACTGCCAAACTATCTTCCAGAGCGACTTCCAGAGTAGCTTTGCATTCCCACCGACAATAAATGAAAGTTCCTTTTGCTCCACATCCTTACACTAATTTGGTGTTGGATTTTAGACATTCCAATAAGTTTGTAGTGGCATCTCACTGTTATTTTAATTTGCTGTACTCTAATGACATGCGATGTTGAGCATCATTTTCATATGCTTATTTTCCACCTGTTTATCTTCTTTGGTGATGTATCTGTTCAGATCCTTTGCCCACTTTTTAATTGGGTTGTTTGTTTTCTTATTATGGTATTTTAAGAGCTCTTTGTATATTTTAGATACCAGTCCTGAGACAGATATGTATTTGAAAATGCTTTCTCCAAGTCTGGGGCTTGTCTTTTCATTCTCTCAATAGTGCCTTTTGCACAGTAGTAGTTTTTAATATTAATGAAGTCCAACTTAGCAATTTTTTCTTTCTTGGATAGTGCTTTTGGTGCTAAATCTAAAAAGTTATCACCAAACCCAAGATCACTTAGATTTTATCTGTGTTATTTTCTAGGAGACTTATAGTTTTGCATTTTACGTCTATAATGTGTTTTGAGTTAATTTTGTGAAATGTGATTTTTTCGCTTGTGGATGCCCCGCTGTTACAGCACTATTTATTGAAGAGACTATCCCGCCTCCATTTAATTGCCTTTGCTCCTTTGTCGATGATCGGCTATATTTATATGGGTCTATTTCTGGGCTCTCTATTTTGTTCCATTGATTATTTGTCTACCTTTTTGCTAATATACCTCACCTTGCTCACTGCAACTTTATAGTAAGCCTTTAAGTTCTGTTGTGTTAGTCTTCTGATTTTGTTATTCTCCTAAATATTTTGTTGGCTATTATAGGTCTTTTGCTTTTCCATGTAAACTTTAGAATAAGTCATTACTAAATTTTGAAAAAAAAAACACAACTAATGTTGAAAAGTGGTGAAGAGATTTAATTTTTGTATCAGTATTATTCTGTTAATGGTTGGTTAAGGATACATTTTGTGTTTGTTTCAATCAAAAAATATTAACAGTCCTGTTGAGAGTATTGCTGTATAATTATGTGTGTACGTATGTAACATGATTTTATATTTACATTGATTATATGTAAATTAATTAAATATATTTTGTTAAAACATTATTTAAATAGAACATTCTATATTCTTCATGTATTAAAAAAGTGATAATATCTTTGGTTAAAACATGGAGTTTAATGCTTTCATTATGAAAAAGGCTAGCATGTCCATTGCAACGCACATGAATTATAGTGTTAGCCATATAGACATGTGTTGCTGTTATATTCCATCTAGAGGTGTACTCCTTGATTAGTTACCTGTCTATAAAAGGGCATCAGTAAACTAGAGGAATACTAACTTTTCTTCCAAATCTCAAATTCCAGGATTTTATTTCTCTCTCTTTCTTCCTTCTTCTTTTCTCATGCAATATGGTAAAATGGATGAAACTCACAGAATTTTATTGTATTGCTAGGCCTTTGTGTAGCCTTGTCTGTGACTTTGAAGCCTTAGAGTACAGTTTCTTCAGAGTATTTAGTTGAGAAAGCCCATTCTCGGAGGTCTGATAGAACACAGGTATAAGATTCTTGAAAAATTCTAGTTACTTTTGAAAATCATTTTAGTTTATCTATGATTAAATATTAACCTTTATGTTGCCCATAGTACTTTAGTGAGCACTTGTTTTAAGTATTTGTCAAAATGAGAAGTGTATCTATTTTAATTGATAATTAATCTTGATTTTGATGCTTTTAAAACAATGAGAGAAAAAATTCAGAGCAATAAAAGGCAGAAATCTGTCAAATGAATATTTCTATACTTTTCTTTAATCTATATGATAGAATTTTCAGTCTTTTTTTTTTGCTGAGGAAGATTCACACTGAGCTAACATCTGCTGCCAATCTTCTTTTTTGCTGCTTGAGGAAGATTAGCCCTGAGCTAACATCAGTGCCAGTCTTCCCTTATTCTGTATATGGGTCACTGCCACAGCGTGGCTGACAAGTGATGTAGGTCCCTGTCTAGGATCTGAACCTGTGAACCCAGGCTGCCAAAGCAGAATGTGCCAAACTTAAGCATGATGCTATGGGGCCAGCCCCAAGACATTTGTTTTTACTCATGAGAGTTTTTCTTTTTTTTAATTTTAATGGTCAGTTGTTTCTGTATGGTACATCTATTCAAACAAGGATGTACACAAGAATTGGTTTGCCCTCACTAAAGTGGCTGAAGTATAACCCATGGATTATTGTTTATCCAGCAAATAAGTGCACAATGAATATCTGTTTATTAAAAAAAATAGAAATGCTGGTTTATAGTATACTTTTAGCTTTCACGAACTTAAAAAATCAATCTATAAATTTGTGGATTTTACAACACTCACTCCTCCCCGAGAAAAAAATGCTTATCCTATAGCTCTGGGGTTGAGCCCAGGCAGTTAGTATGGTTGACAGAGGCATTTTGAAAGATAAATGTAAGAGAGGAATCGTAGAAAGTCTGAAGCTTTACTCCTGTTTCTCTCAGGCTAGTTGTGTGATCTTGAACGAGGCTGTCAACCTTTCTATTATGGATTTTATTTTATTTATAAAATGAGGAGGCTTTGCTCATCAATCCTAGAGTCCTATGAAGCTTTAGGTTTTCCATGAATCTCTAATGATAACATCCCAAGGATATTAGGGAAATGGAAGAGAAGAATGTAGATTTTGGGGGGAAAATATTGCTGATTAAGAGCTTATAAAGTGCCAGCTATTATTTTGAACACTTTACATGAATGAATGCATTGTATTGTTACAAAAATCTCAAAAAGGAAATGTTATTTTTTTTTCCACATTCTAGAAATGAAACAACCAAATAAGAGAGAAGTTAAGTCATGTGCCTAGGGAGATACAACTATTAAAGAAGAGAGCTAAGACTTTAACCCAGGTATTTGAATCAAGAGCTATGCCTTATACTTATACTTATAGAGCCCTGCACAGGCCAAATGCTCAATACAGATTTCTTATTTAATTTAATTTAATTTTATTTTTGCTGAGGAAGATTAGCCCTGAGCTAACATCTGTGCCGGTCTTCCTCTAGTTTGTATGTGGGTCTCTGCCACAGCATGGCCATTAATGAGTGGTGTAGGTCTGCCCCAGGAACCAAACCTAGGTGGTTAAACCAAGGTGTGCTGAACTTAACCACTAGGCCATGGGGCCGGCCCCTAGATTTCTTACTTTTAGTGTTATGTTTATAGCAATACTTACTCACTTTGCAAGACTTCTGCCAGGGGTTCAGAGATCAACTGAATGCTTCTAAATATATGGACTCTGAAGTTCGACTGCTTTATCCTAGATTTGCTCAGGAATTTTTAATAGGGTCTGTTCTGATCTGACCTATATACTATATAAGAGTAATTCTCAAAACATAATCCACAGACAGCCTGCAGTGGTACAAATTTGAGTGCATCAAAATGCAGATTCTCAGATCCCAACCTGGAAATACTGAATCATTATATGAGAAGCGGAGTTGAGAAATGAAGAATTTATCCCTCACTCTACATGGCTGGTACTACACGCTAAAGTTTGAGTATTACTGCTATAGATGAAGTGAAGAAATCCTTTGCTTTTCTTGTTCATTTTAGACAATCCAATAATAATTTCAAATACCAAGAGTCCAAGATCTAAAGAAAAAAGTGCAGTCATTCAGCTAAGCCGACAGACAGCCATCCAACCATCCATTCATTCAAAGAATCTACATTGACCTTTTACTATGTGACAGATGTTTCACTAGAAGCTGGAGATAAAGAGTCAGCCTTTGTGGAGATTACTCTAAGATGATAAAAAAAAAAGGAAACAAACCAAACCATTTGAAAATATTTAGGTGAAAAGATATAGTCAAAGAGATGGCAGTCTTTCGTTATTAAGCATCCATTCCTCTAATTTTCCAGTGCTTATTGTGCAAACTTCTAAAGGGTGTTTAAAATGATTTTTACCGATTAGCTAAACCCAAGTGTGTTACTTGATTCTAGGTGTTGCAAGGAGCAAAACAATCGGCAAGATTCCAATCCTGAATTTGACATATATTGGCATAAGATCTTGGACTAGCCAGTTTCATCTGTAATACAGATGTATTTGCACATTATCAATGTCACAGAATTGTTGTGAGGCTATGGGATCTAAGAAATATTTATGAATGGATATAGAAAAAAAGACACCCCAAATATATTTTTTTAGCATTATTATTGGTAATAGCAATTAATAAAACACATTTCTCAAGTTATGAAGGACTTTGCTACACATGGACACTTCTTATGCTCAGATTTCTAATGCCCAGCAAACATGGGGAATTAAGGGGTAGTCTCCCAAGAGGCTGTTTTTTTCAACCTATTTCAAATATTCCTGGGGCTATTCTCTTGCTATTGTCTTGGTACATTTGTGTAATTAATGCATTTCAACATAATAATAAAAAGTTAAAAATACTTAATGTGTTTCATGATGCATACATTTCTTTGACTAGATATAGATGTTGTGATAGTAATTTTCCATTACCTTGTTAAATCTAAGGTCAATGTTAATCTAAATGAGATGAGAGTCCTGTAACAACGAAGGTGGCTAATGTCAGGGGTAGGTCTTAGAGACTCCATTTTAAGTGTGGCAATTTCAGTTATAATAGTTAAACCTCTGCTTTGGTGTAAGTGGTAAAAACAAAGGGCAATGAAGAGCCAAAATGATAGCATGTGAGCAAATTGAAAATAAAAAAGAAGTGTAAACAAGTGTTCAAAATGAATACTTAGAGAAAATAAACACTCCGGGTCTATTTTAACAATCACGACTCAGTGTATCCATGGCAATAAGCTCCTCTAGGTTATCCAGCAGCTTGAAATTCAGTATTAAACAGAGAATAGAACAAGTGCAAAAGAATGTTCTGTAAATCTATTAGGAGTCAAACCCAGGCCCTGGTGTATGGGCAATCATCAAAGAAAAGTGTCTTCAAAAATAAATTGGGGCAACGTAGCATTACTGCTTTTATTTATAGATGAAACTCTTCTCAACTATGTTCCCTGAGCTCTTTGCCTTATCCTGAACTTGTTTCACTTTCTTTTCCCTGGTGAAGTTCTGTATGATTTGGCTTTGTGAAAATTTTCCTTTCTTTCCATCGAGCCTGCTGAATTTAATGTAGCACTGAGTTGCACATAGGTGAGGCCTCGCACCAGGGTGGGTAGCATACCTGCGGGTAGCCCACACGGCAGAACATAGGAGAAAATAGTAGGCCATCCTTTCCATCCTGATACTGTAAAGATTGTCACCAACCATCTTATTTTAATATCACTTTCCATTCTTCGAGGAATCTTAATTTTTGGCTTTTTGTTTTCATTTTCCATCCACGATCATCATTGCTAAAACATTATTACGTATGTCTTAATGTACAGTGGTCTTGGTCATTTTATGCTGGTAATATTTTATGTTAAGATGAGTTGGTCTTCGGTAGTTTTTTTTCTGCCATTTCTTAAATAACAGTCAATATTTTGAGAAGTAAAATGTTGTGTTCATTAGGCAGTATCTATTTAGCAGGGTCGTAAAAATTTAGGTATTTCAGGATTTGTTGGCATCTCCAATTAATCCATCCCCAACAGTAACTTCAGTCCTTTTTCACGGACTCCCAGCTTTGGGCAGTTTATCAAGTGGAGCTCTCATGATGCTAATCCTATTTCTCCCTGTTTTTTCTCAGCTTATCGGTCAGGCGTGATAGTTCCTTCAGGTGCTGTTGTAAGTCCGACAGGTCACCATCATCACTGTCATTTATTGATTGCCAGATAAACACTTTGCAGAGCATGGTGCAAACTGCTTCTCTGGGAAATCTAGCCCCACACATCTTTCTTTCCCAAAGTGTTACTCTAGTATGTGCAACTAAGCGACAGCTCTCTCTCTGACAAATCCAGTGTTCTTTTCCTTTTTTCACGGGGTGTGTAACCAAGACTTGGGACAAAGTTTTATCTTTTTTGATTGAATTATCCTTCTAAGGACACAGAGTTTGAAACTCAAGAAACTGAAAAAAATCAGCTAGGTTTATAAAGTCGATGAAAAGTATTACACAACCTACCTTTAAGTAGTAGAGTGTGGCAAAGTAACAGGGAGACAGTGCAAATCTCTGAAACTGTTCTGAGTTTGCTGTGAACTTATTAGACTTATTTTTGAAATCGTGACCTTGTATGTGTTCTACGTCAACGTCACCTGTTCTCTCCAGGGAGGGCACAGATAGCAAGTTGTTTCATTGCTTGGAAGATTTCTTCCCTTCGGTGCTAGTTAACAATGTACAACTAGATGCTGTTTTCAAAACTTTTATTGGTTCTGGTATTTCTGAAATTGACTTGTGAAAATGAATTTTATTTATATTTGATTGATACAATAATTATCAAGGAATCAATACAGATCTGGCTATGCTATCCCTACTTCCTCTCTTAACTGGAGTCCTTAACTAAAAAAATAATAAAATGGAGCAACAGTTCCAGAAACATTTTGAGAAAAAACCGGGCAGGAGTCGGTGAGTCGGTGGACTTAACAAAGGACTCTTACCTAGGGAGATTTGAATATTGCAAAGGGATGTTAAATAAACTTGTGGATGTGCGTGATACAGCAAAGAGGTCGGCTACGTTAATTTGAATTGAACAGAAGCTTGAATAAGTATCTAAAAGTTTCAAATCAATTAGATCACGATACCCTATTGAAGAAAATAAAGTTACCTTGGAATGTCTAAAATCCATAGCTAGATTTTTACGAGTGGGACTATCTACAATTGTTTTCTATTGACCATGTTTTCATGTAATTTCAAGTTCTATGAGGATGAAAATTATCATTTGGTCCATATTTCAAATTTCAATGGGAATCTACAGTATCTGAACTTTTGATGATTTCCCAAAGAGAATATAATGCATTTTATGCACTAATAGATAAATTATTTAATCTATTAATTTTTATCTAAATCTCTCATTCCACCCATCCTTGAATTCCATAATGCCACATTGTTGAAGTTTTTATCTACCATCCAAATATTTCTTCTTTATCTCCTGCACTTATTCCTCCTCCAGTTTCTGTTCCCAGCCGTGGCTTAAACCCTTAAGCAAATTTGGTCAAGTGTAGCAGATGTCTTGAGACTCTATATCCATACATGCTTGTAGCTTTATTCTACAAGCACATGAAATAAATACTCTGCCTGAGGACAAATGTCTGGCCGCAGTATATTTTCCAGCAGTAACATGAGGCATGTAAGAGGTGCCAGACAATTAGTGTTCTTGGAAGCAGTCCTCAACCAATGACAGGTAGGTGTGGTGGATACATAGCCCAGCTTTCTTGTCCCTTGGAGGGATAGGGGCAGGCTGGATCGAGTCTGAGGCATATTTTGGTCTACATAGTCCGTCTCCATTGGACACACAGGTAATGTGTTCTTTAGCCTACTCTATATTATTTCCTTTCCTTCCCTCCTCTGCCTCACTTCCCCACTTCCCTACCAGTGCCTCATGCTTCACAAATAAACAATTTGCACTCAAATATATTTTTTCAGCCTCTGCTTCTTGAATGACCCAACCTAAACTATTTAATTTCTTTAAGGTTCGGGTTACTTACCATAAAAAGGGGACAAAATATTGAACTACAGAGTTTTTGTGACCATAATGAAATAAATTAGGTGAAGCATTTATATAATACATATTTTGAGCACAAGAAATACTATTTCTTTTCTTTTCTCCCACCATAAATAATATCTGCTTATTTCAAATAATCTGTTTGTTAACTCTGGGTTACTCTTTTTAAGGTTTTATTTCCACTGTTTCTCCCTTGCTGGAATGTTCTCAAAAAGCACAGGCTGGTGGACTATGGACCAAATGTGGCCTACAGACATGGTCAATTTGGTTCTCACAGTAAGGGATAGCCTAGCATTATAAGATACAAATTGCTGCCAACATTTAAGGAAATTTTATGTTTAAAAACCCATATTTCTGGCTAATCTTGGAAGAAAATGACAGAAGATGGAGAAAATTGAGCCTGAGTTCCTACATGGCAAGAGTCAGCTGGTATTAATAGACAGCTACCCACTTTGGATGGAGCATGTGCTGCTATTGTCTCCTCGACAATAAGATGGCCTGTCCATTGTTACTCATTACTAACATTTGCATTATTGTTTTCCTTAAGAAAAGTTAAGAAGAAATGGAAATGTTTCTTGTAATTATGTCTATATCTGAAGAGAGAAAACAAAGAAGAACAGACTGATAATGTTACTGTTTAAACAAATGAGTCAAATTTGTTAATTTAAGGAAATGAAGGTGAAGTCTATGTTTCTAATTTCCTAACTACACCCTACCTCGTTCAATTATTCCTGCCGATTTACGAGCCAAAGTCTGAAGGGAGAAATTCCAGATTCCTGTCTTGTGTTAAGAGACTCCACATTTTGGAATCTGTATGTCTTCTTAACCTCCTGCTCCTAAACAGTCTTTCTCTAATTTAAAAAGCCAACTTGCATATCTCTCTTTTGTAAGGACGCTTCTCAGAAGTAAGAGAGGGGATAATTTACATACATTTACCTCAGGCATGTTCTGTTTTTTTAGGATTATAGTCAACTAATCTAATGCTAGCACACAAAGTTTTATGGTGCTTCCTCCATTTTGTGCTTATGTTCACTGTACTAGCTAACATTAGTTAACAATAGTTAAGAGTTTGAGGCACTATAAAAATGAGACCCCCAAAACATAGTGGCTTAAAGATGCTAGAAATCTATTTCTCTCATATACTTGTCTCAAGGTAAGTAGTCTGAATGGGCTGGGCATCACTACTTCACATAGTCACTCAACAATGCAGGTTCCTTCCATCTTATTCCTCTACCACTTTGTAGGGTATTCGTCCTCATCTTCATGATCACGTCTGAGCTTATGACATCTAAGTTACTGAAAGAAAGAATATAGAGGAGCCCATACCCGGTGAAAAGCTAGAACTGATAGTGACATGTTTCACTTCTGTTTATATTTCATTGACAAGAAGATAGTAATATGGCTGCATCTACCTGCAAGAGAGGCTTGAAGAAGATTTTCAATACAGGTGTCTGTAGGGTCAGCTGTAGTTCTATGTTATAGAGAAAGAGTAGAATGATTTTGATGGAAACCTAGTGCTCTCTCCCATGGTCACACCATTTCTCATACCAGCCATGTTCTTCCTGTTCCTTTTTTTCTCCAACTCCAGCTTATTTGAACAATACTCACCCCTTTAAAATTCCCAAGTTGGACCTGCTTGTATTTCTTTAACCTCAGCTTATGATTATTGGCCTCATCATTTGATAGACACGTGGTGAGAACTTACAATGTGCCCATATGTGCTATGTTCCTGAAAATAAGGGTATCAGAGATCCAAGGTTTAATATCTGGAGGCCACAATTCAATCTACAGATTTTAAATTGTAATAACTTTTAATTATCTTCTCATGGGTCCATGACTTAGTGCAACAAATAAAGTGCTTTGTTTTTAAAGAAAGTAAAATGCCACCTATTGTATTTATTTTACCCTTATCTTGCACAAAGTATTTCAGTATAGCTAAATATTTTTTGATTTACACATTACTTTGAAGAACTTTTCCTCCAATTCCACTGTACATCTTCAACTGCCTTTAAATTATACAGTGAGATTTTAGGTAAAATATTTGAAAGTACATTTATATTTTAAGGATTTTGATATATGAGTTATTAAATTTCATGTTAAACGTACATATTATTTTGCGGTAGTTTGGTCTGGGAATCAGATTATGAGAGATTTAACATAGTTAGTTCCAGACTGATGATTTTGTGATTTTTCATACATTAGCTTGATTTTGTTACTGTTTTTTCATTGGTTAAAAGTAATATTTTACTTTCATTTGCAGCGGAGTCAAAAATATTCACTTGCCTTCTAAACTCTTAAGAAAATGCCCCCAGAAACAAGTATCAAACTTCTAGAAATTTATATATAGTGAAATAGTGTTTCTTTAAGCTGTAGCAAAATTTTCAGCTATGTCTCATTGTTCCTTAAATTATCAAGGATTTAAAAGATGTCCTTAAATCATGAGCACAAATAAATTTATTTTTATAGTTTAAGAATATTGATTGTAAGAATAAACTCGGATTTACAAGAAAGATACAAAGTCAAAAATAAATGTGTAGTATTTGTGGTAGGAATTCTAGTTAGCTATAGATAATGTTGGTATTTAGCAAACACCTTCCAAAATTTCCTCCTCAAATGGTAAAAAATAACCTCACATCTATGGAAATTCTATGGAAAATCACACCAGAAATATTACTTAAAGACAGAGAATTCTAAAGCTGCAAAATAATTATGTGTAAAAAGGGATATACTAGGCAAGGTTAAACAACAAAAAAAAATCATGTAAAATGCCACTGTATCATAAGTCAACAACAAAAACTAAAGTCCTTAACAAACTAATGTAGAAAATCATAAAACAAAGATGTACATGTATCAACTAAAGAGAATTGATTCTATAAAAGAAAGAAAAAATATAAAGGATCCATGGAACAAAAGAAAACTATGTTAACACTCCAAAAAATTAATATATAGTCAAAAAAGCACTTAAGATATGAAAAACTATCTTAATCAGAAATTTAAACTAAAAATAGAAATGGACCCCAAAAGGGAGAAAGAAATGTAAGAAAAGGCAAAATTATCTCATCAATCAATATTCTATTACAAGTTTCCCAAAGGAGAATAAATTCAAATAAAAATTTAATAAAGAATATTGTGAAAAGGCAGGAAAACAACCAAGAGAACAAAAATGACATGAAGAAGTAAAGAGAGACAGAGAGTAAGTAATGAGCATAAAAAATAGGGAAAGAAGAAATATGACTTGCATTGTTGGACTTGCCAAAAGATCCCACTGTTTGATGGAAAAAATTCTTCCAGAATAATCAATCATGAGACATATTCTAGAAAACCTACTAAATGTCAAAGATAAATATTATATTCTCAAGGTCTTAGACAAAAGATCAAATAAGGTATAAAAGTCAAATAATTAACCTAGCATCGGACTTTTTACAAATGACATGTAAAGCAAAACAACAATGAGGCAGAATTTTTTAGACATTCAATGAAAGAAAGTATGCTCAAGAATTTTATATATATAAATAAAATCAGAAATGAAAGAGAGATCGTTACAACGGATGCTGTAGAAATACATGGGGTCACAAAACACTACTGTGAACAACTATATGCAAAAAATTGGACTACCTGGAAGAAACAGATAAATTCTTAGAAACGTACAACCTACCAAGACTGAATCATGAAGACCCAGAAAATCTTAACAGACCGAAAATGAGTAAGGAGGTTGAATAAATAATCAAAACCCTCTCAACACATCAAAAGATCAGGACAGGATGGCTTCACTGGAGAATTCTACCAAATAAATTTTTTTTTAAAAATAAAAAAATATTTATGGAAGTATATTATTTAGATTTCCTGATTAATAAATCACCTTAAAACAATGTTTATTTGCCTCACAATTCTAAGGTTCAACAATTTAGCTCAGGTTCAACTGGTGGTTCTTATGGTGTTGGCTGGGCACAGTTTTGTGTTTGTAATCACTTTCTGATAATCAAGTGACTGTTTGCTGGTTGGTAGTGGATTCCTGAAATTGGACAATTTGTGTCTTGTTCACATGGTTTCTAACTTTCCAGCATTTTAACTCAGTTTTGATCACAGGGTAGCAGTAGAGTTCAAAGAGAACGTGGAATCTTACAAAGCCTGCTTAGACCCTAACTCAGAGCTGGTACTGTCACTGATGCCACAATCTGTTTGCAAAAACAAATTATAAGACCAACCCAGATTCTGGGTATGGAGGTAGAGTGTATACCTTTTGATGAAAGGATCTATGAAGTCACATTGCAAGTGGCAAGGACATAGGAAGGGATGGGAATTATGGGTACCTTTTCATTTTATCATACAGGGCACTAAATCAAACATTTTTAGAGCATATTCAATATTTTTAGTACTATATCTACTTATTTATGCATTTATTCAACAAATATTTAATGACTCTTTATTGCATTTCAAACACTTCTTTTATTTTTTTAAGTTATTTGGTTGAGGTCATATGTGTTTAAAACAATGTGCAATTTTAGGTGTACATTATTATATATCAGTTTCTGTACAGACCGCATCATGCTCATCGCCAATATTCTAGTTTTTTTCTGTCACCATACATATGTGCACCTTTATCCCTTTTACCCACTTCCCCATCCCCTTCCCCTCTGGTAACCACTAATTTGTTCTCCTTACCCATGTATTTATCTTCTAGATATGAGTGAAATCATACGGTGTTGTCTTTCTCTGTCTGGCCTATTTTGCTTAACATTACCTTCAAGTTCCCTTCATGTTATTGCAAATGGGATGTTATTGTCCTTTTTTATGACTGTGTGCATGCGTGTGTGTGTGTGTGTGTGTGTGTGTGTGTATACACATCTTCTTTATCCAATTATCTGTTGATGGGCACTTGGGTTGTTTCCATGTCTTAGCTATTTTTAATAATGCTGCAATTAACATAGGGTGCATAAATCTCTTTGTATTGTTGATTCCAAACACTCTTCTTGCCATAATAAAGTAATTATAAACAAGCCACAAGCATTGTTCTAGCAAAGCTATAAAAAATAAAGAAAAGTTCAGACAAATTTGCTTAAATAGGGCCAGCCCCAGTGGCCAGGTAGTTAAGTTCAGCACACTCCACTTTGATGGCCAAGGTTTGGTTCCTGGGTGCAGATCTACACCACTCATCTGTCAGTGGCCACACTGTGGTGCCAGCTCACATGCAAAAAGAGGAGGATTAGCAACAGATGTTAGCTCAGGGTGAATCTCCCTCAGCAAAAAACAAAAATTTTTCTAAATAAAATTTTAAACATCTGTGATACATTGCATCTGATACCTCTCAAGAGATCCCTGCCTCTTGATGTTCATCCCCTTGTATAATCCCCTCCCTGTTAGTGTGAGCTGATCCTAGGGACTTACTTCGAAGGAACAGAGTATGGCTAAAGTGATGGAATCTCTTCAAGATTAGGTTACAGCTCCTGGCTCCTGCCTTGCTCACTGCCACTTGCTTTCTCACTGGTATGCTCAAATGGAAGCCAACTGCTAAGTAAAGAGCTGCCCTGTGGAGAGAGAGCCACTTGGCAAGGAACCAACCACAAGTCATGGCCTCCAGTCAACAGCCAGTGAGAAACTGAGATCCTCAATCCAACAACCTGGGGAGAATTGAATCTTGCTAACAACTTTACAAGAGAGCCTGGAAGTGGGTCCTCTGAATTTTTCCCAAAGATAAGACTGCAGTCTTAGCCTGATTTCAGTCTATATGAAACCCTGAGTCGGTAGATCCAACTGAGCTGTGTTCAGAATCCCAACCAGGAGAAACTGAGAAATAATTAATTTTGTTTTGTTTTATGCCACTAAGTTTTGAGGCAATTTATTGCATAGAATTGGATAAATTAATACATTTATAAGGTATAAGACATCACAAAAAATGTAAGACGCAAGATACCATAAGCACATTTTTTCAGGATGGGTGACCAGAATTAAATGTTTACAACACATAAAACAAAAATAATGTTAGCATATATAATACATTTTTGAATATTGATGATCAATTCTTAAAGGATAATTAACAAAAGATGAAGAAATTGACAAAGAAAATATAAGAAGATAGTCACGCTAAGAATAATCCAAAAAAGATAAAACCTGGATAACGTGCTAGAGAACCGGATGCTCATACCATTCATTGCTCATGAGAATGTAAATAGTTACATCCTTTTGGAAGGCAATTTTGTCAAATGTATCAAAACTTAAAATATGTCATCTCTGAAACATAATGCTGATTCTAAAACTATAGTTACAAAATATTGTGAAAGTTTATAAATGTATGCTCGGTGCAGAATTATTTATGTTTCGAAAGTTTGGGAGGCCAGCCCTGTGGTGCAGCGGTTAAGTTAGCACGTTCTGCTTCAGCAGCCTGAGGTTGGCCGGTTTGGATCCCGGGTGTGGATTTACACATAGCTGCTCAAGCCATGCTGTGGCAGGCATCCTACATATAAAGTAGAGGAAAATGGGCATGGATTTTAGCTCAGGGCCAATCTTCCTCACCAAAAAGAAGAGGATTGGTGGCAGATGTTAGCTCAGGGCTAATCTTCCTCAAAAAATAAAAAGTTTAGGAAGCAGCCTAATTGTCCCCTTATCGAGAAATGGTTTTAAATAAATAAAGGCATATTTACATAATGGAATATCGTGTCACTATCAAATAATGAATTATAATGTGGGTAGGTTATTGTGCGATAACAATCAGTTCCGGGTCTTTAATTCAAGGTAGTTTGTGATGTGTCACAAGAGGTACAAACCTGCCACAGAGAAAAAGCCTTCGTTACGGGCTGGAAAACAATTTTTCCTGGTCATTTAGATAACATTGCATCTATAACAATTTTTCTCTGCCCTCTGAAACTCTTCATCATCTCCCTGGAGAAGTAGCATAGAAATTTTAGGAGGAAAAGTATTTCATAAAACAGTACACTTACATCTTAGTATGAATTTCTAAATATACTTTAAAAATCTATTGGAAGCAATTCACAAAACATATGAACACTTTTTAACTAAAATTATTACTGTATAATAACCCTCTGATGAGATAAATTTCCTGTTATTTTATAAGTGAATGATTTTATAAATGCATGGAAAACTCCTGTAGAAAACAGGCAAATGGTTTTTCATTTTGACAAAAGTAATTCTCTTCATTTATAATGGGAGAGAATCACCATTTTCTCAAAAGAATTAAAAGATTTCCCACAAAGCTTGTGCACTCTCTCCTTTCATTTACTTCTTAACTGAATAACATAGAAACTGGAAAATTAATATCTTATCTGTGAATGTTAACAAAATCGGTTACTAAATAGTTATGGCAGTCTATCCAATACTGGTTTTATCCATATGGAAAGAATAAAATAAAGCATTTAAGTAATTACATGTGTAATTCATTCTCATCTAACTTCAATTGAAATGAGTGATTGGAATTAGTCTGACAGCAGGTAATACAAAAATAATTTCTGTCTATGAAACAGATTTTGTGATTTTTTTTCCTCAGTAACAGATTTGCCACTTTAATTATACTTTGCCAATGCATACTTTAAAATTAATTATAATACTCCAAATACTTGTCAGCTGATAAAAGGGAATTAAAGGTCAAAAGTTCATATGGTATGGCCTTAAATTGGAATAATTTTTAGTTTTCTCCGTAATATTGAAAGTGAATGAATCATGTGTAGGAAATGAGTTGACTTAGCTCCATAATTATCTTACAAGACGCAATTTCTTAAAGTCATATGAAAATATGGTAACCTTTTCCTACTCAAGAGACTTATTCAAGGGAATGACTGGCAGATTTGGGGATGAGTGACAAGCCAATGTGGCTGAAGTGGGTGGCTGAGTGTGGGACCTGGAGAGATGAAGTCAGAGAGGTAAAAGGGGATCCAGACCATAAATCACTTTTTGGATCTTGGATTTTTACTTTGAGTGAGATGGGAAGACACTGAAGAGTTTTACACAGACACAATCTAGCTTATAACGGGATCTCTCTGGAGATTGTACTATGAAAAGCCGTGGTGCTAGAGCAGAAGAAGGAAGATAAGTTAAGGTGTGTGAGATAATAGAAAATAAATATATTGTTCTCTTCCCCCGGTCCCTGGCACAGAGCTTCTAAAACCTCTGTAATTTCCTAAGTGATAAGAACACGAGGAGCATCTCTTGTTCTAATATTTGGTCTTTGACCCTGCCACCGACACAGGGCTCCTAAAACCCATGTACATTCTAAGTGATAAGAGCACTAGGCACATCCTTTGTTTTACTGAGGAGACTCTGGGTGGTCTCCTGGATGGCTCCTGGATGGGGTCACCAGAGAGAACAAGCCATGCTTAGAAGCTTGGAATTTTCAGCTCCACCCTCCACATCTCCAGAGACGGGAGAGGGGCTGGAAATGGAATAATTGATCACGCCTATGTGAGGAAACCTCCATAAAATCTCAATAGTGTGGGATTCAAAGAGCTTCTGGGTGGGTGACCACATCCATGCTGGAAGGGTGATCATCCCAACTCCATGGTAACAGAAGCTCCTGTGCTCAGGACCCTCCCAGATCTCGCCCTATATATCTTTTCCTCTGCCTATTCATCTGTAGCCTTTATCAAATCCTTTAATAAGCTTGTAAACATAAGTAAGTGTTTCCTTGAGTTCTGTGAGCCACTCTAGCAAATTAATGGAACCTAAGGAAAGGGTCTCTGGAACTTCCAGTCTATAGCTAGTGAGTAGAAGCACAGTTGATAACCTGGGATTGCAACTGGTATCTGCAGGCATCTGTTGGGGGCAATCTTGTGGGACCGAGTCCTTACCTGTGGGATTTGACACTATCCCTGGATAGACAGTGTTAGGGTTGAGTTAAATTGTAGGCCATCCAGCTCGTGTCAGAGACTTGCTTGTTGTTGTGGGGAAAAATCCACACATATTTGTTGATCTGAAGTGTCAGAAGTGAAATATTCCATGTGAGAGTATAGAAAGACCCACAAGATAAAGAAACACAGTAGGGAAGATCTGGGTTTTTGCCTACATTGAGGGAGGAAAACTGAGATTTTTCCATTTAAGAAGCTATTGCGTTAATCCAGGCAAAAACAGAAATGGTAGATTAGGTCTGGATGGCAACAAAGTTGTAGAGAGAGTGGCATTCTGTAGATATTTTCAAAGTGGGTTATCCAGACTGCTGACAGATTAAGCATGGCATTGCCCCTTTTTGTTGGACTCTCCCTTGCTCTGTGTGCTTGAAAGCAGAAACCAATAAGATCCTCAGCTGGTAAGGATATTAACAGGCAGACAGAGAGAGTGGCAGTAAAGTTAATCTTCACAATTAGTAATAGGCATGCACATGAATTCCGAGAAATGCAAAGAACAGGATCTCAGATGGGTGCTGCGGGCCACTAAGACTATTAAAACAATGGGATTACACAAATATAATAGGACATGAAAGAAGTATCCAAGAAAGTCTAAAAAAAGGCAAAGATAAAAAAGATTTGCACCTGCACAAGGATAATCTGGAGGTTCCATCAGTAGCCTGTAGGAGTGGCCTAGGGAGGCATGCAGTCAGTGTCATGGTAACCAGCCAGATGACAGCAGGTATATGGTATAAGAACTTAGTCAGCTTTTCAAGATGAATTTAAAGGAATGAAATTTATCGTCAATATACCTACTCAACAAAGAGTGGAATACCTACCAGTAGGACAAATTTACGGAGTACTCAATGGCATAAGGGAAAATCTACTGAGATTGGAGTATGTTGGGAATGTGTTACAGAGACAAAGGCAGGGGCTTCACAAATTTGTAAGAGAATGCAAAAAACAGGGAAGAGGCAGAAATCCTGGGAAAATGAAATGGCCAATCTAGAGCTCTTTGATTTTTTGAAACTGAACAGGTTGGATCCTGGCAATAAAGGCTGAGGTAAGGACAAGTAAAGACAAGTAGCTGCTTAACGATGGTGTGAGGAAAGTAGGGACAGAGATTCAGGCCATATAGAAGTTTTCCAATGAACATGTAGATAAAAGTAGACTTTAAACATCCGAAAATTGAGTAAAGGGAATGTATAATGAGTTAGTCTCATATTACCTACAAACAAACCATAAGATTTTGATAAAAGAACTAATCATTGAACTAGGCAGGACTTAAGTTAAATGACTAGAAATTCATAAACTTGCAAATGAGGACATGGCTGGTATGTGAATTAACAGGAAAAAAGTGAACAGCCTATTTCTAATTATCACCTCTCCAGTAGAATTCTCTTTTACAGATTCATTTAAATGACTCCTTATATTTAGAACAACATTTTTTCAAATAAGCAATGCTTTTGTTCCCTTATGTTTTCTCTCCTTTTATGAAACCTGCCCATTTCAATAGCCATTCCCACCATTTTTCTCATTATTTCCTCTAAACTTCTCCTCTTTCATCTTTATCTCATTCCTCTTAGTATATTTTATTCCCGAGATTATTTTCTTTTAAGTATTCTATTGTTCAAGAAAAGCCTCAGAGTCAAAATATCACATTTAATCTACTTTTCTATCACCAGCTCTTCCTCACATCTCTTTTATTTTTCAATTTGTACAATAATATACTAGTATTATTTTTAGTTGAGTTTCAACACCTTCAAGTTTGTGAGTAGTCAGAATTATTAGGAGTTGTTAACAGCCCAGCATTTGTTGAAATAACACTTTAAATTTTCAATTATGATAAGCGATATGTAGTTTGAATAATATACTGTTTGACCTTATGTGAAATCTCATCTTGGAATCTTAGGTTTTTGATTAAATATTCATATATACTCAAATATATTTTTTAAAAATAGAAGCAAATTTTTGTTTCAGTATTTCACCTTTAGAAAAATGTATAAACACAACAATCTTCCTTAAAAAATTTAACATTCCAAAGCTTATAACTTCAACTTGGCACAATGGCTTCAGGTTTCCTTTTAATTCGTTATTATTCCTTAGAACATTTATCTAGGATCAGATCTGCTCACTGAAAATAGAGCTTTCTCAGAACTGCAAACAACCTCAGCTGCAACAAAATCCTTGGAGTAGACGCGGCTTTCCACATGCCCCAGAGGGGTCATGCCTACTTAACCCTCAATGTCGCAGTTTCATGGTATCCTTGTTCTGGAACCCAACTGGTCTTCTGTCTTGTTTCATACTCATTACCAACTGCTTCTGGGCTTCTAACCCGCCCTCACACTACTCAGCCTTCTAACAAACCTTTCATTGTACCTTTATTTCATGGTAAATATACTTTCTACCTCTTCAAATGCTCAACCCAATAGTCCCTTTTTGCCTTACTGAACAAGGAATCATATTTTGAAGGAATTATTAACTTTATTCTTCCCCTACACTCTACATACTGCTGATACTTATTGTCTTTCTTAGATCTAAATACTCCTTTTCCCTTCTCTGAAACATCATTTTGCTTTGAGACCAACTCCATTCACTTTCTAACTCTTCTTTAAACCACAAATGATAAATCTCCCAATCACAGCCTCTCATTTGCTGAAGACTTGGAAATTGGCTCATGTGCCTCCAAATTAGATCTTCCGTTTTCTATCTTCCTTGGTGAAAATATTCTTAACGGATAATCCATTTGGTGCCTTAAATTCTCTCTCTCTCTCCCTCTTTCTCTCTTTTTGATGGTCTTGAATCTTAACTATCTTTACTTGAATTTCACCTTATCCACTCACTGCAACAGGCATATCCAGAACGTGTCATTGCCGATAGTTGTCCCAAATCTGCGATTTCGAATTTAAACATCTTTTTTAATACAACTTAAAATCTTTCCAGTAATTCCAGCTGCTTTTTCCCCTATATTAGCCCAATCAGAGTTGCAACTCAATGTTATAGAGATGCCAATTCTCCTTCAAATATATCTTTAGATATAATGGAATCCAAATCAAAATTCCATCAGTTTTTGGGTTTTTTTGGTTAAAATTGGCAGCATTGAATTGCTCATATAATTCATATGGAAATGTGAAGATAAATATAACATAAATGCAATATTTAAAATAGTGTGATTTTGGCACCAAAATATACCAAGCAACTAATGGAACCAATTTGAAAGTCTGAAAAGAGATTCGTGAACATATAAACATATTACTGATGGGAAAATGGCACGACAGAGCAATTGGCAAAGTGCACGCATTTGAGTAAATGTGGTTGAGACAAATAGGCATCCCTATATAAAATAATACTCTACTTTCATACCATCCTCCCAAATTAAAAAGCATGGAGAGATACTATATGAAAATATTTTATAACCTAGATATGAGAAAAATTTCCTAAACAATACACAAAAGCAGCAAACTTAAGGGTAAATGTTGGTGAATATGATTTATATTAACATTAAGAATTTCTGTTTATAAAGTTGCTTTTAAAAATAAACTTAATTGGGGCTGGCCCCGTGGCCGAGTGGTTGGGTTCGCGCGCTCCGCTGCAGGCGGCCCAGTGTTTCGTCGGTTCGAATCCTGGGCGCGGACATGGCACTGCTCGTCGGACCACGCTGAGGCGGCGTCCCACATGCCACAGCTAGAGGAACCCACAACGAAGAATACACAACTATGTACCGGGGGGCTTTGGGGAGAAAAAGGAAAAAATAAAATCTTAAAAAAATAAATAAATAAACTTAGTTGATTTATTGATTGTTTTTATTTTTACCCAGGGTGTATATTTATTATGCGTGAGAAGTCTGTATGAAAGGAACTTTGTCAACTATTGGGGAAACATTATTTCCAATATTTACTCTGCACCATTCATTCTTTCTTACATTTTCTCTTTTTTCTCTTCTCTTCTTCAAGTACATATACATTTGAACATTTGATGTTTATTCAAGGATCTCATGTACTGCTTTTTATCTTTTTTCTTTCAACATTTTTTTTCTTTGCGCAGCAGTATGGATAAATTCCATTGACCTGTCTTCAAATTAACTGATTATTTTTCTCTTCTCTTTCCAGTCTTCTGAGAAGCCCATCAAAATATATTTATTTGTTACTGCAGCTTTTCTATTTCTGTTGGGCTCCTTCTTGTTGTTTCTCTTTCTCCTAAAATTTCCCATTTGTTTGCACATTTTATATGCCTTTTCACTATATCATTTAGCGTACTTTTCATATTCAAAAAAATCCCTGTCTGATCATTCTAACATATGTGAACTCTTTCAGTATGATTCTTTTGAATATTTCAGTCTCTTGACAATGTGTCAAATTGTCTTGCCTCTTCATGTTTTGATTTTTTTTTGAAATTAAATATTGGCAATTGTATGGAAAGGAACTATATGGACTACAGAGACTGGAGTAACTATTCCATCACTAGAAAGCATGCTGCTTCTTCTGTCACGCTAGTCTGTATTTTAAACTGGGACTAGGCTTTTGTTTCTCTAATAGCTTTAACACACCATAGGCTTGTAATTATTGGAGGGCTGGATAAAAAGCCGTTCCGTTAGCAGGGCTCAGGTTCTGTGTGTCTGAGCATTTATTTTATTTATATAAATTTTTATTTTATTTATTTTTTGCATTGCATTCAAAAATTATCATGTCCTGGGGCCAGCCAGGTGGCATAGCGGTTAAGTTCCCATGGTCCACGCAGCTGCCCAGGGTTTGCAGTTCCAAACCTGGGCGTGGACCTGCACCTAGCACCACTTGCCAAGCCACGCTGTGGTGGCATCCCACATAAAATAGAGGAAGATTGGCACGGGTGTTAGCTCAGGGCCAATCTTCCTCACTAGAGAAAAAAAAAGTTATCAGGTCCTACTTAACTGAACCTATGGCACTCATGGTGGTCTCTCTCTGCTCTCTCACTCTTCTGCCAGTGGCTACTGATACTGCTTTGTGCTACTGTTTCTACTCTTGTTGTCCTACAACCTATTCTCCATATCACAGAAAGAATGATCCATTTTACTTGTAATGTCTTGTGTTTCTGCCTGGGATGTTCTTTCCTTAATTATCTGTGTAGCTAATTCTCCACCTCCTTTAAATTTTTCCTTTAATGTTGTATCAATAAGAGCTCACCTGGCCAACTGTTTAAAATTACTACTACTCCTCTCCCCACCCCCACTGACATTGCTCTTCTTGCTTTTTCCATATCTCTTTCAATCTTCTAACACACTGTACATGTCGCTTGTTGATTATGTCTACAGTTTATTGTTGGTGTGATCCCACTGAAGTGGTAGCTTCATGAGGGCAGGTATCTTGGTCACTCTCATTTCCTGCTACGTCATAAGCATCTGGAAGAGTGCCTGACACATAGTAGGGTCTCAATAAATATTTGTTAAATAAACCAATTCATGAACATATTGCCATATAATGAGGAGATATTTGGTAGATAGAATCTCTGTGACAGAGGTTAAAATTATGATATTTACAGAAATACTTAGCATACATTATCTTTAAAAGCAAAGGATATGAGACTCAGAGAGGTAAAGGAAAACAGAGAACTATGATTCATAAACAACAAAGAAAACTTCATGTACCTCTGGGTCTCAATATTAATCTTTTAAATTTCAGGTTTGAGTAAAATTGCAGGCTTAGTATCTAGCAGAATACCTGAATGTAGAAGATGTATAAATTTCACCACAAATGTATGCATGCTATATCAAAATAAATATGGATGTAAATATGTATGTGTGTGTGTAATGTAAAAGTAATAATGAAACTAATTGTTCTAGAATTAATGTTACTGTGTTGTTGTGTCTTCTGTCAAATCGTCAGAATGTTTTAACAAGTTTTGAAGGTTTATGATCACTGAAATTTTCTGGTATTTAGAACATAAAATAAATTATTTTTAAAAATAAAGTCTTGGCCTTTTAATCCTTTTGCGATATATCTTAGTATTGGTAGCAGTAATGGCATATAGGTTTTTAAACTGAAGAGCATTACTTTGCTATTTTATATATAACCTTCATGTGTCTATCTTAACTAACCCTTTCTCATGATTTAAAACTAAATCTATTTACACTGACTTATTTTTATAAAGTTTGATCAAGACTTTTATCTTGTACAAAGGTATTTTAAGACAAGGCCAATAAAAAAATCATAAAAGTATATAGAAGCTGTTCCTTTTATTCCATGACTAAAAGTTAATGCAACAATTTGGCACTTAAGTTATACACCTGATCCCACGTAGCTGTATCAGAAATAGCATTTTATTCTGAATTGGGACAACTGCTTTGGGATAGCATAGCAAAAGAGTAATGCTCAGATATAGTTTAGAGAACTTGCTGTGTCATAAGGTAGTAGAAATGACAGGAAATCTGGTTTTTGATAACTTGTCTGACAAGACTGATACTATAGGTTAAAGAAATAGAGGCCATTTGATATAAACAGGTTCTCATTTTAGAAATAGTCATTTTAAGAGTTTCAGGATCTTTTTTTTAAAGATTTTATTTTTTCCTTTTTCTCCCCAAAGCCCCCCGGTACATAGTTGTATATTTTCCGTTGTGGGTCCTTCCAGTTGTGGCATGTGGGATGCTGCCTCAGCGTGGTTTGATGAGCAGTGCCATGTCCCCACCCAGGATTCGAGCCAACGAAACACTGGGATGCCTGCAGCAGAGCGCGTGAACTTAACCACTCGGCCATGGGGCCAGCCCCAAGAGTTTCAGGATTTTTGAGGACAAGTGTTCTAGTCACAAAATTGCCTTGTAGAAAATTTGTTAGAAAACAAATTAGTGTCTCTGATTCCATTGCATAAATATACTTTTCCCTGAAACTTAATTGTATAATCTAAAATGTTTATGAAAATTAAAAATAATTGTTTATTATGACATATTTATACTTCCTTCTTTTTTCTTGCTATTTTTATATAGAGACTATTTTTTAACATTCAAGAAATAAGCCATAGAATTCATTTTTGCACCATGTATCTGTGCTTTTGCTTTTTTTATTACCCAGACATTGAAATAATTAGATATGAGCAAAATCATTTAAAAATCGTTTGAACAGGGGAATTAACAGGGGGAATGGCAGCAAGTTCAAATATTTTTATTTATAACTTGATAGTTTATATTACATTAGTATTGGACACGATACCTTTAATTTAAACAGCCAAAATACATTCAGATGCAGTTTGGGCAATCAGATACATAGTTGTTTTAAATTTTTCTAATGGTTCTAGTCATTCTCTGGAGAGAGCTCAATACTGAAACGTCAGTATAGACTCCTTTCATCCTGGAATGGAATACTCATGTCTGCTCTTCCATTTTCTTTCCCTTCACATTCTCACAAACAGTGGTGAGGAATAACAAACTTCTTTCATGTAGCTTATACCTGAAAGGATAATCACAGTTGTAATCATATAAGCATCAGCCTGCAGCTCTGCTGCATCAGAGAGGATGGCTTCTTAATAGTCTGTGGTCATGAGAACAGAAAGTGACACACCAGCTTTAGTCTCTCATCGTTTTCCTGCCAAGGACATTGAGGAAGGAGGACATTCAGTAGTTTCTGATTAAATAATGTAATTAAAACTTTTGAAACATTACATGACTTACTTTTAAGAAAAAACAGTATTTTTAATTTTTGTAGGCTAGATGTTTTTACAAGATGGATGTAAATAAAAGACAGATGGCCTTTTTTTTTTTTTTTGAGGAAGATTAGCCCTGAGCTAACTACTGCCAATCCTTCTCTTTTTGTTGAGGAAGACTGGCCCTCAGCTAACATCCGTGCCCATCTTCCTCTACTTTATATGTAGGACACCTACCACAGCATGGCTTGCCAAGCGGTGCCATGTCTGCACCCGGGATGCGAACCAGTGAATCCCAGGAAACCGAAGCGGAATGTACACACTTAACCACTGAGCCACCTGGCCGACCCCTGACAGATGGCTTTTTAACAAGTGTTTCCTACATCAATGCCCTGTGGTGTTATAGGAAATAAGTCATGATTAAATTTTGTTTCATTCTTAATGTTCGCAATAAGTGCTGGAATTAGAAATTCAACTATTGGAGATTTTTTTAAATTTACTAATTAATTACAGAGAATATACTCGATGGTGGTGACTGTTGGGGAAATATAATTTACAATAAAACAAAATCTGCTCTCATCCCATAATATCTCTCCACAAAGATGGAAGAGAAAGCAAACAATTTTATTGTTCAATAAGCATTAAGCCAGTAGGTAGCATGCATTACAAGCAATCTGCTAAGAGGTTGCAAAAACAGAAAGAAATCTCACCATTTCATATAGCCAAGGAGATATAACCCATCACATACACATTCTTAAGACAGGCAATATCTAGTCCTCAAGCAAGAGGACATGAAGCGCCATTTGTCATAGATAGTTCATCCTAAATTCACTTGATAATTGCAATGACCATCTGTGTTAGCTAATTGGCTTTATCCAAGGGAAAATTAACTTGTCCTATGTTAATGACAAGAGGTAATTTTGGAGCAGGGCCCACAGAAGTGCCTACTCGCCCAGGGAAATTGGGATATGGGGCACTATCTTCCTCACGATGACATTTCAAAAGAAGAGTTTCCAGGTCCTTGAGAAAGACATTCCTTAAAGCTGGAAAGAGGTTTATTTAGCTCTTAAAAAGATTTATGTACATTTCAAAGATACAGAGAAAGAACTTAAAATTGTATGTTTTCTAAAGGAAATGCTCTAAGAAAGGGGAAGTGGGAAAGTCTCTTCCCTTATTTTCAACAGGGACAAATAAAGCTCTTATTTTTAAATTGTATTTGTCCTTCTGTGATATGAGTCTGATTCATTTAGCTCATTTCCAAGATTACTTTCAAAATTAAAGTCCAAGTGTAAAAATACACACATGCACACCACACACACACATATGCAAATATTCATTCCAGAAAGCTGATCCTAAGGTTACACTTCTGCGAAGATTATATGTAGGGTGCGCTTAACATCCAGGGTAAAACTATCCCCGTTTTCCTATTTCAGTTGTACGTATCTTTCATTTCAAAGATGCCCTGAAGTTCAATTTCTCCTTGGTGTTGCCAACAATGAAGAAAAGCAAATACTCCAAAGGGCGTTAGTTTTCTTGCTTCTATCCAACGTTCAATTCTAGGGCATCCAAAAGCTTGACTCAACTCTTTCATATCAAATTGGGAGGGCAGTTAAAACTGTAACAGAGTATCAAGACTCATTTTATTACATGCCATTCCAAATGCATTCAGGAGCTGCCGTGTTATTTGACCCATTATATTATCATTTTAGGTGTTCATGCTGAGTTTGGACTTTTTTTCCATTTTAAACTGTTTATATAATTTAAAAAAATAAGCATTTTTATTTAGATTTTTTGCAGGAGTACTTTAACAGAGTTTTCAAAGCCAAAATAGGTTGTATGCAATGATCCTTTTAGTTTTTCCTTGCCACCAATTTCCCATTTCATTGCTTCGGAATAACATAGTCTTTGCATAATGGCTTACTACTGTACCATTTTGCTATTTTACAGCTAAGGAATTTAACTTTAGCTCTGCAATTTTGGCTCTGTCAGGATTGCAACTATTACATCTCCTTGCATTGATTCTGGCAATTCCAATTAAACATGTTTATTTCATGCAAGACTTCCCATAAGGAAATCCTTTCAAGTAGTAAATTGTCTTTTTCTGTCACTAATGAGAAGGATACTCTTGCTTAGACCTCCAAGTTTCGCTCTCTCTCTTTCTCTCTTTTTTCTCTTTCTTCCTCTCTCCTTCTTCTTCCACCTCCCTCTTGGAATTTTTTGGGTGTTTTTTATTTCTGAACTTCTATATTTAATTTCTGATTTAAAAAACAATTTTTCAGACATGATTTGCAGTTAAGCCAACCTAGATCAGAGGAAACATTATAATAAAACTAAAAGCATTCATCTTAAAACATAATTTACAACACGTGTGAACTACACCAGACACAAGGAATACTACAACAAAAACATCTATATCTGACAGCCAACAAAAGAAAAAAGAATATTAGCAATACTATGAATCCCGTTCTAATTACAATACCCTCGTAACTTCCCAAAGGTGATTCTAGAAAGATATTATTAATGTTCTCCTTTAATTTCTTATAAATGAGTACTCCTGTAAATGATTATTAAAGTGTGTGTATATATATAATTATTCTGCCTCTTGATTTTAAAACATTTTGTACTCATCACTGTGAGAATCATCTAAGTATAAACTTATAAAACAAACGACTGTAACACATTTCTTTTTATTGCTCAATAGGATTCCACTAAATGAATATACTGTGTATAATTAGCATTGCAATAGACATTTAGTTTCCTTCTATGGCTGGCTGTTACGTAAATGGTAACATTAACATTGTTAAACATTTTATTATGTATGTTTGCAAGGGTTTGACAAGAAAATCAATAAAAATTGAAAAAGAAACTAAAACTTTTTTTCAACTCTAGAATATTGGTGGTCTAACGTATTTATCTCTAATTCTTTTTTTTTCGTCCTAACAAACTTTGCTTTTTTGAGCAGTTATCAGTTCACAGCAAATTGAAGACAAGGTACTGAATTTTCAGATATATCCTCTGCCCCCACTCGTGGATAGACTCCCCTATTATCAGTGTCCCCCACCAGTCTAGGACACTCATTACAATCGATGAACCTACATTGACGCCTCATTTTCCCTCAAACTGCATAGTTTACATTAGGATTCATTCTTGCTGTCTTACATTCTATGGGTTTTGACACACCTGTAACGATATGCATCCACCTTTATAATCTCACTGCCCTAAAATACCTCTGTGCTCCACCTGTTCATCCTTGCACCGCCCAACCCCTGGCAAGTGCTGATATTTTTACAGTCTACATAGTTTTTCCCTTTCCAGAATGTAAAATAATTAGAATCATACAGTATGTAGCCTTTTCAGATTTACTTCATCCACTTAGTAAAATGCATTTAAGTTTCCTCTATGCCTTTTAATAGCTTGATAACATAGAATAATGTTGCATTGTCTGCATGTACCAGCCAGAGTTTCTTTCTTTCTTTCTTTTCTTTTTTTTCTTTCTTTTTTTTTTTTTTTTTGCTGAGGAAGATTTGCCTCAGCTAACATCTTTACCAATCTTCCTCTATTTTGTTTGTGGGTCCCTGCCACAGCATACAGCCAACAAGTGGTGTAGGTCCACGCCAGGGAACCGAACCTGGGCTGCCAAAGCAGAGAGCACTAAACTTAACCACTAAGACATAAAGCTGGCCCCCAACCAGAGTTTCTTAATCCATTCATCTACTGAACAATATCTTGGATGCTTCCAGGTTTAGGCAATTATAAATAAAGCTGCTATAAATATCTGTGGCAGAATTTTGTGTGGACATAATTTTTCAACTTTTTTTTTTAAAGATTGGCACCTGAGCTAACAGCTGTTGTCAATCTTTTTTGTTTTTTCTTCTCCCCAAAGCCCCCTGGTATATAGTTGTATACTCTAGTTGTGAGTGCCTCTGGTTGTGCTGTGTGGGATGCCACCTCAGCATGGACTGAGAAGTGGTGCTAGGTCCGTGCTTGGGATCCAAACCTGCAAAACCCTGGGCCACTGAGGTGGAGTGCGGAAACTTAACCACTCAGCCATGGGGCCAGCCCCTTCAACATTTTTGGGTAAAGAATATGAAGCATGATTGATGGTGAGTGTATATCTAGTTTTGTAAGAAACTGCCAAACTATCTTCCAAAGTGGCTGTACCACTATGCATTCCCACCAGCAATGAATGAGAGTTTCTGTTGCTCCACATCCTCAGCAGCATTTGATGTTGTCAGTGTTCTGGAATTTGGCCATTCTAATAAATGTAAGATAGTATCTTGTTGTTTTAGTTTGTATTTCCCTGATGACATATGATGGGGAGAATCTTTTCATATGTTTACTTTCCATCTGTATATCTTCTTTGGTGAGGTGTCTGTTAAGGATTTTGGCCAAATTATTATTGTGTTATTTTCTTATTGTTGAGTTTTAAGTGTTCTTTGTATATTTTTTATGCAGTTCTTTATCAGTTGTGTCTTTTGCAAATATTTTCTCCCAGGCTGTGGCTTGTCTTCTCATTCTCTTGGCATAGTCTCTAGCAGAGCAGAAGTTTTTCATTTTAATGACGTCTAGCTGATCAATTTTTTCTTTCATGGACCATGACTTTGGTTTGTATCTGAATAGTCATCACAGCCAAGGTCATCTAGGTTTTCTTGATGTTATCTTCTAGGCTATTTGTATTGCATATTACATTTAGATCTGTGATGCAGTGTGTTAATTTTTGTGAAGTACTATAGAGTCTGTGTCTAGATTCATTTTGGTCTTTTGCATGTGGATATCCAGTTGTTCTGGCACCATTTGTTGAAAATATTATCTTTGCTCCATTGTTTTGCCTTTGTTCCTTTGTCAAAGCTCAATTTACTATATATATATATTATATATATATATGGGTCTATTTCTGGGCTTTCTATTCTGTTCCATTGATCTATTTGTGTATTTTTTGCTAACACCACACTGTCTTAATTTCTGTAGCTTTATAGTAAGATTTAGAGTCGTGTCATCTGCGAAAAAAGGCAATGTTATTTCTTCCTTCCCGAACAGTATACTTTTTATTTCCTTTCTTGTCTTATTGCATTAGCTAGGACTTCCAGTACAAAGTTGAAAAGCTGTAGTGAGAGGGGTCCTCTTTGCCTTGTTCCTGGTCTTAGTGTGAAAGCACTGAAATTTTCAAAATTAAGTACAGTTAGCCCTCTGTATCTGTGGATTCCCATCCATAAATTCAACCAACCTCAGACTGAAAGGCCTATGATGGTTCTGTCTGTAGTGAACATGTACAGACTTTTTTTATTGTCATTATTCCCTAAACAATATAGTGTAACAACTATTTTCATAGCATTTACGTTGTATTAAGTATTATAGGTAATCTAGAGATGATTTAAAGTACACAGGAGCGTGGGCATAGGTTACATGCAAATACTATGCCATTTTATATAAAGAGAATTGAATATCTGCAGATTTTGGTGTCTGAGGAGGTCAAGATACCAAAAGACGACTGTATGACGTTAGCTGTAGTTTTTGGTAGATAATTTTTATCAAGTTGAGGAAGTTCATCTCTATTCCTAGTTTGCTGAGAGGTTTTATCTGAATGGGTCTTGAATTTTGTCAAATGCTTTTTCTGCATCTATTAATACAATCATGGGATTTTTCTTCTTATCTTGTTGATGTGATGGATTGCCTGGGATAAACCACTCTTTCATGGTATAGAATGCGTTTTATATATTGTTGAATTTTTTTCGCTAGTTTTGTTGAGGATTTTTGCATCTATGTTCATGAGAAATATTGGTCTACAGTATTCTCTTCTTGGAATGTCATTATCCGGCTTTGATATTAGGGTAATGCTGGCCTCATAGAATGAGTTAGGAAATATTTCCTCTGCTTCTATCTTTTGAAGGAGATTGTAGAGAATTGGTAAAATTTCTTTGTTAAATGTTTGGTAGAATTCATCAGTGAACTCATTTGGGCCTGGTGCTTTCTGTTTTGGAAGGTTATTGACCGTTGATTCAATATCTTTAACAGATATAGGCCTATTCAAATTGTACATTTCTTCTTGATTTTGTAGATTATGTCTCAAGAAATTGGTCCATTTTATCTAGATTATAAAATTTGGGGGCATAGAGTTGTTCATATTCTTCCTTTATTATTTTTTTAATATCCATGGGATCTGTCATGATGTTCTCTCTTTCATTTTTGATATTAGTAGTTTGTGTCCTGTGTCTTTTGTTCTTAGCTACTCTGGCTAGAGGCTTATCAATTGTATTGATCTTTTAAAAAATAGCTTTTGGTTTTGTTTATTTACTTTATTTTCTATTTTCAATTTCATTGATTTCTCCTCTAATTTTTATTATTTATTTTTTTCTGCTTACTTTGGATTTAATTTGCTCTTCTTTTTCTAGTTTTCTAAGGTAGAAGCCTAGATTATTGATTCCAGATCTTTCTTCTTTCTAGTATATGCATTCACTGCAATAAATTTCAGTCTAAGCAATGCTTTGTCTGAATCCCACGAATTTTGCTGAGTTGTATTTTTATTTTCATTTAGTTCAAAATATTTTTTAACTTCTCATGAGAGTTCTTTGACCCGTGTGTTATTTATAAGTATATTGCTTAATCTCTAAGTATTTGGGGATTTTCCATTTGTCTTTTCATTACTGATTTCTAATTTAATTCCATTGTGGCTTGGAAGCAGACATCATATGAATTCTATTCCTTTAAATTTATTGAGGTGTGTTATATGGCCCAGAATGGGGTCTATCTTAGGGAATGTCCCGCTTGAGTTTAAGAATAATGTGTATTCCACAGTTGTTGGACAAAATAGTCTATAGATGTCAATTATTTCCAGTTGACTCATGTTTTTGTTGAGTTCAACTATGTCCTTAATGATTTTCTGCCTGCTAAATCTGTCCAGTTCTGATTCGGAGGGGTGAAGTCTCCAACTATAAGGAATTATCTGTTTCTCTGTGTAGTTGTATCAGTTTGTTTCCTCACATATTTTGATGCTCTGTTTTTAGGCACATAACTGTTAGGGATCATTACATCTTTTTGTAGAGTTGATCACTTTATAATTAAGTAATGAATCTCTTCTCTGATAACTTTCCTTAGTCTGAAATCGACTATGGGGACTGGCCTGGTGGCGCAGCTGTTAAGTGCGCATGTTCCGCTTCTGCGGCCTGGAGATAGCTGGTTGGGATCCCGGGTGCGGACATGGCACTGCTTGTCAAGGCATGCTGTGGTAGGCGTCCCACATATAAAGTAGAGGAGGATGGGCACGGATGTTAGCTCAGGGCCAGCCTTCCTCAGCAAAAAGAGGAGGATTGGCAGCAGTTAGCTCAGGGCTAATCTTCTTCAAAATAAATAAACAAATAAAAAATTTAAAAAACCCACTATGTCTGAAATTATTATAGCTCCTCCTGCTGTCTGTTGATAAGTGTTAGTAGGACATATTTTTCTCTATCAACTAATTTTAATCTTTATATTTAAAGTGAGTGTCTAGAAGTCAACGTATAATTATGTCTTGTTTTCTGATCCTCTCTAACAATCTTTAAATTGGTGCATTTAGAATATTGACATTCAAAGAAATTATTGCTTTAGTTGGACTAATATCTACCATATTTGTTCCTGTTTTCTATTTGTTGCTGTTGTTTTTATCTTTGTTCTCCACTATTTTTCTGCCTTTTGTGTTTTTTTTTCTTTTTCGAGGAAGATTAGCCCTGAGCTAACTACTGCCAGTCCTCCTCTTTTTGCTGAGGAAGCCTAGCCCTGAGCTAACATCCATACCCATCTTCTTCTACTTTATATGTGGGACGCCTACCACAGCATGGCTTTTTGCCAGGCAGTGCCATGTTCACATCGGGATCCGACCCGGCGAACCCCGGGCCACTGAGAAGCAGAATGTGTGCACTTAACGGCTGCGCCACTGGGCCGGCCCCCTGCCTTTTGTGGTTTTAATTGAGCATTTCATATGATTCTATTTTCTCTCCTTTCTTAGCTTACCAGTTATATTTCTTTTGTTAGTTTTTCTAGTGATTGCTGTGGAGTTTGCAATATACATTTGTAGCTAATCCGATTCCACTTTCAAATAATACTATACCACTTCACAGGTAGTGTGATTACCTTATAATAACAAAATATTCCTGATTTTCCCTCTCTTCACTTATGTCATTGCTTCATCTATTTCACTTATACACAAGCATGTGTTATATATATATATATATATATATATATATATATATATATAATTGAATACAGTGTTGCTATTGTTTTGAATAAACTGTTATCTGTTAGATCATAAGAAAAATAAAAGTTTTTATTTTATGTCGCTTATTCCTTCTTCACTGCCCTTCCTTTCTTCATGTGGATATAAGTTTCTAACTGATATCTTTTTTCTTCTCTTGAAAGAACTTTTAACATTTCTTTCAAGGCAGGTCTACAGGCAATAATTCTCTCAGTTTTTGTTTGAGTAAATCTTTGTTCCTCCTGCACTTTTGAGGGGTAATTTTGCAGGGTACAGAATTCTAGTTTGATGTTTTGTTTTTTTCTCTCTCAAAACTTTAAATAATTTACTCCCTCTCTTCTTACTTGCACAGTTTCTGAGAAGAAGCTATATAATTCTTATCTTCGGTCCTCTATTGGTAAAGTGCTTTTTCCTTTTGGTTCTTTCAGGATTTTGTCTTTACCTTTGATATTCTATGGTTTAAAAATATATGTCTAAGTGCATTTATTTTTGTTTTGTACAAGAAAAACAAAAAACAAAGCTTCCTGGGTCTGAGGTTTGCTGTCTGACATTAATTTGGGGGAAATTCTCTTCCATTATTTAATATCTATTCTGTCATTAGTATTTATTCTCTTTTTTCTCTCTTACTTCTCCTTCTGGTATTCCCATTACACGTGTGTTATACCTTTGTGGTTGTCCCACAGTTCTTGAATATTACGTTCTGGGTGTTTTTTTCATCTTTGTTTTTCAGTTTTGGAGGTTTCTATAAGATATCCTCAAGCTCAGAAATTCTTTCCTCAGCCATGTTTAGTCTATAATAAGACCATTAAAGGCATTCTTCATTTCTGCTACAGGATTTGTTTTTATCTCTAGTATTTCTTTTTGGTTCTTTGAATTTCCATCTCTCTGTTTACATTGCCTGTCTGTACTTGCATGCTGTCTACTTTATTCCTTAAAGCCCTTAATATATTAATCATAGTTGTTTTAAATTCTTAGTCTGATAGTTCCAATATACCTGCTATATCTGAGTCTGGTTCTTCTTGCAACAAGACATGCTCGCTCTGTCTTTTCCAACTGTGTTTCTTGTCTTTTAGTATTCTTATAATTCTTTTATTAATAGCAGAGCGGGATGTACTGGATAAAAGGAACCGCTGTAAGTAGGCCTTTAGTAATGTGGCAGTGAGGTGTGTGTGTGGGGTGGTTTTATAGTTCTATGACTACCTCAGTCTTTTAAAGAGCCTATGCCTCTGGACTGTAAAGCGTACATCTGCTTCTTAGTTTTCCCCCATCTCCACACTTTAAGCAGACAGGATGGCTACAGTGGGCTGAAGTTGGTAGTTCTCTTTCTCTACATGGAAGGCTAGAGCAGGCTGGAGTTGAGTACGTCCCTTCCCTCAGGTCGGTAAGTCTCTAATAAAACCCCAGCAGGTTATACCATGGCTAAATTGTCTCTCCTGAGGGCAAACACTGTGAAGGACAGAATGCTCTAGCTTATTACAAAATTATTCCGTTTCCCCTCCCACTGCTGAAAGCCTGAAGGGACTTTTCTTCAATGTTCATTGTAAGACCTTAATAGAGATCCAAGACGTAAAAGTCATAAAAGTTGAGTTTCCTCCAATGACTAGTTTTCCTGGAGTTTTTAACTATCAGAGTTGTCTACACTAAGCTCCAACAATACAGCAATTATAATTCAGATTTCCCTACCCAGTGCTGGTTCCCATGGAGGTGTAATAAGGTTCCAGTAAGTTATAATTCTCTTGTCTGAATCTCTAATTTTGGGGACCATAGTTTGCCCTGTGACCTCAATTCTCTTACTGATGTAAGAAGCATTTTTGATTTTTCAGATTGTTTGCTTTCTCTATGTTAGGACAGAATGGTGTCTTCCAAGCATCTTATACACTGGACTGGAAACCAGAAATCTTTCTAATCCTTTAATATTAATTTTAATTTATCCCCAAAGTCATTTCTGTATCAGGAGTGTTACATAAACTTTTTGCTAATATAATTTATACAATTATTTGTACAATTTATTTATTTATAAATTAAAGATTTTTTAAACCATATTTAAAAATTTTTCCTCTTTCAGTGGAATCAGAGCTCTTTTTTCCAGTATGAATTTAGCAAGTTTACTATTCAATTACAGATTCCAGTTTAGTTTTAGTAGGAAACGTTTCCTACAGGGTCAACATTTTATTGTTATTTTTCTTTAGGAATTCTTGACTATTTATCAGGACTAGATATTCCTAGAGTATGCATATAATGATCAATTCATTTTCAAATTTTTCCAAGAGAAGGGAGAACAAAGTTTCCAAGAGAAAGAAGAAAAAGCAAAAAAAAAGAAGTGACAGGGGAATGTCTTTCAACAAATATAATCATCCTTGTAAACTGCTAATTATCTTCCTTCTGTGAAGAAATGAGAAAGGTTAGTTATAGGAAATCTATGATGACACACATACACACAAAGAGAATTATTACAGCTGTTTCAAATGATATCTTTTTTTTAAAAATGATTTCTCTGTTTTGGACAGACATATAACCTCCGACTGGGAGTTTCTTCACTTTTGCTCATGTCATAATAATAAGAAAGCAAAGTAAGGTTGCTGGTTACTAAATCAATGTTACTAAATCAATGTATAAAAATACTTAGCATTTCTGTGCACTAGAAATCAACATTTACATAAAGGAAAGAAAATAGATGAAAAATATATAAAAGAATCCAAGATTTCTTAATAATGGCTCATTCAGGTTTGGGGATAGAAAATTAAAGATTACATAAGATTATCTTAATTTGGGGAGAAAGTATAGTACCTTAATTCATGTCTGCTGATGGTAATAGTTTGGAGTGTGTCACACTTGCAAATTAGTGAAATATTTAGTCTCAGAAAACAATAAGTAGAGTCATTTAAAAAGAGGTAAAGCCATGAAAGCTTATGATTCTGTGATAATGTTCATAAAAGGGGCAGTGAGATAAAGTAGACTAAGTGAAAATCCACTACATCTGATAGGTAGAAATTGATTGGTGCCCAATTTTGAAAAGTAGCTGTAAGTACTAATTCTTTGTAGATAGATATATAATCATGAGTCAAGAGTTAGGAATTTGATCTGGGGAAATGGATTCCACCACCTTTGGAATAAACTCAGTTCTACTGTGATACACTGTTACTATTTCTACCTACATACACACCTGTGTTTCATCAAGTTCTATATCTCAGGCAGAAACAAAAAAACGGTCACTTATAAACCGTTTGTAGTCTCTTCCTGATAATCTGTAACCCTCTCCTATAGCACTGAAATTAGTATGATTAAAAGTGTTCCAGAAATAAAAGTATTCCAGATACTGTTCTAATATAAGACAGGTTTACTAAAAATTCTCAAAAATGAAATATGGAGTCAGTTTAAAAATGTACAACTTGATATTTCTTTCCAAAGCTACCTCAAGTGAATTTTCTTTAAGTATTTAGTTATGTTCATGGTTACATTTGTTGTGTTTTTAATTTTAACTTTATTTTCTACTGACTGTGAATATTCTGCCCATTAATTATTAGACTAAGGGAGATTTCTACGTCCTGGGGCTTTTGGATTGAGCTGAAGGGCACTTGAGGCGTCCTTCAGTGGGCAGCATGACTTTCCAGGGAAAGTGTTTGATGACAGTAGACAATTTTTCTCTCTACATTTTCAAATTCTTCCTCAAGGTAGCACCCTTTCTTTTGCTTTGACTATCTCTTTTGTTTTGTTTTGTTTTGTTTTAGATTTTATTTTTTTCCTTTTTCTCCCCAAAGTCCCCCTGTACATAGTTGTATATTCTTCGTTGTGGGTCCTTCTAGTTGTGGCATGTGGGATGCTGCCTCAGCGTGGTTTGATGAGCAGTGCCATGTCCACGCCCAGGATTCGAACCAACGAAACACTGGGCCACCTGCAGTGGAGCGCGCAAACTCAACCACTCGGCCACGGGGCCAGCCCCCGACTATCTCTTTTATGAGATTGACGTCTACTATTTTTTAAAATTATTTTAAAGGATGTTTCATGAGCTGTGATTTAAAAAAAATACTTTAGTTTGACAATATATGAGCAATACCATCTCTGTACAGAATGACTTCCATCTTGTCCTGTCAAAGGAATATATAGCGGATTCATACTAAAGAAGGTATTATCCTTACCCACCTCAGGTCACCACTTATACTTTATTCCCACTCAGAATTAAAGTTGAACAACCTAGTGTCTAAGGATCTCTGGAGGGGACACACTTGCTCTGAAAGGATGGGTAATTATCAATTTGCATCCACATTTGACATCTTCATTCAATTAACCACAAATATCTCAAATGCTCTTTTTAAATACTTAGATTTAATGCTTATACTTCCTTGTTTGAAATATTTCAGTGGCTTCCTGTGTTTTCTTGTTTTACTTTTTTGCTGGGAAAGATTCTCTCTGAGCTAACATTTGTTGCCAATCTTCCTCTCTCTCTTTTTATTTTTCCTCTCCAAAGCCCCAGTACACGGTTGTATATTTCAGTTGTGAGTCCTTCTAGTTCTGCCATGTGAGCCACCACCACAGCATGGCTACTGAGAGACAAGTAGTGTGGTTCCATGCCCAGGAATCGAACCTGGGCTGCTGAAGCTGAGCATGTGGAACTTTACCACTAGGTCATCAGAGCTGGCTCTTCTTGTTTTTTGATAACTCCAACAACATTACTGTGACTCTCAAGGCTCTTAAGATCTAGTTCCTACCTAGTTCTTCAACTGCATCTACAATGCTCTTAGTTTCTTCCTATTAGAATCTGAGCCCCAGCCGCTCTAACCTTCTCTGAGTCCCTAAAATCAACAGAATTCCTTAAATTACCCTAGCAACTTCAAGTATTTTTTATTTGATGTTGTTTCTCTCATTATTTTCTCTCTGGAGTGATTTTAATTACTTCTCCTTGCTAAAACCTGCTTATTCTCTAAATCTACAAATCAATATCATTTTTTCTTCAGGAAAACATTTCTGAATCCTCAAAAGAAAGTGAGCTTACAGTAGAATGCTATGTTTCTTCACTGTGGTGCATATCGCAATTTTATTTATCTGTTTCATGTCCATTTATTCCAACAGTGTCCAAGATACATAAAAACAGGGACCATATTGGAACTCTGCATCTATGTCTTCATAGTGCCTTGTCCATTTCTTGACCTATGGTAGATACTCAATAATTATGTCAATATATGTGTAAATGACTGCACAAATGAGTCCTAAAAATAACATTGCATGGAGAAACAAGTAAACTACTTGAAATCCATCTTCAAAAAGGCCATCAGAATGTTAAAATTACATAATTCGTAGTGAATCAGAACATTTATATAAAGTGGAGAATTATTTAATATATTTTTCCACTGAGTGAGGATAGGTAATTTTTCAATGGTTTATTTCGTAAGCTTCATAGTTTTATGGAAAATTAACCAACATTTTTAACATTAAAAATATCACTATTTAAATGATTTAAATCCATACTATTCTTTTACAATCACTTAAGACTCATAACACAGAAGACACATACCCAAAATTACTTTGGTTCTAAGAACACCTATCCAGATGACGAGTTAATTATTATAGGAAACTAGAATAGATTAGTTAATCTAGTTGAGTATGGAATTTACATGTATTCTGTACGTGTTGGAAGGTTAAAGTAAGAATAATTGGTTATACAAGTCTTGTTATTTGATAGAATAAAATATAACAGTCCCACAGAGAAACATTTCCACTAGTATTTATTTATAAAGGGAAATTAATATGGATATGTTCTAAAAGGGACATTAGGGAACATATTGAATGGAATATATTTTACATTACAGAAACTATAATCATTTATTTTTAACACGTTAGTCCTTTGATGAAAACAAATTATTTTAGAATTAGCACATAAATATTGCTTTTCGATCCTAACAGCATGTGTAATGACATTATTTAAAGTTCTCTGGACATAAATTATTTCAATTCCCAAAACTGTGTGATAAAATATTTTAATTGTTTATGCAAAATATTTGAAAAAGCTAAACTGTGACATATTTTTGGATAAATGCAAGGTATTGTCACTTCATGACTTATATATGAAATAATATTATTGAACTATGTCGTTTATCTCATGGAAATAATCCAAGTTGCAAAGTTGGACCAGTTTTATTTTGAGGGTTATCTGTGAAACTCTTCAATAAAGAAAACAGCAATAAAATTGAAAATGAGAGGTAATTTATATCCATATTAAGATATAATGACCTATGACTATAAATATCAAAAACACATTTTATGTGGAATCATAGAAGAAAACACTAAAAAAAATTACATTTAACTTTGTAGGATTTCAGGCCAAACAATATTCTTATACGTACATTTTTATTGCTAATATAAATTTACTAAAACCTCTTTTAAGGAAAAAACTTGATATAGATCCAGGATCTTAGAGTGAAAGATCACAACTTAAATTGACATGGAATTCTGTCAATCCTAGATTTGAACAAAATCTATGCACATAAATATTCATTGCAGTGTTATTTACAATAGCAAACAATGGAAATAAAAATGCATGTCCAAACTTATCAACGTAAGAAAATAGTCCTAATATGCTGTTCAAAGAACAAATTATTTACAATATGATATTAAATGTATTAAAACTATATATCTGAAATGTATTTTGTTATAATATATATACTTACACATATAAAGATTTTGATGCAAATGTAAAATTTATTCCAGGGTGGTGATTGTGTATGTTATGCTTTCTGTGGTTAAATACATTCTTTAATTTGCTAAGATGGATATGTATTTATTTCATTTTAGGAAGGAACTGCTAATTTCTAAAATACATGATCAACTTAATTGTGCTCACACATTTATATCTTCTGCATTAAAATATTAATTATGACATTCAAGGGTATTAAAAATAACTTTATTTCATGGTTAGAAGCAGAAATACTTTCTTCGTTAAAACTATTCTTCTGATACATGGCATTTTTTTTCTCTAACTCATTGGAGAAAAAAATCTAACAACCCTTCCAAAATGAGAACTTTACCACCAAGAATACTTTTAAGAAGTACAAATTAATTTCCTGAATAACTCAATTCACATATTATTAAAATACAGATTATGAAGTTGATAAATTCGTAAGTAGTAATAATGTAGTGGTTGGATATAATTACGGGGAAAATCTTTGACTTACGTTTATACTCATAATATTCATTATTTGAAAAAAAAACAACTTCAAGAGAAATAATACATAAAATCAGATGAATAATCCAAAGAGAAAATGTCTCATTTCATTTAATATTGTCTCTAGAGTTTAGATTAAAACCCTGCTTCATCGTGTTCATAAGGAGTATTACAGAGAAATTGCATTTAATCCTCCTTTAGACCTCATTGCTCTGACCTCTAGAATTTCCCACACAGGTATGTCAATGCCAAGAAGAAAACATTGACGAGGCTGTAGAGGTGACAAGTTCCTTCAGAATTGAGGTCTTTAATCAATACACAATTTGTTTCCATCATAGTATTCGTTTTGACCTTTTAAGGTTGGCTTCTTTTGCCAATGACTAAATTTTAATTAATATTTTCTTGGTTATTAGTTTATTTTGAAATTTTGATCAGTAATCAATTGATATTATTATGCCATTTTTCTTTAAGTAGACTTGCTTTTCAGTATTGCTTCCTAACTGAATAAAAGGATCTCTTGAGTCTAGTTAAGACACAATTAGGAAAAGAAAGAAAGAACGAAAGAAAGAAAGAAAATGGCTGTCATCTTGTGCATGAGTAGAGGTATTTGTTAGAAAGTGAGAAATGGTCCTTCTTGCAGGCAGACTGTGAAGTTCATAACTAAACACAAACTATGCTCAGGCCAGTCACCTTGCAACCACAAAATGGTGAAACATGTGCTTCCAGTCTGACTAGCTTTTTAACAATGACACCTGTGGCCTTGCTTTAATCCTTTGGCCTCTAGATTAAAACAATAATAATAAAATACCTAATCACCAAGTTACCATTACTTCTTAACAACATCCAATCCAGACCTGAACCTGTGTTCCTTTATCCATATTACACAGACTCATCCTGCAAAATCACAGATCTTTTGAGAAGCCCTTGCTCTGTTTATTAAGACACATCTGTAGCTTCCCTACAATTAGTAAATTTTTTTTTTTAAAACTAAAGTCATGCTCCTAGAGGTCTTTGTTCAGTGAGCTTCACGATGTGCACAAGATATTTTCAGAATATCCCGTAAAATTTTAATTTTGGCAAGTACTAATGAAAATTCCACCCATACACAATTGTTCCAGCTAATTATATTATTAAAATAATAATATTTACCTCATATTTGAACAGGGTATCTTACAGGATTTTTTGAGCCATTCTTATATTCATTTTGTTGAATCACTTACTGTTTTAACTAGAATCTCATAAAATACTACAGTGACAGAGCCAACAATTCCTTCAGCGTCAAGTTCCATGTTTTTAATAAACACAACATAAAAATATATATCTCTTATAATAAGAAAATATTTTATTTTACTTTCATGTTCTAGGTGCAAATTTAAGATAATAGTGTGTATAATTCAAATAAATATCTCCTCTTCACAAGGTTCCGTTCTCAGTTGTTCTCAACAAATGCTTCTCAGTAATATTTTGACTATGGAAACAGGCTTATTGAAATAAGGAATATTTTAATTTTAGATCAAGAATTATTCTATTTAAAGTTCAACTATCTCTACAATCTCAGATGTATCAAAATGTCTCACGCTCTGTCTTTCATTGGCTGTACAACTAGGTCATATCCTGATAGTAGATACTCTCTTATTTTGATAAAAGTGACAACATTTTCCTTCTAATTTTTCCAGCCATAGAATTCAGATGTAGGTACTTCAAGGATAACATCGGTTTTATTATTTTTCTATTTTTATTTTATTGCTCCCCTTTATATTTCTGAATAAACTTTTTTATTTTTGAACAATTTTAAGTTTAAAGAAAAATTATGAATTTAATACAACAAATTCCCATATACTCCACACCAGTTTCTCCTATAATAATATCTTTCGTCATTAATGGTATGTTTGTTACAATTAATGAACCAATATTGACATATTATTATTAACTAAAGTCCAGAGTTGATTTAGACTTTCATGAGATTTTGCCTAATGTTCTTTTTCTGTTCCAGGATCTAATCTAGAACATCATATTACATTTAGTAGTCTTGTCTCCTTAGACTCCTTCTAGCTTTGACAATTTGTCTCTCTTTCCTTGTTTTTAGTGACCTTGAGAGTTTTGAGGAGTACTGGTTATACATTTTGTAAAACGTCCCCAAAACCTAGATTTTTCTGATGTTTTTCTTGTGATTAGACTGTAGCCATTGAGTTTAGTGAGAAAACCCACTGAGATAAAATGTCATTTTCATCACATCTTATCAAAGGTGCATACTATCAACAGGATTTATCACAGTTGTGTTGACCTTGACCTGGCAGAGGTAGTGTTTTTCAAATTTCTCTATTGCAAAGTTACTCTGTCTTTCCCACTTTTCAAATCATACTCTTTGGAATAACGGCAGGATGCTTGATCTCCTTGGAAGCAGAATATACAGACAAATTGTTTGTAATCTTTTTGAACAGGATATTTTTCTGTTCTCCCCCACTTAACCGTTATTTATTCAATTATTTAATTAAGTCAGCACAGACTAGTGAATATTTATTTCGTTCTTCCAGTTATAATCCAATACTTCTTTATTTCTTTTGTAGCTCAAATTGTACCAACTTTGGCTATTGGGAACTTTTTTATTGGCCCCTTTCTCTCTTTGACATGCCCCTGTGTGTGTGTGTGTGTGTGTGTGTGCATGTTAAGCACTTACTTACTTTCTCATACTACCAAATACTCTTGTGTCATTATGTATATTTTTCCCCGGTCCTCTAATCAACTATTTTTCCAAGGAGACCTGGTTTCTTTTCCTGGAGGATGGTACTAGAATCCAAGATATGAATGCTAAGTGTGCTCATTGCTATTGGTGTATCATTGCTTATTAGCTTTCTGGCAACCAAATCCAGCACAAAGAAATATACGTGTATATACTAGCATGTGTAAATTTGTGTATCTATCTATCTATCTATCTATCTATCTGGTTGTATCAATATTAAGCTAAACATGAGGTCATGCTGAAACTCGAAATCATTATTACACATATTATTCTAGCTTCCTCTCTTTGTTCCTCTGTTACTTCCCACTCCAACATCGAGAAACCTGGCTTTCACTATCTTCCGTCCACTTATTTAATTGTTCAGTTCCAGTATACATGCTTAGTGCTATCAGAAGGGTTAATCCCTATCCCATGGGAAACTTATCAACTAAACAATTATTATTTATGATATTTTTAATTTTTGTTCTTTCAGATTCCACTGATTCCCAAAGTTATTTAAGTCAGCAGCTTTTTTCCTACCCTATCAGTAAGATTATTGCCTATATTTGTTATATAATTACATTGTTTTGCCATATTCTGCATTCCATCCTGGGATCCTCTGATCTTTAAATCATTTTAATAAACTTGCATATATTATGAATTCACTCTTTGAACTGTAAAGTTCTACAGGTTTTGAGAAATTCAATCTGTCATATATCCACCAATATAGAATCACACAACATAGTTTCATCAACCTAAGACATTCCTTGTGCTTCGCCCACTCAGCACTTCCCCCAACACCAAACCCCAAACCCCAAACCCCACAGCCCATTTTATCATAGCTATAGTTTTGCCTTTTCTAGAATGTCAACTAATAAGAATCATACAGTATGTAACCTTTTCAGAACTGCTTCTTTCACTTGGAAATATGCATTTAAAATTCATAGATGTCTTTTTATAGCTTGTTCACTCATTTCCACCATTTGTTTACCCATCACCTAGTTAGGGACAGTTTGAATGCTTCCAGATTTTGGCAATTATAAATAAAACTCCTATAAACAGTAGGATGCAGGTTTTTGTGTGAACATAAGTTTTTAAATCACCTAGGTAGACGCCTAGGAGCACAGCTGCTGGATCACAAAATAAGACATTGTTTAGCTGTGTAAGAAACTGGCAAACTTTCTTCCAAAGTAGGCATTCCATTTTGCATTACAATCAGGCCTGAAAGAGAGTTGCTGTTGCTCTGCATCTTCTCTAGGAATTGACATTTTCAGAGTTTTGAATTTTAGTGATTCTAATACATGTGAAGTGGTATCTCATTATTTTAAATTTAGTTTTTCAAATATTCCAATTATATCTAGAGATAAAATAGGCTTCTCAAATAAAAATCTTATTGAATGCTACATTTTATAATATTTTGTTACATATGTGATGTTACTTTCTCTCTCTTTTTTTTTGGTGAGGAGAATTGGTCCTGAGCTAACATCTGTGCCAATCTTCCTCTATTTTATATGAGATACTGCCACAGCATGGCTTGATGAGCAGTGCTAGGTTCGTGCCCGGGATCTGAACCTATGAACCCTGGGCTTCTAAGGCAGAGCACATGAACTTAACTACTATGCCACCAGGCTGGCCCCTGATGTTACTTTCTTCATGTACCATTTACACATAACTATTGTGGGTTTATTACTATAAAATGGAAGCTGAGACAGTGGTGGTTTGAATGAGATTAGATGCTTCAGGTTCCAGATATGAGAATTCTCCCAGGACTGGAATGACAATGGCTGAGTGATGTAGTAGAGGTTTAAATAAAACCAAAGTGACCAATTATTTTAATCACAAAACAAGTTTATTTTGGAAAAAAGTGAAGAATTGCAATTCGGGATCCACATGCTATGGCAAAAGCCATAGGGAAATCCAGCAATCAAAGGAGAGGAATACTATTTTATAGGGCAGAAGGGGGAAATTGGGAGGGGTTGTTTTGAAGGAAAGTCCATTGGAGAAAAGCAAGCGTTCAGGGTGGTAATGTTTTCTCATTGACTGAGTTGTTGGAGTAGTTGATTTCTGTTGGAGATGCAGTGTACGTTTCTTCCTGTTGACATCTGTACTTGGTGATTCTTCCTGTATAGACTTCTTTCTGTTTGGGTCTGTAATCAGCTATCTTTCATGTAGTTGGCCTCCAGTGGTACCACATGAAAGCGTCCCCTACTGGCCTCCCGACTCCATATTAAATAAGATTTCTCATTAATTTTCAAATAGGTATAATGGAAATATACAGACAGTTTGATATTAGAATATAAAATGTGCAGAAGACAGTGGCAGAATCAGTGGACTGGTCATATGTTAGGATTCTGGCAAGTATTTAGGTATCAGGATCATTGAAATATATAATGCTATCCCAGTTATAAAAGCATATAATGTTAGCCCAGTCATAGAAGATTATTTCATCTTCTTAACCTGAATGAGTTTCCTAAAGAATACATAAGAACCAGTGAAGTATCCAGATGCAGGACAAACTAGGTGGACTTTTTTCTAAGCCACCATACTACTTTAATTTCAGAGAAACACATTGTTACAGAATATAGCACAATGAAAATAATTGATTCAGTGATATAAAAGTGGTTTAGAAAAAGTATGTTTTAAAGTTGTAAAAACAAAGTTATTTTTCCTGAAGATATTTCAATAGTAAAAAAATTCATGTGGATAGCAAACCTGAACATCACTAAGCACAACCGGTGTTTGATAATAACTGGCCGTTGCTTAAGACTAACAATTTTTCCTTTAATGTCACCATCCACAACTAGCATCATATAATTCTATACACTTACCACCTTTATGATCCATTGTGATAATAAATAAAGCTTATGGCCCTTTAATCCTAACAGCAGGCTCTCATAAACAGTACAGTTACAGGGCTTTTATTTGTTTTCCCCAAAACCACAAAGTGGAAAAATTTTATAAACAATAACTTATAGCAGTGGAAAATGTTGAAAATTGTTATAAACAGTTGAAAGCTGTTATAAACAATAGTTGTATGCATAATGCAAATTGTATTCATGAATGAATGAAATATCAAATTTTGTTCTATTAACAGTGATATAGGAGGACTAGTGCTCGATAAATTATCAAATCAGAAATCAATAAATTGCTCTTATAATTGAGTTGGTTGGTTTTCAATTAGCATAAATATCAGAGAAATGATTATGAATGTCTATTACTGGCAAAGTGTGACAAGACATCACCTAAACACTTATCATCTATGGGAAACACATGATATGTTTAAAGGGTGGACTAAAGACGAAAAATTATTATTAGAGAATCAGTTTAGTTATTAGCAAATATGTCCAGGACAATCTAACTCATTGACTTTTACTGATTTGTTCTTCTTTTGTAAATTGAGAAATTGAATGACCTCCAGCAGCTCAAGGAAAGATGGAATAAAAAAGAAAAAGGAGGACTCTCCTATTTTACAGAAATACTTCTACCAAAGGTTATCTATCTGCTCTCTATCACTCTGTTGAATGAGAACGGCCAAGGAAAGCCCCGGTGTAAGAGCAATAAAGAATGATGTCTGCCGAGGCTTCGCTGGCTGAGACCAAACTGTGATGGCTCACTGAAGCCGTGTTATGAAAAGAGGTCATCAGAAATCATTATCCACATGGGGATAGTTTTGTAATTTATTTTCTTATATAAGTAAGAGAAAGGGGGAAAGTCTCAGGTCTTTTAGGCAATTGATTGAATTTTTTAAATTATAAAATCAATATATTCTAGAATGATATTATTATGTATAAGGAAACAGAAAAATTACATAAAAGCCACTTTCCAGGTTGCAGACAATGTTAAAATCTTCAAATACTTCTTTCAATTATGTTTAAATAATTGTGGTTTCTTGAGTCTGTCTATCTATCTATCTTTCTATGTATCATTGATCCATCCTACCTCAGTTTTTAACTTATTATCATAACAAATCATTTTTTATGTAAAATTAAAATTTATTAATGATCATTGCATTAATTGAATGGTATTTATCACATGGATTTTCCTACAATATTACAAAATGTATAGTTTCCTATTTTTGCTATGTATTACAGGTGATAATGAACCCTTATGTAATTCTTATTGGCTGCAGCTGTTTGTTGCAATTATTTTACTTAGGTAGCTCATTTTATTCCTCACAAGAACACCTATGAATGAGGCATTAACATCATCCCCATTTCACATCTGAGAAAACTATGACACTAAGATGGCCAATGATTAGCCTTCTAGTAGGTAGAAGAATAATGGCCCCCAAACATACTCACACCCTAATCCTTGGATCTGAGGATATACTACATTACATGGCACAAGAAACTTTCCAAATGTGGATAAGGTCCATGGACCTTAAGATGGGAGATAATTCTGGATTATCCAAGTGGCCTCTATCTACTCATAGGAACCCTTTCTCCTCTGGTAAGTAGAAGAAGGTCAATTAGGGATACTCAAAGCATGAGAAGGACTCAAACCTACCATTGCTGGCCTTGAAGATGGAAGAATGGGGAGCATGAATCAAGAAATGTAGGTGGCCTTTAGAAGCAGAAAATGACCCCCACTCCCACCTCCTTTGCTCTACATTCTGAGCAAGTAATTTAAGTTGGACATTTTGCTACCTTCTCAGTATTCCACAGTGTGATTTCTGCTATATACTACTTAACCTGAAAATTAAATTCAGTATTCCATTTTTCCTTTCTCTTTACCTTTTCCTTATGTTATCCACCTGAATTTCCATTTCAATATGTTCTTATTTCATTGGCATATATTATTTTATTTAGAGCATCTATTTCTCTTTCATATATTTCATCAGGGATGCCAAACATTTTTAAACTAGTCTTCAATTTTTATATTTTTCAAAGAAACAAAAACATTTCAGTGAATAAAATTTCTTGTTTCAACTATTTAATTTAAATATTTAGTCAAAAATCCTGTGCAAAGGAAACATTAATTAAGCTAAAATAACATATAGAATTTTATTTTCCAAAGAGATTAATAGAAATCAGAGCTCTTACTCACTATTAAGCTTTACAAATAACTTGAAGGATACAAATAATTGCAAGACACAAGTGAACCTGGGAGAAGCGGAAGACTGCCAGCACTTGTTATATTAGAGTGCCAACTGGGCAGGATTTGTCATATTAGGTCTCTGAGTGATGCATAGCAGCACAAGTATTTACATGGTAAGGAACTATTTCAGTTATAAACCATCCCCACTTTTTACTCCAATAATTACAGAGTTTGCATTATATTTTCCAAGGAGCCTTCATAATCCATGCATTCTAGGTTTGTTGATCATATGTAATTCCTGAGCTACCAAGAATTATAATAATTCCTGGTAGCAAATATCATCATTATATTTGCAAAAGGTCTGTCTTTGGTATGTTTTGAAGGAGACCCAACCAGGTCAACATCCCTCTTTCCTTTCCGGTGGCTTATCCCCTTTGTAAAGAAAGACAATGGATGGCAAGCCTGCCAGTAACATTTTCTTCCCATAAACATGGTACATACATTTTAAGATTTACTAATTCACCTTCCTTAAAACCAATCACATTTGACATGTGTAATGTCCATGTGCTAAAAATTTCTGGTGAAGAAATTTTGTTAAAACATTTGGATCCACATACTAATTTGTAGTTTAACCAGCAGTCACAAGTGCCAATTTCTACCCTCTACTTTATCTTGACCAAACATTAGTCATATCTTCTCCCCATATACCCGTGAACTTTGGCTTGCCCCCAAGCCTGAGCGAGCACCAAAATGCAGAGCGACCCCCTCCACTCCCCCAACATACACACAGACACGCACACACACATACACATAAACCCATCCCAAAGATTGGCTTACAATAGGAAAACAAATTTCCTATCAAATCACGCAATCATGCTGTCTGCTCACTCTGCCTCGCATGCCCAAACTTCCCTTTCTGCTAGGACTACTGACCCTACCGATAAAAGAAAAGCCTTTCACTGTTTGATTTTGAGGTGCTTGCAGATTTCTGAGATCAGAGTGTTCTCCTTATTGCAACAGCTTTTTTGAGTTCTCCCCTTGTCTAAATGCATAATTGTTTTTGATAGTTTCTACCCCAAAAGTTCAACAGTTGCTTTTGCCAAATTACTCAGTTTTCACAATAGGTTTGTACACTGTTAATATGTATCATCAAGTGTCTAAACATTTGTGTTTCCCTGCAGAGTATAAAAACACTAATTTCTGGAGTCAGACCTCCTAATTTCAAATATCTGCTAGCCACTTACCCGGACAAGTCACTTAATTATGCTCAATCAAAGGTTTCCTCATCTGAATAATAAGAATAGAAATGTAAAACCTCTCATATATTTTATATGATGTTTAAGTAAAATAGTACTTTAAAATTGATCAGATTAGCCTGTACATAGGAAATATTCTATTTTAGTTATTATTAGTATCTTAATATTTCTCCACCATATATAGTTTCTTTTCAATATCTCTTATTTGTAAAAAATGAATGAAGACACCTGTTTTATTTTAATAACTCTAAAATCTCAGGTGATTATATGATATTATAAGTATTTAAAATATTATTTTAATTGGAAATTTTATTTTTCATACTCAATTCACAAAATAAATGACACTTTAAAAGCAAAAAGAGTAGCACTTCATGAAATAAAATCATTTTACAATTTATCATTATATGGGTGCTATTTTACCAAAAAATCCTTAAAATAGCATCAGTAAAACATGTGCTTTATTATGCAGAATGCTAAGATTGTAGCCTAGTACGCTGACTTATTAGTCTTTTCTAATCTGAGTCCACACAAACTAAGTGGATGTAATTTTGAGAAAAAATATAAATATTTGTATACCCTGTGATCAAGAAAGAGGGGTCTCAATGTAACTAAAATGAAAGTGCAATCAGCTGAATTAGCTGATAAGGAGTCTAAATTCTCCTCTTATAATTTCAAGATTAAAGGCAAATTCTTGACCACATGCTGGTTTAGGAATGAACTACATCATAGTGGTTCTTGGGCACAAATCCCAGTGGATGTGTTGTGAATAGATTATATTCCAGTGGTGTTTCTCTTTAAGTCACTGGATCTATTTCTTTCAGCATATTCCCATAAATAAAAATCATAAAAGATTAAATGTTCAATTTTACTTCCTGAAGGAAAAGACATTTGACTCTACACTTCTCCTTAAGAAACCCAGTCAAGAAATAATTAAGTGAAAAGGTAAATGGCCATATTGGATGTTAAAAAGTAAAAGCAAAGCTAAATAAAAAATAAATGTATTTCTATGACAAAAATGTTGTAAACTTGTCAAAAATTATTTGAAGTAAGTGACAATTTAAAGAATCAGTTTTTCGTGATGATACTGCCATATCTCCGCAATTATCGTATTAGAGACAAGGGTGGTCATCTTTTAGCTTTGGTTTCATGACCCACCTAATAATATCAAATGCGGATTTCCAGGGAATTCAGATGTGTGTTACTGGCATCATTTAATAAAGAATAGCTTTCTCTTGCAGATCCTTTCCCAGTAGAACATCTTTCACATAGATTTTGGCCTGTTTGCATCCCACTGACTATCTGGTAGCTCAAAAAAAAAAAAAAAAAAAAGAGGTTATCATTGCCCTTCTGTGGCTGTCCTGGTGTTAAAACCAGATTGCTCTCTGGAAAGATGAATTGCTAGGGCTTGAAGACCACTGTAATTCTCTGCCTCCTAAAGATTACTACTTTCCTTTCCCTGATAGCTATCACCATGATATCAGATCTGTGATAAAAGTAGAAAAAGGGATAGAGCAAAAGACACAAACATGCTTTATGCTTTCCAACACCAAATCTTGGCTTTTGAGTAAATTATATTAATCAAATTAAGATTGTAAATGATATCTTTTTTAATAAATGTTATATATTTTAAAATTTATTCCTAAAATGCAAAGTGTTTATTTTCAATGAACATTAATAAAATGCATTAATCCTTTGTTGCCCAATAGCAACCTTCTGGTGACTGTAAATACTAAATGAGAAAGTAGAAAATATATTCAAAATACTCAGATTACAAGTGGTGACAGGGTACTATTAGAATCATGATTTGGAGATGTGTTTGTTCTTCTCTAAAAGAAAACTGAGTGTTTATAGCTATCAGCTTCTCCATGTCAAAATTTCCTCCTTCAGATTTGTTTTCAAGACTATTTTATATGCAAATAAAGCATCAAAACTATTTGCATACGCTACCAATTTATTTAGTTTATATGTGAATAAAAACAAACATGTAAAGAAGTTCAGAAACCTAAGTATTATTTTTTCTTTAAATTTGATTTGATTTTAGATTGATTTCTCATGATCAAGTCAATGGAAAATATCTTTTGTATATATGATCATTTGCAAATCTATCCATTTTTATAATTATATATAACTCAATAACCATTTTGTGTTAAATATATAATTGATTAAATTTATCTAATGTTCTTTCCAGTCCCGATTTTCTCTTATGTATAAATTCTTACTTATGTGATATTTCAATTTAAAAATACAGTATTCACACCCAAGTACATATTGAGATTGCTTAACTATTACTATGTCTGTATCTTTCATGTTAAAGCATAATAGTCAATGGTCAATAGTCAATATGTCAGTGCAACCTTGGCTAGAGAACAGAGCATAGAGCTATGTCCGTGAAAGACTTGGAACCAAAACTAAATGAGACTTGGATCTTCATTTGTACCCCGATCCATTATGATGTTTAGTTTATGCTCAAGTTTTGCTTTGTAATGAAGTCTGAGACAATTATATTGCAATTCTAACAAATTTATTTTCTAAGTATCTTATTCTAACTCATAATGCAATTTCTATATGCTGTAATACTGGTGTATTTGGATTGATTGTAACAAAATCTACAATAATAATATCAATGATCAAACATATTGGGTAACTGAGCATAAACATCCACAAGACAGTTTTCCTCTGGAGGCTGTTTGGCCAGAGGAAGAAATAAACTTAGCTAACAATCAATTAATTGTTACAGGTTGGAGAATTAGAAAAAGTCTGTTGTGCATGCACCCATGCTTCTGGATGGGAAAACACGCTAAATTGAGTGTGTAAATTTCTGTAAAATTAAAATAACTACTGTGTTTTGAGTCCATGCACCTTTACTTAAGGATATAAAACATCATAATAATTATACCACAATAATCTGCTCATTACCCACAGGGGCAACTTAAATTTGCCTTTGTTTTAAATGGCCCCAGAATTCAATTTTATCTGTAGGTTATTTGATAAATGTGTTTTTTCGGTCTCATCAGAGGCAAATGAATGTGGATAGATCCATGCAAATATATCAATAAATCTCAAAAGATCTTCCACAATATGAGTAATTAAGAAAGTATTACTTTCTTCAGGGTAAAAAAACAATTTTTTTTGAAAGCCAGCATTTCTTTTAGCTTTTCATTGTGCTTGCATCTGGAGGAGCATACGTAACAGCCCGTCTTGGGTCAGTGCATGAATTTTTCCATCTTTGTTCCCAAATATACAGTCTAACTACCTGTTGAGTTTCTTTTATCCATTTTTTCTAAAGCTGTGTTACATGTGCAGGCCATTTGTCATTCCTTCCATTTCTCCTGAAATAATTTTATTTCTTAGAGGCCAAAATGGGGCAATAAACTTTTTCTCAGTAAATGCCTCTTTTTTAAAAGTAAATTCAGCTTGACCTTGGACTATAGACAAGTGTCAATGTTGGTGCTCCAAAGGTGCTGTAATCCAGTTTATAGAAACGTGCAGATTGATGTGAACTCCGCAAAGAACATAGTACATGGAGCTGCAAGAGGAAAAAAGTGGAGTTAATGAGAGAAAAGAAAGAAGACAAAGTTTTAGATATGTTTGGGGCAAAAGGAAGAAAGACAAAAAGGGAGAGAAAAAGAAGGAGAAAGAGACGAGAAAGAAAAAGAGAGGTTAGCAGATAGGTTTATTTGATGTCCTCAGAATAGGAAAGTAAGTGGTAGAAATGATTTTCTTTTCCTGAAAATAGGTACAATTACATGCAGTAAATGTCCTGTTGTAGGAGAACCGTAATTCCTACAAGAGGATCAAAAGAGAAGATCAAAATATAAGTCTCAGGAGAAGATATAAGTCCAGATACACAGACTACCAGGTTCCAGGGAAAGATGAGTGATGATAATTTAATTTTCTGAGGTGTTAGAGAATTCTTAGCCATCCAGTCACTCTTCTTTGCAAGAGAATGTACTAGATTTGCTCAGAGAAGCAAGAAGTACAGTTGACTTGGGATGTTTTTCAGTTTCCTTAGGCATGGAGACTATGAATTTTAAAAAGGAAGGAGAAAATGATTGCCAATGATTTCTGAGCAGAAAATTGACCCTGAGGAAGAAGAAAATCCAAACACTTAGACTAGGGTGATAGTTACTGTTTAAGTTCACTTCTGAGTGTCGCTATTAATAAATTCCATGCAGCCTCGGGTAAAACTTAAAACTATACCCAAATCTGGAGAGACTATAAAGGCCAACAGTGTTAACAGAACTGACTGTATGATTCTAGTAGGAATCATGTGTGAGCAGGACTATTTACACAAAATGCATGCTAAACAACAGGAATCACATTGTAATTAAAAAGAACCAAAGCGATATCAATAGCAGAGTGTAGACATAAAACTTAGTAATAAACAGCAGCAGATCAATAGATGCCAAATTGTCACAGCCTTCGTTTTGTCCCTAAAGGGACAATTCCTTGTTAGAAAAGTCAAGGGATTATTTTTGCAACTCCTTGTTATAAAAGTCAGGAGATTATTAAAGAAACACTTCGGGGAAAGAATATGAATCTCTGTTGTTGTCTGAAAACATTTTATTAAACCTTCCAGTAAGATCAAGTAAGCAATAATCAAAATATGCAGAGAGAGTGTCAGTGTCTTGGAAAATATCTCCAGAGAAGAGCACTATTAATAGGAAATCTTGCACCACCAGTGCTGCATGGAAAATTATAGCCTGTGCATAAATAAATATGTCAATGTCTCTAAGTCGTAAGTGATCCAGAAGAGTCAGGCTCTGAATATGCCAAAGTATTAAGAATATCCTAGTAAATACATTTTGTTTATATTGTTCTTTTTCTATGTGTACAAATTAATATTTTAAAAAATTCTATATCATTTTAAGAGTTATTTCAATGAGTATAAAGTTTCTAAATTATAAGAAAGAATAAGTTGGCAGTATTTTTTCTTTTATAATGTTTCATGAAACAGGGCAAGGGTTACAATCCATGGTTGATTAGATTTGATGAAAAAAATGAGATTTCAAAGCACTAGATGAACAATGTGGAAGGTCCATGATGATTATTGAAATAAATCAGGGAGTCTAAAGAAGTGAAGTGGCTCTTTATTAGCTGGAGGGCAGCAGGGAAGGCAACCTTCACAGGATCTACTTCAAAGAGATTAAGCAGAGAAGAGAATTTTTATAGGGTTTTGGGGAGACAGAGTTACTCTGAAGACATGCAGCCAAAATTCTGAGAACAAAAACAGCAACAGCAACAAAAATCACAAAATTTCCAGCTTTCAGGTATACAAGTTTACATGAAAACAGGACATCTGTTGACAAGAGCAAAAAGAAAAAAGAAAAGTGGGGGATGGATCCCTGTAGTTCCGCTGAGAATTATATGAGTAGTTATTTTTCAACGTCTTGAGCCCATGTGGAATTTTCCAGCTGAGGTGAATGAAGCCTGGGGAAAAAATGTTAGGTAAACAGGAGAACTCCCAATAGTTCTGGAAAACACAGTCTTTCGGAATAGACACTAACCTACATGATAGAAGAGATGGTGCATATTTGTTGCTTACCATTGTATACCTAATGCCTAGGAGATTATTGGGAACACAGTATAAATTCAATAAATACATACTTTTTTAGTTGGGGAGATAATTTAAGTTTACTACCTAAAATTGCTATTAATTTTTATACTAATAAAATCTACTGAAGAGTAACATCGCTTCCCTCTTTCTTGAAAAAGTTTGTACTTAGATTTTTTTGAAATTTCTTTTATTTTGGTAAGAACACTTAACACGAGATGATCTACCCTCTTAAATTTTTAAGCGCACAATACAGTATTGCTAACTATAGGGAAAACGTGGTACAGAAGATCTCTAGAGCTTATGTTGCATAACTGAAACTTTATATCCCCTGATTAGCAATTCCCCATTTCCGCCTGTCTCAAGACCTTGGCAATCACCATTCCACTCCTTGATTCTATAAGGTTGATTATTTTAGCTACCTCATATAAGTGGAATCCTGCAATATTTATCCTTCTGTGACTGGCTTATTTTGCTTAGCATAAAACTGGAAGATTTGCCCAAGTTGTCACATATTGCAGAATTTCCTTCTTTTTAAAGGCTGAATAATATTCCGCTGTATGTGTATCCCACATTTTCTTTATCTATTCATAGTCAATGGATGTCAATATTGTTTTGACATCTTGGCTATTGTAAACAGTGCTTCAGTGAACATGGGAGTGCTAATATCTCTTCAAGATCCTGATTTCAATTCTTGTGCATAAGTAGAAGTGGGATGGCTGCATTATATTTCTTTTCTTTTTTTTTTTTTTTGAGGAGCCTCCATACTGTTTTCCATAGTGACTATACCATTTTATACTCCCACCAAGTGTTCCACTTTCTCCATATAGTCGTCAGCCTTGTTAGCTCTTGTTTTTCAGGTAATAGCCATCATAACAGGCATGAGGTGATATCATATTGTGGTTTGGATTGCGTTTCCCTGATGATTAATGAGGTTGAGTGTACCAGGTGACCTTAGCACTTCAAGACAGGCAAGACAGAAGTCAGTCCTTTGGGCAATCCCCAGAAAAGTTGGGGCATTGGATGTATGGTTCAACTCTTTCCCTCCCCAGGGAGAAGCTGGGAGCTTCAGTTTATTTATCCACTTGCTTTGTGCTGAGCTGGGAGGAGTGGCTATGGTGAGTTGCAGCCCAAAGCTCTGTCTCTGTTCTTACTAGCTCCCAGATGTCTAGATTATTCCTGTCCTGTCAGCATTCCTAGACAGGCAGGACAGAAGCCAGTCTAATGAACAGACCCTGGAAAAGTTGAGGTGTTGGAAACCAAACCAACTCTTTCCCTCACCAGGGAGGGAAGTAGAACTTTTGTGTTCCAGGGAAATGTGTATTTCCAGCTTTACTAGATGTGGCTAAATTGCCCTCCAAACTGTGCCAATTAGCTCTCCTTCCAGTATTCCATGAATATCCTTTTCTCTTCAGCCTGTTTCTAAACTCTCTATTCTGTTCCTCAGCCACTATATCTATTCTTGCATCTTCCCAAACTGTTTTAATTTCCATATTACCAGATTGGCTTTATTGGTATCAGTGGGGCCAGTCTTCTCTTCTTTTTCTTTTTTCTTCACTATCATCTTATCTATTCTTGATCCTTTTTTCTTCCATATAAATTTATGATCAGCCTACCCAGTTCTAAGAAGGAAAACAACAACACTGTTGGGTTCTTGATTTGGAATTGCATTGAATTCCACTTCTGTGAGTTTTCTGAAATAGTCAAACTTGTGGAACTGAATGTTGGTTTCCAGGGAGGAGGGGAAAATGGAGATTTGTTGTTTAACAAGTATAAAGTTTCAGTGGTGCTAGATAAATAAGTTCCAGAGATCTGCTGTACAGCATAATGCCCATAGTTAACAATACTGTATTGTGCACTTAAAAATTTATAGAGGGTAGATCTCATGTTAAGTGTTCTTCCCACAAGAAAAAAAGGAAAGATTAAAAAAATCTTATTTCCATATATATATATATATATATACATATATACGAAGCATATATACTCTATTTTTAAGAATAGTTATATTCATTTTAGAAAACTTCCTGTATGATCTGACATATTCACCTGCATTCAAGTATCTTGTTTTGACAAGATTAAACTGAATTTTCTCCTTAATGTCTTGTATATCTAATATGACTATCTTTGATCCTCCTCTTTTCTTTACTGGCGTTTCTTTCTTCGCTCTCTTTCTTTGGTTTTTGTAAAAAATGCATTCACCTTCATTTTCATTTGGTTTTTGACTACGCCTTCTACTGCATCTTTGTTGTCATATTCCTGATGTCTCTTTGTAGTTTTCTTTTATCTAAATATTCCATTCCATTCAGCTTTTAATCTTTTAAACCTATTCTACCAACACCATCTCGTTTAATCTTCTCTTGGTGTATCTTTTTGCTGTGGCTCTTGATCTTTTGGTTTAGTTTCCCACTTTATCAAAAATGACTCACTGTCCTGCTTTGTTTTATGATTAAGAATCTTAGATGAAAATTATTTTCTAATAACTAAAAGAAAGTTGTCAAAGGTATAAAACTTTTTAATGGCATGCTAATTCATTAGTTTAATGTCAGATTCAATTTAATTATGAGGCGTTTTCCTGAGTTGATGGAAATTTTTCACACGAATAACAAACCTACTTCATCCATGGACTGCCTTCCATAGAAAAAAATAAGGATCCCTCAAGAGCACCAAATAGGTGGAGAGTAATTCAGTTAACAGTTGTCTGCAGCATGAAAAGAAAAGGGAAGCAATTATTTTCTCTGTTCACTTAAAACTTACCTTTTGTTTGTTTATAGTCTGGTACTCATATGTTTAATACTGTCAATAGCTCTGATGGCAATATTTTCAAAAACAATTCAGAAATGTATGGAACAATATTGCTAAATTACAGTGATTAAATGTAATTGTAAACTGAAAATCATTTGGGATATAAAACCTCAAACATTGCTAGAAGCAGAGAGAGCTAAGCCACAAAATGTTAAGATAAATATTATGAGTGGAACTGTAGGTTACCCCCTTTTGGCATTAAATGCTTTAAAACTTAGGACCAAAAACTAGAATATCAATCAAGTAGGCATATTTTCCTACAAATTAAATATATCTGTGAACTGTGAACAGTGCTATTTAGAACAGGGAGAAATGAAATGTTTTGGGAAAATAGGTTAGGGAGAGAATTAATTCATATTGATATAGCCACCCACTTATCGAAGACTGAACAATTATACAGATATATAATTTATAGTAGCTTATTGAAAAACTTTTCTGTAAAAGAAATAACTTTTCTTTTTGAGAGAGAGTCTATTATGAGCTGATTTGTGTCCCGTCTAAATTCACATGTTGGAGCCCTAACTCTCAGTTCCTCAGAATGTGATTGTATTTGGAGATAGGGCCTTTAAAAAGGTAATTGCGTTAAAATCAGTTCGTTATGGTGGGCCCTAATTCAATACGACTGGTGTCCTTATGAGAAATGGAGATTAAGACACAGAGAGACAACCATGCAAGGACACAATGAGGATGCGGCCAGGTGCAAGCCAAGCAGTGAGGCCTCAAGAGAAATCAAAACTGCCAACACCTTGATCTCAGACTTCCAGCTTCTAGAACTGCTAGAAAAGAAATTTCTGTTATTTAAACCACCCAGTCTGTAATATGTTATTATGGCAGCCCTGGTAAACCAATATATGCTCTTGTGTAATTTTTAAAAAATAATTTCAGCTTTTTTGTCTAACATTTTAGTATTTGCTTTATGTGTTTTAATTCATATGTTCTTGATAAAGAGTTGTTGGTAAGCACACTGAAATATTTTAATGTGAAATAATTTTATTATTTTTGATATATTACTGTTATCATCACAGCCAATTATTTTTCCCTAAAAATACAAGTTCAAACTCCTATTTTGAGGAGAGATTTCCCATAAAATTATATTAGTCTGAGATGCATCACCAGGTATGTTTCAGTTTAAAATTTTTTCTTGTCCTCAGGGACATGAATATTTCAAAGATTTTTGTTTGACGTTCAACAGAATACTCGTATATTGTTCCAACTTTGGTTCATTGTTTCTGCTGTTAAAAAAAGAAACAACACGCCCAAGATGAAGTCACTTGTGCTAAACCCCACATCAGCAAACCAAGACATAATATCTAACATAATTGCAGTTTCAGTGTCTCCCGGGAATGTAACCTTTAACCAGTCATTTGGGAAGTATCTATCCAGAACACTAGTGAGGTAATTTACCTGATAGCCCCACTTCTTCCCCCAAAAGACAGTGACCTTGCCTGAAACAATTCACTCTTAGCTAGAATAACTTCCTTACTCCACCTCTTTCTGCCTATAAAATTCTTCCATTTTGTACAGCTCCTTGGAGCTCCCTTCTATCTGCCAAGATGAGATGCTACTTGATTCATAAATCATTAAATAAAGCCAATTAGATCTACAGATATACTTAGCTGAATTTGTTTTTAAACACTGGTTTAATCAATGCTCAAGAACCAGGTTTCTTTCTTGTGTTTTTTAGGTTTCTGTTTAGAAGTGAATAGCAGTCAATTCTTGAGGATGGATATCACATCTGATTTATTTATGTAATATCCACAGAGTCTAGCACAGGGCTTTGCATGGTAGATATATACACTGAATTAAAGCTGAATGCAGTATATCCGTGCATGTGTTCATGTGTATCCTCTGTGCTATACTGTCATTTTTTAACAATTTATTACCGAAAGACTCAAGCATAAATTGGTAGATTAAGCTGCATTGCATTAATTCTCTCATTGAGATATGCACACATGGCTGGAGGATGTTTTGGTAAGATTATTGTAGAATTGACTTATTTGGCTTTCTGACTTCTATTTTAATAGCTAATCATTATTGAGTTTATAATATATGGTAAGACTGTGCTGAGTGCTTATATATATTAATTCATAAAACCCTCATCCTTACTGTGATTTATAATAAATACATATATTTGGTCACTCATATGACCAAAATATATTTCTCATATATGTTTGGTCTTCATTTACAGTTTCTGGCTCACAGCTCCCAAAACCGCTGGAATTTCCTGAGCTATAAAAGTGATGGGAGCATCTTTGTCATAACATTTGATCTCTTGTCTCAAGTTCCTGAAAACACTTCAGAGTCATAAAGGTGAAATGGATGTCTTGTTATTGACAAGTCCCTTTCCATCACAACTGTGTCTATACTGATTAAGGTGACTTTCTGAAAGCATCTAAGGATGGGAGCTGGTAGCTAGGAGAACCAACCATAAACAGAGCGTTGGAACTTTCAGTCCCACTCCCTGACTTCCCAGGAGGTGAGGGAGCTACAGGTTAAGACAATCACCAATGGCTAATGAGTTAATCAGTCACGCCTAAGTAATAAAGCCTCCATAAATAGCCAAAAGGAGGGTGTTCACAGAGCTTCCAGGTTGGGAAATCAGGATGTTTCCATGTGCCATGCCCCACAAAGACAGAAGCTCCTTTGTTCAGAACCTCACCCTATGTGTTTCTACATATAGCTGTTGATTCTTATCCTTTAATATCCTTTGTAATAAATCAGTAATCTAGTGGGTAATCTAGGGCTTCCTGAGTTCTGTGAGATGCTTTAGCAAATTAATCAAACCCAAGGAGGGTCATGGTAATCTCCGATTTATAGCCAGTTGGTCAGGAGTACAAGTAACAACTGGACTTGTGACTGGCATTCTGTGTTGGACGGGGTTGTTGGAACCTCCAAACTGAAGGTCTGAAGCCAATAAGTTAGAAGCACAGGTAATAACCTGGGCTTGTCATTGGTGTCTGAAGTAATGGGCAGTCTTGTGGGACTGAGCTCTTTACCTGTGGAATCTGACGCTATCTCCAGGTAGATAGTGTCAGAATTGAGTTTGAATTCTCAGACACCCTGCTGGTGTTCCCAGCCACACATACATGTTGGAACTGGGTCCAGGAAATGAAAAGACTTACTCTCCCTATCTAATTAAATTTTGACCAACTTTTTTTCAGCATGATATATGTACAAGGTCTTATCATCTATAAATCAATTATAGTATAGTTATAGAAAATACTTATATAAGGGAGTTTTTATAAAATGTATCTAATATTGGTGAAGAGAGAAAAAGGCGTAATTTAGTATCAAACTGTTATGACCATTCTGATCTTAACTAAAGTGTCAGAATTCATGCTGGTCAGGAACTAATTCTCTAAACTGATTCTTTCTCTTTACATTGACTTCTAGCACTTGGAGATGGAACCAACGAAACTTTTCCTACTTCCTTAGTTCTAAGAAAAAGGGGTTCCTGGAGTAGAGGAAAGCCATATTTTAGTGAGCCTTTTTCACCATGCCAGTTATGCAAACAAGTAAATAGAGTGTGTTGTGATAAACTGCTCTCGATTATAAACAGCAGATAATTGAACGTCAGGGAGGAGGCCCAGAAGGCACCCCTCATAAAAGGGAACAGAAAATCCTGAGAATCATAGAAAGGCAGAGAAATAGGAGGAGAGGCTTAGAGCAGCTATGGAGGACATGGGTATTATTTAATAATTTTTATCGTTGTTGCTCATGTTGATTAAATATAAATGTCTCTTTGAGCCCAAACTTTCAATAGAGTCTGCTACAAGGTCTGCTCCACAGTCTTTATTTGTTTGTTTGCCTTTGGTGGAAATTAAGGAAGAAGGGCCAGAGTCCCATTTCTGAAATAGTGACACATGGAACAGGAAGAATTGTTCTAGATACAAATATAATATAAAAATAAAATTTACATTAGAGTCATGAGTTCCTATGTAGATGTGACCACAAAAAAAAAAGCATGATGTTCTCCAATACCCCTACCAATGTTGAAGAGATTAAAGAATGATGATAATAAAGCACTTACATCATGAATGAAGTGTGATTCAAAACATTTTTATTGAATATCAAAGGAAATCTCATTGGAAACATTGAAAATATATTACAAATTGTATTATATTTTTCTTGTCATCACCTATATTCAAAATATTTGACAGGTTATAGTGGATCTAAATTAATGGGACCTTGAAGAGTCTTGATATGGGGTTTGATCTTTATACTAAACACAACAGAAAGCCTCTGAAGAGTAGTAAGGAGAGACTATAATGTGATCCTATTTGGATTTTTCACAGACCACAGAAAAGAACACTGATTGCAAGGAGGGTCAAAGTGGCTTCTGGGAGTTCAGCAAAGCATTATTACATTAGTTAAGGCAAAGAAGTAATAGGGGCTTGGACTACTTTGATGAAATTGCTAAATTCTCACTATAGATAGAAGTATGTATGTGTTTCTGTGTGTGTTAGGTGTGAAGACTGGTAGGTAGGAAGAGTTGGTATAATCAGTGGGCATTAAGAACAAACTGATGGGAAAGTAAACGGAAAATAATAGTGACTTCCACTGAATGGGGAAAACAACTGTGGTACATCCAGACAGTGGAATGCTGTTCAGTGATAAACAGAAATGAACTATCACTCCACACAAAAACGTGGATGACTCTTAAATGCAGATTTCTAAGTGAAATAAGTCAGTCTGTAAAGGCTACATTCTCTATAATATCATTTACACATTCTGGAAAAGGTAAAACTATTGGGACAGAAAATAGATCGATGGTTGTCAGAGGTTTAGAGAAGAGGTAGGGTTAAATATGTGTGCACAGGAAATGTTTTAGGGCAGTGAAACCATTCTGTATGACCTACAGATGGCAATGTAAAAGGAAAAATACATTTTTTTTCATGGTAGATGCATTTTTTACACACAGTGGATAAATGATGCTATACGTTTTTCCAAACCCTGCATATTTAGAACCACACAGAACACAGAGTGAACGCTGATGTATGTGAATTTTAAAAAGTAAGTCAGGAGGTCAGGGAATCCAAGGATGCCCAGGAAACTATAAAAAAAAAATTAATGTTTTAAAAATGTGTGAAAAAAACCTCACTGGTGGGAGTGGAAAAAACAGTGTTTTCTAAGTCACTTTGGAAATTACTGTAGTCTGTAAGACTAAAGGCAAAAGGAATGGTATACAAGTACTGTAATCTAGGTGATAAAGTAATTTCCCATGGGTGTATGGGTTAACAATTCTAAAACCACTATGGATGTATATTGAAATTGAACAATTAAGTAAACAGATGTCAAATTGTGGGAGATAGGTTTCTTTCTGTTGAAGTGGAAGCTTACAGATAAGCAAGGAGAGGAGGCTAGAATGATCTGGGAGGTAATGAATTAGAGTTGGAACATCAATATGAGCTCATATATGGCTAAATATAGATACACACGGTTACATATAGAAATATTTACAAATACCTACATATACTCTAGTTAGAAAATGTACATATGTTTCCTTGCTCTCTCAGATAAAAGCGTCTGGAAGCAATGATACTCCAGCAGCAACAAGTATGCTTAGTGCCCATATCTTGGTTTCTGATAACATTTTCCAATATGAGAACAACAATTCTTGGAGAAATCGATGATTCTCGGACTGGGGAAATATACAAGATGAATCTGGAGATCCTATAGTTATAGAAAGTAAGAAAGTGCTAAAACAAACGACAACAGCCAAAAAACACTATAATGAGAGGAATAGGTGAAAGTGATACAGGAACCAAGTGAAAGAGCCCTCAAGGGCAAAGGCTGAACAACTTAAGCAAAAAATAAATTTGCATTGGATTATAACCCAATCTATAAGATAAATATCCATGAGTCCATGATGATATAAATAAATGATGGAGTCAATAATAAATGTAAGAAAAGAGACAAGTCTCCCATGCAAAAGAATTCCAAATAATTCAAAGAAGTTGATCAGAATGGCCCATTCAAGTGTGGGCTGCACATAGCGACTTCCTTCCAAAGAGTGGAGTATGGAAAGAGCGGGATAAGAGTAATGTTACAGTGGAGAGACCTGAGAAGTACTACCTTACCCAAGTGATCAAGTGCAACATCAAGTGATAAGTCATTTGACAGTATGTGTCCTTTATATGATGTACCACAGTAATATGAAATGTTAATAACTGATGAAAGTGAGTGTGAGGTAAACGGTAATTTTCTGTACTCTTTGCAATTATTCTGTAAATCTAAAGAAAAAAGTCCTTCAAATAATAATAATAATGATGATTATAGATTTAATATGTTAATGTTTACCTCTCTATATTCTATGTCCTACAAAATGTGTAACTAAGAGAGTGTATTAGACCCATTTCTGGCCTCTAATTTCTAATCCCACATAGTCTATATCAGGATGTTTATCTCCCTCTTCTTGTTTCCTACAAATGCCTTTGCCTTATAAAATCCAAACTGTGAATCAACCTCCAAATCCTCCTTCCCTTTCCTTTACCTTGAGAACTACCCTCAAGCTATAAATAAAATAACCTCAAGCTATAAAAAAAATCACAGCACCAAGATGATAATGTGTCAACACACTATGGCCTCCATATCATTTCGTTCCCAAACAACTTTCAACACATTAGCATGAAGTTTTATTGGAGGCATCTCATCCCTCCATGTCTTTTCACATCCTTTATGCTCTTTCACAGCCACTAAGGATGCCGAGTGCCTCCTTCTCACAGTCGTTTCCACGCCTGCACATGTTTCCTTTCTTTCTAGTTTCTTGAGATATTTAGCTCACCAGAATTTCTTTCATCTCCCATGTAGTCAACTATCTTTTTCCATTTACAATTTCCTCAACTTACAAACATCACCTACAGATAGGTATCAAATAAAGCCAACCAATCGAACAAACAACAGCAATGATAGGCACACATATCCTCTCCATTTCCTCGTTTCCTTTTCACTGATAGTCTTACTGCATTTTGCCTTTCCTGAAGAAAAATCCACTGACAATGCTATTGCTTTCGTCATCATTGATCTCTGAAGTTCTGAGATCAATGACTAACACATTCCTTATTTTAATTGATCTCTCTGAGACTTATGACACTCTTTCTCTATTTTAAACTGTTTTCCCTCATTTATTTGACATCATTTATTAATTAGCCTTTAACGAATTGTTATGTTGGAAAAAAAAGCATGGTAGGATAATAGAAAGTGACCGAGGAGCCAGCCTGGTGGCGAGAAGTTGGGTTCCTGTGCTCCACTTTGGCATCCCAGGGTTGGCGGGTTCAGATCCAGAATAGACTTACACCCCACTCATCAAGCCATGCTGTGGCAGCATCCCACGTACAAAAAATAGAGGAAGACGGGCACAGATGTTAGCTCAGGGACAATCTTCCTCAAGCAAAAGGAGGAGAATTGGCAACAGATATTAGCTCAGGGCCAATCTTCCTCACTCACACAAAAAAGAAAGTGACTGAGTGGTGAGAATTTTAGAAAAGATGGCCAGAAAGTAATTCTCTCAGAGGCAAATTTGAGCAAAGATCAAGCCATACAAAGATATGAAGATATGTGAGAGGAGAGGGATATTCAGCATATAGGGCACAGAGAGTGCCAAAGAACTGAAGCAAAAGAAACTTGGAGTAAGCCAGTAGTAAACAACAAGAAGGCCAGTGTTGATCAGAGTTAGCAAGCTGGGGAGTCAGGCACAGCATAGTGGGAGAAGAGCTCAGAGAGACAGAAAGGAGCCAGATGATCGGTGGGACTTTCCACAGCAGGCACGTAATAGTTTACTGTATTCTGAATGTGATGGGGTGAAGTGATGTGAAAGCACTCTTATAAAAGGCAATCTTAGCTACATACAAAATTGACTGCAGTGAAAGGAAAGCGGGGGCAAGCAGATTCGTTTGGAGGCTGATGCAAGAGCCTCACTAAGAGAGGATGGTAGTTGTTGTAGAGAGACTGAGACATTTCGAGCTTTACAGTTTAAGAGATTTTTATATTAACACCATTTTAATTGTTAATCAATATTAAATATTTAAAGACTCAATAGACAAACATATACTAAACTACAGACACGTCGCTGTTATAGATAAAAGTGAAAACGTGGCACAAAGAATTAAAAAGTAACCAATTTACATATTATATTTTAGGGACAAAAGTATTTTTATAAAATTTAGTAATTTCATAAAAGAACCAAAACAAATTTTATTTCCAAAATATAAGCCAACAAAATGTTCTCAAGTAGGCTACCACACTCCTGATGTAGTTGATATACTTTGTCGTGTCCATTTCAGTGTTGGTTATAATTAATTGACAGTAAGAAAAAGTATCTTTGCATAAAAATATTTGAAGCATGAAATGAAATTGTCCATTGTCTGTCAAATGCAAGAAATTTATCTGGAGCTACATCTATAGGTTATATTTAATATATCCTATAAACTCGAGATCCATTGTTCCTTTCTCAAATTTAGGTCTAATACACTGCTCAAATTATTAAGGAAATATCTCAAATGATAAAATAATTCAGAAACAAAGGCAATAGAATAAGAGCATTTTCACATTCACAGAGTTGCATACAATAAAGATTAAGAACATCTTTTACTTTCAAAAACCTTTGCACTGATAAAATTATATCACCCAAGTGTTTTGTTGTTGTTGTTAATGTGAAATGGGTTAATATTTTCCTGATACCTTAAAAGTTTTTCTTCTCTTATTATAACGAAGCTAACAGCTGGTAAGAAATTTCAAAGTAAATATCTGAACACCTGAAGATTTTTTGTATTATTTTCCTCCCATAAACTACTGTCCTGGTGGGAAACTTTTATGACTTCTTAAATTAATCTTTTCAGCATTATACGATTTCTTCCATTTCAAGGAAGACTTCCCTTACCTGTCATTATTCAAGAAATATGAACCAAGGTATTTTATTAAATTTTAGCTTTATATTACATAAGAGCACTGCAGGAATGTACCTGATATTGATTTGAAGTTTGAGTATTAGGAATGACGTGACTGATTAGAGCATTACTGTAGGTTGCACATAGTGAGAAGAGTTCATAAAACAATATTAAGTCCTCAGCTTTCCTATATTGTTCCAGGAAAAAAAAATCCATCTAAGTATTCTAATTTTTACTTCCTTTTTATATACATACATACATACCTGGATACATGCATATATACACATATACTTATACATATATATGGTTTCTTTTTTAACTAGAAGATATGGTAGCCATGCTAGAGAAGAAAATGTAGCTACCTTTACCATTGTGTTCTCATTGTTACATCCAGCTTCAGGATTTTTTTCTTATGAGGAAGATCAGCCCTGAACTAACATCTCTTGCCAATCGTCCTCTTTTTGTTTGAGGAAGATTACCCCTGAGCTAACGTCTGTGTCAATCTTCCTCTATTTTGTATGTGGGATGCCACCACAGCGTGGCTTGATGAGTGGTGTGTAGGTCCATGCTTGGGATCCAGGGGTCCAAACCTATGAACCCCGGGCCACTGAAGTGGAGCATGCAAACTTCACCACCACGCCACCAGGCCAGTCCCCAGCTTCAGGTTTTTTGGACCCCTCCACCAAAGATCAAATTCTGAACTGAGGACTCCTTGGTCCACCAAACACCTGATATAAGTCGGTTTAAGTAATTTTGAAAGGTATTTAAATTTGAGTCTTTGGGGATTTAATTTAATGAAAACCACTAAATCCAGTAAATCCCAGGCTGGGAATCAACTCTGATAATATTTGATTTTATGTAGGGGGAAAAACCTCTATAGCAGACTTTATCTTAGGCATCTTAGACATTTCTTAGATTCAGTTTACCATTAATACTGTAATTCGTGTGCTAACACTTTTGTTTTACTTTATGCAGACCTATTTAAAATATAAACATTCATGAATACCAATTAAAAGAAGTATAGTCAAGATTTTCATTTTTTGATTTGGTTTGCAATATTTTCAGCTTTGGGTCATGGTATAGATACATTGTTCAAATTAAGATCACTGAATTGTAAAGTGTGGCGTGTATTTGAGAGCTGTTAGAAAAGGCTTTATGCATAAATGCTCGAGGGAGCAATCTGTTCATGTTCAAAATAACGCTCCTGTTACTTGCCCTGTGGTTCTAGGTACGAGACATATGGACTCCATTCTATGTATATCTAAGGCTGTAACTCAAATCAAAACAAAAAAGTTTTTCCTCTTGTTTATTGCCATAACAGTAAAAATGAAAAAGTGTGTCCTTTTCTTTTTTAAATTTTATTTTCATTTTATCTTTTAAGCACAGAGTTCATTTGACATTTAATTTCATACATTATAATCAAAAGGGGTGATTATTTGTTCAATGTTTAAAGAACTCTTTTTTATGTGTTACAATATTTGAAGTTCCTTTTAAATGGAAATTTTTAAAACATACATAATGATAGTTTAATAATTTTTGTATAATTAGACTCATTGAATAAAACTCCAACAGCATTTATTTGATGAAAAGATATATATGTTTTGTGGTAGTATTTTAAAGATTTAAAGACCTAAAACGTTCAAGTATTTCTCATATTTAATGAAATAGGACTCGTAAAACAGTCAATATTCAACATCTACATCTTATCTGCAAAATACATTCATCTCTCATTTACCAAATGGTGAACACTGGCTTCTCGTATTTTAATCATATGGAGAGCTCATATAATTTTTTTTCAAATTCTATACAAAAGATGAAGAGAATTTGCTTTAATTTAGGTCCTCTTCACATTGAGCATCTAATAAAACCCCATGTTTGATGTTCTAATTTAGCAGGAGAGACATTGATGGGCTATGGAAAACACTTTTAAGTTTCCAATTAATTTCTGTCTCCTATTGATGGTGATGCCAAAGCTGTCTGGCAGGATACTGTCTACTGCAATAGGGAGAAAGCCCAGGAAGGCAATATTTTGAGGTTTCATTTTTAATATCTCCCAGTACAATTTATCTGGAGTTATGTGTTTGTTTGACTTTCTGATGCCTATTTTCTAAGTTCTGGATGTTCTTTCATTCTCTTTTCACTTCTCCTTATTTCCTACATACTCTGTGTTTTATTACTCTCAATATCACCCATCTAAAATATAAGCATTATCTCCCAATTCTCTAAAGAATTTCCTCAACACTTTAATACTTTCACTGGCCTTGTTAGCTATCTTATTTCCCATCATAACCCATCTTACTATTGATTCATTTCTAAATTAAGATTTGAACACTGAAGCTTTCCAGAGAAACATTTTATCTGAGAATATATTTACTAGGTTGTTGATATGTGAAATACAGTAATGATGCTACCTTTGTGGAGTTGGTACCATGAACATTTTAGGAGTTTCTGTTATATAAAAACCATATAATAAACTCACTTTATGGCTTGTATTTGATGATTTACCTGGCCAACAGCTAAAATCATAAATCAGGCAGGTTAAATTAAAATCAATATTTGGCTGACTACAAAAAATATATTCAGTGATACTGATTTCCTTAACAAGAACCTCATTTATACCCAAGAAATCTCATTTTGGTAAATTGAACTCTCTCATTTGCTCAGTCAAAATATCTTTGCTGTTCCAAATAACTGTCTCACTTTGCCTCAACCATATCTAAACCATCAATATTTCTACTGTTGCAACATCTGTCTACTATTCTCTGTCTCATGTGTTACCACTGCAATCCAAGCCACCACCTTCTCCCACGGATGTTTACAAAATTCTTCTAATTGATTTCTCCTTTTATAATGTTGCTTCATCACAATGCATTCTTCAAGTGTCGGGCAGAATGACCTCTCTAAAGAAAATTATAAATTTTAAGAATGGGCTTAACTTTCAGTTTCATTCTCAAATGTCATCAGGTAGAGGTGCTTTCTTTGACACTCAATATAAAATTAATTTATTACTTTTATTTTCTAATAAGTTTATCTATGTGTCAGGAGCACATTGTTTCTTGGTCTTATACACCCAGTTCCCAGTGTTAAAAGATAATTTTTCATAAAATTTAAAATCATGATTCATACAAATATAAAAACGAAAATATGTTAAAGATTTTATTTTACTCATTAATCAATGAAGGACACGGACAGAAGTATAACCAGTTCAAAAGAGAATCTGAAGAACAGACACATTACACTTCAGTAATGTTGAAATAAACATGGAAATGGAGGCACAACTGCTTTTCCACAGGGTGGGAGGAAAACACCAGATAGGAGTGAATTTCTGTCAGTTATATTCTGCTAACAGAGTTGCAAAATAGCTAAAATGCAATATGTAAGTCTAGTATCAGCCTCGAAGTGTGTGTGGATATAGACAATGCATGGGTTTCACTGAAGAACAAATTTTTCTCTATACCAAAATCATATCTTGTCAATGGCTGGCACACACAAAATCTCATGACTTTTTGAGATATTCCTTCCTTTATGGGATAGCCTAAAATTTCATCTAGATTTACAAATATCAGAAAGTATGTTTTGGTTATTCACAGTGATATGGGCACATGTAAAGATTTTTTCCATTTAAGTTCTTTTCAAAAAGAAAACAAAACAAGTTTTGTAAATTTATATTAAACCAACTGTGAAATGCATTAGATATTTTATAAATTAAAAGTAATCTAGTATAGAAATTAAGAGTAATCTAGTATAATTGTTCTTTTAGTAGCTAACAAAAATTTAACCAGAAAGGTATTAATTTAGAACTCGTTGTACAAGTGTTTTATATATGTCCACATCGAGCCTTGTAAAATGAATAACCAAATGGTTATTTACACTAGTACACAAAATTTCAACTTTTGATGAGCTATAATACTTATCCTATTAAATAGCTTTCAGGTATTTATATGATTCACTTAGTTTTATATATTAATAAATCAAATTCCTAAGCATGATGCACTTGATTGGCTGAATTAACCAATTGTGAAGTTTGTTATTTCTGAATTTATGTGACATAGCAAAATTCCACATTGCTTTTGCTCATTGAGCTTTTTAAAAAAATGAATTTACTTGCATCCTAATCATCCTAATTATTGTATGATTCAACAAATATATAATAAATTCATGCTATGGGCTATACTGGCTAGAAATGTAAGTGGAAGGAAAAATAATACCAACATGCAAAACAATGACATTCATTCTAATTAGCCTTTCAAAAGTGAGAGTAACAGTAAAAGTTAGAATTTGAATATCTATTAAGTATTAATTATTTTCAATATAATTTGAGGTTGAAGTGATTTGTCCAAAGTCATATGGAGCTTCTCTGATAGAGCAGTGATATAAATTCACATCCATTTGGTTCATATCTTTTCTAGACTTAGTTTCCATTGTCATACACTAAGAAGTATTTAAAGCATTTGAAAGGAGTGTGAGATGATGGGTTAAATTTCTTTTTTCTTTTTTCAATTTGGTGAGGAAGATTGGCCCTGAGCTAACATCTGTGCCAATCTTCCTCTACTTTGTATTTGGGATGCTGTCACAGCATGGTTTGATGAGCAGTATATAGGTCTGTGCCTGGGATCCAAATCTGCAAACCCCGGCCACCAAAGTGTAGCAAATGAACTTAACCAGTATGCCACAAGGTCAGCCCAATAATGGGTTAAATTTTAACAGATTTCAATGAAACTGTGGTGGTCAGATTTAGATCACAAAGCTGTTGTGCTCTTCTTATAACTAGATGTGCAAGTTCTAGTGTGCCCTTGGTGTCCTTAATATTTGGTCAATAAATAGAGGAAACTGTAAATATCATCTCTGTTCAGAAGGTATGATATATAAACCCTGTTCTCAGAATGCATAAACCTAATGTTTAAAAGGCAGTATTCAGGAAAAGTTGAATTTTGTTGATGATTTGTGGGGAAAAAAGGTCTTATTTGTTAAAGTATATATTTTAAAAAGATAAATCATGATTCTTCTTCAAATAAAATGAACTCATTTAAATCATTCTATTCAACTCATTAACTGACACGAGAATCAGCCGGATGTTAAAATTAGCTCAGGGAGCATTTGAAAAGAAAGGTATATATGGACAATTTAATAGATTGTTGGGTTACATAAAAATCTGGTTAATGTCTAACAATGTCATAAAATGCAACCTTTAGACTAGCCTGTTTTACCAAACAGAAATTATTTTTAACTCTTCAGGACACAAATCTACACATTAAGCTCTTCCCCTTCGGAGTTGTAAAATAGTCCAGACGATAGAAAGTGAAGCCCAGAATTCCACTTAAAAACACCCGGTAGTCTCTTTTGCCTTTTTCTAAGCTATGGATTATTTTTATGACGAATTTCAGTAACAATTAATGGAAAAGTTATTATCTGCTGTTTGATTCATAATGTTGCATGCAGTAATACCTCTCTTTATCTGCCAGGTGAACTTAAAATCATCTCTTTTGGGGCTGGCCTGGTGGCGTGGTGGTTAAGTTCACACGTTCCACTTTGGTGGCCCAGGGTTCACAGGTTCAGATCCCAGGTGCAGACTTAGTGCTGCTTGTTGAGCCATGCTGTGGCTACATCCCACATAAAACAGAGGAAGACTGGCACAGATGTTAGCTCAGTGACAATCTTCCTCAAGCAAAAAGAGGAAGATTGGAAACAGAAGTTAGCTCAGGGCCAATCTTCCTCACACACAAAAAAAACAAACAACCTTTCTCATACTTTACCTTCTCTCTGAGGACTTCCCTGAAACCTGTCCCCTCTCTACCTTCACCATGATAATTTGAGGTACATTTTTGTGATCCCATAACACTTTTTGAATGCTCTTATTTTACATTTATTTTATGGGATAATTTGTTGGGAAAGGAATTATATTTTATTTACCATGTATTCCCAGCATTGCCCAGTTCGTCTGGTGCATCTCAGATACAATAAGTGATTCCAAACAAAACATTTCAGTCATTGATGTTCTACGGTGGAAAAGAAATACTTGTACACAGATGTTTCACTTTAAATCACAGGCATTTTAGAAAGTATATTAAGTATTAGAGCTCAGAATAATGGATATGGTCTGATAGCATTTTGGAAGAGAAGGAAGTTGTGACTCATAATGGTAAAAAGAGTCACAAAAAGTTAAGAGCGGACGAGAGATCTAAGGGATAAGAGGCCACAACCTATCCCAGTACCTATGTTTAAGAGGCACAGGATCAGTGGAAAAAATAAATAACATAAGCCAGATATGCTGGTCTCTCAAATTCAGTGTCCGTTACATTGCGCTTTAGTAATTCAACTAAGGTGTATCAGAAAGGTGACATTTAACCTTCTATTTTCTAAATTGAATTGTATAATTAACACAATACGAGGTGTTCTTTTTAAACTTAGAGCACATTATATAAAAAAATAAATATTTCCTACATTTATCTATTTTTGTGTTTAGGTTTGCATTTTTGCTATTTAGCTCCAAAATAAGATTTGTATCTGGTTGTTATGTTATACAGAAAATAAGGAAATCATTTTAGCCACGTAAGAATGTATCAATATTACAGAATTTTGAATATTCATCTACAGTATAGAGAAACTAAATAATCATTTACGTATTAACTATGTACTATTGATTGACAGGTGCATGTTGTACATCTCAAGAAGCTAATCTGTTCCTACTGGCTTATATAAGATTTCCTTACATGTAGATTCTGAAAAGCATGCAGTAATCTAGTAAATGTTTATTTTCTTAGTTTTTCTTATAATTTTAAAGTAGGCTTTTGCTTTAATTGATTTGTTGCAGTTTCAATGAGATTCATTTACGAGGAAGGTCTGTGAGGAAATAAGTTGACCCTAGTTCGACAGATACCCAGTCCAATTTCCCTGTAATACCCATAATCAGAATTATTATTTGGGATTATCTAAAGAAAATAATTGATTTAATGTGCCTATAAGATGCTATATGAATGTATCAACATCCATTAACATTAATCAGATTAATAGAGTAATTGAAACCCAGTGGAAATCTTGGACAAGGGAACATAGCCAAATAAACACTGATATGGTTGCAGGGGTGTTTGGGAAAGAGAAAGGACGTGGGTGGAAAAGTTTAATGGTCACGTGAAGAAGTACAAGGTAATCAGTGATCACGCTGTGATTCGGGCACTGTTCTAAGTATTTTACATACATATATATAAACTTAATTCACACATTGTCATACTTTTCAGCTACTTTATAGAAATTAACAAAACGTATGTAAAATATAAAATGTTCAGAACAGGGAATTTAAGTATAGGGTTTTAAGATCATTTTTATATTAAAAATAACCAATAAACATTAGAAATTATTTTGTTTTGTTTCTTTGAAGCATTAGATCACTGAATTGAATTCACAGCTTTGCGTGTGGAAAAAAGGAAGCGATGTCTTATTTTTATTGCTAAACACGTATCAGTCACTAATGTTGTAATTGGTTCTCTGACTTTTGAAATAGGAATAGGAAAGGATCTTATACTTTTTACAGTAATAATGTCCTTACCCCTACCCCCATGTTTGGTAAAATCAGCTATAAAAATTGCAGCATCATCTTTTGAATATCTTAACAGGGTCAATACTTTGTTAGAATATGAATTTCATTTTTCTAAGAAGGCAGCAGACATTTACATGCAAGGGTGGTGAATAATGTGGCTTAGGAAACTCCGGAAATTGTTACCAAAAGCAAATGAGCAAGCAAAAAATTCCAAAATATTTTGAAAAAAAATTTATTGGACGCAGAGCATGTAAGTATGATTCTTTTGAACTATAGTATTTTATTGATGTAAAATACTGTTAGTGTCTTTTGTTGTATGGGTAACATATTAGAATCTTCTTCAAACACTTTGTAAATATAGCTTATTGAATTTTAAGAGCCTATATGTATACAGCCACTATTCTTTCATGGTTTTTACTGGGATCCCTAAATCTTACAGGAATGACTCATTGGTAGCTAGATATAAATACTTTTATAATCTGGCCTCAATTCACCCCTTCAGGTTCATCGATTGCTGTCACCCCTCTTAAACTTAGTGTTCCTGCCACACTGAACACATCTTCTTTTATGCTCCCAGCCACGTGTAAGGTTTTTAGATTTTGTCGAATAATACTCTTTTCTGTTCATGACATGCTTATAGAGCAAATGATAGTCCAATTGTCACTTAGGCAAAATTGGAAACTACTAACACTTTCTATATTATTGGAATTATTGTAATTATGTTTGGTGCCTTTCTTTCTAATGCAACACTATTAAGTGTCCATGGCAAAGAAATCTTGTTTATCTTTTCACCCCAGGCTCAACAGATTTCCTGGTACATAGCATACTCCAAATGTTGAATCAATTAATAGAAGAGATTCAAAGTCACCAAAAATATGTAGTTTCACTAAAAAGGCTTTTATCTTTATAGCTGGGCAGCATTAATCGATGTAACATTATACCCATCATTTATTTATGGGGCAGATGTTCAGTGCTATGCTATTTAGTAATAAGGTAAATGTTCTGCAATTTTTCAACTGAAAAATGTTTCGTAATTGAGCTGTTTTTGCCAGTGTCATATATTTTCTTACTCCATTACATGGTATCTGTGTAGAAAAGGGACTATACTCATTTTACTATGTGTCTTGGTTTTATAAGATAAAGGAGGACAGGATGGTAATATTCCCTAGTATAAAGATGGTGTAATCTTGAGCAAATGGATCCTGATTTAACAAAATGGACTCAAATTTTATATGTGACCTCAAACAACATTCTACATTCTTTTGTGAAGTCACTTTCATCAAAAAAAGAAAAAAAAACAGATAGAAAAGAAATGACCTATTTTTTTACCATGAAAACCTTCTCCAAGGGGAAAAAATCTAATCATTTTACATCTTGAAAACTTTTTACCATAAATGTGTGTTTTGTGGGTCCAAGTTTTCCTCATTTTCTTCATCTTTTTAAAAAAATTAAAATTATGCAAAACTGCCTAAATGGTAGCAATTTTATAATTTAGTTCCTGCAACATGGTGGAGAGGTAATTAGTAGATGTCTTGGTCCCAAAGTTCTCAAGAACATTTTATAGATTTAGATTCCCGCTGTGGCTAGCATCATTTTTTTGCATGTGCGTGTTCAGGTGCTCAACTGTTTAGATGAAATTAATATCCTTTCTCTATTTAATTGTCCTTATTCCTTTGTCAAATATCAGTTGACTATATTTGTGTGAGTCTCTGTCTGGACTCTCTATTCTGTTTCATTAACCTATTAGTGAATCTATTAATGGTTTATTCTCTCATCAATACCACAGTCTTTATGACTGTAGCTTTATTTAAGTCTTGAGATCACGTTGTCTGACTCCATTGACTTTGTTCTTTTTCAGGACTGGGTGTGCTATTCTGGGTCTTTTGCCTTTCCATATAAACTTTGTAATCAGGTTGGTGATATCCACAATATAACTTGCTGGGATTTTGATTGAGATTATTTTGAATCTATAGATCAAGTTGAGAAGGACTGACATCTTGGCAAAATTGAGTTCTCCTCAACATGAACATGGAACCCTTTTTATGAACATGAGATACCTCTCCATTTATTTAGATCATCTTGAATTCCTTTCATCAGAGTTTTTTAGCTATCCTCATACAGGTCTTGTACATATATTGTATTTATTATATTAATATATAAATATCTCATTTTTTGTGCACTTTAACATTATCATTTTTTATTTCAAATTCTGATTGTTCATTGCTGGAATGTAGGAAAACAATTCATCTTTGGTTATTAACCTTGTATCCTGCACTGTGCTGTAGTTGATTATTATAGTTCAAGGAGATTCTTTAGTTGATCCTTTGGATTTTTCTACATAGACAATCATGTCTTTTTTTTTTGTGAGGACAATTGGCTGTGAGGTAACATCTGTTAGCAATCTTCCTCTTTTTGTTTGAGGAAGACTGTTGCTGAGCTAACATCTGTGCCAGCCTTCCTGTATTTTATGTGGGATGTTGCCACAGTGTGGCTTGACGAGCAATGCTAAGTCCACACCCAGGATCCGAACCTCTGAACCCTGGCCAGCTGAAGCAGAGTGCACAGACTTCACAACTATACCACCATGCTGGCCCCAACAGTCATGTCTTTTGTGAACAAAGATAGTTTTATTTCTTCCTTCCCAATCTGTATACTTTATATTTCCTTTATTTGTCTTACAATCTAGAACTTCCAGCAAAATGTTAAATAAGAGTGATAAGAAGGGGACATCTTGCCTTGTTATCGATTTTAAGGAGAAAGCATCTAGTTTCTTACCATTAAGTGTGAAGTTGGCTGTAGGTTTTTGTAGATATTCTTTATCACGTTGAAGAAATTCCCCTCTATTCCTAGTTTGCTGAGAGTTTTTGTCTCAGCAAATGGGTGATGAATTTTCCTTTATTGATACTATCATGTGATTTTTCTTCTTTAGCCTGCTGGTATGCTGGATTACGTTAATTAATTGTCTGATGTGGAAACTGCCTTGCATACCTGAAATAAATCCCAAGAATCTTGGTGTGTAATTCTTTTATATCTTATTGGATTCTATTTGCTAAAGTGAGGATTTTTCTATCTGTATTTATGAAAGATTTTCGTCTGCAGTTTCCTTTTTTGTAGTCCTTTTCTATGGCTTAAGTTTTAGGGTAATGCCAACCTCATAGAATGAGTTAGAAAGTGTTCTCTCTGGGTCTACTTTCTGGAAGACAATGTAGAGAACTGGTATCATTTCTTCCTTAAATGTTTGACAGTATTCACTTCTGGTGAACTTATCCGGGCATTGTTCTTTCTGTTTTGGAAGATTATTAGTTGTAGATTAAATTCCTTTAATAAATATAGATCTATTACCTATTTCTCTTTGTATGAGTTTTGGTAGATTGCATCTTTCAAAAATTGATCCATTTCATCTAAGTTACCAAAGTTGTGAGTATAGAATTGTTCATAAATCTCCTTTGTTATCCTTTTCATGTGTATGATATCAGCAGTGATCATCTTTTTTTATTTCCTATATTAATAATTTCTCTTTTTCTTAGTCATCATGACTAGAGGTTTATCAGCTTTATTATCTTTTCAAAGAATCAACTTTTTATTCGTTAATTTTTCTTTTGATTTCATATTTTCAATTTCAAAGATTTCTAATCTAGGTCTTATTTTTATTCTTCTAGTTACTCTGGATTCAATTTTCTCTCCTTTTTCTAATTTCCTAAAACGGAAAGTTAAATTATTAATTTTAGATTTTCTTCATTTCTAAATATGCATTCAATATTATAAATACCCCTCTAAGCACTGCTTTTACTATATCCTACAATTTTTGATTATTTGTATTTCCATTTTTATTTAACTCAAAATATTTTTATTAATTTTGTCTTGACACTTCTTTGATGCATATGCTATTTCAAAGTGTCTTATTTAATCTACAACTATTTTGCGATTTTCCAGTTATCTTTCCACAATTGATGTAATTCCGTTGTGATTTATTTGATTGTGACCTCAGGGTACACATTGTATGATTTCTATTCTAAAACGTGATAATATATATATTTTTTGGTTCATAATGTGGTCTATCTTGGTGACCATTCTATGTGAGCTTAAGAATAAGGTGCAATGTGCAATTGTTCGGACAAAGTACTCTATAGATGTCAATTATTTCCTGTTGATTGATGGTTTTGTTGACTTCAATTATGTTCTGAATGATTTTCTGTCTGCTGTATCTGTGCATTTTTGATAAAGAATTGTTGAAATCTATGACTATACTAGTGAATTTATCCACTTATCCTTGCAGTTCTATCAGTTTTTGCCTCACATATTTTGATCTCTGTTCTTAGGCACACTCATGTTAAGGACCACTATGTCTCCTTGCAGAATGGATCACTTTGTCACTAAGTAATGAAGCTTTTTATTCCTGATAACTTTCCTTACTCTGAAGTCTGATCTTCTGAAATTAATATAGCTTCTCCTGCTTTCCTTTGGTTAGTGTTAGTAGGGCATATTTTTCTCCTTCCATTTATTTTTGATCTATATTTGTCTATATTTAAGGTGAGTTTTTTGTAGACAACATATAGTTTTGTCATGTTTTTTGATCCACTTTAAGAATCTCTGTTTTCTAATTGTGCATTTACCATTGATGCTCAAAGAAATTATTGCTCTAGTTGGATTAATATCTACCATACTTCTTCCTGTCTTCTGTTTGTTGCCCTTGTTCTTTGTTTCTATTTTTGTCTTCCACTCTTTTTCTGCCTTTGAGGTTTTGAGCATTTCGTATGATTCCATTTTCTCTCTTTTCCTAGCACATCAGCAATATTTCTTTTGTTACTTTTTTTTAGTTGTTGCTCCAGATTTTGCAATATACACTTACAACTAATTCAAGTGACTTTCAAATTACACTATACTGCTTCAAAGGTAGAGTGAGTACCTTGTAATAACAAAATATAAAACATCCCTAATTCCTCCCTCCCATCCCTGCTCGCTCGTGTCATTCATTTCACTTATACATAAGCATGCATGATATATATATGTACAAATGAATACAGCGTTGCTATTATTATTTTGAACAGAATGGTATCTGTTGGATCAACTAAGAATAAGACATGTAAATGTTTTTATTTTACTTCACTTATTCATTCGTTGATATTTCTCCTTTTTTGTATAGATCCGATTTTCTGACTTATATCTTTTTCCATCTCTCTAAAGAACTTTTTTTTTTAACTTTTTTTGCAAGGCAGGTCTACTGGCAATAATTCTCTCAATTTTTGTTTGTCTGAGAAAGTCTTTACTTCTCTTCACTTTCAAGGATAATTTTCAGGGTGCAGAATTCTAAGTTGGTGGGGTTTTTTTTCCTCAACATTTTACATAATTCACTCCACCTTCTTCTGGCCTGTATAGTTTCTGAGGAGTAGTCATATGTAATTCTTAGCTTTCCTCCTGTATTGGTAAAGTGTTTTTTTCCTCTATCTTCTTTGAGGATTTTTTCTTTATCTTTGATTTTCTATAATTTGAAAATAAGATCCCTAAGTTTACTTTTTTTTCGTATTCATCCTGCTTGGTGTTCTCTGAGTTTTCTGGATCTGTGGTTTGGTGTCTGACATTAATTTGGGAGAAATTTTTGTTCATTAGTGTTTCCAATATTTCTTCTCTTCCTTTCTTTTTCTGCTGGTATTTCTGTTACACATATATTGCACCTTTTGTAGTTGTCCCACAATTCTTAAATATTCTGTTCTGTTTTCTTTGTTTTCTAGTTCTGGAGGTTTCTAATCAATATCCTCAAACTCAAGAAATTCTTTCTTCAGGTCTCTCCAGTCTACTAATAAGCCCATTAAAGGCATTCTTTATTTCTGTTACTATATATATATATTATCTCTAGAATTTTTTGATTGTTCCTTTGAATTTCCATCTCTCTGAAGACACTGCCCCTCTAGTCTTGCTGTCTACTTTATCCATTAAAGCCCTCAGCATGTTAATCATAGTTGATTTAAATTTTCAGTGTGATACTTCCAATATCCCTGATGTATATGAGTCTGGTTCTGATGTTTGCCGTGTCTCTTCCATTTGTGTTTTCTGCCTTTTAGTATCCTTGTAATTTTTTACTTGATAGCAGGGCATTATGTTCTTAGTAAAAGGAACTGCTGTAAGTGGGCCTTTAGTAATGTGGTAGTGAATGGGGCAGCATTTTATAGTCCTATGGTTAAGTTCAAGTCTTTTGGTGAGCACATGCCTCTAGATAGCGAACTTCACACATGCTTCCCCCATCCTCACACCATAGTTGGAACAAGATGGATAAAGTGAGCTAGAGTGGAGTATTTTCCTTCACCCACAGTAAGGGTGAAGTTGACTGGAGTTGAGTATTTCCCTTCCCTCAGGTCAGTGAGGTCTAATAAAAATCCCAGCAGGTTATATTCTGGTTAACTAATTTTTCCTAAGGGCAGACTTTGTTAAGAAGAATAGAATGCTCTGGTATATTATAAAATCCTTCCTTTTCCACTGCCCCTGCTGGAAGCACTAAAGAATTTTTCTCCAATATTCACTGTGAGAACCTAGTGGAGATCCAGCAGCTAAAACTCAGAAAACTGTGACTTCAGTATATCTATTTATAAATGTGACCTTATCTAGAAATAGAGGCTTTGCATATGAAATCAAGTTAATATGAGGTCGTACTAAATTAGAGTGGACCCTAATCCAGTCACTGGTGTTTTATAGTAGAAAGGAGAGGAAATTTGGACAGACGCAAAGGCCACCCACACAGAGGGATGAATTTCATGTGACAATAGAGACAAAGATTAAAATGATTCAGCTACAAGCCAAGAAACACCAAAGATTGCTGGCAACCACCAAAAGCTAGGAAATGGAAGAATTACAGAGCAGATTCTCCCTCTGAGGCTCCAGAATTAACCAATTGTGTCAATGCTTTGATTTTTTTAAATTCTAGTCTCCATAACTCTTGGAGAATAAATTTCTGCTGCTTTAAGTCACATCGTTTCTGATATTTTGTTTTGCAACCTTGGAAACTAACGTAATAACTCACAAAAATGCCTATTTCCCCTTGCTATGAGTGTTGACATATTTTTCTGTTTCTCTCATGTTTGTAGAATAGACACAAATTCACATGTGAATGTTGTTTCCTTTATTAAGCCTCTTGTTACATGTTCCATATCTCTGTATCTTGCCAGATGAAATCCACTTCTGAAAAGTATGAGACATAGTGTAAGGAGAAGGAGATAATTCCCTGGCAGTGGCCCACGATAACCATGTAGCAAGAAGGTCTAACGGTGTGTGGCACAATGATGGGTCAGCCACAATGATGGCTCAGTTTCTGTAAATCAGAGACTGTACAGAAATGTTTTCTTAACTTCTGGGAGAGACAAGACCACATGAATCATAGTGAGATGCAAAGGGCACACTGAAGTGAATACTAAGCTGAGGTAAGGTATTCTAACCAGGTCTTGATGGTTAAGTCAATTGAGGGCAAAGGCACTAGAGAATGAGCTCAAAATGGAGAAGAAGGGAATCATACTTTCACTGTTTTTGAATCAGAATTGGTTGGTTAAAGGCTCCCTTAAAGAACAAAAGCTGTCATGTGGGAATAAAGTATAAGTCTCTTCGCTATACGAATTCTAGTCTGTTCTTACTGGAATCTTCTCCAACACCCTCGTGATTCCCATGACTCTCCAGGGCTGAGAGAATGTCCTGGCCAAAGCATTTGATGCTAGTTTCAATAGCCTGGCTCTAGGTTAACAAGGAGAGTCAAATTTAGGAAGCAAAACAACTTCATTCCTTAGTTTGAATGCTGGCTATAGTTTCTACTACATGGCTAGCTGGGTTACACATAGGAGAGAACTGTTCTTTTGATTCAGAAAACTCCTTATTTGTAAATTTGCAATCAAGATGAGAAAACAAAGAAAAAGCAAAATTCTTTTGTCAAATAATTTAACAGAAATATTGGAATTGTTCCAGGAGATAAAAGAGAGTGTCCATAGGGGAAGAAATTCTAGTGATTTGGAGGCCACCAATGAGAACCTTCCTGTAGAGGAAATAATTCAGGAATGTATATCCCCTGATGTCTAATGCTGGATTTTAACTTGAACACATTTCTGAGTTTTAGTCTCTCTCCATTATCCACAAAACATCAGTAAAATTGCATCATCGTCTAAAATACTACGTTATCTATAATTGGATGAATAAAGGCAGAGAAGCAAGCATTGCCTTGAGCAGAGGTCAGATGAGAGAGTAAGAGGAGAACAGTAATTAAAGTAAATCTGGATCAGAAATTTGGAGTGTTGGTTGACAAGGACAATATTCTTGGACACTCACCACCCCACTAATAACTTGACACTATATTTACTCAAAAATATTAAGAGGAGGAAGATTCTAGAATGTGAACACTAGTAATTTTACTTGGGTATTGAAGGAAAGGATGCTTACAGAATGCAGGAATATTTGAGGGAAACCAAGTAACTATCTTTTATATAATGATTGTGGAGAATTTAAGAGACGATGGATTTTTAGTATTTTTTGGAATAGCTATTGGCACATAACTGTTATAAAGTTTACTCTAACACAAGAGACAGATAAATACAGAATTTACAACAGTTCAATGTGAAGTATAAAAGTATATTTAGGAGAAAAACGATATGTTCAATTTTGGATATCTCTTTGCAACTCAGGATAGGTGTGCAATGAAACTATATTGTATTGGACAAATAAACATTACCAAGCTTCGGAAAATTCCAATTAAGGATGACTAGGGCAGGTTTAATACCTTCTTAATAGTTATCAAAAGAAAGCCTGGGATTAAAAATGAAGGTTTTTGTAATCATTTGAATCATTGTTGAAAAATAAGTGTGAATGAAATTTCTAAGAGAAAGAGAAAGGAGATATGCCCTGATGACAGATCATCTCCACTGGAGATGGAGCCACCAAAAGAAGTGAAATCTTAACTTTTTTTTTTTCCTGAGGAAGACTAGCCATGAGCTAACATCCCCCGCCAATCCTCCTCCTTTTGCTGAGGAAGATTGGCCCTGAGCTAACATCTGTGCCCATCTTCCTTACTTTATATGTGGAACGCCTACCACAGCATGGCTTGATAAGCGGTAAACAGGTCCATGCCCGGGATCCAAACTGCCGAAGCAGAGTGCATGCCCTTAACTGCTATGCCACCAGGCTGACCCTGAAATCTTAACTCTTAAAGTCAGAGAATCAACATAGTGTTTTTATAAAGCCAAAGAGGGGAAAGTTTAAAGATGATGAGAGTGATTAATCATGATAAAGTTCTGGAAAGAATCCAAGGGTACATAAGATTGAGAGTGTGAAGATATGAAGGTGGCAGGAGTATAAATTGTCTTTTTAAAAAGATGCTGTTGAAAAAATACAGAAACAATAGCATCTTGTAAGGGAAATGGCGGATCTAGTCTAGGTGCTTCTCTTTGGATGGTTAGATCTGTATATAATTTCGGGTTCACAAGAAAGAGCTAATGGAAAGTTAGAAAATAAAGCAAGAGATCTCAAATGCCCCATTGAAAGTTTGAAGGCTGCCAATTCTCTCACTTGGTTTCACTTGAGTTTTGTGCCATTCAATAGAATTTTACATGTGTGAATGTACGTGTGTATATATATGTATAGACTAAAGAATGCTATGAAAACTTGAATCAACTGTAGAGGAAAAACACAAGAATTACTAGTGATTTAAAACATACCTTTTGAAAAATAATATTTTTAGATTTGTACACAATGGTGATAAAAAAGAGTCATGGTTATGTCTGGGTAACATGTATCATAATTCTATACGTCACCCTCAAACTCTACCTACCTAATAAAAGTCATAGGTGACGCTTTAGCTTACTTTGCCCTTGACAGTCACTATAAGCTTGGAATTTTCAGTCTAGTTTTTGAAATAACAAGATAGGACTTTGTCTACCTTAGACCTGGTAAGAGCTATTTATGACTAATTTGCATATTTTCAAATTATTCTTTATTATGATGGATTTAATGAAAGTCTAAAACAGTTTAAAGCAAACATATATAGATCAAGTTTTATTCAATAAAAAGGAAGGTATTTGTCATTATATGCTTTGCTTTTATTCTCTTTGTGGATGTCAGAGAGGTCAGGAAAACTAATTAGTGAAAGGGTAGTTCAGTTTTTTACATGCTGGGTTTTCATTAATCTCTTCCAAGCACTCAGATTACTCAATCAAAAGTGTAAAAAAGATTGTTTTTGAATTCCAGCATCTAAAACTGTGAGATTAATGGGCATGATCACATCTTAGTTTACTCTATGCTTCGATTAAGAACAACAGCAAAAGAGGTACGCTGAAATGCTAAAGTTTTCCTTTCATTCCTGTCAATTTTACTGGGAAAGACAAAAGCTACAAGTAGAAAATAAGCCTTCAAGTTTCAAAAGAAAACTATAATCAGAATTGTTACATTACATTGTAGTCTCCTTTCTATCCTTGGATTAATACTACTAATAACTTCTCAAAAAGGAAAGGTTAAGGCTTTGGAATTTGGGAGGCAGTTTCTACGAAGCTGTAATTCCAATAAATTTCAGAGTACAGAAAAAAGATGCTGCACATTTTAAAACCCATTTCTGTATTTTTTTCTAGTTCAGATACTCAGAAGTTTATAATTGTTCCTTAGATTGATGAAGAGTGGTAGCAAAAAGATAAGAAATTTGTAGTCTGGTTTTCCTTTTCCTCATGATGTGCTTTAAGCTAAGTCATCCAAAATGGTCTCAACATCTATAGCATCTTCTCTAGGTATTAGAAAATATATTTAGAATAACTTCTTGCATTCAGTTTTTAAATTTGGCTATATTTCATTGGACTTTATTATTTGTACAAAATTTTCATTTTTTTCTGAAATACATGTAGAGTGTTGGATATGTATGTGCATAAACTAAAATGCAATGAACACCAAATGGGATCTAAATACAAGACTTCTTGTTTTATAATCACCCTTGAACAACTGAATTGCTTTCACTATATGGTAATAATGGACTTTGTTTAATAAAACTCTGATTTGAACTGTAAAGTCCATTATGTACCGTACCTCTAACACAGGCCTATTGAAACGTGAGCTCAGATTTCCCACTGAGGGGCATCTTGGAGAAACCTCCCTACTAGGTAAAGTAAAGCTTTTCCTTCCCAGGTGTATAAACTTAGAATCATGCTGATTTAAATGAACGACAAGAGGAATTATAACAAATAAAGAACATTGACAATCATTTAGATATAAACCAAATGCCACTGGGTCAGAAGCTCCCAGAGCACTGAAAAATAGTTATGACACAGATTTCCATTTTAATTGGCGTCTGGGATACATTTCCAGGCAAGAGTAGCTGCTGCATCTCATTGCGGTCCCCAGCTGGCGTCTATTCAGCAGCGCTGGTCTCCTGTCCTACTTCCTCTGACCTGTGTATTTAACAGATAATGAATCTTCCTTATGGATTTGACAAAATCAAAAATTTACAATCTAAATCTATCATTTTTTTAAAAGGGGAGGCTTATGACTTTAAACCAAAAAGATACTTGCCACAGTAGGGACACTGTACACAGCAGTGCTTTGCCTCCGCAGACAGTGTGGCTCTGGCTGGCACTGATCTCTCTTTAACGTTGCTGAAAACTGTTTAAGGTCTGCCAACTGCACAACTTTGAGAATACAGAGATGTGGTCTGAATGTAAGTTGACATATCGGGTATGTAGTCTTAATCACCATGATTCCATTAATTTCCTCCTTTAGGTCATTTCTAGTTATTTTGCAGAATTGGAATAAATTATCACTCAAGATAGCCCCCAGCTACTTGTTACAGTTCAGTTTGATCATGAGACACATTTCTGCCACCAATTATTAGCAAATGAGTGAGTATGACACAGTCAGCAAGTGACTCACATTCAGATTAGAATCAAATTCTGGAATAGCTTCTTAGAGCCTCCCATGAGCATGGAAGCAGAGGAAAAAGTCACACTCAAATAACTACAAGAGAACAATTCATCTCCTTTTAATCTTTCTCTTTGTCATACAGGGAATTCAGACATGCCGTTCTAAACATTTAAAGGAAAATATGCATCATTTGCATATGGACAAACATGCCTGCACCCATGTGTTCTTTAAACAGGTACACTACTGGAGCTGCCTTTTCCAAAGACCCTGTCCTACCTCCTCTTTGCTGGAATATTTCCTGGAAAAATAAACGTTTACATTCATTCACTCACCAAACATTGATCGAGTGCCAACTTGGTCACCCACACTGTTCTAGGCACTTAAGGATATATCTGTGAACAAAACAGATTAACTTTTTGCTCCCATAGTGCACTCCTTCTAGTGGGTTGGGTACGGTGTGATGGGGAGACAGAAAATAACCAAAACGAATGAATAAATGCCTGTTATTTTACATGCTGACAGTTCTGTGGAGGAAAATAAAATAAAAAAGGGGAATTATGGTGTGCACAGGCAATATTAGAGTGAGCAAATGGGAGACCACTAACTAGGAGATGGAGTTAGAGGACATGGAGGATGTTAGAGCTTTGGTTTTCACTTGGGCGAGATGAAAAGTCACTGGAGGATTTTGAGCACAGAAGTATTATTCTATGTTAATAGAATCACTTTAGCTGCTTTGTTAAATTGCACTACAAAAAGGTAAAGAGTAAATTGAGGTGTCCCGTTGGAAAATTACTGTGGTAATTTAGGCCAGAGATGATGGTAGTTTGGACAAAGTTGTGGCAATCGACCTTGTCCACAGTGTATCAGTTTTATGCTGTATATGTTTTGAGGCATGATAACAACATTTTCTTATGCTTTGTTGAAATTTCTCAAGTCACTACAGACTAGTACATTTATTTTTCTAGTAGAGATTTATGATTGCCTCTAGTCCTCTCTATACTAGTTTTTTATGGCTGCATAACAAGTTACCACAAACTTAGCAACTTAAAACACCGCAATTTATCATCTCACATTTCTTGTGGGTCAGAAGGACCCAAAGTTAGCTAGCTGGATCTTCTGCTCAAGGTCTCACCAGGCTGAAATCGAAGTGTCGGCCAGCGAGGGTTCCTGCGGAGGCTTGACGAGGGGGAGAGCTGCTTCTTAGCTCCCTCAAGTTGATGGACAAAGTTAGTTTCTGCAGTCGTAGAACTGAAGTCCCTGTTTTCTTGCTGGCTGTTAGCTGAGGACCACTCTTAGCTCCTGGGGACCACCTCGCGTCATTACCATGAGGTACTCTCCATAGGCAGTTCACAACATGGATATTTGCTTCTTCAAGGCCAGATGGAAGAGTTTATCTTCTTCAAATCTCTCCCTTTAAGAAGGGCTGAGTCTCTTTTAAGTATTTACTTGATTAGGACAGGCCTACCCAGGATAATCTTCCTTTTGAATAACACAAAGACAATGGATTTGGGATATTAGTTACATCTGCAAAACCCTTTGTCTTTATAATAAAATGTAAACTAAACACAGGTGTGAATTATGTCATAGTCATTGTCTCACCTATATTCAGGGAGACCTGTAAACCAGATGGTGGAGATCTTGCAGGCATCTTAGAATTATGCCTACCTCTCTTGCCAAAGCAAAAGGTAACCATCTCTGAGTATAAGTGATGCTCTATCTTATGATTTCACCTACTTGGCTTTGGATCTTCATTTTTTTCAGAGTTGACTTCTCTTAAGCTTATTTCTAATGCTCCCTGTAGCATACATAAATCTATTAATTATTGTTGGTCATTGCTTATAGCCACCAAAGTTTAGGAGAAGAGAGACTTAGAAGGCCAAGGCGTGTTCTAATGCTGTCTACACTGCTGCCCAATGCTCTCAAGGATATGACACATTAGTGCAGTTATGTAACAGATGCCTCCCTATATGACTGGCCTTGAGCAGTCAAGCAGCAATGATGTGCTACCTTCGTCACAGCCATAATTGCTCACTAATGCAGTGATCTCTGGACAAGCTAAGCCCACGTGATATGCCTCTTGGGCATTGGCAGACACTAGGAAAAGTCCTATAGAAATTTCTGAACCTGCATTATGAGCATCACTGAAAGATTTTTTGTTTGTTTATTTGCTTTTAGAAAGAGAATTTTATTTGGAATGAAAATCTAGAGCCCATCCCTCCTGCTTTCTCTAGGGAGGGGGCAGGGGGCTTGCAAAGAGGGGGGAGATGGTCCCTTAGAGCACAAGCTTGGCTTCCCATAAAAATCCTCCACACTAACAATGACAAAAGCCAGGCAGTGGCTCCAGCCTGGGCCCACAGGATCTGGGCCCCTTGCAAATCAGAAGGCAGTCATGTCTCTCAGTGTCTCTGATTCTTGACTTTTTATCTCTTTCACAAAGTGAATTCATGCCCTAACTACAAGGACACAGATTTATCACAACTAAAATTAAGCTATTTTCTTTTCCTGAAAGACAAAAACAAAAAGCAATTTATCTCAAAGACCATCTTTGCCATCATAACCTGTGATCAAAATCAATATAGACAAGGTTTATTGGATGATAATGCTAAATAGTTTTGAATTTTATGAAAGACTATAGCAGTCAGCATTTTTATTCTATTACATATTTTCCTCATTTTAGAAGCTTTTCTCCATGTCATCAATATATGCTTCTCTTTATCATACTATCTAAAGTAACAGATGCAATAGAAATATAATTCCAGGCCAATTGTCTAAGAGGTAAGATCTAGATTTTAAAAGGACTTCACAAGCTTTCAGATTCATCATACACATAATAGTATACTTTTGTATATACTGTTATATGGACCACACTTTCCTGGGCAATGCTCTAAAGGCTTAACAAGTATGATTTAATTTAATGTCATTTAGTACTTCAAAAATTTTTTGAGAAATATACGCCTACTAACTTATCTTACAGATGCAAAAAGAAGGCAAAGGAAGATTACCTTAGCTGGTAAGCCATAGAGTTGGCTTTTTTTAGGGTTGGGGTGTGTGATCTTGGTCACATTTTGGTGTTTCTCTGGTCCCTGAGAGAATAAATGTTAAACCAGGAGCACTAGAGTCTGCAACTCCTGGATTCAAGACTCTTTAGGATGAATACTAAAAAGGAGTGAAAGTAAGGCAAGAAAAGCCTACAGGAAAAGGGAGGAAAGCAAAAGCAAAATCCCCTTACTTCATCATTTTTTTGAGGGGAAGATCTCCCGGAACCTCTTCTCATGCTTCTTGAACAGTATTTTACATTATGCTATAAAGAGTTCTTGACAGCCTCTGAGAAAACACAGTGATGGAGATCAGCTCATGACTTATTTTTTTTTCTTTATGTATTCATGATTCCTTAACTACTTTGACCAGAAGATCCCTTGCTGTGACCCAACACATTTCCTTCCAAGAAAGGAATTGACATATTTTGGCAAGAAAATGTGTCAATCCCTCAAATTTTATAAGTTTGTTTTTCCACTTAGAATTTTCTTGATATTGCTATTTCCTTATTTATTTCCATAGGCATGTGCTTTGTTCCCTGTATATCTGTGTTATGGTTTTCTTTTTGTAGGGCAATAGCGATTATGACTGCCTTATCAACAATACAATTCAAAGAAACAGACTGTTGTCCACAGGATTCTTATTCTAATCTAGACTCATTATCTTAACCCCCTCTGATACAAACCAATTTGTAGTCTGAAGTGATGGTAGAGTGAAAGTGGAAAGAATCAATAGGAAGTTACAGAATGCTTGAGAAATCTGCTTCCCCATTTCTTTTGGCAGGATTCAAATGCTGAAAGTTAATAGGAAATAAGAAAATGAATCTAGACTGCTTAATTATTACTTTATAAAGTAATAAAGTTTGAATTACATTTGTATTCAGTGTTGCTTACTGGTGAGAATAGTAAGAATAAAAGTAAGCCAGTGACAAAGACCTAAGTACTCAGAAATTCCAATTACCCTTGACTTGCTATGCTTTTCACAGGATACCACACTATCCCATGAGGATGGATGCCTATTGTTTTCTGTGTTATACATCATCATCAGAAATTTCTTTATTTATCAGTTATTCGCATTTTGAGATGGGAAAGTAAGAATTCTAATTTGTATCAGCTTGAAATGGCAAAAGCATTGTTACATAAAGATTAATTCTAAAAGCTGAGGTAATTTGAAAACACGTAGAGCAGGGCATGATTAAGTCTGTCTTCCTGTTGTGAAATATATTTTATAAAGTAATCCCACCCCACCCCAACCAGTTATTTGCAAATAGTGATTGAACTACAGTGACAACCTAATTGGTTAAGATTACTAACACCAACACAACACCTTCTGTTTTAAAGGTAAAGGAAAAGTTGTAGGCACACAGACAGAGGGACAGAACAATATTCCACAACTGATCTTTTCAAAGCGTTCTCATATTTATTATATAAATTGTTTTCTGAAATACACTTCTGAGGTCAAAAAGAAAATAATTATATTTACCCTCATTTTTCAGAAGAAAAATAAATGACTGAAACTCAGACAGGTTAGAATGTTTAGCCAAGTTGATATAAATGTCACAGCTGTGACTAGTGTCCAGGTATTCTGATTCTATACCAAGTGCTGATTACACTATACTGTGCTTTCAAAAATAGATTAAATTATTGATGATAATATACTCAATAAATCTTGAAGACATTCAATAAACATTTACTGAACATATGCCAGGAAAACTTACAGGTTTTGTGCTTACGTAAAAGACAAAACAAAATCCTTACCCTCATGGAACTAACATTCTTGTCTTGGAAACAGGTAATTAACAAATTGATGTTTCTATAACAAAATAGCGTGAATTTGTGCATGCTAAGAAGAAAATTAGAACACCACACTAACCGGTTATTATGTTTCATACCCTTAAAAAAACTCCTTCAGCTCATCTCCCCTTCTAGCCAGATTCCAGTTTTGCTCATTTTATAGAAAATCTCCCCAGAGTGTTGAATATTGACAGTGGGAAATTATTTTTTCTCACGCCTGATGTTTCTTCATCTGAAAGGAGCTTTGATAGTGTAATTTCTGGATTGTCTCTGCCTTCTTTACTCCATTTCAGGAGAGGTGTTCTGACTGATCTTATTTGGTAAGTACACTCAGCATAACTACCTTTTTCTTCTTAAAGATGAATGGTGTGCAAGATGCTTGCATTCCACTGGTCCTTCAACAGAAGATCTTCTAGAACAACCTAGGATTGAATCTGTGTTTAATTCTGAGATTCAGTTGGGAAACTCATCAGAATATAAAGTCACATTATTGAGCTTTTAAAATGAATAAATGTGTGATTTTGGTTCCATGTTCATTATCTCCTTGACATTGTTCAGAATCCAAGTGGGAAAGAGAATGCTATTTGTAGGGCCCTAAGAGACTTCAGTATCTATTTAATTGTCTTTGTTTCCTTTCATCTCATTCTCTCTTCATCCTATTCCACTATGGCTTTCATCATCATCAACCCATTAACACTGCTCTTGTCAAAGTCACCGATGCATTCCACAATACAAAATCCATGTTGCATTCTAACACTTAATCTTACTCATTATCTCAGCTTCATTGAACAGAGTTACTTACTTCCTACCTCTTAAAACACTGTCTCTTTATGTAATTTCTTGGATACCACATATACCTGGTTTTCCTTCTAACTCAGTGGACACTATTTCTCAATTTCCTTTGCTGATCCTTCTTATCCTATAATTTGAGGTAGGGAGTGCCTTAGGACTCAGTCTTCTCTTCTCTATTTAGATTTACTCTGCAAGTAATGCCAGAGGCATAAGGCTTTAAATACCAATGCTATATACTTATTACTTCAAATTACCGTATTTGACACTGAATCTCCCCGTATTCTAGAGTTGAATTCAAAAGTTACTTGATATCTCCATTTGTATCTCTACCAGGCATCTCAAAAGTAACATGTTGAGACCCTAACTAACTCTTCCCTACCTTTGCTATTCAAACCTGACAATTCTTTAATGGTTCTATCTCACTAAATAGCAGACTACTACCCAGGTGTTTAGGACAAGAACCTCTCTTTATATTAAGCCTACATCCAAAGGTAGAACATCTTACTGACTCCACTTGCAAAATGCATTCAAACTCTGACCATTTTTCATCACTTCTACCCCACAATCCTTCGTCCAAGGAAGAGCTATCCTTCTGCCACCGAATTTCTATAATCTCCTCAATAGTGGTCCACCATTGCTCCATCAGAGGCTATTCTCCACACAGCAGCAAGACTAAGCCTTCAGAACTATAATGAAATTATGCCACTGCCCTGTTTACAGCTTCCACTGGCTTCCCTCCATACTCAGAATGTCACCAAACACCTTGCCATGGCCTGGAAGCTGCCATGGCAAACTTTATGATCTTGTCCAGGATTACTTTCTCACTGCTCTCTTACAGTCTTGACATTTTTTACTGCTTCCAGCCACACCTCCTTTCTGTTTCCTGAATAAGCCAAGCATGCTTCCATCTCAGGGTCTCTGTGGAGGAGAAGACCCTTCAACCTGGAAGCTTATTCTTTTACATCACTGAAGGTCTCCTCAGATGGGACCTCCAAAGAGAGGTCTATCTGTCTGTCTATCTACCTACCTACCTACCTACGTACCTATCTATTATCTAGGTATCTATCTAAAGTGTCTCCCACTAGAATATAATATCTCTGCAATCAAATTGTCTGTGTTTATTCCTTTCTGTACACCCAGGCTCTAAAACAGTGACTGGCACATAGTAGGTGCACAATAAATACTTTTTGACTAAAGAATAAATAAGAGAAATCTCCAATCATGTGAACCATGAAGAAAGTGAAAGAGAATAATAGTACAGAAAAAGTGAAAAATAGCCGATTGATAAGGAATAGATTACAGAACTGGCTTTCAAATATTGGAAGCCCAATGTATTATTACATACAGACACAGAATGTCAGGAGGTTTTTTAATTTGTTCATAGTGATTTGAATTCCATAACATTCCTACTCTTTTGTTTCCTGTTATAAAGGAAAACATCACTCTCTAAGCTCAGTCTCAAAAAGGTTGCCGTGACTATCTGCATTGATATAGTTTCTCAACAATTGAAGAGAGAGCCCAGATACATTTATTCCAAGCCTGTGCTCCCCTTCAAAGCTTGACCAATAATTCTTTGCATCTCATAATAGAATAATTCATCTAATTATTGGATAATCCTATTGAGAACATTTTACCTAGGAGCTATTCAGATAAGCACAAACATTGGAGTAGGGTTTGGTTGAGAATATCATTATAAAGTAATGATGTAATGGTAAAACAACAACAACAGAATAACAACAATAATAGCAATGAGATTAGGGAAGATACTGAGAGAACAAACATGTTCTGCTTTGTGACCTTTGTAATACTGCTAACAAACAAGGTAGCAGAGGGATTTTCTCCTCTTTAATAGGGTGGCAATATTGCTGTTGGGTGGGGAGCACAGCGGCCAGTACCTGAGGCCAAACCTGTCTAAACATGGAACATGAGAGAGCAGAAAAATAACTGGAATTAAGGGTGGTGAGAGAGTTTTAGCAACATGACAGACTGACCAGTGGTAAACTTTAGGTGGAAAACCCACCTGACAGCCAAGAGGACTGCAAATAGAAGACGCACATGGCTATTTGCTTTCTAAAGTATTTTAGAAAGATTTAGGTAAGGGGATGAGCTTAAAAATACACATTTGTTAGTACATTAACTCTATTGAATCCTAATATTCTTTATTTGAGAAAACTTGCATTAAATAACATTGAGTTTGAACTAGGTTATCATATTTGCATACAGATGTATATTTTTTTTCTTTTACCTTTCACATGTTTTTGGTAAGGTTTCCTTATTCATCAGATATTCCTGAGATTCCTACTATATATGTCAGTCTTCATCCAGCTTCATACTATTCCTCAAAATTTATGCTCTGAAAGTACATTTACAGTATTATTTAAGAATATTTTATTCTACTATAAAAATAAGAAAAGTAAATGCATTAAGATGATAGATAAAGGTAAGTATAGAAGTAAGAAACTTGAGAAATGTGCTAGACATAAATAACGTAAGTAGAGTATATATGTATTGAAATTGACAGAAAGGGATAAAAAGACCAAGAGATAACAAAGATTTATGATACATTTACATGACACATGGAGGAAAGGATGATAATGACACAGTAAAATATGCGAGTCACATAAGACACTCAATATTTATGTCCTTCATTTGAGACCCTCATTGAGCCCTTCCTGACTCTGGCCCCAAGTGTCCTTAATCCTACAAAACCCATAGCTGATCAGCAGATATGTCTCACTCATATAGAAAGTATGTATTGGCTCCAGGCACCTTCTATCCCCTAAGTCACCTTTTCAACTTCACCAAAGGAGGTAGCTGAAGTGTGAGAGAGAGAGGACATACAAATATGGCTGGTGAAACAAAGATCAAGGTAGCAAGCTACTTCTACCACATGGGTACCCTGTTCTCTGTGTTACCTTATCCTTTCTCTTTCCCCCTGGATTTTTGCTATAGCTTTTAAGCACATTCAATACATTACGTGCATTCAGTACATTCTGTGATTCATGCATCTTAATTTGCTCAGTGAGCCTTTTTGTTCTGTGACCGCTGGGATAGCCTGCTTGGGAGAAAATGTGGAGGCTACCATTGCATCAGTGTAATTTCTCACATGACAGACTCCCTCATATGATAATCAACTACAATATCTCCTATCATTTGTCATTCTAATATAATAGATTTGTTACTGCAACTTCGATGGTGCCCTCCACAGAACAAGAATGTAAGAAAACTAATGTTAATAGCATGAAATTGATCATTTAAATCATGTAGTAAATGAGTCCAAGGAAGTATTTTCCAAGCAACAGTGAAATGTTTTTGCTTTGACAAGTATATATTTTCTTTGCAATTAAATAACATTCATATGATAGCATATTGTTATTTAATAGATTAGCTCAAGATCCAGGAAAACTAATAAATCTAGCAGAAGGATAGATTAGGGCCTACTGTGAGAGAAAGGCAATGACAAATGGCCTGAGGCACTGACTAGACTAACTCAAGTTACCAACCAAGCACAGCTTTTTAAAACACACAGAGTGGAAAAGCTTTTGTCCTATATTGATCTTTGCAAAACAAAGTTGGAATGACAAAAAAATTCTAAGCGTGCATGTGTGCACACACATATACGTGTGTGCTGCACTCATATCTGTAAATTATGGCAAAGATTTAGACCAAGATTACCCCAGACTACTTGTTATTATTGAGCTGAACAAGATTGAGGGCAGATTGGGAGGATGAATGGCAGTAGTTATAAAGGGTAGAAATGCCAATTTGACTATAAGACGGAAGAGAGAACGTTTTAGCTTGTAATATGCAGATGACTTAAAACATCTAAAAATGGAGATGTTTCTCAACCAAGGGCCAGAAGTTTAAAAAAAAAAAAAGAAGAAAAAAAGGTAAAAGAAAGGATAGAAAAATGGACCAGAGTGAGGGAGGGAAGATTCAAGTAGCAAGGCACTTTCATCACGTGTGCATTCTGAGAAAGGCAGAGGGAGGGAGTGTCAGAGGGAGGGAGAGAGGGTGGAGGAAGGAAAGAGGGAAGGCAAGAAGGAAGGGAAAGACCTGGGATGGTGGGATATTTTAGACCTCTCAGTGACTGCTTTTGACTCTAAAAGCCTGGAGAGAATGGTGGATACATCTTTATTCTTACATGAGTGATTAATGAAAGTCTAGCTTGACTCCCTAGTTGATGAAGCTTAAAACTATAAATCATCCTTCAATTTCTCTTTTCTAGCTGAGGCAATAAAATCCAGATAATGTCAAAAACCGTTGTATTTTGAATATTTAAGGGGCTGACTTTTTGGTTAGATTACCCAGGTCCAGTGCTTCTTTCCCTCCTGCCTCTTCATGTCTGTCTTTGGGCCATTTCCCTGCTCATTAACACCTCCTGCCCTGTGCGTAAGGTGCTAAGGAAGGAGATTAAACCAAAATCTTTTGTGCCTTAGATAAAAGGAAGAAGAGAATAGAAGTCATTAGTAGAAAATTAAATGTGAGGAATAAATATGATGTTCAATTATCCTGACTGTTTCATTCTCTATTTCCTTGAGCCATTGAGAAATTCTTGCATTGATATTTTATTCAATTTCCTACATATTTTCTCTAAAATTGATCATTTTAGTAGGGGGACTGAGTGGGGGTTAGCAGTTACACCAACCTGGATTGTGTTTACTGCTTCACTGTCATCAAGTATAAGATGTATGGCATTGGCAAGTTATGTGAACATTCTGATTCTCAATTTTCTCTGTAAAATGCATACCTGAGCATACTGTGGCAAATTAGGTGGCATTTTAACAGCTTTACTAAAGGGGCTGAAATATATTACAGCTCAAAACATGTTAGAAACTTACCTTGCTCTCTTTCCTTATTTGTCTAAGTAAAAGGAATGAAATTTAATGTTTTTCTTGTCTTTATTAACTTTTTAAAAATTTTTAAGAATAAGATTGTATTCTTAGGACTCCTAGTACTCTATGCTGATATAGTAACTCAAGCAAATCCATGCCATGATCCACCCAAAGGTTTTTTAAACAAATTTTACTTTTTTAAGTTCTGTATCAGGGGTCAAGGCTATTTTACACAAGATACAATGTAAAAGGAAGATTTCTTTCCAAAGACTAGAAAAAAAATGTATTTTCTGTCAAAAAAACAAAAATCATTTATGAGTACCTGGAAAAAGTACAATGTACAGTATAAATACTCTATTGAAAAAAAGTTCAAATGCTGATGCATATATTTTTGGGGTGTGTTATATTTACTTTAATTTTGTTAAACAGTAGTTTTGCTCTTTAGTGTTTTAATTTAACGTTATTTAAAAGTATTGACCTCAAATCAAATTTTGATTTGTCATATATAATTTCCTTAGGCATTTAAATTTGTTTCTTCTTGCTGACATAACAGATTACCATAAACTAAACAGTTTAAAACGATGCAAATTATTGGCTGGCCCCACGGCTTAGTGGTTAAGTTCGGCATGCTCTGCTTCAATGGCCTGGGTTTGGTTCCCAGGCACAGACCTACACTACTAGTTAGTGGCCATCCACCAACTTGGATGCTTCCTGAAGCAAAAAGAGGAAGATTGGCTGCAGATGTTAGCTCAGGGCCAATCTTCCTCAGCCAAATAAATTAATAAATAGAGGATCAGCCTCATGGCCTAGTGGTTGAGTTCACATGCTCAGCTTTGGAAGCTCAGGTTCATGGGTTCAGATCTCCAATGCAGACTTACACCACTCGTCAGCCATGCTGTGGCAATGACCCACACAACAAATAGAGGAAGATTGGCACAGATGTTAGTTCAGGGTGAATCTTTCTCAGCAAATTAATTAATTAATTAAATGAAAAATAAATTTTAAAAAGCCAACACTAATTATTATTTTACAGTGCTATAAGTCAGATCCTGCACTCGTCTCCCTGAGCTACAATTAAGGTCTCATCAGGGCTTCATCCCTTTCTGGATGCTCTAGAGGAGAATCCGTTTCCTCAATCACTCAGGGCATTGAAGGAATGCAGTTTCCTGTGGTTGAAGGACTGAGGTTCCTGTTAATCTTGCTGGCAGTCAGCCAGAGATTGAGCGCTAACATGCTTAGGCTTCAGGGTGACACTCTTGTGTGAGTCCTTCCCATGTGTGTTCATATGGTTAGAGGAAAGAAATAATTTGTCATGATTTCCTAATTTTAAATAAAAGTTCACCTTTATACAGAATTTGTATTCATAGTTTTATGAAACTTTAATTAAATTACACCTAAAAATTGTGTTAAAAATTATGCAACTTTGAAAATAAGGCAAATAACCTCAAAGTTTTCCTAATTAAATGAGGATACACTCCTGCCCTAATTCATTTGAATTTCATTGCTCTCCTTGTGAGTAAAATAGAAATGCATTGTTGAGATTACTTTTATCAACAATTATATACTGACTACTCACATAAGGTTATACTGACTGATTTTAAAAAATAATGCTATATAAATTATAAATTACTTATAAATTTTTATGTGTCTCCTAGTAAACGCTACAGGAATATGCATCATAACTGAAAAGTAATGGCTTACTTAATAATTTAATGTCATAGCATTACCTCGTTATAAGTTTTAAAAAAAGTAAATTGGTGTGTGCATCTGTATTTTCTTCTGTTTAGTGAGAGAAATTAACAATGATTCACAGTTTGTATTCCTGAAGTGTATCTTTCTCTTCTGGGTCAAATGACTTTCTTTGTTTCTCTTTTGATATACATTTAAGGATACTATCCAAGGTATTTTAGAAGAAGGGGAAATTACTTTGGAGATACTTCCTTGATTATGTTCCTCTTTAGTCTGGGAAAGCTGCTTCAATCAGGACCTTCCATTTGCGGTTTTTCTCTTTTTTTTTCCAGAGGGATGGAAGGTCAATTGTAAACCATTCCATGTATTTTCTCTCATTTATTAGAAAAGTCCTAAATTAGAATAAACATGCTTCTTATTTTGGGTGAAGAGCATAACCACACTTCTTGTTTTGTTTTTTCCTTCTGGTTGTTGCTGTTTTTGTGTTTAGAGGTTAACTCCATCTCTAGAGGTGATTTGCTCACTTGGGAGAAAGAGTGGGAGAGCTATTTCTGGGGTAGCAGATATTGTCACTGGTTATGGCCCAGCCCCTCCGAGAGGATCTCACATCCTGCGAAATGATTGTCTTACAAACTAAAACAACTGATTTGTTGAAAGCTGTCCTATTGGACTAAGGCCTATGTAGCTACAAAGTTCCTATACTGAGTGCAACTTTGTAGTTTCTCCTCATAAAATCTGCTCCTCCCACCCCCACAGTGCTGGACAGATGAAAAGAGCTGGTCTCACTGGCTGTGCTTCTGACCTGACCCTCCTGAGGGAGTGGAGAAGTGGAAGGAGCAGTGATTCATCCCCGAGTACACGTTGATATTTGGGTGAGTAATTTGCCCTTTACATTACGCAGAGTAGCACACCATATATATGCACATATGTATACACACATACACATATATGTACATTTAGTTTGCATTTTACTATTTTAAAAGAAATGGTTTTCACCTATGGAAAATGATTAAGCAGAATTCACATATGATGCAATTCATTTTTATTCCACTTTATAATAATAGAAATATATAAAATGTCTTTAGACTCTCCCACATGCCATTCTGAAGTTCTTAGTTAACTCTGAATTAATGTGGTAACTTTCTTTGATCACGACCTAAAAATCAACCCAGATTTCCCCAAATAAAAAGCAACAGATTACATTTTTCTTCTTGTAGCTCATGAGCTCAATCACTTAATCATAATTTTATTATGATGTCAGGGGTTATTTTTATATCTGTTTCAAAGATAACCATGAATTTTACCATTATTTAAGAAAATTTAGCATAATTAAATTGTATAAATCAATATTCATATCAAAATATAGGATGCAGTATTTTGGTTTTCTTTGCTTAAATCTGGATTATGAGGAAATATAAAGCTAGGTTAAAGAGAAATATAAAAATATCTTTTTCTCCTTGTATGTCTACTTTTTATGAAATGTTGTCACAACAGTAACATGCTTTATGTCAGTAGTTCTTTTTAAAACAGTATCTAATTATAATATGCCATGGTGACTGACATATATTATGTTCAATATTCATAAAAGCAGTGTTATTCCAATAAAAAAATTATACAGTGCTACCCACCATGACCTTGCAGAATATACTAATAATAGTTTTCTCCTCCAAAATATTTCCACATGTGACAATTCCTATTTCCTGTGGCATTTGAGGAAAAGCTACCCAATCAGCCATAAATATATTGGTCTACCTATGAAATTTCACGACCCACACGGCAATTCCATTTTTAATTTTCCTTGGTAAACAGATATTGAATATTTGAGGGAGGAGATTGTTTCAAAAGTCTAGAAGATGAAAAAACGTTCCTGTCAGAACTCCTTTTACTTTGGTGGGCAACCAAAGCGTTATTTGGAAAGTGACCTTAATGTTGTGGTAGCCTGGAAGCACGTTACCAAGCAGATTATACCAGAGACAGAGGCACCAGCCAAATTAAGATGCAAAGATCACGTGGCTTATTATACTACTTCAAAACACAGCAAGCAACAAAGGTGAAGATAAAGACTTGGCTAACATTTAGAACAGGGTGAAAGCAGGGTAGAAAGAACAATCCCTTAATCCAGTATTAGCCAATGTTCTTACATTCCATCTCTCTCTCGTCTCTGCCACATCAGACTTCCCCTCTGATCATACACGTACAAGATCAGAGTTATGGATGAACAAGGGTGTTCAGCAAATAGAAGACACACCTAGCAAACACACATTCCCTCTATCAGAGTGACTCGGCCAACTCCTCCTTGTCACAGATGTATCTGCCCAGACAACCTGATGAACAGTCATGCTTTTTATCTGTTTATGGGGAATAACATGCATGTGGCCATAATGAGATCATACTAGTTGTTACCAGTGGAGGGGTGGGTACCAATTAGGGATGACATAGCTACCAGTCTGGAGGTAACATGATCTGTACGTTATAATGAGTTCTTTCCCTCCCTTCCCGTCTATATATAACATTCTTGCTTGCTCTGTCCCTTTAATCATATATTCCATTTATTCTATCTTTAGCGAGTCATAAGTGTCTGACTTACTCTCTGTATTTCATATGTCTTATGAATTCTGCCTATATATCACAGGCTACTGAATCATTTAATATCTATAATTAGCATTTTTAGAATTGTATCACTTTTTATTTTGTTTGTTTTGGTTTTGCCCTCTACAACAGACTTAAATACTTCCAAATAATACTGCAAAGACTTATTATGAAAAAAAATTAGTCTTCAAAAATTATTCATTAATATCTTGCCAATTGATTCAAACAGTCCTTCTAAACAAAAATGACCTTGCATCAGCAGCAGTTTAGAAGTAATCTGACCTAAATGGAACAACGTCATCCAGGTAGTAACAAATTGTTGAAGTGGCATAAGAAGACTACTGTGAGCATTTCATTACCAAGTTAAAATGCGTGTTGTGCATGAGGTACCAGACTTGGTTTGGGCTGTTTTTGTTCTATGCTATAATTTGATGGAGGCATACCAGTGTCATGTTGTTTGGGCTTCACTCAACTTCTTCAATAATGGCTTTCTCCATAAGTTAAATGAGCCTTTATAAATAATTAGATTGATTTCCTAGAAACTTCCCTAATGAAATAACAGAAAGAAATATGTATATGATTAAACTAAACAAAAAAAGACATCTAAAACTTGTTCAGTTTTTCTTGGTTCTACTAAGTAACTACTTCAACTCCAACCATTTTGGCAGTTGACAAACTACTAAATTCTGGACTTATGACCGTGGTCCAAACCTCACCCTGTACTACTCTGCTCAGAATTCTTGTCTTGTGTCATGACTGCTGTGATTGCTGGCCGTTTCTTTTACTTTTAATTTCTGGTTTAACATGTGTCACTGTTATCCCAGCTAAAATATTAACGCCTTCTAGAAAAGTCAGTTATTCCTCCTGTGATATCACCTAGGTTTTCTAGGAAGTGCCCTCTTTTGTTTCGTTTTTCCTCAATCTCATGTTCTTTTCCATGATCATACTCATAATATAATTACCCAAAATACTCCAGTTATGCAGGAGGAAACTAAGAAATATTAGATTTAGTCCATATACAGTATTTATCAATTTAGCTAACCTTAACATTTACAAGATATTGACTCCTCAGAAATACTTTTTCCTTCAAAAATTGCTATTTGTGGATATAGAAATAAATTTGTAGATGAGGAAAATTGGAAATTGTTCCTTAGATGATAATTCCTGACTCTAAAGCATTCCCCAAATTCCAGTTACTAGCAGCTGATAACATATGCTTCTCAACATATCTCAGGCAACTATCAAATAGAAGAGCAGAGAGTAGTTCTCTTTCTAATTATTTTTTACAGCATGTCTTCACTTTTCTTTTAGGATTTGGCCACCATGGAAGATGATAACTTTAATGTGTAAAAGTGGTAACAGCTCTTGAAGGGGTAATCTTCAGAACATGCTGGTTGAAAAGCTTAAAATATTTCATACTGAAAAAATATATTTTGTGATTGATATTAAATAGAAGATGTCAACAGATATAATCTTATGTTATCTGTTCTTGTCTATTTAATTTTGATATTGATTTTACAGAAATTACAAAAAAGTATGAGTAATCACTTTCATAAAATTATAACATTTAAATTTGAAAAAGCATTATCTACATTTAGCTAAATTATTTTTTTTTAAAAATCTTACCATTCAACTTATTAGCATTTTCAATCATTTGATTTTCATATTTTTACATTAGAAAAACCTGTATATGGGGATACTCACTGTTCAAAACCAACGTTTTAATGAACTACGTATTTTCCTACTGTGGTCGTCAATATTTTTTTGCTCATTTAATAGGTACATAATGAGATTCTAATTCACTTCTAAATTACAGATACACAATGAAAAGTAGTCTTGCCTTGTGAATATGCCCTTGTAAATAGAGAATGAAGAAGAAAGGTGAGGAAGGACCATTATATAGATGCGATATATGAGGAGAGGCATGAATGAAGCAACGAATTGAACTATACAAACTATACAAAATATGGAGGAGAATATCATATTCAAAAAACCAAGCAAGCCCAAAGGACCTGAAGAAGAGATGAGGGTAGCATTGTTAGAGTAACCGGTGATCATTTGTGTGGCAAGAGAAGAGTGAGTGAGAATGGTAGCACTAGGAAATGAGATTGGAGATATTAACGGGGAAAAGTTCAAGATCACATACAGGAAGACAAAGCCAGAGCAATAGGGTGCAGTTGGTGAGAATTCGGTGGATATTTGATATTATTTGAAAGTAGAATTGACAACATTATCTGACAAAGTGGCTACGAATCAAAGAGGAGTCAAGAAGGACTTCTGGATTTTTTTTAGCAACTAGGTGAACTGTGTCATCACTTACTGAGAAGGTAAATACCAGGGAAGAAACAGTTTAGGTGGGGAAAGCAAAAGATCTGTTTTGAACATTTTGAATTTAAGATGCTTATTAGACACCAAAATGGATATACTGAAAAGCAGTTGGGCACACAAATCTGGAAATTAGATGAGAATATGGCATGGAATTAAAATATGGTAGTCATCATTATGCTAAGAGAACTTTAAAACCTTGTAACGTAAATAGAGAGCATATAAAGTGCTAACCGTTGGGGCACTCCAACAGTTAAAGTTGGGAAGAAGAGGACCTGGGGAGAACGACTAATAACGGTAGGTCATGTGCTACATATTTCTGTATTTTCTAGAAGAGAAGTGAAGCATGTGTTTCAAGAAAGAATTGCTGAGTGTGAGTATAAGGGGAGGGTTCACTACCTTAGGACTGGAAAGATAGAGGTTATTGTTGACCTTGGCAAAAACCATTCTAGTTAAGTGGTAGAGATAAAACCTACTGGACGAGAACACGTGGTAAGTAAAAAGCCCAGACATTTCAGGAGAAAAAAGAAAAACTAAGAAACTTTTGAATAGTTTCCCTACAAGAAGGTACGGAAATATGAACCAGAAACTTGGGAAGCGGAGAAAATATGAAAAATAATATTGATGTTTCTGTTCCTGAGCTGGAAGCTATTTTACCTACAGAATGTTTTGGTATGAAGTTAAATTGAATGCAGCTGACTCCTCCTCCTTAGCTCTGTGATGGCAACACACACCTTTGCCCCTTTCCAGTTTCCATTTACTTCCTGTGGTACCACAAGACAGATCACTGGAGACTAGGCAGTGTATGAAAATGAGCTAGTTGCGGCTAGGGAGGTGAGAACTTGGGGCCATGGTTTTATCACCTTCAACAGTATCCTCAGGGTTAGAGTCAGCTGCAGCTACTCTGTAAATAGCAACGCCTTCCTGGTTAATGTCGTGGTTCTTACTCTCTCATCACTCCTTTCTGAGACCCAGCCCTGACCCCTCACTCTGGAACTTCAGATTGCCAGAGATAAAAACTATGGCTCCTACTACACTGTTGGTGACTACCCAGTGGTGAAGTTATTTCAGGACCCCTTTCATGTGGATTTCTCCATTCATCACAGAACAGACCCCTACCGAGGGCTGCTTCTATGTCAGTGTTGGGCCATGCCCAGCACAACCCCCTGCATCAGTCACGGTGGCCTACGCTGGTTAAGGGGATGCTCCTAGACTGGAGATAATTATCAGACCCAACTGATCCCTGTTCAGAAAGCCTTGGATCTGCCATTTCCTTCTCCCTACCAGTGCTTTAACTTTTTCACCTTCAGCTTTGAGGACTCCATGGCAAAGTGGGCACTCAGGAGACTGGTGTATCTGCACTGCTGTCCATCAGTCTGCCAGCCTACTGGGACATCATCCTATATGATAACCTTTCCTGTTGCCAGGTGAAGAAGAAGCTCTGACATCCATTGTCAGAACAGTCCTGTAAGCATTTCTAGAAGAGTCCCATGATTCTAATCCAAGTCACTAAGGACTCTTTAGAAAAACTCTAGAATTACTCAAGCTCTCCTGTAGACTCCCAAGCTCTGTGAGTGGCAGGCCTTTCTGGGACCTTAATAGTTGGAGACTTGTTAGTATCTTACTTGGCTATCAGGAAACAGAGATGAGTTACACCTACTCAATGTATTAATAAAACCAGATAGCCCTGGAGGGCTAACCCCTTCTATCCGTCTCTCTGAATCAAATGGCTGCTGAGATTGAAAGTGAGATTGTAACTTTTTGGTATTTTTGGAAGAATATTTGCATGAGTTTTACCTTCCTGGACTGATAAAAACTTGAGAACCAGGAAAGAGTCTTGAAGTTAAGATATGAATATAGCAGATTCCAGATGGAACTTGCTCCCCAGAAATCCTTGACATTTGGAGAAAGTAAAAAATGACCCCATGGAATTGTTCTTAAGCTTCTTCCTTCTCCAAAACCCACTATATATTCGGAATTGCTAACTGACTATCCTATCTCTGAAATTTGGAAGTTAAGCAGTGATCTGGGAGAATGAGGCCTTCTTGAAAGTGTGTGAGGCCAAGCTACAGTCCTACTGACCAATAGGAGACAGCTTGGCCTTCTATCTCGCTGTAGCACCACTCCACCAGGGGTATTCCAACACTTAGAACCGAGTTCAACGAGCTGAAAATGAAAACTAACAGCTTAACTGACAAGACTACGGTCAGAGTAAGAATATAAATTTGGCCCTTTAGAGTCAATGGAGAAGTGGAAGAAAATCTCATAAATCAAATAAACATCAATGTTAAAACATTTCAGGTTATATATTAGTTATCTTTGCTGCATAACAAATTATCCTAAAGTTAGTTGCATAAAAGGCACATTTGTTATCTCAGAATTTCTGTGCATCAGGAGTTGTCCGTGACTTACCTGGGTCCTCTGCAAGGCTACAAACAAGGTGTTTTCCAGAGGTGGATTCGCATCTAGAGGCTCAACTGCAGAAATATCTATTTCTAAACTCACTCAGATTTTGGGGAGAATTCTAATTTTTTTTTTTTGTTTTGGTGCCTGTAGCGCTGAGGACCTCAGCTTCTTGAGGTCTGGAGGTAGCTCTCAGCTCCTAGAGGCTGCCTGCCGTTCCTGGTCACATGGTGGCATACTTCATCAAATGGGCAAGGAGAGTCACTGGAGAGAGACTGCCAGCCAGACAGAGTGCGAGCTAACATAGCATAATCAAGGGAGCACCTTCCCACAGCCTTTGCAATATTCTCTTGGTCAAAAGAGAAAGAATTATATAAAGGCATGACCACCAGAAGAAAAGGAACGTGGGAGAGCACTCTATAGAGTACCCTCCACAGATGATAAATGCAGTAAGTATTTTGAAGCTAAAATAAAAACATGAATTGTCATCATTATGATTCAGTAGCTGAAGGGAAATATATTTTTAATGACTTTTCTATTTTATATATTTTAATGACTTTTGTTGTAGGGCTCATTTTACACCTGCTTTGCTCCTTTTCATAGAATATGGTCCAGGCTTTCCACTCAGCCTGATGTTTCACCAAGGACTCTCTCCAGAAGGGTCTTATATTTTAATCTTTCTTCCTAGAAATATAAGGCTGAAAAAAAAAACCCTCCTCCACTTATTCAGAGCTTTTAGGCTTCTGTTAAATCTCCACCCAGCACAGCTTCTGTACTGCCAATTGTTTCCAGCTAAAAAGCTGCCGATCGTTAGCCTGCATTATTTTCTTACATCATTTTCCCTACTCTTTCTGTCATTTTATTACCTCATATTTCTCTTTATTCTGAGTCCATTTTTCCCGAGAGTACAGAGAAGTATGTTCTTTTACTTTATTTGTTTTTTTTCTTTTCATTTGTTTTATTATATGCTACTTGCTTTCTATCATTTCCTCTCATTTTAGTGTCTGCTTTCCTTTCAAGAACAATGTAGAAAAGGCTGTTTGGAGTAAACTGGAGAACTAGCACTGTATATTGCATGTGTCATCCCAAAACTCTCACAGGAATTCTGCATATCTCTGATCTTATATATACTTGTCCTATTATCAATTGCTGCATAACAGACTATCCCAAAATTTACTAGCTTAAAACAAAGATCCTTTATTGGGGGTGAGGAAAATTGGCCCTGAGCTAACATCTATTGCCAATCTTCCTCTTTTTGCTTAAGGAAAATTGTCGCTGAGCTAACATCTGTGCCAATCTTCCTCTATTTCATATATGGGACACTGCCACAGCATGGCTTGATGAGCAGTGTTTAGGTCCCTGCCTAGGATCCGAACCTGCAGAGCCCAGGATGCAGAAGTGGAGTGCATGAACGTAATGACTACACCATCTGACTGGCCCCAAAACAATGATCATTTCATCCTCTCTCATCAGTTTGTGGGTTCTGAATTCAGGCAGCCTGACTCTTCCATTCCACATGTTGTCAATAGATGTCACTGAGAGGTTTTCAGCAGACAGAGAGGCTGGTCTGGAGGACCCAAGATACTTGGCCTCACATGGTTTTTGCCTTGGCAGAGATAGTTGGAAGGCTGAGCTCAATTGGCACTCTGGAGCAAAGGACAGTGCTGGAGAAGACTTGCCAGTGTTGTAGTCAGACCTCTTACGTGATGGCTCAGACGTCCCTGAGACAGTGAGGACTGGGTGGAAGCTGGAAAGATTCTTAGGTCCTTGCTACGAATGTCCCAGAATGATGTTGTTGCTGCATTTGATTGGTCAAATCATTAAGGTCAGTCCAGATTCAAGGGAGGGGAATTGAAGTCTGCCTATGAATGGAGGAGCAGCAAACCATATGTGGCCGTCCTTAGTATATCACAACGTCACTCCTCAGTTTTTAGTGCTGGGCTCTGCTCATTCCCACCATCCCTTTCAGGGAGAACAGGTTATGAAGGCCGGCTTATAACAGAGCTCACAGCAAAGCCCTATAAGTCAATTATTACGTTAGGATATTTAGTGCCTAATTATCACTACTTAGCTTACTCTCTCTGCAGCTATAAAGCCAAATGTGGCTTTATCTCTTTCATGCACTGAGCCATAAAGATAGGACATTTCTCAGGGTTAGGAGTCCTAATTCAAGTTTGAAATTATGTCTTATTCATGCTGCTTATGAAGCTATTTGACTCAGCTTTAAATCCAAGTGTTTAAAAGTATTTATACTCTGCTTTCTGATGCTGGGTCTGGATTCTGCAATCCACAAGTCTTTGTCATGTGGATTCCTCTTATGCCTTTTCAGTACAGGCACTGGAGGGAGGCTGAGAGGCAGGAGGAGGAAAGAAGGGACCTGCTGATTTCAGTTTGCATGTTGTTCCTATTAGAGTCTCTTCATCAATCTTGTTTCACCCTGGCTACACCAGTGGTTTCTAATTTCTTGGATGTTTTAGTTCTTTCCAAAACATCCCTGTCACACACTCCTCCCCACTGCGGCCTTACCAGGACTAGGCTGACTTCTACCTCTACAAGACCCCCTGAACAAATATGATGCCAGCACTAACAGATGAGGCCCTCTCCTGAGAAAGTTTCAGCCTTGCCTCTGGGACCTTTCTTTTGAACTCCTGAAGTACTAGGTGGCATTCTTTGCTCTGAGGTTTACAAGACCCCTCTTGCCCACCCCTGGGTTACCAGAGTAGCTAGCTGGCACTCCGTCTTTGTAGGTCTCATTCCCAAATCTATGTAGATCCTACTCTTGGCCTCTAGGTTCTGAAAACTCCAAACATTTTTTCCCATCGTTAAAAGCAGCACTCATTTCTTCATTTATTACCCTTTCCTTACCTCATTTCATCCTATTTTTCCGTTTAAATTCTCCAATATCTGTTTAATCAATTTCTTATATTAAATTCTGTCCGTTGAAATAGCCAGCGTAGTTTCCGTTTTCCTAAGTGAACTCTCACTGACACATCATACTGATTCTCCTTCATTCTTCATTCCCTTATCGACTGCCTCAGGGCAATACAAGGTGAAATTTGGAGACATTTGTAGTGCCTCAATTTTCTTCATTCTGTTTCAAAACTCTGAAAGCACCCAATTCACAAATAAAGTCCCTTTCTGCTTAGGAGAACTTTGGTGGTTTCTTCATCCTGAAACTAAACCCAGCCTAATACAGAAATTGACCTGGAGAAAATAGCAGAAAACTGACTGAGATTTGGGCCTAAGACAAAACACCTAATACTAAGTCATTTTTACTCTATATCTGTTTCTTTTTTGTTGGTAATAATAAAATTTTCTAGAAGTACTTGCACAACAATTTTTTGTCTTTTCAGGAATGATTCTTTGCCCCTGACCTGGGTACTCAACTTCAACTGCAGACTAAACTTGCTCCAGACGTCTTCTTTTTTCCCACATCTAGGTGAGAATTGCATTAAAATTGATTGTGTATTAAGTAGTGTAATAAGTATTATTGTAATTTTAGAAAAAAGTTATGTAACTCTGCATGAAGGACTTCAGATAAGGCTTTACAGGTACTAAGATAATTCATCGAAGGAGTGTGTTGGAATTACCAGGATTAAGGAGGCAGAGATGTGTTGGAGGTTGGCATAACTACAGGTGATGTGTATGGTAATGGATGGTAATTAGTCTTTGGGTGGTGAATATAATGCAGTCTATGCAGAAATCAAAATATAATGGTGTACACCTGAAATTTATATAACATTATAAACCAATGTTACCTCAATAAAAATGTTAAAAATAAAAAAATAAATACCTGCTTGTGAAAACTTGTTATTGGACCAATCCTTGGTTTATTTGTATAGATTTTGACAAGCCTTATATCAGTAACTCATGAAGTCAGCATTTATTCAGATTTGATCAGATTTGCTTATCATATTACTCTGATATTGGACTCTAATTCTACCCCCTAAAAGTGTTTTATTCTTTTTGCATAGGGATTTATTTACATTGTATCCCTATTCTAGAACCAATGTGTTTGTTATGATCTTCTCCTTAACTTACTCTCATTATTTACCTCCCCCACCAAATATGGCATTAATTCTATATCCGGGTGTTGTGGTTGGGTCACTATATCTCCTAGAGGATCGCTCAAATTCTAACTCCTGCCATTCAGATGAGTTCACATGCTATCACAATGATTTCATGATTTATATATCTGCCGAAGTTTCCAGGTTCCCCCTGTACTTTATCTTCTCCTTGACGGCTCCTCTCGGAAGGCCTCTATTACTTTGTGCTGCCCAGCTTTCTTGATAGTCTTCTTACCAGAAGAATCGTGCCTACTGTTCACTGCTGAGGCTTTTCTGTATTGAATCACTGTAACCTTTGTGGGTCAGTATTCCTGATCTAATCTAGATTAAAAAGAGGAGTGAATTAAGCTCATTACAATTTTTCATTTTTCAGTGGGACTAAAATATACAAGGAGCATAGAGAAATAATGAGAAACAACTGAAGGAGAAAAGTTTCTGGGTACTGTGGGAGGAAAATAGGAGAAAAATGGATATTCAATATGAAACTGAAAGGGCTATTAATGACGTGCATAAAAAAAGTTGCTTGTGAATTTTATTACTTGGACAAAGAGAAAGACTGACAAAATAAAAGTCTTCCAGTTACTATTTTCTAAAAGGCAGATATTCAGGACGGTGGTTTTCTAATCTCCTATGTGAACGTAAGTTATGGTCGTATTACAAAGGCCACGGTTTTAGCACCACTTATAAATTCTTCTGGATATCACATTTAAGAAGGAATCATTAATTTGTCCTTGTAAGTCTACCAGGATTGCATGCACTGTATAACTATGTTGACCTGGCAATGGGAATAGAGTAAGTCACACTCAGGTACCCCTTATTCCAAATCCATTGATATTTTTCTCACTAAATCCCACTTCTTAATGTAGGGCTTGGAGGCACAGCATATATTATAGTACTTGCAAGATGAGAGAAAGAATAAAGGTACTATTCAGATACATTCCAGTTTTAAATTTCATAAGACAAACACCTTTAGTACAGTTTTGTTTCAATATCTCAATTCACTTATTATTCAATTGACTATGCAATGCTATGAAATAGAAAAAAAATAAGTTAATATCGTCTACTGATCTGGTTTCCCCACTGGAGACCAGCTTTCTTACTAATTCAGTCATCTTCCTTTTACCAGATAAATTTGTGCAGCCTCTCAGTCTTTTACACTAATTGAAAAAATGCTGATTTTGTGCACTGATGGGCTACAAAACTTCACTGGAGATTTTCTGTGATCGTAAGTACATTTGATCATTTTAAATACAGCTCAGGGACTAGACAGCAGAGAGACTAATTCATCTCTGTTTCGAAGGTCTGTTCCCAGAAGAAATAGGCATTTTCTAATTCTGCTCATTACTTCTGAGAGAAAGAATTTTAAGTATTATATCGGAGTTCTAATGAGGAAAAATTCACTTAAATAATGAAATCTAAAATCTGTAGGTGATTTTTGGATATCACAATTAGAATAGGCATAGATATTCAGTGAATAGAATTACTAATGGTCTTTAAAGTTATCCTATTTTTATTTAAATTAGATGCCAAAATTAATTTTTAAGAGTGTGCATTTCATGCCTTCATATCCCACCAACCTATGGGTATGAATGATGCTAGCTTGATGTTAACATCGATAGCAGATTTTCTTGTCTTCAGAGCTGCTGTATAGGCTGCAGATTCTTGTCCTCTTTGCCACATAAGGAGCCCCATTGTCACTAAGGACATTAAGGATTTTCTGACACTCTTAAAGCAAGTAATGCTTAACAAATTTTGCCCCAAAATACAAGCATAGGTTGGGAATAGCAGCTTTTCTTCAAATACTGTATTTCCTTGTATCCTGAAGCATTATTATTATTTTCATTAAACAATGTCTATGTGGCAGACTTTACATTTTAGATGCTTGTGGCTTAATGATGAATAAGAAAATAAAGGAAGGACTGTTCTCATGAAGTATACATCTGTGAAGATGATGAGAGATAAATAATAAAGAAGGAAACATAAAATGAAATAAAAAGGGAAATATAAATTGAGCAATAAAGAAGGAAACATAAATAAGGAAATTGTAAATGAGATAAGTGAAGAGGTGGATGCGGTAAAGAGTGACAGGAGTAAATGCTTCTTTACATAGAAGGAGCAGGGAAGGCCTTCCTGAGAAAATGACATGACCTGAAACCTAAGGAATGAAGAGGAGCTAGCCACAAAAAACAAAACAAAAAGCAATTAGGCAAGCAAATAAGGAAATTAGAGAAGTGGCTAGGGTAGAAGGAACAACTAATGCAAATCCTTTGAAGAGTGAATAAATGGGTTGAGTTAAAACAAACAAAAAACATAAAGGGGATGATTGAACTGTAACCACAACGTTGGAAACACTCAAGAAAATGGCTAAATATGGGATCTACTACCATGACTCCCTGCCAAAGTGTCTTTTCTCTAAGTTTACAAAAAACCAACAAACTTCTGCTTTCTTACCCTTGCAGCACATTTAGGCTTGTCCAAAATGTCCACTGAGACATTGGGTCCATGATTCATTAAACAATACAAACATTTAACTTCAGTAAAATTTTATTTACATTATTTTTATTGTAATTCATGATGAATCATGGATTTCACATTTATTCTTGTCTTTCCTGGTCATGATGTTTGCAGGGTTACTCCTAAGACGATGAGCAATTGCTCTCAAGTATATATTGACCTGATTATGGGCTTTAGATTTGTTGTATCTGTTAACAATTTCAATTATATGAATTTAATTTTGTTAGTATTGTTGTGAAGTTGGTGGCTGTATTTGAATGTGACCACCAAGAACCTGAGTGATAACTTGTTCATTGTTTTTGTTATCTATCTTTTAACATTTCAATAAATCTCCAAATTGAGGGATGACGCACTACCGTCAGCTTTTGAATGACCTTACATTGCATTGTTCATCCTGTGATCACAGAATTGAACATACTGATGTATAAACATTCCAAGTTTCTCATGGAAATCTTGGGGCTTCTGGTCTTCTGCCTTTACCATGCCTTCCACGGACATACATTCTCTCACTTTAAACCATTGCTCATCACATTTTCTTCTGCATTCTCCACAATGTATTCAAAAGTTTCATTTACGTCTTCCAAACAAACAAATGGAAGTTCAAACAATGTGGATGAACTCTAGCAGGTATTAATTTCGGTTGTCGTATACTCATGTGGAAGATCCAAAGAAGATATTTTTCACTACAGTGGTTGTGAAAAGTGAAACAAGCTTCCTTTTACTTGTGCATTTGGTATGTGTAGTCAAATTCACATTCATATTTACGATCTTGAAATCCATCATACATAATGAAGCGTTAATGTCAAAATATATTTCCTGTGCAAATACAAGTAGTTTCTCATATATATATATCTGTAAGTGTCTTCTTGCCTTTTCAATGTTACTGCATAAATCAATGGCATAGTATAACCCAATGCTACACCATGCAAAGTAAATAACTGAGTGAACTATGTTGGTGCTGTCTTAAAGCTACCATCACTGAAAAAGGTGATATTGGCGCTTAAATATTGAATACCATCATAAGTTGTGAAAATAAGAATTCTTTCATCATCTTGAGTGCTGGAATCATGCACAAAAAATGGTTCTGCATGTCTTGTCACTTTATACTCCTCTTGAATTTCAATTCCATTCAATGAAGTTAGGTTTGGAGGTCAATGTCTGTTCTCAATTCTATTTAATTGCCTCTTTAATGAGTTTCTTTCTGGTACCATTACCAGGACCTCTTCATCATGAATATCATGGAGAGCTCTTTGAAATACTTGCACTGGTGTTGCATTTGGTGCTTCTTCTCCCTGTCATTTCACCCTATTCAGTGTTTTCTTCACTTACCCTTCAACAACAACTTTGTGCTAACATTTTCCTGTCCCATATGAAAGATTGTAATGTTATCCAAATCCTGACTAGTTGGACATCAGGCTGTGCAGATTCTCCCCTTTCACAGCACCAGTAGGTTTTACACCTATCTCTGTTAAAGGAATGAAAATGGTAGCAAAAACTATTATAATGTAGTATTGGCTTTCCTTTTTGACAGTATACTATTTCTGCTATATTCCTCTGAGAAATGTCAAATGTAGATATATTGCCAAGCAACAGACGAAGGTTTTTGTTTCTTTTCTTTTGTAGCTTTCTGACCAATGGTCACTGGTTTGCTGGTAGGTGAAACCTTACTAACGTCTTATGGATTCACAGCCCCTGTGGCCAGGCTGGAGCAGCCAGTAGGTAGGCACCAGCTGAAGGCATGGTGGTCCATGCTGACTGACACATAAATGTGGAGGTCACACCCACTGAAACCTCTCCAAATAGCATCAGAGGCTTCTTGTGGTCTACCACAATCAAACCTTTATAGGACATTAATTCAAGGGAAACTCGTCCATTAATCCTGGGTGATGCGGTAGTTGTAGGGAGGTTAATTAGAAGCCTGATATCCCCCTCATGCTGGCTATTACACCCAACTGCTATGTGATAGGAGAACCATGCCCATTCTCACTCTTCCTGGCTAGACGTTCTGCAAAGTGTTTACCTTAACGTGTTCATAGGCCATTTTACATAGCAGCTTGACTAACCTCCTCCTTTCAAATTCTATCCTTATTGAATGACCCAGCTATATTTAATCAAATTCCCAGTGACATTAAGGCACTATACATCACGAGATCCTATCCTTGACTTGTCATCCTCTGTGCATTTCTCTAACTGTAGGACTCTTCTTTGGAACACATAGCTAATATAAATCCTGCTCTTCTGCAAATTTCAAACCCAGACCTATCTACTTAATACCATGTGCCATTACCAACTAGGTTACCAAGCCAAGAAGTGTTATTATTGGCAATATAGCCACAACACAATTCGTGGACAAATAAAGCATGATAGCACTTTTTATGTATTAATCCTATAAACCATATGTATAAGTAAACATTATGGGCTGTTTGAACCCAGGGATGCTTTCTATGTGTGAATATTTTTGACAGAACCAAGTATCAAGGACCATTTGACATGCAACAAATGTACTCACAGACATTTTTGATAGGACCAAATTTCAAGGACCTTTTGGTGTGGACCAAAGTTCTCAACTGACATTTTCGACAGGACCAAATTTCAAGGGCCTTTCAGCATGGACCAAATGTCTCTATGGATGTTTTGGACAGGACTAAATATCTGCTAATCTTTTCTGAAGCCTTTTAAAAGTACAATCTTGGGGCTGTCCCAGTGGCATGGTGGTTAAGTTCACGTGTTCCACTTTGAAGGCGCGGTGTTTTCAGATTCTGATCCTCGGGCACAGACCTAGCCCTGCTCGTCAAGCCATGCTGTTGTGCCATCCCACATAAGATAGAGGAAGATTGGCACAGATATTAGCTCAGTTACAATCTTCCTCAAGCAAAAAGAGGAAGATTGGCAACAGACGTTAGCTCAGGGCCAATCTCCCTCACACAAAAAATAAATAAAATAAAATAAAATAATAAAAATAAAAAGAGAATCTCACATGGTGTATAAGAATCTTTCAATGCCCCATTAGAAGATAGAAACCAGTGCAAATAATTCAAGAGAGTATAACAAAAGGATGATTTTCAGACATGCGGGAAGAATTAAGGCACTCGATAAAGGATGCTCAGGCAACCAGATTAGCAGTAGTTAAAAGTTGTTATCACCCGTAAGACTGAAGAGGTAAAATCAGGAAATCATACTCTTGAAATCCAGGGAGATGTGGAACCACTGAGAAGTGGTCAACAGAAAAATTAGTTAGCCCAAGAGAAATTCACCTACTGCGTAAACATGGCCCAGAGCAGAGATAAAGAGGGAAGAACTATCCCAATCTCTTTGAAGTATCCCAATCTCTTTGTCTCTCACCTTCCCACCTCCTATCAGCATCTCCCATTGAGTGAACACAACAGCACACCAGCTAACATAGGAACGCAAGAAATGGAATGTCTTGGATTAAGCCTCTGGGGCATTGAATAGTCAAGGAAGAACTGAGAATGCATCTGAGGTGTGGAAAGTGCTAATTGAAAAGAACAAGCACAGCATGCAGATGGATACTTGTGAGTAAGGTAGAGAAAGATATGTCCTAAAAAAGCAGTGTCTGAGAACCAACTTCAGACAAGCAAATTTTCCTTTTACATATCAATAAAAGTAAACAAAAAGAGGCCAAATAATTTTCCTTGGTTTGGAAATATGTAGGGGAAATACATCCTTCTAAAACTTAAAACTATAAAACCACTTTATTGATTGATATTTGCCATTTGTTTAAATCCAGCCCCAAGAGAGAATTTGCAGCATTGTTAATAAACGAATTAGGGAGAATTTTGTTTTCCTTTGGGAAAAAATCATTAGGTGGATAACAAAAAAAGCTTGTGGCAACCATACATGAAGTTTATTTGGTGAGTGATTAATGGTTATTATTTGGAGAATGAGTGAAAATCTGTAACTGTGATGACCTGAGCACTCCTAGGGCAAAATATGCCTCCATCTGATTAATTTAATCAGAATATTACAGCTTAATAATAAAAGTCACTAAGTCTATTCTCCCTCTCTGGTTTCAATAAATAGATTTCTCATTTGTTAATCCAGTTTTGCTTCAGGTTCCTACTAAGATACTGAAATAGAATGCACTGTGGCTCATTCCGCCAAGTCCTGAAGAACTACAGGAATGTTGGTGGTGGCGATCAAGATAAGTAGGAAGTAGTGATGGGAGAGTGCTTTCTAACTAGTATAAGTAGACTGGTAGTACTAAACTTGAGCAGGAGGCTTCTGGCCTAGTTGTGGAAGAAAAAACTATGAAAAGTGCTGGTCCTGTTCCATTCTTGCTTCTCTGCCATCTTTACTTGGGACAATCGATGTTGTCTTCTATACCTGTAGATGTTCTAACTAATGATGCAGGTGACCTAATATGTAAAATCAGGGAAGTGCAAAAGGTCTTCAAAGATGAACAATTGAGAAGAACAAGGAGGGGTTGTGACTTGCCAAACACAGTGATTTCCATACCCTTCCCTCTCTAGACTACCAGGGTAGATGGACTAAAATCTATGGATTGAGGCTCTCACTGAATATAAGTAGAAAGCTTCACAAAATTTGTGAAATAACCATCTTCAGAAATTGGACAAAGGTGGTGTAGAACTGTGCTCCCTGACAGATGGAAAATAAATGAGCGAACCTCAAGATGACATTATCTTTCTTTTTGGAAGAATTTCCAGACCAAAGAGCAAAGAAAGAATTGATAAGCTGGACTTCACTAAAACTAAAAACCTCTGTTCTGTGAAAGACAATATCAAGAAAAATGAGAAAGCAAGTCACAGACTAGGAGAAAACATTTGTAAAAGTCACAGCTGGTAAAGGATGGTTATAAAAAATATACAAAAATCTCTTAAAAACTCAACAGTAAGAAAACAACATAATTACATAAAACTCGAAAGCTTCTGCACAGGAAAAGAAACAATTAACCAAATGAAAAGACAACTTGCAGAATGAGAGAGTATTTATGCAAACCATATATGAAATAAGAGGTTAATATCCAAAATATATAAAAAACTGATATAACTTAATAACAAAAAACAAATAATATAATTTAAAAAATAGAAGAACTAAGTAGACATTTTTCCAAAGAAGACAGCAAAATGGCCGACAGGCACATGCAAAGATGCTCAGAATCACAACTTATCAGGGAAATGCACATCAAAACCACAAGATATCACCTCACAACATTAGAATGGCTATCATCAAGAAGACAAAAGACGACAGGTGCTGGTGAGGATGAGGGGTAAAGGGAACCCTTATACACTGTTGATGGGCATGTAAATTTGTCCAACCACTATGGGAAAAAGTATAAAGTTTCCTCAAAAAATTAAAAATAGAATTATCATATCGTCCAGCAATTCCACTATTGATTATATACTCAAAGGGTATGAAAACAGTATTTTGAAGAGATATATGCACTCCCAAGTTTATTACAGCATCATTCACAATAGCCAAGATATGGAAACAACCTAAATGCCCATCAATGGATGAATGAATAAAAAAGATGTGAGATAAAATATATATATATATATATATATACACACATACATATTCACATATATATATATATACACACACACACATAATGAAACATTATTCAGCCATGAGAAAGGAGGATATCCTGTCATTGTGACAACATGGATGGACCTTGAGCACATTATGCTAAGTGAGGTAAGTCAGACACACACAGACAAGTAATGTATAACATCACTTATATGTGGAATCTAAAAAAGTCAAACTCATAAAAAACAGAGAGTAAAATGGTGGTTACCAGAGGATGGGTGGTGGGGTGATAAGACTGATGTTGTTTAAGGGTACTACCTTGCAACAAGTGGCAAATAAACCATAGTGATCTAATGCATAGTGAAATTAACGGTATCATACTATACTAAACAATATCATACCATACGATATCATACTAAACGATATCATACTATAATTATGTAATATGATAAATATGGCTACAACAGCAATCATATTACAATGTATCAAAGTAACACATCGTACCCCTTACATTTATACAATGTTATATGTAAAATATATTCAATTAAAAAAAGGGATAAAGACCTTAATGGAGACCCCACCAAAGAAGATATACAGTTGGCAAATAAGCACGTGAAAAGATGCACCACATCATATGGGAAATGCAAATTCAAACAACAATGAGATACCACTACACAGCTATTAGAATGGCTAATAGCTATTAGAATAGCTATTAGAATCAGAAATACTGACCACACTTAATGCTGGCAAGGATGTGGAGCAAAAGGAACTCTCATTCACTGCTGGTGGAAATGCAAAATGGTCAGCCACTTTGGAAAACAGTTTGATAGTTTCTTACAAAACTGAACACACTCTTGCCAAATGATCCAGCAATCACACTCCTTGATATTGACCTAAAGAAGCTTAAAATATATGGTCATAGAAAAACCTGTACATGGATGCTTAGAGCATTTGGAAGCAATCAAGATGTCCTTCAGTAGGTAAATGGATAAATAAACTGTGGTACATCCAGACAATGGAATATTATTTAGTGATAGAAAGAAATGAGCTATAAAGCCATGAAAAGACAGAGGAACTTTACATGCATATTACTAAGTGACCAAACCCAATCTGAAAGACTGTATACTGTATGATTTCAACTCCATAGAACTCTGGAAAAAAGCAAAACTACACAGACAGTAAAAAGATCATTGGTTGCCTGGGGTTGATTGAGGAGAAGGGATGAATAGATGGAGCACAGAGGATCTTTAGGGCAGTGAAGCTATTCTGTAAGATACTGTAATGGTGGCTCCATGTCACCATAAATTTGTATAAACTGATAGAATATACAACACTGAGAGTGAACCATAACGTAAACTATGGACCTTGGGTGATTATGATATGTCAATCTAGGTTTATCAATTGTAACAATGTACCACCCTTGTGAGGGATGTTGATCATAGGGGAGGCCATGTATGTGCCAGAGCAGAGAGTATAAGGGAAATCTCTCTACTTCCCTCTCAATTTTGCTGAACCTTAGACTGCCCTAAAGAATATAAAACCTTAATAAAAGCACAAAATCTAATAATATTTGCCCTTCTATGTTTCAGGCTTGCTTGGGACATGGATCCCTTTCTTCTTTATGATTTATCCCTTGGAATGGGAATGTCTGTCCTATGCCTCTTGCACCGTTGTATTTTGGAAGCACATAACTCCTTGTCTGATTTCACAGGTTCACAGCTCAAAATGAGTCATACTTCAAGTCTCACCCAAACCTAATTTAGATGATATTTATATGAAAGTTTGGACTAGGACTTGATGATAGAATGAGATAAGACTTTTGGGAAAGGTTGAATGTATTTTTGATGTGAGAGGAACATACATTTTGGGGAGTTAAAGGGTGGAATGTTGTGGGCTGAATTGTGCTCCCCTCCAGTAATTCACATATTGAAGTCCTGATCCACAGTATCTCAGAATATAACTGTTTCTGGAGATAGACTCTTTTCATAGGTGATTAAGTTAAAGTGAGTTCACTGAGTTGGACCATAATCCAATATAACTGGTGTCCTTACAAGAGGAAGAAATTTAGATACAGACATGAACAAAGTAAAGACAACATGAGGACACAGGAAGAACATTACCATTTACAAGCCAAGGAGAGAGGCCTAGAATGATCTTTCCCTCATGACTCTCAGGAGGAAACAACTGTTGACATCTTGATCTCAGACTTCTGGCTTCCAGAATTGTAAGACATTGTTTAAGCCCTCCAGTCTGTGGTACTTTATAGCAGCTCTAACAAACTAATACAAATCCCAAGAGTTTTAATCAAGAAGGTATGAAGAAGTAGACAGCTGTCACTCAAAAAGCAAAGAGTGAGAGGTGCATGAGACAAAATTGTAATGTTTTTATCTTCATGCTTTTCCTTTTTATTTTTCCGTCTCTTTGGTTAAGGCTTCCAGAATAATTGATGAATTTTATTGCTCAGTTGTGAAATTGATGACATCCCTATTTCAACATTGTTTTTTCATTCTGTTATTCTTTTGTATGAGTACAATCCTTGGCTATTGTTTGTTCATGATTTGTCTACACCACACAACTTAACCAACCAATTGTTGGGATTTTACTTCTTGAGGGGCAACTCAGCTTATTTTGATATCATTTTCTCATAAGAAATCATTTACTTATCTGAGTAGTTGAAATTAACCACAAAGTGACTTTTTATATGACATTCATATCCACAGGTCAGACAATCAAAAAAGTAAAATCCTTGTATCTACTCTACAGGTTATTGGATTAGGGATGGGGTCACTTCTCTTGGTGTAACTTTATCACTCTTGGTTCTCTGTTTGGAAATCAACAGCAAACTGTAATCATAATCTTTCTCTTAATATTTATCTGTATTATATTACTCAAATGTGCCTTCTCCAGAACCTTTATTGTTATATAGTCACTGTCCTATCAATGATGCAATTAATTGTCTTCCAAAGAACAGAAAATCTGACACTTACAAAGGTTGGAACAGTATTGTCAAAAACTCCACACATGATGCTGACATATCAGACAATGATACAGAACTACATCGATCATATTCTGTGATGGAAATGATCTATCACTCAGCTTAGTCTAAAGAATGACCAAAAGGGGACTGAAAAGTTCAACCAACTTACTAAACTAAATTTTTGTGCCAATCATATTTTCTGTCTGTGCTAGACAATTCTGGGACCAAATAAACTTTCCTGCTTCTGTGCTAAACAATACTTGTAGCCAATGAAATAACTGAGCTTCTCATTCCTGGCAATATTTGTCCCTGGAAGTTTGGACTATGAGAAAACTAACTTAGTTTATTTTCCCAAATGCATATGTTGTTTAGTAAAGCTTTTCCACCAGTTCAAAGTTATTTTGTCATAAACTCTGCTTAGTTCCATCCAGTCCTCTATCTAGGATGATATGTTTTAAAAATCACTGAGCCTAGGTCATAAAATCCTGTAAGTATTGTGTCATAAATTCCGATAAAAAGAGAAAACTATTGTTTTCTCCATGTGGTCTTCCCCTCGAAGATAGTAAGTCCAGTAAACTCAGCTTTGCTTGATCAACCAGTCAAGGGTTTGGGCCAATATATTTTAGAACAATAAAGAATTTTGAAGGATTTTAAGCAGGATTATTCTATTCCAATCTGCATTAAGAAAAGATTACTCTGAGTGATATGTGCAGAGGCCAATGAATAGGCTTATGTTTCTAAACTTTTATTCTAATAACATTTAACGTCTCATCATTATTTTTCATGTAGACTTTCTTACATTTAAAGAATACATTTTCAGAGAGTATTTCTGGACTTGCTTGATATTTTATATATCAGTAAAAATCAAGGAATTCATTATATAACCAGATCAATAGTAAGCTTTTTGTGAAGTTGCTGTGCGATAACATTGAGATTCAGGGCTATTAGCTCTGAGGGCCAGATCCCAATTTCTAATGAGTGCAAGTAGGAATTGCCTACGTCAAAAGCCCTAGAGAAATCAGTCAGACTGTTTTCCATCTCTTAGTAACGATGTCAGGGTCAGTCAAACCAGTCACCCAGTTTTAAAAATAAAAGACTGACGTGAAAAATAATTAAATTACTTAATGGAAAAATGCTCCTTCTTATTGCTCGATTAATGATTTTATATAATTCACTAGTCAAGAGTTCTCATTAAATTCACACTCATTTCAATGTATATGCAATTTATCCTGCATTCAGGAGCATTCTAAGTCCATTCTTACACGCTGAACTATGATTCTAACACTAACCAGCTTGTATTTATGCTTAGAACTTGTCATTAGTGGGAACACTTCTCCTACAATTGTCCAGCCCCTAAGGCTATTGATCTGGTGAGAAACCTCAGTGCATTTCTCCATCTATTTTCACCATCTATTTTCAACTGATGTGCTGGATCTGACCTTTGCTTTGCTCTGTAATTTTGTTTCTCTGTGGATTCTTATAACGAGTATGTCTATGACAATAAATCTCTCCTTGAATGTAGTTCTTGAATTAAACTTATAATTTATAATAAGAGTAGCTTGTTTACCACAGCTTATTTTTGATACTTCCAAATGATTGTCTTAATATTCTTAATCACTAACAAGTTTTATTTATTTAAAAGTTCATGCATAATCACATATTATTTAAAGCATTTGTGATTTATTTTTATGTGTGTACGTGAAACTTTGAACTTGAAAGCTATGGAAATGTGTAAATCATGATAAAAATACTAGGTGTTTTATTACCAATTTCACTACAACATGCGTTTCCATTCTTCAGATAAATTGCATTGTATAACGTAAATTCTTTTGAAGAAATTCCCTCTTGAATCTTGAATGATCGAGTGGATGTATTTCTATAGCTATGAATGAACCTATACTTCATTTCTAGGTTATTGTGCTACTCAGGTGATTTCTAAAGGCTCCCTTTCCCTTGCCCCTAAATCAACCTATTTTCTGGCCCAATCTTAAGCTGTTAAAATTCCATTCACACCCATTTCCAAAACTATGGGATTTTGTAATGCTCAAATTCACTGAAAATTCTGCTTCTAATGTATTATTTGAAGATAATTTTGAGTCAACTTTAGATATGTGTGTAGACTTTATATGAGGGATGTTTCTCCAGCTTTTCAAACAGCCTTAGAAAGATTAATTAAAACCTGAGTGATACGCAGGCAGAGTGTTTCTAATAGGCAAAATTGATATCTGAACTCACTTAAACCTTGAGATATACACTTCAGGGGAAGGTGGTAAACCTAATTTAGCTCAACAGCACAACTTTGATTTTCATTGTTAGAGCCACAAAAAATCTGGTGTAGTGCAGACTCTGGTGTCTACATCAAGGAAAAAATTGAGCATTGAGCCTTTTGATTCAAATTATATGGGATAATTTGGGGGAGAGAGTAAGGGAGAAATGTTGACGGTCACCAGAGAGAGATATAGTGACCTCTGATAAGATTACTTTAGTAAAACAGGAAATATGTTTAGAAACTTTAGACATCATGCAGCAAATGCATCTGGTTCCTCTCTACCTATCCCATCTTTAAAAGCTATGCAAAGCCATGCGACTTAATTTGACCAATGAAATGTCAGAGTAAAGCAGAAGCTTAAGAGCCTATGCTAAGCATCAATCCTCCTTTCCTTGCATTTACAATCCTGGAAGCATGTGTCAAGACAGAACCTCAGTCTGCATCCCTGCAGTATTTGTGCACTTCGAATGGTAGATCCACATCTGTGTGTTTTTAAGCCGTTGAGATTTGTGGCTATTTTATTGCTGCAGTCTAGTTCAGCCCATCCTTACAATACAAATGTTTGTTAAGTTCCATTCATTTTTGTGATGATCTGTAAAACTATCTTAGAATGTTTACTTGATTTGACAAATCAATTGAGTATCCAAAGAGTAGAATCCTGTCTCTATTATATCTCTCCTTTGATCATTGTTAGGTTTTTAGAAAAAGTTATTAGTTTTCAGATTTCTGGATTTCCTTTTACGTTTTAGACAACTGAAATCTAGCTTGTACTACAACTTCCAAAATGAAACTTGAACTAAGCTGCTTAATAGGCTTCCTACTGACAAAAGTAATCAATATTTTTCAGACCTCATCTTACTCCTGTTTTCTCCAGTTTTTGATTGTTCCTCTTTAGACTCCCTCTTCTTTGGTTTCCAGGGCATAATTTATCTTTGGCTCATCCCCTACCTCCTTGGGCCCTCATCCTCAATTTCTTGATGGTTTTCCTCTCCTGGCCAATTTTCTAAATGCTAATATTTCTCAGGATTTCATCTCTAGCAGTCTTTCTTTCATCAAACATCACTTTTAGGCATCCTTACTCACTCCATGGTCTTCAACCTTCCCCTAAAGACTGTTACCTCAGCTTTCATGTTTTCTATAAGCTTCAGATTAGAATTTCTCACCACCTCAAGAATATCCTTTATGTTCTGAGACAACTTGCTTTGATCACAACTCCTTTTGTCCCCCTTTATTCATACAACCACTGAAGCCCCAAATTTGGGTTTAATTCTATGTTCTATCTTCTGTTCACTGTTCCCTAGCTGTTCCCTATTTCCTCCTATATCCCACAGTTCACAAAGACATTATCATTTCTACTTGCCTAATAGGTCTTGAATCTGTTCCCTCCTCATGATCATAATTGCTTTGCATTTATGTAGGACTTTATCCATTATTTTGGAATACTGTGTTTACTTCCACACTGGATTAATACATCAGGTTTCATCATTCTGTGCCTTCCTCCATGAGGCAGAAAATAGTTCTGTAATTAAAACTTGATTATCTCTTTCTTACTTACGCCATTCCCATGACTCCTCAAATTCTTAAACTTTTTCTTGAATCGATATCTTACAGAGACATATAAACAAAATGCATAAAGAAATAAATGAATTTATTTGCTGATAAGGACACAGAGTCTTTGTCTATGACCTCTTATTCCAACTCCATTCCTGCCATACACCAGAAATGACTCACGTGGAATCCTCAGGGCTCCTGGAAATGAAATTTTGAAACAAATACTAAAAACAATACTAACACTAACACCGATAACAATACTACATAAAGCACAAATTAGATGGCATGTTACTCTTCATGAGCCTGTTTTATTTTATCACCTTGTCTTTACGACACAGCACATATGGCACTTATTTTTAGTTTCATTTGTTATTTTGTCAGCCTGAAGCACTTTTCCTCGTGGTCTTCCTGGTTTACTTTTACTAGAATCAATCAAAATTAGTTGAAAGCTTTTCTCTTGGACCTGCACTGGAGGTTGTTGTATATACATCCCCTCTCCTTCCCATTATTCTTTCCATGTGGTTATTTTTAAAGAGATGGATCAAAATCTTAGTTCAATATCAAAGGCTGCTCTATTTAAAGACTTCCCTCAAAATTTGAAGTTGGAGGAATTTTTGTAGTTCTTTAGAGCAAAAAAGTGTATCTTCTTTTTCTTTAAGATTAAAAACTCTTGAGCTGTTAGTTTTTCATCATTTACTGGGAAACATTCTGTAATAAAAAATAAATTAGCATACAGAATAAGGAATGATGGAAAGAGAATTGTGGAAGCACTTGAGTACTTGTTTTAGTGGTCCTTGGGGATTAGCTGCATCCTTGCCCTTCCCATGGATTGAGTGATCAATCTCTCTATCATGTAATCTGCTCCATTATCCCTAAAATAAATACCCTTTTTGTATTAGGTAATTTGAATTCAGTTTCTGTCACTTACATCTAAAAAATTTTCACTTCTACACACATAAACACAAAAAGTGGTAATACATTTCAGAAAGTGAAAAATTTCCCTAGATGCTACTCAAAGATCCCAACTTGAGCAACTATGGGAGACAAAGTTCGTCTGTCTTTCCTCTGTGTCCCCATAGCTCTTCATTCAGAGGACATCTGTAGTTCAATCACACTACTTTAACTTGGTTTACAGTTTGTTACCACTCTCCCCCATACTCTGATCTTTAATTGGAAGGAATGGTATTGTCTTCATCTTTGTTTCTCTAATTCCCTTTATTTTATGATTATTATTTAATGTTTGAATGTAGAATACAGTAGAGCAAATTTAACTTGTGTGATAATCTGAAGATTATTCTAGACGTTTGAAAGTTAAAGAGAACATTAGAGATCAGGTAATTTTGTACCCTAACCTATGTAAATATCTATTCTTAGAGCCCATGGCAGGTGGTCATCCACCCCTGTTTAAATGTGGGATTGATTCATGAGATAGCTTGTTCTATCAATGGATAACACTAGTTGATGTAAATTGACCAACAATTTTACTGTCAATTTTTAATTTCCATAATCACAGAAAATACTCTAAGTGACTATATTTGTCAGGTAGGGCTGCCGTAATAAAAAATACCACAGATTGGGTGCCTTAAACAACAGAAATTAATTTCTCACAGTTCTGGAGGCTGAGGGTCCAAGACTCAGGTGTTGGCAGCGCTGGTTTCTTCTGATGTCTGCTTGGCTTTTAGATGGCTGCCTTCTCTCTGTGTCCTGACATGGTCTTTTCACATACATGCACACCCGTGGTGTCTCTTTCCTTTCTTAGAAAGACACCAATCATATTGGATTAGGACCTCACTCTTATGATGTCTTTCAACCTTAATTACCCCCTTAAAGGCCCTACTTCCAAATTTCTTTCACATTGGGGGTTGGGAGTTCAACATATGAATTTGGTGGGGGACACAATTCAGTCCATTACTTCCTGCTCACGTAGTTAGGAAGCCATATGGACATTTTAATTTTGAACAATGATACTGAAAAATTTCCATTTGGCTTATAAATTTCACATCGGTCTTTTTAATTCAATCTATTACTATTAGTGAACCCTTTCGTGTTCTGAATAATTAACAAATAGCTTGATTAATCAGAACTAGCGGCAAAATTGTTGTTTCCTTTATCACTTTTGTCATATTTCTTTCCCTTGTCTTTAGGAAGCACGATCCGTTTCCTACTGAAAGATATTAATTTCATGAAATAGAAGTAGAGTAAGGCAGGAGAGCAATTCTTCTGAAGAGTCATTTCAATTTTTATTAACAGAAAACTAGCCAGTGTACAAAGTACAACTGCTGAAATTTCCACTGAAATCATTTTGGTTATAAATTACACAGAGTGTTTGTTTGAAGTCAAATATGCATATTTCATTTATTCCAAATGACAGCGACCATATGCAGTTTTTCATCCACATAAATTATATTAGACATGAATACACTAGCATGGCCAATTTAATGGCATATGGTTAGGATCATATTTCTTTCATTGTTTAACTTAAATGTTTCTATCATAACTAAAATGAGTTTCATAATGAGTTTGAATACATCAGTAATGAAATCGACATTCATTTTATAGCAATTAAGTTAATGTTTATTGTATATATTTTTGAAAGTTCTTATTAGGATGAATATAAAACATTTAGGGCTAACTACTTTAATTAAATTGATAATTAAATTAATTTAATTAAATTGATTTTTTTTATCAATTAAAAAATTTTTTATAAATTTGTTTATCAATTTAATTGATAATCTACTTGATAATGCCTCATTGCTTATAATACCATGTCCCCACAATTTAATAACCACTCCTATTTCCTTATACCTTAGTAACAGTAGTAATTTTAAGAATTTGTTTTCAATTTTTCTAGATATTTTCCAGATACAGTATTTTCCAAGGAGTTGCCCACATTGCACACATTTAACAAAATAACTTTAAGATATTTGAATGATCTTCTTTATTATAGATTATACACATCTGGTGGCTTCAAAAAGTTTGGAAGTTGTTACACCAAAGAAAGAGCAATGTTGTGGTTATTTTACTAAGGCAAACATCCAAGCTACTTCTGAAAAATATTCTCACGTGTAGAGAAATTAGCTTAACTGAGAGAAGAAAAAAACAAACATTCATAAGGAAATTTGTACTGTGGAAACATCATGGTGAATAGACGCTAGCAAAATAAAATCAAACATGTGGATAAACTTATCTATCTTTTCTTATATAATTCTATAATTCCTTTTGATCACATAAACCTAAATATTTTCCTCTGAAGGGAATTCAAAAGTAATACTACCCTCAAACGTGTTTTCCTTCTTGATGATAATTTTTACTACAGAAACACAGAAATGAATCTATTGTTTGTGTAGCATAAATATTTTCATGCACTGTCCTCACGTTGTATGCTGATCAAGGGCCCAGTCCATTTAGCAAATACGTGTTCCAGGAAAGAGACTTTCCTTTCCCGATAAGAAATCTGTATGCAGTATTATAACGTTAAATTAATAAAAGATAAAATTAAATGAATATGATGAGTGACTGTTTGTAAGTGTGTTTCTTATAAATTTATAGGTATGTAATTTCTGTCAGTTTCCTTTCTTAAGTGTTAAGCTGGTTGGTGTTTATCACTAACATAGACATTTGTTCCTCAGGTACGAAAATTCATCAAGCAATTACATATTTTTATCTTAAATTCCATTTAGATTAAAAAATACATTTCCTCAAGTGAATTTAATCACTGTGTAGATTTTTGTTTTTATTATATGATAATCTAAGATATCCTGCAACATTTACTTTAAGGTAAATAGAATAACTTAGGTCAGTAGTTTGCCTGTAAGATACTAAGTTATATAATTTCTGAATATGTTCACACCTGATAGTTTAAGAACATTCGCAGGTTTTGAGGAGCGTCCAAAAATTTACATTAAAATACTATATAAATGCATATATGTGTGTATGTGTTGTATTATATATATAAACACACAATGTAAACAACAAGACTCATATAAAGAAGAAACAAAAATAAGTGTTCAGAATACTTTTCATTGCTCTGTCATTAAAATTCTTTTTGTAAAGGTTTATTCTTCCCCAACATTTTCCTGAATGTCTTAGGATGAACTGGGCCATAAAATGAGATTCTATATAAATGAGATTCTCATAATTCTAAATGAGAGTCTATATAAATGTGATTCTAAATGAGACTCCTCTTTTATGATCATAATTTGAGAAACAGCAATAGAATGTTTACCTAATTTAACTGATGTATTCAAATTTGTCCATAAGTACCTATGCAAAATCCAATCCAATAACAACTGTTTTAAATAAAATTAGCCTTTTTAATAAAAAAAGACTAGAATTAGTGAAAGAGTGAAAAAAGTTTATATTTTTGAAATGCATTATTTCTCCTTAGTTCAAGCACTGCTTTCTCTAATCAGAATCTCTTAGGAGTCAATAATATAATGCATAATAGTCATTAGTATCAGCCTGCATTTATATGTGCTGACACATTTTTCATGTCACTGGTAATCTGCTAGTATTTTGCAGCACAATGAAAACCTATTTGGTTAGAAAATTACAGAGGCATAGAAAAGTAGATTATCATCTTTCTGGGCAGCCTTTATTTATAAAGCAATTCCTTTAGCAGTATTTCTCATTTGATTAGTTTAATGTAGGAGTAGAAGTATAAATATTTAAGTACATTATGAAAACAAGATGGTAGGTAATTACTGGTAAGACTTTTATTTGTATGATTAACTTCTCCTAAAAGGCACTCATTAACAGAATAATTTTTGAATGATACAGAGAGACTCAGGTTAATATTACATGGTACTTTCTGCTTTACAAAGAGAAATCACATCAAAACAGTATTGCTGTATAAGGAAAATGTGCATTTGAAGTCAGTCAAGTTATCTTCCTTCATTAACCTGGAAACTCTGAGAGGAAAGAAAACAGTGTCTAGTTCATGAAATATGAGCAGTTTTGAAACACTGTGCAAATCAGAAACATAAGTATTTTTTGGAGGAAGATTGCATATTAATATTCATGTAACTAGGCACATAGTTATGTTGCATAGTTGTAACAAATAAGGATTTTTATTGTAGTTAGTATATATCATCTAATTTGCTCTTCGCAATGATTCTAGGAACATCTTCGGTCTTTTTGAACAAGAACTGTGAGAGAGAAAAGTATCAGAAGAATTACAGTTGCAGAGAGTTTTCTGATAGCTTGTCCAGTGGTCTTTTACTCATGCCACCATTAGAACTCCCACACCCTCCACAGAAAAGTGATAATAGCTTTACTTGGGCACAACACCAAGAAAAAATGTTGTAATGTGACCGAAAGTCAGAATTTCTGTAGTAAATCAAAATGAACCAGACTAGGGAGCCAGAAATGGCAAGCTTATTCCCTTTGCCATGTTAGTCTATTTTCTACGGGCACGATTTACAGATACAAAATACTTTTATTGCTTTTAAAACCAGGAAGATGAAATAGACATGCCTTTTGATCTTGGTAGAAAAGTATCCTCTAGAATTTCTTGCATTCTCTTCTTAAAACTCTATAATGTATAGCATAATCACCCTTTCTTATACAAGTGGGAAAATAATGATAGCGATGAAATGCCCGTCTTAACTTCATGTAAATAGTGTAACAAATTATCTCAATAGTTCCAGGACGGGGGAAAAACGGAGAATTGTAACCTGAATTTAGCTTTGACTTTGTATATGAAGACCAAACCTTCAGAAATTTTTCAAAGAGCTGGATTTCATTATTTTTAAATTGGATATTTCAATTAATAATTAACTTTACTGGTGTAGCAAGATGCAGCTCTCTTTTCTTGGAGGAGGCTCACAATACAGAATATAGGAAGAAAAGTTTCTTAAAAGAAAGAGTGAGAGAATAAGTGGCTGGCATCTGGAAGAAACAATGCAGTGACTGAACTCTCTGGGAACTTCCAATCCAGTTATATGAGGGGAATTTTCTCCTACTTTAAAGCACACATATTTAGAGTGGGAGAAAAAACAGAGGAAGACATAATTTGTCAGAGAGCAATCCAAAAGTACAGTTTGGAAAATACTGGATGGGGAAAACCTTCAAAAATAATTCCACATCAATTAAAAAGAAAACCCAAAAAACAATTGAGTATTGACATATTTCTGTGAACTTATCTATAAGTCAAATGATGTTATGAGAACTGAAAAAATAAAAGTTTTCAGGAAGATCCATGATAGAAACCAAAAAATCTGTCTTTTAATTTTTGCTTAAAACTTCTCTTAAAATCCATTTTCAGTAAAGAAGAATTGTCACAAAGGAGTAAAGTTGTAGAAATCCCAAACTACTGAATTCTCATCATATACAGTTTAATAAATTTGCAATATTATTAAATATGGCAAAACAGCACATGGCTTGATAAACCGCTCCTGACATATATTTAACTATTTAAAAACATGTTCCTAACAGAATATGCCAAGGTTACCACTGTTTAGTCAAACCAAGCCATGGAACAATATTTTCCATAATTAAATTATGTAGCTGATTAGCGCAGGTGAATGGTAACAGAGAAATTTATGTGGCCTGGCCATATTTATGGTTCCTCTTTTGTCTTTTTAATGCAAATTCTCCATGTTTTGTTATCACGTTGTAAAACTTAATTTGGGCTCATCTTACATTTTCTTGAATAGGTGTTTCCACACATCCCATGTAACAAGTTCATCAGAATGCAACTGTGATTTAAAATATCATAATCAGAGCCATATTTGAATATATTGAAATGGCATATACCTAAAATATTTTTGTATTGCTTTTAAAATTAGTTAAAATGCCATCTTTGGGGCTGACCTGATTGCATAGTGGTTAAGTTCACACACTCAGCTTTGATGGCCCAGGGTTCGAGGGTTCAGATCCAGAGTGTGGACCTACACACATCAAGCCATGCTGTGGTGGCATCTCACATAAAAAATAAAGGAAGATTGGCCCAGACATTAGCTCTGGGTCAATCTTCCTCACCCCCTCCCCATAAAAGATGCGATTATCATCTCTTTTAATGTTACTGTTTTTCATGGTAAAAGGTGGACCTATTTATTTCCATGATTATGCACATGCGTAAACATGTGAGAAATGAGTCTAAAATTAAAACTAACAACTGTCACATGCTCTTTCTCCATGCTTATTTCATAGGCATCTTTTCTTGCCCCTCCCCTTTCTTCTTTTTACATTTCTTGCAGTTAAGTCTACTAAGTGCCTTATTTATTATTTAAATTTGGAGAAACTGTCCTCATATTTGTGACTTTCTCTTTCAGTTTTTTTAAGTAATTATATTATACAATATTTTATAAACACACACAATATAGGTACATATATATGTATATACTTGTGAGGCTACCACTCAACCTAAGAACTAGAATATTACCAACGTCCCTGAAATTATCTGTGCACTCCTCTCTGATTTCCTCCATCATCGCCCTTCCCAAATTCAGTCATAAACACTATCCTGAAATTTTTAAAACTGTTTGTTTTCATTTATTAAATTATGTCTTACCATATTTATATACGACCAAAACATAGATTTAGTTGTGTTGTTTTGAATTTATATAAATGAAATCATTTTGTATGCACAGAGGCAGCTTTTTTCACTCAATATCGCATATATAAAATTTACCCACATTATTATTCATGCATTTTTGGTTCATTCATTTTCACCAATATATGATATTTCACTTTTTATTTCCAGTCTTCTCACATCGGCTATTTGGTTGTTTTCCGTAGTGGATTGAATAGTGTCCCGAAAATTCGTGTCCACTTGGAACCTCAGAATGTGACCTTATTTGCAAACAGGTTTTTGCACATGTAACTAGTTAAGGATCCTGAGGAAATTATCCAGATTTAGGGCAGACTCTAAATTCAATGACTATTATCCTTATAAGAAGAGGAGAGGATGCAGAGACAAGAGGAGACAAGGCATGTAAAGATGGAGGTAGAGACTGGAGTTAGGCTGCCACAGGCCAGAGAATGCCAAGAACCGCCAGGCACCGGAAGATGAAAAGGATTCTCCCTTAGAGCTTTTGGAGGGACCGTGGCCAGCCCACACTGTGATTTCAGACTTCTGACCTCCAGAACTGTGGCAGAATAAATATCTCTTGTTTTAAGGCCTCATTCTATCCACTATGTCTCTTTATCCCTATTTTGTATTGTCCACTTTTCTGAGTCTCTGGGCTTCATCCTGGTAACACCTGCAGGTTTGTCTTTCTGCTCAGCAGGTATTTCTAATTCTTTCCTCAGAGGTGTTTCATCTATTGGTGAACCCATTTATTGCTTTGTAAATTTCAATAATTTCACATATTGTTTATTTTCTTCAATATTCCATGCATTTTTATACTGTCTCTTTCTTGACATTTTTCTGATTCTATGTTTTATATCTTTAAGCCTTACATACAGGCATTTTATATTCCGCATCTAATAACTTGCACGTCTAAATTCCTTGGGGATCTGTGTCTGTTTCTTGTCTGTCCTAGCTCTCCAGGCTTGGTGTGTGTTACATAATTTGTGCACCGAAGGGCAAGGCTGGATTTCTAATTTTGTGTGAGGATCTTGTATAGATTTTAGTTTATCTCACCAGTCCATTCCCATACTCTTGTAGATTTTAGTGAGGATATTTAGTTATCTATTTCTTTATTTAGAGAAGGAATCTTGATAGCCCATTCTCTCTTTTTCTCTCTGTCCTTCTTTACTTATGTATGTATTTATTTGCTTGCAGAAGGAAACAAGAATACTTATTCCAACAAACTATCGGAATCCTAATTGTTGTTCTTCTATGTGATTGTCTTTTCTTAATTAGCTATAGGATTTTTATGTATATTTAATGTATATGTATCTTAAAAATATATCAATATCAATGTTAATATTGATAAAGATATATTTTACAGGTGTTCCTTCAATTTAGCCCAGTAGGTTCTCCAGACTTAGAAAACTCTGACTTATGAAAACATTAATTATAAATGATTTACATTTTTTTCATCGTTGAATTATTTTAATGGATTATGTCCCAGCTGGATATTAACATCTTGGTATATTGGTAAGATATGGTCATTTTTTCTTCTATACCCTTTTACCAGCCTTTCCCTATTTCCTCCATCCACAAGTCCTGGCAACCACTTTTGTACTATCAGCTTTTATGAGGTCCTTTTTTTTTTTTCAGATTACACATATAAGTGATACCATTCAGTATTTGTCTTTCTTTGTCTGTTTTGTTTCACGTAGCATAATGCCCTCCAAGTTCATCCATGTAGTGGCAAATGACAGGATTTCTTTCTTTTTTTAAGGCTGAAAAATATTCAATTGCAAGTGTACACCACATTTTCTTGATCCATTCATCCATCAACAGACATTTTGATGGTTTCAATACGTTGGCTATTGGGAATAATGCTGCTATAAACGTGGCAGTACAGATATCTCTTTGAGATAATGATTTTGTTTCCTTTGGGTATATACCCAGAGTGGGATAGGCTAGATCAACCTCTATACTCTTTTTCATAGTGGTTGCATCAGTTGACATTCCCACCAACAGTGCACAAGGATTTCCTTTTCTCCCAGTCCTTGTCAACACTTGTTATTTCTTGTATTTTTGATAATACGTATCCTAACAGTTGTGAGGTGATACCTCATTGTGGTTTTGAATTTCCCTAGTGATTAATGATATTGAGCTCCTTTTTGTCCACCTGCTGACCATTTGTATGTCTTCTTTGGAAAACGTCTATTTAGGTACTTTGCCCATTTTTAAATTGGGTTATTTGTTACCTTTCTATTGAGTTGCATGAGTTCCTTGCATATTTTGGATATCAAACCCTTATCAAATATGGGGTCTGCAAATATTTTCTCCCATTCCATATGCTGCCTTTTCATTTTGCTAATGGTTTCTTTTGCTGTGAAGAACCTTTTTAGTTTGATGTAGTTCCACTTATTGATTTTTACTTTGATGCCTTTCCTTTGGTGCCAATTCCAAAATATCATTGTGAAGAACAATGTCAAAGAGCTTACCCCTCTAAGCTTTCTTGAAGTAATTTGACAGTTTCAGTCTAAGGTTCAATTTTTAATCGATTTTGAGTTGATTTTTGTGTATGGTGTAAGATAGGTGTCCACTTTCATTCTTTTGCATGTGGCTGTCTAGTTTTTCCAATACCATTTATTGAAGAGACTATCCTTTCCCCATTGTAAATTTTGTATCCTTGGTCAAAAATTAATAAATTATATATGCTTAGGCCTATTTCTGTACTCTTTATTCTGTTGCATTGATCTATGTGTTTGTTTTTATGCCAATACCATACTGTTTTGATTTCCATAGACTTCTAAGATAGTTTGAAATCAGAAAGTGTGATGCATCCAGCTTTGTTCTTCTTTATTAAAATTGCTTTGGCTATTCATCTTTTGTGGTTCCACACAAAATTTAGGATAGGTTTTGTTTCTACTTCTGTGAAAAATGTCATTGGAGTTTTGATAAAGATTGCATTGAATCTCTAGAGTGCTTTGAATAGTATGGCTATTTTAAGATTAATTCTTCCAATCCATGAACGTGGAATATCTTTTTGTTTATTTGTGTCCTCTTTAATTTCTTTTATCTGTCTTCTAGTTTTTATTGTAAGGCTCTCTCACCTCCTTGTAAGTTTATTCTTAAGTGTTTTCTTGTTTTTGATACTATTATAAATGGGATTGTTTACTTAATCTTTCTTTCTGATAGTTTATTGTTGGTGTATAGAAACACAATTGATTTTTGTATATTGATTCTGTATCTTATAACTTGACTGAAATAACTTATGACTTCTAATATTTTCTTTTGGTGAAGTCTTCAGGGTTTCTATATATAATATGTCATCTGCAAATAAGACGATTCTGCTTTTTTCTTTTCCATTTGGATGATTTTTATTTCTTTTTCTTGCCTAATTGCTCTGCCAGGACTTCCAGTACTATGTTGATTAAAAGTGGTGAGAGTAGGCATTCTTTTCTTATCCCTAATCTTAAAGGAAAAGCTTTCCTCATTTCACCATGGAGTCTGACATTAGCTGTGTGTTTGTCATACATGGCCTTTATTAAGTTGAGGTATGTTCCCTTTATATGCACTTGTTGACGGTCTTATTATGAAAGATGTTGAATTTTGTCAAATGCTTTTCTGCATCATATGGTTTTTATCCTTCATTTCTTCTAATGTAGTGTGTCACATGGATTGATTTGCAGAAATTGAACTATATTTGCATCTCTAGAATAAATCCCACTTGATCATGGTATCCGTGTGTGTTTTTTTGTGTGTATGTTTTTAGAATTTTGTTTCCTAACATGTTCTTGAGGATTGTTGCAGCTATGTTCATCAGGAATATTGGCCTGTAATTTTCTTTTCTTATATACTGTCCTTGTCTGGCTTTGGTATCAGAGTAATGCTGGCCTCATAAAATGAAATTGGAAGAGTTCCCTCCTCTTCTATTTTTTAGAAGCATTTGAGAAGGATTGGTATTAATTCTCCTTTGAATGTTTGGTAGAATTCATCAGTGAAGCCATCTGGTCCTGGATTTTTATTTGTTGGGAGGTTTTTGATTACTGATTCAATCTCCTTACCAGTAATTAGTCTGTTCAGATTTTCTATTTCTGTATGATTGAGTTTTGTTAGGCTATGTATTTCTAAGAATTTTTCCATTTCTTCTAGGTTGTCCAATTTGTTGCATATAATTGTCCGTGTTAGTTTCTTCGGATCCTTGTATTTCTGTGGTATCAGTTGTAATATCTCCTGCTCCATTCATAAATTTATTTATATGAGTCCTCTTTTTTTCGCCCTTGGTAAGTCTAGCTAATGGTTTGTCTATTTTGTTTATTTTTCTTAAAAAAACAGCTTTTAGTTTCATTGATCTTTTCTGTTGTCTTTCTAGTCTCTATTTTATTTATATCCACTCTGATCTTTGTCATTTCTTTCCTTCTGCTAACTTTGGGCTTAGTTTATTCTTCTTTATATAGTTCCTTGAGGTGTTAAGTTAGGTTGTTTGAGATCCTTCTTTTTCTTAATCTTGGCATTTATCACTAGAAACTTCTCTCTTAGAAGTACTTTTGCTTCTTCTCATAAGAAAACATTGGATTTAAACTACACATTAGACCAGATGGACCAGCAGACATATACTGACTATTCCATCTAGCAGCAGCAGAATACGCATTCTTCTCAAGCATACGTGAAACATTCTCCAGGATAGATCATGTTGGACCACAAAACTGTCTTAATAAATTTGAGAAGATTTATATCATATCAAACTTCTTTTCTGACCTCAATGGTGTGAAACCTGAAATCAATTGCAAGAAGAATTCTGGAAAATTCACAAATATGTGGAGATTAAACAACATACTACTGAATAAACTAATGGGTCAAAGAAGAAAGCAAAAGAGAGATAAAAACATATCCTGAGACTTATGTTTCTCAGTCACTTCTACTCTTTTATAATCTCTAGGTATCATAGCTGTAAAATAACTGTCTTTTCATCTCCTGCATCTTTGTCAAGGTAAAGTGAAATGATTTCCTGCATTCTGAGCTGCAAATCAGAATTTACTTTTCAGTAGAAATAACTTTATGAATGATTGTTACCTCCATAGAATAACTAAATGAATTATGTCATATTTATAGTAATTTTATGGACAACCATGGGCACTTAGCCGCAATGTATAAAATCATTTTACAGCCTAAATATTTTCCAAACTATAAATTGCATTTTTGGAAACAGAGTAAATACATTTGTTAACAGAATTTGTTGAGCACTTATGAATGCAATAGATTTATTTATTATTATATATAGCTCTATTTATAATCTCTACTTTAATATGAAAATATAAAACAATGTTAATAGTTTTAGTTCTACTTAATTGTAGTAAGTTTTGGTTATATAAGAAACAAAAGGTATAAACATTTTGTATTTTGCTAGTAAATATATTGTACATCAATCAATATATATTTACCCTTTATATCCATGATACTGTAATAAACAGTAATTTTTAATAAACCATAATAATGCATCAAGCCCTACAGCAACTGAAATTTACATAAGCTAAACTAAAATGTTTTTCCCACTGAAATTTTATATTAAAAAATTATCTTTTGATATTTAAAAGTAATCAGGGATATTCAAAAATACATGTACTGTAGAATTTCAGCTCTTAAATGATTAATTTTAATCAATATGCTTCTGTGTGTCATATAACTGAAATCTTGTTTCTATAAACTAGTGACCCCTGATGGCAGCTGTATGTCTAATTTTATTTTGTTGACTCATATTTGCATATTTATCATATTATGCAGTATCTTTTTTACGTATATTACTAAATTCCACATGAAACAATGATTTTGTGTGGTAGGATTTATTTCCATAAAACATAAAACCAAATTTATCTTTAAATTTTTAAGCTTAAAAGTCATTTCCCAAGGACTCATAGCTGCTGAGTGGAAGATCTAGGCGCTGAACTCATAGTTTCTGAAACCAAACCTATTTGTTTGGTCTCCATTTGCTAACTGTAAAGGCTTGTCATTTATTAAATAATTTGTATATAATATTATTCCTAGAAATGTACTGCACAGGTAAAGTAAACAGTATTTAAAACAAGCCTAAAATTTAGTAATCCCCAGAGATTTTGCTTTTTTACTTCGACAAAATTACTACCTTAAATATAGAAGTAGGTAATGAGAATATATTTTTCTTCAACCTATTAATTATTATTATTATTTGATAATTGCATCATAAGAATTCTGTATCTACTGAAGTTCATTTCCACTTAGCAAACTACACACAGTACATACTCTTTTCAATCTTGGTAGTACATATTAATGTGCCCTTTTGATTTTATAATGAATGGAGATAGCATGGAAGGCATACACCTTTTATCAAAAACAGCTATTGTCTTTCAGAAATCTGAAGAGTAAGCACTGAGAAGACTGTTTGTATCATCGGTGCCCCAAGGTGAATGATAAATGGACTTAGCTATATTCATTATTAATATTATTCTGCTATTAAATATTTTATGTTTTAACTATTCTGCCAAATGATGAATAGGAAAAAAATGTAGTTTACCTTTTTAAAATTCCATCTTAATTTTGTTCTTTGTTATATAGAAATGGATGACACTAGTGATGGGTTAAAAAGAAAGAGCTCCTGTTTCCAAGGTAACCAGTCTAAATTAATAGCAGCCCAACTTCATGTTCAGAATATAATGTAAAAGGTTCAATCTGTGGTTCAGAAAAATGAAAGCCCAAAATTATTATATTTTAGGATTGGTGTGGAAGCGTTTTTAAATTTTAAAAGTTTAGGCTGAGAAATTTAATTTGGATTAAGTCATAGCATTTATTTCTATAAGAAAAAACATTTCTGATGAAATTTCAGATTGAGGTAGAAATGCCACTGGTTTCTCTCAATAATTTCATTTTCTACACAACAGAATATGAAATAAGCTCATCTGAATTCTCCAGTGAAATATTCTGATGGAGAACTAACATATTAACATATTGTCCCCAAAGATCATGTGACCTTCTCTTATTCTTATGCATACATTTATTCACCCCTTCATTTATTCATCTATCTATCTATCTATCTATCTATCTATCATCCATTCATCCATCCACCCATCCATCCATCCGTTCATCTACCTATTATATGTATCTATCTTCTGTTGTCCTCCTACATTTTAATGGCAGAATCACAGAGGTAGTAAATGAATGGATCTGAGGTTTGATCACGTGCACTCTCATTCCAGGGTCTGAACTCTTAGCTTCTACGATATAACGCCTCACAGAAGAGAGTGCAGAAGAGTGAGTGATTGTAAGAATTTACAGAGAGGGCAGGCAGGAATGATCCAGTAGATTTGGTATTTATTAAGGCATTGTTGCAGAGGAAAGCTTTAAAATTTCTGAAGTACCTAAATATTAAGACAAAAGCAGAGAGAAAGATCAAATGGATGAAAACAGTGGGCAATTAATTAAGACTATAGAATTGAAAGTCCAGCAGTTTCCAAGGGTAGTGATGGTCAAAAGCAAGTTTACATTTGTATAGTTTACGTTTAATAAATTGGCATGTGTGTGTGTGCGTAACTGAGAACTGAGAGGCACAGGTAATTTTGCATACAAAAGTTCATTCATATAATGACTGAGGTATCCTTACAAAAACCTTTTAATGTCAAACATCACATCAGCAATAATTAACAAGGAACTGGTGAAAATAAAGTGCATTGATTTGGATGAAACACATTGAACTTATGTTCATTGAACTGTTCCATAGGTTTTTGTCATATATGGGTGGGACGCATTCCACTATCTATTTGTATGGAGTGGGAGTGGGAAGGGATGAACAGTTAAATAGTTAATGCCTTGATTGGGTATAACTAGCTAAATACAGTCCTGTTATTATGAAATCCACATAACTGCCTTGTGGACCAATTTGGCTGAGTTAATAAGGCATATCAAGAGAAATGTTGATTAGAGAAACAAAGTACCCAGATCCTATAGCCTAAGGAGTACAAGAGAACTTTACCTGTACATCAAATCATGGTTAGCAACCCTTTGGAGACAGAAATATTTTTTTCCTGTATATCCATGATACGAAGAGTTGAGCTTCTCTCTGAAAGGACATTCATTTCTGAGGAAAGGAAATTTTGTTCTTTCAATTTAAAGGCCACAGCCTCCCTAGAGCATTGCCAGCAGGATCCATTACATAAAATTGTCCTAAAATGAGATCCTTTATTTTCTGAATTCTCATAGCTAGAGTATATGTAAAACACGTTTGTGCCAAATTTCCCTCTCTATTAAGTAGCATTAGGCAGGAAAAACAAAATCATCATTTAGTGTCATGGGGATTTATTCATCTATATATACCCAGGACATGGACAGTGTTGATAAAAGAATTATCTACTGAATTCCTGAGATAGCTAAATCGTATTTAGAGGTCATCATCTGGTCCAAATCCACATAACTATTCTACCTGTAAATTGATATACTCTGAATTGTAAGAGATGCAAAGTGGTTTATGACTTTATTTCTGCCTTGAGAATTATGAAGTCTCATTAGCACAATAATGCTAATATATAATACATGATAAAGCTAATACAATAATAATGCTAACTAAAAATCTTATATTAGAAACTACAGTTCCATTTGTGAATTTTTTCTTCAATACTACTAATAAAAAAAATAGTCCCTGGCCCCCGCTGATGGATCCAATTTTGTGGTGAAGTGAGGCAGTCTCTTCCACATTCTGAATACTTCTGATTGGCAGAAGTTCTTACCTAAGTGCAATTCTACCTGTTAGAATCGGTCAATTCTTCAGGTTTCCTCCGGCAATCTTCTTGTAAGTATCATTCAACCTTTCATCTGCATTTTAAATCTTTCTCTTTCTGCCTGTTCTTTATTTTCTACATGTAGACATGCCTGAAACTTTGGTTAACACATATTCCCCTCTAGGAACTTTCTGTCTATCTCATCGTTTCACAGAAGAATCAGGCTAAATTGCTCTATATGTTCTTAAGAGTGCGGGTGTGCTTCTACCCACACACATAAGTGTCTGCGCTAACCACTAAAAGACATGCAAAGGGAATAACAAAGACTTTGGAGAAACAAGGTGGGTATAAGTAAATTGGCAATAATACAAAGCAGTAAGATGGGTCAAATATATTACAGAAATCTGTGTTATATATATTTAGAGGAGAAATCTGTGTTATATATATTTAGAGGAGAGAGCTATCACCTTGCATTAAGGAAGCAAGAGGAGATTTATACAAAAGATGCAGCTTTAGGCGGTGAATCTTGATGGTGGAGCAGGATTTTGATGGAGGAAAAAAGGTAAGACTAAACTGTATGCATGAGAGACAGATAATTTGTTAGTGGGGAGTACTATAAGGGATAGTTCAAGCTTAAAACTAAAGAATACTGAAAGAGAAGGGGTATTATTTTGGAGATATGCTATTCTGGAAATCACAAAGATGACTTTTGTATGCTTTATTCAAGTTTTTGATCAGCTTTAAATTGGCTAATTACTGTATCCTAAACACAAAAGGTTAGTTCTTAAATAATTATGAAAATTCTTATTCCTATCCCATCACGTTTCATAGTTTTCCCTTTTCTGACACTTACAGAGAGCCACACATGACATTTCTTTCTCCTACTGCATATATTACAGTAGGAAAATAATTGAGATGAGTTCAAATAGCTACTACATACAATGTATTTTCATTATTAGTTAATCAAATTTGACCCTTTAATAATATGGAAGCATACTTAGCAATGCAAATGTGTGAAGAACCCTAAACATCCAGCTACAAAATTTGACCACTAAAAATTTACTTTTAATATTTCTGAAATAATAGCATTATGCAATGTAATTAAGATGCAGACTTCATTTTAATTTCTTATTAAATCTTTATTCAATGCTATCATGAATACCCTGTAGCTATTTTAAAGTTAATTATTACATTTATTATTCATTGATAGACTTTTTTTATTCTTATTTTTTTATTCTTAATAGACTTAATAGATAATCAAATGCTAAAAATATTTTTGATAGAAGAAGACGTGAAAATTGCCAAAATTCAACTCAACATAGTAGTCTCTAGTGAATAAAGCTTTTGAGGAGGAGGGCAGGGAGGTGATCAATGAGTATTAAGCAAGATATAATAAGGTTAATAATAATAACTTTATTAACAAATATACTTTAAATCTGAATAACGTAAGAATTAATTATATGTAATATTGATTGATTTTAAGTTATTTTATTCTTTGGTAATAAAATTATGTTAATAAAATTCAAAAATTGACAACAACATGTATTTACAAGGATGTGGAACAGAAACTCTCATACATTGTCGGTGGGAATGTAAAATAGCACCACTTTGAGGAATTGTTTAGCTATTTCTTATAATATTAATTGTATGTCTATGATATAATTTAGCAATTCCACTACTAGGTATTTTAAAAAGAGAAATTAGAATATACGTCCCCACAAAGTCTTGTACAGGAACATTCCTAACATCCTAATTCATGAAAGTCCCAACTGTAAACAACTCAAATAGCCATCAACAGGCGAGTGAAAAAACAAATTGTGATATATCCGTACAATGGAACACTATTCAGCATTGTGAAGAAACTATCGATAGATGCAAAGGGACGAATGGATTTCAAAATCATTATATTGAGAAAAAGGAGCTGCCACTGGATCAAGGTAGGAGCAAGAGGCTCAGATTGACTGTAAGAGGCATGAGGAAACATTCTGGGTGATGGAAATAATCTATATCTTGTTTGATGGTTACATGGCATATACAGTTATCAGATCTCATGAAAGTAAACAAAAGTCCTGTGCATTTTATGTTATACAAATTATACCTCAACTAAAACTTGCAATGAAAAGCTTCTTAACAGGACTTTCAAATCAGATTTCACACAAAGTATAAAATGTTCATTTCTATACATTGAAATATTTTTGAGATTAAACATACCTCTGAAAATTTCTTGTAGAGTGATTCTTCTCCAAAAATGCAAAAATGTGAAGTTTAAAGATGACTTTTCAATTAAGATATCTGCTTTAAGCAAGACTAAGAAACTCCTGTGTAAAATTAAAAGGAAAATATTGAAATACAGGGCTCTGATTTTAATTTTTCACTTGTGTGTTAGATTTTATCTGTATGGTAGCAAAATTATAACTTTGCTCTATAATTTTCCTCTTTTGCAAAATACATTTAGTATTTCAGGCTAAGAGAAAAAATGATTTGTCATGAAGTATATTTCATTTATTGAAAATGTGACTACTTCCGAAAATGTCAACTCTGATATAATATGAACAATATTTGAATAAAAATGAATAAATCAAACAAATACAAATAGAAATGTGGACAGCCATTACTACCCAATTAATTCAGTTGACTTCTCAAGGAAAGATGACTTTGGTTAAAGAAGAAATCAATCCTCTAGGTTTGAGATACTAGTGTACCATTTATTATGCATAAAGTAAATCCAAAATAAGAATAATATTAACTGTTATGGTATAGAGTCATAAGAGATTACCAAAAGGGAAGCTATGCTTTCCAACTAGGGGATTAAGATGTAGAAAAAAGTCTACCTAGGTGATCCTTGACTAACTCTTGGTCAAATATAATACTTATAGAATTCATGATTATCTCTTTTAATATGGAAAATAAATGGAATTAGCAAATTGTCTGTTGCCTTCTGTTCTTATGTGAATCATTTTATAAATGGTTTTATAAAATAAGATTGTTTTATAGTACAGAAACTTACATACTTCAGTGAGAAAATGAACATCATTTTGCAATATTCTTCTGAGAAGTCTCTTTTGATTTAAAACATTGAGATTACTTTCAGTTTCTGTTTCTCTTAAAAATAAGGGAAATGTCTATCAAAATGCCTCAATGAAATAATGAAAATTTGATTGGATTTTACCACTTATCACTGTTTTTCTTTTCCATGGGAGATATCAAACACAGTCACAACTCATCTCCAAAGTCATAAAGCTTGGCCATGGTCATTGGCCAAATCTCCTTCTGTTTACCAGCCTCCTTCTGTGAGAAGAGCAAGTTAGCCATACAATATCAGCAAGCCTTGGGCTTTCATGGTGATGATTAATAATAATACTTATATGGTACTCAGTTTGTGTTTGGTACTAAGCCTTTTATAAATATTAACTAATTTATTCTTTGAAGATTCCTAAGTGTAAGCTATTATTATTATCCGAGATGCTGAGTGACCTTCCCATGGTCACTAGATTAATAACAGATGGATCCAGGCTTCCAACCCAGGATGGCAGGCTCCAGGCTTCCCACTCTTAGTCTCTACACTATACTTTCTCTATTGTGGGGTAGAAGGAAAGCAGTGAATACAAAAAGTAAATTTGATTTGGCATCAACTTGACAGAGCTATGGAGTAATAGAATATTTTTTTACTCACCTCTGCTCTTATTGTTATATACATTTAATCTCATAGCTTTTAAAAATATAATCAGGTAGGCTTGATCCAGAACAGGAGTCATTACTGAGTTAGGTAAAGTTGTAAAACATATCCCCTTTTGTTTTGGCCACTCTCTCATGTTTTACTATTTCTCTGGACACCCCGTTATTGAGCTCATTTTCCCTGGCTTCATGCTGTCCAATACTGCTATTTGGGGTCCCTTGTGGTAGAACGCGATTAAGAAAATTTTTAGTTTTTTTAGTTTTTTAGTATTAGTGTTCATATTTTTTTAAGTCTAAGATTTGGAGAACTGCCTTCACTAAACAGTCCACCAGTTTATAAGCACCCAAAGGAAAGGTGTTCTCATCTGGTTTAGAACACTTTCTCCAGTACCTGGTATGGTGACTAGTATGTAAAAGGCCCTCAACAAATGATGTAAAATGAATCTAGGGACCAGCCCTGTGGCTGACCTGCTAAAGTTCAGCACACTCCACTTAGCCACCCAGGTTTGCCGGTTCCATCCCCAACGTGGACCTACTCCACTCATCAGCCATGCTGTGGTGGCATCCTGCATGTAAAGTAGATGAAGATTGGCACAGATGTTAGCTCAGGGCTAATCTTCCTCAAGCAAAAAACAAAAAGAGAAGAGAAAGATTGGCAACAGGTTTTAGCTCAAAGTGAATCTTCCTCACACACAAAAACATAAAAAAAATAAAATAAAATGAATCTATAAATAAAATAAATGTATGAATTAATTAATTAAATGGTTTACTCATTTTAGCGTCAATGTTTTAATCACAGTGATTAGCTTATATCAATTAGCTGATCATTGGTCATCTTTAAAAACAGTATACTTCCTTAAAAAATATTTGTTTGTGAAGCCAGCCCCGTGGTCGAGAAGTAAAGTTCAAGTGCTCAGCTTTGGCAGCCCAGGGCTTTGCCAGTTCAGATCCTGGGGTGGACGTGGCATTGCTCATCATGTCATTTTGAGGCAGTGTCCCACATAGCACAACCAGAGGCACTCACAACTAGCATATAGAACTGTGTACCATGCGTCTTTGGGGAGAAGAAGAAGAGGAAAAAAAAAAGATTGGCAACATATGCTAGTGCAGTAGTGCAGATGCCGATCTTTAAAAAAAAAAATATTTGTTTGAAATCACAGTCATCTGCCACTTTTGTGCTATTGCATATATCATGAAAAAGACTCCCCACAAATTTACCCCCACTGGCTTGGTAAATTAATAACTAGGAAAACTTGAAATAAGGTTCATGTCAGAGGTGATCTTGTGCAGTCTTTTGTTAAAAAAATAAACTTATTGAGAAATGCTTGACTATAATAAACTGTGGATATTTAAAGCATACAATTTGATAAACATTTATGCATGCATACTTCATGAAACTACTCCCACATTCTAGCTTATGTAAGGTTTTATTTGAAAATTTATAAAAATGTTAATGGACACCCATCTCAATGCTGTCATTGGAGAGCATTGTTAAGCATTTTACATTCAGGCAGTCTACATTGACTCCTACTCTTAATTATCTGCCTTAAAGTCATTTCTTATCCGTGACAAATTTGTGTGTGTGTGTGTGTGTGTGTGTGTGTAAAGATTAGAAGGGAGTAAGGCTAAATGTCACATACATGTGTACCATACTTCAGAAGTTTGGTCAAACATAATTTCTTCCTTAGAAAGTTTTAAAAATCTTTTCATCTAATAATATTGCATGGGTTTGTGATCTATATTAATTTATTTTACTTTATTTTTCATCTGCTTCCTGATAATGCTGGCAATTCTTCTGTCCATTTTGGAAAGTTTTAATGTTTGAGTTTCAGAAGGAAATTGTCCACCCCCCCCCCCCCGAAATCCAATGAGGAAAAGATTTAACAGTTCTTTATTCAAAAGTAAAATATTTCACAAAACTTCCTTCAAAAAATGATAGGTGTATGTTGTTATACTCTGGCCATTTCTTTATATTAAGTCATCGATTAGATGCAAAAAAACCCCTCCATGTCATAATAAAAAAGGGAAAAATAATCACAGAATTTGACTAATTGGTATGTGACTGAAACAACCTTCTTGGAGCAATTTTTCTCCATTTGTGTGTCACAAATAGTAAATAAAAAAACTAATGACTGTATTTAAAAAGATATAGCAGAAATTCTAACATATGTCTTTTATCTATAACTCCAATAACAAACTCTAATGTATTAGGTATTCCCTGAAGGATGGAAAAATTTAATATGATTAAATTCTAATGGGCAAAACTTAAAAATATATATATTTTAAGCAGAAGCTGATGCTCTATAGAAAGTTTTCAAACGCGTTCAGTGTAGATATAATATAAAAAACACTCTGCTTATGTATTTGTGTCCCGGCTTAAACTCTTTTTCACCTATCTTCTTTGCTGGTCTCCCTATTGTTATTGCCAACACATAAAAATAAATAGGAGTTTAGTTCTTGATGGTTCTGTCTGTTTCTTATTCTCAGCATATTATCCTAATCCTTTCTTTGTAATTTTATGATTATTTTCTGAAGCCAATTGTGATAGGAGACATAGCATTTTGGATTCAGGTGGGGAAAAGATTAACTGGAATACAGAGAACGCTTTCATGTGGATAATCTGAGAGAGTGGGAGTATGGGAGAGGAAACAAAGATAGGACATCTAAATGTGACCGTGACAGTCATATTTAAAGTCACCCTGATTACTACAGTGTATTTAAACCACAGCAAATATTTTTATTTGTTCAACACATTTATTATAAACAGCTTTGAAGAAGTTTGTTTGTCAAAGACAGTGTCTAAAACTTTTGTTTCATTTAAATATATTAGGGAAATGCAAAAGAATTAAACTTAAGAACAAAATTACATACAACTATTAGGAAGCCATATTCGAAAATGAACTGAGTGTGAATTAAATAAATAAGGGTCTTATTTTTAATATGGGAAGGATTTTAGTGGGTTTCTCTAGGTTTTATGGTGTCAAGCAACAGGGAACTCTGAACTACACCAATTAGATGAAAATATTTTTTGTATTAATACATCTAAAGCTTTATGTGTAAATGACTTTATTCTTATGTATGAGTATGCCCTGCCTTCACAATAGGTTACCTAACGTGAGATGAAATTGAAAAACATGTTGTAGTAGGCTATGAATATGATAGAAGGGATCTACAAAGAGGTTAATAAGTGTGGGTCATTAATACAGAGAAGTGATGTGGTTGCCCTCTTCTTTAGAATGAGGTTAAGATAACTGCAGAGACAGTAATAATAGTCATAAAATACTAATTAATATTTATGAATCTCTAACAATGTGCTGGAAATTTTCCTGTTTCATATGCATTAACTCTCTTTTTTTCCCAGGTTTCTTGAGATATCATTGACATATTATTGTATCATTTCAAGGTATACAACATCATGATTTCATATATGTATGTACTGTGAAATGATTATCACAGTAAACTTAGTTAACATCCACTACCTCACATAGGTACACATTTTGTGTGTGTGTGATGAGAACTATTAAGACCTACTTTCTTAGAAACTTTCAAATACACAATACAATGTTGTTACCTATAGTGACCATGTTGTACATAACATACCCAGAACTTATTTATCTTATAACTGAAAGTTTGTAGTACCTTTCAATCACTTTCACCCATTTGTCCCACTCCCCATTCCCAGCCCTGGCAACCACCAATCTGTCTCTGTTTCTATGAGTTTGTTTTTTTTAGAATATATATGTAAGTGAAATAATATGGTATTTGTTTTTCTCTGTCTGACTTATTTCACTTAGCATAATGCCCTCAAGCACATCCATCTTGTCACAAATGGCAGGATTTCCTTCTCAGTCTTTTTTTATACAATATTCCTTTGAACATATACACCACGTTTTCTTTATCCATTCATCCATCAGTGGACACTTAGGTTGTTTCCATGTCTTGTTTATTGTAACAAACAAGGGGGTCAGAGCAGATATTTCTTCAACATGGGGATTTTGTTTCCTTTGGAAATATACCCAGAAGTGGAATAGCTGGATCATATGGTATTTCTATTTTTAATTTCTTGAGGAACCACCATACTGTTTTCCATAGTGGCTGCATCAATTTATGTTTCCACCAAAAGTACACAAGCCTTCCCTTTTAAATACATCCTCTCCAACACTTGTTATTTCTTGTCTTTTTGATAATAGCCTTGCTAACAGCTGTGAGGTGATATCTCATTATAGCTTTGATTTGCATTTCCCTGATGATTAGTGACATTGAACATCTTTTCATGTACCTCTTGGCCACCTGTATGTCTTCTTGGGAAAAAAAGTCTATTCAGTTCCTCTGCCTATTTTTTTCATCAAATTGTCGGTTTTTTACTATTGAGTTGTATGAGTTGTTTATATATTTTGCATGTTAAGGCTTATCAGCTATGTGACTTGCAAATGTTTTCTTTCCTTCTGTAGGTTGCCTTTTCATTTTGTTGATGATTTCCTTTGCTGTGCAAAGCTTTTTTGTTTGATGTAGTTCCCCTTGTTTATTTTTGCTTTTGGCGTCAAACCCAAAAAGTTCATTGCAGAGACCAATGTCAAGAAGCTTGTTGTCTTTGTTTTCTTCTAGGAGTTTTATGGTTTCCTGTCTTACGTTGAAATCTTTAATTCTTTTTGAGTTGATTGTCATGTATGGTTTAAAAAAGGAGTCCAGTTTCATTCTTTTGAAAGTAGCTGTCCACTTTTCCTAACACTCTATTGAAGAGACTATCCTTTCCCCACTCTATATTGTTGGCGGCTTTGAAGGGTACAACTCTTTCTTTTTAATCCTTACAAAAATATGAAAAGTAGTGGTATCTTCACCCCCATGTTAAAGATGAAGAAACGCAGGTGTGGAGGTGTTAACTCACTTGCTGAAGATCTTAACAACAGCTAGGATATAGTGGAGAAAGACTTTGAGCCCAAGAAGTTTGGTGCTCTTACCACCATGACACATCAATTCCCATTCCTTAGCTCCACAATTCCTTTATAAGATGTGCTTGCTTTTTTATTAGGTCACTTTTCTGTCTTCATGTTTTCCTTTATGAATAAATATTCCTTTCTCTTCCTCTTTTCATGAAAGTTACATAGCCATATAGATCTATAATGGCTTCCAAGATATTTTGTTCTAGTGCCTTCCAATGCAAGCTTGCCACAAGCTCTCTATGATCTATGTCCATTCTGCCACTTCAGACTTGTATCTCAATACTTTCATATAACATTCTAGTCATTCTGGATTATTCTGTATTCCAAAAGGTGGACAAATGTGACTACTCACCACTCAAAATATGTGTTCATAATACTCTTTCAATCTCTCAAGTCTGTTTCTTTTGTTTACCAAAACATAACTTACTACTTAGCACAAATGTCATTCCCCTGAAGTTTTAGTCTCAATACCTGTGTCAGATGTAGTTGTTCCTTTTCCTAACCTAGCCTATCATCTTCCCTATATCCTTATTATTGCACTTATTTAATTCTTCTTTTATCATAATTCAATCTTTAAATCTCTAAATCCATGGGAATCAAATGTCCTTGGAGTATTAACTTTGTAGCCATGGAGCAAATTTAACACACCCAACGATGAAAATGTCAGACTCTGACTTGTGCCCTCACTCAGGCTCTTTTTAGGAGCACTCTCTGCCTTGGGCTTGTGGGAAGAAGACTATGAGAATGAACTGGCCTCCAGTTCAACCCAATCCACAACATTTTCCTAGGGATATACTACAACAACCTAGTTCTAGCTCTCGGTCTGATAGCATGGCGAAGGCAGTTTTTCCAAGGCAACATGGAAATATGCTCTGATGGAGTAAATCAATAGCGCACACTGCTGTCTCAGGGTTAGCAGCCTGAATGAAACCAGGGGCCCCCTCTATGGGAAATTTAAGGGTCAGGGAATCTCCACCATTATGTTTTAAAAATACATATTATTTCACATTATATGTACAATACTATCATAAGCACAGAAGGATTTTGTGGAACTTTAAAAAATATTTTAAACTGTTCGTGGAAAATAAAGCATGCAATAATGGCCAATAATGTGCTTAAAAAGAAAAATAAGAAATTGATACAATTAATTATAAAAACTGACTATATGACATTGTCCAGAAAACAAATAGATCAGAAGAAGTAAATAGAAAATATAGAAAGAAACTCATGCATATATAAAGATATAAGCTATGATTCAGGTCACATTTCTAATTACAGTCAGTTCTACTATAATGCTTGTTTTCATAACATGACTTTGTTGCAATATTATTGAAATATTACAGAAAAATTTAAACAATGTAAATTTCCTATTTGCTCATGTAATTTTATCCTAGAGAAGCACTAAATGAATGCAGCCTGCACCCAGCAAAATGGAGCCTCATAGGAACACTCCATAGGAACACACACAATAGATTATGGTTAACTACTGTCACTATGCCATACTTCAGGTCTCCAGAGCTTATTAATCTTATGACTGAAAGCTTGTACCTTTGATCAATATCTCCCTTTCCCCCCTAACTTCCCAGCCTCTGGGAACCACCATTCTACTCTCTGCTACTATGAGTTCAACACCTATTTTTTTTAGATACCACATATAAATGAGATCATGCAATATTTGTCTTTCTGTATCTGCCTTATTTCACTTAGCATAACGTCCTCTAGGTTCATCCACCATGTTCTGGCAAATGAAAAGAATAACTATGGGATGTGATGGATGTGTTAATTAGTTTGCTGGTGGTAGTTATTTCAAAATGTATATATACATCATAACATAAGATTGTATACCTTAAATATATATGACTTGTATTTGTCAAAAATAAATAAATACAAATAAAGAAACCAAAGATGCAAAGTAAACGAAGGTAGTTGAATCAAAACAAAAATAATCACATGATATTAGAAAATAATTTTTAGACCTGAGGTGGGAAAATGAAACAAATAAAATGCACATATACACACGCTACTTCCCAACGAAGATACAAAATCCAGGAGACATAAAAGTAATTACTGACAAAATAAAATAAAAGGCTCCATAATCAAAATTAAAATATAAGTGATAGGGTGAAAGAAATTAATTGTAATAATAATTAGTATAATTTTAAAATAATCCAATTTAAATTGAACAAAATTTAAAATAACCATTTTACTCCTAAAATGAATGTAAATGGCCAATAAACATATAACAAGGTGTTTGTCCTATAAGACCATATAGCAGAAGTCTCCTTGCATTAGTAATCAGGCGAAAGACAAGTTAAACACTCAAGTAAAAGTTATTTTAAACCATCAGTTGAACACAATTAAGTGATTCATAATATTTACTTTTAGAAATGGCTAGGGATATGAGCATTCTCTGAATCATTAGTGTGAGTTTTATTTTAACCAATTTTAGATGGAAATGTGGTAGTGTCCCAGAAATTCTATGTCTATGAATCTGTCCTATAGATATAGTTATGTCTACATAAATATATAGGCATGAGGTTGATGTTTGCATCATTGCTATTAACAGCAAAATTTGTAAAATGTCCAACCATCAAAAGGGGGATGGTTAAATAGATTAGCCTATAGCCATACTCTGGAATAATATGTTTTCAAATATAGTGAATTAAACCTACGCCTAGTGAAAATAGAAAATCCTACAACACTTATTATTAAAGGGAAATAAAACTAATAAAAAGCCAAGCAGTCTGATCTGAATTTTTTATAAGACTTAAATAAATAATGTTCGTGTATATCTGATGTGGTATGCAGAAATATGGCCTCTGAATGACGTTCACACCTTAAACTCTAGAACCTGTGACTTTGTCACCTTACAGAGCAAAAGAGAATTGAGGATGCAGATGCAGCTAAGGTTGCTCATCAACTGAGTTTGAAATGGAGAGATTATCCAGGTGGGGCCAATCTAATCATCTGTGTTCTTAAAAGAAGAAGGGTCTTCATGTGGTTCTCTGAATACCAAATGGTAGAGCGAAAAAAACTGGATCCTCCCATGCTAGCTTTGAGGATGGAGGACGAAGGTCATAAACCAAGGAATGCAGGCAGCCTCTAGAAGCAGGAAAAGGCAAGGCACAGATTCACCCCTGGAGCCTCCATCAAGATAAGCAGCCTGCTGACACTTTGATTCTCACCTACTGCCACCCACGTTGGACTTCTGACACAGAGAACTGTAAAACAATACATTCTTGCTGCTGAAGCCCCTAAGATTGTGGCAATTTGTTATAGCAGCAATGGAACACTCAAATACCTAGAAATAGAAAATTGCCTGGAAGTATATTCCAAACTGTTAATTATTGTTCTCTATGGAGCTGGAGTGATGCTGAGAAACATGTTAGCAGAGGAGGCTGTCACTTTATTATTTGCATAATAAAGAGCAAACTAAATCAGAATAGAAATAGAAAACATTACAATGTGATATTAAAAGAGCAAATATAGTCAATAACACGATTTGGCTAATGTGCAATTTAAAAGGGGAATGATATAATGTTGTATTAGTTCATATGTTTCCCTGGTAGCTTACTGTTTTGTGCTACTGAAACAGCAGCTGAATGTAGCAGTCCAAAGTGGAATGCAGTAACAGACGTGATGCCCTCTCGTGTTTTTCCTTTTGACTGATTGGACCTTGTAATTTGGCTTGGAAGTGCTCATTACATGGTGCTTCCAGATTTTGTGTGCTTTCTGTGTCCCCTTAGTGAATTCTTTCCCCATCTAATGATTTAAGATATGTGTATTTCTTTTTCCTCTTCTAGTGACTACCTTAAGCATACTACAGAAACCCATATTTTTAAATTCATCAGCTTCATAAGTAAGCTGTTTTTATCACACGAAACGTGAGAAAATTAACAAAATTAATCCCTTCCTCTCACACTCACCCTCAAGCCAAATTTGAATTCCTGTTGGCCAGCTTTAGATCTCAGGGCGACAGCCTAGTCTTTTTGATCTTCACGGCTATTCCAGCTGCCTCCCAAGCACTGACACACTTTCGTTTGCATCTCATGCCACTCAAATCCATGGAATCTTTCAGACATTCATTTGCTTTCCTTTTCAATCTTTGAAATGAAAAAGATCTATCTCATCTCTTTTTTCCCCCATAAAATTATTGTAAGATGGAAACACAGTTTTTAAACAAGATGAAGTTTAAAAAAAAAAAAAACCAGAACTAGCAGTGTTTTTCGTATAACAGTTCATATACTAAGTGTTCTTTCTACTTCCGTTTCTAGAGCTTGTCTCCATATAATGCAAAGACTACAAAGATAAATGTCTTGTTTCCTCATCCTCGTTGATTACTCACCCACACACGTCAGAATAAGCTCCCTGCATCTAGAGCATTTATCCTTCTAAAGTTACCCAAAGTCGCTCTCTGGAATTTTTTACAAGCATCAGTTGAAGGAAAAAGAAAAGATGACAAGTTAAAATTCTATAGAGCATCCTCACTAAAATGGGTTTCCGTAAACTCCTTATCCAAAATGTCAACAACAAATCTCAGCTCTATTTATTCTCTATTGATTAAACTGAAGCATGTTGTGTCCTTTGAATGTGCAGACCAAAGTTTTTATTTCAGGAACATTTAATTCTATTATATATTGTTTAATCATAAAAACAATATTCATGTAGACTTTTTGTCTAGTACCATATTATTTGTTTGTTTTAGTTTAGTAATTGTGCTTGAAGCACTGCTAAGACTGCAGTCATCCAAAAAGGATCCACTATTGCCTGACCTCCTTTTGCTGTTTTCCTCAAAATTAATGACTGAGAGTTATAGTTTTAACACAGTAGAGTGTAAATATCTTTATCCTTTTTTCTCTCTCTACGAAATTAACCCAATTGCCACAGTGAATGAGAAATAGGAGGGCAATTTAATTCTACACAAATTTAGTTTATATCTGTAAACTCAAACCATAATATATTTTTAAAAAAAGGCTACTAAGGGGGCCAGCTTGGTGGCACAGAAAGTTTGCATGTTCCTCTTAGGTGGCCCAGGGTTTGAGGTTCGGATCCCGGGTATGGACCTATGCGCCGCTTGCCAAGCCACGCTGTGGTAGGCATTTCACATATAAAGTAGAGGAAGATGGGCATGGATGTTAGCTCAGGGCCAGTGTTCCACAGCAAAAGAGGAGAAGAGGAGGATTGGCAGCAGATGTTACCCCAGGGCTAATCTTCCTCAAAAAAAAAAAAAAAAATAAGACTGCTAAGCAAAAAGATTAACACAGGATATGAGAAGATGTAAGGAGAAATCTAACTACAATGAATAGTTCTCCACAGTAAGAGTGCATCTCAGAGAAGAGAGAGACTTTCAGTTAATGAGTAAAGAGAATAAAGGAGGATATCTCCTTCCATTCAGTTCCTTTTTCAATCAAAATGTCTACAGCTTGTGTCCTATGTCTGTTGCACTGTTATACTGGTGGGAATGTCGGGAACAAAAAACATCTCTTTAGTTTGACACGGATCAAAGATGGAGGATAATGTGTGACCCGGAAGCCATATTTAATGGATTAAACGCAGAAAACTTATCCGTCCCTGGATGTGACTTAGATGAGGTTTTGATCTTTGAGCTAATGCTATTATGGATGAGAATCTTGATGTATCAGTAAGAGAAACAGAGCCAGTAGGATATATATATCCATCCATTTATATATATCCATCCATTTATACATATCCATCCATTTTACAAGCTATTATTGGCCTGTTGACCTGATGTAGCACTCTTTGTACAGAAATCTATAATTTTGATGAAGTCAAATGAATTACATTTATTTCCTTGTTAATTAATTAGTTTATTGATTTAGCCTACAAGGACCTTTTTTGAAATTTTCCAAACCCATAGGCCAAATAGATTCTAGACAGTTATATAGTAAATACTAACAGGTACATAATTTTACCTTTCATGTTTGATCTTTAATATATCTGTTTTCTACATCTATATATGTTACAAAATTTTAAACTGAAATCCAAGTTTATTTTCTCTATATGAGACTTTTCTCTAAACCAGCTACAAAATCATACTTTGCTTATCTATTTAAAACCAAATCTTCAAAAACACATTATTTGGTCTCTGAGTTATCTGTTCTATTTTCTTGGTCATTTTTTCCATTCCTTGTTCGCTTTCTTCTATTAGTATGGCTTTATCATCACTTCTTAAAGATTATAGGACATACTCCTCCCATCATGGTTTCTCTTTGAAAAAATTGATTTAGCTTTTTTTTTTTTTTAAAGATTTTATTTTTTTTTCCTTTTTCTCCCCAAAGCCTCCCGGTACATAGTTGTATATTCTTTGTTGTGGCTCCTAGTTGTGGCATGTAGGACATGCCAGTTGTGGCATGTGGGACGCTGCCTCAGCGTGGCTTGACGAGCAGTGTCATGTCCGCGCCCAGGATTCGAACCAATGAAACACTGGGCCGCCTGCAGCAGAGCTCGCAAACTTAACCACTCGGCCACGGGGCCAGCCCCTGATTTAGCTTTTTATGGATCTTTATTATTCCAAATAAATTTTAAAATAATCTTGTAAGTTCTGGCTCTGGTTATTTTACTAAGGTTTATTTTTAAAAACTTGTTCAAGTTGGGACATAGTTATGCATTCTTTTTCATATTTTCTATTCTTCTCATATCAAAATTAATATATGATTGTATGATTTGATATAAAATTGTGTTATATTGTAGAATTTATTTGATTTAAGAATTCTAATTTACTGGCAAAAATTATTGATACTATTCTTAGCAAATAACCTGTGCCTATTTTCCTCTATGGTATCGTAGTCATTGATTTATTTACTTGTTTTATGGCTTCCCAGATTTCACATGCACACATACACCACAATGCTAGGGTCTTGTGAACATGTTGCCAGAGACTGGTTTAGAGCTTGTTTGCCAGGAGCTTTAGGCTAGTTTTATTGATTCCAGAATTATTTGGATATTAAGTGCTCACATTAAATTTCTCATAACCTGTGGATAATATCCACTTAAAATCCATACCTCTGCATGGTATTGGCTTGGGTTTTTTTATTTTTAGCAGGTTGCTCAATGTTGTGAACACTGATCCACAGTGCTGTGCATTATATGATTACTGATATATATATATTATTTTATTGCTAAGCCTCATTTCTAAACATCATCCTTAAGACAGCAATTGCATTATAAGAAAATGGCAGATAGTAACCCAGTTCCTAAGCACTCTTTCCATTCTGTGAGGAGGTCTGCTCTATTTCTTCCATCACTAGTCCACCCTTCAGCCTTCCAACTGGATCTGTTCAGTAGGATCCTTCAAAACTTCTTCCACTTATTTCCTATACCTTTTACTGTATACCACGCTCCGTACTGTATACTGTTATGTACTAAATTCCTGGGCCCACTGTGAATTATATAAGTTTCATTGTTATTTATCAGTCTTTGTTCAGGGTTTGTGGTACAAGGTTAGGGCTGTCTCCTGTCTTCAGAGTAAATGAAATACTCTACTCTAATGAGCTGTGTGCTTACACTCTCATCTTTCCTGGAGATCAACCATCAAGTGTTTATTATAGCATTGCCATGGAAGCATCTGTATAAAAACCTTTACTGCTCACCTTACCTACATAGGTGAAATTGCCTGTGCATTTCTTTGCAGCTCTATGATTCTCTTTAATAAAAGTGCTGTTGGTCTTCTGAGATGTCTAACGAAATCCACTTTTACTCCTAAATCTGAATAAAGTTGTTTTAAGTGATTTTTGCAGAAAGAGTCAATTTCTTACTGAGTTCTGGACTAAAATCCATTCCTCCAATTTTACACAACCATTAATAATGTATAATTATATGTCTGCTCAAAGTGGGTAATGCAGTATTCTTGTCTAAAATCAAATGGAATTCTCTTTAATACGGCTGGATGTCTTGTGTGGTGTTTGTATTTATTGTCTATGATAATTACAACATGACTGTACAGAAAAAGCCTGTTCTAAAAAATATGTAAAACTTAGAGTAGCATGACGATGTTAATAAAAGAAATGTCTCCCTGTTTCCTGTTAGTAAAAGAGCATGTGATAACTATTCTTTGTTTCGTTATTTACTATACCACCATAGTTTCAGGGAACCATTAATTAAAATTAATTAAACCGTTAATTAAAACCATTAATTAAAAAATTAAAAATAAATAAAATAAGATTAGGATGAGACAAATAAAATAAAATGCATTTTAGAACATAACACAAGTAGATCACATTCATTGTGTACTTACTACCTGCTAGGTTCACTTATAAATCCCTTATAGGACTTGGCTCATTTACTCGCAGAACAAGTATATGAAGTAGACACTGTAGATACCTACATTCTACAGATGAAGTCACTGAAGGATTGAGGAGGAAGTAACTTGCCCCCATCTAGTAAGTGGTGGAGGTAATATTAGAATGCAAAGGATTGAGCTCCAGAGCCCGCGATTTTAACTGCTACATGACAGGTTCGTTTACTATAAAGTCACTACCTTCAGTGTTTGGAATTTGGAGGCAAACTAAAATGATGATTCTTTTACCATAAGTGTTAAATGGTCTTCATTTCATGGGTATGGATGATAAGCTTATGCTACAACAAAGATGCAAGTCACAGAACTATCATTCTGTTATCCCTGCTTATTTCTTGTTTTCCAGTGTCTCAACGTTAGATGTGTTACATAATATAGATACCTCCATTCCATCATGTGTATTCCAGTTCTCCTGTAGGTAGTCAGTGAAATAAAACTAATTTGAGAATACTCCACCTAATAAGCAGTTTGTGCCCTGGTGCCATACACAGCAAGCAATGTTTACATCGTTTCTAAACTACAAACATGGAAACTGTGATTATCTCCCAAGTAGTAGTACATATTTAATATGCATGTCCAGGAACTCTGAGTGAACCATGTTGTGTTGAGCTTCTTTCTCTCCCTGACGTGCAGTAGGGCTGGCTCTGATTACGAGCATCTCTGGCATGTCGACTTGTTCACTCCCAAACTCCAGTAATTTTGCTCATTAAAAATCTCTCTTAAAGGTTTGCGAGACTTCTTACAAATATTTACAGGCATCCAAAGTATAAGAAGGGTGCCTCAGCTAGATATATTGTGTCTATCTCACTGTTAGAAAATGATGGAAAAGTATGCAACAAAGCTTGTTTTTTCAGCTGTAGAATTTCTCCCTATGTTGGAGCTAAGCCATTCTGTAGCACATTGTTGTTTGTACAAGGAGGAGAGTCAGGGGATCATCTATATCTCTGTTTCTAAATGACATTTGCAACATGAGATTATATATATATATATATATTTTTTTTTTTTTGAGGAAGATTAGCCCTGAGCTAACATCTGCTGCCAATCCTCCTCTTTTTGCTAAGGAGGACTGGCCCTGAGCTTACATCCGTGCCCATCTTCCTCTAGTTTATGTAGGACGCCTACCACAGCATGGCTTGACAAGCAGTGCATAGATCTGAACCTGGGATCCGAACCAGCAACCCTGGGCCGCCAAAGCGGAACGTGCGAATTTAAGCTCTGCGCCACCAGGCTGGCCTCCTCAGATAATATTTTTAAAATGTATCTTCCTTTGGGTTCACTTGGAAAATCCGGGTTCAATAGGAAAAGAATAGATCCATGGACTGTGCACGCTTCCAAGACATCCTTTACCTGCTGCTATGGGTCTAAATTCCTGAGTCTATTATCCTCTTTTATAGATAGAACATAAGCTGATTTACCGTCTCAAATTTATTTCCCAGGGTAAGGAAGCCAATCAAATATTTCTTTGTTAAATGCCCACAGTCAAATAATTACGTTTTTATCCTGTGAAATGGGTTATTTCCTTCTTTATTTTCTCTATTTCTTGATACCAGGAAATCTCTTTGGTTAGTATTTTAACTTATTCAAAAGTACTTTCAGTTGAGAGGTTTACTATATTCAGAATTAGCTATGTCTTAAGTACACTAATTTTCCAGAACACTAGACCTGAAAAATAAGGCATGTACTATATAAATCTGTGCTTCTGTGAGTAAGAGTTTGAAATTAATTAAGTTTGCCCGAAACATTTTTTGTGAATTTATGTACTGGTGGTCAGAGAAATACTTTCTCTACAAAATGAAAAGATTATAATTTTAGTTCTACTGCTCAGAGCTTTCCAGTTGTGTGACGGTAACTTTTGGCTAATATCCATATTGTTGGAAAGGTGATCTTTGACTTCCTACTGAGCTACATTTTCATACCTTTTACAGAAAAACATAGGGATAAGTGATGTGCCCCTTTTTCCCAGCTCATAGTATAGAGTCAAGCGCATAGCAAGTTTCTGCCTTGAAAAACAGAATGACTGGGTAAATCAATGAATGGGTTGGTCTTCCAGTCACTATAAGAAAGTTATTTGTTGGGAAAGGAAATTGTGCTCCAGAAAAGGTAAAGTTTCTAGGATAGTACTCCCTGGCATGGAATGACTATCTTTTAAAGACAAATATTGCCTCATATACATGAAATACTCAATTGTTTCCTAGAACAGAGTGGATATCTTTCAACCATGTAATGTCTCCCTTTGAGACGCCTATTTGAGTAATTTGTTTGGGCCAACTAGCTTTGTTATTGAGCCTTTGCTTGTGAATCAAAAGTTCCTAGTTGCACAAAGTGATAAACAGCATTATCACCTAGTTGAATGTTGTATCAGAATGCTATATTCACAATTAAAATCGATCTATTTTGAAAAATCTAAGATAATCGTAAGTGGTCAGTGATAGTTTTTGAGAAAGCACAATCAAAACTTTAAGTTAATGTGTTACTGCTGATGAGTCAGTAAGAAAAGTTTTTTCGTATTCCTGAGAAGTACTATGATCAGGATTAATCTCTGATACAGCCCTTTTGCCCCTTTCAGTATGGCAGTATCAAAGTGTCAAAGATAGTTTGTTATGTGGCCCCAATCTACACGTCCATTATCATCTTCCGGTACCCATCGCTCTTCTCCATCTCACTCTCAGTATACACAAACATACCGTCTATCCTGGCATGTGGAAACACTGACCATCCCCTGAGTATATGTGTTGTTTTCACGCCTTTGTTCAGCACATGCTCTTTTTGAAAAGCTCTAACTATCCTCTTCTACTTGGTAAAACACAATTTACCCTTCACAGGTCACCTCAAACAACATTGGTAGCCTTAATAAATCGGATGTTTTATTGAATTAAACTTTCTTGTTTACTTTACAAAAATTTCTGAAATGGGACTCCTATGTAACTAATCATATTTTATTCACAATATATGATTTAAATGTCCTCTATATTAAACAGTAAACTCTTCACACCTCAATGAAATGAAATCTTCATATGTAGTCCCCCTGGTGTGTAATACAGTACTTTGTGCAAAGTAGATTATAAACATAGCTGTTGTGAATGAGTTTGAGAATCAAAGAAAGTTAGGCAGAGATTGATTATCTAAAAGAAAGAAAACAGGAATAATTCATAAAAATGTGCAAATACCAATTAATATTCTGTGGTTACTTAATCTCTCCAAATATAGAGATATTTAAAAGTATTCAAAAATACCAGACCAGCAATCATGACAAATGTGTTCTGGTCCCTGATCTACCAATTAGTAGCTATCTTCCCTAGGCCATTTGCCTCAATATTGAAACGAGAGATTACATTGATGTCTCTTCTGTTCCTTTCCTCACTAATATTTATGAGTCTAATTTGGGTTCTCTTTAAAGACAAGTGAGAGTTTGATTCAAATTGCCTAAGTATTCCACACTTTCTAGTTAATAAATGATGTTTCATCTACTGTTGCTATGGAGCAAATTAGCCCAAAGCTTACTTTAAACAATTTTTATTTTACCCATAATTTTGTGGGTCAAAGATTCAGGAAGGGCTTGGTTGGGCAATTCTAACTTGGGTCTCATGAGGCTAAGTCAGATGTGACTTGAAGGCTCAACTTGGTTGGCCGTCAAAGATACTCACTCACATGGCTGCAAGTTTGGCAGGGCTGTTAACCTGAGTACCTAAATATAACCTCCCCAGCATGAGAGTCTCAGAGAAGTAGAATTTCTGGCATGCCAACTGAATGTCCCCCAAAGCAAGTAACCCATCCAATAAGGCAAAAGTTGCCTTACATATTATGGCATAGCCTTAGGAGTCTTGTAGCTTCATGTCTGCCATATTCTTTAGGTTATAAGCAAGTCCATGCCTGCCCAGATTCAAGGAAAGGAAATTAAACTCCAGGTTTTGATGGGGCAGTGGAAGTTTCTTGAAGAACATGTGGAAGGGAGATATTGCTACAGCCCTTTTTTGGAAGATAAAATTGGTCATATTTGATAAATATTAAATTTGAATTTTATTAAAGTCAAAATGAAACACCAGAAATTTATCAATTTTTCACCTATCAAAGTATAATACTGAAAATTTCAGTGATGACTCCACGACTGAAAAAAAAATGTAAGAAACATAGTACATGTTCCAGACAAGTTCCCAAGCACTGACCAGGCTTTTATAATAAATACCAGATGTGAGTCAATGTTTTTTACCTTGATGAACATGAGAAAGCCTGTGCAAATATTTTCAAAGTTGTTATCACAAATCACTTGATAATATTTCTACGGAGGGAAGGGATAAAGTGCTATATAGTTTATCTCACTTATAAATTTTGTTCCAAATTAGTATATTGAGAAGGGGATGCTAACTTATTTTAGGAAGAGGTTTGTGAATATTTCTCAGGGGAAAAAATGTCAACATAGAGTTACTCTTCTTATTATCACAAAACTCATATACTGATTAAAAAGAATTATTATTATACAAATCAACCTTGTTTCTTTACTATTTTAGCCAGTATTATATATTTCCCAGTATTTATTTCAAAGTACATTGTACACATTTCTTTTTACCTTTTACTCTAATATCATTTAGTCACTTCCTATGTTTTAAGCTTTATTTAGGTAAAAGTGATATACAAGTAATTGCCCATATTTAATGCATTCATCTTGATGATTTTGGATATATACATACACCCATGTTATCATCACAACCATGGTAATAAACATATTCATCATCTCTAAAAATTTTCTTATATCAAACCATCTTTCTGCTAAAGGGTTAATATCCAAAATACGTAAGAATCTCCTGTAACTCAACAGCAAAAAACAAAACAAAACAAAACAAAACCAAATAACCTGATTAAAAAATTCTTTTTAGGGGCTGGCCCCGTGGCCGAGTGGTTAAGTTCGCGCGCTCCGCTGCAGGCGGCCCAGTGCTTCGTTAGTTCGAATCCTGGGTGCGGACATGGCACTGCTCATCAGACCACGCTGAGGCTGCGTCGCACATGCCACAACTAGAAGAACCCACAACGAAGAATACACAGCTATGTACCGGGGGGCTTTGGGGAGAAAAAGGAAAAAATAAAATCTTTAAAAAAAAAAAATCTTTTTACAAAAGATGCTAAAACAATTGTCGGACTTACAAAATTTTTTTTCAGAATGTTGACTAGATCTTTCCCTTTTTCTTTTACTTTTAAAAGCTTTATTCTTTCAGGATTATCAGTGATCTAAAATTATTTGTCAGCGACCCAATTATATAGAGTCATTTTTACTTTGCATGAGGACTCCAAACTGGAAACAACACGGTTGTCAAAGAACTGTCAAAACCCATTGAACTATTTACTTCAAAGGTGTTTATTTTATTGTATGTAAATTCTATTTCAAAAACTTTCATTGTTAAATTCTCTCTCCATCTTAATGGAAGTACTATCATCAGCAGGCTAACTAGATTTAGATTAGAGACCTTGAGTACATTTGAATTAAATATATTAAAGATTAATAAAATAGTAGGAGGAGTGAGGAGTGGGAGAGGACTAAAAAAATTAGAAGTCTAATTATAGAAATGACATAAGTATGTTCTCTTGATTTCATATTTAAAGTAAATAGGATATAAACTGATTTTTAAAAAAATCCAAATACTCTTGAATTTACCCACCCTAAGATAACCAACATAATGTTTTTAGTGATCTTATTTTTTATACATTTTAATACATACATATATGATAATTTTGCATAAACATGATTCTATTGTAACACTATTTCAAAATCATGGGTACATTGGTTCCTTCATATGTATGTTTTTTACCTCTTTTCCTTTTTATCTATCAATAAACTAACACTATCTGATGTGCAACTTTACTCAATTTCTTCAGATTTATGCAAAAATAAACACATACACAAATTGATTCTGTCATTTACTTTACAAGATTAGATTATATTATAAACATGTTTCTATATCTTGCTTTCATCATTGAATATTATGCTGGGAAAGTCTTATAAGTCAATTGTTATACATTAATTATTCATTTCTGTAGCTGCATACTGTCATATGGAGTCGAAAGACCACATATAATCATTCCCCTATGATGAGAATTTTATGTATTCCAAGGTTTTTTAACTTCTCTGAGTTGTTCTAAAGATAACATCCTCATATAAATATACTGATACTCTTATGCATTTGTTACAGTGGAATGGATCCTCAAGAGTTGGATTGCGTATTTGAAGTATATGTGTAATTATATATTAGCAATTATTTACATATTAGTTTAAAGAAATTATTATATTAAAGTGTCTCTATAAATGAGAATGTTTCTTTCTCTCCATTACGCAAGGAGTAAGTTATGTAACATATCTTTTTGTTGTTAAGCTAGTAGGTGTAACTCAATATGCGTTTCTCTGGCTTAATAAATTTGAGCATCTTTTCGCATGTTAGTCATTTCAATTTGTTTTTTTTGAAGAGTGTATTCTCATGTTGCCCAGTTTGGTATTTGATTGCATTCTCTTTCTTGGAAAATTATAAGCATGCTTCGAATAGCATTAACTTTATCACATGCTTTGGAATATATTTTCTAATCAACAATGGATCAATATTTTCAGCTTGTACACATTTGATAGATCAAAAGAATGACTGGTGTATTTCTTTTTTCTGGCAACATTTCCTTAGGAAATTTCATCAAATGCATGTCAGTATTAGTATTATCTCTGGATTCAAATTTTATAATTCTAGTATGAAAAAGGCAACATAGGCAAAGCCAATTGATGAATTATATTGATAATGTCACTTGATTGTGAATTTATAGAAAAGTAGGTAAACATATATTCCTGATGGTAGTTTTTAAAGCTGCAACATTTTTAATGTAATCTAGTAGTATCTAGTAAAGTAAAAATTATGCCTATCCTTAGAAATAACTTCAGTTTTAGGAATCCAATTGACATCAAAAGAATAAGCAGTGTGTAATATATGTATAAGAATATTTTATACAGCATGTTTTCAACAAATATCTTGGAAAGAAAATATGGAAATATACAACCATAGAGGGACTAGATTATGGCCTATCCATATTGTGGAATGTATGTGCTTAAAAAATAAAATGAGTTAGGGCTCTGAGATTTGATCTCGAAAGATGTCCATGTTATATTTTCCACATGATAAAGCCTATTGAAAATTAGCCTATATACAATCTTGGTGGTTTTTAAATGAAATACAGGGACACTACACTGTACATGTATGTGCACAGAAAGAAAATCATGAACAAAAATATCCACTAAACTATTAGCTCTTCATACATCTTGAAAATGGACTTGAAGAGGTTGGGTGACCTGGTTACTTTTTTATAACATACTTCCATATACTGTCAGACTTGTAACAATGGGTATGAAATGCCTTTGCAAATCTAAAACATAACTTGTAAACTTTTTCAAAGTTAGACGAGATGCCTAAATTTAGCTGTGATTTATTTGGAATCAATCTGATGACTAGTGCTTTCAGCATACTCAAAAGAACTTTCAAAATTATCATCTGTTTTTTTGTTTGTTTACTCAGCAATATTCCCTTCCCTCTAAGCATTTTTCATAGTCAAAGGAATTGAATTTTTAGAACAGGAGACCGTTAACTAGACTTTCTAACAAGAATGCCTATATTTCTGGGTGTCTTCTTTCATGTGTGTGCCTAGAGTTCAGAGTAGCTATAAACTTTCTATTTTTGGAGCTCAACGTCATATTGAAATAGGACAAAGGTAAATTATCACAACAATATTTTATGCTATCAAAAACATTTCTTATTTTCTTAGGTCTATTTATAATAAAATAAATTATTAATAGATGTTTCTCAGTTTGTAATTAATATAACAAGGAGTGAGGAGAAGGAGAAGAGGAAAAACTGGACGAGACTGAAGAAAAGAAGAAGAGAAAGAATAACAAACATCATGTGGCTGGCATTTGACTCAACTGAAGAGGCCACTTTTTACCAGAAATTTTGTAAGTTACACCAACAAATAGATCTCATTAACGTTTTAACAAGAAGACCTGCTAAAAAAAATAGAGAGTGTTTCATTTTAATTAGTTAAAAAAAAATTACCAATGGAAGGACTAAAGCCCTTATGTTGTATTTGAATCATCTGAACTCTCACAATTTTTCGGATTCAGTAAAAACATAATCAAAGCTGTTAATTGATCTCTTGTAAGTGAAATAATTCCTTGAATTTTAGCTTTTATATGACACTCACTGTCTGACAATTATAGGGAAGAATGTACTCTTAGTTTCAGCTTCCGCAACGAGAAACTTTTTTTTTAAAGACTGGCACCTGAGCTAACATCTGTTGCTAATCTTCTTCTTCTTCTTCTTCTTTATTTTCTTCTTCTCCCCAAAGGTCCCCAGCACATAGTTGTATATTCTAGTTGTAGGTCCTTCTGGCTGTGCTATGTGGGATGCCAGCTCAGCATGGCCTGATGAGTGGTGCCATGCCCACAGGGGATCCTGGGAACCCTGGGCAGCCAAGTGGAGCATTGGAACCTAACCACTTGGCTACAGGGATGGCCCTCATGCGATGAGAAAGTTTTGAGAAAAGTTTTGATGAAAGAAAAGTAAAGAGAAATTCAAAGACTGGAAATACTGAAATATTTCCCTGCAGTATGAGATTTAAAGCCAGCAGAACAGAGGAGCTGACTCTTGCCTGTGAACATTCATTCCCGTCAACCTCCATTCTTACTGAACTTAATGGCCTACGTGTGAGAACTGGAGTCTAGCATGGGACCCACTTCTGTAGCAAATTTCTGAAAGTTTATAAAAGAGATAGAATGATGAGTGATGGTCTGACTGGAAAAGATTCAAGTTGGTTAGGAGAAATGAGACCAAACATAGAACGCTCTGTGGCTTTTGAAGATATGATTACTTAAAAATGGAGAATACAGAAATAGGGAAATCAATAAATATTAAGCGTTCCTGTTTTCTTGAAATTCATATTCCTTTCAAATATATTTCCACATCTATTTAAGCATATTTTAATTTCAGGTGATGGATGTGTTTCAGATATAAACACCTTATATTTGAGTATGTATTTGTGTGTGTGTATATATATATATATATATATATGTCATTATAATGAACATTTTTATTAATTGCTTAAATAGTATAGCTGATCTATACCTATTCTTCACTTGCTTCAATTGAGACACTAAAAAAAAAGCATTACTATGCCAAGTTATCTTAGTCTACTTGGACTGTCATAATGAAATGTCATAGACTTGGTGGCTTGAATGACAGAAATCTATTTCTCACAGCTCCAGAATCTGGTAAGTCCAAGATCAAGGTGCCAGCCAATCCAGTGCCTGATGAGAAATCTCTTTCTGGCTTATAGACGGCTGCCTTCTTGCTGTGTTCTAACGTGGTGAAGAGAAAGAGCAAGCTCTCTGTGTTTCTTCGTACAAAGTAGCTAAATCCCATCACGAGGGCCACCCTTATAAACCTTGTCTAACCCTAATTACCTCCCCCATCTCCAAATACCGTAACATTGGTCAGGGCTTCCATATATGAATTTGGGAGGAAACGCAATTCAGTCCATACCGTATGCCTAATTTCATCAGTCAACTGACTTACTCCTACGAAATAAGCTCTAAAAATAAACTCTATAATCACACCTCCCTTGTGCTTTTATTTTTCCCGTTCTATCACTTCTATTGAATCATCACTGTAGTATCTTTGAGCACTCAAAATGTCACTACTGTTCAGTCAAATATGTCACTTCCAAATTTGTGACTTTTCTCACTATTGCTCTCATATGTATGGAAGCATTAGGAGCCAGTTTAGAATTCTTAGCTCCCTCGTATTTTTGTAGATTTTGTAGAATTATTATTGGGTTGGCTACTAAATCCTCTCCTCCTAAAAATGTTAGATCAGTTACCCACTTGCTAGTGATAACTTCTTAGCACACAATTAAAAATACTAATTTTCAAGGATTCCTGAAGCAGAATGTTTTCACTTCAACATTTGTAAGAATAAATTTTAAGCACTGTTGAAGAAACTTCTATAGCCCATTATTTTGAGCCATTTAAAAGTTTATAATTCCTTAATAATACAATAAAAATAGCAAACACTTAAAAAGAACTTGCTATGATATTGACCACTATTTTAGACATTCTATATATATTAAATTAATTAAATTATTTGAAATATTTAACACAGGCAAAGTAATAATAGAGCTTGGCACAGGGTAAGTGCTCAACAATTAAAGCTCTTATTTTTAACTCAATCATCACCTCATCTATTGATAAAGTTTAGTCTTGTTTAATTATGCATTATTGACAAACAGTCCCACAAAATAGTGCCATCAAACAGAAATCCTTTTATTTATTTTTATTTTTTCTGTTTCCCTTGTTTTCTTAGCTTTATTAAGGTATAAATGATATAAAAAACTATGCACACTTAATGTGCATGTTTTGATGAGTTTGGACATATGCATACACCTATGATACTATCACCAAAATTGAGGTATTAAACCTATCGATCACCTCTAAAAGTTTCATCACGTTCTTTTGGGTTTTTTTGTTTGTTTTGATAAGCACACTTAACAAGAGGTCTACTCTCTTAACATATTTTAAAGTGCACAATACCGTATTGCTAACTATAGGTACTACGTTGTACAGCAGATCTCTAGAACTTATACATTGTGTATAACAGGAACTTTATACCCTTTGAGCTACACTTCTCCATTTCTCCGCCCCCAAGACCCTGACAATCACCTCTCTATTGTCTGTTTCTATAAGTTTGACTATTTCAAATGCTCATCGAAGTGGAATCGTGCAGCACATGTCCTTCTATGACAGGCTTATTGCACTTAGCATAATATCCTCCAGGTTCATCCATATTGTTGTGATGGCAGGATTTCCTTATTTCCTTCTGTTTTAAAGGCTGAGTAATATTCCATTGTATGTATATACCACATTTTCATTACCTAATCATCTGTCAGTGGAGATTTGGGTTGCTTCCATATCTTGGCTATTGTTAATAATACTGCAATAAACAGAGGGGTGCAGATATTTCTTTGAGAAACTGATTTCAATTTTTGTGAATATATACCCATAACTAGGATTGTTGGATCATATGGTAGTTCTATTTTCAATTTTGGTGGAAATTTCCATATTGTTTTCCATCATGGCTGCACCATTCAACATTCTCACCAACAGTGTATAAAATTTCCAATTTCTCCACATCTTTGCCAACACTTGTAGTCTCTTCCTTTTTTGAGAAAAGCTGTCTTAGGGCTGGCCCAGTGACGTAGTACTTAAGTTCGTGCACTCTGCTTCAGTGGCCCGGGGTTCACAGGTTCAGACCCCAGGAGCAGGCATACATACCACTCATGAAGCCATGCTGTGGCAGTGTCCCATATACAAAATAGAGGAAGACTCAGGCAGAGGTTAGCTCAGGGACAATCTTCCTCAAGCAAAAAGAGGAAGATTGGCAATGGATGTTAGCTTAGGGCCAATCTTCCTCACCAAAAAAAAAAAAAAAAGAGTTATCCTAACTGGTGTGAGGTGATGTCTCATCGTGGTTTTGATTTGCATTTCTCTGACAATTAGGGAGGCTGAGCATCTTTTCATATACGTAATGGCCATTTGCATGTCTTCTTTGGATAAATGTCTTTTCAAGTACTTTGCCCATTTTTAACAGATTGTTTAGGATTTTTGTTTTTGTTTTTCAGCTATTGTATTGTAGAAGATTCTTATATATTTTGGATATTAACCCTTTATCAGATACCTGGTTTGCAAATATCTCTCATTCCTTAGGATGACTTTTTACTCTGCTGATTTTTTTCCTTTGCTGTGCAGAAGCTTTTTAGTTTGATGTAGTCCCACTTGTCTATTTTTGGTTTTGTTACTTATTCTTTTGCTGTCAAATCTAAGAAATCAGTAGCAAGACAGATGTCAAGAAGGTATTCTCCTATATTTTCTCCTGGGAGTTTTACAGTTTCGTATGTTATGTTTAATTCTTTAATACATTTTCAGTTGACTTTTGTTTATGGTGTAAGGGCTCCAACTTCGTTCTTTGCATGTGGATATCCAGTTTTCCCAGCACCACTTGTTGAAAAAGCCAACCTTCCCCATTGTGTCTTCTTGGCATCCTTGTTGAAAATCCATTGTCCATATATGTGAATTCATTTCTGGTCTCTCGTTTTTTGTCCATTGGTGTATATGTCTGTCTTTATATCAGTACTATACTGTACTGTTTTAATTACTATAGCTTTGTAATATTGTTTGAAATCAGGAAGTGTGAGATCTCCAGTTATGTTCTTCTTTTTCAACATTGTTTTAACTATTCTGGGTCTTTTAAGTTGCCATATCGATTTTAAGATTGTTTTTCCTATTTCTGTAAAAATGGCATTGGGATTTTCATCAGAATTGCATTGAACCTATAGATATCTTTGAGTAGTAGGTGCATTTTAATAATATTAATTCTTCCAGTCCTTGAATATGGGATATATTTATTTGTATCTGCTTTAATGTTTTTCATAAGTGTTTTATAGTTTTCAGTGCACAAGGTTCTCATATCCTTAGTTAGGTTTATTCCTAGGTATTTTATTATTTTTGATGCTATTTTAAATGGTATTGTTTTCTTAATTTCCTTTTTGGAGGGTTCATAGCTAGCATATAGAAACACAACCAATTTTTCTATGTTGATTTTGCATCTTGCAACTTTGCTGAATTAGTTTATAGATCTAACAGTTTTATTGCAGCATTTTTAGGTTTTCTATATATGAGATTGTGTCATCTGCAAACAAGCAATTTTACATCTTCTTTTTTAATTGATACTTTTCATTTTTTTGTTGTTGTTGCCTAATTGCCTGGCTAAAGCTGTCCTTCAGAAATGAAGAAGTAACGACTTTCTCAGATAAACAAATTCTAAGGAATTCATCACCACTAGAACTGCCTTACAGAAAATGCTAAAGACAGTTCTTCAAGTTGAAATAAAAGAACAATAAATAGCAACATGTAAGCACAGGAAAGTATAAAAATGATTGGTTAAGGTAACTATATAGGCAAACACAGAATGTTTTTATATTCTAATAGTGGTACATAAATAACTTTTAAGCCAAGTATAAATATTAAAAGACAAAAGTATTAAAAATAACTATAACTACAATAATTAGTTAATGGATACACTACATAAGAAGATGTAAATTGTGATATCAATAACATAAAGTGTGTTTAGGAGGTAAATGTGTAGAGCTTTTGTATGCAAGTAAAGTTAAATTGCTATCAGCTTAAAATAGACTCTTATAGCTATATGATGATTTATGTAAGCTTCATGGCAATCATAAAGAAAGCTTTATTATAGGTACACAAAAAACAGAGAAAAATAAGTCAGAGTATAACACTACAAAAAAATAGTCCAATGACAAAGGAAGAAATTAAGATCAAAAGAACTACAAAACAGACAGAAAACAATTAAAAAAATGGCGATAGTAATTCCTTACCTATAAATAATTACTTTAAATGTAAATGGATTAAATTCCCCAATCAAGAGACATAGAGTGACTGAATTGATTAAAAAACAAGACCAAAAAATATGCTGTCTAGAAGAGACTTACTTTAGGAGACACATAGGCTGAAAGCGAAGGTATGGAAAAAGATATTCCATGCAAATTGTAAGCAAAAGAGAACAGAGATGGCTACACTATATCAGAAAAAACAGATTTTAAGTAAAAAACTGTTACAGGAGTTAACTTTTGTGTGTGGTATAAGATAATTGTCTACTTTCATTCTTTTGCATGTGGATGTCCAGATTCCAAACACCATTTATTGAAGAGACTTTTCTTTCTCCGTTGTATGTTCTTGGCACCTTTGTCAAGGTTAGCTGTCCATAGATGTGTGGTTTTATTTCTGGGCTTTCAATTCTGGTTCATTGATCTGTGTGTCTGTTTTTGTGCCAGTAGCATGCTGTTTTGATTACTATAGCTTTGTAATATATTTTGAAGTCAGGGATTGTGATGCCTCCATGTTTGTTCTTTTTTCTCAGGATTGCTTTAGCTATTCAGGGTCTTTTGTTGTTCCATATAAATTTTAGGATTCTTTGTTCTACTTCTGTGAAGAATGTCATTGATTAAAAATGGATTAAAGACTTGACTATAAGACCTGAAACCATAAATCTCCCAGAAGAACATATTGGGGTACACTCTTTGATAGCAGTCTTGGCAGCATCTTTTTGAATAGTAAGTCTACTCAGGAAAGGGAAACAAAAGAAAAAATAAACAAATGAGACTACATCAGATTACAGAGCTTCTGCAAGGCAAAAGAAATCATGAACAAAACAAAAAGACAACTCACCAACTGGGAAAAAATATTTGCAAATCTTTTATCTGAGAAGGGGTTAATTTCCCAAATATGTGAAGAACTCACACAACTCAACAACAAAAAAACAACTTGATCAAAAAATGGACAGAAGATATGAAGAGACATTTTTTTCCAAAGAAGATATACAGATAGCCAAGAGGCACATGAAGAGATGTTAAATATCACTAATCATCAGGGAAATGCAAATCAAAACTACAATGAGATATCACCCTACACCTGTCAGAATGGCTGTAATTGCCAAGATGAAAAATAAACATTGGAGAGGATGTGGAGAAAAGGGGACTCTTGTATACTGCTTGTGGGAATGCAAATTGGTGCAGCCATCATGGAAAATAGTATGGGGATTTCTAAAAAAATTAAAAATAGAAAGACTATTCTATCCAGCTATCCCACTACTGGGTATTTATCCAAAAAACATGAAATCAACAATTCAAAGGGACTTATGTACCCTTATGTTCATTGCAGCATTATTCACAATAGATAAGATGTGGAAGCGACCCAAGTGCCCATCAATTGATGAGTGGATAAAGAAGATGTGGTATATATATACAATGGAATACTACTCAGTCATTAAAAAAAATCAGAATTGTCCCATTTGCAACAACATGGTTTCCACCTTGAGGGTTATATTAAGCAAAATAAGCCAGACAGAGAAAGACAAACACCATATGATTTCACTCATATATGGAAGATAAAGAAACGTGGATAAAGAGAACAGATTTATGGTTATGAGAGGGGAAGTGGGTTGGGGGCTAAGAAAAAGGGGTATGGGGTATATATATATGGGGATGGATAAAAATTAGACTATTGGTCATGAGCACCATGCAGTCTATATAGAAACTGATTAATAATAATGTACACCTGAAATTACACAATGTTATAAACCATTATGACCTCAATAAAATAACTGGGACAAAAAAAAAGAAATATAAAGAAAGTAAAATAAGAAAATAAGAATAAAGTAAGTAACAAGTATAAAATAAGAAAATAAGCATAAAGCATAAATAAGTATAAAGTACAGCCCTTAAAAGGGCCATATACTCTTTCCATAGTGATATAAACATACTGGTCCACATAATCCTTTCTGCTATTTAAAAAAAAAAAAAAAACTGTTACAAGAGACAAAAGGCATTATATAAAGATATGTCTCAATTTTTTCAAAAATATATAAAAATATAAATATATATTCACCCAAGATCAGAACACCTAAATATATAAAGAAAATATTAACAGACTCAAAGGAAAAAGAGACAGCAATACAATAATAGTAGAAAACTTCAGTTCTCCACTCTCAAAAATGGAAAGATCATCCAGATAGGAAATCAATAAAGGAACAGCAGACTTAAACAACATTTACACCAAATGGACTTAACAGATGACATGTACAGAATGTTCCTTCCAAAGGCAGCAGAATACTCATGCTTCTCAAGCACACACCAAACATTGTCCAGGATAGATCAAATGCTAGACCAAAAAACAAGTCTAAACAAATTCAAGAAGATTGAAATCATATCAAGTATCTTTTCTGAACACAATAGTCTGAAGATGGAATTGAATAACAGGAAAAAAATTGAAAAATTCACAAGTGTGTGGAATGAAGCAATACACTTCTGAGCAATCAATAGTTCTAAGAAAAAAATCAAAAGGGGGATTAAAAACATATATTGAGATGAATGAAAATGCAAACACAACACACCAAAACTTATGGGATGCAGCAAAAGCAGTGTTGTGAGGAACACGTATAGCAATACACATCTACACTAAGAAAGAAGAAAGATCTCAAACAACTTAATTATACACTTCAATGAACTAGGTAAAAAGAACAAACTAAGCCTAGAGAGAGCAGAAGGAAGGAAATAATAACATTAGAGCAGAAATAAGTGAAATAGAGACTAGAGAAACAATATGAAAGTTTAATAAAACTAAGAGCTGGCATTTGAAAAGATAAACAAAACTGACAAACATTACGTTAACGTATGAAAAATGAAAGAAGACTAAAATAAGATGAAAGAGTAAAGCAATGAAAGAGTAGACATTACAGTTGATGCTACAGACACAAAAAGGATCATGAGAGACAACTATGAACAATCACGCACCAACATGCTGGATAATCTGGAAGAAATAAATTCCCAGAAACTTATAAACTACCAAGTCTGAATTATTAAATAGAAATAGAAAATCTGGCCACACCAATAATGAATAAGGAGATTGAATCAGTAATCGAAAACATCCCAAAAAGGAAAAGCCCAGTCCAGATAGCATCACTGGTAAATTCTACCAAACATTTATAGAATTAACACCAATGTTTCTCAAACTCTTCCAAAAAATTGAAGCCAGACCAATTTCAAATTATTTTATAATGTCACCATTACCTTGATGTGAAAGCCAAAGATACTGCAAAAAAATAAAATTACAGTCCAATATTCCTGATGAACATAGATGCAAAAACTCTCAACAAAATTCTACCAAACTAAATTTAACATTAAGAGGATCATAGACTAGGATCAAGTGGGATTTATCTGTGGGATACAAGGATGGTTCAACATACACAAATCAATAAATGTGATAAAACACATTAAGAGAAGGAAGGATAAAAATCATGTGATCATCTCAATAGATGCAGAAAAGGAATTTGACAAAATTCACCACAGTTTTTTTAATATAAAAGTTCAACAAAGAAGGTGTAGAAGAAATGTACCTCAACATAATAAAAGTGATATACAAGAAGCCCACAATTAACAATATACTCAATGCTGAAAACCTGAATGCTTTTCCTCTAAGATCAGGAACAAGACAAAGATGTCCACTTTCACCACTGCTATTCAAACCATTTTATTATAACTTATATGGAGTTTGGAGGTTGACAATGTTTATCAGGATCTTTCTTATATTACAGTCTTATATTATATTTCTTATATTATATATATATTATGTTACAGTCTTATATTACAGTCTTATATTACAGTCTGATGACAGATGAAACTGCAATTATCTGAACACATCTTCACTCACCTGTCTGTAGTCTAGCCTGAAATGAATGAACAGCTGGGGCTTTTCCAGTATTTCTTCCTTTATGTGCCCTAAGTGGCTACATTAGACTTCCTCCCAGGAGCAGTCTCAAAACAAATTTCTTCATTGAAACTGCCTTTCTTCAGGCAAGTGCCAAGAAAGATAGGTGGAAGCTACCAGTCCCCTTAAAGACTAAGCTTAGAAGTGGTATTATCTCACTTCTTCAGAATTTTATGTTGAAAGCCGTCATAGGCCATTTCAAGTTCAAAGGGATGGAATAATATGCTCCACTCTCTTTTGAGAGAATGGAAAGCAGATATTGAGACGGAAGGCATCAGTGGTGACCATCTTGGAGATAAGCTACCAAAAAGTAACACATTAGCTGCATTTTTTAACGGAGGAAATGAGAGTCAAAGGCATTATTTAACTTGCTCAAGGGAAAAGTAGGGCCCTAATAATCTAGGTCCAAATCCCATCTTCTTAACCATAATGTTTTGCTATCTCTGTATAATTATAAACAACAGAAGCATCAACTTCTGCCAAATCAGTAAATTAATTTCATGCACAAATGTTATCTGTTCAATGGAGTCCGGGAAAGGTCTTCCTAGTTTAGGAAAGTAAAATACATCTAATTAAATTTCAGCTTTCTCAAGAACCATATATCCAATTGTCTACTGGATATCTTCACTTTGTATAGGACACACAGACTGCACACTCAATATATTATCTCCCATTTGCTCATCTGCTCACCATCTTCAAGAATAACACCAATTCTTCGATTTATAATACCAAGTCATCTTTTACCACTTTCTCTTACTTATCTCTACATAGCAAACAAAAATTTCATGAAATTCTAGTGATTTTAAAGTTTTTATCTATCTTAAATATAATCAAGTCCCTCTCTTTCTAATGCATACCTTAGTGAATGACTTGATTGTATTCTGTATGAGTTACTGAAACAGACTCTATACCGGTGTCCTTAAGTCTATTCTTGCCCAATTTTAATCTGTTCTCCTTGTCAGAGTGATCACTCAATACAGAAAATTAGATCATTTCATTAGATTAGAAATACTTATAGTCTCTTCTGAGTTTTCAAATTACAGAATAAGTTTCTAAGAAATCCACAAATATTTTTGTTGGCTGCTTCAAAATCTCGTGTCTCAGCTGCACAGACTATATCCACTTTCAATATATATGCTGTCTATATAAAAGTACTAAAAGTTTATATTATCCTCTTCTTAGACGCTTCACCAATACTCTGATATGCCCCAAGTTAAACTGATCTGACTTTTCAATCCACAGAACCCTGTCATCATTTGTGTTTACAAGACCATTTATTTTTTAAAATTCATTTTCTTTCAGTTTTCTTCACTTCATCCTCCATGCTTCATTTCTTCCCATCTTAACATATTAGATACCCAGTTTTAGTGTATTTAATTTATATGTGTCTAATCAGTTCTATCAGATTTTGCTTAAACATATGCATATTCTTGGAAAATACAAAATCATATTTTGTTATATCTGACTATTTATTCATATGTTTTACTTCCAAATTCTTTTCAGTTTATTACTTTTTAGCATCATACAATATTGTGCTAAATGTATTTAATTTCAAATTATATTTCATTACAGAAAAGATTGGAGTGATGGCTAGATATCTGTTGATGGACCCATGTGATAGATTACTTCTGCCATAAATTAAGTGTGCCATAGAGTGGTATAGCTGATCCAGAGGTTACATGCTTATCAAATTTCAATAATCCTTCCAAATTGCTCTCCAGAATGGCTCTATCAATTTAGACTACCTTCTGCACTGTATGAAAGTCGTCTTTTCCCCAAATCCTAGAAAGTTCTGATTTTTACCATCTGATTAAGTATAGAATTTTAATTTTTATTTCTCTGATTTCTAGTGAGGTTGAGGGTCTCTTCAAATATTTAATGGCACTTTGGTTTCCTATTTTATATATTACTTCTTCAAACCATGTGCTTGGTTTATTTTATTTTTCTTTCTATTGAATACAATACCTTTCTCTTGATGATTTTCATTAAATAGGAATTTAACATTAATTCTGTATTAGATGAAAATTTGCAATTTTTATAAGATCAAAATTATATTTGCTCCTTTGGTTAAAAAAATTTGTTAGTATTATCTACTAAGCTTAAGAAGCATCATTGTAGTCAGCATGTTTAATATATTCCTGATAATGATGAAGTAAATGATTTTATTTGTTGAACTTTGTATCTTTGGCATTGTATAACACACTCCACTCAAGTCAGATAATTGTTTTGTGCCTTGATGTTGACACGACTTCCCTTGTAGGTCTCTTCTGTTCTAACTCATACCTTGGAAAAACATATCTTTGGGCTTATATCTAACTCTGTTTGCACCACATCTTTGACCTCACACTATTGCTCAGGCCACTCTTTGTATTGCTGAAGGTGTGAAAGGGTATAGTTGTCTCTTTTTGGATTCCAGATATGGACTCCACTCATCCCGAGTTTTTCTGTAAGAGTAATTCTAATATTCAGCACCTGGATCCCAGATGCATGACTTCAGGTTTTACACACCTTTGGGAAACTCTGGTATACTTTTCTTTTATAAATTGATACTCAATATGTCTCAGTGGATATTCCTGACCCTACATTCGAAATATGCCTCAGATGAAAGAATTATTTTTCGTTTCTCATGCCCCAGCAATTCTAGCCCTCTCTGTTTTTGAATAACCACTCATTACCGTCTCTTAGTTAAGATCAGCCTTGATATTGGTCCCCCTACAGTGAACCTAGCATGTATGGGGTTAAAACTAAAAGCCTGCATTCCCAGTTCCCTGGGTCGTTTTTTACACTCATATGCAATGCTTATTTCTTTAACCTCTGACTCCCTCAGCTTTACAACCAAATAGAATTTACAAATTGTTAAAGTCCAGATGACTTCCTGCTGGGCTCCCACTAAAGTTGCAGCTAATCCCAGGATCTTCAAGTTTTTTTACAGAGAAACTAATGTCCAGAAAATATCAACAACTGAAGCTTCCCAGGCCCAACTCCTCATCTTCCTGATATCAGAGTCTACCTTTCACTGTGGATATAAACAGCCAAGGACACTCATCTGAGGAATCCTTTGTCTCCTCTGCTGGAAGCAGTGCCAGACACAGGTCAATGGGAAAATCCTGATCAAGAAATCCATGGCCACCCTCCTCTATCTAAAACCCCAAATAAAAACCCCTACCCGTTTCTGTATGTGGAGCAAGCAAATTTTGGGGCACTGGCCCTTGTTTTGCTTCCTCTGCCTGGCAAAGTAAAGCTTTCCTTTTTCTCCCAAGACTCTGTTCTCATTATTTGCATTGGCATTGAGATCAGAGATCGAACTTTCAGTAACACACTCAGTAAGTATTCAGTTCTGGGTCAACTGCAAATGACTTTTTCTGCTCATTTTAAGTCATATTTTCCTGCTTTTTCACATGGCTGGTGATTTTTTAAATTAGATTCAGATATTGTAGATTTTACAATAAAGAAACACTCTAATTCTTTTATGTCAGAAACTTTCTAGCTGAGCAAAGTTGCACAAGTGATCTGATAATTTTGAGAATATGATATTATAATTCAAGATATCGTTGCTTTTGTTCTGATTTTATAAACAATTGAGTAAGTTCAATAAGCAGATCTTGTTTGCTTTCCCTAGAAGCAAAGCAATTAAGAAGTGTCCTCTTTCCCATGAGAACGAACATGCTGCATTACAAAGCTAGTCAGCTTCAGGGGCAGAAAGAAACAGTGACACAAGTTTCACCTACCATTAAACGAAATGCTCTGTTGGGACTAAACAAAGCTGGAAAGCAGTACCATGCAGTGCAACAGAAATGTAATGATGCCAGATTAAGCAATATTATTTTCCCCACAAAACTTAAAGAGAAAGAGTTCATTAAAAAATTCAAAACAGTGATGTTGGGAAGATATATTTGAAACTTATTTGAAATTTAATTATTAGTTCTGTAGAACACTATTAGCTTGTTTCATAAAATATTTAAAAAATTAGCATAATATTTTGTTAAATATAATATTTATTTGTGAAATATTAAAATGAACTCAAATTACTATTGTTTTCTTTTCCTCTAGAACATTTTGGAGAAGTAGTTTATTCTCTAGCATGATGTTCATCCTCTTTTTCAGTTTTCTACCTGGGGAAAAATAAACATTTTTACTGAAAAAAGAAAAAGTTAACCTTCAAGTCTTCATTTGGACAGGGATAATATAAACACAATTTGGAAACAATAGCTCTTAATTTTACAACTCCGATATTTCAAAAATGGCAATGTAAATATTAATACATGTGAAAATGGAATATTTTTATAAAACAAATTTTTTTTTCCTTACAAATTCAGGTATGATTTTATATCAACATTATTATCTTAAGAAGATAGTCTTAACATTACACAAAGTATACCATTTGGCTCATTAAGTAAATGATCCTGTTATATAAAATGTTAGAATGTCTAAGATCAGGAAATATTGCTTTATTCTTGAAAAATAAAAATACAAAATAAAAACATAATTATAGGGTTTAAAAATACCAGAGATAGTAGATACCAGATTGAATTCTGTAGAAAATGGGTTTACTAATTGAGAGCATTAGCCCAATAAATCCTTTCTGAACACAAGAATGAGTCACAGATAAGTGAAAGGTTAGGCACAGGGGAATGGGTAGAAGAAATTCAATACAAGCATAATGGAGACTCAAAATATGAGTGCTGAGCAGAGGAATAAGAAGAAACATCGTAAAAACAAGAATGAAAACTGAAACCAACATAATTCTCAAACATAATTCTCTGTCCCTATCCAAACCAATACTGGGACCAAACATATTTTCCTGTCTTTGGGTTAAACAATACTGTGACAGGGCATGCTTCGGAAAACATGTCTGTACTGAATAATCTTATTACAGGCAACGTAACTACTTGCTCCAGGAAATAGCTGTACCTGGAAAATATGACCACAAACCAACTAAAATATAGGCTTGAATCAAGCCTAACAGCTTCCTATTCAAGTCTCCTTTCAAAACTCTTATCCTACTGTGTCCACCAATGCAAACTATTACATCATAAACTCTGCATAATCCCAGCTAATTTGCCACCTTTCAAGACCTACTTTAGATTAGTAAATAACTCAGAGTATGCTTACACTTTGATGTGAAAAGCAATATTTAAAACTTATTTATATATTTAAGATGCTTTTTATCTTAATATTCAACTCCTGGAGATTAAACTAATATATTTAACATCCATTCAACACAACTCTAGTATCTACTATGCATATAATGTTGTAAGATATTGGAAGACTCGAAGATAAATACCACTTTCAAGGAACTTAGAACTTTTAAAAGAACTAACATTGCATTTCAATTTATATGTATATACTAAAGGGCAATCTCAACCATCTGGAGGCCTGTCCTAGCTCTCCTCAGTAAACTCTAATTACCGCTAAGTCAGTTCCTTACTAATGGAAGGTGCAGATTTACAACCATGGATGGAGTTGAATATCTTAGGCAAGACAGTTATTAGTTTATCTTCAGAAAGTGTTTAAACTTTATGGATTTATGGGATTTCTTAACTGTATGTGAAAACTCAAGTCTTCCCCCTGACACCCAAGATTCTCTTCTTCGTTCATATCAAACTAAAACTCATATATGTGTATAGAAATGGCCCACTCCAAGATTCTCTTCTTTGTTCATATCAAACTAAAACTCATATATGTGTATAGAAATGGCCCACTCCTCATCAGTTCCCTTGGTATTTTGTCATCCTACAATGGGAAACTTGGCACGTGGGTGCTATGTGCATTCTCTTGTAATTTGACAGATGTCTTCTAACTAGAGCTTGCTCAATCACTGTGTGACAAGAACAAGTCAGTCCAATGACTCTCAGATTTTCTAGCAAGAAAATCTCTCCACAATAGGACAGGGCAGCTGTCAGCTCTCAAGCTTCTAAGCTAATCTGTTTCTTTTAAAAATCTCAAACTATTTTAGGAGAGATACCCACATTTTGAAGATCAGTACAGCAGTATTTTCTATACAACTTCCTGTATTTTTTTCTAATTTACTAAGTAGCATCCCAAGGGAAGAAAAGTTCATCTAATTATTCTACCAGTAATTAGTGAATCATCATAAGTTCATCAAACATTGTGTAGACCACGGTAATATGCTAGAAAACATGCTGTACCTCTGTACAAAAGAAGTTTTCTTGATCTGAAGAAACTTCTGAATTTAATGGGAAACAATTAATTAATTTACTACAAAGAAGTGGACAATATGAAATAGGGAAAGGACTGTCTCTTCAATCAATGGTGCTGGGAACCCTGGACAGCCATATGCAAAAGGGTGAAACTCATCTACTATCTTACACCTACACAAAAATTAACTCAAAATGAATCAAAGACTTGAACATGTGACCTGAAACCATGAAACTCCCAGAATAAAACAGGTAGTGAGCTCCTTGACATACATCTTAGCTATGACTTTTTTAATCTGACACAAAAAGCAAAAGCAACAAAAGTAAAAATTAGTAAGTGGGACTACATCAGGCTAAAAAGCTTCTGTACAGCAAAGGAAACCATCAACAAAATGAAAAGTCAGCATACTGAATGGGAAAGAATATTTACAAATCAATTATCTGATAAAGGGCTAATATCTATATAAAGAACTCGTACAATTCAATATCAAAAAAATATCAAACAATTCAACTGAAAAATGTGCAGAAGGGGCCTGCCTGGTGGTGTAGTGGTTAAGTTTGCAAGCTACACTTTGCTGGCCTGGGGTTTGCGGATTCAGATCCTGGGCACGGATCTACACACCGCTCATCAAGTTATGCTGTAGCAGTGTCCCACATACGAAATAGAGGAAGATTGGTGTGGATGTTAGCTCAGGGCCAATATCCTCACCAAAAGAAAAAAAAATAGGCAGAAGATCTGAATAGACATTTTTCCAGAGAAGACATACAGATGGCCAACAGGTGCATGAAAAGGTGCTCAACATCATTAATCATCTGAGAAAGGTATATCAAAACCACAATGAGATATCACTTCATACTTCTTAGAATGGGTGTTATCAAAAAGACAGGAGATAAGCGTTGGCAAGGACGTGGAGAAAAGGAAAACTCTGTGCATTGTTGGTGGGAATTTAATTGGTGCAGCCGCTATAGAAAATGGTATGGAGGGTCCTCCAAAAATTAAAAATAAAACTACTATATGATCCAGCAATTCCACTTCTGGGTATTTATCTGAAGAAAATGAAAACACTAACCCAAAAAGATCTATGCACCCCTCATATTCACTACAGCATTATTTACAATAGCCAAGATATGAAAACAACCTAAGTGTCCATCTATGGATGAATGGGTAAAGAAATTGTGGTATATAAATAGACAATTGTATATTATTGAGCCACAAAAGAAGAATGAAATCTTGCCATTTGTCCCAGCATGGATGAAACTTGAGGGCATTATGTTAAATTAAATAAGATAGACAGAAAAAGACAAATACTGTATGATCTCTTATATGTGGATTCTAAAGAAAAACAATCTCATAGATACAGAGAACAGACTGGTGGTTGCCCAAGCTTGGGTGTGGGAGCTGGGAGAAATGGATAAACTTCTTTTTGTTTTAGTTTAAATAAAAATAAATAAATAAATGCTGGGAAAAAAAGAAAAAAGACTACCGCGAGGTAATGAGGAAGACACATAAGGGGACACCTGTCCTGGCCCTAAGCAAAGGGCAGTGTATAGACCAGTTGGGAGGCAGGAGCTGTTTCTGATGGGCTCTGGCCACTGTCACACAATAGTGTGTCTGAGCTTGGGCACCAGGGGGCACTCAGGGTCCATTTCTCAGGGGTCTGGGGATGATCAGAGCTTGGTCCAGCTGCCTAGAATTGCCTGGTTCCCTCTACTCAGGGTTCATAGCTGTGACCTCCACCGCTCCCTGGGCCCCACAGTTCCACCTCTGCCCTCCCTCTGGACATCATCAGGTAGAGGGGACTGACCCGGGGACTACTGAGGGATCAGAAAGCTCAGAGGGATCTCCTTTGCATGCATGGGCCCTTGTTCTCTCAGAGTATGAAGAGGGGAAGGGAGAGATCCTGGGGAAGTAACAAGATCGCTAGGGCATCAGAGCAAAGAAAAAAGAAAGTAAAGGAGAAAATAAAGCTGGATTTTAACCAAATGAAGAGAGAGTTTTAGTTGGAGGAAAGAAAGGAAATCTTGCATAAAGTGGGAAAAAATGAATTAATGTTCTGTGTCATAGTAAGACAATGAGGTCACTACTAACTTCTTCAAACACAGATTAAACAAACAATATGCTGTTCAAACCAAGATTCATTTGAAAGTAAAAGAAGGTGCTAAGAAGTTAAATTAATATATTAATTTTAAGGTTTTTGTAATTGTCCAACAAATTGATTTTATTCTGATATTGGACTTATTAAAAAACTTAGGATATATTTAAAATTATTTTCAAAAATTAATTTCCTTGAAAAAACAACAATTAAAAAAACACGTATCAGTGTATTCAAGTGAAACATATGAATAGCCGGCATTGGTAAGTTTAAAAAGATTGAATATCAACAATATATGGGAAAATTGAATACATTAGAGGAAACTTGAAATAATCTTTATTTTGATTGTCTAGATATTAAAAACTAACATTTGCAGAATAATTACTATTGGTTTAGGTTTACATACTTAATCAGTTTCTTAGTGTCATGTGTCCCCAGTGTATTACTGTTGATCTTTTTCAGAGGATAAAATTTTTTTCTTTTTGGAATTATGTTTTCATATAATAACATGCAATATTATCCAAAATTGCATTTTATGGTTAATAAATTTGAAACAACTGACATTATTAGTGACTTTTCTGATGGCTGCAAGAGGATTTTTTATATTTTTTGGTGTAAAATTCTATGAGTTTTAAAATATGTATAGATACACGTAACCAGACAACAATCTGGGTACAGAACAGATCCGTTGCCCCAAACACTACTTTGTGATGTCCCTTTTAAAGTCACACCATCCTCCTCTCACCAGTCCCGGAAAACTATTGATTTCTTCTCTGTCACTACAGATTTGTCCTCTTGAGAATGTCATATAAATGGAATCAAATGGTATGTGAACTTTTGAGATCGACTTCTTTCACTTGCATGATGCTTTTGAGATTCAGCCAAGCTGAAGAATATTTAGGTTGTTTCTAGTTTTTGTGGAATTATGAATTATGTGAATACTCATGTACAGGATTTTGTCTGAAGATAAGTTTTTCTTACTTTAGAATAAATACATAAGAGTGTGCTTACTGAGCCACATGGTAACTATGTGTTTATCTTTATGAAGAACTGGCAAACTATTTTCAGAGTAGCTGTACCATTTTCCATAATGGTTTCCATAACCACTGGTAATCCATGAGAGTTCCAGTTGTTCTGATTCATTGTTATCTTTTGATATTGTCAATAATTTTAACGTTAGCCATCGTAAATTCTTATAATGCTATCTCATTATGGTTTAATTTGCATTTCCCTATTCACTGATAACGTTGAACAACTTTTTATGTTCTTTTTAACTTTTATATACCCTCGTTGATGAAATTTCTGTTCAAGTCTTATACTCATTATTATTAATTGGGGTATTTGTTTTACTTCTGTTGAGTATTGAGAGTTCTTTATATATTCCAGATATAATTCTTTTGTCAGATATGTCATTTACAAATATTCTTTCCCACTCTGTTGCTTTTTGTCACATTTAAGAACTCATTGTGGAACAAAAGGAAATGACAACTCACCAACTGGGAGAAAATATTTGCCAATCATATATCTGACAAGGAGTTAATTTCCAAAATGTATAAAGAACTCAGACAACTCAGCAATAATAAAAAACAAAATCAAAAAATAGGCAGAGGATATGAACAGACATTTTCCCAAAGAAAATATACAGATGGCCAACAAGCACACGAAAAGAAGTTCAATATTACTAATTACTAGGGAAATGCACATCAAAACTACAACGAGATATCATCTCACACCTGTCAGAATGGCTATAATTAACACAAGAAATAACAAATGTTGGATAAGATGTGGAGAAAAGGGAACCCTCATACACTGCTAGTGGGAATGCAAACTGGTACAACAACATGCTAAAGAGTATGGAGATCTCTCAAAAAATTAAAAATAGAAATACCATATGATTGAGCTATCCCACTACTGAGTATTTATCCAAAGAAGATGAAATCAACAATTAAAGGAGACTCATGCACACCTGTGTTCATTGTAGCATTATTCACAATTGCCAAGATGTGGAGGCAACCCAAGTGCCCATCAACGAATGAATGGATAAAGAAGATGTGGTATATATATATATGTGTGTGTGTGTTATGTGTATATATGCACACACACACACACAATGAAATGCTATTCAGCTATAAAAAGGACAAAATCATGCCATTTGTGATAATGTGGATGGACCGTGAGGGCATTAAGTTAAGTGAAATAAGCCAGACAGAGAAAGACAAACACCATATGATTTCACTCACATGTGGAAGATAAATAAACACATGGATAAGGAGAAAAGATTAGTGGTTACCAGAGGGGAAGGGGGTAAGGGGAGAGCAAAAGGGGTAAAAGGGCACATATGTACGATGACAGATAAAAACCGGACTATTGGTGGTGAACACAATGCAGGCTATATAGAAACTGAAATATGATAATCTACACCAGAAATTTACACAATATTATAACTAAATATGACCTCAATAAAAAAAAAAGAACTCACCGTCTAACACCAGGTAATAAAGATTTTCTCCTATTTTTTCTTCCAGTGTTTTATAATTTTACATTTTACTTTTAAATTATAATCCCTTTGACTTACTGTATGAGATGTCAGGTTTAGGTTGAGTTTAATTTTTAGCTTTTGGCTGTCCACTCTTTCTAGCATCAATAGTTGAAAAGATATCCTTTATCCACTGAAGTGTCTTCAACTCTTTATCAAAATTTATTGGTCATATGTATGTGGGTCTATTTCCAGATTCTCTATTTTGTTTCATCGATCTATCTATCTATCCCTACACCAATAGCACACTCATAATAGTTTATATTGCATGATAACTGTATTTATATAAAAACTGGGATTGTGGATATATTTTGTGTAGATCTTAATATTCTTCTAGATATCAAGTTATAGAAAACATCACACAAACCTGGCCATCTGGGCTATTCTACTTAACAGAGAAAATATGACTTTGTAAAAGTTATATAGAGGATATAACCCCCATTTCCTCATCACTAAAATTGCCGTAAGTTATCCAAATTATAGGAGTGATGTAGGTATTAAATGAGCTAGCTTATTTAAAGTAAATAACATTTAATATATGTTCTCAATAAATGTTATTTCTTTTTGTTTTTTATTCTACCTCGCACTATGCATTTGCCTAGTTTTATTGAATATTATTTCAATAAAGTAACCCTTTACAGATACACAAAGCATGAAAAAAGCAATAAACTAACATAAATATAATATATTCAATTTTCTGCATAATTGCAGAAAAGCAAAACACTTAATGTAAAGATAGCATAGTCCTAATAAAATTTACCTTCCTAGAGTATGAGGCTTTCAGTGAAGAATTACTATTTTCCATTTGTGACCTTGAGCTAGGGACAAAAACAAAAGAGAACATATCATGCAGCTCAGTACCCTTTAGATTTAGTGCACAGAGAACTAATCCATCTGTTGATGGTTCCTTTTTTTGTCCCTAGATAACACTTAGTTAAAAGACACATGCTTCAACCTTCAAGATAAATTATCCTTTCAATTCTTAATGGTTGTAAGTGATAAAATCCAAGAGCAAATGAGTGTGTGCATTAAAACTGGTGACATCTATGCCTTTGGATTGCTGAATGATTACCATGATATTTAAAGGTTAAGCGGTTATTTACACATTTATACATAGATGCAGTTCGTGAGTATAGTTGTCATTGCTCTCAACATTTGAGTGCCATGTATGAATAAGTGGGTAGATGAGGCAGAAGAATGGTTCAAATGAGAAATAAAAATAAACAAATGTACAAGGCTCAGAAAATTTGATGTCTACATTCATTGTAGTAGTCATCCTAACAAAAACATAAAATTTAGGGAGGAGAAACTGATTTCATGGAACATATTTCCTCAGTAAACACCATTTTTGTGCACATCTGAGAGAAGTCCCAGAGGCAACCTCAGTAAACATGCTTTGGAACTTTTTTCTAAGAAAGAATCAAGCTGATGTTCTAGTAATTTAATTTTCCACCCTTTATTTCAATGCCACAGTAAAAATGTTCACCCTTTAAGAGTACAGTTATAATTGTTCTCGGAACCTATGTTTTGGAACGCTTTTAGGTTATATGGTAGTAATTCAGTGGTCATGAGAACATGTTAGCTGGGATGGCTTTAGAAAAAGTAAATAATTCTCTTTGCTACCATTCTCATGAAGGCTGGGCTGAATCTTCTATTCCTACCAATGAAGTCAATGAACAAATGGATAAGAAACTTACATAGTAAGATGATGAAATTTCTAAAAAACATTTCACAAACTTTATTTTATACCACATATAAATCTACTGCTGAGTATTTTTCTGAGTAAATTTTTTTAAATATATATTTCTTTTATGTGTTTTTCAACTTTAGTACAAAAGTTACTCATGGAAATATACTCAGGAGAATGTTGGTGGCCATGGAGAATGGTGGCTACCGATATGTTCATCTCTATACATTCTCAGATGCTCCATTAGAATCCAGACAACTACACAAAACCCTCGCACTTGCTCAAAACATCTAGAAGACAAGAAAACCACAAACAATCAAAATATCTGTAAGTTTAAAAAAAGAAATAAAGGACAGGCCAAATCTTAGTGCAGCCATTTCTCACATTCCGTGGTAACACCTGTATGTAAAGCAGTGCTATCCAGAAAAATGTCTCAGAAGAGAAAAGAGGACAGCAAGCAGAAGATTGACCTAAAATCACAGTGAGAAAAAGAATTGTCCCCTGAGTGTGAAAATTGTGGAAAAGGAAGGTGTTTTTTCAGAGGACTGAATACAGAGGATGGAATTAAAAATGGCCATGATTCTTGGCTGTAAGCTTTGAAAGTCATCATGGCTGGGGAAGAAAGGTACAAGAAAAGGAGAGCCATCTGTTTCCATATTCAGTGACAATGGGAATAAGAGACAAAAGTGGGAAGTTCAAGGTTCTGCAGGAAAAAAAGAGAGCAAAGAAAAAAAATCCTAGGAGTTGACACAATCCCTCCTCTAAATATCAAAATAAGCACAAAAAAGAACATTACAATGAAAGATTTAATATTTGTATTATTTAGGGTTCTCCAGAGAAACAGAACCAATGGAATACGGATGGTAGATAGACAGATAAAGAGATTTATAATGAGAATTAGCTCACACAATTCTGAAAGCTGACATATGACTTGGTATGCTGTCTGCAAGCTAGAGCACAGGAAAGCAGGTGCTATAATTCAGTCTGAGTCCGAAGGTCTGAGAACCGGGGGATCTACTGGTGTAACTCCTGTCCAAGGCCAAAGACCTAAGACACTGGGGGTCGCTGGTATAAGTGCCAGAGTCTGCAGGCTTGGGAAACAAGAGCCCTGATATGAGAGAGCAGGAGAAGATGGATGTCTCAGCTCAAGATGAGACGAAAGAATTTACTTTTTCTCTAACTTCTTGTTCTATGTGGGCACTCAACAGATTGGATGATGACTCCCCATATTGGTAAGGGTGAACCTTCTTTATTCAGTTCACTAATTGAAATGTTAACCTCTTCCAGAAACACCCACACAAATACACCCAGAAATAACGTTTACCAGCTATCTGGACATCTCTTAGCCCAGTCAAACCGACACTTAAAATTAACCAGTACAATATTAATTTAAAATCCTAAAGGAACTTTTAGCAAACTGTATTCAAAATCCCTTTAAGGAGGTAATACACCACGAGCAATTGGCATTTATTCCAGTAACACAAGCTTGGTTCAATATGTGGAAATCTACTAAGATAATATACCATTACTGCATTAAATGGGGGGGAAATCATATGATTATCTCTAAAGATGATGAAGTCTTTGACAAAATTAAATACTCATAAAAATATAGCTAAGATACAAATTGATACATACTTCTTTAACATGGTAAAAAAAAACAAATTAGTTGTAAAACCAGCACTTTACTTAGTAGGGAAACAGTGGCATTTCCACTTGGACCAGACACAAGTTAAATATGCCACCTAAGACCTCTAGTATTTAACACTATTGAAATTACCTGCCAATTCAATTAGAAACAATAAATAAATTAGCACCCCAAATTGTAAAATTCGAAGTACAACTCTATTTGTACTTGATAGGATAGTATACTTGGAAAGGTCAAAGAATCCTAACAAATTTAACTCAAACATAAAATAACTTTCTAAAGTAGCAGAATAACATTAACATACAGAATTCAAGTGCCTTCTTACTCATAAACAACAACCAGTTCAAAGGCATAATAGTAGAGAAAACTCTATTTGCAACACTAAATATAAAAAAACTTAGAAATATACCTAAACATGAACACTGTTTATGAAGAAAATTTTAAAATACTTCTGAAAGACACAGATTAGACTTGAATAAATGGAAAGAAAGACGTTATGCTTTAACAGAATGACTCAATATCATAAAGGTGACTCTTCGCCCTAAGTAACTTTATGAATTTAAGACAATCTGGATAAATGTGCCTATAAACTCTTATGGATATAGACCAACTGATTACAATTTTCTAAAAATAGCCAGTATAACTAGCAACATGGGGGCAAGACTTACACAATGTAAAGTGCTCTCTGAATCCATGCTATTCAAAGTAGTGTAGTACTGGTTCATAAACAGACAGACCAATGAGATACTATGGAACGTCCAGAAATAGATCTGAGTTGTCAAAGATCATCTGATATATCACAAAGACTACATCTGAAATTACTAAGGCATAGGTTGACTTTTTAACAGATGATGTTCAGATGACCACATAGCCAGTTGAGAAAAGATAGTACACATTACAAGGCACGAGAATTATTATTGAGATCTAAAAATACAAACAACGCAAGTAGAAGAAGGAAACGTAGGTAAAGCCCATATTCCAGGTGTAGGGGAAGACTTTGCACTACTTCAAATCCAGAAGGAATGGAAGGAAAAATTAATACATTCACATACACTTAAAACGTTTACATAACAAAGAATAAAACTATTTTAACACCATGAGATAATTCCAAAGACAACTGACAATTGTAGAAGATATTTGCAACATAAACCACAGATAAAACATATCTTTGGGGCTGGCCCCGTGGCCGAGCTGTTAAGTTCGCGCGCTCGGCTGCAGGCGGCCCAGTGTTTCGTTGGTTCGAATCCTGGGCGCGGACATGGCACTGCTCATCAGGACCACGCTGAGGCAGCGTCCCACATGCCACAACTGGAAGAACCCACAACGAAGAATATACAACTATGTACTGGGGGGCTTTGGGGAGAAAAAGGAAAAAATAAAATCTTAAAAAAAAAACAAAAACATATCTTTAATATGCGAGGAACTGCTAAAAATTTTGGGAAAAAAGAGCAAAAACACTGAGAAAATACAGTCAACAATCCATAATAGACAAAGCAAACATTATATTAAGATCATTTAGTAATTTAAAAATGTTCAACTTTGCTAAGAATGAAAGAAATGGAAATTGAAACTAAAAGAACTATTATTTTTCACCTATTAGATTGGCAAAATTTGCAAAACCTGACAATAAACTATTGGCAAGGCTGTGGGAAAATAGGCTGATTGGAATTCAAAATGGTACAACACTTAGAGGATTCGGTGTCAACAGGATGGAAGAGATTGAAGCGAGAGTGACATTTCTCTCAATATATCTTTATATATACATATCATTTATATACATATATATATATTTGACTTTTGGAACAATGTGATTATTAATCTTAAAAAATAACTTTAAAAAAAAGGGGGGGCTTGGCCCATGGCTGAGTGATTAAGTTCGTGCGCTCCGCTTCCGTGGCCCAGGGTTCCACCAATTCAGATCCTGGGTATGGACATGGCACCGCTCATCAAGCCATGCTGAGGCAGTGTCCCACATGCCACAACTAGAAGGACTCACAAATAAAAATATACAACTATGTACCAGGGGTGCTTTGGGGAGAAAAAGGAAAAACAAAAAATAAAATCTTTAAAAAAAAATAAGGAAATAAATACTAATATAGACTACAAACAAAAACAAAAATATAATAAGCACACTAAAGGGGAAAAAGGCCTAAGTTTTAAACATAGTACTTTTCCATACATCCTCAGGCCAAAGACAAAAATGTCTATAAGTAAACATAGAAGTCTAGTTAAAATTCTGTTTTCACAATCGAATAGGATAGCAATCAGGTAACTACTTTCTGTGTATTTAAGGACTGAGCTATTAAATAAATGTATTGAGGATAATAGGAAACTGGTTTCTCACTGTGGAAAAGAGAGAATATTAGAAAGAAGGAAGACTAGAATGAAACTCTTTTGTGTTGCCTTTGGATATTAAGAACCTATGTATACACATATACACATATGTATACATACACTATTTGCATATATTTACATACACATATAAACATGGGCATCTTGCTACCATGCAAAACAAAAGAAGCAAGGAAATGTACATAAAAATAATATGTCAATAAGACAATGGAACCAACTTGAAGGAATTCCCCATAGTCAAATCATAGAAAATTTGAACATCAAAATAAATAATAATAACAGAACTTTTGTGAAAAAAGCAAGAATCTATGAATGCATACTGATAAGAATGAATGAATGAGAGAAAAGGGAACGATCTCCCTCACCGTACAGTGCTATAATTATTTCTCAAGACCAGATAATTAAAAAGACCCACAAGACTTCAGAGAGCATATTCACAAAAGTCTTCATAAGGTCAAAGGAAACAGAAAGAGTGTGTAGGTGAGTATCAATGGCCTGACAGACTTCCAAGCACAGTTCCCCAGAATTATTCTTGTTCACACACAATGTACTTTATCCCTGGAGTATGAACCTCCACGACTGCGTGAAGCATCTTAGCTTTAGAAGACCTTCCCAAACGTTCCCAGGGGGATCTTTTATGCCCTTCTAGTCACACGGCCAAGGCAAGCTGAGTAACTGGTTACACCAGGTGTAAGTGATCAATATGCACACTGGCAGGAAAGTTTCACGCTGTAAATAGCACACTATAAATCATTAGTGAGCACTCTCACTTTCTCTTGGCCAACAGTCAGTTCCAAACTTTTTGGCATCCCTGGAGATGAGCCCTGAGCTGTCCTAGTCCAGCTGAAAATCATTTAAACAAGTAATGACATAGAGAAAGAATGATAGAGTTAAAAATAACACAATTTAGCAACTATCAAAATAATTAAATCGGACAAAATCATGAGTGGGAGTTAATCTCATGGGTAAAAGTTTAATGAGGTGCAGGATATTTACATATTCTCAAAGTAGTTCCCCCCAAATTACCTTTTTTTTTTTTTCCACCAGAAGGAACTAATAATTTTACAGTGGATTAACCTAGCTGATATCACCTTAGGCAAATCATCAAAGTTGACATCACCAGTAATGGGACAAGCTGACAGCATGTGCTCCCCCATCAGTCAGTCATTGAGAAGGGCACAGCATCACTTCTATGCTATTGCTGTCAAAAATTCATCATTTGAATGGCGTCATTAGTAAGTATGAATCAAAACCAAATTGAGGGACATTCTGCAAAATAACTGGTCTGTAACTTTTTTTTAGTTGTCAAATTCAGGAAAGCTAAAGAAAACCCAGTGAGATCTTACAGATTAAAGGAGACTAAAGAAATATAGCAAATAAATATAGATGGCCTAATTTGGAAACAGCACTGGGGAAAACGTAGCTAATAAGTATATTAATGGAGAAATTAGTGAAATTTGAATGTATACAACTGATTCAATAAAATACTATGTCAATGTTCTCATTAATCATTTTGATAATTGTACCTTGGTGAAGATTCTTGGGAAATGTACTCTGAAACATTTAAGGGTGAATGCATAGAATGTCAGAAGCACAATATGAAATGTCTCAATTTTTATATATATATGAGACACGCATGTTTACCCACATAACTGAATTAAAACACAGTACTATGTGTGCTCTCAAGTACTGATTCTCTGACTCAAATTTAAGCAATAGAGAAAACATCCAGAGAGCTAAATGAATGATGTTTAGCATGACTTTTCAATTTAATCACACAGTACAGTCCTATAGTTCATAAAATGTAAAATACAGTGGAAATGATACTGTGATTGGTATGGACCTAGACACCAAGAGACCTGGCAGCTTCCACTTTCTCTTTGGGGAAGGCTGCTGCTATGTTGCAAATACACATAGGCTAGACTACTGAATGGAGGAGCACCAAGGTGCCAGACACTCAAATGAAGTCTTCAAGGACCTTCCAGACCACCTAAGCCAGGTGATGAGTGTAGTCAAGTGAAAAAAAAAATGAAAAAAGAAATTATTGAGGCTACCTAAAAGAGCTAAAGATTCATCTATCTTAGTAATCAAGTGCAATCTGTACTCTCATTTTCCAATTTCCAAAATAGGCATATTGACTGGATTAGTAGTCTCAGAGCTTCGGCGATAGGTTTATGGAAATTATGAACCTAGGAAGAGAAAGAGAAAGAGAGAGAGAGAGAGAGAGGTTTCCGAACAGTACTGCTTATAATCAAGGATGTAGATTAAGAAAGGATTGAAGAATGGATGATATCCCTTCTTATACACAAATTCTAGTTAATTCAACATCTTTTGATCATGACACAATTCTAAGTATAATTTGATCAAAGTCTATTTGAGATATAAGACATATAAAGACCCTGAACAAGATAGCAGCAGAAACTTATTTTCTGCTCCTGCTCCATGTATCACACTATCTCTAGGAAAGAGATCTTAAGACATTTACCGTGTCTCATTGCCTATCAATAGGGGCTTTCACCCAGCCCATGGGGCCAACAGAAGATAGAATATATCTATCTTCTCCATCCTTCTTATCTGTAGTTTTGGCCTTACAGGTTTTTTTTATGCCACACAAACTATTTCTCCTCAACTACATAAAAAATCAAACAACAAGACCAAGAATCTTCCATGCATTTAAATGTAGGTTGACAACTGATACTTTTGAGTGTGTGTGTGTTTTGTCTATGTGTGTGATCTTACTAATCTTACTCAGTAGCTTTTTCCCCCTTGGGATTTTATAAATGCATGACAATATCAGCTACAAAAGAAGATAGTTTTGTTTCTTCCTTTTAATATGAACTGAATTTTTTTTGCACTTTTTATTAATGTCTACATTGTTTAAATAAGTGGTGAGAGCTGACGTCCTTGTGTTTGTCTCTTTGGCCTGGAGAAGTAGTCAACCAAAAGATAACCTGTTAAATATAATACTTTAGATAAGGAATTACAAAGTTGTTTTTGTTTATTTGGTGTCTTTTTTGGTTGTCTTTCTTTGAGGGGAGACTACAGGGCCTGGTGCAGAAGATTAGATATATAGAGAATTAAAAGAGTGGTTTTGCCCACTTGTATGTATATGAAGGAGTAAAAACCACATTTATGGTATTTATTGCTTTTCTTATTTCTTTTGATTAAGCTTGTTATACATAGAAAATTTCTAAATTAAAAAGAATCCATAAACTAATATTCTTTGAATTCAATGTATGGAATGCAATACGAAAAGAAATGAACATGTATTGGTTAATCACTCTGGTATAAACATTTCTGTCGCTTATGAATCAAATCAGTATATTAAACGTTTTATACTTGCATTATAAAATTTGCAATAAGAGCTCCAAGACAATTAAGAAAATATAATTATGCTGAAAGGTTTACATTTTCTTTGAATAATAGAATTAAAATTATTTTTAAGATTAGGATTGGGAAGGAATTTTTGTTCTTTTTTGTTATATCTTTGCTATATATCTGTAATGTTTTAATGTATTTTTATTTTATAAATTTGATGTTACATTTTGTAAATTTAAGGTGTACAATATGTTACTTTGATACATTTATATATTATAATATAATTGCCTCGGAAGCAATATCTATCGCATCGCATCATTATAGTACAATATTATTGTCTATATTTATTGTACTGTGTATTAGATCTCTACTGCTTATTTACTACTTGTTACAAGTTTCTACCCTTAAACACCATCAATCTTATCCCCTCACTCCCCTCCCCTGGTAACCACCATTTTACTCTGTTATTTTACAGGTTTGACTTTTTTAGATTCCACATATAAATGATATCATACAGTACTTATCTTTCTCTGTCTGACTTATCTAGCTTAGCATAATGTCCTCAAGGTGCATCCATGCTGTCACAGATGGCAATATATCTTCCTTTCTCATGGCTGAATTCTACATTGTATATATACATATATATACACACCACATCTTTTTTTATTCATTCATATGTTGATGGGAATTTCGGTTGACTCCATACCTTGGCTAATGTGGATAATGCTGTGATAAACATGGGTGTGCATATGTATCTCATCAAAATCCTATTTTCATTTCATTTGGGTATACACTCAGAAGTGAAATTGCTGGATCATATGGTAGCTATCTTTTTAATTTTTTGAGGAACCTCTATATTATTTTCCAGTGGTTGGACTAATTTACATTCCTACCAACAGTGTATAAGGGTTTCCTTTTCATCACATCCTCACCAGCACTTGCTGTCTCTTGTCTTCTTGATGATAGCCCTTCTAACACGTGTGAGGTGATATTTAATATGATTTTTATTTGCATCTCCTTAGTGGTCAGCGATATTGAGCATCTTTTCATGTGCATGTTGGCCATTTTGATATCCTTTTTGGGAAAATGTCTATTTAGTTCTTCTGCCCATTTTTTTATCCAACTTGGCTTTTTTGTTGTTTAAGTTCTTTATATAGTTTGGATATTAACCCCTTATCTGCTGTACGGTTTGCAAACATTTTCTCTCATGTTGTAGGCTGCCGCTTTGCCTATTGTGTCTTTTGTTGTGCAGACATTTTGAGTTTGATGTAGTCCCATTTGTCAATATTTGCTTTTGTTGTTTGTGTTTTTGGCATCATGTCCAAAAAAAATCATTGCCAAGACCAATATTGATGAGCTTCTTCCCTATGTTTTCTACTAGGAGTTTTATGGTATCAGGTCTGATGTTTAAGTCTTTGATGCATTTCCAATTTCATTGTTCTGTGTGTGTTTCTCCAGTTTTCTCAGCACCATTTGTTGAAGAGACTATCCTTCCTCCATTGGATGTTCCTGTCTGCCTTGTCAAATATTGGTTGACCACATAGTCAAGGATTTAATTCTGGCTCTCTATTCTGTTCGATTGGTCTATGTGTAAATTTTTATGCCAGCACCATACTGTTTTTTATTACTATGGCTTTGTAGTACAGTTTGAAATCAGGTAGTGTGATACCTCTGGCTTTGTTCGTTTTTCTCAGGATTACTTTGGCTATTTGGGGTCTTTCGTGTTTACACACAAATTTTAGAATTGTTTCTTCTATTTCTGTGAAGAAAACCTTTGGTATTTTGATGGGGATTGCATTGAATCTGTAGACGGCTTTGTGTAGTAGGGACATTTTAACAATATTTATTCTTCTGATCCATGAACATGAGATGTTTTTCCATCTGTGTCTTCTTCGATTTCTTTCAGCAACGTCTTGTGGTTTTCATTGCACAGATCTTTGACTTCCTTGGTTAAGTTTATTCCTAAGTATTTTATTGTTTTTTGATGCCATTATGATTGGGTTAGATTTTTTTAAATTTATTTTTCTGATGCTTAATTATCAGTGTAAAGCAATGTCACTGATTTCTGTAAGTTGGTTTTGTAACCTGCCACTTTACTGAATGATTGATTAATTTCAACAGGTTTTTAATTGACTTTTTGGGATTTTCTGTATATAAGATCATGTTGTCAGCAAATAGTGACAATTTTACTTCTTCTTTCCTGATTTTGATGCTTTTCATTTCTCTGTCTTGCCTAATTTCTCTAGCTAGTATGTCCAGTGCTATATTGAATACAAGTGGTGAGAGTGGGCAACCTTGTCTTGTTCATGACCTCAGAGGAAATCTTTTCCATTTTTCTCCATTGAGTATAACGTTAGCTGTCAATTTGTCATTTATGGCTTTTACTATGTTGAGATATGTTCCTTCTATACCCAATCTGTTAAGGGTTTTTGTCATGAAAGGATATTGTATTTTACCAAATGCTTTTCCTGAATCTATTGAGATGATCATTTGATTTTTATCTTTCATTTCCTTTTTGTTATGAATTACATTTAATGATTTGTGTTTGTTGAATCACTTTTGCATCCCAGGGATAAATCCCACTTGGTCATGCTGCATAATCCTTTTCATGTATTCTCAAATTCAGTTTGCTAATATTTTGTTAAGAATATTTGCACTATTTTCATCAAGGATTTTGGTCTGTGGTTTTCTTTTCTTGTGGTATTCTTATCTGGTTTTGATATCAAAGTAATGTTGGCTTAATATAATGCGTTTGGAAGTGTTCCCTCTTCCTTGATATTTTGGAAGAATTTGAGGAGGATTGCTGTTAATTTTTCTTTAAATGTTTGGTAGAACTCAGCAGTGAAGCTGTCTGGCCCTGGAGTTTTCTGTTGGGAGTTTTTTGATTACTGACTCAATATCTTGATTCGTTATTGGTCTGGTTAGATTTTCTATTTCTTCCTGATTCCATCTTGGTAGATTGTGTGTTTCTAGAAATGTATCCAATTCTTCTAGGTTATGTAATTTTGTGGCATATAATTGCTTGTAGTAATCTCTTATAATTCTCATATTTCTGCAGTATCAGTTGTGATGTCTCCTATTTCATTTCTAATTTTATTTATTTGAGTCTTCCTTTTTCCTTTGTTAGTCTAGGTAAAGTTTGTAAATTTTGTTTATCTTTTCGAAGAACCAGCTTTTAGTTTCATTGATCCTTGTATTGTTTTTATGGTCTCTATTTCATATATTTCTGCTGTGATTTTTATTATTTCCTTCCTTCTTCTAACTTTGGGCTTAATTTGCTCCCCTTTTTCTAGTCCCTCGAGGTGTAAAGTTAGGTTGTTTATTTGAGATCTTTCTAATTTCTTAATATATGTATTTATTTCTGTACACCTTCTCAGAACTTACTTTTTCTGCATCCCACAAAATTTGCTATGTTGTATTTCCATTTTCATTTGTTTTGAGATAAATTTTTATTTCCCTTTTGATTTCTTCTTCGATCCATCTCTTGTTTAGAAGTGTGTTTAGTTTCAACATATTTGATGATCTACTATCTTTTTTTCCTGTTGTTCATTTTTAATTTAATGCCATCATTGTCAGAGAAGATAGTATGATTTCATCTTCTTAAATTTGCTAAGATTAGCTTTGTGGTCTATCATATGATCTATCCTGGAGAATGTTCCACACACACTTGAGAAGAATGTATATTGTTGTTGCTGTTGGATGGAATGTTCCACAGTTGCATGTTAAGTCCATTTGTTTTAAAGTGTGTCTAAATTCCAACATTTTCTTGTTGTTTTTCTGTCTGGATGATCTATCTATTGCTGATAGTGGGGTATCGAAGTCCCCTACTCTTATTGTATTGTTGTCTATTTCTCCCTTAAGATCTGTTAGTATTTGCTTAATATCCTTTGGTGCTTAGATGTTAGGAGTATAAATATTTATTATTTTCATATCTTCCTGATGTATTGACCTCTTTGTTTTAATATTTTTTAAAAGGTGATTTCACCCTTAATTTTTAGCTGTGCAGTTAAAATCTAATAAAATATACTTAAGACAGTGTCTTATATGCTTCTTTGAAAATTTGGGTTAATAGCATAAACATCTATTCTTTATTGAGAATTTAGGTAATTTTGTGCCTTTTGAGTTTTAATTAAAGCAATATATTCAAGTATTAACAGAGAGCATAATAATTTGGGGTGATTTATGTACCACTTAATAGACCAAATTTACTCATAAGAGAGTACTTTCAAATATTTACAAAACAATATTTCTTATAATATATAATAGTCAACAAGATAACCTGTAATTTTTCAATCCTCCTCAGTCCTAGGATAAGATCTGAGTAAAATACATATGATAAGAATTTTCAAAATGACAAATGATGCTCAAAATTGTCTTGATTTTAAGTTTCTGTTTAAATTAAAATTTGTCTTATAGATTTAACCACTTGGAAGATGTTCAATAAATATAAAAATACTTTCCAGCAAATAATGTGAATATAAGGATTTTCATGGGTAGTGCTATTTAATCAGAGAATATAACTCAACTATTAAGGAACATAATTAAAATACAAACTGTTTTTATTTAGTGACTGATTAGTCTGAAAAATGAAAAATATTCTGAAATCATAAGTTATTTTAGAGAAAAATTCTGAAAATTCATCCAATGAAAGTTATGCTGAAGTTTATTACAGAATTACTGTACTACCTGGAAGAAATGTGCATTGGCTCTGAATGGCCTGAGTTTGGTATGTAAGAATGATGAAATGTGAAATACATGAAGTGACTACCTCAAAATGAATTAAGACAAGAACATAGGAAGGAGGAAAAGCATAACTTCGTTTTTTCTCCAGCTGTATAGAGACATAATTGACACAAAACATTGTGTAAGTTTAAAGTGTACAACGAGTTGATTTGATACACATATACTGCAATATGACTACCACAGTAGCAGTAGAAACACCTCCATCACGTCACATAATTACCATTTCTTTTTTGTGGTGAGATTATTTAAGATCGACTCTCTCATCAATGGAAAAGTATAAATTCCAATAAAATTGGTTTACAAGATAAGTATAGAAACAGGGTTTATCATTCTCAAAAGCAATAAAGGTTGGAATAGTCATAAAAACCACAATAATTATAGTATAATTTTAAATCCTGTTTGTACTGAGCTATGAGAATATTTGGAAAGCTATATCAACTTACAAAGTTTTACTTGTGTGATTTTTTTAAAATCTAAAGTCATGCATGAAAGATTGACTAAAAAATGTTTCTATCCATTAATTGCTTTAATAAAAAAGTTAATTTGATTTATTAAGAATGTATTTTTAAACTTTACATGTGTGTACACACATATAGAAATATACTATACGCAATATGGTAATGTGTGCAATTTTCTGCACTTGGAGTTTCAAATCAATAATATATGTACGTATAGATTAAATGTATATATTTTTAAGTCATATTTTAACCTACTCATATTCAAAATATTGCTGCACAATAGGTTTACCTAGTGGATAGCAGATATAGAATAGATTCATTAGCACAGAAAGTTTTATTGGATAGTATCGATCTAATATTCTCTTTTTGCTGGGGAATTAAGTCTTTTCATTGAGCAACAACTATGACAAAAACTACTAGAAGAATCATCTTTGTACAAAAATTTGTACACATGTGTGAGCATTTCACCAGAGCACACACCAAAAGTAAAACAGATTCATAAGAGATTATTTAAAAATTTTAATGATAAATATTGGCAAATTGCCTTTCAAACAGGCTATGCAACCAAAAATATATGAGTTTATCCATTTAACCTCTCTGATATTTGAGTTTTAAAATATTTTCTTTTATTAAATCTCATGTTCACTTCTACTCAGTAAACTGCTTTCCAAACTTAGTTCTTGCAATTCTCTCCCCCGATTCTCTTCCTATTTAGCTATGTTTTCTTTGTTTTCTACAGTTTTCTTTTCTTCTGAGTGTCTTTTAGATAGGGTGTTTTCCTCAAGGATTTATCCGTGGTGCTGTTGTTTTGTTACTCTGCACTGTACAGCATGTCAATAACTTTCATTATACAAAATCCCTTTGCCTAAATAGCTACCGCTATCTCTAACTAGATAGCCCCTAATTGACAGGCCCTCACCTGGATGCATGCTCCATAATTACAGGAGGAAGATTGTCTTTTTCCCCAGTTTTTTCCTCAAAGGCTATCACAGTATCTAGCACAGTACAGGCGTAAAATATAAAAAGCAGCATATAATGGTTGACTGAATGAATAAATAGTGGAAGATAGAAAGCATACTCAGAGTAATTCTTAAAATCTATACTTGTTGAGTAGATTACCAAAAGAGGAGTTAAGCATCATCCTTTGCCATAATTCTTTGTGGGTTTTTTTTGAGGAAGATTAGCCCTGAGCTAACATATGCTGCCAATCATCCTCTTGTTTTGCTAAGGAAGAATGATCCTGAGCTAACGTCCATGTCTGTCTTTCTCTATTTTACATGGGATGCCTGCCACAGCATGGCTTGACAAGCGATGTGTAGGTCCAAAGTCAGGATCAGAACCACTGGACCCCAGGCCACAGAAGCGGAACATGTGAACTTAACCACTGCACCACCATGCCGGCCCCTCCATTGTTTGATTTGACCAACTTATTACTGTAGTGTTTTTCTTCCTATAGTAAGCTTTTTACTTTCCTATTCCTCTCTCTTTTCATAACACTAAATCTCCTTGCAATTTTATTGCTTCTGTATTTTCTAGGCTTGCTTTGTCTCTATACTGGGGGTACAGAATATTTAGATCAGATAAATAAGGGCAGGGTGAAATTTTACTTTTAACTGAGGCAATCAAATTTAACATTATGACATCAATGCATAACATTTTGTGATATTTCACATAGTAAGCTTTTAAAAACTGAAAAACTTCAAATTTATGTTATAGAATAGTTGCAGTAACAATGGCAGAAATTCTCCCCTTTGCATTTCTTTATTTGAATTTCAAAAGAAGAAAATCTTTTGGGCAGTAAGGGAAGCCTTTCAGATGATTTATATTCACTTAAAGAAATATACTTTTAGGTAAAGTAAGAAATCTATCCATAATTACATGTTCATAAAACCGTGTTAAATAAATACATAAAATATAATTTTATAATTTCTATGTTACTAATAATGTATCTTCTTATTTCCCCATACTAAAGAGAAAAATTGTAATGTATGCTGAGACCTTATATAATTGTGGTAGGCAGAATGAGTCCCCAAAAGATGTCCATAACTTAATCCTTGGAATTTGTGAAAATGTAACATTTCACGGCAAAAGATACTTTACAGATGCCATTAAGGTTACAGATCTTATAACAGGAAGATTGCATGGGATTATCCAGGAGGTCCCAATCTAGTTACATGACCCTTTAAAACCAGAGAGATATGATAACAGAGGGAAGTCAGTGAGATGCACAGAAGACAAAGTTGGAGAAAGTTCCAGCTTGTGAACTCAAAATGTCATCATGGGCCCTTAGACGCAGGCTCCCACGTGGAAAAAACAGAGAGGACCCTCACGGAGCTGAGAGTGGTCCTCAGCTGAAAATTAGTAAGGAAACAGGGACCTGGGCTCTTAAACTCAAAGAAGTGGATTCTGCTAACAATCTGCCTGAGCGGGGGATAGATTCCCAGAGCCTCCAGTAAGAAAAACAGCCCTGCCAACAAATTAATTTCAGCCTTGTAAGACTCAGGCTGAACTTCGGACCTATGGAACTGTAGGATTATAAATGAGTGTTTTTTTAAGCTGCTAAATTTGGTCATTTGTTATTGCAACAATAGAAGGCTAACACAGTTACACAAGACAAAAGGCAGAATAAAGCAACGATCTTTTTTTTTATTCAGATCAGGAACTAGAAACAGAACGACTTGGAAGGACTAAATGCTAGGCAAAGGGTTCTAGACACATCGCTGTTACAACCCATTGGATGGAATGACAAAGTATTTCTCAGAGCTATTAGACATAGATCTGCATAAGTTTCAAAGCAGTAGACCTAAGCCCTGTCAGCGCATATGCTAGGATCAGTTGAAACAACATTTTGTTCTAAAAGTTTCTGGACTTTCTCCACAATTCCCAGTAGTTGATACACCTAGAAAATCAGATAATAAGAACAATTGCATATTAACAGGGAACTTTGTGTATTGCCAAGGAGATAAAATCTGAAAATGAGCCTAGTGAATGCTAGGAAGAAAACACTATAAACGTGTGAACTCTCTTTCAGAATCTGTTTGAGATTAAGCAAATGTTTTGTATGTTGATGTATTTGTTTATTATTTGTGCAAAGTCCCTTATCATGGATGGAATAGTGCTTATATGAGAGATAATTAAATATAAATATATAGTCATGAAAAATAAGCTATAAGATGCAAAGAAGGAGCAATTCAAATGATGAAATGTGTGATTAGTGAAATCATCCTTTATATGAGGACAATTATCAAAAGATCACAAGGCATTTATGAGGAATGCAATTGCTCATTCAACAGGAAGAAGTTAAGCACTTATCTCTACAAAACACTATGCAGAAATCTTGAAGGCTTCAGGTTTTATTGGAATTCTAATAAAAATGATTCCTTTCTATTCCTTTGATATAAAATTATGAATCCTAATTTATTGTTCATTCACCTTTGGATTTCTGACTATATTTTAGATGTTCTGGAGTTTTTAAACCAACAATATGTTAATGTTACTCAATTTTTATAAAGACTGTATTCTCTAAATTGGTCACAGTTTCCTGGCTTTTAATTGTTTGCAATTAATCATCACCAAAAACTAGTAGATTCTTATGTATACGGTAATCTAGATAGACAGAGCTCTTCTCCTCAAGGACTCATTTCAGAGTACACAGAACTTCCTGAAGTCTTAAAATATAAAGGAGCAAATATACAATATAACAAAAAGCTATAGCTACAGGTCATTTTAACTTAGAATAACCTGCACAAACTTTGAAAAACTAAAATCAGTATGAGTGACCACCTCAAAAATTAAAACACACTTGTCAACGTGAGAATCCTATAAAAAAGGGAAAAAGTGATAAAATTTTCTGGAAATAAGAAAAATTAGTTCATTCTAAATTGGAGAGATCAGATATCTAAATGCTAGATTAGAATAAGGGTGGGTGGGATTGGGTTACAATGATTAAGACAATGCACATCCATTGTAGCATGAGCATGTGAAACCACAGAGACGGCAACATACATGTATATTTACATGATGTGGTATGAATAAACAGGAGCATTTAAAACAAGGAAGCAAATTGAATATAAGAGACAGATAGCAGGAAGAAAATGAGATAATTATTTCTGATGAGATGTAAAAATTCCAGAAGATAAACAAAGAACTATTTCATGTCTCTTTATCTTACCACAATGATTTAAACATAGTTGAGTTACAATGACTCAAATATAAGCATCTATTAATATTACGCTCACATATTGCATTACACCTTTATTGCCTTAGATATGTTTGTGCTTGTGGAATGTTCTTCTATTCTTTGTGTGGTATCTCTGTGTAGAGAAACTTAACAGAGTCAAAGAAGAAATGAAACTGGTGATTCAAACATAACCGTTGAGATACTGGGTTCTCTGGATTCAGGAGATGAATGTGAAAATTAATTTTTATGTAGAAGACATAACTTTGTTTTGTTTTTCCCCTGGCATAATAAAGGTCATCAAATGTATATAATCTAGGACAAAGCAAAGTCTGGGGAGTGGAAGAGGAAAGACAGTTGTGATTGAAGCTGTGATCCAGGAGAAAAGGGGAGGATCTGAATAGGTAAAAAGGAAAAGAGGGTCTTAACACACACTCTCAAGGCAAGGAGACTATGGATTGGGTGTGTGATCTGATAATGTACATAATATATAATAGATATTATTTGACTGGTGGATTAAGAATAAAGGAGTTGGATGTCTGAAGAGAAAGTGAGAAATGGTATACTTGCTTAAATCTATGATTCTTCAAACCATTATTCTTTTCTAGTCACTTGGTAATTCATCATTCCATAAAATATGAGCTAAAATTCAGCAATAGTAAACAAAAGTAAGAAAAATGGTAAGATTTTATATGCCCTAGTCATATTTTATAGGTGTCTTGTAAAGAATATAAAACATTAACGTGACAAGTGAAATTGCAAACTCTGTTAAATTTACTTAATGGAATTAAGTAACGAAAGGAGTTTAACAACAAAATATAAGTTCTATATAATATAAAGTTCCCAACTAATAGAGATGTGGAATGGTCTGTACGCGCAATATCCAGCTATTGTTGCATATTTGTTGAACTTCAAATTAAAACAGTTAAAAAATGAAAGAATCATATTTAATCATTTTACACAGGGAGAACCAGCTGCAGTTCTTTCATAAAATGTATCTAATGGGTTTTTACCTCAATAGAGTTGGAAGATTTTGATCATCATTTACTGATGATTACTATGGCCTTGAAGCAGTGCTTTATAAAAGATCGTTAATGTAGACGGTGGCATTCCTCACTGCTGGCAAGTGTCCTCAAAGAACCTTCATGAGTAAAGATGAATAACAGAGTGAGTATTAGTCTCTTCTCTTTATCTAGGAGCGCAGCGGAGACGAATGGCTTTGTCTGTAGCCCTTCATTCGGGCATAGCACAGAATCCCTCCCTGCAGACTGTAGGCCTAAGTAGTCATCATCACGGGAGTTTTCTAAACTTGGTTCAGTGAACACTGGGTACCAAAGATTTTTGCAAAAAGGTTAACCTTTTGGGTAACAGCACTACTGACATATTTGCATTACCATTTTTCTTCAAAGTTTGTATCTGGGACTTGCAAAATACACACAAAAACACATGAATGCCACATATACACACAAATGTTAAAAAGTAGATGACGTTATTCTCAGGGCAAAATTTTCATACTCTTATTCTTAGTTTCTAAAATGTAAAAGAGAAAAGGCCTCCTCAAAGGAAGATGACTCAGACACTCAATTTATCACTGTCAATACCTAATCATATTCATGGTCTTTTTTTCCTGGGCTCAAAGAAACAACTTTGCTTCTTTTTATAGAAAATTAGCTACTCTTGACTCCATTTTCATCTACCTTCAAAAAACCTGACATTTACTATTTGTCTCTTTCAGTGAGGAGTATTTGTAGATACAGGATTTCTGGAGAAAAGAATATACATTTAGAAGATCGCCCCATTTTACAATCCCCAAAATAACTTATAAATGCTTCCTTTTAGGCCGTATCTTGATTGTCATAATAAATATTATTGATTTTTAAAAATATGCTGATTAAGTGAAAAATGTCAACTCATTGCCATTCTGTTATATTTATTTTGCTGTAATGATTTAAACAATTATTCATATTTTTCCTGTGAATTGCTTTTTATGACTTTTTTTAACTTATTTATTTTAAGGAGTGCTTAAGGTAAGAATTTTTATAATCATAAATATATGTATATACATATACGTACATCGTATATACACATATACATATATGGGTACACACACGCACATAATATTCTTTGAATTTACCAAGAGGAATCAAATCTTGAATTTATTTCTATTATGCTCCAAACAATATTGTGAGATTTTGGAAATAAAAATTAACCCCTTTGTGCCTCACTTTTCTCCTCTATAAAAGATTAAATGAATTAGTATATTCAACCCACTTACAATAAAGCTTGGCAGAGCAGAGGCATTTAATAAATGCTAATAATAAAATACTCAATATTTTACCATCATTACAGAAAGCACAGTTAAATAATTTATTTTTCTTCATTGGCTCAGCTCTTTGAAAATATGTTTTTTTTTTTAAGTTGGACCTGGCTCTGTGTGCACGCACGCATTTGTGTGTGTGTGGTTTTTTTCCCTAAAATAATTTTTATTTTTAAAAATATAGACAAATTTATTTATATTTAATTTAATGGCTTCAGAGATTTTGAGCCTTCAAAGACTTTATTATTACAACTATATAAGTGTTCTCTTTTATTTTTCTATAACATTAAACATGTAATTTTTTCTAATAACTATTTACGTTTCTTTTTGTCTAGACTGCACATTTATGAAAAATATGAACTACGAGCCCACTTGTTGCTTTAAATTCTTATCCATATGTCTCAGCATCTTTTAGTTCTTAGGACCAAGAAAAAGATTTTGACAACATATTCATTGATAGAATTTTCTTATTTCTTTATAAAAATTATATAATTGTAAAATAATTTTATAGACAGATGCTAGAAATCCCAGTTTTATTTAATGGCAAATTGAGCATTAGAGCTTGGATTTTGTTATAATCAATAAAATAGGCAATATTTAAAGTGTCAAGATACTTTTTTTCTGTATTTTCTGGCTTAAAGTCTTTCCCAATGTGTGTAGACAATTCCAAAATATGTGCCTCAAGAAATGATGTCACTACATAGCATTGATGACAAGTTCTTCAAACGTTATCTTTTGACTTTTAAAATAAGAATTTGAAAATTTATGTCAGAGACAATAGTTTGAGTTCAAAGGATTTTCTCAAAACCAAAGGCATGGGAAACTCAACCAATGTAGATGATATAAAAGTGATAGGAGATGTATAAGAAAGAGAAAGTGTCAAAAAGCAGAGGAAGGATAAAACACTGAAACAGAGAAGATAATTTTAATAATTTTGATTTTTAATAATTTTGAAGAGTTTTAAGAATAGACAATATACATTTATAATAATTTATTTACAGTTTACAGATTAGGTACATAGATATTAAATCTCTTAATATGTATATAGGCATTTAAGAATTTTACACTGTTATCAGTAAACCTCTGTCCATGTCAATTATCTGTCAGTGTAAGGAAAACAGAGAAAGGTTGTACATGTCTATACTCTTTTTTTTTGAGGAAGATTGGCCCTCACCTAACAACTGTGCCTATCTCCTCTACTTTTTATATGTAGGATGCCTACCACAGCATGAATTGGTACATGGTGAGTAGGTCCATGCCCAGGATCCAAACTGGCGAACCTCAGGCCGCTGAAGCAGAACACTTGAACTTAACGGCTAAACCACCAGGCCAGTCCCTCTATATTCTTAATACATATTTACTAATCCTCAACCTTTGACAAACATTTATATTACTATGTTTAAACTTTTTTTCAAAATAAAGTTAAAATATTATCACAGTATTACATGTCATTTTGTAGTTTTTTGACTAGTGTTATTTTAATACTTTTAAATGTATTCATTGGTATATATTTTTTTAAAAAAATTACTCATGTTCTTATTGCTGTATTTTCTTATTGAAATGTAAGCTCTTATATTTATAAACAATAATAATTAGTTAAATAATCAAGGAAGGCAAATTTACTATAGGGTTAATTTGTTTATTAATAGACTTTTTTAGAGCAGTTTTTAGATTCACAGCAAAATGGAATGGAAGATATAGAGATTTCCCATATACTCCCCGCCCACAGACTTGCCTTGCCTCCTTCATTGTCAACATCCTCAACCCTAGTGGTACATTTGTGACAGTATATGAACCTACATTTACACGTCATTAACTAAAGTCCATAGTTTATATTATGGTTCACTCTTGCTATTGCACACTCTATAGGTTTGGACAAATGTATACTGACAAGTGTCCACAATTATTGTATCATACTGAGTAGTTCTACTGCCTTAAAAATCTTCTGTTCTCAGTCTATTCATCTCTCCTCCCTCTTAATCATTGGTAACAATTGATCTTTTTTACTGTCTCTGCTGCAGGAGATCATAGCAGCATTCTTGCTAGGCTTTGAGCCTAGGAAAAATAAATTCCAAATGGGTGACTGGGAGATATGTGATCTGCTGACTCTCATAATTATTATACCAGATTGCTTGTGCTTTGGAATCTCAGGCCGGAGGGGAATATGTTATCGGGCATGAAGGCAAGGGGTTAGGAATGCAGGGCCCCTGCAGGAACAGAACGCCGCCTCCATACCTTGCTGATTGTTCTTAAGATACTCCCCAAGGGAATGACCTGCAATAGGGCTGGTGTGCTTTGGGGGATGAAGAACAGAACCTTTGGACTTTGGCTTGCGTGTCCCTGCAGGCATGATTTCCTGCTATTGTACATACTTGTGATTCTTTACCGGCAAATACATATGTGACCATCCGAGGGACCTCACCTCAGTCCTTGAGGCTGATGGTCCCCTGTCCCATTGAACAATATAGATTGTGTTCTGTCTATAATTCCGTCCACACCTTCGGCTGGCTGCCTAGCTGGTCTTGGCAGCATGTCTCCATAGTTTTGTCTTTTCTAGTACATCATGTAGTTTGTATCATACAAAATAAAGCCTTTTCAGATTGGCTTTTTTCACTTAGTAATATGCATTTAAGTTCTCTCCATGTATTTGCATGGCTTGATAGCTTATTTCTTTTTCGTACAGAATAACATTCCATTGTGTGTATGTACAGTAGTTTATTTATCCATTCACCTACTAAAGGACATCTTGGTTGCTTCCAAGTTTTGGTAATTATACAGCTGCTATAAACATCTGTATATAGGTTTGTGTGTGGGCCTAAATTTTCAGCTCCTTTAGTAAATACCAAAGAGTATGATTGCTGTACTGCATGATAAGAGTATGTTTAGTTTGGTAAAAAACTACCAAACTGTCTTCCAAAGAGACTGTACCATTTTGCATTCCCACCAGCAATGAATGAGTTCCTGAGGTTCCACATCCTTGATAGCATTTGATGTTGTCAATGTTATGGAGTTTGGCCATTCTAATAGAATTAGTGTTATCTCATTGTTGTTTGAATTTGCACTTCCTTGATGACAAATGATGTGGAGCATCTTTTCATATGCTTATTTTGTATCTGCATATCTTCTTCCATGAGGTATCTGTTAAGATCAATGCCCCATTTTTTAATCAGGCTGTTTGTTTTCTTATGCTTGAGCTTTAAGAGTTCTTTGAATCTTTTTAGATAACAGTCCTTTATCAAACCTGTCTTTTTGCTAATATTTTCTCCCTGTCTGTGGCTTGTTTTTTCATTTTCTTGGTAGTAACTTCCTCAGAGCAGAAATTTTTTATTTTAATAAAATCTAGCTTATCAATTCTTTCTTTCATGGATCACGCTGTTGTTGTTGTATCTAAAAAATCATCGTGAAACCCTAGGCCATCTAGATAATTTCCTATGCTATCTTACAGAGTTTTATAATTTTACATTTTATATTTAGGTTTGTGATCCATTTTGACTTAATTTATTAGAAGGCTAGGTCTGCCTTATATTTTTGCATGTAGAAGTCTAGTAGTTCTAGCACTATTTGTTGAAAAGACTATTTTTGCCATATTGTATTGCCTTTGCTCCTTTGTCAAAGATCAATTGACTAAATTTATGCAGGTCTATTTTGGGGCTCTCTATTCTGTTCCGCTGATCTAGTTTGTCTATTTTTTCAACAACACAACACTGTCTTAGTTACTGTCACTTATTTATAGTAAGTCTTGAAGTAAGTAAATGCCAGTCTTCCAACTTTGTTCTTCTCTTTCATATTGTGTTGCCTCTTCTAGGTAATTTCCCTCTCCATATAAACTTTAGAATTAGTTTGCCATTATCCACAAGACAACTTGGTGGTTTTTCTTTGGGATTTCATTGAATCTATAGATCAAAATGGGGAAGAAGTGACATCTTGACAATACTGCATTTTCCTTTCCATGAATCTGGAATCTCTCTCCATTTATTTAGTCCTTGACTTCTTTCATCAGAGTTTTGTAGTTTTCCTCTTGTAGATCTTGTACATATTTTGTTAGATTTATACTTAAGTATTTCATTTTGGGGGATGCAAATGTGAATTATATTGTATTTTTAATTTCATATTCCACTTGTTCATTGCTAGTATGTAGGAAAGTGACTGATTTTTGAATATTAATCTTTTATCTTTTAAGCTTCTTATAATTTATATTATAATATATATTCTTATAATTATAATATATATTCTTATAATATATATTCTTATAACATAATTCTTATAATTGCTTATTAGTTCCAGGAGGGTTTTTTTTTATTCTTTCAAATTTTCTATATAGATGTTCATGTTATCTGTGAAAAGAGACAGTTTTATTTCTTCCTTCTCAATCTGTATCCCTTTAATTTCCTTTTCTTGTCTTATTGTATTAGCAAGGACTTCCAGTATGATACTGAAAAGCTGTAGTGAGAGAAGATATCTTTGTCTTGTTCCTGATCTTAGCAGGCAAGTTTTGAGCTTCTCATCATTAAGTATGATGTTAGCCATCCATTTTTGTAGATAAACTATCAAATTGAAGGAGTTCCCCTTTATTCCTTGTTTTCTAAGAGTTTTCTCATGTATGGGTGTTGGATTTGTCATATGCTTTTTCTGCATCTATTAATGTGATCATGTGATTTTTCTTTAGCGTGTTAATGAGATTGATTACATTAATCTATTTTTGAATGTTTAATCAACCTTGCAATGCCTGAGATAAATACCACTCGATCATGCTGTATAATTATTTTTATGTATTGTTGGACTGCATTTGGTATTATTTTGTGGAGGATTTTTGCATCTATACTCATAAGCGGTATTGGTCTGTAGTTTTCTTGTAATGTCTTTGATTTTGGTATTAGGGTAATACAGACCTCATGGAATGAATTAGGAAATATTTCCTCTGCTTCTATCATCTGAATGACACTGTAAAGATTTGGTATAATTTTTTCCTTAAATATTTGGTAGAATTCCAGTGAACCCTACTGGGCTTGGTGCTGGCTCTTTTGGAAGGTTATTAATTGTTGATTCAATTTCCATAATAGATACAGGCCTATTCAAATTGCCTATTACTTCTTGTGTGAGTTTTGGTAGATTATTTCTTTCAAGGATTAGTCCATTTCACCTTGGTTATCAAATTTATGGGTTATCAAATTTATAGTTGTTTATATTTTGTAATGTCTACAGTATCTGTTGTGATGTCCCTTCTTTCATTTCTGATATTAGTAATTTGTGTCCTTTTCTTCTTATTTAGTCTGGCTAAAGGCATATTGATTTTATTGATCTTTTCAAAGAACCAGATTTTGGTATCTTTTACTTTCCCTATTGATTTCCTGTTTTCAATTTCACTGATTTCTCCTTGAATTTTTATTATTTATTTTAGTCTGTTTACTTTTGATTTAATTATATTTATATATGTAGGTATACATATATGTATATATATGTATGTTTGTATATATACTTTAATCTATAATATACGTTATGTTTATATCTTACTTTTATATATATACACACTTTTTTCTCATTTTACTCTATCAAAATCACCTGTTGCTTTTTAAATAAACTCATATGCTTGAGGTCAACACTGAATAAGATTTTATCTTTATTTTTTTGCTATTTATTCTTATTTTCTTTCTCTTTTTGTAGGAGATGTATGTGTGGTAGAGTTCCACTAGTTATTCATTGAATGGCTACTGTTAATTTCTACAAGAAGACTATGTATAAGAGATTGTCATTGTCACCATAATTTCACAGGAAATGAAAGCACTTAATAGCGTTTTCCTTGATTGCAAAGGCTACTCTGAGAATTTCACTCTTGGAGCTTTAGTAGGAACAAGTAATACTAGAAGTATAATGACATAGGCCCAAGTAGGAGAGATTGCCCAGAATTAGACACACGATTAAGATAGGAGAGGAGGAACTTCTGTGTGTGTGTTGGTTGTCTGCCATTTATGACTTCACTGCCTTTTCTGCCTCTAGAGGACTTCCCTCCATCAACATTGGATCAGTCTTTGAGTGAAGTACTTAGGGATATAGTGATGAGTGAGGAAAGAGGTTACAGAGAAGGTAAGGATCATGAGCCCTAAAGAGGTGTAGAGCAGGAAGTAGGAAATGGAGGAAAAAGAGGGAGATTCCAAGAGGAGCAAGAAAAAGTTAGGAAAGATTCTGTGACCAGGTAGCTAGAAAAATTGACCAAGGGAAAAAAAAGTTATAGAATCCAGATAGCTTTAATTTGGAGACCAACTTCATTTAGTAAATAAATATAAATTTTGCTCAGGCATCTCCTCTCTTTCAGAGACTTTGCTGGCTAAACTTGTTATAATCATAATTAGTTCTAGCTGTATATTGCTACAATGGCTTAGTCCATGTGATACATTGAAATGCTTATATCTTGTTAAGGCAGATATTAAATTGAAAATATTTATAGGAAAATAAATGAATGATTTAAAAAAAAAGAAAAATATAGCCATTAGTAGCTTCATCAAAATTGTGAGGGAGAAAACTCTAAATCCTCATATTGTTTATACCCTAATATTATTGTAAAAAATATTTACATCACTGAAATATTTTTTCTTGTAGAATATATTTTGTTCATCTAATGAGAATGCACTGATGATAACATCTCATAGATTTTTCTAAAGTTATGCCATGCTGTTAAACAGTTTAGAAAATATTATTCAGATGCAATTTATTCAATTAGACATACTCTTAAACATCAGTTTTTATTTTTCAATGGAAATATAAGTCTAATGAACTTTGTTGACATTGGACACTTTTATTGGTGATGAGTCTTAAAATGGTAAATCAAAAGAGGCTAAACAACATTCTACATTTGTGAGAGAAAATTGTAACACAAATAAATTGCTCAGTTTCTCCATAAAATTTTGGTTAATTTTTTCTTTATTTTGAATGTTTGATATTTGAAGAACATTGCTATGATTTATGCCATTTGTTAAAAAGAAAATATAGTCATGAATAGCTAATTCCTAGTCTACTACTAAAGTACTTTTTTTTTTTTTTTTGAGGAATATTAGCCCTGAGCTAACATCTGCTGCCAATCCTCCTCGTTTTGCTGAGGAAGACTGGCCCTGAGCTAAAATTCATGAACATCTTCCCCTGCTTTATATGTGGGACACTGCTGCAGCATCACTTGACAAGTAGTGCCATGTCTGCACCCAGGATCCCAACTGGCAAACCCCGGGTGGTTGAAGCGGAACATGTGAACTTAACTGCTGTGCCACCAGGCCAGCCCCAGTAGTATCTTTTTTGATGGATTAAATTTGCTAATATTTTACTTAATATTTTTGCATGAATATTCATGAAAGAGATTTGTCCATGATTTTCCCATCATATCATTTCCCTTTCCCTGATAGGTCTTGGCATCAAAGTTATGTGGGCCTCAAAAGCTGTTGGGAAGCACTTGTTCCTTTTCTATTATCTAGAAGATCTTGTAAAAGATTACTATTATTTCTTCCTTAAATATTTGTGTAATTCACCATGGAAACTATTTGGAATTTCTCTGTGGGAAGTGGTTTATTTTTTTTTTAAAGATTTTATTTTTTTCCTTTTTCTCCCCAAAGCCCTCCAGTATATAGTTGTATATTCTGCGTTGTGGGTCCTTCTAGTTGTGGCATGTGGGATGCTGCCTCAGCGTGGTTTGATGAGCAGTGCCATGTCTGCACCTAGGATTCGAACCAACGAAACACTGGGCCACCTGCAGCGGAGCGCGCAAACTTAACCACTCAGCCACAGGGCCAGCCCCTCTGTGGGAAGTGTTTTAATAGACAAATTCCTCTTCAATTTTTTACAAAATATCTGACTATTCAGATTTTCTATTTCTCTTCTATCAGCTTTAACTATATTTACATATCCTATACTTGGTCTTATCTTTGTCATATATTTTTAAATTCTCCATATATTTAATCACTATCATACAATATAAGCATTGCTTTTTCCATTAATATTTATGTATACTTATCCTAACATTAACCCTTTCTGCTGTTTTCTGCATTTTCACCTTTTCATCTCTGATCATTTTCCAACAACACATAACAATTAATGACCTTTGGAATGTCTCACACTCCTGTAGACTGTGTTCTGGGTTGCTGATTTTTTTCCCATTCGTGTTATCTTTCTCTGTTTTAATTAGGCTATTTCTATTAATCTTTATTCCAACTAATGAATTTCATTTTCTACTATGTCCAATTTTCTGTTAAATTCACTAACTGAATTTATAATTTAAGATATTTTACTTTTAATTCTTGAATGCTCATTAGGCTTTTTTGAAAAACATTCTAGATATTTTAACCTCTCAACATTTTAAATTTTTTCATTTTATTGTTGAAATACTCCATCTTTTGATATATTTTGTCCAGCACAGAAGCTTTGGACCTCTTCAGCATCCTACACAGACTCAGAATTCAGCAAAAGTAAAAGGTATTGTTGGAAAAAACTATTTGTGCACTTGAGACCCTTCAACTCTTATTTTTGTCACTCTAAGTTTGCAAAACCTCAAATAATTTTGAAGTTTTTATTTTCTCCAGAAGCAAATTCTTTGTTGTCCAAGCCTCTATCCTTAGCCCATGGGAAGAATTGGCAAACGCTACCAGAAAATAAAACAAAACAAAAACCAAATCAGTCGACGTCATTGTTTCATGTATTAATAGCTCTTCCATCTCTGAAATTTTAGTGTATCTCTCGAAAGTCGCTGATGGTCTTATTAAGTATATGATATAATAATTTTTTCCACCTTTTCAAGTGATCATTAGGAGCATTGACTTACTTTTCCCTCCAACATCTTATCTGCAAGGAGAAGTTACCATCATTTTGATGAGTTTTGAAATGATTATGTAAAGCTTTAAACTTATTCTCTCCTTACTAGATTATGAGTTCTTGCTTCTATTATTGTGAAAAAATTTACTTACATACTTAGCAAGATGAATAAAATTTAAAGATTTAAAGCGAGACAGGCAAGAGATAGAGGAGTCAGCATTAGAATTTGACAAAGGCGATAAATATCATGGAGTTCGCTTTTTGAAATATTACCCTTAACTCATGTGTGTTTTGATACAATGTTATTTTGATGCAATTTTATTTTAAGGGTATAATTATCAATACAAGAATCAGATTCTTATTAACCATTCTAGGCAACACTTTTGTTCGGTCTGGAATTCAGCATTATCCTAGGAACGGTGAATCCTAATATCCCCAACATAAGAAAGTCTATAGTTCTCAAAAAAACTCAAATATATATAGTTATAAGTGCATATAATATGTGAAACTGGGCTGTTCATTCTTCCATACGTATCACTTAATTCGACATAGTGTAATACATATTTACAATTGCACATTAAGTTTATTTTGCTTGCCTCTTCCTCTACAAATCTACTCCACAAGCAACAAATTATAGTAAAATTCATTCTCTTCATCTGAGACTAAAATAGTATATACTATGTCCTTTCAAAATCTTAGCTGGAATAACTCATAATTTTAGAAGGTAAATGGAATTAATTACAGTCAATCCATTGTTCACGTACTTTAAAGTCCATTTTTGTTTGGTAAGACTACCAAAAATGTATCAACTTCAAATTGTTTAACTCTATTCCTTGAAAAATCACCTAGCATTTTGTTACATATTCTTTAAGTTTATTGTTATTAGCAAAGTGTCCGACAAGAAAAAATAATTGAAATTACTGAATTTTAATTTATAGGACCCAGAAATTAGGAGAATTTTTTAGATACAAAAATGGACCCACTCATTTAAATATTCCACTTGGTCTAATGAGAAGTTTGCATACAGCACTCCTGCTGCAGGCCAAAATGCCATGGTGTCTGGAGGAAAAGCACTAATGTGAGTGTTTTTGGGAAAAGAACTAGCTGCTTTTCTCATGAAACATTATTTCACTTGAAAGAATTAGTGATGGAATAAAATTATGGTTATTCATATGCAGTCATTTTCTTGCAAGGAATGGTTACTTCAGGGCAAACAAATGATAGTCCTTGTTGCTAGTGGTAAAACTTGAGTTGAAAAAATTGTGGAAAACTGCTATGATGAAATTAAGAGCTTCTGGATACTTCAGGACTGTAATGGAAAAATTGATGGTAAGGTTAATTCATGTTGTTTTTCTGATTTTGTGTTCTGAAGTGTATTGACTTTTGAAAGATCATAACTGTCAGAACTAATATTTTCCAAATGACAAAAATATGTTATAACATCACACGAGTAAAAGCTAATTCAAAGTGCAAGTTAGACCAATGGATTACAATATAAAAGTTTATAAAATTGTCGTTGATATGGTTTCTGATCCCATATAGCAACTAACTTTGAAGAAAATATCACATCAAATTTTGGTGTAGTATCCAAGAAGATATCACAATTATCTGAAAATTCTAATAAATGTGGCTCCCTTTTCTCCCTGAGTATCTGAGTGAGGCCAGGTTTTCTTTATATACAAAATAAGATGTTTCAACAGATTGAACACAGAAGCAGATTTGAGAATTTGGCTGTTTTCTAATAAGCCAAATATTAAAGAGATTTGAAATATTATGAAATATTGTCAGTTTTCTCAATTTTTGTTTTGTAAAATAGAGTTTTTTTCATATAAGTATGTTATTTCAATTTCCATTAATAATTTCTTGTTTCCATTTTTAAATGAATTGATAAATATTTATTTTAATTTTTTAGATTTATATTCTAATTTGATAAATCTTGATAGAGATGAGCCACATAAACAAAAGTTCTTTGGGGTCCATGCTAATTATTAAGTGTGTCAAAGCGTCCTGAGATCCAAGTTTGACAACAAACACCCAAATAAATAAGCAAATTATAGTTAAAAGTAACCACATTACTCTGAAAAGCCAGTTCACTCCAAAATTGAAAAGCAAAAGATCTAGTATCCAGCTACCTCAATTCAAAACCTTGCTCTGAGGCTCACCTTGGACAATTAGTTTAGTGACAATAATAATATCTATCCTCAAGTTGATGTAAGAGGAGTATGGTAGGCATTCATTCAGTCCTTTATAAAACAGAAAATGAATTGGCTGTTATTATTATGCATACCATTTGCAACTATGTTCTACTACTGGGTATAGTCTCTACTCACCCCGAATCATCCTACCCTCACATGACCTGGTAGGGGGTTACATAAAATGTTGAGGTCTTGTTAGAAAAGAAGAAGAGAAAAACAAATTCTGAATTGTCTATTAAAAGTGAGAACTACAGATTTAAGTTAGTATAAAAGACTTCTGAAATTTTGAATGAGACTAAATGTATTTCTTCCATTTTTAATCATTTAAAACTCTACAGCTTTTTCCTTCAAATGATATCTAAACTTTATCCCTGAGCACGGGTATGATTTAACACCTTTTTTTCTTAATGGACAAAAGCAATGGCATGTTAAAAACTTGTGTCTAACGTCACAGATAGCAAAACACTTTACAGAAAAAGATCCCTCTTTGTAGTTATGGATTAACAAAGAAAATTCTGAAGGTAATTCAATTAAATGGGAGTCTCTAGTGGTTATCTAACTGCCAGCTTCAGATATTGCTGTTAATTTGTAATTGCATGTCAATTAGTAAGGGAATAAAACCAAACGGTGGGAATCTATCACACAGACTTGTATGCTTTCTAATTCATCAGTAGTTGAGTTCAACCTCATAATGGTAACAAAAAAGCCTCAAAATGTATAATCAATCAGAAATGATAAAAGTTCATTACTCACTCAAATAAAGTCCAAAATTGGTGTTCCCATTCAGTAATTTTTTTCTCCTCCAAGCAGTAATTTGAGCACCCAGCTCCCTTCCTCTTGTAGTTCACCCATTTCAGGATGTGCCTTCTGAGTTTACCATGCTGACCTGCCGGAAGCCCGTGAAGAGGAAGGGGTATGAAGATCACACATAGAATTTTATGAAGTGTTATACATTACTACATTGCTTACATTGCTTACATTAATCTGCTTACATTGCATCATCTAGAATTCCAACTTGTGCCGGCATTTTACTAAAATGAAGTTGGGAAATTAGGGTAGCTGTGGGTCAATAAGGGGAAAGGGGTTTTCTAGCACGATGATAACACTTGTCCATTAGCCAGGAGAAAGAGGGAAGACAGTCCTGTAATCAAGGGCCTAATAAGATTTTTCTACATTTTTATTTAGGTTGAGCAATTTGGTGTATACTTGGGAATGAAATCATGTTCCTGCATAAAAAATATTATTTATGGCATAAAATTCTAATGTCTGTGTAGCAGGATTTCTATTTTGGATTATTTAATACCTGTCTCAGGCTAAAAGCTTACTCTTCTAAACCCAAGAGAATAAATGCTGCGGGGGAAAAAAAAGTTGAGATTTAGTCAAATTGGCCTCATTCAAACACTAAAAATAAAGTAACTCAATTTTGATTTATCAAGTGATCTTTTGGGTTTAAATCACTGTTCTTATAGATGAACAGTTTATAAAATATGCTACCAGATCACAGTTTAATGATATACCTATATAAATCAAAAAGAATGAAGTGAAATGGATTTCAAAAGTAATAAATATACTAATGTAATTTTTGAATGGGCTATAGTGTATTATTATTTACTCATTTAAAATCATGAATTATAGGCTCATGTTATCTGAAAATTTGCTATCCAATATATTTTCAAGAGCAGATTATAGAAGGAAGCAAATAATTATCTTTAGCATACAAACATAGCATCTTGATTCTTTTAATTGAAAAATTTAATTTGGAAAACTTTTTATGTCCTTTCTTACAAGGGAGTCTTATTTTTCAACTACCTCCTAGCATTCAATATCTACGCATACATCGTATTTTATTTAACCAGTTTGTTTCCAATATTTTCCTATTACAAAAATTCTGCAATAAAAGTTATCTATCTATCATCTGTCATTGGAGGTTGTGGATTAGGCCATTCCTGAAGGACGCTTTAGTTTAAAAACTTGCCTCCTGCTCAAGTAGAGTAAAAGACCTTTGTTTGATGTCTTACATAATTGAAGTATTTTTAATCTGGCTAGTATTGGCAACGCTATTTTCTCAAAATGTTAATAGATTCTGATGTAGTTGTTCCATTTTACCCTTTGTGTCAACAGCACTCTTTGTCAGAACTTTGCCCTAAAACACTCAAATTAGTTAGAAGTTTTACTGAATTTTGTCTACCAAAGTCTTTCTGTAATTCCGTTTGTTATCATTTGAAATATGGAATTATTTGGATTCTTCAGTTCTGTAAGGACCCCAAATCCAAGGTTGCCTCTATTGTATTTCTGCTTAAAAACTGGCCAGCCCTTTCCTGAGTTCATGTCTCATATCTTCCAAAATTCGTCCAATAATGGACAACGTCTACTATTTATTTGCTGGTTTTGATCCTCTTCCCTCAGAGCTACAAACACAATGGTCTTCTTCGTAAGTTATAGCAGATGAAATCTTGCCTTATGTTTTAGCGCTAAACATCATGACTATGTAACCTCTAATGGCTTTCTCACCACCTGCTGCCCAACCTCAAAACTGATGGCACCCCTTGTATAAGTGTTTTGACAGCCCAACATTTCAGGTACCCATGCTTATCAGAATTGGAGGCCATATGTTGCACAGGTGAATTCCACAGTATGGATGCTGTTTGTCTGCCTCCAAATTTGCACAAGTCCTGGATACTCACTTTCTCAGTTCTCAAGTGTTTCCCACCAGCTCCTTCCCTATGAATTGACCTTGTCCAATGAGAGCTGCCTTGCTCAAGGTTATATGACCCTCATCTGGGGAAGCCCACATACATACATACATTCCATATGTGCAATATGGAATTTGACCACAATCATAACATAAAATGTGTTGCATGATAAGAATATAGCAGCAGTACAAAGAAACCCATGTATAATCATATTTTTGGTTGAAGAACGTACATACTAATAAATTGTATGACATAAAACTACTACGTTATTGAGGTAGGGCTACAGCACTTTCATTTCCCTTTAATAAACCTGAGTGGAAGGATGTTCTTTTACTTCTATTTCTCATGTAAATATTTTGTATGACAGCAATAATGATATTGGCCATACCAACTGTATTTTTCCTTGAGAAATTATCCTTCTAATTTATACAAGTCTCTACTATTCTTTTATCTTTACATTGTCTTATATTTATTTACTTTGTTATTAAATTTTAGCAATAATTAGAAAACTTTTAAATGCTTAAATTTTAGCAATAATTGGGAACTATTTAAACTTATTTGAGGGCTTGTTGTGGGACTGAATAGTCAAAGGTTTGAATTAAATATATATAGAATGGAAATATCAATTGAGAATTTAATATTGTATTTTGAGTTATAATAACAGATAGCATTAATGAGCACATAGTATACATCAGAGCTTGCTTTAATCACTGTGTTTGTGTTAGTGTATGTGTGTGTGTGTGTGTGTGTGTGTTTGTGTGTCTATGTGATCTCCAATTCTTTCAACAGCTCCTGGAGGCATATGCTCTTCTTATACCTTTAACACAGAAAAGTAAACTGAGTCAGAGAAGGGTTAACCAATAGGACAATAATGACACATCTATTAGGTGGTAAAGCAAAGATCTAAACTCAGCCAGTCTAAGGGTAGAGTACATTCTTTTATCCATATAGCTCATTTCTTAAAAGCTCACAATGTGTCAGCCACTCTGTTAAGTATATTATATACAATATATCATTTAATTCTCATTACCTCCACATGAGGTACATAAAATTATCCTTGTTGTAGAGAGAAGATTACTGAGGCTTAGAGTTTCAGTAATCTTTCATATAGCTCCCACCTATGTAGCACACAGTTGGGATAGAAAACCATATCTGCTGGGCTGGTCTGCTGCCTAATATAGTAAGGGACACTAAAGAACACTTTGGCACATCTTTCTGCTAAAGGAGAATAATAAGACATTCAGTGAAACTTGGCTCATAACGGAGCAGTTAATATTTAGCATCGAGCAGAATAAAACCAACATGTGACCGTGATTGTTTCCATTGGTTTTTCACTGTAATACTATCTTCCAGACACCCATAAGCTCTTGGGTATCAGCATAATCCAGAACCATGCAGCATCCTTCCTCTGCCATGTGACACTCTGGACTTTGACAAAGCAGACATAGAAGAAATATGTACTTTGCCATGTTTTATTTGTATCAGAAAGCTATCAATTCCAGCTGCCTAATACTGTCAGCAGCCTGAAGTCTGCTGTAGGCTTGCAGAAAGTGACACATGGATATATTTACATATCCCTAGGCCACACTCTCTGCTATCGTTGGACTGTCAAATACCTAGTTGATGTGTACTTTAAAACATTCTTGGGCTACTTATCCATTTCGAATATGTCCTTTTCACATGCTGTGGAATATTAGTTTGCTTGGGACTTACATCTTTGTTATGCCTACATAAGATTTAGCACAGTGACAGAAAATACTCAAGCATTTTTTAAAGTATGTCTAAATTATTTGCTTCATAGTTTCCAATGATAAAGACAATTCCTTATTTTATTATATATTTTAAAGGTAAGCACCTGAGCTAAAATCTGTTGCCGATTTTCTTTTTTCTTCTTCTTCTTCTCCCCAAAGTCCCCCAGTACATATTTGTATATTCTAGGTGTAGATCTTTCTGGTTTTGCCATGTGGAATGCAGCCTCAGCATGGCCTGATGAACAGTGCTAGGTCCATGCCCAGGATCCCAACCTGTGAAACCCTGGGCCATCAATGCAGAGCGTGAGAACTTAACCACTCTGCCACAGGCTGGTCCAACAATTCACTTTTTTAAATGGCGAATACTTCCTATGTTTTCATTAATGCTTAGTTTGTTTTTGAATTGTTTGGTTGACTTTTGTTTTTTTTTTTTAAAGATTGGCACCTGAGCTAACAACTGTTGCCAATCTTTTTTTTTTTCTGCTTTTTCTCCCCAAATCTCCCCAGTACATAGTTGTACATTTTAGTTGTGGGTCCTTCTAGTTGTAGCTTAAACAGTTGACTTTTAAAGAGATATCAAAGAGATATTTTACAATATACAAAGGTGAGAAAGATAAACAATGAACGTGAGTCTTGTCCACTCAGGTCCCTCTGTCAAAGTAATTGAAAAAGGAGGCTATTGGACTGAAGTGGCTCTGATATGGTAGCCTGTTGTAAGAGAACTAAAATCTAAGTCAAAGTCAATGCACTCAAATCCAAGAAAATGAAACTTAAGAACAACCAGTCACAAACAGCCAACTAGGCTTTCTCAAAGAAGGCACTGTTTGAGTTGTAGACAATCAAATCATTTCCTTGCTTTGCTACTATAAAAACCTCTCCTCTAGCTCCTGTCGGAGGAGCACTCCTAACCACTTTCTGTTTGGTGTTACCGGATTCCAATCACTGTATGCTCAAATAAAGTCTCAAAAATTTTAATATGTTTCATCTTTTAAAGCCCCAATCACCAGGTTCCCGTCTCCCTCCCCGTGTGTCTACTTTCAGTTATATATTCATATATATATATTATATTCATTATATTCATATATACATTGTATTCATATATATACTCATATATATGAACATGTGTGCGCTCATTATTTTGCACACATATAGCATAGTTTATACAACGTTCTGCAACTCACAGCAGTTTTTCCATATCAGTGCATGTACAGTACATCTTTAATGACAGACACCACGGTGGATAATGCTTATTCTTATTTGTTGATATTCTATAACTGAGGGAGTCTTGTGTGCCCCCTATGCTGTCTTTGGGCATAACACTTATGGTAAAGTCTTAAAAATTAAAAACTTTGATATTCTCTCTATGATCTGAGACAGCTTATATCAAGATATCGAGGAGTCCGTTAATTTGGGAAAATTGCATCCATATTTTTACTAACCTAAAATTTAGTACTTCCTTTGATCATGAAAGTAGGCAACTTGATCATGAAAGTAGGCTTCCTGTGATCATGAAAGTAGCAGTATTAGCCATAACTGTGATGTGGTCACCAATAGATTATGTAAATATTTTCATACGAAATTACAGATTTTGCAGATAGTGCAAAATTACAGATATTGCAGATATTTTGAATTATGGTTAACTCATTATTACACTGACATAACAGAATATTTATGTAATATGTTAAGGCCAAAACACATAATTTCTATGTAACATTTAAAAAATATTTCTATCTCATCATAATTGCTTTTCTTTATAACCTTATGTTTTCTTTTATAATTAAAAAATAAAGTCTCAGTAACTATTCAAATTACAAAAGAAATAGCACAAACATTCCCCTAGAAACTTTCGGAAGCACTCTTCCTCAAACTTAGTTTATATAGTATTGGAGTTTCCCGTTTCTTAAAGTTATGATCGATTTGCATGATAAAAATTTATGGGCCTGGTCCACTTTGTTAACATTTTGTTTTTCTTCTATGCTGTCTGCTCTTTTATATATTAAAACTACGTATGTTATCCAGATCCCTTAAATGCATACAGTGTATTAAAGAATTTTTTATGATTCCTTTAAGTTGCTCTCTGACAGTGATTATGACCACTTTGTGATAGCCTATCCTGTGCTTTCATGACTTTTCCCTTTGTTTCTGAATGTTATATTCTTTCCTCCACAACACCTGCCAAAAAAATCCAGCTTATTGTATCAACCATTTTCTGATTTCTGTTTTATCCTTTTATGTTTGACTTCAATTAATTTCTTCTTCTACTTTCTATAGATTTATTTTATATTCGTTTTTAAATTTCTTTAGGAGGAAAATTTACACACTTATTCTAATTCTGTATTATTTAACGATATATTCAAGGCTATGAATTTTCCTTTTGTTATGGCTCTTAGGTTCTGGTTACAGTGTTTTCTCTCTTTCTTTTTCCCCTTCTGTCAATGTGAATTTTGAATTCATCTTGAAATTTAGAACGTGTGTTTTTATCTGTGTTAATTGACATATTTGATTTCTAGATACCAAGTTTCTTAATTTCCAGGTTTATTTCTTCCTAGATTAATTTCATCTCTCATCTCATTATGACCAGAAAGTATTATCTGTAATTTTTAAACACTTTTTGTAATTTATTAAGGTTTTCTTTGTTGTCTAAATAATGAATACTGTTAATATGAATGTTTCATGGGTGCATGAAAAGCATCTATCTTATGCTATGAAATTCTACAGTTTGTTGTATAAATTGGATCTAACTAGTGTTCATCACTCTTTATTTTCTTGAAAAAAGATATGTTAATAGTATGGAGAATTTATGTATCTAACAAATTTATTTTTTTATTTTTTATTATTTATTTGTTTTTTGTTTTTTTTGAGGAAGATCGGCCCTGAGCTAACTGCTGCCACTCCTCCTCTTTTTGCTGAGGAAGACTGGCCCTGAGCTAATATCCATGCCCATCTTCCTCTACTTTATATGTGGGACGCCTACCAGAGCATGGCTTGCCAAGCAGTGCCATGTCCACACCGGGGATCCAAACCGGTGAACCCCCGGGCCGCCGAAGTGGCACTTGTGCACTTAACTCCTGCTCCGCTGGGCTGGCATCTATTTTTTAATTTTTTATAGTTGCTCTAATTTTTTCACCTGGGTGTACCTTAAAATGATATGTATATGTTTTGAAGATTTGATAGCAATTCTCCTGAGATAGTTAGAATAATATTTAATATTTAAGAATTTTTGATAAATGCCCCTCTTGTATTTGATTCTCTCAGGCACTTACTCTTTTTCATGCATCTTCCATATCACTTTTAAATTATTTTCTGCTTTTCATCCAATTTTCATTAAAGTTTTTAGCTACTTTCTAAGTAAATATCCTTTCATTGGATTTTTCCAATTAAAAAAGAAATTAATTTGACATTGGTAATTAGAAACAACACTCATAATGCTACTGTACAAATTTAGGCCAAAATAAATATTTATGTATTTTGTGGCTTCATAAAACTTCGGTTACTGTATCTTTAAAGAAAGTGGAAGTAATAACAATATAGAGATAAGTAATAAATGTCTACAAGTAAGGCAAAGCAATAGAACTATACTTTTGCAGACTGGGACAATGAAATGTTTAGCTGCAATTTTCCCAGGCAAACAGGAAACAGTATTTATCCACAAAAAGACCTTCACAAATAATTGATGGGTGATGGACCCACACTAAGTTTTTTAAATCTCTTTTAATTTTTAACAGTTGCAATTCTTTGTTTACTCTCTCCTTTTACTTGTTCATTCAACGCTCTCCTGCAAGTGAGTGCCTCTGTCGTCCACAGTCTGTCCTCTTTGTGTTGCTTTCAACTTTGCTTTCACTCTTTGTAGGCATCTATTTTTTCAACTCTGCCAACAATTTCTCTTTCTCTGTCTCTCTCTCCCACACAGACACAGACACACGTTTCCCAATACATTCTGCTATTTCATATTTGCTTTATATTCCTTATTTTATGTTTTGTGTGTTAGTTTATGTGTTTGTTTTAATAAAAATTTTTAATTGATAGCAATATATTAAGTCCTAATTTTCATGTCCTCTCTGCCACATTTACTTATGGTGTTCAGCTGCCATCAGTTCTTTTCTCTTCCTTTGTCTTCTATCTTAGCAGAGATGTATATTGACCCTCAGCTAATTGCAAAGTTGTTAGTGCTTTCTAAACAAGTTATACTCTGGATATTCATTTCAGAACAAGAACAAAGATATCTTCCAGAGTGAAAGGATTTCTTCTTGTGAACTACTATGTAGTATGAGCTCTTTCAACTTTTATGACTTCACAGTCAGCAACGGTTACTCACCAAGATTTCTCACAATGCAGAATATTTCTTCATCTTTACCTCTCCAGTTAGAACCTTCCTGCAAATATTTTTTTGGTTTTAAGATTCCCTTTATCCCCCTGCCTTTCCTGCTTCTCAAGAATTAATACCAACTCTAGTTTAGGCAATATACCCAGCTAGCCTGCAAAGAGGTTTTCACACTTCCAAAGAGTGATTTTTAGATTTTAATTTTAGATTCTGCCATCTATTTTAAATAACAATGTTTTGTTTGCCTTATTTTATGTATTTAACCATGATTTTCCCCTCTTGAACTACACTCCTACATGCATAGATACCTATATGTACACATTAATACATATATGTAGGGATGTGTGTGCGTGTGAGCTTTGAAATACAGATATCTCCTGGTCTCATAGATGATGGCTTTGTGTTTTTCTTTTTCTGTTTCCCATGTTGCTTTCCACCAGTTTTTAGAGAAGAAAGAAACCATCATCTTTATTAATCTGTTGATTAAAACTAGAATAAAAGTTGCATACCTAATCTTGTATTTTACTTTCTCAAAAGGGAGGGTTATATTATTATAATCTACAAGTTTGTGAGAAAATATTTTATCAAAGAAATTTCTATAAAGCTCCTGAAAAAGTGATGTAGGTAGTTTGAAAGAAAGCCTGCAGTTTGATGCTGCTGGTAATTAGGTTTTGTAGTCTGGGCCTCATTTTTATTTGACTTCACACATTTTCATTTGAACACCAACTGTTGCAAAGCATATGGACATCCATAGCAATCCCATATGCTACATAATGGCTCAGTGCTATCTATTTAGGATTCAAACAATGATGAGATTTCACAGCGATTGTGAACCAGGGAAACTTTCAACTCTTTTATGTAGTTTAATGTATGTTTTAGAGGCTCTAAAATATAGAATCATGCTGTTTTATTATGTTAGGTTTAGTTCCTCCTGATGTACATTTGAAGTTTAAGGAGGAATGTTTATAAAATACTATAAAATGTAGTACTCTAAATGAGAAGTATTTTGTATTAAATGAAAATAATTGGAATGCCCAGCACATTTTCCTTTATGAATAGAGCATCCAAAATGGTGGAGCAGGAGATCCCAGCCTCCATTCCCCAACAATGATCAATAATTAGACAGATATATATTAACAAAAATAACTCTGAGAGAGCTCCTGAGTCCACTTAAGAAACTTCAGCAATACAGTGGAACAAAAAACCTAAGAATAACTGCACAGAAAGGGAAGGAAGAACAGCCTCAGTTTGCTTGCATCATCCCCATGCCACCGGCTGGCACAGCTCATCAGCAAGAGGGAACTCCCTACCTCAACAGAGTTGCTCTAGCCAGGAACACGAGAGGGGAGTAAGTGACGGGCATCCCCAGCTTTTTTGCGCATGGCATGTAGGACCTGCTTCAGTTTTGCCCCACCCCTCAACTGGAAATCCTGAGGCCTATAAAGATAGCTTGGAAAAAAGAAGGGCAGGGTCTACTAGCATTTACCAGGCAGCAGGAGCAACTGAGGCTCCAGGTCCAGCTCTGAAGGAGACCCAAGCAACTTTCACTGCTGAAGATACCAACACCCAGCACAGCCACCACCATGGACCCCCTGAACATTTTATCACTGAGGTTTCCCCCACACAGGGTTTTGCATTTGCAGACTCCAGCCAGCTCAGTTCCTCCTAACTCTCTCCCCTCTCCTCCTGCCAGAGCCTGGGATCCATACTAGCAACAAGCACTGGCTTCTGCGGCTGCACAAGTGCACGACACTAGTCTAGACCCCACGGCTGACGCCCACCGCTGTGCGTGCATTGGGGGATAGCTCCCACAGTTGTGCACTTGCATGCAGCTGGCCTGACTCCTGCCACCAGGCTTCACTGCTATGTGCATGCCAGTGGCGAGATTCCGCAGCCATGAGAGTGCATGCTGAAACTTGAGGCCCCCACAGCTGCTTGCAGGCCTAGCTCCAACCTTGTCTTCTATCACCGGTCTGCATTGCTGGGCTTATCTGCAGCTAGTCCTTGCAGCTATGCAGCTGTGCCCTGCTGATCCAACTCTGATCACTGGTCTCCTCTGCAGTGTATGCTGTGACCCTTTGTGGTGGTTCCAGTTATAGGGAGGAGGTACAATGTTTCATTGACTCAGCCCACTGAAGTCCATAACATCAACAACTGTGCGGTCCTCCACGAGCACTGCAATAGGTCTGCAGTAGCTGTGAGTACTGTTGAGTCCTTAGCAGTGCCTCCAGATCCAGCAGCTAGGCTCGGGTTCAGGACAGGCAGTGGTGGCAGCTGGAGCTCATGTCTGCACAGACTCAGCTATGAGAGCCAGTTGCAGGTACCTGTGTGGTGACAGGGGCCAATTTCAGACAAACATGTAGTGGCAAGGACAAGGGTCAGCAGCAAGAGCCAGGGTCAACTGCAGGCACACTGGAAGCCACAGGGCCCCTGACTGCAGGAATGCACTCTAGTGGCTGCAGGACACCCTTCAGCACTCACTCAGGGCCATGTCGTTGTTGTGGACCCCGGGGGCCTTGGACAAAGAGACATCACACCCGTCTGGACCAGCCCCATGGCACTGTAGTTAGTCCAACGTGCCCCACTTCGGCAGACCAGGTTTGCAACTTTGTATCCTGGGCGTGGACCTACACCACTCATTAAGTCACACTGAGGCATCAACCTACATACAAAATAGAGGAAGACTGGCACAGATATTAGCTCAGGGCTAATCTTCCTCAAGCAAAAGAAAAGAAAGATTGGCAACAGATGTTAGCTCAGAGCAAATCTTCCTCACGAAAAAATTGTTCTAAAGATGCTCAGAGAACTACAAGTGAAGAAAGGTAAATAATTTAATGAAATCAGGAAAATAATACAAGGACAAATAAAAAGTTCAACAAAGAGACAGAAAACATAAAATATAAAGAAGATATACAGATGGCCAACAGGCACATGAAAAGATGCTCAACACCATTAAATATCATAGAAATGCAAATCAAAACTACAATGAGAAATCAGTTCACACTCGTCAGAATGGCTATAATTAATAAGACAGGAAACAACTAATGTCAGAGAAAGTGTGGAGAGAAGGGAACTCTCATATACTGCTGGTAGGAGTGCAAACTGGTGTACCCACTATGGAAAACAGAATGGAGATTCCTCAAAAAGTTAAGAATAGAAATATTACATGATCCATCTATTCCACAGCTGGGTATTTATCCAAAGAACATGAAAACATGAATACATAAAGATACCTGCACCTCTATGTTCATTGCAGCATCATTCACACTAGCCAATACTTGGAAGCCACTTGGGTGCCCATCAAAGGACGAATGGATAAAGAAGATGTGGCATATATACATAATGGAATACTACTCAGCCATAAGAAACAATGAAATCTAGCCATTTGTGACAACATGGATGGACCTTGAGGGTATTATGCTAAGTGAAATAAGTCAGAGGGAGAAAGTCAAATACTGAATGATCTCACTCATAAGTAGAAGATAAAAATAACAACAATCACATAGAGATAGAGATTGGATTGGTGGTTACCAGAGGTGAAGGGAGGATGGAAGAAAGCAAAAGGGGTGATTAGGCACATGTGTGTGTTGATGGGTTATAATTAGTCTTTGGGTGGTGAACATAATGTAATCTACACAGGAACTGAAATATAATGATGTACACATGAAATTTATATAATGTTATAGACCAATGTTACCACAATAAAAAAAAAAGAAAACAGGAAATAGAACCAAACAGAAAATTTGGAGCTGAAGAATACAATGATTGCACTGAAGAGTTCAATAGAAAGCTGGATAAATAGCAGACTGGATAAAGCAGAAGAAACAATCAGTGGACACAAAGACAGATCTTTTGAAATTATTCAGTCAGAGAAGCAAAAAGAAAAAAGAAGGATAAGGCATGAAAAAAGCCTACAGAACTCATGGGACGTCATTAAAAAAACCAATCTACACATTGGAATCCCAGAGGGAGGAGAGGCAGAAAGGGGCAGAAAGATTATTTAAAGAAATAATGGCTGATAACTTCCCAAAACATGGGAGAGATTTGGACATCCAAGTTCAGGAAGCTCATAGATTCACATACAACTTCAACCCAAAGAGATCTTCTCCAAGATACATTGTAATAAAATTGTCAAAAATCAAAGACACACAAAGAGACTCTTGAAAGCAGCAAGAGAAACTAAGATTGTCACTAACAGGGGGACCATCATAACGCTATCAGCAGGTTTCTCAGCAGAAACCTTGAGGACCAGGAAAGAGTGAGATGTTACATTATAAGGGCTGAAAGAAGAACAACAGCCAACCAAGAATACTTTATCCAGCAAAGTTATACTTCAGAATAGAAGAGATAAAGACTTTCCCTGACAAACAAAAAAACAAAAACCGAGGGGTTTGACAACACTAGACCTGCCTTACAAGAACTCCTGAAAGGAATTATTCAAGCTGAAATGAAAGGACCATAAGCAGAAACATGAAAGCATATGAAAATATAAGACATACCAGCAAAAGTAAGTTTATAGCCAAAATCAAAATTTTCCAATAATATAATATTGTACGGTGTTAATCACTTAACTCTAGTATAAAAGTTAAAGACGGAAGTTTTAAAAATAGCTATAGCTACAATAATTTGTTTAATGGGTACATGATATAAAAGATGTAAACTGTGACATCAAAAATGCAAAATGTGCAGAAGAGAGAAACAAAGGTAGATTTTTGTATGTAATTGAAGTTAAGTTAATATTAACTTAAAATAGATTGTTATATCTATAAGACATTTCATTTAAGCCTCAAGATGACCATAATGATAAAATCTATAGTAGATGCACGAGAAAACAAGGAGGGAATCAGGTGTACTACTACAGAAAGATGTTAATTCACAAAGGAAGACAATAAGAGAGGAAGAAAGGAATGAACCTCAAAATAGCAAGAAAGTAATAAACAAGATGCATTAATAAATCCTTACCAAACAATAATTACTTTCAATGTAAATGAGTCAAGTTCTACAATTAAATTCATAGAGTGGCTGAATGAATAAAAAGCAAGATCCAGCTATACGCTGCCTACAAAAGACTCACTTCAGGGTTTAGGACACACATAGGTTCAAAATGAAGGGATGGAAAAAAGTATTCCATGCAAATGGAAAGCAAAAGAAAGCATGGGTAGCTATATTTATACCAGACAAAATAGACTTTAAATCAAAAACTGTAACAAGAGAAAAAGTAGGTCATTATATAATGATAAAGGGGTCAATCCATAAAGAAGAAATAACAATTGTAAATATTTTCCCCCACATAAGAATACCTAAATATAGAAAGCAAATACTAACAGAACTAAAAGGAGAAATAAATAGCAATACAATAATAGTTGGGGACTTTAATACTCCACTCTCAACAATGGATAGATCATCCGGACAATCAAGAAAGAAACAGCAGATTTGAACAAAATTAGGACCAAAAGAACCTAATGGACATATACAGAATATTCTATCCAACAATAGCAGAACATACATTCTTCTCAAGTGCACATGGATCATTTTTTAGGAGAGATCATACATTAGCACACTAAACAAGTCTTAGCAAATTTAAGAAGACTGAAATCACATGAAATATTTTTTTTAATCATAATGGTGTGATACTAGACATCAATAACAGGAAAAAGTCTGAAATTTTCACAAATACATCGAAATTAAATAACACAATTTGAACAACCAAGGGATCAAAGAAGAAATTAAAAGGGAAATAAGATCTTGAGACAAATGAAAATGGAAACACAACATACCAATACTTACGTAGCAAAAGTAGCTCTAAGAGGGAAATTTATAGTAGTAAATGCAGACACGAAGAAAAAAGAAAGATCTCAAATAACAACCTAACTTTTCACTTTGATGAACACCAAAAAGAAGAAAAAACTAAGCCCAAAGTTAGTAGAAGAAAGGAAATAATAAACATTAGAGCAGAAATAAATGAAATAGAATACAAAGCAATAGAAAAGGTTAATAAAACCAAGAGTTATTTTATTGAAAAAATAAATACAATTGACAAATCTTTAGCTAGATGTACCAAAAGATAAGAGAAGAATGAAATAAATAAAATCATAAATGAAACTGGAAATATTAGAACTAATACCAGAGAAATGAAAGATTCATGATCTACTATAAACAACTATATGCCAACAAATTGAACAACCTAGAAGAAATAGATAAATTTCTAAAAATGTACAGCTTAACAAGAGTGAATCATGAGAAACAGAAAATATAAACAGATAAGAGATTGAAGCAGTAATGGAAAACCTCCTAACAAATAAAAGTGTAGGACCAGACAGATTCACTGGTGATTTCTACCAAACATTTAAAGAAAAATTAACCCCAATCTTCCTCAAAGTCTTCCAAAGAATTGAAGAGGAGGGAACACTCCCAAACTCATTTTATAAGGCCACTATTATACTGATAGCAAAGCCAGATGAGGATACTGCAAGAAAATTATAGATCAATATCTCTGAACGGATATAGATGCAAAACTCCTCAGCAAAATATTAGCAAACCAAATTCAGCAGAATATTAAAAGAATCATACACAATGGTCAAATGTAATGTATCTCTGGTTAGTGTAACTCCCGACAGTTGGTTTTTCTTTTTTGTAATAAATGCCTGACAGATTTGATTGCTGAGACATTTACTTCAAAGATGGCTGTCTTGAAGAAACCCATTGCCAACCACAAAACTAGATCTTAAAGACTCCATGAAAAAACTGTTAGAAATAATCAACAAATTCAGCATGTTATCAGGATACAAAATCAGTATACAAATATCAGTTGCCTTTATATTCACTAACAATGAATTAGCCGAGAAAGAAGTAAACAATCTCATATACAATAGCATCAAAAACAATAAAATATTTAGGAATAAATTCAATCAAGTAACTGGAAGATCTATACATTGAAAACTAAGCCTCCCATAGATTCAATGCCATCTCTATCAAAGTTCCAACGGCATTCCAACAGAAATAGAGAAAACAATCCTAAAACTTGTATGGATCCATAAAAGACTCTGAATAGCCAAAGCAATCTCAAGAAAGAACAAAGCTAGAGGAATCACACTTCCTGAATTCAAGCTATACTATAAAGCTATATTAATCAAAACAGTATAATATTGGCATTTAACAGACACATAGACCAATGGAACACAATAGAGAGCCTAGAAATAAACCCACACGTACAGGGTCAAGCAATATTTGACAAGGGAGCCAAGAGTACTCATTGGAGAAAAGACAATCTCTTCAATAAATGTATTGGAAAAATTGTATATTCACATGCAAAAAAATGTATTTGGACCCCTATCTTACACCATTCACAAAAACTAACTAAAAATGGATTACAGACTTAAACATAAGACCTAAACTTTAAAACTCTTGGAAGAAAACATTGGGGCAAAGCTCCTTGACACTGACCTTGGCAATGATTTTTTGGATATAATAGCCAAAGCACATGCAACAAAAGCAAAAATGAACAAGTGGACTCCATCAGGCTAAAACGTTTCTAACAAGCAAAAGAAACGATCAACAAAATGAAAAGGTAACCTACAGAATGGGAGAAAATATTTGCAAACCATAGATCTGATAACAAGTTAATATCCAAAATATATAAGGAACGTATACAACTCAGCAGAATAACATATAAGCAAACAAAAAATGGGCAAATGAAATGAATAGACATTTTTCCAAAGAAAACATATGAATGGCCAACAGATACATGAAAAAGTTCTCAACATCACTAATCATCAGGAAACTACAAACCAAAACCACAATGATGTATTACCTCACATCTGCAAAGATAGCTTTTATCAAAAAGACAGTAAAAACGCCTGAGGATGTGGAGAAAAGGCAACCCTTGCACACTGTTGGTAGGAATGTAACTTGGTACAACCACTATGGAAAATAGTACGGAGGTTCCTCAAAAAATTAAAAGTAAACCTACCCTATGATCCTGCCACCCCTCTTTTGGGTATATTTCCAAAGGAAATGAAAACAGGATATTCAAAAGATATTCGCACCACTATGTGCATTTCAGCTTCATTCACAATAGCCAAGCTATGGAAACAACCTAAGCGTCCATTTACAGCTGAAAGGGTAAAGAAGATGTGGTAGATATACACAATGGAATATTATTCAGCCATGAGAGAGACGGAAATCCTGCGATTTGTGACAACATGGATGCACCTTGAAGGTATTATGCTAAGTGAGATAAATCAGACAGAGAAAGACAAATACTGTATGATATCACTTATATGTGGAATCTAAAAAAGTCAAATTTATAGAAACAGCAGAATGGTCCTTACCAGGGGCTGGAGGTTGGAGGGAATTAGGGAGATGCAGGTCAAAGGAGGTGAATTTGCAGTTAGGAGATAATTTCCAGAGATCTAATGCATAGCACCATGATTATAGTCAACACCACCGTATTCTATATGGCAAAGTTGCTAATAGTCTGTATCTTCAACGTTCTCACCACAAAAAAGAAATGATGATTATGTGATGTGACAGAGCTGTTAGCTAATGCTACAGTGGTAATCATATGGCAATACATAAATGTTTATAATTGACACATTGTACGCCTTAATCTTAATATTGCATGTCAACTATATCTTAATTAAATTATTTAATTAAAAAAATTAAAAATACAACAATAAAAATAAGAATCAAATATTTAATAATTACAGAAGTCATCAAAATGCCAAGACTTTGCGTTCTATTGTTTATGAAAATGTATGGAAACTGTGCATCTTACTTTGGTTGTTTTAATTTACCCGCTTTCTATTTTTGGAAGTAATTATTTGCATAAACAGATCTCATTCAAATTTAAAAACCCAATACACTCATTTCTAAAAGTAAATGAACAAATGTTTCCTAGGAAAATTAAAACAGAAGAACCAGAAGCAATTGCTCTAAGTATTTCAGGCAAGGAGCGAGATTGAATAGACTTCAACAAATATCTTCGCATGCTCTGTCCTTCGTGCTCTCTCCCCAAACATTAACAGTGTTAAGTGATCATCATAATGTTGTTATTGTTCTTAAACAAGGGTCCTTAGGGCAGGGTAAACACTCATGGGTGCATTAGATTCTCTTCAGTTATGGAGCAAGTAGGAGATCTATTTTAACAAAAATAGTTGTAAACATTAAAAATGAAATCTAATTTAATGTAGTTAGAAAAGCAATGTTATATACTTTGCTTGTGTTTTAAAATACTTCAAGGTCATTATCACCATTGTAAAATAAATGCAGAATACAGATTTAGAATATGAGAAAATATTTCCAAAACGTTAAATAAAATGTAATGCAATACTTAAACAAGTATCTTTCTGAAAATTTAAAAAATGTTCAATTTGGGTTTTTTTCTTTTGTTTTAATTATATTAGTGAGTATATTCAACAAAGCATTGAGATGATGCCAAGTCTCCTTTTTCTGAAAGATTCTATATTTCCCTACACTATTATCATTATTTTATTTTATTGTTCTTGTATATATTTATTATAAAAGCAACTTAAACATACTGAAGAGAATATGGCCATAATCCACAATTTTGACATAATCTTTTATCTGCTAAAAATATTTTTGTAATTTATATTTTTATATATCCATAAGAAATAAGAAATAATGTAATAAATTTCCAATAAAAATTATGATAAACAATTTATCATAAAAGTCTATTATTCACTGTAAAATATGCACTTTATCTAAAAAATGATTTGTAGCAATGAATTTTTGAAAGTATTAAACATGTAAAGTTTTAAAGAAGCAAATACTTGTAAAAACTAGAAATAAAGATAGCAACACTTTTCATGTAGATGAAGAGAACTTAGCACATTTAAGGCTTATAGACCTTTATTTTATCATACGAAACGTAAAACAAAATATAAGGAAAAGCACATTGTGATTGATAGGCTGTATTTGAAAATATTTGTCAGTCGTAACCTCATAATTATTCTAAGTATGTTGAAGCAGATAAGCAAATTCTTAGTCTTCCCTATACTTTAAGGAAAAATACCCGCAAATGTTACATGACCTATTATCACTTAAAATTTGATGTGTTAATTTACTTAATAATACTCCTTTTGGCTCTGTGAGTGGTGACAAACCACTGCAGTGTATTAACCTTAGGAATGGAGAGATTTATGTAAGTGTAGGAAATTTTAGACAAGTCTGACAAAGTAATTAGATGCCTATAATAAGTAACTCACCGCTCTTCCAAAGTGCTTTCCTAGTAACAAAAGAAACACTTAGAGTTACATAAATCTGTCACCTTTTAAAAAATATAAGTAAGTTAAAATAAGTCGCTTGTGTCTGGGACTGAATTTCAGTGAGTTTCATATGATTTTTTAAAGAAGGGATCTTGACACATGTGTTAATACAAGAATCTCTAGTATTAAGTAAGAATGAATAATAGCAAATTATATATTGTTATTCTAGTAGATTCTGGGTTCATTGACTAATAGAAGAAGGTGAATGAGTCACAAGAAAGGTATTTTTCAAGATAATTTATGCCATTAATAATATTACTAAGATTCATATAACAATTCATAGTATATTAACAGAATCATATACGTATCATTTCTTATAAGAATAAGAAATAGATAGTAATGAATTTATACTTGACAGCTGATTAAACTGAGGTTCAGAGCATTTAAGTAACTTGACCAAGATCACAGTGGCATAAAGAAGAACCTGAAATATGACTCAGAGTCTCTGATATTGAAAATGATTTCTTCCCAAAGTACTCTGTTATGCACATCTTTTTTTTGGATACCTTACTTTTAATTCACAAAAGTCCAATGAAATAATTAACTATTTTCTATAGATGACTGATTAATATCAAATGATGTTTTTATTTAACTTAAAATTTCCAGCTTTATTTTGACTTCTCTTTTATAATGGAATACAATTGTCCCATTTAAATTTGGTCTTTGGAAACTTCACAAAAGCATGCAATCCAGAAACTGTCAAATTTCTGGCTCTCAATCCTTTCCCCAGGTGGGCCCTTTCCTAATAGCAGGAGACTCTTGTCACTAACTGACCAGCTAGGGAAAATTATGACCAATTATCATTGCCTAAACCAAATACATGCTAATACAGAGGAGGTGTTCCTAAAATACCTCTTATTTCTGAACAAACACACCCATACATAATTTCATTCATTCATTGAAGTGATCATCGAATGCCTAGTATATAGCCAGACACTGTTCTTGGTGTTGGAGGTACAGCCATAAACAAAATAGAAAACCAGTTTTAATTCTCACAGAGCTTATCCTTTATGGTTGAAGGAAGGGGACACGAAGAGAATAAAGCAATAAACCATAACCTTTTAGACAGTGATCATTGTTATGAAGTAAAATGAAGCAGAGAAACAATCTGGAAAGGGAAATGAAAACGAAGATTTGAGTAAAGCTAGGGAGTGCACTCTGTGGATGCCTGACGAAAGCTGGCCGTGAAGGAGAGACACGTGGCCCACGAGAAGGCCTGACTAGGAGTAAGCTTGGCTTGTGGAAGGGGTAAGAGGATGCCGGTGCGACTGGAGCAGAGAGCCGAACGGGACAGCGGTTGGAAATAATGCCAGTGAGGCAGCAGGGATGCAGGTCATCTAGGACCTTTGAATTTTATTCTGAGAGCGATGAGAAGCTATTGGGTAATTTTAGATAGAGGAATAAGATTCTTTGAGTTACAATCTAAAAGAACCGCATTGGCTGCTCTGTGGAGAACAGGCTATAGGAGGACAAGACAGGAAATGAGAAACCAAGGAGAAGCCTCATGAAACGGTCCAGATGAGAGAGAATGTTGGCTTAAATGAGCATAGAGGAGGTGTAGATGGTGAGCAGCAGTCATATTTGTAACATATTTTGAATCTAGAGCCAACAGGGTTTGCTGACAGATAGAATGTGAGATTACATTGATAGGTTTTTGGATAGAGCAACAGGGAAAACACACTTAAAATTTATTAAGATCATTCTCTCTTAGTAGTATCTGAGATAAGTAAAAGGAAATTTTTACTATTTCTTCTTATTTTTGTCTGCCTATAATGTAAGTCCATAGTTTTGATGTTGTAGTATTTGCTTAGTAAAGAGGTAAATGTAAGATTAAAATGTATAAATTCCTAAAGACTTAAAAGTGTGGAACAGGTCAAATGGAACTATAGCAAATAAGATGGGGCTTCCAAATCAGTTACTGAAGTGTTGTTTAGAAACAAAATAGGGTCCCCACTGATTCACTGTGGCATTTTCTGATGATCACACTGGTTGTTTGAAATTGAAAGCAGTGGCTGAGACAGTCGGCATCCAGCGGGCCAAATGGAAATGCACACAGCAGTGACATAATTGTATCACCACATGAACAACTCCAGGAAGTGATTCAAAATGGAGAGTCTCCCAGAGTAGTAATAGTTTTCTATGTGAAAACTATTCTGAAAACGGATCTCATCACTTTATATTGAATACATAGTAAACTATATCTCTTTTGTTCTTATCTTTTTGTCCGGATTAGTTAAGGTGGCAATACTTTCCTTCTACATATTTTCTTATCAGAAATTAAGTTCATTGAACATTTGTATATCTCATACGAGTTATCATGATTAACAACCTACAAAATCTGAGAGTGTAGTTTTCTCATTTGTACTTAGAAATCCTTACAATCCTTCACTCATGTCTTTATTAGGTGTTCCTTCTCAGTGAACCATAGTATTCTGTTTATTTCTATCAAGAAAATATATGTTGTGGTTGTCAATCATTTTGCATTTTTATTCTACTGCAATTACTAACTTTACATCTCTGTCAATAGACTATGAGCACCTTGAGATTAGAGAACTTTCCATAATCAAGTTGGTTCCTAACACGTAACACAGTATCTTAATAAATATTTTAAAAAGAAATCAAAAAGTGAATTAATATGTGATGAATCTTGCAAATGAAATTATCTATGAAATTTTTTTGAATTAAAAAAGGGCAAACTTCAAGGTAAATGTCTTTGCACAATTGATTTCTGTAAAGACAAAAAATAGTTAATTTCAAATATAGCCATGTGCCACATAATGACATTTTGGTCAATGACAGACTGCATACACAATGGTGGTCCCATAAAATTAGTTCCACGTAGCCTAGGTGTATAGTGAGATGTACTGCCTAGTTTTGCGTAAGTACTCTTTATGATGTCTGCACAATGACATAATTGGCTAACGATGCATTTCCCAAAAGGTATTTCCATAGTTAAGCAATACACAGTTGTAAACGGAATCTCTCTGGCTTCTTTTGTTTAGTACAATGTTTTTAAGATTCTTCCATGCTGTTGCATGTATCAGGAAGATATCCCTTTTTATTGGTGAGAAGTATTTCAATTAATGGTGAATGACTGAACAATTTAACCCTAATATTGAAGTCATCGTTAATTGTCAATATGTCTTACACTTTGGGGAAATCAAGGAAAATTACAAACAAGTACATTGTCTTCCAACATCTTCCTAAGCATCCCTTTTAGTTCCCACTTTTGTTATTTTCACTCATTTGTACCTGAAAGAGAAGATTGAACAAAACTAGTGTTAAATAACATTAAGTGAGAGTTCTTTCTGTTATAGTAATATAAGCTTGATTATATAATCAAAGCTTGAAATATCAAAGCATCTTTTATTGCATTCTTTAATTTGATCAGTTGAATTCTGCTTCTTTTAAAAATCATATTATTGTATTTATTCTTCTCACATCATGACTAGAGCAGTACAATATTTTCCTCCCCTTCAGATTCTCTCAAATTATACTAACTCAATTTAGAGTAAGTTCTTCACTACTTTCTAATATTTGTGGTTTCCTCAACTTTCATAGTTGAATGATTTGGCATGATGTAGGGGAAATAATATAGATTTTAAAGCCAAGTTAATGTAGTTGTTTTTTTTCTTTCTTTTATAACTTATCTGTGTAAGCATGGAAAGTCACACAACCACTCCTCTCATCAATTTTGTCTTCTGTGATACAATTATAATGATGCATAGAATTGTTCTGAGAAATAGATTAGATATTCGCGTAAGTATCCCATAAATATTAGTTCTCTCTTGGTAATCAATGAGTTGTCTGTGTTGACAGATAATGGTTACTTTAATTTCTAACTCCTGTTCAGACCTGTGGGTTATTAGGCGCTTTCCTTTCCTCAAGGATTTTACTAACGCAATTATATTTACTCTCTCCAATTTGCTCTGCTCAAGTTCTTAGTTCTGAGTACACAAGTACTACAATTCAAACAGATAGTAAACTTAGAAAAACTGAGTGTTTAATCTGTAAACAATGGTGACAGTATTAACATTATGTAGGCTACACAGTAAACAAAATTTAAAGATCCACGACCATCGATTATGGTTAAGAACAAATACTATTTACGAGGAATTACAGGAAACTTTTCACTCATGCGTTAGCTTCCAATCATTGTCTATGGTCCTTTAATGTAGGTTTCTGAGGAGGAAGCTGAGGGTGTGTCTCTACAAAACAGAGTAAGGACAGATATGATCCACAACTGCCTTCTGAGCTTTACTCTGTTTTGTGGTAAATAATAGTAAATACTGCAGCACTTCTTCGAAGGCAATTTGATTCATTTGAATGATTATAAGCCATGAACTCTTTTACATTTCTCTGGGCCATTTGCACTGTAGGTTCAACAAGCAGGTGGTTAAATGTATTTGTTGTTTTGAGTTAAGTGAATTGGACCATAAAATTATATTTTGTTTTAGGTCATCCAAAGAAATGTTCCACTTATTTTCATAAGATTAAAATTTTTAAACCAACATACGTCATAAATAGAAATCAGAGATTGCAATTTATCCTAGATCTAAAAATAAATCTTCTTACTTTGTCCCCAAATCCAGCAATTTTTCCCAACAAGAAACTGTATTTTCTCCTCAAAAAATAACATGTTGGTACTAAGTATCAAGGAGACTTACAGCTTAGTTTCTACACAGGATGTGGTGGGTAATCATCTGTGCATAAGCCAAGAGAACAAGGCAAGAATTGTGGAAAATATTTTTAAAAAGCATTCCTACACTCTAAATAGTATACCAGTATGACATCATACATAGCTTAATGTACTTTACGCCAGTGAAAAGCAGCTTGTCCATCAACAGAACTTATGATGTTTGGAATAACTGAAATGAAATTCACAAAAAAAGTGTCTCTAACTCGAAAGCACATAAAACTCATGTTTCTTGTTTTGCTTTTTATGTTAAAAACATGTCTGCTGTGTAGCATAGCTAAAGCCAGCTGCAGAGGTATTATGTGAAGTAAACAATTTCTCCTGATGTTCAAAGTAAACTACAGTTATAGCTATGTAATTACAGCTCTGTTATTTTCTTTCCTACTGACCAGACTTGTAGTTGAAATGGAAAAGTAAAACCAAAGTAAAACACTCAAGCGATGCACATAGATAACAATCCATTTTTGAAGACTTTAATAGATATTCTTTTGTGATTATTATCCTCTTTTAATAGAACTATGATTTCACAGATTTCTTATAATGTTCAAATGCCAATGAAGGATTTCAATATGATATTGAAATTTCAATATGATGATAAGATTGTCATTTTTTTGAAAGAAGGCACTTACTATAATTAAATTCAATATATTGGTGGTGTTATAGGTCAATGCAGGAAATATAAATATACTATACATTAGGAATTTCTCTTTTATCTCAATCACCCTGGCTCTAGAACATGAGTTGTGTTATGTTGCTAACTAGAACTTGCAAATTTAGTTTAAACGTCCTATTTATGAGGCAATTTTGTTACGGTTATCAAAACCCACAATTTCCCTGGTATCTTAACTGTGCAAAACTCCACACATACATGTGACGGAAACAGTGAAGTTTACGGGTAGTAGGCATCTGTCCTTTAGGTTTGAATAGCACTTGAACTTGTATTAGGAACGATTTCTTTTCTATTCCAATCACATGATTCTGATAAGGGTGTGGTAACAAAACTTTGGCCACGAAGAAGAGTTCAAAAGTGTGACCCAAGATATGCCATTTTAATCCCTTTTCTTGACTCTCTCATCTTAGAGCCCTTTGAATGTCAAATGTAGGAGGATCTTAATTAAACTGTATTAAATGCCATATGAAGAAAAGCTGAATTTAGTAGTTGAGAGTAAAGCAAGGCAGAGGAAAAAAAGCAGTAATAGGAAACAGAGAAGGAGGGAAGCTGGACAGAGAGAGGGAGGAAGGGACAGGGGGAGAGACAGAGAGAAAGGAAGAGAGAGAGAGACCCCAGTGTTGTTGCACGTCACTGTCCATAACATCCCAGAACTGCCCTAGTTGGCTCTCCTCTCCCCTCAGCGTTAACCGCTAAGCCAGAGGATGAGGCGCCAAGTCCTGTGTTTTGATTAATGTCATTTCTGTTTCCGTTCTTTGTATCACAAAAAAGAACATAGGTAAAAAGATACTTAGACAAATAGAATAAAAGGAAGTAGAGCATGTGACTCATGTTGCTGCTAATAGTTAGAGCTTTGTATTGAGTTCAAAGTTACGTATTTTGTCAGCATCCCTATGATCTACTAAGAAGTATATTAACTTTAATCAACATCTTCTGATAATGAAGTAAAAAGTAGGTTTGCAGAGTTCACCTAAGCCTGATTCAAGTGCTTACAGACTACATCAATCAATTCCTCACTTAAAATTTTCCTTGAATGTGATAAACTGGCAATGCAAAAAATGCAGACTATTCTAGGGAAGCTCTGAGTTATGAAAACTAAGTTACAAACAACATAACTTTCCTTTAGGAAAAGCTTTCTAGAGGAGGTTCTCAAACTCAATTTTAACAATAAGTAGTTCGGTGTGGGGGAATGCATTTAGGGTAAAGAACAAAACATAAACATGAATAGGTATAGTTCAGGAGGGGAAAGGCACAGAAATATGAAATGTAGGACTTGACATACAACCAGAGGTAATTCTAAATTCTTAAAGGAAGCAGTGCATGGAATGAGCCTTCTAGAAAGTGTAGAGTCTTACCAAGGTAGCAGATCAGCAGAGCAGGCTAATAGTATGGTGTCTCTTAATGATGTTAGAAGAGTCTGTGAGCTGTCTGAGGACAGAATGAGAAGGAGGACCTAGGTGACAATTCAGTTACTCAGCTGTCAGGGAAAGTTTAGCTCTGGCCACAAACTCATAAGCCTGACTCAGCAGACCCAATCCTGGTGGAACTGGGCTCATCGTTCTATAATCCAATGAAACAACCATCTACTGTTGCTGGAGCACTCTCTTCAATATGCCACCAACAACCATACACTCTTCAAAGATTTCCCTCCAACCATACACCGTACTCACCCAGGAAGACCTTCCAGAGACCTTCTACTCTGCCCCAATTCCACCAAAGTTTTAGTCCCTCCATCCTCACCCCAGAATTGTTTGCCATCCCTTAGTGTTTGGTGCTCAATGCAACTGATTGCCTGGCACACATCTTAATCCATCTGTGGACAGAGGATGAGGATAAATCACAGAGATGACTCAGGAAGATCGCAGTGTGTAATAAGCAAAATAGTCTGATCGCTAAAGAGAAGCACTTAAAGAAGGATGGCATTGCAAACCTGTTGCAAGTTTGACATAACGTGAGGAAATTTCAAGAAGGTGGATGGGGATTTAGGGCATGTATATTACTCTCAGTTTTTCACACGCAATCTGGCTGGAGCAAACCAGGTTCAGATCCCAGGTGCAGGACTACACACAGCTTAACAAGCCATGGTGTGGCAGGAGTCCCACATATAAAATAGAGGAAGATGGGCACAGGTGTTAGCTCAGAGCCAATCTTCCTCAGCAAAAGGAGGAAGATTAGTGGCAGATGTTAGCTCAGGGCTAATTTTCCTCAAAAAAAAGAAAATAGAGACTATTTTCAAAAATATTAATGAAACATGATAATGCATTAGGCCATAAAAAATTCTTAATAAATTTCTTAAATAGACTGTATTTTCTTCAATGACAATGCTATTAAATTCAAAACCAATTTTAAAAACAGAGTTTGGACATTTAAAAGCACAGTTTTAAGATAATTCATGGGAAAATAGAAAATATGTGAATGAATAATAAGCAAATAGAACATAAGATAACAAATAGGATGCCACTAAAAAACACAATTGAGGAAATTATGTAGCATTCATGATTATATATTAAGCAGTAATAAGACTTAAAAATAATCAGTTAAGCAAGCAAGTTAGATGGTAGAAAAACATCCATGGAATAATCCACAGATAGAGGAAGAAAGCAAATAATAAATATTAAAGAGCAGAACAGAATAAATTAGAAAACAAAGATATGATGTAATAAATCAATAATCTAAACAATGATGACTTACAAAAATCTGTTTTAAAATTTGGCAAGATTGATAAATTTCTTTAAAAAAATGGAAGGCACAGAGAGATAATATTAGGAATTAAAATGAACTCATAATTAGACAACTTATAGAGATGAAAAGTCAGAGGATGGCATAAAATCTAACCATCAATAAATCAGAAAGCAAATTAAATAGATAAATCTTTAGATAAATGTAATATACCAAAATTTACTGAGGCAGTGGTGTGAACTGGGAGAATTTCCCATGAGTCTCTAGAGTTTCAGCAAATCTTGCAGGCAGAGCTTCTTTGTACCAAACTATCTTTTCAAGGTTCTTAGTATAGCAAATAGCCTTGGAAAATAAAGATAGAATTTCTTATCAAAGCAAATGGCAAGTTTACTTATAGCATTTAACATAGAAATAGCATCTGCTCCAGAGTAAAGGGCGGGCATGCTTACCACCCAGTATAAAATGTTTGGGATCCTAAGGAACCCAAGGTTCCTCTCACTGCATTTGCAGGCATCCATCAAGTTCCACTGCGGATTACAGGACAAGGGGGAACTGATATATACATGCTGATACTCATGCTTCTTTTTGTTTATTTATTTATTTTTTAATTGCAGTAACACTGGATTATAAAATTATATAGCTTTCAGATGTACATCATAATTTATTTCAAATTCTGTGTAGATTACATCATGCTCACCACCCAAAAACTATAGTCCATCCCCTCCCATGTGAGCCTAATCACCCCTTTTGCCCTCCCCCCACTTCCCCTGTGGTAACCACCAATCCAATCTCCAATGCTATGTGTTTGCCGTTCGTTTTATCTTCTACTTATGAGTGAGATCATAAGGTATTTGACTTTCTCTCTCTGACTTATTTCACTCAGCATAATACCCTCAAGGACCATCCATGTTGTCTCAAATGGCCAGATTTCATCATTTCTTATGGCTGAATAGTATCCCATTGTGTATATATACCACATCTTCTTCACCCATTTGTCTCTTAATGGGCACCTAGGTTGCTTCCAAGACTTGGCTGTTGTGTATAATGCTGCAATGAACATAGGGGTGCAAGTATCTTTATGCATTTGTGTTTTCAAGTTCTTTGGATAAATACCCAGCAGTGGAATAGCTGGATCATATGGTAGGTCTATTCTTAATTTTCTGAGGATACTCCGTACTGCTTTCCATAGTGGCTGCACCAGTGTGCACTCCCACCAGCAGTGTACAAGGGTTCCCTTCTCTCCACATCCTCTTCGACATTTGTTGTTTCCTGTCTTGTTAATCATAGCCATTCTGACCGGAGTGAGGTGATACCTCATTGTAGTTTTGATATGCATTTCCCTGATAGCTAATAATGTTGAGCATCTTTTCACATGCCTGATGCCATCCATATATCTTCTTTGGAGAAATCTCTATTCAGATCTTTTGCCCATTTTTCAATCAGGCTTCTTGCTATTCCATGGCTTATAAACTTGTTTTTGTTTTTTTTTCCTGAGTCAGGAATCTCATATTTTCTCTCACTATTCAAGAAACTGTGCTTTACTAACTCATTAGCTTGCCAACAGGGTGAAATCCCAGCTCTTTCACAGTTCCTCATGGTGTGTTGGATCTCAAACTCACTCTAAAGAGTTAATCATGTGTAACTCTTCCTAACCCCGTATTCAATTAAATTATATTGATATCTTGAACTTGTCCATAAGGTGAATATCTACACCATGAAAATTGGTAAACACTACAAGTCATGGATTTTTTTTTTCCCTGGGGAATTATTGTTAAAAATTTACCAGCTCACTACATGACTAAGGACAAATAGAAACTTGACTAATGATACAGCTTTTACACAATTAAATCAGTACTTAAAGTTCTCCACACAGGAAACAATAAAATGGATTATTTTACAGTTAAATTCTGTCCAATAATCAACATTCACAAAATTCTAATTTAAATAAACTTTCAGATAATAGTAAAAAGAAGGAAGGCTCCTCCATTTGTTCTTTGAGATTAAAGTGAGCATAATATCTAAAACAGAAAGAAGAGTACAATAAAAGAAAACTAATTTAACTTATGAGTTAGATACAAACATCCTAAACACAATAAAGTAAATCAATTATAATAGTGTAACAAAAATGATAATATAGCATGACTGTGTTTGAATTATTCTACAAATTGCCACAAAATTTAACATTTGAAATATCTTTTGAAATATTTCATCATGTTAACAGTGAAAATGACAAATAAAATTATCTCAATTGATGTAGAAATTCATCTGCTAGAACTCAGTATTATATCGTAATTTTAAAAATATGAAACTTGGAACACAATGGACTTATTTAAACTAATAAATGATGACTTCCAAAATATTTCAGCAAACATCATTTTTCATGGCTATATATTAAAAGAAATATTATAAAAATAAATAAGTCATGGTGCATGGTGCAAAACCAATATTCTGCACTGGTTTTAATTAGTACAACAAGAAGATGAAAGTAATAGGAATTGAAATTAGAGGAACTTAACTTTCATTGTTTACAAATGATATGACTGCCTATATAGGAAACCTCAAAGAATCTATGGACAAATGATTGAAGTCAATAAGATAGCACAGCAAATTTGTAAAACATAAGATTGACAGTCAAAAATTAGTCATCTTTTTATATACCAGCAACAGTTAAAATATCATTCTGGCTGGTGTCTAGAGAATCATCCATAGGTAGAGTGACCGTGTAATTTATTATCCAAATGGGCAATTTTAACAGTAAAAATGAAAGTATTTAACAATTCATGAGAAACAAACAAGATAGGCCCCATCAAATCCAAAGAGATGGACCTTCTAACTGTAGGTCAAACATGGAAGCAGCAAAAGCAGTTAGAGCAATTTAGAAGTAATACAGATGGCTCAGACTAGGGTGGTAGCAATGCTATTGGTGAAAGTAGTCAGATATTGAATATATTTTGAAGATAGAGTCATGAGTACTAAAAATAGAAATTCTGTTTTGCAAAAAAATAAAATAAAATGAGAGAGTAAAAAGACATCCAAAGTATGAGAAGTATTTGGAACACATACAAAAGCAAAATATTTTTATCCAAATGTATAAAGAGCTCTAAATAAGTTTAAAGTGACAAAATGCAAGCAAGGAAAACAGAAATAGCATATATTAACGTGAGAAAATATACAAAAATAATTTTTTGATGAGAACTCTTAAGATCTAGTCTCTTAGCAAATTTCAAATGTACAATTACATATTATTAACTGTAGTCAATACTGCATCCCTATTTTACATGAAATATTTATGTGAAATTTTTTATACGAAAATATATTCAACCTCATTGGTAATCAGAGGGATGTACATTTAAAATTGGCTGAGATGGATTTCTACCACCCTACATGAGATTAGGCTATACCTCTCTCGCTAAAAAAATAAAAATGGATAAAATATGTGTAACAAAATTTTCAGACATTGAATAATAAACAGTCAGGGCTGTTATCCCTGAGAAAAAAGAAACCAAAGAAATGAGTCCTGTGATGTTCGTGCTTTTCCTCCAGAGGTGTTTACCAGGTCCTGGAAATGGGAGGAAGATCCACAGTAGTATCACTGAGCTGAGGGGGCAGAACTGAGAGAATTCAGACTGGGGCACTTGGACTTGTGCGGCAGAATATTAGAGAAGGAGCCACATAGAGGAAGAGTTTCAGAAATCTACATAGGAGTTCCTAGGATTCTTTGATAAATTCTAAGGAACACAGACAGCCACTAACCTGTTTGAACTTCATTAAATTCAAGACAACTAATAAGAATGATGGCAGAATTCTCATCCTGAAAAGAAATAAGCCAGGACGTATTGGCTTGGCATCTTTAAAGTACTGGAGGGAAGGATGTCAACCTAGAACTCTAAGTGAAAATAAACACACATACACTTCAAAAAATGAAGCTGTTTATGTTTAAAGCCCCAAACTGAAACAACTCAAATAATCATTAACTAATTAACAGCTGCATGGGGAATATATATATAATGGAATACTATTCAGCAATAAAAAGGGACAGGTAACTGATTCACTCAACGGTATGAATAAACCTAAAAATCATGCCAAGTAAAATAAGCCAAGCAAACAACAGTACCTATGTATAATTCTATTCATATCAAACTCTAGAAAACGCAAGCTAAACTATAATGATAAGTAATTCAGAGATGATTTTAGACAACCATGTTGGGATTGAAAAAAAGCACAAGGAAAGCTTTGGGAGTGTTGGAAACATTCACTATATTCGTGTGGTGATGGTTTTACATGTCCATTAGTACGTCAAAATTGGTCAAATCACGAAATTTAAACATATGTAGTTTACTATTCTTCAATTAAATTTCAATAAAATTATAATGAAATGAAGCCCCAAATTGACATTTTTAGAGAAAGAGTGCTGAGAAAATCGATTGCCAGTAAACATGAATTGAAAGAAATGTTATTGAAAATACTTCAAATGAGAGGAAAATGGAAATTTCTGGATGGAAATTTGGATCTACCAAAAGAAATGGACAGCAGCAGGAATGGTAAACATCCAAGTAAATTAAAAAAAAATTTCCTTTAAATATTGTGGCTGTTTAACATCGAAACTATACTAATATATTGTCAGGAGTATAACCAGTGTAGAAACAAAATATATGCATGTGGGTATAAAATAATCGATTCCGTTGATTACATTCAGACTTGTACTGACATTAGGGAAGAGGACTGGGCCTCTCTACCTCAGGTCAACTAGTCATTTCCCCTGGACTTACTGGGGGGACCTACCTGTGAGCAGTCAGTCGGGGCCATAAGTGCCCATGTCCTGAAGGGAGAATCCTGGCTGTGCACCACAGCATACACTACAGTAATATTCTTTTTTTTTGGATTGTAGTTTCAGGGTTATTTCTTATATAAATCTGTTTTATTGTTTCTACATGTGTTATACATGCCTCCTTGTATATACCAAATATTTCCAAATTTTAAAAAATAATTTCAGCAGTTCCAAACAACATCATATGGGTCAGAGGAAATCAGTATTTATAAAAGTAAATGTGCACTATCCCCTACGGTGTGTGTGTACAGGGCACCAACTATGACCTGAAATATAACCAATTAGAAGACATTTTGAATATAATTTATACTGTAAATATACATCCTGAAAATTAGGTACATGAAATATGAAACAATATGAGAGTTTTACACTGATATAGTAGAAAGTATGCAATACTACATCTTACAAGCGCAATAATGGATCAGAACTTCTGCTCATCACTGAATGTCATATTGTGTGTCACATAATTTCACACGTAATTTTATAAGAATCCTCATTTCCCTGGCTCCCAGCAACTTTTAAAACTCCCTTTGTTTTGCAGGCCTCCTCAAAGACGGAGGCAAGTGTAAATAATGTGCTTTACTGATTGATGTTTTGAAATCCTATGAAGTTTAGAACAAGATTTGCTAAGAAAGATACTTGGTTTAATTAAGGAACAGGTACGGCATATGAAGACGTGGGAATGAAATACTGAATGTCTGTGGATTCCTGATAAGCACTTTCTTCATCTGTCAAATGAAGAAGGGAGCGTCAGGCTTTGTACTTTGCTAATGGGTTTTCTCTCTACTAACAAACTCAAAGCTAGGAAGTAAAGGAAAATTGTCACCTATCCCCTTTTCCGTGATACGCATATCCATTTCCCTGTTACTTTATTCTGAAATTGCAGATTTGAAAGGTCCTCACACTTATTATTTATGCTTTATGCTTGAGGTGATGTTGTGTGAGTAAAGAACAAACTAGACTGGAAAACCATATATTTGTCCTTCCCCTTTGTAAAGCTACTATGAGGTTTTTGGAAAATGACTGAGTTTAAAATGGGCAGTTTTAGTATTTACATAGTAGTAGTTTGAACATCATACACCAAGTGAAAAGCTAATAAAGAATATTAGAGGAATATGATACAAAATCACTAGATAAACTATATTTTATTTATTCTTTTAATTAATTTTAAGCAGGTATATTTAAAAAGCAATAAGGACAAATATTAAAAATAAATGGTTTATTAAATAAAATATTCTTTCAACAGACAACCAATGTCTTTTGTATTCTCTTTTCGAAATATGATTTTTATATATATGAAGACATACTCTTTTCTCCCATTTTGCATTGACAAATGCAAGCAAGTGAATCCAGGACAATGTCAGGGACTATGATTGGTATGGGAAATGCATAGATAGAAAAGAAGAAGTAACTAAATCTTAGAGAAAGGACTTAAGCAGGTTTCTTAGTGCCATGAGACAATTGTTTTCTTTTTATTAAAAATAATATCAAAGTAATATATACCCAAGAGCGTGTGATCCAGAAACCAGACTCCCACTGCACAGCTCCTCACCTCCAAGGCCGTTCCTCCAAGGCAATTACCTTCGAACGTTTCTGGTTTTATTTCTTCTGATGCTTAAACTCTCAAACTCTATGTAATGTCTCTGGACAATATCCATAGACTCCAGAATATGAAAAACTGAGAATTTAAACTATCCCGACCTCCTTCCTTGTTTCATGATCCCAAGCGTGATATCAGTATTATTATTTTAGTTCTTCTCCTATAGGAAAAAATTTGCATTTTTTCCTTTATTTCTGTATGACTTTCTGCCACTTATCTCTGTTTATATTTTGTAAAGTATACTTTTATATACTTTAAACATTTATTAAGAATATGGAACAGATTATTTTTTCATTGTCATTTTCTGATAAATTAATTTTTTAAAAATATAGGTATCTTCAAAGTGCATAAAAAGCCTCTTTGTCCAAACTCAGTTTTCAGAAATAACCGTAATATGCATATGTTTCATTTCTAAGTGTTTGATATGTGTACAAACACAGGAATTTTTTCATTATAATATAATTAACCATTATTGTAAGGCTAGACTTTTAATTTGTTTCTGCTATTTTCCTGTTATAGTTAAATCAACAATACATATCTTTTGAAAATATATATACTTTTCAAATATATTTTTAGGTTAAACTTTTAGGAGCAGAAATGATTAGTCATGTCATATATGCATTTTTTATTTTTACAGATTTACAAATTGCCCTCTGAAATGTGTGCTTCAAGTTATAACATCATATCTTATATTCTTATCTCAATCAATTATTTACCTCTTTGCTCATCTGATAAGCAAAACATTTCATTACACTTTTGTCTCAGCTCCTGTGTGTTAGCGAGGGTAAATCTCTCTTCATGTGTGGCTGGTTTTCTTGTCTCCCTTTTCCTAGGAACTCCCTCTTCATATCACCTGTTTGTATTTGAATTGTTTATGTTTCTTTCTTTTTTCAAGCACACAATGTGATACTATTTTTAATTCATGAAAATGGCAAAACCTACAAAACCAATGCTGAATACTGATGAGGGTGTAGGGAGATAGGCCTTTTTTTTCTTAGATACCACATATAAGAGAGATCATACAGTATCTGTCTTTCTGTCTAACTCATTTCACTCAGCATAATGCTTTTGATGTTGATTCCTGTTCTCATAAATGGCAAGATTTCATTATTTTTTATCACAGAAAAATGTTCCAGTGTGTGTGTGTGTGTGCACATATAATTTCTTTATCCATTCATCCATCAATGGACACTTAGATTGTTTCCACATCTTGGCTATTGTAAATAGTGCTACAATGAACATGGGGGTGCATAGATCTTTTCAAGTTATTTTCATTTTTTTCAGATAAATACCCACAAATGGAATGGCTGGATCATATGGTGATTCTATTTTTAATTTTTGAAGAACATCCATACTGTTTTCCATGGTGGCTGCACCAATTTACATTCCCATCAGGAGTGCACAAGGGTTCCCTTTTCTCCACATCCTCACCAACACTTGTTATTTCTTGTCTTTTCAATAATAGTCTTTCTAACAGGTGTGAGATGATATCTCATTATGGTTTTAATTTGTCTTTCTTGAGGATTAGAGATGTTGATAACATTTTCAAGTACTTGTTGGTCATCTGTATGTCTTCTGTGGAAAACTGTCTACTCAGATCCTCTGCCTATTTTTAAATCAGATTGCTTTTTCTCTGTTGAATTGTATGAATTCTTTATGTATTTTGGATATTAACCCTTTATCAGATATATGATTTGGAAATATAGTGATGCACCACATAATGATGTTTCTGTCAACAATGGACCACATATATGATGGTCGTCCCATAAGATTAGCACCATACAGTCTAGGTGTATAGGAGGCTATACCATCTAGGTTTGTGCAAGTACACTCTATGATGTTTGCAGAAGACAAAATCACCTAATGACGAATTTCTCAGAATGTACCCCCGTCGTTAAGAGACATATGACTGTACTTTATCTCATTCAGTAGGTTGCCTTTTCATTTTGTTGATGGTTTCCTTTGCTGTGCAGAAGCTTTTCAGTTTAATGTAGTCCAATTTGTTTATTTTTGCTTTTGTTACTTTTGTTTTTGCTGTCAGATTCAAAAAATCATCACCAAGACCTACATCAAGGAGATTACTACCTATGTTTTCTTCTAGGAGCTTAAAATTTTAGGTCTTAAGATCAAGTCTTTAATACACTTTGAGTTAATTTTTGTATACAGAGTAAGATAATGGTTGTTTCATTATTTTGCAAGTGGCTTATCAGTTTTCCAAACACTTTTTATTGAAGATACTATTATTTCCCCATTTTATATTCTTGGCTCCTTTTTCATAAATTAATCGACCACATATGTATGGGTTTACTTCTGGGCTCCCTTTTCTGTTCCATTGATCTATGTGTTTGTTTTTATGCCAATAGCACACTATTTTAATTATAATATAAATGTAATATAGTTTGAAATCAGGGAGCATGATGCCTCTAGCTTTGTTCTTCTTTCTCAATCTTGAGATTGTCTTCTTCAATTTCTTTCATTAATGTCTTGTAGTTTTCAACATACAGTTCTTTCACCTCTTTATTCCTACGTATTTTATTCATTTTGATGCAATTCTAAATTAGGTTGTTTCTTTTTTTTTTTAAAGATTTTATGTTTTCCTTTTTCTCCCCAAAGCCCCCCAGTACATAGTTGTATATTCCTTGTTGTGGGTCCTTCTAGTTGTGGCATGTGGGATGCTGCCTCAGCGTGGTTTGATGCGCAGCACCATGTCGGCACCCAAGATTCGAACCAACGAAACACTGGGCTGCCTGTAGCAGAGCACACAAACTTAACCACTCGGCCACGGGGCCAGCCTCTAAATTAGGTTGTTTCTTCTCTTTCTGACAGTTTGTTATTAGTGTATAGAAATATAACAGATTTTTGTGTATTGATTTTGTATCCTGCAACTTCACTGATTTTGTTTATTAGTTTAACAGTTTTTTAATGGAGTCTTTAGAATTTTCTTTATATAATGTCATGTCATCTGCAAATGGTGACAGTTTTACTTCTTCCTTTCTAATTTGGATGCCTTTTATTTCTTTTTCTTGCCTAATTGCTCTGGGTAGGACTTCCAAAACTATGCTGAATAAAAGTGGTGAGATTGGGCATACTTGTATTCTTCCTGATCTTAGAGGAAAAGCTTTCAGCTTTTCACCATTGAGTTAGCTGTGCGCTCGTCATATATGTCCTTTATTATGTTGAGATACCCTCCCTCTGTACCTACTTTGTTGAGAGTTTTTATGATAAACAGATGTTGAATTTTGTCAAATGCTTTTTCTGCACCTATTGAGATGATCATATAATTTTTATTCTTCATTTTGTTCATGTGGTGTATAACACTGACTGATTTGCAGGTGTCGAATCATCCCTGGAATAAATCCCACTTGATCACGATGTAAGATCCTGTTAATGTATTGCTGAATTTGTTTTGCTGATTTTTTTTTTATGTTCATCAGGGATATTTATCTGTATTTTCCTTTTCTTGTGCCATCCTTGTCGGGTTTTGGTATCAGGGTAATGCTGTCCTCAAAAAATGAGTTTGAAAGAGTTCCTTCCTCTTCCACTTTTTGCAAGAGTTTGAGAAGGATTAGTATTATTTCTTCTTTGGATCTTTGGTAGAATTCATCAGTAAAGCTTTCCTGTACTGGACTTCAGTTTGTTGGGATGTTTTGACTACTGATGCAATCTCCTAACAAGTAAATGTTCTGTTCAGATTTTCTACTTCATCATGATTCAGTCTTGCTAGGTTGTATGTTTCTAGGAATGTATTCATTTCTTCCAGGATGTCAAGTTTATTGGCATATAATTGTTCATAGTAATCTGTTACCATCCTTTGTAGTTCTGTGGTATCAGGTAATAACTCCTCTTTCGTTTCTGATTTTATTTATTTGAGGATTCGCTCTCTTTTTCTTGGTGAGTCTAACTAAATGTTTGTCAATTTTGTTCATCTTTTCAAAGAAGCAGTTCTCAGTTTCATTGATCTTCTCTATTGTTTTTTAGCCTATATTTCATTTATTTCTGACCTAATCTTTGTTATTTCCTTCCTTATATTAACTTTGGATTTCATTTGTTCTTCTTTTTCTAGTTCCATGAAGTGTAAAGTTAGTTTATTTGTTTAAATAAGTATAAGTGTAAAGTTGTTTATTCAGACTTTTCTTATTTCTTGAGGTGGGGATTTATTGCTATGAACTTTCCTCCTAGAACTGCTTTTGCTGCATCCCACAAATTTGGGGATGCTGTATTTCAACTTTTGTTTGTCTCAATATAGTTTTTGATTTCCATTTTGATTTCTTTTTTGAACCATTGATTTTTTGGTAGCATCTTGTTTAATCTCCACATATTTGTGAATTTTATATTTTTATTCTATAATTGATTTCTGTTTTCATACCATTGAGGTTGAAAAAAGTTCTTGATATGATTTCAATCCTCTTAAACTTATTAAGATTTGTTTTGTGGTCTAACATATGATCTATCCTGGAGAATCTTCCATGTGCACTTGGGAAAAGTGTGTATTCTGTTGCTTTTGAATGGAATGTTCTGTATATATCTGTTCAGTCCATCTGATCCAATGTGCCATTTAAGGCCAATGTTTCCTTATTGATTTTCCGTTTGGATGATCTATCCATTGATGTAAGTGGAGTATTGAATTCCCCTACTATTATTTTATTGAAGTATATTCTCCCTTTAGGTCTGTTAATATTTGCTTTATATATTTAGCTGCTCCTATGTTGGGTGCATAAATATTTATAAATGTTATATCCTCTTGTTGTATTGACTTCTTTATCAGTATGTAACTATCATTTTTCTCTCTTAATACAGTCTTTGTTTTACAGTCTATTTTGACTGATAAAAGTAGAGCTACTCTAGCTTTCTTTTGGTTTCCATTTGTCTGAAATATCTTTTTCCATCACTTCTCTTCCAGTCTGTGCCCTTACATCTGAAGTGACTCTCTTGCAGGGAGCATAGATGTGTCTTGTTTTTTATCCATTCAGCTACTCTATGACTTTTGATTGGAGAATTTAGTCCATTTACATTTAAAGCAATTATTGATAGGTATGTACTTATTGCCATTTTTTAAAATTGTTTTTTTGCTGTTTTGGTATTTCCTCTTTGTTCCTTTCTTTTTCTCTTGTTCTCTTCCTTTGCGGGTTGATGACTTTCATTAGTGGTATGCTTGTATTTCTTTTTCTTTATCTTTTGTGTATTTAGTATAGGTTTTTGCTTTGTGATTACCATGAGGCTTACATATAATATATATCTATAACAGTGTATTTTAAGTTGGTAACAACTTAAGTTTGACCGCATTCTAAATCTCAACACTTCTACTCCCCCTCATTTTATGTTTTTGATGTCACAGTTTACATCTTTTTATCTTGTGTAGCTTTAACTAATTATTATAATCATAGTTATTTTTACTATTTTTGTCTTTTAGATCTTCCTAGTAGCTTTATAGGTGATTTATCATTAGAATAACAATTTAAATTTAGTTGTGCCAAATGCCTTACATTGTCAGTTTATAAAATGTAAGTCTGTGAGTCCACTTGCTTACTCATGGGGCAGGGGAAAGGCAGTGTAATTGATGAGGGAGGCCAAGGAGACCAGTGGAAGACTATATTTCTCTGCCTTCATTCAGCTTTGTGATGTATAGGCTCTTGTTGAGAATCAAGTGGACAAGGAAGACTTAAATTATCCTACATGTACTCACAAAGAGAATTATGTGCTGGGTGAATAAAATCCCAGAAGTAATGGGTAAAACACACCCTGAGAACTAAAAGAAGGCAAAGAGAAAAGGCCTCAATAAGTGTTCCCATATATGCAGACTAAGCTGTGCAGAAACTGAAAGCCAGTGTTGGTGTGGCTGCCTCACAGCTGGAACTAGTAATGTCTAGATTCATTCCTCACATTGGAAGGAATTAATGCAGGAGACTAGATTATATTTGATTTTGAGTTATTTGTGAACAGAAAATCCATTCACCTCTATTTTCAGCATATTAATTTAAAACATTCACTCAATCAAGCCATTGAAAAAATCATTAGCAATTCTCAAGGAAACAGTTTTAAGATCCTGAGCTGAAATTGAACCATGGATAGCTAATCTTTAAATCAAATACGCTAAATACTTACCCATTTTCATCTCTTTTATCTGTTATAGCATGTACATTGTATTACGGTCCATTTTATTATGGTTCAAAATTATATTTTGGGGAAGAAATAAATAATATTACTATTCTCTCTGAGGAAGTAGGTTTTGTCCAGCTAGAAGTTTGTTGTCCCAGATAACAATATCTGTCAGATGTAGAAAATATATACCCCCACATACTATCTCCAGCTTTAGACGAGAATTTTTCTGATTGTTGTATGAATGCAAACTCCATAGCTCTATCCTAGAAAACTATCCCTAGGCTTCTCTATTTGTGAGACAATGAAAGTAAACACTTAATGTTTATTGAGCAGGATTTATGAAGCTGTCAGTGAACTGACACATGGCAATAAAATGTATTGTAGCTCAAGTCTAGATAATCTGCAGCTGAATGAATTACACTAATTCTGGTGCTTGCATATTCATGCTATGGAAATAGTTCTTGTAACAGATTTCTTCATTGTCTGCAGGTGCCACAGCGTGGTTAGAAGTAGAGTTAATTGCACTCCAGGACGTGTGGGAATTCACACGTCCATAGAGTTGGCTTGTTTTCTGGAAGAGTATTCATGATTTATGTAAGGAAGCCAAAACACCCATAATTAAATTATCACAACTGCAAACACTTAGGTTTTGAAAAGACATTCAAAATAGAGATAGGAATTTCTCACTAATATGTTAATATTGGAATTTTATCTTCATCTACGTGCCAATTAACATGTACACTTATGTTCCAAGTATAATGTCACTTGATAAAATGAAAGTGTTGGTTATATCACTGCAGTCAGGCTACTGTACATGCATAGCTGCTATACCTCCTAGCTAAATGAGATTACCTAGTTCTGTAAGCTTAATTAGAAGAGATGTTTTCCCTTATGGTTCATATTAAAAGCAAAGTCTTTTATTTACTTCAGCAGAAGGTACATTGGGGGATCTGTGAAAGGTGAGGGAAATTAATCATAAAAAAGATGCACATACAATTTTCTTATTGTGACCCAGTATACACAGCTGCAATGCAGGATTCAGTTGAAAAATGTGCCAATTCTTTGGATTTTGCATTGGTTAATGATTAGGGAATTGCCAATGGTTTTGGTAATTTTTTTAGATTCTTTTAAAATTCAAAGTGATTCCATGTATTAAGGGCTCTATTTTTATCCAAGCCCCTTCTGTTTCTTTGTTACAGCTCTTTCTCACCTTACAGAGACTTTTTCTCTGAACGTCTCTAACTTTTACTCTTTTGTTCAGTAACAGTAACTTATTTTGAAGGCTCTATTGGCAGGTCAATGTATTAGATATAGGAAAACAAACATACGATAAGATTTATTGTAATACTATTAATAGAGTAAATGTAATAAGGTGTATAAAAATTATCTATGGGCGTTTATAGACAAATAGAAAAATAAACCTCTTACGCCATCTTGGGAAATTAAATCATGTTTTCAGGAAAAGTTGACACAAGTGTTGTGTTTTGAAGGGAAAAAATGCACTAACTTCTATAAACAAAGAAACTGTTATATTTATTAGAGTGATATCCCTGTTAAAATGATGGAGATTCAAGGTGGTAAGTTATACAAAAGTATAAGCATGTTTATATGGTGCTGGTGAAGGATGTGTTTAGGGTTAAAGCAGGGAATAATATGGGAAAGAGACCAGAATAAATAATGGACCATAAATCTCATGCTAACGCATATGAAAGGAATGTAAACAGTGACTTTGAAGGATTGCTAAAAAAAACCCCTGCAAATCTCTTCAATCTACAAATCTCTCTGACAACCATGTGGAGGTATTTGAATAAGGTAAAAAAGAGGGAGGAGCATCAGTATTGGAGCTAGGTAGATGAATTAAGAGAAAAGAGGGGCCGGCTCCATGGCCCAGTGGTTAAGGTTGCACGCTCCGCTGCGGCGGCCCAGGGTTCGGATCCTGGGCACGGACATGGCACCGCTCATCAGGCTAAGTGGAGGCAGCGTCCCATATCCCACAAGTAGAAGGACCTGCAACTAAGATATACAACTGTGTACAGGGGGGGTTTGGGGAGATAAAGCAGAAAAAAAAAAAAGAGATTGGCATCAGTTGTTAGCCCAGGTGCCAATCATTAAAAAAAACAAAAAAGAGAAAAGAAAATTTGAACACCCTAAATGTTTAAATTGTAACATAACAGTGAAAATTTGTATGGTTCAGCCCAGAGGCATAGTGATTAAGTTAAACTCACTCTGCTTTCAGCCTGGGTTCACAGGTTTGAATCCCAAGCACAGACATGCACCATTCATCAAGCCATGCTGTGGTGGTGACGTGCATACAAAAAATAGAGGAAGATTGGCACAATGTTAGCATAGGGCCAATCTTCCTCAAGCAGAGGAAAATTGGCAACACATTATTAGCTCAGGGCCAATTCTTCACCAAAAAAAGGGGAAAATTTGTAGAGTTATTTGTAGAGTTAGTTTCTGGTGACAATGCATTTTATATTTTTGTTACAATATATGAGTTAATATAATTAGCATAGTTATTGACATAGCATATTAATATAATTAATAGCCCTAATTAACAGTTTCCTTTTTGTCTAAGTATAGTCTTATGTGAAGCAGATATTCAGTCCACCTAAATTTTTATTTAACCTCCTGATTTATAAAAGAAAAGTTTTTTATTGTTTTTCAAAGGAATTTTTTTCTTTTGAGGACGATTAGCCCTGAGCTAACATCTGCTGCCAATCCTCCTCTTTTTGCTGAGGAAGGCTGGCCCTAAGCTAACATACATGCTCATTTTCCTCTGCTTATGTGGGATGCCTACCACAGCATGGCTTGCTAAGCGGTGCCATGTCCACACCCAGGATACAAACAGGTGAACCCTGGGCGGCCAAAGCAGAATGTGTGCACTTAACCGTTGCACCACCGGACTGGCCCCTCAAAGGAATTTTAATTTGTAAATTATGTCAATGTGGACATATCACTGGTAAAAACACTTGACCATGAAGTAGAACTTCCAAGTACAGCCATACATTTGATTTTTCAGTTTCGAATTTCAATTTTAAATAAGAAGTTTTTGGTGAAGAAAGTAATACAAATACATTGTAGAACAGGTGGAAAATAAGTATGATTCTATAATAATTAAAATCACCTTCTCTTATGTCTTTCCTTTCTGAAGTCTAACATTTTGTTAGGATTTTGGATTCTGGGAGGAGACCCTTTCAGATAGCTGTGACACTAATTTCATGTTTAATATACTGTTTACTATGCAGTGTTTATTTAAAAATGAAGCAATATAGGAGCACAAAATTATCATTAAATATATCAATATAAATAAATATGTGAAATTCTAATATGTATTATAAATACTAATACGTAATATAATGTGTAATGTATTATAATAAATACGCTTGTTCATATTTACATATATTAAATGTGCTACTTAAATACATGTACACGTTTTCAAAATGAAGATCAACCTCAAGTGTATATATTTTGTGTCACATAGATAGAATAGAACTCACAATAACATAGAAGGTCTTAATTTTATTTCGAATGTAAGTTGCAAACATTTTCTTGAGAACCAGTGTTAACCTCTGAGTGTTACTGGTGAAAACTAGACACCAGTGTCATAGGGAGATTCTATCTATATGCTTATTACAGAGCAAACACTTTAAAACTGCGGCACATATATAAACAAGGCAGATAAAGATATCTTATCTCATTTATTCCTCTCATAGATTTTCTGCAGCATTATATAATATTGACTCTTTCTTCAACATAAACTCAAGGCAAAATATATGTCATATATTTACAGTGATATGTCCCTAAATCATACATATCCATGACTGATTTCTAAATATTTCATTAAAGATAGTTTTTTCCAGAGTTTCATTTCTTCATTTTTGGGGCAGTTTATTTGATTGATGAAACTTCTTCATTGAGTTATAAACCTGCAAAAATCTTTGAGGTCAAAAATTGTATATATTTAATTTTTTGAAACAATATTCCTTGAAATACCTTTATTTAGTATCAATTACTCTAAAGTTCTAAACAGGCAGACCAACAAACTAAAAAATTTACAGATAAATCATTAAGCATTATTAGAGAATGCAGAAATTTACTTCATGTTATATTTATTGAATTTTTGAAAAATTCATTTTTTTATTCTGCACATATTTATTAAGCACCACTATTTTGTGCTAGGAATTGTTCTAGATACCAAGGATATACATCTGTGAAAAAAAACTTCTAGAAAAGCCTACCTTTTTTGAGAGTTTGATCTCAAATTTGTACAAATCTCTTACACTTGTATAAGAGACTTCGTGCGTAACTACTTACTATAATTTAAAGCACATCTTAGAAATTTATTATTCATTTGGCTCTTATAAGGCCTTGTTTTTCTTCAAAACCCCATGGTTTCTAAAAAGGCCATAATGCCATTACAACATCAATTTTACCTTGTAACGACAAAGCCATATATCTCCTTTGGACATTTTCTAATTTAATACAGGCATTTTAATTTTATCGCATTATTTTTGTAATTAACTTTTATTGAGTTCAGTTTCATCATGTTACTTAAGGTTTTTTAATTAAAATATTTGTTTGACTCATTAAAACAAATTAAAGATAGGCAATTAAAATGTTCATTTTATTCTGCCACAAATGTACCATAATTAGTGGCTCAGTTATGGGTTGATCTATTTGTTGTTAAGGCCAGTACTACAGAGAAATTTGTTATATTATTTCTGTATTAGTTCAAACTAAATATATAATATTGTACTTATGTTTTACTCCTTTTTATTTAAAAATATGTTTCTTTTCTCCAAGATAAAGGGGTTATTGGGATTTGCCATTTTATGCTCAATAATCCTACGTTTCATCCAAAATTATTCTTTATAATTGTGTTGGTTTTATGTTTAACAATTAATGGCTAAATATTTACCTAAAATTGATCATTTAAAACATTAACAGTTAACTATTTTAATTTTGGAAATTTTATTTGTATCCCAATTACTTCCTCTTTGCCATTTTCTACCTATTTTCTTTCAAAAGTTAATTCATTCCAGCAGTTTTAAACTGTGTGTGCAAATACATGTGTAGAAGTGTGTGATATGGGTTTAATGTTAGCTTCTTATTAAAGAATTTTTCTATCAAATGATAAAAGTATGGTAAATTCAGAAGATCCTCAACATTTTCCTCCACTATGCCAACTTAAATGGTCAGATGTACATCCCTATATTTCTTTGGAGATTCAATCATACCTTTTTCTTTAAAATATTCTTCTTACTTGGATTCTGGGACACCACATATTCCTGAATTTTCTTTTTTGCAGTGGCCACTGATGGCATGTCTTGACAGGAAATCCAATAGCTTGATGTAAAAAGGATCACAGAAAGATAGAAATGTATAACTGTGCAGCTATGAGTAACTCTCTTTGTTGTTATGAGTTACATCCTTAGGCTTCAATGTGACTCTGCTTCTGGTCTTATGCTATAAAATCCATAGCTCCTAGATCCTTGGCTCCTCCAACCTAGGAAGTTCCTCCTTCCCTGTAGACTGCGCCCTGCCGATTTGAATACATATGTGTCATGATGAGCAATTGGAGCATCACTAGTGAAACTGTGCAGCCACTGATTTACACTCTTATTTTGTGTTTCCTCAACATTCAATGATGCCGGTTAAGAATAAAATGAAGCGAAAGCAACAGTAAATCAAGTCTGAGCCATCATTCTCCCCATCATCTATTCTGGATTGCCTCCTTTCGCTCTAGCATAGTTTACAGCTCCTTCTCAGGTTAGTTTATTAGACCTTTTTCATGTTCTCCAATTCTCAATTTTGGAGTTATAGCAAGGCATCTAAATAATTCCCAAATGATGTCATCCAACCCAATGACTTTAAAGTCTAACCCCAACCTTGACCATAAAACCTAGCATAATATATCCAATGCCTTCTTGACATTTCCACTTGGATATTTATTAGATAACTCAAACTTAATATCTGTAAAACTCTGATTCCTTTCTCACATCAATGCTGTTCCTCCCTCTACGTTCTCTACTCAGTAAGCAACAATACTATTTACCCAATTATTCAAGGAAGTCTCCTAGACTTATCTTCTTTATTTTTTATCCTTACACCCTAAACCTAAACATCTGCAAACTGTTCTACTTAATTAGCATACACATCTCAAATCTAACCATTGTCAACCACATCCCAATCACTCTTGTACAAGCCACCATCATATGCATTCTGATCTACTCTAACATTGTCTTAAATGATCCCACTGTTTCCATCCTTGGTAAATGTTCAATACAGAACCAAGGAAACTCTTTAAAAAAAGATATATCTGACCATGTTTCCTTGCACAAAATCCTCCAACTCTTTTCATTATACTTAAAGTATAATCCAAAGAGATTACTTTGACATACGCAGGCTGCATATAAGCTGACCCCTGGCTAATTTCTTCCTGACTCACTGCCTTCTTTGAACTCTTTGTTGATCCTATAACTCTTACCAAACACTATTCTGCCACAGGAGTTTTGCATTTTCTATTTTATCTTCCTAGAACTTCCTTCTTCCATATATCTAGATGTCTAACCCATTATATTCAACAATTTTTTATTTCAAAGACATTTTTCTAGTCAAGTATTTCCTAATTATACTATCTAAAAATGGTACATTCCTATCAGCATCTATCTCTGTACCCTGCTTTATTTTTCTTCACAGTATAATTCACTAACCATAATTATATATTAATCTTTTCATCATCTGTTACTACTGACATAAATTAAGATTGCACACGGTAGATATCCAATAAAAATTATGTAATGCATGTATATACTATTTTTATAATTATAGGGTAAATTATGGGAATATTAAAGATTAACATTTCTATAATATTTTCAAAAACCTGCTTGTTTTTCTACCTTCTGTAATGTGTCATAACAAAATGTTATGTTACAATACGTCATAGCAAATCACATTTATAACATGGTAGCATCCAGGAATTAAAAAGAAAATCATATCATTAATATCTCTAATTCTAGAAAACATTTTTACAACTTGATTAAAAATGTGCAAAGGACCTGAACAGACACCTCACCAAAGAAGATTTACAGATGAAAAATAAGCATTTGAAAAGATGTTCAACATCATACATCATCAGGGAATTAAAATTAAAACAATGAGGTACCACTACATAACTATTAGAATGGCAAAAATCCACAACACTGACTACACCAAATACTGCTGCGAAGGATGTGGAGCAACAGGAACTCTCATTCATTGCTGCTGGGAATTGCAGAAAGGTACAGCCACTTTGGAAAATACTTTGGCAGTTTTTTAAAAAACTAAACATACTCTTACCATATGGTCCAGAAATCACACTCCTTCGTATTTACCCAAATGAGCTGAAATTTATGTTGACATAAAAACCTGAAACAGATGTTCATAGCAGCTTTATTCATAATTTCTGAAACTCAGAAGCAACAAAAATGTCCTTCAGTAGGTGAGTGGATAAATAAACTGCGGTACATCCATACAATGGGATATTATTCGGTGCTAAAAAGAAGTAATTTATCAAGCCATGAAAACAAATAGAGAAACTTTGAATGTGTATTATTAAGTGAAAGAAGCCAACATGAGACGGCTACATACTGTATGAGTCCAAGTGTATGACATTCTGGAGATGGCAAAACTATAGACAGTATAATGTTATCAGTGTTCGCCAGGAGTTGGAGGAAGGAAGTTATAAACAGGCAGAGCACAGAGAATATTTAGGGCAGTGACACTACTCTGTATGAAACTATAATGATAGATACATGTCTTTATACATTTGTAAAAATCCAAAAAATGTGCAACACCAAGAGTAAGCCCTAAGTAAACCATAGGCTTTGGGTGATAATGATGTGTCAACGTAAGTTGGTTGATTGTAACAAATGTACCGCTCTGGTGGGGATGTTGATAGTGGGGGAAGTGGTTGTGTGGAGGAGGAGGAATGTGAGAACTCTATTTTCTGTTCAATTTTGCTACAAACTAAAACTGCTCTAAAAAATAAAGTTTACTTTAAAAAAATACCTTGAAATTGATGAGATAGGGTAGTAAAATCCTCCAGTAACTATTTCTTGTAAACATAGTAATGCTGAACAAATGATGCATTTGTAAACAAAAATTATTTATGAAAATACTATTTACTTAAATCTTTCTCCTCTGTCTTATAATAATAAAATTAATAACTGGAGCCAGTTTTTTCACAAGTAGCAGGCTCAGAACCAGGAACTTTCAGGCATTTTGGAAGAAAGTAAATTTTGTGCAGAAACACATGGAAGCAAAAATGTGTGAGAGAAATGGAAATTGAAAGAATACCATGAAATGTGATCCTTATACAGGCCCCTTAGTTAGGAAATGAGTGCAGAAAAGGAAAGTCTAAAGAAATAACTCTGTTTTATCCAGAAATGTGGTCAGGAATATATGGCAAGTAAGGTACAAACAGTGGTGCTTTGTGGTCCAGATGACAACGTGTCATCATATTTGAGAGATTTTCTTCCAGCTTTGTTTTAGAACACAACACGGATGAGTTGAAGGGGGCACTTTAAATGAGTGGTGTTTGGAACGTCTGAGATTTTGCATCTGTGAACTCTCCGAAACATTTCTGTCAGCAGGCAACAGCTCTCTTTTCTAAGATCACCAGAAGAGCAGTGGCCAAGCAGTGAAGAGACTATGCAGCTTGAGAGAAAACTGTACTGTCTCCATAGAAATTTACACCAGGAATATGCCCAGGGCAACACAACAGAGGAAAATGGGAGTGGACTTATTTGTAAGCACAGGTAGCACCCTTGAGAAAGTCTTAGAAAAATTTTTCATGTCATTGAAGGAAAACGGAAGTCTTGAGTATACATATGCAAGAAATGAGCTAAAAAATGTTGACTTTATTATTCAAAAATGTATGTGTACATGTATACCGATGAATCTAGAGAATTCCAAGTTATTCAAGTGTCATCAATATATTTCTTGGACCACAGGGAATTAAAAATTGAATTAAGATAATTTCTTATAGAAAATTTTTCCAATTATTTTATGTTGGTTTAATGGTTTAAACATACAAATAACTATTAATTTTTAATTTAGGATTCTGTGCTCCTGGTAGATTTGTCATAAAATACATTTTAAAAATAAAAATAAATAGGTTTCAAATCAAACATAACTATTTACTCGTGAGATGCAAATTAGCAGTGACTGTCTTGACCATGGTCTCTCAAATCCCCCATTTCCACTCCTTTATTGTATTTAGGCACATCCTACAATTTTCTTGTTACTTGAGTAAATTCAATATTCCAGACTAGTTTAAATGCTTAATCTTATATCTGATTCAAAAGTTTTCATCCTCTAATTCTGTCCAATGGACTTGAAGTCGGAATGGAGTTATGATCCGCTCTTGCCTTCCTACAGGTTTCTTTTTATTGACTAGTCACACTTTTGGTCCTCTTTGTTGATCATATCTTCTCAGGCTAATAACCAACTGGCTGCTAATGTGGCCTACTCATCCTGCTTTGCTGGGGAAGCCTTCCTGATGTTAGCACTGAAATTTTTACAACTTGGGAACTCCCTCATTATTGGGAAAACTGAGAGAATTAGTCACCCTATACTGATAATATCTGGAGCTGAGGCATAGGTGAGAGGGTGTTCCTCATAAAAGCCTTCCTAGGGCATATTCTGCCACCCCGTCTGCTCTCATAGCTTTTTACTTGACCATTGGAAATTCACACATTGTGGCCTTTCCAAACAAGATGAATGCTCCATGCTTCATCTCTTCTCCCCCTTCTGCACCCTGTTCTCTAAAACGTTTTTCTTTCCAGGACAATTAATAGTCTCCTACTGGGGTTACTCTCATTTGCTCTTTCCTCACCCTCTAATTAAAAGGTTTGGTATGAATCTACCAGCAGATTATGATACTTAAAACCAAAGGAGTGATTGCTAACAAATGAAATAGGCTATATCTCACAAGGACAATACCTTCAAAATATTTTAGAAAATTTCAAAATGAAGAGTGAGTTGGGATGACAGAGAGGGAGGAGATACCTAGGAAAGTGCGCTATCACAGACATCAGCTGTTTCAAGGAGGAAGTACTCACTGTATTGATCGCTACTGACATGAAGATAAGGACAAACCTATCTACACAATGCAGAAACACAGTCATTATTGCCCAACCTTATGAGAACCATTTCAGTAGACAGTGTAGGCAGAAGCCAGATCAGAATGATTTGAGGAGAAACTGAAAAGGTATCAACATGTGCAGGAAGTGTAGAAAAATATATCCGGTATTTTTCTGAAAGGGAAAATTAAGATAAGCTAATATTACTAGGGAACTGGAGAAAAACGAAAGCAACCTCCTATGCTGCTGAGAAGAAGACAGTAACTTAGGAGAACTTGTAGATACAGGAAAAAAAGGAGGGGCATTCAGCATTATGCATTCCCTTTGAATGTTGAGATGGTGGGATGGGATCCAGAGAAGAGGTGAGCGATGGATAGGAGGTACGAAATTTTTTCCGTTTAAACAAGTAACGAGTACATATGTAGATGTGGCTTTTGTTCATTTGTTTGTTTGTTAGACTTGATTTGGAGACATAACATTCAGAGAGCCCTGTTTCCTCTGTGTGTTGATAAGCAAGGTCAATCACTAAGAGTGAGAGTCAGAAGGGATGCAGATATTTCTAAGAATAGAGGAAAAAATGCGTAATTGCTATTTCAGGGAAAGTGCAGTGAATGCACCAAAAATAACAAGAAAAGTTCCTGGAGTGTTGAACACCAAATTGAGATTTCTTATGATGAACTGAAGAGGTACTGATTCCTTCTACTGTATGGTTTTCCCTAGCAGAGGTCAACAGACGTGTAATGGTGAACAACATAGAAAAAGATGAAGGGAAAAGAGGAGGAAGAAGAGGAGGAGGGAGAAGAAGAAGAGGAGGAGGAGGAAAAAAGAGGAGGAGATAAGGAGGAGGTGCCAATACTGTGCTCAGCATGTTGCCTGATTGTTCTATTTAATGCTTCCAATCTTATTAAGTAGATGCTTTTATTATTTTCATTTTTATTACAGATAAGTGAATAAAGGACATAGAGAGGTCAAATAAATTGGCAGAGTTTTCACAGTTATTAAGTGCCCAGGCCTGACTTGAACCCTGGACGGTCAAGCACAAGAGCCAGAATTTTAACCTGTAGATGTTATTGCATTCTGTAAAATCAATAATGTGCATCTTGCATTTGAAGAAAAATAGACTTCCTAGACTGAAGTGGTGGTTAGTTTAAGAAGTAATGGATGATGCAGTTGAAAATATAGAAAAGAAACAAGTTTGTGTAGGTTCCATAAGGTCAAGCTAATGAGTTCTGGATTTTAACTTTTAACTTCAACTCTATTTAGAATTGTTGAGGTCTTCAGGGCTGACATAGGGTAACATAGGTGAACAGGAGCTTCAGGTAATGTAGTCAGAAAAAAAAAGAGAGTAGAGAGGGGCTGGCCCTGTGGTGTCATGGTTGGGGTCGCGGGTTCAGATCCCGGGTGCAGACCTACACACTGCTCATCAAGTCGTGCTGTGGAGGGGTTCCACATACAGAATGGAGGAAGACTGGCACAGATGTTAGCTCAGGGCCAATCTTCCTCACCAAAAAAAAAAAAAAAGAGAGAGAGAGCAAGAGTGAAGAGACCGAATATGATAATTTTGTGTTACTGTAGGAATTTGTCTATAATGGCTGTCTGGAAATAAATAAATAGGCAAATGTTAAACAAGATGATATTCAAATGTTTAAAAGGATCAATATAGAGACTTTTTTTTGGCCTAACTTAAAAGTTAAAATTTTACTCATATCAATTTACCTGACCTCTAAATTCATCATCTTCACCATCTTCCCCTGTTTTGATTTACACAGTCCTCGATTAGCTGGACTCAAGATGGGTAGACTTAAGAATATAAAAGTAAATTCAATTAATGAAAGATGATATAAATATATTATATATTTTAAGCAAATCCGTAAATTTAAGTACCTTATTTAAAGCACTGAAAGAGTACTGGTTTGAACATATTTATTCTCCTACCACATACAATTAAAATTATATAAGTATATGTATATGTGTGTAATCATCTTTATATAATTAGGAATATATGTGATAACACTGGACAAAAAATAGACAGCTCATTTTAATAGTATTTGTCATGTATTATTTTTAAAATAAAGAAATTCATTTTGAAAATAAAAACTCTGCATTATTCTGAGACATTTGTATCTCAAGCAGCATATGTGAAAATCACAATCTTCTCCATACATTAGTCCCTCACATTTATTGAATCTGAGGATTTTCTGGCAGCATAGCCTTTCTGGGAAGCATGCCCCACCCATACCCCATCACTTTCTCAGTGCTCCAGTGTGAGCTGTAGTATTTTATGTCATCTTACCCACTTGCCCCAATTGACTGGTCCAGGGATTTGCATTCAATCAATTCTGGGCCAATGAGCTACTTCCTAAGAGTGTTGAGTCCCTTGAAAACAAGATCAGTAATGTCAAAACCCCAGAGAGAATAAACCTGACTTACACAGAGAAATTCCAACCAGAGATGGAGAGATCCTGGTGGCATCCAATCTTTAATCCTAGTCCTTTCTGGGTCCCGCTATGTATCTGCCCTGCACCCGGTTTGACTGCTGAACCGTCTGAGAATTTTGTCAGTCAATGGAGTGCTCATTTTTCTGATGCCAGTCAGACTTCTGCCCCTTGAAACACAAAATTAATATAAATGCCTAGTCAATATTGGGCAGTGTGCAAAGAGTTAATCGAAGATTGTGTAACGTCAGGAGGAATAGTTTTAAAGTAATGAAGGATAAAATGCATTTATTCTTTAAAAATGCATTCTGAGTGGGATGGTTAAAAATTTGACTTTCAGTCTACTTCAGAACACCCCAGGTTATAAAATATTACTGTTACAAAGTAAGTGGAGCTCATCTCTAATGAGTAGATGTCAATAGATTAGCATTTTAAGTATGGGATGACAGCATGATTGCAACAAACATCTGTAAAATTATTGCTTTTCATCTACATTAATTTGCTAAATGACTGCCATGCAAATAGGCCCAAACCATAAATAAAAAAGGCATTCAGGAATCATTAGTAAATTAGACCTTGGTTACCTGATTTAAAAATCAAAAAATAAATTAAGTGTGTTGATGCATAACCTACAGTACTGGAATGTAATGAGGAGGTACAGGTTAGTGGAAACCAAGGCACTTTCGTGTTCAAAGAGAATCTCAGAGAATGACTGCATGCTGTGTTTTAGTGGTTATTGTTGGCTATTTAAAAAGAGATTGATGTGTATCACTGTGTTGTAAAAGAATGTTTCACATGCTGTGACACAGTAGTTACCTTCGAATTTCTGCCTATGGATATGAATCTGTATATTGAGAGTGCTGTATTGTACTGAATTGATACAGCTCCCATAGCTACTGCAACCATCTTGCTGAGAAGTTGATGTCAAAAAGGGGGGAGAAAAAGAGTGAAAAATATAGGAGACTGGGTAAATAAATTCCTATGTGGTTCTATTTCTATGCATCACACATAGCTGTCAAGTCTTTAAAAAAAAATACAGATTAAAAAGTTTGTAAAGCTTGCTTCACTTTAAACCAGTGGTTTTGTTAAAGTGTAGCTGTGTTCACACACTCTAATAAAAGGAAATTCAATTCAGGAAAATATTTTATTATTTGGAATGGTATTTAGTGTTTAATGAATTGTTTCCTGAATTTAGAATTTTTAAAATTAGTTTGAATGCGTGAACACAGTCCAAAATATTAGGTTTAAAAATCCAGGATCTCTTATTATCTCAAATTGAGTCCTAAGATGGACAGAATGCATAGTGTATGAAAATAGTGACAACCACTAGGCACGGCGTGGACACTGTGCTAAACTCATTGACACTATTGTCTCATTTAATCTTCCAAAAATCATATGAAGAAAACTTGATTCTCCCATTTACAGAGGAGAAATGACTTTTTGAGGGTTTAAGTAATTTTCCTGAGATTACAAAGAAGTGCTGGGACTTGCCTTAGCTCTAACTCCAATGACCACAATTTTAACCACTCTACAATATTACTTCAAGTCAGACACCTGTTTATACAGGTTCCTGCTCCTTCTCATCCTCACGAGCCCTGTGCTCAACACACCAAGTCTTTCTAATTCGCTGACTCTGTCATATACATTTACAAATACAAACCTTGATTAAAACTGTTCCTCTTTCCTGACTTACACTTGCATTTTTTATCTTAAAGCTCACCTTCATTCATCCTAAGAGGCTCAGCAGGTAATATTTTCGCTTGTGTTTCCAGAAAACAAAACAAAATCAATTAAACTAAATGATCAGTCTTGAGTAAATTGGTGATGCTTTTTCCTCATTACAGTGTCACATTGCCTCACCTTCATTTAGTTATGCATCAGTCTGTGCATAGATAGCAAGATCATGGATGCCCAGAGACAAGACCTTTTCATCTGGTACTGCCATTATTTGCATACTGCCTGGCACACACAGTGAATTCTCAATAATGATTTAAGTGAATGAATGAATGGATTACATGCTTGGTTTATCTACTATGATTTATGATCATCAGATAATATCATTGTTACATTGCTGGAAATTACACCACGGTACTTAATTTTTTTCCTCTATCTTAGAGAAAGCTCCTGTTGACTTGCTATTAGTTTCAAAGATACATGGTCATATAATCTATTTTACTTAAATCCTCAGAAAGTTTTCTAATCCTTGTTTATTTTTGTAATAGCTATCAAGATTACATCTTTCATAGAACTATACAATTCACTTGCATAGAAATAAATCTCTGATTATACGTTAAATTGAGTGATATCTTATTTAATGTCTCTCTTCCCCCAAATCCTATATATTCCATCAGGAGAATTCCACGATTTGTTGAAAATTTTGTCCCTAGAAACTGTCACAGATTAAGACACAGAAATGGAATTGGGCATAAAAAAATAAACAAACTATTGTCTGAACTGAGTTTGGAAAACTCAACATAAGGGCTTTTTTTAGCACACAGTCTAGTAACTTAATACAAAAATATCATGCATTGAGTAAAATCTCCAAATGATAAATGTGATATTAAATCATAGTTAAGTTCTAAAAGCATTTTTAAGCAATTAAACGTCAATGGATCCAGAAAAAATAGACTTGGTATAAGTGCTTCCATGCTAAAATTTTTGTAATTTATTGAAAATTGATTGCAATAAATTTACCATGAAATTAGATTGTGAGGAATAGACTTCCAATGTTTTGAAATTGTAATAATTCCAGCCTTCTGAAGGAAGCTTCTGGAGATTAAGGATTACTTGAAAAAATGCTAGAAAGATGAAACATTGAGCTTGGGATTATTGAAATGTTGTATACCGTTTAAGGATTAAAACCAGCGTAATACATCTAAAGAGTGCTAGAACATGTCGATGAAAATTATGGTATTGGGCACTATTAATGGAACCGATCCACAGGGAAGCTAATAGAGAATGTCTAGGACCAAGAGAAGGGCAGGTCTGCTGCTGACAGCTACAATAACAACTTCCCCAAATACATATTACTGTCATAATCTTTTAAAAGTAGGTGATTGAAGTATAAAACTGGAAGTATGACTATACTCTAGAATATGCCAATGATACGAAATCTTTAATTACAGTTACTACTTCGTAAAGTATAATTTTCTACTCATAGCACCCATGCTGACTACATAAAGGGGAGCTTAAAACAACACGCCAATTTAAATTGATGAAAATGCTTTACCAGATAATATATATTTTTATAAAAGAGGTTTGAGGTATCAATGAAAAATATTGGGAGATGCGTAGTAAACTTTTTCTTTGCATAATCAGAAAATTATGTCTATGTTTTATGTCTATATCCCCATAAGAAACACATATAGAAACTTGTATATAATTATACACACACACACACACACATCAGTGAACACGAGCGGTTAACAATGTTTTTACCTAAGCAAAACCAATATGGTAAAAACTAAAAATCTATGTGTTTTTGGAGTTCAAGAATATTGCTATATAGGTGAAACTGCTAAAAAGTGTATTTTCCTTTGTTTAAGGAAAAAAGTTATCCATATCTTTAACCTGCTATTGCAGAATATTATTTGATATAGAGTTATTTTTAATGGTTCGATTTACTGTACAGTCCCTCAGAGAATAATCCCAAAATTTCTCTTTTAAAAAAGGAATGGAATAAAACTCTCAAAGTCTGAGACAGTGTCAGAGGAGCTAGAGGTGTTATGAAGGGGTCTTCCTTCAAATGTTTCCCTCCCCTGTTACTCAGTCCCCTGTGCAGCTTCCAAACCCTACAGGCTGGTCCAGTAGACCAGGCTGGCGCTGGGTAGTGGGCCAGACCCTTGACAACACCGGCCCAGGAGACCACCCCTCAACCTCGATTCCATCAGGTGCCTTCTTGGTGAAAGCAGAATTCCTGGAGTCTTTTTCTGTTTTTTGGATAAAGCAAGCACATTTCACTGTCAGACGTAAAAGACAAGAGACATTAATAATATACACACACACACATACACACACATCCCTGCATACATACATATATAGGAATATGTAAGAATATATGTGTATATACATATATATTTCTGGGAAAACAAAGTATTGAAAAATATTCATTCACTCTCAGGGACTAACTGGATATGTTTGGAAAATTATATGCACCACATCAGAATTCGTTGTTCATATATCCAAAATAGTACAGATAATCTACGACTATCACAATTCTATGTATGTAAAAATATTGTCAGTATAATAAAAATGTTATCAGTAGATGAAATTTTACAATATCTAGAAGAATGTTACATTTTCACTAAGTGATTAACATATAAGAAAATATTTTTTGACACTGAATTAAATTTTATATCGGAACAAATAGGAATAAACAGAGTTAAGATCAAATTAAAGGTATAAATATGAATTCACGATTTTTATGTTGGTCATCTTTTCCATTCCTGTTATCTAAGTGTCCAGCAAGGCTGTGATCATGGTTGCCACCACTTTACATGAAGAACATATCAATCTTAAACCAGATTTGATTTCCAATACTATCCTCCTTTAATAAACAAAAAGATCCTTGGTAAGTTCTTTATACCATACCTTCTGGACAGAGTCAAATCCAGATGAACCTAGTAATGCTCATTATTGCCAGAAGACAAGGTGTTTTCAAAATGTCCAGCTAGTGTTTAAATGAAAGTCAAACCAGTTTAAAAATATTTCCTTAGCCAAACATGAGCATTGTAATGAAAATAATAACTATAAACAATTGTCACAAATTAAGTATAAAGTCATGTGTCCTTAATCATATTTGCAAAAAGAAAAGTTATTAGCAAGCATAAAAATAGGTAAAAAAAAAAAATCTGTAGGGGCCCGCCTGGTGGCACAGCGGTTAAGTTCGCACGTTCTGCTTCTCGGCGGCCCAGGGTTTGCCTTTTCGGATCCCGGGTGCAGACACAGCACTGCTTGGCACGCCATGCTGTGGTAGGCGTCCCACATATAAAATAGAGGAGGATGGGCACGATGTTAGCTCAGGGCCAGGCTTCCTCAGCAAAAAGAGGAGGACTGGCAGTAGTTAGCTCAGGGCTAATCTTCCTCAAAAAAAAAAAAAAGGAAAAAAGAAAGAAATCTGTAACATAGAAAAAGGATAGACTTAGGTTGACTTTTAAATTAAATTTTGATAAGAAGACATCAACATGTGTGAGTAATCTATGAATACTTCTCTTAAGTATATACTGGATTATGCAACATGGATTTACAGTATATTCTACTTTTAGCAGTGAATGGGAAATAGGAACTGTAAATATCTCCAATTGCTTTGAAAATATCAGGAATAGAAATCACTAGTGGTTACATCACAGATGGAGTAGAAAGCTGCTCTAATAGTGTAGTGCAATACAAGGGATTGGCTAAACGTTCTAAGAGAAATGATAAAGTTCAATCTATTTAGCTCTAAAAGAAAAATAAAAACCTCTAAATTTCATTACTTCTTATAGATGGTCATTCAAAAGGTACATTAAAGACTCCATTAATGCATCCAGATAAAGTAAATATTACTATCAGTTGTACAACAAACGCTGAAGAGATATCTGAATAATGCATTATGTGCGTTTTAGGAGACTAATATCTGTGAGAAATAGGATTAAAAAATTATGTTGTCACTTCCAGTTGAAAGTGGTAAATATAGTAGCAATTGTCTGCTCAGAAGAAAATCTTTCAAGAGCTTTAAAATAACTATATAGGTTATATCTATCTATCTATCTGTCTGTCTATCTATCTACCTATCTATCTATCTACCTAACTATCTATCTATTTCCTAGCACACTTCATAACTGGTCAAACTAGGAGGTGGGTACAATCTGTAGATTCCAAAATTTGTGTAAAATATCATAAACAACTGAGATCAGGTAGAAGTTGATGGAGAGAAGGATGAAGAAAGAACTGAGAGCAACGAGGACTCAAGGAGAGCAGACCAAGTAGAAAGGTCAAGAACAAACAAAAAATATTTCAAAAGAGAGAAGTACACCCTGAGGTATAAATATTATATACCTTATTTGCCGCAAAATGAACTTGGGCAAGCAGGCTAATGGAGTGGATATATCTAATAGAGACAGAGCTGGGGCTCACGGAGATGATCTAAAATTTCAGGAAGCAGTCTCTGTGGCATTGGAAATAGGCCATTTGAATGGAAAAACACATCTATAGTGAAACAACACTCTGGCCCTTCTCTGCATTTAAGAACCTATCAAAAAATCCTTCAGTGATTTTTCTGACCTCAGAGCTGTCCTTAAGCTTGTGTCTGTTGTTCCTACCTAAACTCTTCTATATTTGTCTCACACATATCATGATGCTTAATTATATCTCTCCTTTTGCCTTCTTATATATATTCTCTGTTTATTACTCATTTTATACTTTTCATCCATTTTCTCCCATACTGCTCTATTTGGTTTCTTTGTCTCTCCACATTCTATCATTAAATACCCAACAAAAATATCACTTTCTCCTTTCAGCCTTCTTTGACTATTCAATACCTCATTGATTTCTCCTAATATTATTTTTTATAAAAGTTTATTAAATTTTGCTCTCAATCACATGTCGTAAGTTACTAATTGTGCCGGCCTGGACACTACAACAGAATGTAAACCGCTGAATACTGATCCGTTAATTATGTTTGAGTCAAGGAAGCATTAACTCTCTGAGTAATATGGGGAAAGTTTTCACTATAGGAAGTGCCTTATGCAAATGCAGGAAGTGCTCAGGAAGTGAAGGCCTGGTAGGGTTGGGGGGTGGAGCAGGGAAATCAAACAAGTCATCAACCAGTCCTTCTGAAGCACCAGCAGGAGTGGAAAGGCAGGGATATGCTGGAAGCCAACTAACTACCTGCAGCTATCACAGTCAGATGGCAAAGGGGAGTTTGTGCAGTGGTTTATGGGATCTGTTGTCTCTGTACAATTACCGTGGCCTAGTGTCTGCTAGTGGGTGTGGGGATGCTGTTGTACAGCAGAGACGACCCACCGTCAGGGAGAAGAGCTGGACATGGAGCAGAAGAGGGAGGGGACAGGCTAGAACTCGTGTCTCTCTCGTCATCATCTGACCACAGCAAAGAGTTTTTCTTCATCTCCCAAATCTCATGAAAATTATTTTCTGGCTATCTTTACTCTGGTACCATACAGGAAAGGGGAATCCCAGATTTACTAAATTGGCAATAGAATTTAGCAGAACAGACTCAATAGTTATACCTCTAAGAACCCACTGCACCTAAAAATAATAAACATTGCTGATTCTTTCTTTGCATTCACTCATTATGCACTTATTGATTGGCCACATATTTATTTGTACTGTCAAACGGAAATGGAATATTTTGGAAAACATTATTGTGCAGCCTATAATATAGACAGAAAAAAAACAGTCATTGATGCTTAAGCGCACATAAGGTTAGGCACTGCATATTTTTAAGTTAAATATTCATACAAAATCAAGTATCTAAAAATATTCTCCATTTGTTAGAAACGATGCCTTATTTTTTTTCCTTTATTTATTAAATTAGGTTTGGGCACTAAAATAATTATTTAAAACCATGATAGAAGTATGAACTGTGTCTCAGTAACCAAACTGTCCCAAACAAATTATTTGTCTAGTAAATAATTCTATTGCATTGAATCATCTCTCCATTTAATGCTGTTGTCACAAAGTGGTGACAAATATAAGCAAACAAACATGGTAAATTTGTTTTCATTAGAAAGCTTTTCAATTGTAATTCGGTTTTGCTTCCTAATCTTCTTATATGTAACCTCTAGGAACTGCTGGAAGATGAGAGGCACACAGATTGTCTGTCTGCTTCTTATTTCCTCCTCTGAGATTTTTCTTCTGCTTCCCGCAAGCTTAAAATAATCTCTACATAAACAAATCTATTCTTTTGTCTTTCTTAGCCTTATCTGTCAAGTCCATTTCAAGAGCGTGGGTATGAACGAAATAATGATATGGATTGAGAAATTCACTAAGACTCATACCAGACTTGAATGTTAATGCAGTAAATGGTTAGCTTTTGTGGCGGCAAATCATAGGAGGCAGTCATACTGATATTTCTTATAGTGATGCTAGATCTTATTTGGTTTTAGTAAAATAAATAGGTGAGGCAAAATAAAACAGATTTTATAGGAAACATAAATTTACTCAGTGTTTTAAAGTGCCTGGTAGCATTTTTCTATATCTACAATGTTAAAAAGTTTAGAAATATATATTTCACTTCCACTATTATACCGGGACAAAAATAAGGAAGGCATTCAGAAATATCTTGGCCATATATCCATCAGATCAGAGTATACAAGGCCTGGAGACCTGAGTTGGGCAAAGTCCACGCTACTATATTAGATAAAAGGATAACCTTGCAGGTATAATTAGAATTTTCTGAAGCTCCCACACACACACACACACATATATAGGTTACGCACATAGACATCCACAGATACATACATATATTCAAACTATTAAAACAGAGACAAAATGAGGTCACAAAAGTTAATACCCTGTACATATAGATGTTTATATGTAATGGCTATTTATAAAAGGCAAGCTCCTAAAAATGACATACATGCATTTTAATTATAACATTATGTGATATTTACATTTAGAGACAAAACTTTTATATTTAATCTACACAAGATTCATATATTCCTGTTTTGTCTTCTGTTCTTTAGATTTTATACATTGCTATAGCATTCTAAGGACAAATTCTAAGAATTCCAAACATTTTACAACTTTAATGAAGGTATAATTAAAATGATTAATATACACAGTTATTTAAAATTGGTGAAAAATAATCCAACCTTTTACTTTCATTTCTTTAAAGGTAAGGAGTGAATTTACAGATTTTAGAAAAAAGGAATGAAGGAATAAGCAAAACTTGGATATAAGGAGAATTCTATGTGAGAAATCAATTCTCAATTTCCATGTTAAAAGAAAGAAACAAAAAATGCGAGGGTATCTTATATTCATTCTTTAATTATTTCCATGTTTTATTTATAAAATGTTTGCTTCTTTTCATGAGTATAGAGCAAATAAGTTCAGGCAAAAAACAGTGTTTGGGTGAGAGGCATAAGCAAATTTTTAATATTATATGAATAACCCATTGGTGCTTTTGTGTTAGTGCTTATAATGCATCCCCAGTTTCTCTGTAGTCACTTTCTCTTCCATTTTTAAATAAAGAAGGAATATATATCTATATTTTTCTATCTATTTAATCTATCTATCTGTGTATATCTATCTATCTAGATGCATAGATAATCACATATTCCTTCTCCATTCATCTGTCAATGGACATTTAGATTGTTTGCTGCAACGGAATATTACTCAGCCTTAAAAAAGAAGGAAATTCTGTCATTTGCTACAATATGGATAAATCTAGAGGACATGATGCCAACTGGAAAAAGCCAGACACAGAAAGATAAATATTGCATGATCTTAGTTATATGTGGAATCAAGGAAAAAAAAAAAAGAAAGAATGAATGAAAAAAAGCTAAACTCATGGTAACAGACATGAGAGATTTAAAGAAAAAAAAGCTAAGTAAAATAGTGTTTTCCAGGGGCTTGAGGCTTGAGGTAGAGGGTCCTGGGAGCTACTGTTTAATGGATACAGAGCTTCAGTTTTGCAAGATGAAGAGTTCTGGAGATGGATGGTGGTGATGGCTGTACAATATAAATATACTTAGCATCACTGAACTGGACGCTTAAAAATAGTTAAGACAATAAATGTCGTGCTATGTATATATTTCGCCACAGTGAAAAAAAAGAGACGGGATGTTCTCCTGGTATCTATGAAATGTTCCCCAACTACAAGGAGTCAGTAGTCTTAAAAATGTTTACACCTTCATATTTGTCTCACTGTCCTGGTGCATTTTAATTATTTTCTGCCTGCAGGAGACCAGTGGAAATAATTGAAAGAATCACTGAATAATATTTATATCTGCAGAATTTTTTGTGTTATTTATTTAAGGTTGCATTTAATGAAAAGAAATCTAAACCACAATTTTCAAATACAAGAAATAAAAGATTTTGTGTTAATAATTCAGGAGTTTTTCCAAAACGAACTTAAAGTACTCTCTTTCCATATTAAAGTTCTTGACAGATGTTTTGATATTTTAGTTCAACTTATTACAATACCTGCATTATATAGTTAAATAGTTAAGTCCTTTATGGTGAGGTAATTCATATTTCTCATTACTCTCTCGATTTAACTCCAGGAGACTTTAGCAATTAAGAAAGTAATAGACTGCCTCAACCTTCTAAGTATAGGCAGGAGTCTTTCTACCAATAGGAGCTTTACATACTTGTCAATGCACTGCAATGAGGGTTGCCAGATGTGGAAAACGAAAATACAGGACGCCTAGCTAAATTTTAATTTCAGTAAAAGGACAAAACTTTTAGTATAAGTATGCCCTGAATATATGCATGAGACATATTCATCCAAAATACTCATTGTTTAACTGAAATTCACGTTGAATTGGGCATCCTGGATCTAAGGTAGCCATCCTAGCCCCAATCCTAACTTAAAATGCTCTGTTTTAAAAGCTGTGACTGTCATGGTCAGGCAGAATTGTAAGTGGTTCTCAGATGTGGAGAACTACTAAAGCGTTCAAATAAGGCCACTACACTGCGTTTGTTTTCCATTTAAAATATGCCAATTGAAATATCTTTACAGGTAGCCATATATGGCAGCAGGTTACAAATCTTCAATTACAATGCTTAAAATATTAGCAACGTCCTTTTATTGTACATTCTGATTTATTTGGCAAGTTTATTGATTACAAATCCAAATACGCATGTCTGCTGAAAAATTTATCTAGTGAGAGTAGTTAAAACAAAACCTAACATAGGAATTAATTTGTCCCTTTGAATCCCAGGAAGAAGAGACTTGGGCCCACTCTTGCTTTCTCTTCTCAGAGAAGCTAAGTTTAGGGTCTTTTTCTCTCAAGGTATAAAATGGGGATAAATAAAAAATGCCGTAGGCAAAGGTATTTGGAAATTAAAATATGATGATAAATTGGAAGCAAAAATTTGAAGTATAAACAGTGTTACGCATAGAAGAAAAAATATCCAAATACATCATGTATTTTGGTCACTGAAATAAAACAGTTTGAATACTAATTGCTTTACAAAGGAAAAATATCTTACTTGTCAGTTTATATGTGAGGAATATTTTCCCACATGTAGGGAACAGTGACAGATATTCTATTATTCAAATTTTGTTTAACACTATTTTACTTGGAGGAATTTTAAAATGATTACAGACATTATGACAAAGTCACCATAACTGTTTCTGCTTCGCATTAAACATTTAAAACAGCATTATGGTAAGATGGTTTTCTCCTGCTGTAATATGATAAACAGACGTTAGTCTCAAAATTATCATGCTGATTCAATTTTTATTTTTATAGATATGTATAACTAGCTTAGTTTTAAAATGATAAATGTGATACTATGACAATCATTTTTGAAGCAATTTAAAATCTTATTTTGACTTCACTAAAGTTATCATATTCTCAATCATTCACTATTAATGTTCTTTACATTTACTTGGTTTTATATACAAAGAAACTAGATTTATTTTACGTATCTAAAACAAATTTATTTTTACTTAAACTGTTTTGAAAATGCCTCAATATGGGTATAGATTCTTCATTAATATGTATTTTTTTATTTTAATGGCTTTCATGACATCAGTTTTGTTAGAAAGCTGTGAAAGTAGCTAACGATTTTTGTGTCTTTAAGGAAGCCTACTTAAAGAAGAAATTTTCTTCAATCCTGTAAAAAGTTAAACTACTTATGGTATTAACATATCACTGAATGCAAAAGAAAGAATTTATTGCATTAAATTTTCTGCTCAACCTTTCTACTACTCATTCTATGGCATTTTGGTTATCTTGTAGCTTAAGTGATTATTGACTTAATCATGAATATATTAGGCCTAATGTATCTCTGTTCCTTTGGTACCATGTCTGGAATTTAATAAAAAATCAGCAGGTGGGCCAACAATTGGGATTCTATGACTTAAAGAGAAAAAGAGCAAAAAACACAAATATGTGGATACACACATTTTACAGAAATTGCAGTTATCAGCAGAGAATTAAAATAACCATAATTAATAATTTCACTAAAATACAAGATAGGAAGTGGAAAATTAAGTGTTTTGCTTAATCTGCCAAAAGAAAAATTACCCCCTGAATCTTTTTAAGGAAGAATTAAGGAGAAGTTCTAGAACTACAATATTTAAAATTTAATTACAAATTCAATAGATGGTTTATAGCAAATTACAAACAACAGAAGAGAAGACTAGACAGCTGGAATATCCATCTGTTTAAAAATATCCAAATTAAAGGACACAAAGAAATGAAGAAATAAGAAAAAGTAAAAATGAAATATTGTATATACTGTAATATTTACATATTATTATGATCTCAGCAGCAAAAGCCACGGAGGTGATACTTGAAGAAATACTGACTTAGATTTCTCTTCATCTGATGAGAGACACCAGGCCCAGATTCAAGTTCTATAGTCCCCAAGTAGCATAGGGAAACTCAAAGAAAACTGCAAATAGTTATACCATGATAAAACTCCTGAAAACAAAGTAAAGACTTTAAAAGCAGTAATAAAACACACACAATACACACACATTATCTCTAGTGGAGTAACCATTTGATGACTGACAGCAGACTTTTCAATAGAAACAACAGAAGAACTATGAGTCATCTTTAGAGTCTTGAAAGAAAATAGCTGCTGACTTAGGATTCTATACCCAATGAAAATGCTTTAAACGAGTGAAATAATGGCATTTCAACCAAATAAAACTGAAAGAATACAAATCATCACCAGAAGAACTAGACCAACAGGAACACCAACAGATGTCCTCCAGACAAAAAAGAAATTAACCAATGTGCGAGCAAGGAAATGCAGGAATAAAATAAAACTATTGGAAAAGATAACTATGTGTGTTAAACTAAATACTTATTGTTTAAAACAATAATAAGAAGGCTCTGTGTCCTTCTAAATTTATGTGAAATTGAAATATTTGAAAATGATAGCAGAAAGGGTAGCAGGGAGGAAAACAGAATTAAAATGTTTTTAGTCCTCACTTTGCCCAGGAAGTGATAAAAATACTAATTTAAAATAGATGCTAACATGTCAAGGAAGCATACAGTACTCTCTGAGATAGTCCTAAAAGATGAATAAAGAACGAATTATTAGAATGATATAATTAGAATAAAAATAATACCTGATTATCCAAACAATGAAAGGAGGGGGCATGCCCCAATTTATTTTATAAGGGCCTAATAATTTTGAAGCCAAACAAGGACACTATAAGAAAGGATAGCATAGGCCAATTTCTCTCCTGCATAGATACAAAAATTCTAAGTGAGATATTAGGTAATTAATTTCAGCAATATATAAAAATGCTACACATTACCAATAAGTCAACATTATTCTAGAAATTCTCAAAGAGGATAAACAAATATATGATATGCACATGCTTAGCATCAGTAGTCATCAAACAAATGCTATTTAAAACAATGAGTTATGACACATATCCATGAGAACAGCTAAAAAAACTTAAAAGATAAGACATAACTATCAGTCCTGTCAAGTGCTGAGGACACTTTAAAGGATTGTTTGAAAATATCATCCAAAGCTTAACATATGTACGTGAATGTGAAATATTCACACAGTGAAATACTATACTTCAATGAAATAAAATGGACTACTACTACAAGCAATGAGAATTATGAATTTCACAGAAAATATGTAAAATGAAAGAAGACAGATACAAATGAATAAGCTTTGTGTTTCATTAATATGAAATTAAAAAACAGACAAAACTAACGTATAATGTTGTTATTGATAAGGAAGGACCAGAGGGAGGTTTCTGTGGTGCTGGGATTATTCCTTATCTCAATCTTAATTTTGAAAATTAATCTAGTAGTACACTTCAAATGTCTGAATTATTTTATCCTATATTTTAAATGTGTGAAAAATTAGTTTCAAGTATATTTTCAATATCAACTATCTTAATGGTACAGTCTCAAAGAGATGACATGAAATTTCCTTTCGTATATGAAGCTCATAATTAGGAGAGAGTGTTAATATTTTTAAAAAATACACAAACAACAAACTATTAATTCCATACGTACAGAAGTAGGTACTTTTTTTTTTTTTTAAAGATTTTATTTTTTCCTTTTTCTCCCCAAAGCCCCCCGGTACATAGTTGTGTATTCTTCGTTGTGGGTTCCTCTAGTTGTGGCATGTGGGACGCTGCCTCAGCGTGGTCTGATGAGCAGTGCCATGTCCGCGCCCAGGATTCGAACCAACGAAACACTGGGCCGCCTGCGGCGGAGCGCACGAACTTAACCACTCGGCCACGGGGCCAGTCCCCAGAAGTAGGTACTTTTATCGAAATAAAAAAACAATATTTTGTGGAAAGATCAATTAATTCCAAAAGGGAATCAAGAAAAGGTCCATGGAGTATAATTGAAACTTGTAAATGAAAGGATAGTTAGAACTTCAATAAGTAGAAGGACACTGGTAGGATTTAACAGAACATGTTAAACTTAACAAATCATGTTAAACTATAAAACCAGAGGCTGCTTAAGCCAGGCAAAGTAAGCTTAACTCTGTAACAGATACTCTTATCATATAATCAATGACATTTTCTTCAACAGCGGTGACTGACATTTCTAAATGTGGAAGTTTTTCTTTTCTAATCAAAATATAACCGGTTCTTGGATAACCTTTCCAATCCACAGCAGAACTTGGAGAAAAAGAAAAATCATCAGAGCCATGCAGCAGAGTACAGAGGGAGAAGTCATTTCTGGAATAATAGGGGGCAAGCATTTCTGAAAATCATTAGAAAGACAGTGACTCTTTTTATATATTGTTTAGAGTTTCAATGTCTGTTAGCAAAAATAGAAGTTTTATGTATAAAACTTGTGAGAAGGTAGTGGAAATGCGAATGCTGCGTATTTGCATACAAAGGAGCTGAGAAGTGTCAGCAGTCGTTATAGAATCTCTCATACACAGAAATTAACAATTCTGCCACAGAGCGGGGTGGGCTATAGACAGCATCAGGCATAAAGATTGGTGGTAATGCAGCACCTTGACAGAGGGGACACAGCCATTTTTCTTAACCATGTCTGCCATGTGTCTGATGGTGGCATAATATTTAAATTAGATTCTTTTTGATGATTTAACACACTGCAGTTAATTCCATTGTGTAGGTTAAGTCTCAACAAACTTTCGGTGCAGTGAAATTGATCCTGAAAAAAGGAGAGACGTCCATGTGTGAGACGATAAAGCTGGAGGGAGTCTTCCGTCACTGTAAGACCCAAGATCCGGTCCCATCCCCATGAAAACTCTATTCTGACCGCTTACAACAAACCATCAGGAGCAGCAGTGCAGCCGAGAAACAACTAGCTGCCCAAAGCTCAGGATTTAGTCAGGGGATGGCTTAGTTCTGCAGTTTCCAAAGGGAGATTGATCCTATCTATAGATCCTATGTAGTTTGGCTAAAACACCCTAGAGTTTAGTTATCACAGGATTGGACTGACACAGAGAATAAGTCATTAGCCATAGTGGAGGGATAAAAGGACCCCACTCTTGAGGTGTTGTGCAGAATGAAAGAAAAGGAGAAGATACATGAGCTTAAATGACAGTTGGCTCTAGAGCAAGCCCTTTGCAGAGAAAAATTGTTATGGAGGGATATTCTAGGTTATTGAGTGCCTGATAATAAGAGGATTAAGGTAAATCCACTTTTGTAATAGGATTAGAATGTTCACATGGAGTGAGAGACCTGAGAATCAAGTGCTGACAGTGGAGGCTTGGGCAAATCTCCTGCATCTGAGGAATGGAATAAGATCTGAGGAAGTTAGGAACAAGATGGAGTGTATTTTGTGTGTGTGTGTGTGTTGTGTGTGAGGAAGATTGGCCCTGAGCTAACATCCATTGCCAATCTTCCTCTTTTTGCTTGAGGAAGACTGTCGCTGAGCTAACCCCTGTGCCGATCTTCCTCTGTTTTATGTGGGATGCTGCCACAGCATAGTTCCACAAGAGGTGCCACGTCTGAGCTTCGGATGCGAACCTGGGAACCCCAGGCCACTGAAGCAGAGCATGTGAACCCAACCACTATGCCACCACACTGGCCCCCAAGAAGGAATGTGTTCTTTTTGAGGGTTGACTGCAGCAATTGCAGGTCTTGATGGTGGTGTAACGTTTCAAATAAGGAAATACAGATAAGTACCAACAGTCAACAAACACACATGTTTCTTTCAATAGAATAAGGAACTCAATATTTATTTCTAGCCTATATTTACCAAACATAAATTTTACATATTCTAAGATATGCATAGTTTCTCCTTTACAAACCGTTGTCCAGAACCGATAACATAAGTCCCCTTGGAACATTTCCTCCACCTCTAACAAGTTTCTTTTCACTTTCTTCACCTTCAGAAGAAATCGCTGTCATGTGCTTGGAGTATATCATGCAAGATAGTTCTCTTTTTTTCTTCTAAATAATACCAATTGTTCTCTCAATTGACTCTATATGTTTACTCTGCCATCAGGGTATTATGAAAACTATTTACCATAGGCTTGCAACATTTGATATTGTCAAATTTTAAATATCTTTCCAAATATGAGCAATGCAAATACAAACATGATCCTAGTCATTTTATGTGTGAGATTGTTTTGGTGTCTCTGAGAAAAATCAAATAACTGTGTAAATGCTGGTCTGTCTGTGGCCTCTCTATTCTGTCCCATTGATATATTTGTCATTCCTTATGCCAATACCATATTGTCTTGTTGAGTGTAGCTATGTGGTAAGTCCTGAAATCAGGTAATAAATTCATCTAACTTTGTCTCTTTTTTAATATTGTCTCTTCTACTTCCTTTTCATTCCAAGTAAAATTTAGGCTGAGCATGTCAGTTTCTTAAAAAAGACTCCAGGGATTTTGATTGGGAATACATTGAATCTGTAAATCAATTTCAGGAAAACTGACAGCTTAACAATATTGAGCTTTCTGATCTGTGATTATGATATATCTTTCCATTTATTTATTTAGATTTCACCCACTTTCTCTCAGCAATGTTTTGTAACTTTCAGTGTAGAAGTTCTGAATGTCCCTTGTCAAATTTATTCCTATTTTGGAGTTTGATGGTATTACACTATAATAATTCTATTTTTCAATTATTTACTGATAGTATACATCTACCTTTTTAGATGTAGCCTTCCATCCTGTAATCTTGATAGATTCACATATTAGTTCTAATAATTTTATAGGTTAAAGATCTTTTATATATACAATCATATCATCTCTAAGTTAAGATAGTTTTACTTCTTGTTTTTCAATCTTTTCGTCCTCCATTTCTGTTTACTGCTTTAACGCAGGGGTCTTGGAGCGCTAAAACAACTTGAGTAGAAGTGGCATTCTTGCCTTGCTATGATCTTAGGGGAAGAGATTTTGGTATTTTGTCATCAAATCTGACGTCAGTTTTGGGGTTTTGGTATATACCTTTTATCAAATTACGAGTGTTTTATTGTGAATGGATGAAATCTTTTCAAATGCTTTTCCTCCATCAATGAAAATGATCATATAATTTTTCTCCTTTAATGTGTTAATTTGGTATATTATAATTTTTGTGCTTTGGATGTTAAATCAACCTTGCATTTCTGAGAAAAATTCTACATCCCTACCATATAGGATTTGACTTACTAATAAGTTATTAAATATATTGTATGTATGTTCGTGAAGAATATTTATTGGTGCATTTATTTTATTTTTATTTTTTGGTAATATTCTGTTAGATCTGACTGTTCAGGTTTATACTGGCCACATAAAATGAATTGAGAAGTGTTCCTTCTTCCTACATTTTCTTAAAGAATTTGTGTAAGTTGGTGTTGTTTATTCCCTAAATTATTGATAGAATTTACTAATAGTATTTAGCATTACCAACCATCCGTGTTGTTTTTGGAAGATTAGATCTTCTATATGGCATCATTTCACTTCACCTGAAGAATTACCTTTAGCATTTCCTGTAGTGTACATCTATTAATGACAAATTCTTTGTTTTCTTTTACCTGCAGGTGTCTTTATTTAGCCTTCATTTTTGAAAGATATTTTTGTTTTATGTATAATCCTGTGGTCAGCCAGCAGCTCTGGATAGTTTTGCACAGGATGTAGGGTCTACCTTCTGTGGTTCCTTCCTTTCTGGGTTTACCTCTTTATATCTTAGTGTCTGTGATTTTTCCGAATTCTGATGGCTGGCCCTTCAAACCAGAAAAACCAGGCCTAAGACTAAAATTGCAGCCTTAACCACACTACATGGAAGACAGAAAAACTTTAAAGATAAAAATTATAAAAATGAAAAACTCGTCTTTGTCATAACCTTCATATGGACCCATTTTTTGGAGGGTCCAGATTCGATGGTTATTATCTGCAGTATGCTGTTTAGCAGGAGCTTAATTAGCTTTATAGCTTCTCAATTCTCTTTTTAAACATCTGTGCCAATCTTCCTCTAATTTTTGCATGTGTGACGTCACCACAGCAGGACTTGATGAGCAGTGCACAGGTCTGTGCCCTGGATCCGAATCTGCAAACCCCAGGCTGCCAAAGAGGGGGGGGTGGGGGGGCACATGGGCACATGTACTTAACCACTGTGCCACTGGGCCAGCCCCAATAGATTCTCAATTTTTTTATATCTCTCATCTGTAATCAAATTCTTTCTTTTCCTTACCTGTAGGACTATTTTTTAAGTGAATTTTCAGAATGGAATGATATAAATTTGGATTTTGGATAAATTGCATTTTCTCAGGGTCTGCTCTTTTGTTTCTCAGGGTCTACTATCTTGGTTTCCTACTTTCCTGTGTGTGTGTGTGTGAGCGCGTGTGTGTGTGAGCGCGTGCGTGTGTGTGTAAAGGCAAATTTATAGCAAGTGAATTTCCTCCTACTTTTTACTACTTTTTGTACATTTTACATTACCTTTACTTATCAGAAAACTACTTTGTAACTGTTGTTTTCTTATAAAATAAGGATGATCTTTCTCTTTTATTGAAGTATCTTTTCCACATACATTTAAAATTCTATTTTTTCCAAAAATACTTTCTATGTATACATTTTCCTTTTTACAAAACCAGGATCATACTATTTGGTCGCAGGTACAGTATAGACTTTTAAAAATACGTATTAATTTACTACATAAACTTTGGTAGGTAATCTTTCTAAAGATGTGCTCTAGTTTAATACTTCTCAAACTTTACACGTATAAGATTCTCCAGGAAAGCTTATCGAAACACAGTATCCTGGGCCTCATCTTTAGATTTGGATTCAGAGGGTGTGGAGTAGAAACCAAGAATTTTCACTTATAAAATGCCCCCAGGTAACAGTGATGGTGCCTGTCTGAGGACCACACTTTGAGTAGCGCAGCTCTGGTTCACAGAGGCCTTCCTTTAATTTGAATGTTCGAGCAGTTCATAAGTTTGTTATTGCCAACATATTTGACTGTATAACACTGAACGCTTCTTAAAATATTTTAATAGGATTTTGGTGAATATAACGATTCGGTCATTTTAAAATATTTTATGCAGATTATTGAAAGTTTTTTCGGAAAGGATTTTTTAAATTTACAAGCCTATCAATAATGGGTTTACTCCTATATCATGACTAGGATTAGCCATTATGATTATTATTTAACATTTTAAATTTGACAGGTGATATGAATTACAATGTTTTCCTTTATTTTGTGCTTATTTTATTATTTTTCTTAATTTGTATAGTCCTTCTTGGCCTAGCAGATGTATTTCTATTGATTTATTTGTCGAATTCTTATACATTTGAAATAATAAGTAAAAACAGAAATGCTTCAGGAAACTGGCTTAAAGAAGACAGAGTATAGGAGACTTGGTGACTATGTAATACCTGGAACACTGATCTGTGCTAACCCAGAGCTCCATTTTCCTCCATTGAATGTAACCCCCACTTACGAAATGGCTCATGACTAACAACAAGAAACTAGAACTGCATGAAGGATGGGACCCTGCTTGATTTCCACAATTGGAGAGAGATCCCGGTGTAATACAGGATGTTGCCATGGTCAGACAGAGCTGTGCTGGCTAGCTCATGCAACTGCAGGTGAGGAGATTAAATCTGCCAAACAAAAAAATGACTCCACTTTGAGAAGAGCAAAATATCAGATAAGAAATTACAAGTCTCCCTCAAGAAGGGAATCAGTACTAATTAATAAAAATTTCATGAAACAAAACACTTGAGTATCAAATGCTTTGTTTATTTAAATGATATGCTGAAAGTTGTCACAGTGTATTTTGATAAGGGAACTGTATTTAAAATGTAGTTAACCAAATACCGTTATAGTTAACCTAGATAAGGAGGTTTCATATTAAAGTAAATGTAAATAAAGTCTATTCTTTATCATAAATAATAAACTTTTTTGTGGTTTGCTCCTATTCAAAGTAAGGAGATGTGTTCATTTATTATAACGTTATACTGTAGAGTTGGTAATTCCATAACCATGTTTACAGTGAGCTGGTCACTAGCAGCAATGGTGGCAAGTGAAAAGGTATTCAAACCTAGGGTCCAAAATGCAGAGAGAGAAGATCTGTTGTGAAACTGAGGTTCATGAGGAAGGTGCATTAACAAGTACTGGGTTTGAGAAAAGTAAGGCTGGGGGCCTGCCCCACGGCGCAGCGGTTAAGTGCGCACATTCTGCTTTGGTGGCCCGGGCTCCCCCGGTTTGGATCCCAGGTGTGGAAATGGCACTGCTTGGCAAGCCATGCTGTGGTAGGTGTTCCACATATAAAGTAGAGGAAGATGGGCACAGATGCTAGCTCAGGGTCAACCTTCCTCAGCAAAAAGAGGAGGATTGGCATCAGAGGTTAGATCTTCCTCAAAAAAACACAAAAAAAAGAAAAAAGAAAAGCAAGGCTGATGTGGTACAGTAATCTGAACACAACTCAATGTCTGCCTGGAATCCAGGTGCCTTCAGTGTCCACAGTTCAAGGAGCTTGGCCAACAGGTCAACATTTGATGTGACCATATACTTTCAAATATGGAACCCAATCCTTGATGACATGACGACAGAAAAGTGGACACGGTGGTCTCCACAAAATATGTCTGTATTTATAAGCAATTGTCATAGTTTCAGTAGGGTTCAGGTACAGTATTTTGGAAGTATCTACACTCAATCATTGCCAACCTCATCAATATTGTTCACCCTCTTAATAGAACTTAATAGAACCAGGACCAAGGCCTTTATTATGAGGTGTTCCAGCCTGTGGGGCCTACAATGGAGCCTCTGAAGGCCTCCAAGTACATTTCACATTTACTAGGCTATAATTCAGGGTCTTGATGACCTGACATGGCCTGTTCTTATCCATCATGTGGAAACACTTGTACATTTGATGTATCAGTCAATAGCAAGGTTTCACAATGATGGTTCACATCTGGTCCCATGGAAAGCCCCAGTTGCAATGCATTCTTCACAGCTGGAATCAATAAGCACACAGATGTTTTGAAGTATAGCGTGGGGTTCTATGTCAAAGCTTTCATAATTAGCATCTGATAATAAGTAGAGCCATGTTTTTATACGTTCGATTCAGCTATATTTCCTCAGAGATAAATTGCTGAACCCTGGCAGCACACATAAACAGAAAGGTTCTAAAAGTATTTCAGAGCCTATATCAGTTAGGATCCCACTATTACAACAAGAAGCACTCTGAGTGTTTGGGACAGAGGGAATTTAATGCAGGAAATGGTCATACGGGTGACGAGAGAGACTATGAAACCAATCAGGAAAAAATAGTTAGAGGTCTACAAAGGTCTAAGCTTACACAGCCGCTTTAGAGCTGAGGAGAACTGTTACAGATCATATGCTTCCCGAGATCACACACTAACGTTGACTACGGAAACCTGACAGTTTTGCTCCTCCCATGAATCCATATAAATGCAATCATCCCTCACATCTGTACGCAAGTGCATTCATTCAATCACATAAGCAAATCTATGCATTAAGAACTGGAATAAGAGCTGAAGACATAAAGATTCCATCTCTTGCCACAACTAGAAGGCCCTGCAACTAAGATATACAACTATGTACCTGGGGGATTTGGGGAGATAAAGCAGAAAAAAAAATGATTGGCCACAGTTGCTAGCTCAGGTGCCAATCTTTAAAAGAAAAAAAAATAAGATTTCATCTCATATTAGCTCTTCGTAGGTAAACCTCAGGGCCTTAGAGCTAAGCTGACTATTCCTTTCCCTGTCCAGATCTCCCTGACCCCCACTCAATGTGGATAGCTCATTTATTTGCTTCCGTAAATATAGTGAATGGCATTAACTACCCAGAATGCAACTGTTAAGTTAGTTCGTTTTTCTGTTCTACTGATGCACTGTGCCCAGTGCCCAGTACAATGTCTAAGTCAGTTTGGACACTCAGTAAGAATTTGTTAAAGGAAGATGATTCAGTAAATGACTCCAATGTCCTATATCCTTGGGGACATTTATATAATAGATTTTCTAGGGGTTTTATTAGGACACTGCAAGCTTCAGGGAGGAAGAAAACCTCAAGAATATCTCAAAGTATATTTAGGAATTTTTAGATGGCAAAATACTGGGAAAGTCATCCCTGTAAACGGAGTAATGCTTGTCTAGCATCAAGAGGATGGATTCTACCCTACCCTCCTTGGAGACATCTGAAAATGCAAACAAAAATTCAATTTGTCACGCAGAAAAGTAATCACTTGCCTTCTTTCCAGACTTAATAAGGAGGAATTGTCCTAGCATGTTTCCAGAATTTCCACAGGCCTGGTCTGTGTTTAAGAGCCTTAATGTGTATAGCTAAGCATCATTATTTTTATTTCAGCACTTCATAATATCTATTTATCTATCAATTAGTCAATCTATCATCAGTACCTATCTATACCTCTTTCTCTCTCTCTCTAGGTATATATCTTGAATTGATTCTCTCAACTTCCATTCCTCTCTTTTTAGCAGAAGTTATAAAGCTAAAACACTATAGTTACAGACTCCTTTGCTGCTAGGATTCTAAATATCATTTAGGTCTTCAGCTATTTTCACACACATGAGATTTAATGAGCGGAAGAGAGGCAGAGGGGATTCTCCATGAGGTACTGGCTGACAACGGCAGTAAGAAAGATTATAGTTTTGCTGCAACGGAGTTCATTGGCCATTGTGCAGCTTCATAGAAAGAGCACGTGCATTGCAACTGAAAATATGCAATTGAAGCAAACATGCTAAGAACTGGGGATAAAGCCAAACAGAAAGAAGAGTAAGTACAAATGCTGTGAAATAAGGGTGGAAAGAAGGCCAAAGTGGATGTGTTTCATGAACAGGAGAGAGGATGGAAAATGGAAACCAGATCCATTTCATGTACAGCCTTGCAGTCTGTGGTGACAATGAATATTATTACTTAACTTGTAATGGAAATCCCTTGGTAAGTTCAAAGAAAGAAGTAATATGATCTGATGTACATATTAAAAACCTGGCTGCTTATGAAAGGTGGTCTGTAGGGAGCCAAGAGCGGAAACAGTGTAGACAGTAGAATCATTTAGAAAAGCAAGGATGATGGTTCACATTAAAGCTGTAGTGATGGAAATGTTAAGATATTACTAACTAAGAAAGCATTTTTATTTATACATTTATGTTTACTAGTTTCAGGCATGACTGCTGTCTGTGTCTGAGTTTCTTCAAATTTGGTAAAAAATATTTTAGGATTTTCTCATAGTTGCATCCATTTAACTAAGATATAAATGATTCAGAGTAGTTTGATATACAACATATTTCTCTAATGGAAATCCGAACCTCGATTAACTGTGATCAACTCAGACTTATAAGCAGTAGATTTTGGACAGCTGTATATTTTTCTTCTGATATCTAATTCCTCAAGGAAAATATTTTAATCTGGTTTTCAAAATATGAACTTTTCAGTGCTGAGTTCAGGGTTAGAGTTGGAGCAAGAAAACAAAATGGTACCACAATTCACCCATTGCATTATAATGATATGTAAAATATGTAAAAATATTTTTCCAACAATATTAGGACTTGAGTGAATATTGAAATAATAAACATTATGACCTGACATTTGGCAATTATGAGTAGATATTTTTTGCAGTCTGGGGATTATTAATTATGTTGAAAATATACCTTCCCCTCTCTCCTTCTTTTAAAGTAGAAAGGAAAACACATTTTAAATTCTTAAATAGGTTTACATGGCATTAGGATGACATATTGTAACTAGATATACTGCCTCTCCATAAAAATAAAAATATCAAAAGGAAATGGGAAGCTAATTATGAAGCACTGTTCTGTGGCATTTTCTGTGCTGTGTCCTATTAAAGAAGCTTGAAAGATGAAGTTAAATGACATGGCGTGGTAAAGCAAGCAGTTAAATATCCTCTCTCTCTCTGGGAGTTGCCTGCCAGTCAAGTTGTTGATTGCAAATAAGAATAATGTATATTGCTAGCAAACCTGACAGAGCATCCTGATCCATCACTCAATAAGAAATAAAAGGAACTTGTCAAATCAGGAAAATGTTTTCTTGAGACTTCAGTCCTATAGGTCTTAATGATTGTAATCTACGCAATGAATTTCCACCTGGTGTGGCTTTCGAAAAGTATAAAACACATTGGTGGTCTTTCCCCAGCTGTGAGGTATAACAAATACACTTTAAATCAGTGTTGTGGGGTCTCTAATCATACAATTATTATCGTCAGGATATATGCAGGAATATAGTTGTCATATACCTAGATTCTTGAAATGAGTTATGTCTGGGCACGATGGGACCAGACTGCTTTATATGGCATACCCATTCCAGTCTCCATCTACACCCAAATCTGGATCTGTAGGTTTTTTCTCTTAGACTGGTCAATTTCCTAAAGAGGATTCGTAAGTTTCGCCTGGTGTGGTTAGTGGGTTTGACGTGTAGAAAGAAAGTTTTATGAAGTAAGGCATCTCTTCCCACCTTCACCAGGGTTTAGGGAGCCCCAGGACAAAGTTTCTCATTTGTCTTTCCTGGGAAGTAAATTTCCTTTATCAACAGGAGTGGAGGAGGGCAGTCTCTTAGCTATCTAGTGACAGGGTTTATCGATTGTCTATGACACTTTCAAACAGTCCTCTTCCTAGCATCTCTCTCTTGAACATATCCTTTCAGAGAGGTGTATGTGCCCCAAATCGTTGAGTATTTTTAGGGCATTCTGTGGAAAGAATCTGTAGGATTCTTGGACTAGCCTCCACCCTTTTCTGGTCACTCATTTAGGCACTTGTCAGACAGGGAGATATATGTAAACCTTATGTCATTTATTATTTGTACATCTACTTTTCCTCTTGCAAACCTGATTGGCATTTCTCATCTGTGGTCATCTCTGATTCACATATCTACCCTTGTGGATTTATTCTTTTTTATATACATTCACTTTTGTTTTATTGGTATTGTGGAACAAGTAGAGAGAAACATATGTATTCAATCAAAAAGTTGATTAAAAATCTCAATTATAATATTTACAAAAAAATCCTCTAGACACTTTTTTCTTTCCTTTATAATTTAACATATTATGTGAAATTATTGGTTAACCATTTACCATTTTCACACATATTAATGCACAAAAATACATCCAAAATGGGTATCTTCAATTTCCTCCTGAAATTTTATTTTTTTATTTTTTAACTTTTTATTGAGATTATGATAGTTTACAACCTTGTGAAATTTCAGTTGTACATTATTGTTAGTCATGTTGTAGGTGCACCACTTCACCCTTTGTGCCCTCCCCCAACCCCCCCTTTCCCCTGGTAACCAACAATCAATTCTCTTCGTCTCTATGTTTAACTTCCACCTATGAGTGGAGTCATACAGAGTTCGTCTTTCTCTGGCTGGCTTATTTCACTTAACATAATCCTCCTGAAATTTTAAAATATTTCTTTTGATGCTTTGAACTTGAGCATTCATAACTATAATATCTTTATTGAGATTTTATTTTATATCAACACAAATTGTCTAATGATCCCAAACCAATCTTCACTTGAATTTTATATTTCACCCTGTCCACCAACTATGCCTATTTCACCATTTGATTTTATTGCAAGTTTATCTCTTAGATGCATTCTGTGACTGTATGTGTTATTTAAGAAAAAACGAATGTATCTCACTTTTGATTTATAAGTTTAAATCTTTTATGTTTATTTTTACAACAGATATATACTTATTGCTAGTGTCTATGTTTCTGATTTTTATATGTTTTCTTGATATTTCCCTCATTCTTTTTTTTTCAGATTTTTTTTATTTTTTCCTTTTTCTCCCCAAAGCCCCCCAGTACATAGTTGTATATTCTTCGTTGTGGGTCCTTCTAGTTGTGGCATGTGGGACGCTGCCTCAGCGTGGTTTGATGAGCAGTGCCATGTCGGCGCCTAGGATGCAAACCAACGAAACACTGAGCTGCCTGCAGCAGAGTGCGCGAACTTAACCACTCGGCCACGGGGCCAGCCCCGATATTTCCCTCATTCTTGTCTCTTCTTCTGTTTTGTTGGTTTTCATGCTCTTAAAAGATTTGGTGGGTACATATCCTTCTTTAAAATTCCTAGACAAAGTACATTTATCAGGGACATGTCTATATCAACATATGATAGTGGTTAAATAACTATAGTTGGAGTAAGAATGATCAACGTTTCAATATTGATATATTATTATCTATGCAACCTTAATTAAATCATTTATTTTTTCTGATCCTCATTTTTCTCTTCTGTAAAATGAATATACTAATAGGTGTCTTAGGAGTGTTAAAGCAGAATGAGTCTACCATTCAATATCTGAAATAAGAAGACAGAGCTAAATTTACTGTGTAGTACATTAAGTGATAGCTATGCTGTTTAAGTGTAGTCTCTCTGAATCTGAGTAGAAGAAACTGCTCATCTTATGTAATTTGTTTAGGAAGCATAGGGTTTAGGGATTGACGGCCTTTCAAAGGCATCAGTGGTTTAATGTCATCTGTAGGAGCATGATTACTCAGGCAAAATTATTGTTAACTGGTTGGAACTCAGAGATGTGTCTGTTGGGTGAGTCTGTGGTTGGCTAACTTTGATAACCAAGGAGGTGAAATTGGTTAGTTAGTGTGCAAAAGCACGCTCAGTGAGGAAAGATTTCCTTATTGAATAAATAGGCTTAAAACTGGTTTGGATTGCTATTTGTATCAGGGTTATAAGACAATCAATCTTTTTTCTAGAAGCGTAGAAACTTCTTTTTCAGGAATACGTAAACAATCTAAATCAAAGACTGTACATAGAAGAATAAATACAGAGTATGGTTCCTTTTAGTACTGAATACATTGTAGTTACTATTATCATTAATGCTATAGTTACTTTTCAATAAGAATATAGAAACCTAGCGCAACTTTCCCTTTTACGTCTCTATATTGGGAAATTATCCTCTCAGGAAACTTCTACTACAATGAACTTTCTCAAAACACCAAAATTTATCTCTGTCTGATTCTCTACTAATATAAAACATAAAGTATTAACATCCCTACACTTTCTGTCTACAGTGAGTGTACTTTACTTCTAATGTATTCACTCAACAAATATTTATTAATTGCCAACAATATTACCATATACCTCATATTTTGCTATGTGCTGAGGATATATATATATATATATAGCACATAATAAACTACACTCACAAACACACAGAGGGGTGGGGAGGGAAATGGAGAGAGAAAAAGTAGAGTCCAAAAAGGAAAACATATCTTAAGTGAAAATAATTACACAAGTAAGTCATTCCCTAATGTTGTGATCAGTGCCAAAAACAGAATGTATGGTATTGTGAGTTTTAGGGAACAAGGTCATTGAGAAATCCCACTTCAACTTAGACATAAAGTATGAGTAAGAGTTAACTAAGGGAAGGGTGACTGTCTGGGAAAGCAGTAATTATTCCAGTAAGGGGAATGGTGTATGTAAAAATTCTGATATGCAAAGGTTGCATTGAAGCCACTGAGAGCCAGCCAATGTGAATATACAGCGAGAAAAGAAAAAATGATGGAAAACCATGCTAGGATAAAACATCCTTGAAATTTACACTAAGAGCTACGATATGACACTAGAATTTATAGTGCAAGAATTGACTCAGTGAAACTTAGACTCTTTGAACAGAAACAGGCTGTTAAGTGATGAAGAAATAGTAAGGAGGTAAGAGAGGATCTGTGGCCAGTGAGGAGGTTATTTTTTGTAGTCATGACCAGAATAGGCGCACACTTGTTCTGATGGTTTGGCATGAGGATGGTGAGGAGCATAGCATTCAACATCTATTTGGAAAGCAGACTTTATAGGATCTAGTGATCAATTGGACTTGGGAAAATTTGCTATTAGAGAAAGGCCACACTTCTGAGTCAAATTTGGAAGAGGCTGACTTACCTAGAAATTATAGCTGAAGACATGATGTGTTAGTTTCCATGAAGAATAACCTATTCCATGAGAATAATCTATTGAAAAACTCCCACTCATCTTCCTCCCATCTTTTAACTGTAAATCGAGGTAATGGTTTTAACTGTTTCCTTAAAAATGTCTTTTTGTTTGTTTGTTTTGAGGAATATTAGGCCTGAGCTAACATCTGCTGCCAACGCTCCTCTTTTTGCAGAGGAAGACTGGCCCTGAGCTAACACTTGTGGCCATCTTCCTCTACTTTATATGTGGGATGCATGCCACAGCATGGTTTGATAAGCAGTGCATAGGTCCACACCTGGGATCCAAACTGATGAACCCTGGGCCACCAAAGCAGAATGTGCAAACTTAACCACTGCGCCACCAGGCTGGCTCCTAAAAATGCCTTTTTGAGCAATCTAGTTCTGCTGTTGAAAAACCAATAACTTTACTTGAAATATTATTTAAATCTCTGTCTCAGTCAGTTTTATTTAATACTTTCATCCCAGATTTTTATCCTGGAAATCATTCTCTTTTTTCCAATTTCCTTACAGTTACAACATATCCCTGCCCACAGTTTATTCAAGCAACCATTCCTACAAATGAGGGACATGTCTCTCCAGCTGCAATACTGTTTCTATCACCCTTAATAATACCAAATGATTCCATCATTTCCTAATAGTATGCTAATAAGCGTTGTCCACTTCCTCAAGTGTTTCTTTGAAGGCAACTTGAAACTTAGCATCCAGCATCAGGTTTTTATTTTGTTTTCTTTGTGCACAAAATTTGTCTGACAGTGTGGGTAAAAATGCTTTACCAGGACATAAAAGAAATAAAAGAAAGAGAAGCCAAAAAGGAATAAACAACACGTTGCAGAATGCAGTGAAATCAGAACAGCACAATGGAGTACGACTGTTGATTGGTTTGTTTGCAATATGGCTTACTGGTGCCCTTGGACCCACAGCGTACAGTATAATCTCCAGCTGTAGCTCTCCTACACAGAGACCTTTCAATGGGCTTCTGAGAATCAAAAATAAACACAAAATACCCTTAGCAGTTTAGCGTTTTTCAGTATTCCGGTACTGCTTTGTTTTTTATGAAGCAAAATATTTTAAAAACAAATTGAGTCATAATGAACAAAAATAGTGGGAGAAAACAATACTAAGGAGGATAGATTATAAGTATACTGAGAGTTAGAATGAAGTGAATAGATTACTCAAAAAAATGAGAATACAATTAATAAATTTTTTAAATTTTACCATTTTATTTTGCTCCACTAATAGGAAAATGTAAGTATAGGGATATAGATAAAAACAATTTGATATTAAAGATTCATATGTGGTGGGAGACATCTAATTGAAAAGTCACATTTATTAAATTAGCGTTTTTTCTGAATTATTGTTTGACTACAGAATTACTTGTCTCAGATGAACTTCTTGAGAGGTATATTCATGTCATAAAAATATTCCATGTGGGCTTATTGTGAGCTATTCATATTAGCAAAACCAAGAATTTTAGTAACGATGGGCAGTATTCCTGGCCTGCTTATTTTATTTGAGCACAGACTGCTCTCCCTAGCTTAATTTTTGGCCTCATAAAGAGATTATTAGGTGGCAAAGAGGCAGGTAAATAGACAGTGTTTGTAAGAGAATAAAACATAAAAGGAAAACCAGATGATAATAATGCAATGGTTATAGCATTAAAATTATTGTTGTCTACTTTTTTTGTTGAGATACGTACATATTTATTGATTTACATCTACTATAGCTACAGGGCTATAGGAAGATCAGAAGATCATAGAATTTGGATAGATTACTATTTATTCCCTCCATTTATCTTCCTATTTAATATCATTAATATACATTGTAAATAGTCTCTTTGAATGCCTGATAGCCACATGGTTTTGCCCATGGAGGTTCTCTTTTTACTCATCTAATCAATTAGGAAGGCTTATGAAAGATAAGCAAAAAGAAAATTGAGTATCTATTAATACAAAACTCTAACATGAACCAATTGCCTAAATAGTGCCGGTCATATTCCCAACCACCACTTCCTATTTTAACGTATAGTGAAATGTTGAAAATCTCTACATGTACTCCATGTAAATTATAATTTACTTGTATGTTAGAGAAAACCTGGACCCTTTTTAAAGCAGGAAAATGAGAAAGATGACGCAATGTATTGTAGAATCATATTTAATTGCAATTAAATAATCAATAAAAGAAACAGTTTACTCTGAATGCATTTTTTCCTCTATAATAAATTCTTCTATCGAAATTATGAAAAGGAAGTTGTTTTTATCCCATGTTGTTGTTTCAAAATAACAGGTCATTGCATGAGGGCCTTGTAAATGAAAATTCACCTGACTTTACCACATGGCTTGTTACAAGATAGTCAACTAAAAAAAAAAATTAGTAGGGCGTATATTCTGGATAAAGTCAATTATATAGATTGAAAAAACAGCCTGGACTGTAGAAATGCACTGTGCTGCTATAATGTGTGAGACTTATTATTATTTATCATTTGTTGTAGCCACACAAAAGGCATAAAGAAGACAAGCCCTTGCCCTGGAGGCCTATATTCTTAAGAAGGTGAGTTTAGCAAGTAAAGTAGTTGAAAAAGGAATTGCCGCACATAAAACTTTTACTCCCATTCTCCCTTTATCTTAACATCTGTTAAAACAGCAATTTGAAATGTAGACCTGCTTTAGAGGAATGACCAGTCAGCTAGAGACCTTGATGCCATAGGTATTGGAAGTTTGTATTTAGTGAAAAGGGCACCCTTGGGCTACAGAAAAGCATTGGTGAGCCAGTCTTTCAGAAGGCAAGATTTTATGGTATTAAATTATTTTCTGTAACTTTGAATGACTCTGAAATACACAATTGACCACTACAGCTATAACATTTCAGTTTTGATGGAGATATTCCCTCCACATATGAAAATTGAATACAGCTGCCTAGATTGCACCTAAAGAAAAGAATACTGAAAATTGCTAGTGAGACCAGGAGTCAGTAAGAAATGAAAAACAGAAAAAAATTTCATGGAGATCGTGGCACTTGGAGATTGGGAAATGGAAAAGAAATGACGATAATGTGTTTACGGAAAAAGGAACAGACTAACTTGCATATGATGAAAGGATAATTTTGGGGAGAAGTGGAAAATAAACTTGGAATGCCAAACAGAGTATGGAGGATCTTAGAACCAGGGCAACGAAAGCAGGAGCCACTCCTCAACACTATCATTCTCAAGAGAATAGCTAAGTAATATATGTAAGGTAGCAACTCTTAGAGTCAGTCTCATATTAAAATAAATGGGTCTTCCTTGAGCGTCAGATTTCTTAGTTTTAATATCTTTGGAGAGTCTTTCAGGTGAATTTGATTTGAGTTATATGAATCATATTTTTTCCCAATTTTAATTGATGGGTCAGGAAAACATTCTGTGGCTAAAACAAAGTAATAGAGGTTGTGCTCAAATAAAGACATTGAATTGATTTGATCCACTCAGAAACACACATGGGCATGCATGCATGTACAAAAGGACTTACATACATGGGATATTTTATTAAAAGGACTAACCAATCAGAAAATTGTGTAGTAAAAATAGCTGTATATGATATTCTCTAAGTATATGTAATTGGTATAACTAGATATAAATGGAATTGAATCAATATATGAGAGTAGGATAAATATCTATCTATACATATATATGCTATTAAAATAGATTAGTATGTGCACGGCCTGGTCCTATAATGAGTCTGTGTACTATATTAATAAGATTTTCCTGAGACAGGTAATCCTAATCATAAAGCTCAGCCATTTACTACCTTCGTGTATTTATTTTCTTAATTATTTAATATGGAGTTGTACTAGATAATATTCAGAGAGGTTCATTCCAGTATCAAGACATTCACGTATATAAATCTACCTGATTATGTAGCATCTTCATTACTTCCAAGTTGTTTTGTATTTGTGAGTCTTACTTTCCTGCTTGACTTTTAGGTGTTTAGTGTTCATGGATGATATCTTATGGTCACTTTTCTTTGCCCAAAATATAGATGTGCATGAGTTGCACACTTTTCCCTCCCATGGTCAATTATTGACACCAATATTCCATTATTGATTAATTCAAAATTACCTACTAGGTCTCTCCTAGGTGCCTGATACTCCATCAGGTTCTGGAGCTCTGGTAGTGGAAAAAATAACAAAGCTCCTATTCTTGTACAGCATATTTTCTGGCGGGAGAAATAGACAAAAAACAAAGAAAGAGATATGTATATACCTTTTTACTTAAGCCTGGTGTAGAGATAATTTATAATTGTGCAAACTATGATATATGGTTTATAGAAAACAATACAAGTCTCTGTTAAAAATTCCTGGTGGTGGTGTGTGAGGGGTGTCTACAGTGATAAGATGGATAAGGCGTCTCTGAGACTATGACAACTAAAAGGTGGGGAGGGTCAATAACACAGAAATAGAGAAAGAGCATTGGTGTTACAGAGGAACTGAGGAGCTGCAGCTTAAAGAGTGGGCAGACTTGCATATGATGAGTTTGTAAAGAGTGTGATGAAAGTGACTTGATGCCCTCTACAGATTTCATTTCTGCATTTTTTGCAAAGACATCTTGATTTTCCATTTTCTTTTTTTAATTGCAGTAACATTGGTTTATAACATTATATAAATTTCAGATGTACATCATTATATTTTGATTTCTGCATAGATTGCTCATTTTCAATTTTCAAATTCACTCCTCCTCATTCTCAGCCACGAAGTTTGGAAGCGTTTACCCCACCTTGACCTCTGGGAGTAGGCCATGAATATCTTAAACCAACCATTATATTCCATCATCCTGTTCACGGTGATCCTTTCAGAAAGTGTACGCCCTGTTTCTGGCCAATGAGAGAGAAAGAATCACACAATATCATGAGAGAGAAAAAGAGAAAGAGACTCCTTTTTCCTTACACAATGTTGCTATTTATGGCAAATAACGAAATTGGAGCAGAAGGGGAATGGGTGAAAGGAGACTTACTTTGAAAAGCTATACTACCTTTCACAAAAAAATTATTTCTAAAATATATTTCTAAATATAACATAGCTTGTTATACTTTAAAGTTCCCCAATAATACTTAAGCTTCCTTAAAGCTTCTTACTTAATTATCAAGAATTACTGAACAGCGTAACAGAATAGTCATTCTGGTAAATGTTCACATACTTAACCAGTAATTTAGCTTATTGTCTTTAATACTGAGTCTGGCATTTTTCTGAGGATGATGTAATTTTTAACCTGGAATAATTATGTTTAAATTTTCCTAAAATATTTTCTTTGTAATATTGTTTTCTTTCAAATGTACTTACTTTTTATTTAACATTGTGTATATAATGTATTTTCAATACACAAAAAGTATAGAGAATAATATGACACCAATTTTCACATTTAACAAGGATGATTGTTGCAGCATTGTTTTGTGTTTGCTTTCTTTCCATAAAGTTTATTTTTTTCCAGCCTTGTTGAGGTATAGCTGATAAAGAAAAATGATATATATTTAGGATGTACAACGTGATGATTTGACATATATATACATTGTGAAACGATTACCACAGTCAAACTAATTAGCACATCCATCACCCAACTTACATACCGTTTTGTGTGTGGTGAGAACACAAGATTCTACTCTCATAGCAAATTTCAAGGATACACTGTAGTATTATTAGCTATAGTCAAAACAAAGAAAAAAGAACAGAGATGGAGGTGTCACAATCCCCGATTTCAAAATATACTACAAAGCTATAGTAATCAATACAGAATGGTGCTGGCAGAAAAACAGACATGTAGAGCAATGGAACAGAACTGAAAGCCCAGAAATAAAACCATACACCTATGGACAGCTAATCTTTGACAAAGGAGCCAAGAACATGCAGTGGAGAAAGGAAGTCTCTTAGATAAATAGTGTTGGGAAAACTAGACAGCCACGTGCAAAAGAATGAAAGTAGACGATTATCAGGGTCTATTGTTGTTCCGTATAAATTTTAGGATTCTTTGTTCTATTTCCATGAAGAATGTTATTGGCATTCTGATTGGGATTGCATTGAATCTGTAGATTCCTTAGGTAATATGGACATTTAATAATATGGATTATTCTTCTAATCCATGAGCATGGAATATCTTTCCATTTGTTTATGTCTTTGATTTTCAGTTTCAGTGCCCTTTCATTATGATTATTGTTTCTTTTGCTGTGTAGAAGATTTTTAGTTTGATGTAGTCCCATTATTTTTGCTTTGTTCCCTGTGCTATTGACGTCCTATCCAAAAACATCATTGCCAAGACAATGGTAGGGAAGAAGGAGCTTTCCCCCTATGTTTTCTTCTAGGAGTTTTATGGTTTTAGGTCTTGCATTTAAGTTTTTAATTCACTTTGAGTTTATTTTTGTGTATTGTGTAATGGTTCAATTTCATTCTTTTGCATGTGGATATCCAGTTTTCCCAACACCATTATTGAAGAGACTGTCCTTTCCTCATTGTGTATTCTTGGTTCCCTTCTCAAAAGTTTATTGACCCTATAATTATGGGTTTATTTCTGGGCTCTCTATTTTGTTCCTTGGTCTATGTATCTGTGTTTATGCCGGTACCATATTGTTTTATTACACCTTTGTAATATAGTTTGAAATCAGGAAGTGTGATGCCTCCAGCTTTATTCTTCTTGCTCAAGACACTTCAGCTATTTGGATTCTTTTGTGGTTGCATACAAGTTTTATGATTTTTTTTTTCTATTTCTGTGAAAATTTGAAAGAGATTGCATTGACTCTGTAGATTATTTTAATAATATGGACATTTTAACAACATTAATGCTTCCTATCTATGAACTCAGGATATCTTTCCATTCATTTCTATTTCAATTATTTTCATCAATGTCTTATAGTTTTCAGCATACAGATCTTTCATCTCCTTAGTTAAATTTATTCCTAAGTATTAATTTTTTGATGCTATTATAAATGGTGTTGTTTCCTTAATATCTTTTTGGATAGTTTTTAGTGTGTAGAGATGCAACTGATTTTTGTATGTTAATTTTGTACCCTGTAACTTTGCTGAATTTATTAGTTGTCACACCTTTTTAGTGGAGTCTTTAGGGTTTTCTATATACAGGATCACGTCATCTGAAACAGAGAAAATTTAACTGCTTCCTTTCTGATTTGGATGTCTTTTATTTCCTTTTCAAGCCTAACTGCTCTGGCTAGGACTTTAAGTACTATGTTGAACAGAAGTAGCGAGACTGGGTGCCCTTGTCTTGTTCCTGATCTTAAAGGAAAAGCTCACAGCTTTTCATCTGTGAGTGTGATATTATCTGTGGGCTTGTCATATGTTGCCTTTATTGTGAGGAGGCACATTCCTTCTACACCTAATTTGTTGAGTTTTTATCATAAAAAGATGTTGATGTCTGTTAAAGTTTTTCTGCTCCTATAGAGATGATTGTATGATGTTTTACCCTTCATTCTGTTAATGCAGTGTATCACATATATCGATTTGCATATGTTGAACTATCCTCGCATCCCAAGAATTAATCATGCTCAATTGTTCTATATGATCTTTTAAATGTGCTGTTGAACTTGGTTTGCTCATATTTTCTTAAGGGTTTTTACAACTATTTTCATCAGAGATATCAGCCTGTAGCTTTCTTTTCTTGTAGCGTCCTCATCTAACTTTGGTATCAGGGTAATTCTGGCCTTGTAAATGAGTTTGGGTCTCTTTCCTATGGTGCAGGCATGCATAACTCCTCCTAGGTCCCTTTGTGGGTGGTGCCAGTGACAGAACCAAGGCCCAACAAGGATGTAGCCAAGACCATAGAGGGATGAGGCTATTTCTGGGTCTGTAGCCAGCACCAAGGTTGGTAAATCTGCCACCTGGGCATGGGGCTGCCTTCTCAAAATGGCTCTCCTCAGTCGTGGGCTTCACAAGGATTTCACAACCTCCTACCTGGATCCAGATGCTTCTACAAAGACACTTTTGTCCATGGATGGCTGCCAAATTATTATTGCTAGGGGGGAATACAACCAGAGGATCCCTTATTCTGTTAGCTTGCTGATACCTCTAATATTTACTAGCTGACATTTACTAATATTTTTCTTGGAATCCATCGAATGTACAACTTCTAGACAGGACCACATTACTATAATAATATGCCTATATACCTATCTTGATGCATATCATTTTATACATGATTCTAACACTTAATAAGCAGTATTTAATACAAACATAACACAACAATTTCATCAACTTATCAGTGGAAGAAAAGGCTTACCCTATTGAAATCTATCTACTTGAAATTTCTAGTACACATGATACTCAAAGTTGAATAATTAAATGCATTCACAGTTACAAAGAAGGCTGGTAATTATCACTCTTCTTTATTGTGTGTGTGTATGTGTTACATATATTTATTTGCTTGTTTTATTGTGATAACATTAGCTTAAAACAGTACATACATTTCAGGTGTACATCATTATATTTTTATTCCTGTGTAGACTACATCACGTTCACCACCCAAAGACTAATTACAATCCATCATCACACACATGTGCCTCATCACTCCCCCCATCCCCCCCCCACCCCCCCGTAACCACTAATCCAATCTCCCTTGTTACATGGTTTTTTGTCATTGTTTTTTAGCATAATACCCTCAAGGTCCATCCATGTTGTCAAAAATGGCCAGATTTCATTGTTTCTTATGGCTGAGTAATATTCCATCATGTATATATATCACAACTTCTTTACTCATTTGTCACTTGATCAGCACCTAGGTTGCTTCCCCAGGGAATCTTCCCTTCCCTATTCTAGGCCCATTAAGACTGATCTCTATGTATTACTTGACTCTTGCTCCTTGCACTCTGGCTTCCGTTTGTGTTTGGCTAATGGAAGGAACTGATAGGAGAATCAAATGTACTTATTTGCCAGATTCTTTCCTCTAGGGCTGCAATTTTAGTAGCTGCATTCCTCTCTCAAGGCTAAAACTCCTGGCAAGGAGTCGATTTTTCAGGTTGAATTTTTTCTGGGTTCCAATACCATTCCTTTTTCCTTCTGCCTATAGGTGGTAATGGAGTTCCTTGGTTTCTAGTACCTAGGGACTTCACCAACATTGGTTTGTTCCTTTAACCCTAACCAAAAATCTGTGTATTGAATATTTCTTTAATTTCTTTTCAATGATCTTGTAAAATTATTAATACATACCTGTACTCTATTTTGAAGTATATTTTAATTTATATTTTTTGCTGAATGTAGTCATTTTATCTCTATTTTAAGATTATTAGTGTGAAATTTTTATAATTGTTTTATTTAAAAGTCTCCTTGTCTTAAGTTTATCTGCTTGCTTTTCTGTAATATTTATTTTTTTCTCTCCTCTTTCTTAGTTCACACAAATTTCTATGTAGCTGTTTCATTTGTATATATTTTCTGATAAAAATATTTTTGTTTTGACCAGCCCCATGGCCTAGTGGTTAAGTTAGATAACTCCGCTTTGGTAGCCCAGGTTCAGTTCCCAGGTGCAGACCTACACCGCTTGTCTATCAGTGCCCATGCTGTGGTGGTGGCTCACATACAGAAAGGGGAATATTGGCAGCAGATGTTAGCTCAGGGTGAATCTTCCTTAGGGGAAAAAAATTTTTTTTGTTTTGTTGATGAGTTATATCATGAGATATTCTTTCATATCAATATATGTTTATATATTCATTTATACTTTACTTCAATTTTAAGGTTTATTTTGTTATATTTTTCTAACTTCATGAGTTGATGTCTCTGCTGTTAATTTTTTCATGTTTTTCAATAAACATATTTATGTCTGTTAATTTCCACACAAGCTTTGCAATATAGTTTGATTTGTTTCTAAACATTTCAGAGTGTATTTTGATTTCATTTTTATATTAAATACATATTTTGTTTTTGCCTCTTTCTTGGATTAAATATATGAGAGCAAATATTTTGTTGTTGTTGTTTGTCTATCCATTTGTTGTTAATTCCAGTACTAGCAAATTCTGGTCAGTGAATATGTACTGTAACATTTTTCCTGTCTTGGAACTTAAAAAAAGTTTAAAGATAAAGATAAAAAAGTTCATCTTCATGAACAAGTACATGGTTTTTTTTGGGATTTTTATGTGTTTGCAAGTCCAAGCTTTGCGTTTGTCCTCTATGTCATTACTTACTTTAAGTCTGCTTGAACATTTTCTGAGGGTAGTATTTAAAGTTATTTCCCCCTATGATTGTTCATTTTTCACATGTGTCTTTGTTTCGCTAATTTGGAGCTCATCAAATCTATATTACTTAGTAAATTAATGCTCTTGTGTGACATATGCTATGATAAATATTTCATTTTAATTCCCATTATTTTTTGAATTTATTTTCATTAGATAACCTTTACTTCATATGTCCCTGTTCTTTATTTTTGTACTTTCTCTTCAGTTTTGCTCACTGTTCTCTTAAATAACATGCACCTAAATTTTAAAATCATTATAAAATTTATTTTCTTAAAAATATTTAAAATTTTCAGGTTTATACTCATTATGTATAGATTTCTACTTAGTTATGTATATTATATTTTTGCTATTCACCATGCTTTTTTATTGTTTCATTTTTTGTTTATTTTTCCTTTCGTGCGTTTTGTTCAAGCTACTGTTTTAATTTACTATTTTCTTTCTCAGTTTACACACTGCTTATGAATTTTCTTATGTATTGAATGAAATTGTTTATACTGTACTTCAAAATCTTTAGATGGGCTGACTATGCTAACAGTAAAATGGTCTAAATTAACCTTTGCAGTTCTTGCAAAACAGTACTACTAAATAAATTATCAGAAAATGAAAATTCCAACTAAGAAAACAGAGAAATTAGTTAGTAACACAGTAAAATATTAAATAAAAATTCAATTTGAAATTCTAACATAGAACCATGGTGTATGCTGTCCTCTGTAAATGACCCACAATGCCATTCTGTCATCATTCACTGAGTCTGTTTGCTAACAGCTAAGATGAATTTGTATCGACCTCAGCACACGGTCCTGCCCAAGCTCTCCCACAATGCACAGCTCTCCTTTGAGGGTTCGCTAGGGTTGTGGGATCTAAGGCCATGGCCTGATTTGTCACGGCACTGCAGGACAGGTGGCTCCTGAACTTTTGTCCAAATCTGCTTTCTGCATGATTCACGTCAGTCTATGAAAGGATTATAGAATGTCATAACAGAAATGGAAGAAGTTTTGAAAATCAATACTTTAGATGACTTGAAATGTCAATGTAAAATAAACAGCTATAGAGGAAAGACTTCCATATCAGAGAAACAAGGTCCTTAGCTCCTATATATATATATTCAACGTGAAAGAAACATATCCAGAGCGGAAGATAATTATCTACCGAAAATATTAGCAGAAGAAGAACCAACAATTGTGGATAAATTGAAAAGACTAAGAGTTTTTCTCAGCTTTCTATCCCTTTAGAACTGACCAATCTGGGGAATTGCTGGTCCAGGTGAATAGCAAGATGAGACCGAGAATGTGCTGTGTTAGAGGGAATGATGACTTACATAATTTTCTAGGCGTGCTGAGTACAGATAGAGGAGTTTGGAGCCTTGTTATGGATTCATTTATCTGTCATTGCTCCCCAGCCATGACCTTATCACCTCTGGGGAGATTTGGAAAATTCTGCAGAAGGCCCTTTGTGGACAGGAACTGGCCAGGTGCCCATTGGGCATGACAGCTTTGCCTTTTCAAAAAAACCATTTGACTTGATTGTAGAGAGGAAAAATATCCTGGTCGATTTTAATGAAAGGATCAATACAAGCCTTTCCTCCAAGTTGATGATAGATTATCATGAATTTTCTGCCTTAGAAAGGAATGTCAGTAAAGAAGAGTACATGCACTTTATGCCTACTCCACTCTGAATTTCCTCTGTTCCCACAGACTGAAGCCAACTCTAAAGTGTTTAGTTAAATAGTTCAGTGGACTATTTCATGACTCGATAGACTGATTTGGACCTTCTCTCATTTGTGTACTAACTTATGCAATGTCTAAACTAGTACAATCATTTTTCATGCAGTCAGGAAGCTCTCTCTGTAACATCACCCCTGTACTCCCACAAAAAAATCCTGCATTTTAAGAATCTCATTGACTTCTTGTTAATTAGCTCAGGAATAAAGAATTTGCACAGCCAATATCTAAATTGTTAGGCAATGAACAAGTCAACAAAATATATATATTTCTCTATAGTTGTGACATTACCTATGGGAATATCAGAAAATTATTTTAAATGAACCCATCTTCACACATAGTTGGCATTCAACGAATTCTTCTTGAACAAATGAATGGCTTAAAAAGTGTTGCCTTGTATGTTTGCAAAATATTGTATAGAGAATGTGAGTAATAAGAAAGGATTACTATAAGGAGGTGGCAGAAGAAAAAACATTTCAGTCAACGTAGCAGGAAATGAAAATATCTGGATATTTTTGGCAAATATGATAAATGAGTTATCATTTTATCTTGCTGGATATACTGTTTCTTGATATATACCTGCTCCTTCACAGTAGAGGGCCACCCGTGACCGGAGTCCCTTGCGGAGCCCTCAGCCAGGAAGGGGAAGAGCAGATGCAGACAGGTCTAGGGAACCTCTTCCCAAGAAGGCTGGATGAGGGGCCAGCCCAGTGGTGCAGCGGTTAAGTTCGTTCGCAGGTTCCGCTTTGGTGGCCCAGGGTTCGCAAGTTCAAATCCCGGGTGCGAGCACAGCACTGCTTAGCAAGCCATGCTGTAGTAGGCGTCCCACGTATAAAGTAGAGGAGGATGGGCACGGATGTTAGTTCAGCGCCACGCTTCCTCGGCAAAAAGAGGAGGATTGGTGGCAGATGTTGGCTCAGGGCTAATCTTCCTAAAAAAAAAAAGGCTGGATGATGATGAAGGGAGTGGGTGGGAACAGCAAGACAGCCAGGCCCTGCCCTTACCGGGATGATGCTGCATCCATCCTCACCCAGAGGGTCTCCAGGAAGTTCTCAAAGTGCTGGCTGTCCTTGGCCACAGACCCAGGAGCAGAAATTTGGAGCTGTTCCTGCAAAGCTGCCGCAGGTGGATGCGGAACTCGCGGACTAGGCCCGTTAGCGGTACTTGTGCAGCATCTTCCGGTGTCTCCTGCCACGAGAGGTTGGTGTGCACCGTCAGCACGTAGGCGGCAGCTCCAGGGCTGTGGCGCTTAAGGCGCTCTCGCTGACATTCTGGGCGTAAGGCGACATCTGCAAACAGAAGGACTAGGGCTGGACTCTGCCTGCTCAGGGAAGGAGAAAGTGCTGACTTCTGTATCATAGGGTTCCTTAATGTCCCCTTTTGTGGGAGAACCAGTCTCTTCTTGCAAAGGGTGGTGGATGGGTGTTGAGGCCCCATCAAATATTACTCTGCCCAGAAAGTTGATGGTGGACTCCGTGGAAACAATCTGGAAGGCTTGGCTGAGCTGGAAGCACAGCTCTTCAGCAGCCGCCTGGTTGTCCACGGCCAGGACCACCAGGCAGCTCGCCTCCACGGCCCCCTCTACTGGCGGGCAGGGAGCCTACCGTGAGGCATCTGGAACTTTCCGCGCAGACTCTGGCTGGGGTAGTGCCAGGGTCCTGGGCTGTCTGCAGGACCACTAGGTGCAAGGCGTCATCTCGGAAGTAGGAGACGGAGGCAATGTCATGGGTGGGAACCCTGAGATGGTGTCCTTCCCATCCTTCCAGGCCAGCTTGACGTGGTGGGCAGACAGTCTGATCAGAGCATCGCGCTGCTGGGGCAAGTGCCGGGAAGCTGGTGTGCTGTCTTTGCATCATCTATGGAGTGCAGGATTTCGTTCCTACTGGAAGCATTCAGGTGTCCTGGGATGTAGTTAACAGACCTAAGTACCTCACCTCAATATTGTTGCTCAGCTGTCTCTTGGGCTCCACACGCTCAGGCAAGGAGAGGGTACAGAGGCCGCCTTCCTCTCACCTTTTTCTGGGCTTTTATCTCTCCTCCTTTTAGGAATGCTCATTTAAATGGAGACAAAATTCCAGACTCCTCGCCCTTCATGCTTGCTTGCCACGTGCAGCTCCAAGTCAAAATTGAGCGAAATTAAGTGTGGTTTTATTCATCAAATTTTAATGCATTAGCTATGTCTTAATTCAATGTTTTATTCTAGTCACAGAGAGGAGGACCTTGGACTTTATTGTAAGAAGAGCTGTTTTTACAGCTCTTATATACAAAAGGCAGTCAATGGCAGCTGGCATGTTGGGTAGCTTATAAAGTTAAAAAGTCCACATTTTAGGAGTTCAGTACACCTTTGTCTTTAACCTTATTTTAGGTATGCAGATTTAATCTATTTCTGGGCATAATAAAACTAACACACTTATGCGCACAAACGAAATTTTTGATAACAAATTAAAACATCAATATTTATCATGATAGATTTCAAATTTGTTTTTTTTCTATGTTAAGAAATAGTATGTGGAATAGTTAACACTTTCTTCTCTAAAACAATTGATCAATTAATATCTTTGTCAATAAAACTGAATTATCAAATGTCTCAAATTCATTTACAGAAATAGTATTATTTTATACATTTCTGTTTGAACAACATGGTATGCATGGTTACTCTTCCACTGAAGTCCACCAACAGCCAAGTCTAGAAAACTGCGAAAGGGTGAGGTCCTACGTAAATAGCTCAGATAATTCAAAATTATATCAACATTATAGTTCTTCTTTAAGTTGTTTTTTCCAAACATTAATAGAAATACATTTATCTCATGAAAAAATGTAACTATAATATACCCAATGACTATTTTTTCTCCTGTGTTATGTAATTGACTCAAATTTTTAATGAAAATTATAAAAGTTAAAGATGTATTCATCTCTAAATAATACAATATTACCCAATATTCACAATGGTGCTTAAAAAATAAAATTGTAAAAATATGAAATGATGTTAAGTGGTACATATTTATGCAACGAGGATAGTGTTTGAATAATTATGTCCAAGAGTAGCACATTGTCGCACATATTTATGTCATTTCAAATCCTGCTCATTCGAAAACACTTTTGTGGTTTTATTGACATCATTCACCAAGATTTTGATTTACTGTTTATAAGTAATTCTTTAGTTTTATTCACTATACTCTAATTTTATAATATCACTGAAATTTTTTCTATCATGTTACATAACATTTATTCAGTATTTTATTCAAATTAACAAAATAGTTATTTTAATATTTAAGAATTACTTCAACTACTTTCAACAATTTTACAGAAATATGTAATTTCTAAAGATTTTCCCCAAGGCTACATTTTTACTTTAGTAACCTCGCTATAATTATAATAATAAATGTATAGTTTGATATTATACACTTATGTGATAAAACTTTTTTGGCAGAAATGTTTTTCTACATTATGAATATGTTAATAAAAAGTAAAAATGTATCTGAACAGATGCTTATAAAGACAATTCATAAGGCAGTCATGTCTATGAATAAAATATAATTTCACAATATTTTTAATCATAATCTTATATTTTACTTTCAAAATTAGATAATAGTATATCATTCAGCAAAGTTTCATTAATTTTTTTTAGTTATATAGAGAATGACATGAAGATATTTTTCAGAATATTTTTACATATACCATATTGGAAATTAGAGTTCGTAAATAGTATGGAAATTCTCAGGGCATTACATCTTTGCATTTAAACTCTCCAAATATGTTATTACCTCACAAATACTGCCATTTCATCTAAATACTTCACTCTATTTGATTATTAACCATTTAAAACTGGTTACGGTTAATTTCTTTATTTTCTTTTCAGTTACCTATTAAAAGAGCAAATAAATACAGGAGTTCAAAGATAATATTTTATTTTTGAAACATATTTCAAGAAATCTAAGAATCGTACCACTGAAAGTTCAACATAGTTTAAACATAATTCAAATGGCTAAACATAATGTAATTTTTCAAATTCTGAATTCTTCAGTAAATATAAAAGGTGTGTGTATAGAGGAGAGACTGAAAATGATGAAAAGCCAAAATTTGATAAATATCCAGAGAATTCAAATTCCCATGGTCAACTAATATTACTTTAATTTATCCCTAATACAAGCCTTGGACCAGGTTTAGGACTATCAAGATTTCTCTTGCATGCTTAAGATTGGTTTAATATTAGCTTGTGCTCTAGCTGACATCTGCTAAGATGGTTCTGTAGAGGAGCCCTAAGCTATGGGAGTCATACTGGTATCTCTGTAGGCTAGAGTTGATTTCCAGCTGTTCTGGGAAAGCTCTATCCTTCTCTCTGAAGATACGGGATGTTGTCTTCGACTCTTAGCCAAAAGAAGGGCTGTGGGCAATTAAAATCCAAAACTCCCCTGGACACCCCCAGGCCTGGGTTTACTGATGGTTTTCACCTAGTGTAGCCTGTTAGACACCCTGGTTAATTATGCGGCCAGAAACACATAATCCCCCTTCTTAACTTCTGCCTGGAGCTCTCATGAGGCCAAAATTCCTAGCACAGATCTTGATGGTTCAGTTGATGTGGAAGCCTGGCCAGTGCGCCATTAAGGACCCTGGGGAGATTGTACCTGGATGTCTTTCAGACCCCAAAGCTTGCCTGTACTGTTTTTCTATTGCTGTATCTGATTTTCACCTTTAAAAGAAAAGCATTATGTGAGTGTGCTTTGCAAAGTCTGGTGAGTCTTTCGAAATATCAAAACTTGGGAAATCTTTACAGCATTTAATTCAATATTCTAGGGTTAGGATGAGGATGAAGCAAGCCAAGAACCTAGGACACAGAATTTAAGGAGGCTTTCACTTGCAAGAAGCTGAGAGTCCCTCCTTTAACTATGTGATGTGGGTGCATCATTTGCCCCATCCTAGTCCAAGACTCGCTCTCTTTATTGCCTCAAATATCTTTCCAGTTAAATACATAGGACACCTGAGACTTAAACTCTATCACTGACTTATCTTTATGGTCTTTCCTGCCTTTGTGTCACTCCCAACAAGGTACTTTTCATGAATTTTCAATCATATCTTCATTAAAATCGATCATATCTATTAATCCTCTCAACAACCATTGCCATTAAAACAAATTTAAATATTCTTGAAATAAGGTATGCTAAAATTTTAGTGAGAAAATGAAAGAATGGATTAAGTATTGCCATTAGAAAACTTTTACATACTTTTTTGAAATAAATTATGCTAAAATTTTAGTTAGAAAAAACCTGATTTAGGACTTGTTTCAATGATTTTGTTAATTATAGAAGCGTTCTAGAAATAGGGCATTGTGTTTGTTGTTTCTGATCCAGAAGTTTGATGCTAATAGTGGCATTATCGTGCAAATTAAGAGGATTGGGCTGGGCAAAATATTAGGTGTAGTATTCCCCACAGTGGAGAGTAGTTAAAGCCTTGAAGTGCAAATAATTATCTTCAAGGGAAGAGCATTAACATTGCGCCTATAGCACTTGTTAAAACATAGGAAAAAATATTTCCTTGATGATTATTATGTATTAAAATAGAAAATATGATCAACCATAAGAGTTGATGAAAGATGCCACATATTCAGAGTATTTCTGACAGTTGCAAGTTTGAAATATTCTTGGTAACCTCAGTTGATATCCTTGAGTTAGTCTCCACAAGGATTCATAAACCTAAAAGATTCATTTTAATTGTGATGGCATTTTCCCACCGTGAGCTCATCCATTAAAATCACATTGAGTGAGATTACAGGTAAAGTACTCAGCTGTTGGTTAATTCTCAGACTAAGATAAAATCATTTAATTCCAAATATCCTGATATGATTTAAAGTAGCTATCTAAAACTCTAGTCAGTGAAATGTGAAACTGTTTTGTGCTTTCCTTGGGGGCTTGACTTATATCTAAGACAGTAATATATTTTCAATTTGGAAGGATATTCAGAATAAAATTCTTAGAAAATATTTTCCTTTATTTTTAGTAATAAATCTATTCAGCAATAAAGAATTTACTATTACAGTTTATTTCAATCTTTATTTTCTCTAGTAAGAAGGCAAGGGCTTAAGAAAGTTATATCTTGATTTCTGTTACTGAACCAGGTTCATTTTGCCCAGGCATGGTTATGCCAATCACTGAGACTACTAGTTTGTGGCAGAGAAAGAGTTTTTATTCACAAGGCAGCCAAGCAAGGCAATAGGAGAACAAGTCTCAAATCCACCTCCCCAAAAATAGGGATTAGGGATATTTCCAGGATAAGAAGGCAGGCTGGTCTGAAGTGTGGGAATAGCCAATTGGAGGTAAGCAGTGAGGTAGTTGATGATCTGTGCAAGCATAGCCAAGTTTCATGGCTCTTTATAGGAGGCATGTTCGCAAAATGGTGGCATGACCTTGATCTGAAGGTGGAGTTTTTGGCTCTTTGACGTCCAAGGGTCATGTATTGTTCATCTGCACAGGCCCAGTTGAGGAGTCAGTAATCTTAACCAGCCTGAACTAGAAAAGGAGTCAACTCTCAGTTCCTGAAAAACTTAAGAACTCATTACAATAGTGACCTGGGTGTCAGAGATGTTACGTAATAGGGTGGGCTTTATTAGTGCATTATATAACTACTTTTCCAAACAGACAACTAGCCAAGTAAAGTTAAAGCAAGTGGTCCCCAGTTTCATTTCCTAAATACTAATTTTCTAGATAGACCATCATTTGTCAATGATAAAGTAGTTCACATTGAGAGATTCATGTAAACGTATCATGTTTCAGATATTCATGATATATACAATAGTGTTCTGAATTCAAGACTAGATTACTTCTCATCCATGAAGGACTGTATATCCCAAAATGACTCATAACACAGACATAGAGTATTATTGTTAGTCAATTGTCTATTAACTAATTTTATAAACATGCTGTTGTACATTTGATCTTTACTTTTTAAATAATATTTGCAATGCACTGTCACAAAAGTAGAGAGTAGGGATGGAACAAAAACATGGATTTTGGAAGCAGTAATTTATTTACAACCTTAAGTGTCTATTTTCTGGGTAAACTTTGTCAAAAATTTTTCCTCCTTGAGCATCAATTTCTTCATTTAAAAATGAAAATACTCGGGTTAGCCCAGTGGCATAGCAGTTAAGTTCCCACATTCTGCTTTGGCAGCCCAGGGTTCGCTGGTTTGGATCCTAAACACCACTTGTCAAGCCAAGCTGAGGTAGCGTCCCACATATAAAGTAGAGGAAGATGGGTACAGATGTTAGCTCAGGGCCAGTCTTCCTCAGCAAAAAATAAAAAATAAAAAAAGAGGAGGATTAGTGATGGATGTTAGCTCAGGGCTAGTCTTCCTCAAAAAGTTAATTAATTAATTTTAAAAAATGAAAATACTCTTACCATCTAGAAACATTTTAAGATTCGGTTTTCCATTTTGCACACCATAGCATGTTAAAACAACATAAATAAAGCTCATGAAATAAATTAGGTATAAAAGTAAACAAAGGAAAAAATTGTCCTAATATAATAGACAAAGTTCACTGAATCCAGTTATCCATGGCTGATGGGCGACATCAATGTTTCAACCGTGATACATGAACTAATTAAAATGTGTGTATAGACTTCCATCTTCCACCATAATTTCAGAAATCTGAAAGAACTCTTTGTAGCATTCTTTCAATAAGAAAAGATTAGAACAAACATTAAATGCATAGACAGATGAATGGAAAAAGAAAATGTGAGATATATGATGAAATACTATTGCAACTTTCAGATTCTGGCTACAAACAAATGAAATCCTGCCATTTGTGACAAGATGGATGAAACTTGAGGACATCAGACTAAGTGAAATAAATCAGAAAGAGAAAGACAAATGCAACATGATCTCCCTTACATATGGAATCAAAAAAACCAAACTCTTGGAAACAAAGATCAGGATGGTGGTTGCCAGAGGCAGAGGTGAGAGGTGGGGGAAACAGGTGAAAGTGGTCAAAAGATGCAATTTCCAGTTATAAGATAAGTAAATCCTGGAGATATAATTACAGCACAATGACTATAGGTAACAATACTGTATTACATATTTGAAAATTGCTAAGATAGTAGATCTTAAAAGTCCTTACCACAAGTTAAAAAAGATTGTAGCTACATAAAGTGAAGGATTTTCACTAAACTTATTGTGGGAATCATTTTGCAATATATCCATATATCAAATCATTTTGTTGTACACCTGAAACTTCTACAATGTTATAAGTCAATTGTAGCTCAATAAAACTTGGGGAGGGGGGAGGAAATTCCAAATATGGATGAAAGAAATCAAAGAACATCTAGTGAAATGGAGACGAAAGCTTTGTTGATGGATTTAAAGATTCAATATTGCTAATATATTAATCTCTTCCATTGGATCTATAAATCCAATAGAATTCCAATCAGAAGCCTGCCATATTTTTTGAACATATTCACAAACTGATTATGATATTTATATGGAAAGTCAAAAGACCTTGAGCAGACATAACCATTTTTCAAAAAGAAGAATGAATATGAAAAACTCAGAGAACCCAATTCCAAATCTTATCATAAAGCTACAGAAATCAAGGCAATATGCAGGAAGCGCTAAGGAATTTTTCTTCATTCTTCACAGTGAGAAGCTGATGAGGATCCTTGAGGTGAGACTCATGAAAGTGTGAAGGCCCTCTTTACACTGTGCTCGCCAGAGATTTGAACTCTCTAGATACTCCACACCGAGCTGCCAGCAGTTCTTCAATTACACTGTAAGCGTGCCTACCGCTACTGGCACCAGCCATGGCTTCTGCCCCAGGTACGTTGTGATTCCTTGCATCGATGGAAATAATCCATAATCAATCTATAAATGAAAATTTGAGTGAGTTTATTCTGAGCCAAAATGTGAGGACCGTGGGCTGAGGCCTTCCTTCCTCAAGGAAGGAAGGGCACCAAAGAAGTGGGGTATACAGAGTGGTTATATACCCTCAAAGAGGATGTTTCACATATGATTGAAATGTCCCTTTTACAATAGTCACGAGACTGCTCTGTCAGCACAGCGATTGATGGACGCAGCAGGTAGTAGGTCTGCTGTCTTGATGGACACAGCAGGGTGGCAGGTCTGTTGTCTTGAGCTGGGTGGTCACAGCAATTAGTTCCTGGTCTAGGGAAAGATGATTATCCTTAAGGAAATACCAATGTGGGGGGAACTTACACCTTTATCTTAAGGGCATTTGTTCTTGCCGTAGTAAATGTTTAAAGCAGATATACAATGCATACTCAATGGCTATGTCAGGCCCTTTTGGAAAAACAAAATCAGGCCAAATTAGGTTTACACCAAATGGCTTCCTCACGTACTCCAATATATCCTATTGCTTACCATTTCTATTTGTCACTTCTATCTGCCTCTCTCTCTGGTTTTGGGGGCAGCAGCTTTGCCCTGTGACTTCAATTCTCTGATGAATCTACAAAGAGTTGTGTCTCAGCTTGTTTAGCTTTTTCTTAACTTATTGTGAGGATGGGAATACTAACTTCCATAATATTCACGTTAGAGCAGAAATACAGAATTTTATCATTTAGAAACAAAATAGTCTAAGAGACTAAATTTCTAAATGTTATTCTAAGGAAAATATTTTCCAGTGTACCTGACAAAAGCTAATTAAATGAACCCTTCTAATTGACTTCTAATTGGTATTTTATATATATATATATATATATAAATTACATTTATACCTAAGAAAGCTACACAATGTGGAGAGTGGTGCTTTAGTTTGTTGACATTCTGGAAAACTGATTTTGTTCTAAATATCTAATTCATTTTAAATTTGTTTAAACTATCTACTCTACACAAGTTCAAAAGGACTGTTCACCTTGCATCAGATTTTTCTTATGTATGTACACAATAATCCCCAATCTGCAATTCATTTTCAAACACGTCCTGTTGTATCTCTGCCTGAACATTTTTTATTTACCCTCAGGGGATTCCATTTTAGTTTTTAATGTGCAAAGATGGTGTTAAAATGAAATTCTTAGGTGGGAATGAAGTAGAACGTTCTATTCTTGATTAGTAACATATCCTCAACTAGCCTAGTTTGAAGAAAATTGTCATCAACAGTTCTGATATCTCCACAGATGTTGAAGGGATTGGCAGTTTTCTGCAGAAGCAGAGACTCCTATGTTGTTCTGGATATCAGACCTCCCAGCAGCCACAGCAAGACTAATTGTAGTCTTCGAGCCATAGAATGCATTTGAAGACGTTGACCGTTATGATCTTTAGGGAATAATATAATCAATAATGCATAATACAGTTACATTTTAAAATTTACATATGAATGTATATGTTTGAATATATATTTCTATTTTTAGGAAGATTGAAACAGAGAGTATTATGCCTTTTTATAATGGCATTTCAATAATAAACTTCTCATTAATATCTTTACCAATAATAATTAGATAATTGTTACAAAGAACTTGTTTTATCTACTGTAGTTTGTTGATATTCCAACCCAGACTATACAATGCTATCTGACTAACCTTCCCAAAATATACAAATGGTCAAACTCACCCCCAAGACACCAACTAAATTTCAAAATTCTTGGCCAGTCATTCAAGTCTGTGAATGATCAGATTTCTGGTACCCTTTAGTTTTATAATATTTATTGAAATTCCAATCCACACACACCTTAGGACACCCGTTCTGATTTGCAAGTTGTTCCTTCTACCTAACTCAAATTTATTAGACTTCTTTTGCAATAATAAAAATATTTTGTCATTTTCTTCGTGAAGACCCCAAACACTATTCTTTACTGTTACTTCTGAGTATTTTATGATTGGTATTGCTGTTGACATGAGGAATCTTTTTCCATTATATTTTCTGGTTAACATATTTTCTGCTAATATAGGTAGTTTGCCCAAGAAGATCACTCTTACTTTTATCTCCAAGGTAACTGTGCTGTTGCCAGTTCATGGTTCCTATAATTCTCTCTTTATGGTTATCTTCAGACATAGAAGCATAGACAAGCACACCAAGAAATCTCCTGAGTTGCAGCCATAGTCTCCTTTGTCCTGATTTTATAGCAGCCACCCTATTTAATCGGTGATAATCAGAGTCAATTACGCTTACCCATGTAGGAACAACTTTCTTTGCCTTCAGATTTTTTGGGCACAAACAGCCGAAAGAGACAGGTAGCAGAATAGCATTAGGTTTAGTTTAAACCCTTACTGTATCCTCAGGTAGAAAGGCCCTTCTCCAATAAGTCAAAACCCCAAGAAATCAAATCAAAAAGAAATTCTTTAACAGAGTCTAAAATCGTGGGGATAAATTCCCCAGTGTGTCACTGAGAGGGGCTGTTCTAACTTCCATTCCTTGGTCCCGGGCCAGCAGTGTTTAAGCAGTCTATGCTTAGCCCACACTAGTATATTGAGCTAACCTAGCCATTAAACGGACCTAGTATTTTTCCTTCTTTAACATCTGGTCTTAGGGAACTACGTGTAAAGTGTGAGGGCTAAATATCAATGCAACAGTAAAAAGTGAGATGTGGGTTTAGGACTCTGTTTATGTAACATAATTTGCCTTTTATAATTGATTGAGCTATACCCCAAAGACACCATTTCTGTTGTATGATGAATTGATACTGAGTCACTCAAATTTATTACTTGATATTTCAGAAGATATGCATTTCACGATGGGTATCTTCAAGTCCCCTCGTCACCTAATGTCTCAAGACTGATGTCAGGGGCTTAGAGTCCATGAGAGATCCATAGATCCACTGTTTTTCATTTGAAGAATAATTCCCTGTTACACCCAGCATGAGATTGCTCGAGAATCCCAGAAGTCTATACTGCAAATTTCCTACTAGATTGGCCAGAAAGTCTACATGGTACCCTTATTTCCATAGATATATCATGCTTCATGGCATCTACAGAGCCATATGGCTCAAGTGATAGTGCTACTGAGTACCATAGTTTGAAGTAGATTCAGACTCTTCTCTTGCTCTTGGCCCAAAGTCCAAAAACTGGTTCAGATCAAGCACCCATGTTGTGAAGGATAATCTGCTTTCCTCAGTCTACTGATTTAAATGCTAATCTCATGTAAAAATTACCTTCACAGAAACATCTAAAATAATGTTTTGACCAAGTATCTGGGTGCTGTAACCTAGCCAACTTAAGACATAAAATGAAATTAAGGAACATAGGTGGCAAAAACATGAATTCTGAAACCATGTTGTTCTAGGTTCATAACCTAGGTCTTCCATTTTCTGACTATGGGCAACTTACTACTTTCCTGTAATTCAAATGCCTCATCTGTAAAATGTGGATTAGAATAGTACCTATTTTCAGGGGCAAAATATGAAGATTAAAGGAGTTAATATAAATAAAATTCTTAACATAGCGTATGGTACATAGTAAGTGTTCCAAAAATGGTAACTGTGATTGTCATTAATAGTTTGGAAGAAGACAGCTTTCATAAAACTTTTTTGTACACTAAATATCAAATTTGATATCAATGTGTAAATAATTCCGTATGATTAATTAATTGGCTTAAAGTCTCTGTGTGATTTGTAACTCATCCTTAAGTTTATAGAAACAATTTGTCTGAGGAAACAAATGGAGCAAGAAGTGTTACAAAATTATTCACAATTATGTTCTAATAATTTGAAAAATCACTCTGAAATTAACTACATGATTATAAATTTAAAATGGAAATAAAAAATAAATAACTATCCTAATATAAATACAATTAAACAGGGAATTAATTGTTCAAGAAACATCTTTTGGATTTGACATCAAAATCATAGTCAACAAAAGTGAAAATTTTTAAACTAGTGAAAAAGTGAAATTTTAAACTAATGGAACTACATCAAACTAAAAAGTTTCTGCACAGTAAAGGGAATCATCAACAAAATGAAATGACAATCTACTGAATGGGAGAATATATTTGCAAATTATATATCTGATAAGCACTAATATGCAAAATATATAGAGAATTCATACAACTCAATATTAAAAACCAAACAATTTGAGGGCCAACCTGGTGATGCAGCAGTTAAGTTTGCACGTTCTGCTTCAGTAGCTTGGGGTTCACCAGTTAGCATTCTGAGTGCGGACCTACGCACTGCTTGTCAAGCCATGATGTGGCAGGCATCCCACATATAAAGTAGAGGAAGATGGGCACGGATGTTAGCTCAGGGCCAGACTTCCTCAGCAAAAAGAGGAGGATTGGCAGGAGATGTGTGCTCAGGGCTAATCTTCCTCAAACAACAACAACAAAAAACAATTTGATAAAAAATAAGCAGCGGAAGTGCATAGACTTTTTTCCAAAGACATACAGATGGCCAACAAATACATGAAAATATGCCCAACATCACTAATCATCAGGGAAATGCAAAGCAACATCACAGTGTGGTATCACTTCACAACTCTTAGAATGGCTGTTATCAAAAAGACAAGACATAACAAGTGTTTTCGAGGATATGGAGAAAAGGAAACGCTTGTGCACTGTTGCTGGGAATGAAGGTTGGTGCAACCACTATAGAAAACAGCATGGTGCCTCCTCAAAAAGTTAAAAGTCAAATTTCCATATGATCTACCAATTTCACTTCCAGGTTATTGACCTGAAGAGAACAAAAACACTAACTTGAAAAGATACATGCACCTCCAAGTTCATTGCAGCATTACTTACAATAGCTAAGGTATGGAAACAACCTCAGTGTCCATGGATGGATAAATAGATAAAGAAGCTGTGGCATATATATCCTATGGAATATTATTCATCCATAAAAGGAATGAAATCTTGCCATTTGCAACAACATGGATGGACTTTGAGGACATTATGTTAAGCAAAATAAGTCAGACAGAGAAAGACAAATATTGTATGATCATAATTATATATGGAATCTTAAAAAAAAATACAAGCTCATACATACAGAGAAGAGATGTGTATTTGTCAGAGGGGCAGATGTGTAGAGGACAAAATGGATGAAAGTGTCAAAAAGCACAAACTTCCAGTTATAAAATAAAGAAGTCTTGGTGATGTTGTATCCAGCAGAGTGATTATAGTTAATAGAACCGTACTGTGTATTTGAAAGTTGCTAAGAGAGTAGATCCTAAAGGTTCTCATCACAAGAAAAAAACTTGTTTGGAACTACGTATGGTGACAGGTGTGAACTAGACTTATTGTGGTGACCATTTTGCAGTGTATACAAATATTGATTCAATGTGTTGTACACTGGAAACTAATATAATGTTAAATGTTAAATACAAAAAAATTTTAAGTTTGTCAGAATTTACCATGGAAACCACATTAACCAGATATTTGTTTTTCAAAATATTTTTTACTCAATTCCATTTGAGATGTGTAAGTATATATATGTTAATATTTCATCTTGGCTGTGTCTGTAAGTTTGTGATTTTTTGAGAAATTGGTCAATTTGATCAAATTTGTTGAATTTACAAGCATGGAATTGTTCATAATATACTCCTTTTTTTTTTTAAGATTTTGTTTTTTATTTTTTTCTTTTTCTCCCCAAAGCCCCCCAGTACATAGTTGTATATTCTTTGTTGTGGGTCCTTCTTGTTGTGGCATGTGGGACGCTGCCTCAGCATGGTTTGATGAGCAGTGCCATGTCCGCGCCCAGGATTTGAACCAACGAAACACTGGGCTGCCTGCAGCGGAGCGCGCAAACTTAACCACTTGGCCACGGGGCCAGCCCCATAATATACTCTTATTATGCTTTTACTGTACATACAATCTAGTTACAGTCCCTCTTTCATTCTTAATATTGGTGATTTGTATCTCTTCTTTTGTTAAATATTTATCAAATTCTTTGATCTTTTTAAAGTGCCTGATTTTAGTGTCCTTTATGTTTTTCTATATTTTTCAGTTTGGAATTTCATTATTTTCTTCTCTTCGTTATTTCTTCTCACTTAATTTGGCTTAGTTTTCTCCAGCCCCAGATAATACTAAAGGGTACATTTTTATTGCTTTCTTTTTCTGTGCATATGTATATCTCTAATACTGTGGGAAATAGGTTGAATTGTTGAAGACAGGATTTGGATATGTCTGAGTTATCTGGCAAAACATCACCATAAAATACCATTATAATGAGCTTTTCCATACTTCCTTAATATTTGTACCTTTATATGCATACCTTAACCAGTATGGAAGTAAGATGCATTTCACATGATTTTGGTCAGTGTTTCTCAACCTTGGTTGCATATTAGAATCATCTGAAGAGATTTAAGAAATTTTGAAGATCAAATTAATTACTGAAGATCAGTTTAATCAGGATGTAGATGAGACCCTGGAATCACAATTACTGAAAGCTTTCCAGGAGATTCTGATATGCAATAATTTTCATAACAACTAACATAGATCCTACCCTCCAATGAAATAAGTATAGATATGTATTCATGAAACAACTAAGTTTTTAAATATAATGTGGTTATATAAATAAGAATAAATTAAGTGTATTTATATATTATCAACTAATTTTTGTTTCTGCTATTAGTTCTGATATACTAATCATTCTCTGACTTTAGTGAAAACTCATTATTTACATATGTAAAACAATGGTATAGGGGCTGGCCCTGTGGCAGAGTGGTTAAGTTCACCCCCCCAGCTTCAGCAGCCTGGGATTTGCCAGTTCAGATCCTGGGTGCGGACTTAGGCACCGCTCATCAAGCCATGGTGTGGTGGCATTCCACATAGAAGAACTAGAAAGACTTACAACCAGGATATACATCTATGTACTGGGGCTTTGGGAGAAAAACAAAAAAAAAGGAGATTGGCAACAGATGTTAGCTCAGCTCAGGGCCAATCTTCCTTACCAAAAACAGAAAAAGGCATTAAAAAAAAACAATGGTATAGTGGCATTGTACAACTGATTTGGTATGATGAACTTCTGCCTGGGAAAAATACAATCCTAAAAGGATTTATTTCCATGCCTCTACCTCTATTCATAGGCTAATACCTGAAAAGCAGGGAGAAGAAAAAGCAGTAGTGGTATCATTAGTAGGTAGTTGTTGTGCTGATATAAAGTGTATGATACAAGCTCACTGGATGTTAAAGAGAATCAAGATGGAGAGCAAAGAATTAAGTCAAATAAAGGAAAAGCAAATAGAATTTTTGAGGAATTCGCTGCTTTCATTTATTTTCTCTTATGTGAGAGGAAGGAAAGGAGAAAAGATATTTGGCAGAAAGAAACTGGGAAAGTGACCCAAGACATTTTCTCAGGTTAGCGTTTTACCAACAGTTGCACCATGCCTTCTTTTATTTTTCTGCCCTTATTTATTTTTTTAAATTTCTATGGCTTTGAACATAGCCTGTGTCTGAGATTCAATTCTCATTATATGGAGATTGTCAATTTCTTCCCTGGAGTCCAAGTGTAAAGTTGGGCAAGATGATTATAATTCTGCCACCTCCCTTTTTGGGGTCCTGACAAACTTGCTCAATAAATAGAGGGTGCATTCACTGACTTCCTGTAACTTCAAGTCTCTGGTAAATGTTGACAGAAAATATAAGAAAAAAACAACTAAATATAATATTACTATTAGGAATTCAACCACCCTACGTACAGAATCAAGGTTTACACATGTGACAGTAAGTTCAAGAATGAGTGATACAAACAATGAGAAGCACAATAAGTGAGCAAGGTACACTAATGCAGGGTACATGGATCGATCTATTATTAGGTACTTCTAGTTCTAAACTTCAAATAAAAAGTCTACGTTTTTAATTGTGAAAGAGATATTCACATATTTCCATGTGCTATCTTAGCATTCTGTACATAGAAGAGACATAACATGATATTATAATTATCTGTTAATCTCCACATCTAAGCGGAAAGTTCCATGATGAAATTTTTTTTATCTTTAGTGACTGGTGGACAGAAATGAAGTTGATAATTTTTCCCAGGTATATTAATAAATGTATTTCTTCAATATATCTCATTAACTAATTAAATGATCTACATCAAATATTTTGAGGATTCTAATGTATACAATATTTGGATTAATATTTGATCAATAATATCTTTCCAACTATTCCCCCAAAATCAGTATATATCCTGCATTAGAAATGACTGCACTGACTCCAGTGAAATCAGGTATTGATTTGAACATTTTATTCTTAAGTTATATAACTGAAAGGGGCCATGTCCTTACGTCTCTGAGCACTAGCACCTCAATGATTCCTGTCTGACACCTGAAATCTGTGTGCTATTCTGTTACACTTCTTTCACCTATCTTAATTCCCAAGGATGTATGCTTTCTTCTTGTACGAAAGACTGTCTCAACCATTCCTATTTAGTAAAACAAGGTGAGTTCGAGATCACATTTAATAAAACAAGTAAGTATTCTGTTTTGTAATTGTTGCCAATTTTTTTTGGTTCTGACCATAAATTCTGCCTTATATGGTGGAAATTATAACTAATAGAGTGTGTGAGGCATAACCACAACATGAGTTCCTCAAAAGAAGGCAGGAAATAAACATGAAGTAGAGTTTGGGATTGAAGAGACAAAAAGGAGCTAAGTACAACAGGAGGAGAGACCTTGTGGCTAGCTGAAATCTGTAAAGCTACAGATGTTAGCAGGGCCTGAAAGAAGAAACAATATGCTAGTGACGTTGGAGAGAAGAAGCCACAAGTTCTGATGGCTGGTTGGTGTGCAGCTAAAGAAATGGAAAGGGCAAAGGTAATGTTTCCTTCTTAGTTCCCATTGTTAGCTTCCTCTCCTTAGTCTATCCCTAAAGATTGGATCAGTGTCTCCCAGGAATCCGTTTCTGACTTCTTTCTCTTCTTTCTCAATATACCATGAGCAGGCAATTTTCTGTGTCCTTTTGTTTTTCTACCACCCAAGTGCTCATACCCCTAGATTTGTATATCTAGCCTGGATATCATATTGAGTGCTAATAAATTTAACCTAACCAGCTGGTCGTCTTCTATACTTGGGTTTTTATAGGACCTCTCATTTAACACTAAAAGGACTTCATTACTCATCTTCCAAATCTAGTATTCCTTCAATATTGCTTTTTCAGCATGTGGCAATAGTATTTGTTCAGGATGATGGCAGATTATTTCATACTGATAAGGAGCTTTTTCATTTTTATACGTTTGCATTTTTTTTTGTACACATGTTGTTTTGAAGTTATTGTAAATCAACCATGAAAATTATCCCTGAAGTTGAAAAAAATAAGAGACTAAAGTATTTAAATAATATTACAGTGAATATTGGAAATAGTTGGCAGACAAAAATTAATTCATATAAGCCTACACATATTTGATCACTTATCATACTTTTTTTTTTTTTGGAGGAAGATTAGCCCTGAGCTAATATCTGCCTCCAATCCTCCTCTATTTTTGCTGAGGAAGATGGTCCCTGAGCTAACATCCATGCCCAACTTCCTCTACTTTATATGTGGGACACCTACCACAGCATGGCTTGACAAGCAGTGTGTAGGTCTGTACCCAGGATCTGAACCAGCGAACCCAGGGCCACTGAAGTGGAATGTGCGACTAAGCCGCTGCACCACTGGGCCAGCCCCTACTTATCACACATTTTAAGAGAATTGATTCAGGTTTTAAAAAAATGAAATCACTGACTCAAAGTATTGTTTCAATTATTCTTGTCTATCATAACCTTAAATATCAACTCTAAGCTTGGTTCAAATATTTTTGGCCAGTATTCCACCAGTATTCTGATATTAAACATCTTGTTAAAAAATAAAAATATCACAACACGTTAAAGCTTTTCCTGGTCACTTCCTTTTAAATTGCAATTTAACATGTATTAGGTCATTATCTTTGAGTATTTAGCTGTCACACTGTGATCTCACTACAAGGAGAAGAAAGAGTGTTTGCTATATTGACAGTTAATTAGCAGCCTTAGGATTGAAGTGGTGTAGAGATATTTAAAAAGACAAGGAAAACAAGCATGGGGAAATTTGCTTTTAAGGGAAATCACAGAAAAGTCTTTCCCATTATTCAGATGTTCCTACAGATAGTCTCTTGTATTACAAATGAGGTCAAACACTGGTTTTATTTACTACGCCTTCACTGCTCATGATGTAATAGACACTCTAACTTCTGAAAACCGCAAACTACACAGTCATTCTTCATTGTAGTCTGGTTGATACATGATACAACACGATTTAAACTTGCCTTTTTTATGTGAAATGCAGCAGTGGTATGATTTTCTTTCAAAACATATTCCATGATATTTCATGGAAAATTATGATAGTAACATAGGAGAAAGGGATGGTTTGGAAAGTGATAGGATGATTCTGAATCTATGAGTGACTATTTAACTAAGATAATTTTTAAAAGTCTATCAAAGTTTCAAATTTTGTTTAGAAGATTCCCCACAAGCTCAAAGCCTGAGATATTATTTATGAATTCAAAAGTTATGAGCACTGAAAAATATAGCACACATTAGGAACAAAACATCAACTGGATTCCATCAATGCAATTCCATATACAATTGAATACAGTTACATCTTGTATTTTTAGTTGAGCAAATTTTATTATCAAATTGGATGCTTTATTGACATTTAGAATAAATCTTAAGATTCAGAATATTAGAATACATGAAATTATTTAAAATCTACTTTGATCTATAGAAAACTAGCCTAGTATGTGGTTGCATTCTACTAAACCATGAACCAGATTCAATATGATTCAAAAGGCAGACAAAAATCAAAGTTAAATACAACAGGTATTCATATTTTTACTCCAGGTTTTGCTAAAATTTGGGCATTAATCCATCTTTTCAGAGCTGGGTTCTTATCAACCTGGTATATGGCTAGTTTTAGATGGAAGTAGCTATAATACAATGATAATGGGATCAACCTCTCTGTTATTGCTCTTAGAATTTTTATCTTTCTCACTATGGGTGAGAAACTTCATTTTATTCATGTTTTCACATGCCATCTTTCATGCTTGGAACAACTCTCAGTTCAATTTGTTTACCTGCATCTCTTTCACTCCCACAATTCAGTTAAAAACTACAGAGAAGTCACATTCATGCTATGCCAGACCTGTGTACACATGTCTATTTTTTAAAGGCCTTAATCTAAAATTGTCCCATCACTTTGATTATCACTCCTTTCACAACACCATTGTTACAATCTTCAAATTTAGAGCATGCCCTATCTCTGAAAGATAATTCTAATTTCTGCCATTGAAGAATACCCTCACAGATTGTTCACCCCATCTCTTAGCCAGGGCATGTAAAACACCAAATGTGTACTAGCCTGACTGCATGTATTCGAGGAATTTCATCCTCCTAATGAGTTTCATCCCACGGTATTTTTTGTTGGGTTCCATCTCAGGGCCACCAGTTTCTCCTTTAGACAGGTTGGGTGTTCCATGTTATTAGAGGGTGTGATGAGGTCCACTCATTCTCTGTTCATGAGTCTAATTTCAAACGTATTCATGCTTCATTCTCTAGGCTCGGCAGCCAAGCTATCATACATCATACAAAGCTGATGGAGCGATAGAGCTAGAAATATTTTCTAATTATCTACACTGACTATGAATAAAATAATTTGATAATGTAAGTTTCATCTTAAGTAAGACGCCTTTAAAAATAATACCTCTGAACAGTGGCTAATATCTTTCTCTGTTAATAAGTGGATAATACAAAGAAAGATTTCTTGATATAAGGAAATCAAATAATCAAATATATTTTATACCTGGTATTTGTTTTCTGTTTTTTTCTCTTGATCACCATTTTATTAAAATAAAATTTTGTCTTCAGTATTGTCATAATTTCTATTATATGCCCTCTCACAATTTAGACATAAAGCCTTTTGTTTGTGAAGATTTTTCTACCTACCATTGCTTACACATTGGACCAATACTGAAACTGAGAGCTAAGAGAAATATTTCAGCTGCTGGTAATGAATATGTAGATGTTTTATTTCTGAGACTTTTTAAAAAAATTATACTTTATAGTATTACTAGAACCATCCAAAAAAGAAATATACATAGTTTTATTAGTGTTTTATTTTTTATTCTTATTGAGAAGACAAATATTTTCTTTAGAAGGAGATGGTCACATATTTTAAATTGTTAAGCTCTAACTCGGATATATCCACATATTATTAAAGTTGGATATGGCTCTTTAGCTATTTTTATACATACACACACACATGCACAAACGCATATATATACATATATTCTTTATATATATATATATATATATATATATATATATATATATGAACTAATCAATGGCAACCCAAGTCAATGACAACCCAAGTCAATGACAGCCCAAGTCAATGGCAGCTAATCTATAAAGAAAGACTAATTATTTCCTTTCAGAGCTACAAATCTGTTCGTACTTAAGGAAATAAAGCATATTTTCCACATTGTTGCCTATAAAATATTTCCTATAATGAATTCATTTTATTATTCATACTTTCTTACTTTCACGAAAATTAATCATATTTACTACGCATGTAGAAACAGAGATGACTGCTAATGAGACTTATAAGTAATTCTGCAATGGTACAATGACATTTCACTGCAGGTTGTATTCTGGTTATAAATCTTTTTCTATTCTAGGAGGGATTATGCCCAAAAAGGAGATTTCTCAGAAATGGCAGCAAAGCCTCCCAAGACAGATTGGATATCGCAAGTTCCGCAGAATCTCTTTGTCTTGATACCTAGCTTTAGAAAAGTCAAATGTGTCTAAAATTCTAAAAGAGAAACCTCTAAGAAGGCACTTTAAAGAAACTTCAAGTCTTTTGAAGGCCTAACACTTAAAATGTTTATCGCAAAACTTTGTCAGGCACCTTACAACTTTTTTATTTTTCTGTACTTACAAAATTATAAGAAAGTGTTGATGAGCAAAATTATCTATCTACCTATCTATCTAATTAGATATATTTAAAATGAAACTGAAGCTATAGTAAAATTAAAAAGAAAAATAAGTCCAAATACAACAAAGTTTACTTTTAAAACGAGTATTTCTCAAACGTGATAATATTTTCAGGTTCCAAAAACCAGTTCCAATGTAAAATAAATCAAACTCTCAGTTGTAAATGTTTCGAATTTGTCTTAATCTAGACCCACAGAAAGGGAAGATTCCCTACAATTTTCATGAATCATCTCTTTGAAATCCCTTATATTTCTTCAGGGAAATTGTGTTCCAATTAACATATCTCAAAAGCATCTTCTATCTTTCTTCTGATTTATTTCAATCAGTATTTAAATGTATACAATTATCTTTCATTAAAAGTCAAGCAAGCCAGAAAAAAAGTTTAAATAAATTGTAATATAAAACTTTTAGGTAACATAGAAATACACAGAAAATAGAAAAATAGAAAATTGCATAAAGAAGTGTACCTACTGCCCAGCTCCATCAAATGCTACCGTTTTCTATACTTGCAATAGTTACAGTTAAGTAGATGATGTAGTTTATTTAATAGTCAAGGCCTGTAAATAGTTCTCCTTGATGTGTTTCCTATCTTTTGTCTATCAGAGTCAATCTGTATCTGAATTTGGTAGTTTTTAGAAGCCAGGCTCATTCTACATATCTGTAAAAATTATTTGATCTTGCTTACCATGCTTTCAAACTTTATATTAAAGTGGCAGTATAGTGCAACTTCTTGCCTAACATTGTTTCTTGGTAATTATTAATTTTGATTTAAAAGTCTCTAGTTCATTAGTTTTAACTACAGTTTAAGATTCCACTTACAAGGCTATCTATCTTTCTCACATGACATTATTTTAATTTATTTTATTCTAATATTTTCTATTGAAAATAATGATATAGAAAACATTATGCATCCATACGCATATGTCTAGTTTCTGAAAAACATACATCTCAGAGTCAAATGAGTGTTGCAAATTTACCAAATAATGACAAATAGCTTTCCAAAGAAGTTGTGAAGATTGCCTTCCCACAGCGGTGTTTAGTAGTTCCCACTTCTCCACATCTTTAAACACCTTGGTATTGACTGATTTGTGCCAATTTAAAGGATATGAAAACAGGCTTCAATATTGTTTCAAATTGCATTTCTCAGAATACTAGATAAGATGGACATGTTTTCACATGTTTATTGGCTACTCAAGCAACCTTTGTGAGTCATTATTTTCATTTTGTTTGCATTTCCTTTGAGCCTTAGTCCTCATTTTCTTTCTTTTAGGTTGGTTACATAATTGCTGCATACTAACTTTTGTTGGTTTATACATTGCAAATGTATTATGTGAGTCTGTGTTATCCTTGTTAAGCTTTATTATTCTTACTGATTTTAAAAATTCAATATAGTTAAATTTATTAACATTATTGTCTATATTTCTTTACCTTGTTTAAGAAATTGCTGCTTATTTTAAAATATGATCATATATCTTTCTTTAATATTTTTAAATGTTACTGTTCATATTAGGTTTTTGAATTACAGATATATTTTTGTGTGTGTTTGTAGGAATCTAATTTTATTTTGTTTCCATATGGAAAACCAATGGTTTCAGCATCACTTATTGTAAATTTAATCTTATTTCTACTGGTTTGCAATGTCATCCCCTGTAACTATCATCTTTTCATATATACATGAAACTATTAGCAGGTTTGCTATTCTGTATCATAGTTGTTTTTCACTGTGTAAAGTTATACTAAATTGTTTATTGTGATTTCAGAACATGAAGGAACTTCCAATTCTTTTTTTTTTCCAAAATAAACTGATCTATACTACATAGCAATGAGAATAAATGCAATTAACTACATGCAATAAAACGGATGAATCTCACAACATAATACTGTGTAAAAGAAGCCAGCTGTAGATGATCATACACATATGCCACATGATTCTGTTTAAATAAAATTCAAAACCAGGTGGACTACTCTGCGATGTTAGAAGTCAGGATTCTGGTTACTCTTGGGGGAAAGATAAGACTGAATAAAGCAAGAGGTAGGTGGGAAGCTCTTAGCTTCTGCTAGTTTTCTTATCTGGGTATAGATGACAAGAGTGCACACTTTGTGAGAATGTCTTGAGCTGTGTGCTTTTATGTTTTTATGTGATAAGTCAATAAACAGTTTACACAAAAATGGTCTTTATTATTCTTGACAATAGTGCTCATTCTTGAGACTTTCTCCTATCTCTACGTTGTTTTTGTTTACCTTTTATTCTTGCCTAAACTCATTACCATCTGATTTCTCCCCCTAGGAAACTCCTGACTATGCTCTTGCTAAATTCACTAATAATTTTGCTTTAGCAGCATGCAACGGAAACTACCCACGTAAACTGGTGAGTTGCTCTCTCAGCAGCACAAGCCATGGCTGAGTGCCTTCCTTAATAAAAACTTCTTTTCTTGTGGGTTTTATAAGAGACTCTCTTGCCTTTCTACCTATATGTCTGACCACTCTTTTCCAGCATTTATCACTGGCCTCTCTTGCCCTGCCTATACAAAAGATGCCATTTCTTCTACCATTTCTTTCTGGGCCCCCTAATCTGATCTCTCTCTCTAATTTCCCTGACTGTTCATTTTCACTGCCAGATTTTTAATTCCCATTTATGTAATGAATGCATGAAAAACTCTAAAGCCTGACTCTAAAGGAGATCCTGATTTCTGGTCTCCAGATCCAAATTCAACTATTGTGTATCTCTACTTGGGGGTCTGACAGTCATCCAGATAGAATTCATTTCTTTTCGAACCATTTTCGTTTTCAAAGTTTTCTTGGAAGAAATCTGACAACACCCCTGGTGTTCAACCACTTCTTTTTTCAGTCAATTCTCAAGAAATAAATTGGTAACAATAATCAGTAACAATAATGAGTATGGTGAAGTAAAGATGGCCAAGACAATTCTTTGGCATGCTTCCCATAAGGAGTCAGGGTCAAGGATCCCTCATCTTGTATCTGGGTAAGTTTGGTTTCTGCTTTGACCAACAGACTATGGAAGAAGTGATAATGTGCCAGTTTCCAGGACCTGAACTTAAGAGCAGCCGCCATGTCTATTAGAACACTCATGCTGGGGGAGTCCAGCTTTCATGTAAGGAGTCCATCCATCATGCTGTGAGGAAGCTAAAACAGCGTATGGAAAGGACTTACAAAGACAGAGGGAGATGCGTTAAAAGCGTGCAGTTAATTCAGCCATCCCAGCTGTACTTAGGCAGAATCAATTCTGGATTGTTCCAACCCAAAACGATTCTCTATCTTTGACCTGGAATAACCTTGCAAAAATAAGTACAAACTATGTTTAAAACATGTCAATGTCTCTTCTCTCACTGTCCACAAGATAAAGTTGAAACAACTTTAAGTAACATGTAAAAGTCACTTTGTTACCTGCCTCTATCTGCATTTTAGCATCTTCTCTCACTAGTCTTTTCCTGCTTGTTTTAGCTTCTAGTTTCCTGGAACTTTTCATTTTATTTCTTAATTTAATTCTCTACACATGCTGTTGATTTTTCTGAAATAATTTTTCTCATTTTTTTCTTTTTTTAGGATTGGCGTTACTAAGAATCACCTCCTCTAACGGGATTTGAAAGTCTTCACAAGGCTGAGATGCTGGCACAGATCTCACAGCAAGGCTCTCAGCGCCTCCATCATCACGTATCTGATGGGATCAGCGTATTATCTGTGGATCTTCCCTACTATACTGTGAGCCCCCTGTGCTCCCTTAGGGTAGGGACTGCTAATTTCTTACTATGACAAGTCCAACTTTGAGCAAGTGCTCATCACCTTTTATGTGCTGCAACATAGGTAGAGAAGAAATAAGTAAATAAATGAATGGTAAGTCTGAAAAATTCTCAATGTAAACTGACTTAAAAATATAACTTCACAAACAAATAGACTAATAACTGGACTTTTAAAAAAATTAATTTCATGGATTCTTATATAACACTTTCTAATTTATATTTTGTTCCATATTAATACCTTGCATTTAGTGAGTGCTTACTCTCTGCTTAATGCTACACCTGCGCTAACTAATTCATTCCTCACAACAGCGCTATGTTGTAGGACTTCTCTGTCTCCATATTGCAGATGAGGAAACTGACGTTCAGAGAAGTTGAAGAGGGCACCCGACGTTACATAACTTCTCATTGGCAAATCTAGGAGTAAACTTAGGTCGTCTTTTTCTAGACCCCCACCCCCCTCCCGAACATGACTGCCTCTGTTTTAAAAGCCAAAGTTCACAGACTTGTTTTAGTTAAGGTGGGAGACATCTGTAGAAAAGAATTTTATTGTTTTTGGATTCTAGGGATATAGTTCTCTCATGTCACGTCCTTTATTATACAGAGATATAATTTTAAGAATATGAGGAAGTAAATCTTGTATCCCTTATAATGAAGTAATACTGTTAAGTGGATAGCAAATATTCAGAATTCTCTTTACAAACTGTCAGTGATTTAAATTTTATTTTTAACAGGTGAGAGGCTTAAGATATATACAAACAAATGCCTGGCATCATCTGTCTTAGTAGCAGTATGTATTTTTCTTGGATTACTAAGACGTACATTGATTTTTGAGGCAATTGGGAAAATTTGTGTGCAACCTGTGCTGGATCAAGTCTGAAGTCACTACCCTGTTCCCGTCTATGTTCATCCTGTGCTGCTGGTCCTTCTCTGTTTACTTATTTCAATTGGTTTTTCTCAAGTGTCAGTCTAAATGAATAGAAAATGTTCAAGATCACCTACTGCAAGCTTATCAAATCCTGTGTAGACCAGCTCTGTGCAGTGCGGAAATGAACAGTCATTTGAGTTTATTTAGAGCCATGCTGTTTTTCCTTTCCTTGTTTTCTCAGTATACCTGAGACACTTTGATAGGTTTTACCAGAGACATCTACACCAGAGGTCAATTCATTGAGATTTATAGTGTCGTATCTCCACTGAAGGCAAAATGAAAGAGATTCTGCTGAGTGGCTACTTGGTACCAGTTATTAGAAGGCCAGAAAAGTGTTCCTCTCCCAACTCTACAACTTGAAATCGTACAAATAATTATTTTTTTTGTTAAGATTTCCACATTTTAAGATTAAGGTTAAATTAGGATTCCACATGCATTATCACATTTGATTTACAAATAAATCTTGAAAAATTATTAAGGTAATAGGATTTCAGGTGTCTCTACTAGAAATCTGAGACCAGAAGTAGAATGACTTAGCCAAGATTACATTAGAGCCAAGAGCAGAACCCAGAACTTCTGCCTGTTAGAGCAGAATCCCCAAAGATGGAATAAACACTCACAAAGAAGCCACTTTGATTACCACAGTGACTCAGATTGTGGTATTCTTTTAGCCATTCATGGGTAATGTTGAGTTTAAATACATACCTGGAAATTTTTTTAAGTTCTTCAGGGAAATATCCTCAAAGACAAAAGTGCAAAAACATTAAATTTTTCAAATACTTGGTAACTTTGTATTTCCTATGCCAATCATTAGGAATTAAAAATGTGTATTTTACGTTGTTATTATTTACAATCCAGAACACTAGAATGTCTTGTGCATATACTTAAACGACAATCATGAGGAATGTAGTTTCATTCTGCAATTTACTACATCACAGAAATATACTAGTGGAATATATTCTTACTATAATAAATGTGGTTATATATATATATATATATATATACACACACTGTATTTTACTGATTACATTTCAAAGTCAATCAGTGTCATTGGATACAGACAACTGTTGAATCGCTAAGTATACCACACAATTAATAATTTACTATTAGAGGGCTGAAGTTTACCTTGTAAAATTTTGGGGTAAAAATGTTGGATATACAAATTTGACTCTTTTAAACAATGTGAAGACCCCTTTCTGGACATGAGCAAAGTTTTTCCCTCTATAGATGAGATGACCTATATGAAAGACTAATTGTCATTTGAATAACATTTTCCCTCCATGTGAAGTTATTTCACAGATTTGAAAAATATGAATATTGTCATTTGCATTCTATGAGAGCTTTGCTCATGACAGGAATCATTGACTGAGCAATAGAAACTCAGCAAATGGCTCATAATTTGCAAAAATTTTCCAAAATTAAAGATGCTTTTTCACTTTATTCTTGTCTTTTCAGTAAGGAGATTTTAATTATTTATTATATGGATATGAATCATTCCACTTAGACTTCCTCAAACACTGTAAGTAGGAGATTGACATAGGAGGAGGAAGTATATACGTGCATACAGCTGAGCTTTACATAATACCATTGCTTACATCAAGATACTTGCCAATTCTGCCTTATAAGAATGATATCATAATTAACTCCAAATTTAAAATTATTTGGTAAAATATATGCTAATATAATTATCATTGGAGTTACACTAGTTTTAAACCAACCACTAAGCATAGTTTTAAATGGACTAATGATTTTAATCTCTGTAGGGCTTGATTGAAAAGAGAGATACCATATCACTGTATCAAAAATATAAGCAAAAGCAATATATACATATCACGCAAATACCTGTGAGGAGACAGAAATTATACTAGTTCTTTTAATAGAAAAAAAATTAAACACAAGTTGTTTACAAAGCGTGGAAACACCAAATAAGAAAAATAAAAAACATTAACAAAATAGCACAAATGTAGGAATTGTTGGAAGTGGCTACCAAAGCACAGGGAAGAGTCTAGAATGACTGAAATTAAGAAGCTTGCGGGAGGGCCTTGTGGGGCTTAAACTCAAACTCTTGAGAAGGGGCTGCTGCTATGCTGCTGCTGATATCTCTGAAATCAAAGAATGTCCCCATGGAGCTGAGATCCAGACTTCTAAGAAGTGAGCCCTGGCCAACTGGTATTGTGGTCTTTAAGGGGCAAAATAAGACTGGTTCTAAGGGTATAGAAACATTGCAAAATAAATTCAGCTGCTGTTAGAGGAACAGACTGCCACCTCCAGGATGAAGGAGCATTGCCAAGGTGGTGCTTGTAGAAAGAAGTAAAACAGGAACAGGAAGAAAACATGAAGGGGCAAATCCCTTCTCTTTTCTCTTGTTTACCAATCTCCTTCTATTAGAAGAAATTAACCAAGAATAGCTGGCAAAAGAGAAATTGGTTTGGAAAGTCCCAATCCTGGTATCATGAAGTTGTGTATAGAAGGGTAGATTTAGAGCTGAGAGAGACAATATAGATATAGATATATAATTATATGTGCATGTATATAAAAATAAAGATATGGCATATAAATTTAATGTCAAATTCAGGAAATTTATACCTCCTAAAGAATATGATCTGCCTATAAGTCATCTCTGAGATGTTAAGATGGCAACTTCTCTACAAAGAGAAAAACAGTAGTGATAAACAATCAATTTTAGAAAATGCAGAAAAAAGTAAAGAAAAGCTAAAATTTTATTTCAAGAAATGTGATTTTTAAATATTCTTTCTTTAATCAATAAAGATTAGATCCAAGCTGAAAACTCATGTCTTATAGGGTTTTGTTAACATATTCAATGTCACAACCTTTACAAAATACAACAAAGATTTTCCTTAGAATTTATAAATAAAGATGTGGATTATGACAAAATTATTTCAAAATTCATCAAGAAGGAGTAACATGTTTTTGTTCAAAAGATTCAACATGGCTCTAGTTCTAAGACTGTTTAAGCAAACTACTAGTAAGTCAATAGAAGAAATATACTATTCTGGTTTTAGTTTCTCTGCTTCTTATTCCCATTTTCATACCCACAGAATGAAAATCTTACTTAAGATTTCACTTTAAATACTTTTCAATCAAAAGACAAATTTGATTCAGCAAATGAAAGAAGATAAGTGAGAAAGTTTATGATAAAAGAAGTTAAAATAGATTATAGCCTGAATAATTCAACTACAAACGAGGTGTATATGTATTAAAGGATAGCATTCTCTTTTATTGTTTTTCTAGATCATTTGGCAAGATGGGAGAATTAAACGCAGAATTATAAATAATTGCTTTCAATGAGTAATCCTTTCAATTAAGAGCAACAACTGTCAGCTGGAATAAAGCAAAGAAAGATTCAACAATAAGAAACTTTAAAAAGACTCACTCTAATTTGAAAGATAGGTTAAAGGTAAAAAAAAAGAGAAGGATCTATAGCTACACAGCTATATACCATGCAAACTGTAAGCATACAAATTTTGTTTTTATCTGAGATTAATCTCAAAATAGAGATCAAGACAAGGAATTCTAGCAGAAATAAAGAAAATAAATTCAAAATAATAAAAGTATTTATTCATTACCTAATAATAGAATTTCAAAATACATGAAACTTAATTTGGCAAAACTAAAGGGAGAAATAGATTCATCCAAAATCGTAGTTGGATATTTAAAAAATCACTCCAGTAATTCAGAAAACAGACAGAAAATCAGTAAGGTCCTACAAAACTAGAATATGATTCACCACACTTGACTTAATTCACAGTTATAAAAGTTTGTACTGAATGACCGAGGTGATCATTCTTTCAGGTCGCACAAGAAACATTTAGTGACTGTAACCACATGCAGAAACATTAAAAAGTCTCACTAATTTCAAAATATTGAAGTAATCTACAATATACTCTTCATACACAAGGAAGTTAATTAGAAATCTAGAGGGTCAACCTACAATTGTAGGTGCTTTATATTCATGGGTCAAAAAAGAAGCCACAAATATTTCAATCTAAATAACAACTCCAAAATGTCAAAATTTGTGAGACATAAAGTTAACACATATTTTAAAGAGCAAATAAAGCACACATTAATAATTGAAGGGAAATAGTAAATATAAAAGTTGAAATAAATGAAATAGGTAACAGATGAAAATTTAAAAAAATAAAAGAATTAAAATCCTAACCATGCTAATCAAGAAAAAAATGTAAACAAAATTAACCACATTATTCATGATGAAGATTACATCACTAAAAAAACCAAAGGCAGGAATATATGTGTGTGTGTGTGTATGTACACATTTTTCTCATAATTTTGAAAACTTAGATGAAAATGATGTTCCTAGGAAACAAACAAAAACTCTAGCAAAACTGACACAAGAAGATATAGAAGTACATATGCATATACATATGCATATGTGCAGTATAAGCCCTGACTGTTGGTTTTTCTTTTTTGTAGTGCAAGTGCCTGATTTGAACTTAGATTTCTTAGGCATCCACTTCAAAGAAGGCTGTCTTGAATAAACACATTACCAGCCACTGAATAAAAAGCCAGGTCACCGTGCCACTGCCACCCCAACCCAGCCCTTTTGTTTTAGAGCTCTTGTTGATTTAGATAACTAACCATTTTGTATACTTGCTTTTCTTTTCCCATGCTTTAAATTCCTGCTCTTCTGTTTTAAATTCATCAATAAAGAGTGAACCCAAGAAACCATATGCCCCTACCCTTGACTCCAATAAAAACAGATATCCAGGCCCACATTCTCTCTTTCTCTATCTGCAACCTCCCTGGGTGGCCCCATGGGTGTTACGTGATTTTCAGGACCTGTGAGTAATAAACATTTTCTCTTTCAAAGTTTGCTGATGGTTATTGCTGAGGGCATCTCGGAATCATAAGAATCACAAGTCCAGTCACAACAATGGGTTATCTATAGGCTGAGACTTGCACACAACAATATGTTCATTATATACATGTAAGTATAAATAGAATAAGTTATCTTAAAACCTTTGTACAACAACTTTATGTCCAAATGTCTTCACTAGCAAACTCTATCCAATTTCTAAGGAAGAAATTATACCAATCTTATAAAACATTCTCCAAAAGTAGAGGAGGAGGACATACTGCTCAGCATTTTTTAGAAGTCAATATAACCTTGATACCAAAATCTCACAAAAATATTTTAACAAGACTTTTACAAAGCAATACTGCCCACAATATTGGATCCAAGATCCTTACCATGTAATTAGAAAATAAAATCCAAAGATATACAAAAAGATTTAAAAATATATGAACCATTAAGCTTATCCCAAGAATACGATTTTAGTTAAGTATTCAAAAATCAATCAATAAGTCAGCATATTAACAAATAAAGCAGAAAAGAAATCACACAATCATTTTAGTAAGTGTGTAAAAAGCATTTGACAATATTCAGAAAATTAGGGATAGATGGAAAGTTCAAAAACTTGACGAAGATCATTTATGAACAACTCACAGAAAACGTCATACTTAAGGATGAAAAACTTACTGCTTTTCTGCTAAGATTAGTAAAAAGGTAGTGATGTCCATTCTTAGATGTTGAAACAAGATTTTATTGGAGATGCAGCCAAATCGATAAAGCAAAGAAAAAAGAAAGGCATCCTGATAAGGAAAAAATGAAGTAAATCCATCTCTGTTCACAAATGAAATGAGTTTTTACATAGAAAATCTTAGAGAATCTACCAAAGAACTTCAGGAATTAATAGATGAATTTAGGAAAATCGTAGAATATAACAGCAATATACAAAACAATCATTTGTATTGCATAACTTAGCAGGAAACAATCTCAAAATTAAATTTTACAAATACTAGTTAGATGGATTAAAAAGATTAAAGTACTGAGGAGTAAATTTAGCAAATATATCAAGTCAACTACATTGAAAACTTCAAAATATTGTGGTGAAAAATAAAGAAAACTAAGCACATATACAATATACCATGATTATGAATAAGAAACTCAACTCAATATTGTTAAAATGTCACTCCTCTCAAAATTAATTCTACGGTTTTTTATTTAGCAGAAATTGGTAAGCTGAATCTGAAATGTATATGGAAATTCGAAGGTTATAGAATAGCCAAACAGTCTTGAAAAAGTGTAAACTCTTAAAACAAGACTTACCATAAAGATACACTAATCAAGAAAGGAGTTACTAGGGTACGGCTGCATGAATAAATCAAAGGAAGAGAGTAGAATGTCCAGAAATAGGCCTTTATACATATGGTTAGTTGATTCTCTAAAAGTTTTAAAACAACTGAAAGGGAAAAAATCATTTTTGTACTAAGATAACTAGATATCCACATGGAAAAATAAATACATAAATAAATAACCTAAACTACTTCATACAATATAGAAAAATCAGCTTGAAAAGGATTATATATTTAAAGTAAGAGCTAAAATTATAAATTATAAAATAAATTATATAAATTATAAAGTGTCAAGAAAATGAGAAAGGTAATATACTTATGACTTTGCAGTAACTAACAATTCTAAGGCAGAAAAAAAATCAGACTTCCTCAACCTAACAGAAAATATCTACAAAAATCCCACAGCTGACAACATAACTAATGGAAAGAAACTGGAAGTTTTCCCAATAAGACCAGGTACAAGACAAGGATGTCCTTTATCACAATTCCTTTTCAACATTGTACTAGAAGTTCAAACTAATGCAGTAAGATAAAAAATAAAAGGTATCCAGATTGGTAAGGAAGAAATAAAACTGTCTTTGTTTACAGATGATGTGATCATCTATCCAAAAGAAAGAAAATCCAAAAGAATCAAAAACACAAAAAAACTCCTAGAACTTATAAGCAATGTCACAAGATTTCATGTACAAGGTTAACATACAAACGTCAGTTGCTTTCCTGTACACCAACAATAAGTAAGTGGAATTTGAAGTGAAAAATACAATACCATTCACATTAGCATCCAAAAACATGAAATACTTAGGTATAAATCTAACAAAATATGTGCAACATCTATATGAGGAAGACTATAAAACTCCAATAAATAAAATCAAAGAAGAACTCAATAAATGAAGAGATATTCCCCATTCACGGATACAAAGACTCAATATTGTCAAGATATCAGTTCTTACTAACTTGATCTATAGATTTAACACAATCCCAATCAAAATTCCATCACGTTATTTTGTGGACATGGACAATGTTTATAAAGTTTATACAGAAGGGCAAAAGACAAAGAATAGTCAACACACTATTGAAAGAGAAGAACAAGGTTAGAGGACTGATACTACCTGACTTCTATACTTACCTTAAAGCTATAGTAATCCAGACATTATAGTATTGATGAAAGAGCAGACAAATAGATCAAAGAACGTAATAAAGCCCAGATATAGACCCATATAAATATAGTCAACTGCTCTTAGACAAAGAAGCAAAGGCAATACAAGGGAACAAAGATAGTCTCTTCAACCAAGGGCTCTAGAACAACTGGACATTCACATACAAAAAAATGGATCTAGACACAGACTTTACACCCTTCACAAAAATTAAGTCAAAATGAATCAAAGACCTAAATGTAAAATGAAAAATTATAAAACTCCTAGAAGATAACGTAGGAGAAAAGCTACAGGACCTTGATGTCGTGGTGGCTTTTTTTGGATACAACACCAAAGGCATGATTCATGAAAGAAATAATGGATAAGCTGGACTTCACTGAAATTAATAGCTTCTGTCTGTGAAAGATAATGTCAACAGAATGAGAAGACAAGTCACAGCATGGGAGAAAATATTTGCAAAAGACATATCTGATAAAGGACTGTTATCTGAAATATACAAAGAAGTCTTAAAACTTAACAATCAGAAAATGAATACCATTAAAATATGAGCCAAAGACCTTAACAGACACCTCACCAAAGAAGAAATACAGGAGGCAAATAAGCAAATGAAAAGATGCTCCACATAGTATGTCATCAGGGAAACGCAAATTAAAACAACAGTGAGATACGACTATATAGCTATTAGAAGGACCAAACTCTGCAACAATGACACCAAATGCTGGGGAAGATGTGGATCAACAGGAACTCTCATTCATTGCTGGCGGGAATGCAACATGATCCAGCCACTTTGGAAGATAGTTTGATGGTTTCTTACAGAACTAAATACACTCTTGTCATACTATCCAGCATTTGCACTACTTGGTATTTACTGAAAGGAGTTGAAACTGATGCGCATACCAAAACCTGCACATGCATATTTATGGAAGCTTCATAATTCCCCAAACTTGGAAACAGCTAAGATGTTCTTCAGTAGGTGATGGATCAGTAAACTGTGGTACATCCAAACACTGGAATATTATTCAATATTAAAAAGGGAATGACCTATCAAGCTATGAAAAGACAGGGAGGAACATTAAAGAAATATTACTAAGTGAAAGCAGTCAACGTGGGAATGCTACACACTGTATGATTCCTACTATATAGTATTCTGGAAAAGATAAAACTATGGAGACAGTAAAAAGATCAGTGGTTTCCAAGAGTTGGAAGGAAAAAAGAGGTGAATAGACAGAGCACAGAAGGTTTTTAAGGGGATGAAAATACTCTGTATGCTACCATAATGATGGCTACATGTCATTATACATTTGTTTAAATCTATAAAATGTACAACACCAAGAGCAAACCCTAGTGTGAACTGTGGACTTTGGATAATTATGATGCGTCAATTTAAGTCCATCAGTTGTAACAAGTGTACCACTGTGCTATGAGATATAGCTAATGGGGGAGAGGCTATATATGTGTGGGAACATGTGATATATGGGAAATCACACTACCTCCCCTTAAATTTTGCTGTAAACCTAAAACTTCTCTAAAAAATAAAGTCTCAATTTTAAAAAAAGAAATATCCTACACACAAAAATTCAGTAACCACATAAAAGAAAAATTGGTAAAATATTCTTTGTCAAAAAAACAAAAACAAAAATAAAACCTCTGCTTTTAAAACACACCATTACGAAAACAAAAAAACAATTGAAAGACTGGGATAACATATAAGCAATAAGGCATGGATATATTTGAAAATCTTAAGAATCATTAATAAAGAGAACAACAGCCAATTTAAAGAAATGAACAAAGGCTGGGAAATATCATTCACAACAAGGATATATGTATCAACAAGCACATTTTGAAAAGTGCTCAGTGTCATTATTCATCAAACTAATACATATTTCAACGGTAGGATACCACTTCACACCCACTAGAAGGGCTAAAATTAAAACACATAGCACCTAACTTTGGCATGAATGTGGAGCAACTAGAAATCTTTCTTTTTTTTGGTAGGAGTGTAGACTGGTGCAACCATTTTGGAAAGCGTTTTATCGTTTCATGTAAAATTAACATAACCTATGAACCAACTATTCCACCACTAGGTATACCCAAGAGAACTGAATTCTATGTCTACAAAAACAATGATTAAAAAATACCTATAGCAGCTTTATTAATAACAACCCGAAAGAAAAAAAAAAGTGCATGTCCAGTCACTAGAGAATAGATTTAAAAAGTCAAACACACTTATAACAAAAGTAGAAGGGTATCAAAAGTTTTCTGAGTCTGAAGAAGGTTTGAAATAGTCACTGTGGGGGCCGGCCCCATCGCCTAGTGGATAAGTTTGGTGGCTCCATTTTGGTGGCCCAAGTTGGATTCTAGGCATGACCTACCCCACTCGTCAGAGGCCATGTTGTGTGGCAACATACATACAAAATAGAGGAAGATTGGCACAGATGTTGGCTCAGGCTGAATCTTCCTCAGCAAAAAACAAAGTTACTGTGGACAATGGTAGAGTAAATTCAACATATGGACTTTTCAATGTCTGTGGGCAGTGTTGTGAGGGCACATTTGAAATTGGTGACCATCTGTACTTTTTTGGTGATTTTTCTCTATTATTTCTAAGTTCTTAAATGAGCCATAGGGAAAGCAAATATTTGGATTCATCAAAAGTTGAAGTTTTGCTAGACAAATATAACCAAAATTTAGAGGAGCATGGAGTTTAGGATACTGGTGAGGAATTGTTACTGAAATGCTAGACCATAGGATATCTAATTAGATAGGAGGGAAGTGAAGAAAATCGAGGAGTGATGGATTGGAAGAAAGTAAAAGGGTCGGTACTTTTGTGATCGTGACCTAAATTTTGACTGCCAGCATGAGTTACTGAAGTGGAGAAAAAGAGGTCAATTGAAATGAGGTTATGAAGAGGTTGATGGGGAAGCCTTTGGGATTTGCAACCAATTAGTTTTTGGAGTCCCCTAAAATAACGGCAGGGCTTGAGGTTAGGAAAAAAACTGAGCAAGGGTTCAGTGGATGTGGTGAACAGTGGTACATGGCAAGGAAGAAGGGAGAAAGTAGCAATGTAGCAAAGAAAGTGGTGGAGTAGCTGAAGGACTCAGCATTCGGTTGAATTGATTTCGATATTTACATAAGTGTGATGAAGTAATAGCGATCTAGAGGGAGCAAGGACAATTCCTAACCCTGAGAGGCCACGTGCCTCTAAGTACTCACCATCTAAGGAAATTGCAGAGAAGCAGCTTCCTCAGGGAAGAGTCAGTTTTCATTTACTGCAGGAGAGAGGAGAGAACCTTTGACATAGAGAAGTCTATGGGTTTGGGAGAGCAATTCCAGAAAGCACAAAGAAGAGTTGGTAGGTGGGGAAGGAGATGAAAGGGGCTGTGGACACTCAGATAACTTAGGAGGATTATTGCTGCGTTTGGTGGGTCTGGAAGATTGCTAACTGACTGGGATGAGGGACTTGATGAATTATTCTCTCCAAATACTCTGATTTTTTAATATTCTGAATAAAAACTCAGGGTAAAATAAAACTTAATTACCAAACACATTTTTCATTATTCAGAAAACACAAGAAAAAGCCTCAAGTTTTTGTTTGTACAAATTTCTATCGGTTTCAGCAATGCTCTGTACTGATTTTTTGGTAGTCCCTTTTAATAAAGGTAACTTTTGGCTGAATTCTTAAGAATTATTGGCTTTACTGCTTTCAGCTACTTCTTCTGAAGAGAGAGAAAGAGGGAAGACAGTATGTCTCACCATAGGCAGGGGGCTTTCTTTTCATTATCTTCAAAATATAAACAAATGTCAAGCTGTGAATAAATATGGATATAGTAATAGCAGGGTCACACAGAAGGGATTTCTTAGGAAAAGTTTTCAATATTGTTAAACTTCAGAAATAAATTAATTTACCTTCACATGGCATCTATACTTCAACACGCAGCCTCTCCTTTTTCTAACACTCTCATCTTTTCTCCCCCTTATCAGGCCGGCTTTGATTTTGCAGCTGCAAAGCTGCTTCATCTTCCCAACTACTATTATCTTCTTTATATCTGTGGTCCCTGAAGAGGCAATTTACCAAAGTACCCAGGGTTTCTGTCATCCAATTCTCATCTTGATCTCTTACAACCCACTTTCAGCCCTGTTAAGACTCCTTTTATAAGGTACCTACTGCCCTTATGAGATTAACTGGTCCGTGTTTTCTACATATTTCTAAGCTATCAATCTGCTTACATAAACCCACTCATGATCACCCTAATTGTCACTGCTTTGTTATCTTCATTCTATCTTTGCATTCTTCCTACTTGAAAACCCAACAAATCTTCCTATTCCCTTTCAAAAACGTCTCTGTCGGGTATCTGTTCACAAAAAAAAAATTCCCCTTCACTTTCCAGTTATAATAGCAGCAACTTTCCCAATGATTTCTAAGTTTTACTTATTCTACAGAATATATTTATCATTTATTACCTTTTCATCATCTCTTCTATTCTCTTTCCACTGGTCTTTATCTTTTCCCATGTCTTCAATTACCATCCGATCAATTCCAATACCTTGGGTCTCTCTACTCATGACATGTTCTGCTTTACTCAATTCACTAGCTACACCTTTACCTGTGACATCTTCTTGTATGTTCTGTTGCCATCTAAAACTTAATGTGACAAGGTCAGACTCTTGAAATTTCCTGCACAGCAACCTTCCACTCTTCCTAACTCTATTACTCTCTCAATTTGACGAGAGTGAAACTTGGGCATTAACTTTAATACCTTTTTAATCTCTCCCTCAAGGCCTCATTAACTGTTTTGCCGTGTATAATCTCTGTAAAGATACTTCTTTCTTTATCCCTAGATTAAAACTTTTACAAATGTCTTTATTTTCACTTGGGTACTGTGCATTCATTTCCCCTGATGCTCCGATTTCTCACCTGTTACACTGTTTTCTTATAATACACTCACATATTTCATTATTGAAGTCAATATTGCTTTTCCATAAGGAAATACATCTTAGTTTTATTTTATTATTGTCTAATTGTCTCCTAAAGGAAAAAATTAGAGGAAAGGATGTCTCTTAACTTTCTTAGTTCTGCCTCTATTCATATACATTCTTCTCCCTATTAATATTTTCTACTAGTATGTTCTTCAGTTTCTCACGGCCTGTTCACATATGTAATACCTGATCTATAATGTATCAGGTATTTTTTTCTCTTAGTGACATCTTATTTAACAAAAAACAATCCATGGGATTTATCTATACTTAATAAATACATATTCTAAAAATGAAGTTATTCTATTGCAAGACTTCAATTGTTTCTGAGATGAGAGAATATTCAATAACGTTCCCAACTGCTATAAAAGACTGTAAATATTGAAATAGACCTATCTGAGATTTTGTGAAGGACTGCTTTCTTTGGATAAAATATTAAACCAATTCTTTTCCAAATTTCCTTTCTTAATTCTATAATTCTACTCTATGGTTTTTACAAATTATCTTGAGGCTCATTTCTATTATTTTCCTGCTGGAAGTGTTTCATATAATCATAGTTAAAAAACTAATCAAGTAATATAAGCCTAAATAATAGTTCTCAAACAAAATTTCCAGGAAGTATCATATTACTTTTTGAAATTTAGATAATAAGTTGAACTCCACTAGAGGAAAAGTTTGAGTTTTATTTTTCTGGATTGTGTTGAAATGTCTAAACAATACTTATACTAATGTACCATAAATGGGTTAAATGTTTAAGCTTTGTAAAAAGAGAAAGTATTCATGACATTGTTGATAGATAAAATGGAAAATTTATGTAAAAGTCATTCCTAGGTCTTATCCTATCAATAAAGTTTAATTTTGACTATCACAAGCATACTCAAAGATTTTAATATTAAAGAGATGGTTTCGGGACACCTTATATACGATAGGGAGATGTCAGTATATTTTATCTTAATACTTGTTTTACGTGGGGGGTAGGGGTGTATGTGTGTGTGCATACATAATTATCTATAAAGAGTTGGCAATTGTGTAGTATTGTTGGATCCCTGGAGAAGGGATATAAAGCCATTTTCTATGTAGAAAACTGAAAAAAAAAAAAAAGATTTACTAAACTATTTCCCTCTCCAAGATGCTGCTAGACTTAAATAAACTGTAACTTGCAAATATCAAATACCCTTTTAGGCCTGAATTTGGTATATTCTAGTTGGAATTAAATTTTGAACTCTCTGGTTTAAAATATTACAAAAATTAGCACCTATGTAGTATATTATGATTGAGAAAATAGTGCTTGATATTCTAATCGAGTAAAAGAGTTCTCTTCCCTCTCTTTTTTAATTGCACCAAAAGACTGGGATGTTTATTAATTCATCTCTGCTTTCAAACTTCCCACTCATGAGAAGTTGAGCTTTTTTTAAAAAAACATGTGATCTTGGAAAGGAAAAAAATGAGTAGTCAAATTTCAGAAATTTCACTAGATAGCCGAGTATCTGGTGTATAGTAACATTTGTAGACAGTCACTATATGAATGAAAGGAATGAGAGTTTCTATCTAGTTCTGGTAAGCCATATACATATACTCTAGCTCCTTCAATAAAAGCTTTCAAATAAACTCTGTATAAGCATTATAACAGCTGTATTTTAAGTTGGCAGAAAATGAGCTCAGTTATTTCAAAGTGTTAACTTGCTTGCATAATGTAAGTATAATTTTTGGTAAAGTATTTTCATTTTATTATACAAACTGCCAAGTCAACAGAGCTATATGAATCTTAGATACAGGACCAATTTTCTTTAAAGGACTTCGTCTTTTATAATTCCCCAAACTCAGGGATTATAATTTTTATCTTTTTTTCCAAACACAAATTGAAGATGTTTTTAATCCTGGTTTCCAAGATGAACTTTAAATATAGCAAAAACTAGACAGGCCTTGGCCATCATTTTGAGCCTTTTTCTTACAGCCTAGCAAACTTACCCTTCTTTATGTGTTTACGTACTAGTTGAAGAATTTGAAATTGTTTATATTTTTTCAAATTTGCAAGATATTATTTAAAAACTAGGAACTTTGATTTAAGAGATATTAAACAGGAGATGAAATAAAAGACCACAGCTTGTGAAAATATTATTTGACCAGAAAAATTTATAAAGGTTATTGGTCATATTCACTGTTATTTCTTTGTGATTGCATATAAATATAAAGGTTGACTCTGTAATCACTATGTACCTCTTAAGGTAACATGAACTTTCTTGTTCCATATTTTATCCCTCCTCATTCTTTTAGTTCACCCTAAATATCATATCATAGGGGATATCTTTTCTGACCTTAAAAGTATGTCAGCCTCCTCAGCCCCTTTAAGCTGCTACACAGCACTCCTTACTTCTCCGGGTGAGACTCAGCATCCTTGAAATTTTTCTAAAACATGGAATCCATTTCACTCCTATTCTCCCATCATCTATACTCAGGGATTAGGATAAGATTTATAGGGACAACCAGAAATATTTGGAACAATGCTATAATCCGTCACACTTGGCAATATCCATCATAATAAAAATTGTAATCATTCTGACTTAAGAGATAAACCTACGGATTCACTCATCAAATTATGATAAATGAATGTATAAAGCTGTTTGTTTCATCACTGCTCAAAAAAAACTTAAAATGTCCATCCCTATTTAAAGTAATGAGGTTAACAATTAAGTTCGGTTATAAAATTTTCTCTAAGCTACATTATTAAACACATAAACACAAGGTGCAAATCAATCTCCATGGCGTATTTCCTTTTATGAAAATAAATGGATAACTGTTATATTCATTTTTCATAGAAATATACCTAAGAAACTTTGTTTACAGAAGATCTATTTTTTTTAAAAGAGTGATGGGAGACTTACTGTTAAGATATTTTATATTATTCTATTATATTTTAATTTTCTTACAATATACATGTTGCTTATCTTTTACTTAAATGTCAATATGGGTTGTATGAGTAGTGCAAATATGTCTTTTTTTTTTTTTTCTTGAGGAAAATTAGCCCTAAGCTAATATCTGCCGCCAATCTTCCTGTTTTTGCTGAGGAAGGCTGGCCCTGAGCTAACATCCGTGCCCATCTTCCTCTACTTATGTGGGATGCCTGCCACAGCATGGCTTGCCAAGCGGTGCCATGTCTGCACCGGGATCAGAACTGGTGAACCCCGGGCCGCCAAAGCGGAATGTGTGCACTTAACGGCTGTGCCACTGGGCTGGCCCCTGGGTGATTTTTTTTTTTTTTTTTTGATCTTCTGACTTCTTTTCAGAAATAAAATCCAAAAAGCTCTGACATAAGTAATCAGATGATTAAATCATTATATAAAATAGACACTCACTATGTTACAGTTTACTAATTTACACTAAATTTAAAACAGATGATATTGTCTTTAAAATGGTCAAAATCAAAAAGAAAATACATTCTCATAGACTAAAAGGCATTTAGAAATGTAAGAAAACAGTTATATGGATTGAAGAAAGAATGTCACTATTTTTATTTGGGAACTAACATAAACTTTCTTTCCTTACTTACAAACATGTTAATTTATATTTGTGTTAAAAAACAGACAATATTGATGAATAAAATAAAAGCTTCTTTTTATAACTTTCTAAATCACAATTCAGTAGAAAATTCTTGTCTTTCATGTAAATTTAACATTCTTGACATATCCACACACTGATAGCCTGACTAGTTCATTAAATTCATCCCTGCTGAAATCTTTTTGAAATCATAGTCATTTTCCATAGTTGGGGATAGAAACAACAAATAAACGGGAAACAATTTTTCAATCAGCTAATGTTTTGCAGTCTTTACATACATATACAAATATTTGTATTTTTTGAAGTCCCATTACATAAAATTTATTACCTAGAATTGTATTTTTCTCATTTAATAATAAATGTAGAAAATATTTTAAACTTTTTATATGTATATATTGATTATTCAATTATTTTTTATTTACATTGTTGATTGCTTGATTAGAAAATAATACTTGAAAACGAGTGTTCACTGCAAATGAGATGTCCTTGGAGATCCTAAAAATATGATTTTCTTTTTGGAATTATTAAGACTAACCTTTTCTTGCTATAAATCTCAAATAAACAATATTCTCAATCCTTTCATACTATTCAGAGAGCATCACATTTGACAAATTGTTCGTCTCTAATTGCGAGGAACTTGGATGTCTAGAAGGGACGATTATACAAATAAGCCACAATAGCATACTTAGCTAAATGTTATTTCTATTTGCTTATTTGAGATGAAAGTTTTTTAAAATACATTTTGAACTAACACACTATCCTTGTTTGATTTCGGTCATATGGTTTTCTAGGTGCTTTTGAATGAAAAGATGCTGTCAAAGACATAAATGTGTATGAAATCTTTTCACAATGGTTTGTGAAGTCCAAATGTGCATAAAGTCACTGAGGAAGAGCACGGAGCAAGAATAAATGTGAGTCTACAAATTAAAACTTGAGGAAGTCCCGCATTTAATGACTTTATAAAATGTTTACAAATAAAATACAAATTTTATCTATACCATAATCATTATTAACTAAATTATCTTCTAATTTAATTCTTAACAATTTCACCTGTGGGTGGATATGGCCAACCAATATCAATCAAAGTGCCATCAAGAGTACTATTGGTGACAAGAGGTCAAGTGTTAACAAAGAAGTATGATGAAAATATATAAACTCAAAATAATGGCAAAATTAAAGCTATATATACTTATAAGTACCATTTATAACTAGGGATATATCTCTTAAGAACATTTGGCATATCAAGTTGACTCTTTACTTTGACTTAGTTTCTGATACTATACAATTTTTCTAAAGATTTGCAGACATTATTTACTTTTAATGATTCATGTGGTTATGGTTGTGATTCATGGGCATGAAATATTTGTTTTATTCATAAAATAGCAATATTAGTTTTATTTTAATTCACCCCATAGCTATTCTAGTGATAAGGTTTTTTTGAGTTATACTCTTTTATTTTAGCAGCTAAATGCCACGTTGTAAAAATAACGTAATTAATAAATAAACAAGCGAGTAAATAAAAAGAATAATGAACAAATTAAATAATAAATAACTATTCCCTTACATGATTGACAGTTTTCACTGTCATGTGCAATATGCAAAATCCCAGTGGGAAATATATTAAATAAATACAGAAAAAATGTAAAACCATAGCTAGATATGCAATTCATGTGGAGTCAATGGCTGAGTTAGGGAGAGGCTGAGATTATAGCATATCAAAACAACACAGCAATATAAAAATCTCTTTTTGTTGTGAAGACAATGCCTTAGGCTTTAAGTATAGAAATTTAACAAGTTTCAAATTAACATAGCTAAGAATACAGGAACAAAGAGAAAAACTTTTAGATCAATGCTTTGAATGATTTTAAATGAATTTTAAATGACTGATTCACTTTAATACTTATCAGTTGAAGAGATTGGAGGAAAAAGAGATAATTAAATTGCAAAGATATCTTATCGTCTCCCCTTAAAAAATATCTGTCTTATTCTTAAAAGACAAAGAAACCATTTGAAATAAAACCAAACACATAATTTGAGCTAACTCAGAGGGTAAAGTGATGATGTATTTTGAGTTTAGTCTCCTTTCTATATAATATACATTTAAGTATTTGGGAGTTCAACTCTACAGAGTTCTTAAGATACAGCAATCTTAATGAAAACCATCACTGCCAAGACTACTTTTCATTTTCCAAGGAACTGAAATTATGCACATTTCAAATTAGGAGAGGATGAGCCCCTCTATACTTTTGAAGTTAAGGATGTTCGCTAATTGCACAATTTAGTCAGGTCTCTGAATATACAGGATCAAAGGGCACAGATGTCAAACAAGTCCCAGGATATTCTATATAACCAAATATTACATATGCAATTGTTCCCCTTATTCAATACATTTTACTTGCCATCCTAGCTGTTTCTCCCCAAAAATTCAAATGCAGAATGACTGCTTTCCAATAGAAGAACATTATGTATATACTACTTTCATTTCACTCATTCTTGCTTAGGAAACCTGTATAAAATCTGCTGGACCTCTCATCATTGGTTGAATATAGTGTGAGGCACTGTTGGTAAGGCAGTCTATATTAGCTTACACACACACACACACAGGTATAATAGCACTTACCTTTTATTTAATAGTAAAAAAGTCACTGATGATATTTTTCTAAGAAACACAAATAAAACTTAAATATTGTTCTCCAGTGCATCTTCATCTTTTGTTGAGTATCTAAATTAAACTATTAAATTACATATGGCAGGCAGAACAATGGTCCCACAAAGATGCCCATTTTCCAATACCTAGAACCTATGAATATTTTACCTTTATGACAAAATAGACTTTCTAGAGGTAATTAAATTTCAGTTTTTGAGATGGAGAGATTATGTTGAATTACCCAGTAAGGCCAATGCAATGACAGGGGTTCTTAAAAGTGGGAGGCAGAGGAGTCAAAGACAGAGAAGGAAATGTGAGAATGGAAGCAGAAGAGAGGTGGAAGAGATTACACGGCAGGATCTGAAGATTGAAGAAGGGACCACCAGTCAAAAAGTCAGCCTTTGGAAGCTGGCAAAAGGAAGGATGAGTGTTAAACTCTAAGTGCCTTCAGAAGGAACCAGCCCTACTGACTTGACTGATTTTGGACTGACGACCTTTGAAACTGTAGGATAATAAATCTGTGTTATTTTAAGTCACTAAATTTGTGCTAAGCGGTTACAGTAGTAATAGAAAACTATATACTTTGTAACCGTTAAGTTGTTATACTTTTAGAGATTTTGCTGAATTAGACATGAAAGTGAGACATTTTTACTTTATTTGGATCTATCTGCAGATATGCAATAATAGGTCTTCATTCAAATTCTCCAATTTAAAATTTTCCTTGAAAGACAAAGTCTCTTAGAAATATGGAATCTTATTTGCTAAAGTAAAGGGATATTTTGCACTCGATTGGCAAAAAAGAGATATGTGTACTTGGCTCCTTTCCCTACTCAAATTTATTTTTGAATATTTATTGAAGATAAATAACTTTACTTACAATTCATGGTTTTTAGTAAAAAAAATAAAAACTCAGCTGATTAAATTATAAGTCAGAATCTTGCTGTAGTCTAGACTTCAGCCTTGACAGATGATATATGACCTCAAGAAATTACATAACTACCTTAAACTATATGTTTTACAAATCATTTAGGGTTGTTTTCTTGGATTTTAAAATAAATTGCAAATGCAAAGTACTGTTATCATTAACTTTCCAGTTTTCTGTTACTCAACAATCACATTCCTTGATGTTACCTTATGTAAAACTTTCCATAGAAGGGCTTATCTTCCTGAAGTTAATCTAATCTACAGAAATTACAATGGAAAGAGCATAGACATTTACTTTTCTCATCATATTAAAAAGAAATGGGAAACTGATCTAAGAAGGAAGAAAGTGATAAATAAGATGTATTTTAAAAGACTTAAACAATCTAAATAGAGTAAAACTCAATTTGGCAATTTTACTTTGCAGATCTAAGCACACAGGCAGAAGTGAGGAAAATTTTACTCAGAAGCAAGGACAGAGTTTGTGTAATTTATACCAGTGGGGCTGGATTAGGCATATTTGTTTTCACTCTAAGCATAAGTCTTAAGAATACAGAGTCCTGCTTTGCATAGCAACTGTAAATTGGTAGCAGTGAAGGAAAAACCATAGAACTGAGAACATCTGTCTTCTGCTCAAAGATGTACACAGCTAAATGGTGGGACTCCTCCCATCTTATTATAGAAAACAAGCTGAACTCACTTCAAATTCATGATCGACAGCAGAGCAAATGACTGGCCCCAAATCTAAGAAAAGACAGGGTTTAAAGGGAGGGAGCAGGTTCACACTTATTGGGATAGACACAACTAAACTCAGAGTATAACTAGAATTGCTGACAAATTATTGAAGGCCAAGTACAGGCTGGCAGGATAATGTGAAATCCCTGGAGGGAGGGGTTGAAAAATACAGAGTATTTTTCTTGAATCTTTACAAAATCATTTCTGAGAAACGTCTTCTATGCTTCAGACCAAGAGGAATGGCAGCCTTGCAAGAGGAGCGAGAAACTCAACCCAGATTCTTCCCCTGTCTATCTCTTCTGTGGAACAAGAGCCTTACTTTGTGTCTGGTGAGGAGGAGGGTGGGTGTGTATGTGTGTGTGCGAGACTGTGAGCCTTAGGTCAGTAGGGAGAAACTAACTGCAGCTGGGAAAGACTGTGGTGGAGGCAGGGGGCAGAAAGAGGGATGCCAAATCACACTCCAATCCAAGAGGTAGAACCATAGAGATATAAAACAGGTTAAGTAGTTGCCAGGGGTTGGAAGAGCGGCGGGGAGAGGGATTCATTGCAAAGGAGCAGCAAACGTGGAAAATTTAGGGGGATGGAACTGTAGTGTGTGGCATTGGGTGATGAATACAGGACTCAGTGCATTTGTCAATTGTAACATCACAAAGAATGACTTGATTGAATGTTGGGATGGGGTTTAGGACACGCTACCCAAAATTATGGCCCTTGGCATAGTGAATATGGTAAGCTAAAGGAGTTTGAGAAAACAGCAGAAGCAGGAAGCTCACTCTCACCTACTCCCTCTCCCCTGCTCTTTCCTCTTTCTTCCCTGAAACAACTCATAATACCCTCAAGTGAGAGCTGTCTTCCCTGAACCCAAAGGAAAGGAGCATCCTTGTCTCCAGAGAAGAATACTAACAAAGGAGCCTCTCTAAGTTTCCCCAGTTTACTACAATTCCCTCACACTCCTTAACCTATCCTACTCCTTGAGGACTGTGTACTCTTCATCAAAGCTAGCATCAAAGTACACGGGTCTAACGTTTATTTGGATCTTCATTTCTTTATGCATCCTCCTATGCCATGTAAAGCTTACATTAAATACATTTTATGCTTTTCTCCTCTTAATCTGTCTTTGTCAGTTTAATTTTCCAACCCAGCAGGGACCCTAAGAGAGAAGGAGAAATTTTCCTCCACTACAGCTGATTACAAAAGAAAATCATCTAGAATATCAGGGATCCCAGAATCAAATACAGACTGTAAAAACTTAATCCAACTCTCTTACAAATATACGACATAACATTACTGAATGGAAGGGGAAGAAAAGGACCTGATCTAAATAACTTTGGTAAAGATTCTTTTGATTGGATATCATAAAGCTAAAGACAAAAAGATCTATGCATAAACACTGGGCAATCATGAAACTACATGTCTACTAAGATTGAACAAAGAAGTAAATTACTTATAGATAATAGGAGCCCAATTCCTAATGGCCAGAGAAAAACTTACAAATGCTCAAGAGAGAAAAGATTAGAATGAACCTTGTTTTGGAAGATTAAAGTCGGAAATGTTAGTATAAACAATTTAATTTTTTTTATTAATGTTATGATAGATTACAACCTTGTGAGATTTCAGTTGTACATTATTGGTAGTCATGTTGTGGGTACACCTCTTCCCCCTTTGTGCCCTCCCCCACCCCCCCCTTTTCCCTGGTAACCACCGATCAGATCTCCTTGTCAATATGTTAACTTCCACCTATGAGTGGAGTCATATAGAGTTCGTCTTTCTCTGACTGGCTTATTTTGCTTAACATAATACCCTCGAGGTCCATCCACGTTGCTGCGAATGGGTCAATTTTGTTTGTCTTTTTTTATGGCTGAGTAGTATTCCATTGTGTATATATACCATATCTTCTTTATCCAATCATCAGTTTCTGGGCAAGTAGGTTGGTTCCATGTCTTGGCTATTGTAAATAATGCTGCGATGAACATAGGGGTGCAAGGGACTCTTGGGATTTCTGATTTCAGGTTCTTAGGATAGATACCCAGTAATGGGATGGCTGGGTCATAGGGTATTTCTATTTTTAACTTTTTGAGAAATCTCCATACTGTTTTCCATAGTGGCTGTACCAGTTTGTATTCCCACCAACAGTGTATGAGGGTTCCTTTTTCTCCACAACCTCTCCAACATTTGTCGCTCTTGGTTTTGGATGTTTTTGCCAATCTAACGGGTGTAAGGTGATATCTTAGTGTAGTTTTGATTTGCATTTCCCTGATGATTAGCGATGATGAACATCTTTACATGTGTCTATTGGCCATATTTATATCTTCTTTTGAGAAATGTCTGTTCATGTCCTCTGCCCATTTTTTGATCGGGTTGTTTGTTTTTTTGTTGTTAAGCCGTGTGAGTTCTTTGTATATTATGGAGATTAACCCTTTGTCGGATAAGTGGCTTGTAAATATTTTTTCCCGATTAGTGAGCTGTTTTTTTGTTTCAATCCTATTTTCCTTTGCCTTAAAGAAGCTCTTTAGTCTGATGAAGTCCCGTTTGTTTATTCTTTCTATTGTTTCCCTCAACTGAGGAGTTATAGCATCCGAAAAGATTCTTTTGAAACTGATGTCAAAGAGTGTACTGCCTATATTCTCTTCCAGAAGACTTATTGTTTCAGGGATAATCTTTAGGTCTTTGATCCATTTTGAGTTTATTTTGGTGTGTGGTGAAAAAGAATGGTCAATTTTCAATCTTTTGCATGTGGCTGTCCAGTTTTCCCAGCACCATTTGTTGAAGAGACTTTCTTTTCTCCATTGTAGGCCCTCTGCTCCTTTGTCGAAGATTAGCTGTCCATAGATGTGTGGTTTTATCTCTGGGCTTTCAATTCTGTTCCATTGATCTGTGGACCTGTTTTTGTACCAGTACCATGCTGTTTTGATCACTGTAGCTTTGTAGTATGTTTTGAAATCGGGGATTGTGATTCAGCCGGCTTTGTTTTTCTTGCTCAGGATTGCTTTAGCAATTCACGGTCTTTTGTTGCCCCATATGAATTTTAGGATTCTTTGTTCAATTTCTGTGAAGAATGTTCTTGGGATTCTGATTGGGATAGCATTGAATCTGTAGATTGCTTTAGGTAGTATGGACATTTTAACTATGTTTATTCTTCCAATCCATGTTCATGGAATGTCTTTCCATATCTTTATGTCGTCGTCAATTTCTTTCAAGAAAGTCTTGTAGTTTTCATTGTATAGATCCTTGACTTCCTTGGTTAAGTTTATCCCAAGGTATTTTATTCTTTTCATTGCGATTGTGAATGGGATTGAGTTCTTGAGTTCTTTTTCTGTTAGTTCATTGTTAGTGTATAGAAATGCTACTGATTTATGTATGTTGATTTTATACCCTGCTACTTTGCTGTAGTTGTTGATTATTTCTAATAGTTTTTCTATGGATTCTTTGGGGTTTTCTATATATAAGATCATGTCATCTGCAAACAGCAAGAGTTTTACTTCTTCATTACCTATTTGGATTCCTTTTATTTCTTTTTCCTGCCAAATTGCTCTGGCCAGCACCTCCAGTACTATGTTGAATAGGAGTGGTGAAAGTGGGCACCCTTGTCTTGTTCCTGTCCTCAGAGGGATGGCTTTCAGTTTTTGTCCATTGAGTATGATGTTGGCTGTGGGTCTGTCATATATGGCCTTTATTATGTTGAGGTACTTTCCTTCTATACCCATTTTATTGAGGGTTTTTATCATAAATGGGTGTTGGATCTTGTCGAATGCTTTCTCTGCATCTATTGAGATGATCATGTGGTTTTTGTTTTTCATTTTGTTGATGTAGTGTATCACGTTGATTGACTTGTGGATGTTGAACCATCCCTGTGTCTCTGGTATAAATCCCACTTGATCATGGTGTATAATCTTTTTGATGTATTGCTGTATTCGGTTTGCCAGAATTTTGTTGAGAATTTTTCATCTATGTTCATCAGCGATATCGGCCTGTAGTTCTCCTTCTTTGTGTTGTCCTTGTCAGGTTTGGGGATCAGAGTGATGTTGGCTTCACGGAATGTGTTCGGGAGTACTCCATCTTTCTCAATTTTCTGGAATAGTTTGAGAAGAATAGGTATTAAGTCTTCTTTGAATGTTTGGTAGAATTCTCCAGAGAAGCCGTCTGGTCTTGGACTCTTATTTTTGGGGAGGTTTTTGATTACTGTTTCTATTTCCTTACTTGTGATTGGCCTATTCAGATTCTCCATTTCTTCCTGATTCAGTTTGGGGAGGTTGTAGGAGTCTAGGAAGTTGTCCATTTCTTCCAGGTTGTTCAATTTGTTGGCATATAGTTTTTCATAGTATTCTCTTATGATCCCTTGTATTTCATTGGTATCTGTTGTGATTGCTCCTCTCTCATTCCTAATTTTATTAATTTGCGATTTCTCTCTTCTTTTCTTGGTGAGTCTGGCTAAAGGTTTGTCAATTTTGTTAATTCTTTCGAAGAACCAACTCTTTGTTTCATTGATCCTTTCTACTGTCTTTTTTGTTTCAATATTGTTTATTTCTGCTCTTATTTTTATTATTTCCCTCCTTCTGCTGACTCTGGGCTTTGTTTGTTGTTCTTTTTCTAGTTCTGTTAGGTGTCGTTTGAGGTTGCTTATGTGAGCTTTTTCTTGTTTAGTGAGGTAAGCCTGTATTGCGATGAATTTCCCTCTTAGGACTGCTTTTGCTGCATCCCAGATGATTTGGTATGTCATGTTCTCATTTTAATTTGTCTCCAGATAATATTTGATTTCTTCTTTAATTTCTTCAATAATCCATTGTTTGTTCAGAAGCGTGTTGTTTAGTCTCCACATTTTTGCACCTTTCTCTGCTTTTTTCTTGTAGTTGATTTCTAGTTTCATAGCATTATGATCAGAAAAGATGCTTGATATTATTTCAACTCTCTTGTATTTATTGATGTTTGCTTTGTTTCCCAAAATATGGTCAATCCTTGAGAATGTTCCATGTGCATTTGAGAAGAATGTGTAATCTGCTGTTTTTGGAGGAAGTGTTCTATATATATCTATTAGGTCCATCTGGTCTAATTTTTCATTTAATTCTATTATTTCCTTGTTGATTTTCTGTCTGGATGTTCTGTCCATTGGTGTTAATGGTGTGTTGAGGTCCTGTACTATTATTGTATTGTTGTTGATGTCTTCTTTTAGTTCTATTAAGAGTTGCTTTACAAATTTTGGTGCTCCTGTATTGGGTGTGTATATATTTATAAGTGTTATGTCTTCTTGGTGGAGAGTCCCTTTTATCATTATGTATTGTCCCTCTTTGTCTTTCTTTATCTGTTTTGCTTTGAAGTCTACCTTGTCTGATATTAGTATAGCGACACCTGCTTTCTTTTGTCCATTATTAGCTTGGAGTATTGTTGTCCATCCCTTTACTCTGAGTCTGTGTTTGTCTTTGGGGCTGAGGTGTGTTTCCTGGAGGCATCATATTGTTGGGTCTTGTTCTTTGATCCATCCTGCCATTCTGTGTCTTTTGATTGGGGAGTTCAATCCATTTACATTTAGAGCAATTATTGAGATGTGGGGGCCTACCACTACCATTTTATGTCTTGTTTTCCGGTTTTCTTCAATTTCCTTTGTTTCTCGTCCCATGGTTTAATCTGTTCTGATGAAGAGCTGCTACTCTCTGTTGTTGTCCTTCTACTTATCTCCTCTGCTCTTGGTTTTGTAGCCCCTTTCCTTTTTCTGATTTTTCAGGAATGAGGGTTTTCCTGAGGATTTCCTGAAGAGGAGGTTTTGTGGCAATGAACTCCCTTAATTTTTGTTTATCTGGGAAAGATTTTATTTCTCCATCGTATTTGAAGGATATTTTCACTGGGTAGAGAATTCTCGGCTGTAGGTTTTTGTCCTTCAGATTTTTGAATATATCATTTACTCTCTTCTAGCCTGTAAAGTTTCTGCTGAGAAATCTGCTGATAGCCTGATGGGCGTTCCTTTGTAGGTTAGTTTCTTTTGCCTGGCTGTCCTTAGTATTTTCTCCTTGTCGTTGACTTTTGCTAGCTTCACTACCATATGCCGTGGGGTTGGTCTTCTTGCATTGATAAAGTTTGGAGATCTATTGGCTTCTGCCACCTGAAGATCCATCTCTCTCACCAGATTTGGGAAGTTCTCAGCCATTATTTCTTTGAATAGGCTTTCTGCCCCTTTCTCCTTCTCTTCTCCCTCTGGTATACCTATAATCCTTACGTTGCATCTCCTAATTGTGTCTGATAATTCTTGGAGAGTTTCTTCATTTCTTTTTAGTCTTACTTCTCTCTCCTCCTCTGCCTGCAGCATTTCTATATTCCCATCTTCCAAATTGTTAATTCTTTCCTCCATATTATCGGCCCTACTGTTCAGTGCATCTAGATTTTTCTTAATCTCCTCTATTGTGTTCTTCATTTCCAGTATTTCTGTTTGGTTCTTCTTTATCATATCAAACTCTTTTGTGACATAGCTCCTGAACTCGTTGACTTGTCTATCTGAATTCTCTCTTAACTCCTTGAGTATTTTAATGATGGCTGTTTTGAAGTCATCGTCATTTATGTTATGTATTTCATTTTCTTTGGGATTGTTGTTTGTGTATTTGTTGTTTTCCTTCTGTTCTGGAGATTTAATGTATTTTTTTCATATTGCTTGATGTTGTAGATTTGTGCCTCCTCATAGAGATAGAGATTAGTTGCTCCTTCCACTTGTTTCTGCTGGTGTGGTGGGGGAGCAGCTGTTTATACTGCACCAACCAGGAACCCTATCCGCCGTTGCTAACTGGGCCTGGACCCCTCTTCGTAGTCACAGTGGTCCTTTGGATTCCCTCTTCTGCAGTGGGGGCCGTCACAGGGGGGCTTCAGGCTGCTGGTGCCTACTGTTGCAGCCCACTAGATGTGCTCCCTCCTTGAGGTCTGCAATGGTGTTATGGGCTTTTCCAGCGGCCAGGGGTAGGATCACTTATATTTGCCACTCCATCACTGTCGGCACCCACAAAATCTCACTTGTCCACTATGGGTCGCAGCAGAGCTATTGGCATCTTCTACAGTCTGTGGTTAGCTCACCTAGCTATGCTACTTTTGTCCCGGGGTCTTCCAGCCTTGTGGCTGCCAGATGGGTGCTCTCTACTAGTGCTGTGCAGAGGCTTTCGCTGAGGCTGCTGTGAGCCTGTAGGGTTTCCCCCTAGGCTATGGAGCTGGGTCGCTGGCACTCCACCCAGCCCCAGTCCTGTTCCCCAGGAACTCGGTGAGCCCTTTGCCCTGACTGGGGGATAGCCAGAGATCCTGATTTCAGTGGTAGCTGGTCAGCTGCTGCCCTGCGTGATATTCTCCTCTCCGGGACCCTCCCGGTGTTCTGGATGCTGGGTGTGGCCCCTCCGCTAATGGCAGACAAAGAGTTTTGTCTGCTGCCCAGGCGGAACTCTGGAGCTTCCCCCCCAGGCCACTGAGCCGGCCTCTGGAGCTTCACCCAGCCCCAGTCCTCTCCGAGATCTCTGGCAATCCCTTGCCCTGCCAGGCAGGCAATGGCAGCTTGGGGTCGCCTCGCCCTCTGTGATTCTCTCTGGGACCCTCCAGGCGTCGTGGACACCAGGAGGGATCTCCCCGCCAATGGTGGGGCGAGACTCTCCCCAGGGGCTCAAGTGTGTAACTCTAGAGTTTCCCTCTGCGTTTAGGAGTAATTGTGGGGGGTTTAGGTAGGGTTCTGGTCACCTGTTTCCACTGTTGCTCCTCTGGTGTGTGCTCACTCCTGCCCTAGGTATGTGTTGATCTTCTGGGGGCATCCGTTGGAAGAAAGCCGCTTGCAGGTACTAGGCTGTTCGGTTGGGGTCGGAGAGTTTTCACCTATCTCCACCTCCTCCCGGAGGGAAGTCCGTCCGCCTTCCGATGTATAGTTGCGTGGGTCTCTCAGACGTCCTGAGATGCTATCTGGATATCCTTTGTTAAGTGATGAGTGTCCAAATAATTGTATACTCAAAGGGGGAGAGAGAAAGAGGACTACTCACAGCGCCATCTTGGATCTTCTCCTCAACAATTTAATTTTAATATATAGATAGATAGATAGTTACAGAAATTAGTGTACGTGTTTTGTTATACAGACATGCATTTCCCAGCTTCGTCCACTCAGAGGGCAAGAATCAGTGACAGCACACCATGCACCCAGTCCTTGGTTTCTCAATATTCTTCAATTAAAGAAACCAGATCTCCTTAGAGAAATGGCTAATTCTCTATAAAAGGTAAGGAAAATACAAAATGAGCCTGGAATTCTTGCAGCAACAGAAAGTAAGGAAGTGCTGGGAAAAAAAGGTACATGTCAAAAAGCACAGGAGCTCCGAGTAGCCTGCTAAAGCTCACGGTGGCCATAATTGAAAAAATTTGAGCAAAAAAGTAAATACTGATAGTATTGGATTATAACCCAAATTAAAAGAAAATCCATGAGTCTATAATTATATAAATATATGATTGAATAAATAAATGAAGGAGAAAAGAGGACAAATCTTTCTTACAGAGTATATATATATATAATTTTTTTTTTTTGGTGGAGAAGATTGTCCCTGAGCTAACATCTATGCCAGTCTTCCTCTATTTTGTATGTGGGACACCACCACAGCTTGGCTTGATAAGCGGTATGTAGTTCTGCACCCAGGATCCGAACCAGTGAAATCCAGGTTGCTAAAGCCAAGCACACAAACTTAACCACTCTGCCATTGAGCTGGCCCCAGTACCTCATTAATTTTTATTCCATTGCATGGCTATTCTGTTTTATAAATGGATAGAAAAAGCACATTTTTTTATCCCTTCATCAGTTGGAAATTTGGATTGTTTCTACTTTTTGGCCATTATGAAAACTGCTGCCATGATATTAGTGTACAAGCTTTTGTGTGGACATATATTTTCAGGTCTCTTGCGATTATACCAAGGACTAAAATTGCTGGGTCACATGGTGACTTTAAATGTAACCCTTTGTGGAGCTGCCAGACTGTTTGGGGCAGTTTCCTTGCAGGGAAGGAGGCTCTTCCTTGACTTTCAATAAGAAGGCTATGTTAGCTCTCAGTGGGGAGGACTGGGCAACTTCTGCAGGCTCAGAGCTTTCAGGCAGCTAAGGATTCAACATTTGGGGGCATGCGTCAAGTTAGGGTCCTATATTTCCCTAACAATGGGCTTGACCTTGGCATAGCAAACCTGACTTAGTTGAGTTTTTAACTTTTTCTGCCCCTCAGCCACCTGAACTATTAAGTCCTTGGCTTGGCCTCTGCTTTGCCTGCCCTCCAGCTGCAGGATGAGAGTCACTTTACACCTGCCAAGAGGACCCTCTGGCTTTCACACTTGCTTTTCAATTACCTCTTAATCTCCTGCAGTTCTTCGTTACATTTTTGCAGGGTATCAATGGTGCTTAGCAATACCTATCCTATCCCATCGTCTTTACATTTACTATTTCCCTGGTGCCTCTCAAATGTCTGATAAATGGCACCAGCCACCACATTCCTTTTCACTGTTACACTCAGCCAATTCACTACCTGTAGACTTTTAACAAGTGGACCACCAACTTGTGTCAGGGGCTCTCTCTGTTCCACTCATCACCAATGAAGGGTTCCTCATTACTAGCTGGGAGACTGGCAAAGGATACAGTTACAAATATTGTCACCTTCTTTCTTGTACTACTCCTGAGAATTACTGTCACTAGTTTGTTTCTGTGGAAACAGCAGCTGAGACAGAGATTATCATGCTGGGTATTAATTAAGGATCAACACCTCTGGAAGGATGGGGGTGGAAGCAGCACCAGGCAGAGGGAGAGGTCAAACTGATACAGGTATGACAAATTCGGCCAACCTTGTGAGAACCTCTGGAATGAATATGTTCCGTCAGCATTGTCCTACACTGGGATTGACAGTGTTGATCCATCAATGGATATGGACCACAAAGGAAAAGCACAACCTTGGGTGAGGTCATTCTCTGCAGCAGAGTCAAACCCTAGTGCAGATCCCAATTGGAATGACAAGTCCTTCTGTGAAGAGAAATCTGGGTGGTGAACCACACCTAAACCCACAAATCTAACAGAGGGTAGAGTTGAAAATAGAATACTAATTTCTAACTCTTAGTCTAATATTCTGATTCACCATGTTGTTCCAGGTAGAGAAACAGAGCAATATTTTCCTACAATTGAGAACTAGTTAGAAGATGGTTTTGTTTTTCTGTCACTTTTTTCTTAAACCAATGCTGCTCTCAGTGATACCTTCCCTCTATAAACGTTTATGGTAAATAGGGTTTTTATCACTCAGTTTGCAATGTGTGTATGTGTATTTTTCTTTTCCAGCTGTGTTTCATAATCCTAGTGTTTAACTGTTTACATACAGATTGCCTATTATAGTGTCTGCACAAATCATCCATGCTAAATTACAAAGTAATCCAGGGCAGAAGAATAAATTTAAAGGTAGACATATTCGTCCGTGTGTGATAAAAATATGATAGGCTCATTTTGAATAATTTGGGAAATAACTTTACCATATATATATATATATATTTTTTTTTTTTGGTGAGGAAGATTGGCCCCGAGCTAACATCTGTTGCCAATCTTCTTGTTTTTTTCTCCCCAAGCCCCAGTACAGGGTTGTATATCATAGTTGTGTGTCATTCTAGTTCTACTATGTGGGGCCGTCACAGCATGGCTTGATAAGTGGTGTGTAGGTCCGCACCCAGGATCCGAACCGGCGAATCCTGGGCTGCCTAAGCAGAGCACGTGAACTTAACCACTTGGCAACAGGGCCAGCCCCTATATTTTTTTTAAGTAATAAGTCTGCTCCTTAGAAATAATAACTTCTCTTTCCTAAGTATCATTGTATTTTCTGTTTGCTTGTTCAACTCCTTAGCCTAATTTCTATTTTTCCTAATGTGTCACAGTGTATTTTGGATTGAACAAGTTGACATTGAAATTTTCTGGTTAAGAAATAGAACATTTTCCAGAGCATCCGGCTGCAGACAGTAAGATGTTTAGAGTTAGAGACTGAGAAGCTAAGAAATAAAGACCCTTATCAAAAATACAAAACACAGTTTTGTAAATAACAATATAAAAGCCTGGTTTTCTTCCCACTGCTAACTTTTAAATCATGGAATACCCAAAAAAAGTAAAATATATGGGATATATGCAAATTTATATAAAAACAGATGAGTGAAATATTTTTTACATGGCTACATTTATCATTGTAAGCGTCCTTAAAGAAACGCAATTCCTTTGATAATATCTCATTATTTGTTGTTTTACAGTGTCTATAATGTCAATTTGATGCATGTAGTAAATTTTTCTTCAAGTTGAATAATATTCCTGTGTATGTGTAGCAGATGCTTTTCTATACCAAATGATTCTTAGTCTGTCCTCATCAAACACATAAAGTCATTTTGAAATTGCATGCATGCAAATGAGAATTACATGCATGTGAATTTGCATTTGAAATGACTAAATTATCTTTCCTTTTCCATTCTTTGCTCTCAACAGCCAACTATTTTTTTATATCTTAAAAGAATATATTTGGTCCTAAGCTCAGGATGTTTATGACATTAAGGTCAAAACAGATGTTCACATCCAAGTAATAGGACCAGCACATTTGTTGTTGTAATGATCTACTTGGTATTTAACTTTAAAACATTTTAGAATAAAAGGCATAGAGCTCCATAGACCAAAATTTTTATTTAGAATTTTTTCCAGAGCAAAATGATAGCTATCATATCTAAACCACAGGTATTTCATAAATCCAATGTATTTTTAACAAAAAGATGTTTCTTTATAATATTGTAAAAGACAGAAAACTCAAGATTCGTGAAAATTGCCAAAAAATATATGTCTAATCTTACAAATTAATTAAAATTATGTTCTTATTTTCAATGAGGGAATTTTTTGTTAAATGCTTTAGATTAAGAGAATAGCTCACATGAAATTACCTAATGCCCTATCGTGTCCCAATAGTTTTATTTCTTGTAAATTTTTTTTTTTTTAGGAAGATTAGCCCTGAGCTAACTGCTGCCAATCCTCCTCTTTTCACTGAGGAAGACTGGCCCTGAGCTAACATCCATTCCCATCTTCCTTTACTTTATATGTGGGATGCCTACCACAGCATGGCGTGCCAAGCCATGTCATGTCCACACCCAAGATCCCAAACGGCAAACCCCGGGCTGATGAAGTGGAAAGTGCGCACTTATCTGCTGCATCACTGGACCAGACCCTATTTCTTGTAATTTTTAAAAATAAATAATGAGGACCGTCACAAGAAGATTATCCGAAGTTATAGAATTCTTCAATTTTTTGTCACTATTTATGCTAGGAATACATTGAAATTCAATATGACAGCGAAAACAAATGGATAGCTACGGATACACATTTAGTTAGAGATAAAATATTAATATAGTGCTCACTAGAGTTAGACTTTTAAAAACGGTAAAAAGACCTCTGGGGCAGAAGTAGAGTAGGAGGAACCTACTTAAGAATTAGGACTGACCAAAACCTGAACACGAACCCAAAGGCAAAGCTGTTACTTTAATACAAGGGTCAAACTAAAGATGGTTCATAAAAGTAAAGCATGAAATGTATGAAAGCGTTTGTAAATGTATGTCTTCAGATTCCTAATGTGATTTCTGAATCAAATTTAGAGTTTCATATTTTTTGCATATGGATTTCAATTGTTCCATTTCCACGTAATGAAAAGATGATCACTTCTCCCCTAAATGGCCTGTACACCTTTCTCAAAAATCAGTGGTCCACACAAGACTGGGTCTATTTCTGGACTCTGCATTCTGTTCTACTGATGTATGTATTTCCCTTAATTTCAACACCACAGTGATTTTATAACTTTAGCTTTATAATAAGTCTTGAAATCAGGTAGTGTTAACTCCACTTGCTTTTTCTGAATTGTTTCACCTGTTCTAGATATTTTTCATTTCCATGTGAATTTTTAAGATCACAAAAACTGAAAATCCTGCTAACAACCTCATGAGAGAGCTTGGGAGTAAAACCTTCTCCACTCTAGTCTTGTAATGACTGTAATCCCAGCTGCCACCTTGATTACAGGCTGTGAGAGACCCTAAAATTACTAACCACAAAAACTGGGAGAAAGGGACTTCCAGCTTCTGGTTGGGCAAGGAAGAAACTTGGAAGTCTCCACTTCATCCTAACAACAAGTAAAAAGCTGAACACACTGAAAAATCAGCAGCTCTTCTCGGATCCCTAAGAGAGGGAAGGACACTACCCGCTTGCCCCCAAGATTGGAGAGTCAGACAGGTGAATAAAGAGGGGCCACAGCTTATCAGAGCAGAGGCTCTTGAGCAGAAACCACCACAGGAAGGAGAGCTGGGACAGGAAAATCTGAATAGTAATTGATGAATTGCGGAGGCTCAGTGTGGACAAGTCTCCAAATTAAAATCTCCGGGTGGCGCAAGTCTTATGGAAGCCTCCATAATTCAGTGAGATTTATTCCCTGGACTTTGACCAGGTTTCCACAGTAAATATTGGAGAAAAATCCCCTCTGGCTTCTGTCAGGGGTAAGGGAAAAGGAACCATTTTGAAGTCTACCAGAGCATTCTGCTTTGCTTAACAAGACTTGCCCTTAGGGGAAACTAGTTAACCTGAGCCTAATCTGCTGGGGTATTACCAGACCCTAACTGACTGGGGGGGTGGGGGGGGGGCGAAATGCCCAGCTCCAGCCCACTGTAGCAGTCCTGTCCCACCTAAGGGGAGAGAAAAAAATTGAGAAAATTTTGTGAAGTTCACAGTGCAGAGGCATAGACTCACCAAAAGACTGAGACCCAATCACAGGACCATAGAATGCTTTCTCTCCCCGCACACCTTACCGTCACATTACTGAAGGCCCGTTTACAGCTGTTCCTTTGACCCAGTAGAGCATGTCCAGCCATCAAGAAAAAGCCATAAGGCATACCAACGGCAGAAAACACATTTAAAGAGACAGAGCAAGCAGTAGGCACAGACATGGAAGGGATGTTAGAATTATCAGACTAGGATTTTAAAGCAACTATGATTAATATGCTAAGGGCTCTAATGAATAGTGTAGGCAATGTGTGAGAAAAGATGGACAATGTAAGTGAGAGATGGAAATCCTAAGAAGGAACCAAAAAAAATGGCTAGAGATCAAAAACTCTGTGATAAAAATGAAGAATGCCTTTGATGAGCTTACCAGTAGACTGGACACAGTTGAGGAGAGAATCTCTCAGGTAGAGTGTATATAAATAGAATCCTCAAACCTAAAAAGCAAAGAGAATAAAGACTATATAAACAGAACAGAATATTCAGGGACCATGGGACATCTATAAAAGGTATAACATATGAAACAGGGATACCAGAAGAAGAAGAGAGAGAGAAAAAAGTAGAAGAAATATTTGAAACAAGGAGTAAGTATTTTCCTAAATTCATGTTAAACACCAAATCAACGATCCAGGAAGTTCAGAGAACACTAAGCAGGAAAAATGCCCCAAAAAACAAAATAAAACAAACAAAAAAACACACCTCAGCATGTCACTTTGAAATTACAGAAAATCGAAGATAAAGAAAAAATCCTGAAAGAAGCCGTGGTGGGGGGGATACCTTACACGTAGAGGAACAAAGACAAGAATTACATCCAACTTCTCCAAGAAACCACGCAAGCAAGAAGGCAGTGGAGTGAAGTATTTCGCCTCTGTGCACTATGGCCCAGAAACTGTCTCAAGGACAAAAACTGGGTTATTGAAGGACTCACAATGAATGTTTCTACTCTCTCAGGCATCATTGCCCTCCACCACCTGCTGTCCACTGTCTTGAAAATAATTGTTTCAGATATGTCATCTTTTATCGTGGGAAGTTATGTTTTTTGAATAGAAAAACCTATATACATAATAGTCAGTGATACTATCTCTTGAAGTTCTTGGTCAATGTGAACAAGCTTTGGAACAGAACTTTGTTTAAAACTTGGAAGCTATTCTATTACCTACTTTAGTTCAAAGTACTCTTGCAGGGCCTGCCCCATGACCAAGTGGATAAGTTCGTGCCCCCCACCTGGGCGGCCCAGGGTTTCACCCATTAGGATCCTGGGCGCAGACATGGCACCGCTCATCAAGCCATGCTGAGGCGGCGTCCCACATAGCACAACCAGAGGCATTCACAACTAGAATATCCAACTACGCACTGGGTCGGGGGGCTTTGGGGAGAAGAAGAAGAAGGAAAAAAAAAGGGAAGATTGGCAATAGTTGTTAGCTCAGGTGCCAATCTTTAAAAAAAAAAAAAAAACCCTTGTAAACTTAAGTGCTTCTGAGGATAGTGCAGACTCTCCCCAGTATACACAATTGACTCCAAGATTTCTAAAACTGCTTTCTACCAGTTAACTAATATTGTTTTAAAAAATTTTTAAACATTCATGTGTACTTGCTATTTTCAAAGAAATGCAACCCCAGTTTTAATCGCAATGAAATAGAAAAAAAGTTTCAGCACAATTTCATTTCATAAACATACTAAATGTTTTAGATGGATGCAGTGATAAATGCTAAAAATTGATGCTGAAATACCACACCCTCCCCATTCTGACTTCAAAGGTAAGAATGAGCAAGTTTCAGGATGACATACATGCATTTTTGTTTTCCTCCTGAGATCATGAGAGTGAAAAAAATGAGGCACCAGATAATGGAGAAGGAATGGGGAAAAATGGGGAATTGATAGACTGACAAGTGGAGATTACATTCAAGTATGTTAAAATTTCTCAATATTTGCAAAAGCAAAAGACATTTTAAGAAACATGATGCTTGCAGTGTCCCTTACTGTTGGTTTTATTACTGTGATGCAAACCTCTTTTCCATCTGCCTGCAGAAGTTCTCAAAAATTTGAAGATACAAATGCATACCAAGAGGGATTGTTGTTGTGGAAGCTAATTTGAGTTTAATAATCCCATTGGCAATGACATGAAGAAGTACAGAGGCCACGGAGTCCAGAGTAGAGAGAACCAGAAAACATAAGAAATATTAATAAAACTTGATGAGACAGAAATACTTTGATTATGAAATTCAGGTCGTGAAACTGTTAACTGGATCTCCATAGATGGAGGGATCATAAGTAGCTTTTTTTTAGAGGCATAAAGTCCAATACTTACAACATCCAAACAACAATGTAATGTCATTGCATTGACATTACAATGAAGAGATTCCACTTATGTACTAAACAAGGAGGCTGAACCAGAGGATAAACAACAAGGCTATACCTATTGATTATAGCAGAAGAAAATAAACACACAGATTTTGTTAAATTTTTAAGTTAAATCATTCTATGATTTTTCTTCCATTCTTAGCATTGTAAATGTAGCTATAATCACAAATAGTGACTTACCTGAAAACTAAATGCAACCAAGGACCATATGGCAAAGAATGGGTTTTTCCAAAGATGGAAATATATCATTGTCAGGATATACATATTAGTAAAATATAAAACTACTGATACTCTAGACATAATACTCTGTTACATCTTTGTAGTAGTTTATATAACACTTTCAAAACTGACAAGTATGTCATGCACAGTCTAAAGTCTCTTGTTTTTGTTGGGGTTCTAGTAAAATATTAAAACTGATATTGCATTTTTAGTTCTAAAAAGCCTTTATGTTTTGAAATGTATAATTCTAACTCAAAGAGACGGAAAAGTCCAAAGCTCCTGAGAATATGCATGCAGCGATAAAATGACATTTAAAATTTGGAATAGAAAATGAGTAATAGAAATATTCTTTAAATGTTTAGAACTCAACATATCTTTGGAATTAATGCAACCTCATCATTGAGACCAATAGTTCACATTTCTCTTGCATTTAATTCTCTATTACATAATTGACTTTTGTTCACTTCAGAAACGTTTCAGAGTTCTGATGGCTCATGACCAGCAAGATTAAAAACAATACAGAAAGTATACACCACTCATGCATTTGTGACATTCACACTTGATAATATCAAACAAAAAGCAAATGCTCCGGGGCCGGCCCGGTGGCGCAGCGGTTAAGTTCGCACGTTCCGCTTCTCGGCGGGCCCGGGGTTCGCTGGTTCGGATCCCGGGTGCGGACATGGCACTGCTTGGCAGCCATGCTGTGGTAGGCGTCCCACGTATAAACTAGAGGAAGATGGGCACGGATGTTAGCTCAGAGCCAGGCTTCCTCAGCAAAAAAAAAAAAGAGGAGGACTGGCAGTAGTTAGCTCAGGGCTAATCTTCCTCAAAATAAAAAAAAAAAAAAAAAAAAGCAAATGCTCCTATAGTTGACAGATGAATGATTATGAAAAAAAATGGTTAAGGGGATAATGTGTCACTTTTATAGTTGAAAATAAGCATCCGAATTCATATTAATCCTTCAGTTACAAGTGTTAGGAGCATTTTGAAAGTAATATTCTAAGTCGAATTTTCTAATGCAAGACTTGAAAAACAGAATCTTTCACAGAACATTGTAATGCTAGTAATCCCGCAAATGAAACAGTCTGCACTTCAAAAACTTCAGGATTTTCTTTGACTAACTGCCAAAATTTATGAGAAGCTCTTTATTTTTTTTATAACATTCTATTTAGTAATCTTACAAAGAAGAGTTCAACTACTTTTAAGCTTAATGAATTTAAAATGTTATTTGTTACTTCTCTTAAAATCCTACTTTATCCAGGGTGTAAAAACTCCAAAAGTATATGGGATTTTAAAGATTTCTGACCCTGGAAGCGATTTCTTAAGCTTTTCTGAAACAACCAAACAGTGAAATTCTGAAATAAAAGCCAGGGCATCACATGGCTCATTTATAATTCTCTTCTTGTGACAAGCAGAACAAACATTTTCCTTAGAGTGTTTGGTTAGACTGAATACTCTCCCCACGCAGAACTGCTCAGTTGCATTGGCTCATCTTTTCCATTGGTTGAGGGAGATGGTGCAGAAAACAGATGATCATGATCATCATGTTAAAAATAAACAGGTTCATTTTACTAACCTCACCAAACAATCAGAGTGTACTTTGCTCTTGTTTAAAATATATTTAATGGAACAAATTTTTACTAAAGCCCTACTTTGAATACAATGTAGTAGGTACTGTGAGTCACAAAAATAAACATCTATTCTCATGTATGCTTAGGAATGTATGATGATTTTTTTAAATAAATATAATGCAAGTAAAAATATGATCCTTTCAATACAAAAGAGTGAAAATGTTATTGGCTTCAGTGATGACACTGAATGTTTCCAGCTGAGACAAACAGGAAAACTTTAACCAACTGGCATTTAGGATGGTTCTTAAAAGATATGCAGAATTTCATGTCATGTCATAAATGATCTGTTCTTCCTTTAGATTTCGCAAAACTCTCATGAGAATTCAAGGACTTGGGAGCACATACAATTCTCGATACCTAAAGCTAAATTTGACTCCAGATACGAGCTGCCTAAGATGCGAACAAACAGTGTTAGTAATATTTGCTTAAAGAATATATCACAAATTTATATACAATCCCTAAATATCCTTAATCACGAAATATTTCCTGACAGAGTTTATTACTTGAAGCAGATGAAGAAAATAAAATAATAGAAGCCAGCCTGGTGGCACAGCAGTTAATTTCACACGTTCTGCTTTGGCTGCCTGGGGTTTGCCGGTTGGATCCTGGGTGTGGACATGGCACTGCTTGTCAAACCATGCTGTGGCAGGTGTCCCACATATAAAATAGAGGAAGATGGGCCTGAATGTTAGCTTAGGGCCAGTCTTCCTCAGCAAAAATAGGAGGATTGGTGGGGGATGTTAGCTCAGGACTAATCTTCCTCAACAACAACAAAAAAGAATCAATGCAACAGTGTGAGGTGACAGTGCAGCAGAGCAGAAAGACACATGATGGAAATTATGATTTATTATTTGGTTTTAAGACTAGTGAAGCAATTAAAGTCACCATAGCCAGTAATATAATTGTCTGCAGTCACAATACTCCATTTGTTACATATGCTTGGTGTTATCACTGACAAGTTACTTTCTCTCTCTGTGTCTGTTCCCTCAACTGTAACAGCAGCCATATAGATGAACTAGCCATTAAATTTGTTAAGCACATGGTAGATACTGTTCAAGGCATCAGTGAATAACATAGGCAAAAATCATCTGCACACGTGGAACTTACATTCTAGTGTAATAAACAATAAACAATAAATATAGCAAATAAGTAAAATATATAGTGTGTTAGAAGTGCTAAGTGCTACAGAAATACAATAATCTAAAGAGATTTGGAAGTGCTCAAGGGAGTTTTGCAATTTTGCTAGTATAATCCAAGGAGGCTTTATTGAGAAGATGAAATTTCATCTAAGGATGTGAGAGAGTGATGCTATACCAGGGAAGCATGGTATACTTGCATTTAATGCTCTATTTCATAATTGTCCTTTGTTTACTTCAGTAATGTGATGCTATACCAGGGAAAAGAATATGCCAAGAAGAGGAAGTGTGATGTCTGGGATGTTTGAAGAAGAGCAAGGATGTAGTGTACGTGGGAAAGACAGAGTGAAAAGAGGAATTCGGATGGAGTATCAGACTCCTTATGGCCTTGTTGGACATTTTTAAGTATTTGGCTTCTATTATCAAATAAATCAAGAGGTACTAAAGGGTTTGAACAGAGGGACACAGTATGACTTATATTTAATAAGACGATCCAGCCTTTGCGTAAGAATAGACGAGGTAGCAGAGTAGACATGAAATATTTCACATGTGAGATAGTGACTTCGCCTGGTGTAGAAGCCAAAGAGCTCGCGAGTGGTGATCGGATTCTTGAGGTAGAGTCAATGGGATGTCTGATAGCTTGACTATAGAGTGTGAGGGAACAAGAAGAGAAGGATGAGTCCAAGATTTGGGACCAGGGGTAACGGAAAGATGGATTTGCCATTGAGATGGGGAATATCATTGGTGGAGAAGGTTTGGAAGGTAAATTCAGAACTTTCTTTGCACATGTTACCTTTGAATATCATGTGAGATATTAGACAGGGGATGTATGTGTCTGGAATTCAGGGGAGAGCCTGTAATTCAGGTGGGAGATATAAATTTGGTAGTTGTTAGTAAAGAGCTATTATTTAAAGCTTTGAGACTGAGTTCACTAAATTATTAAGTGTACATAGAGGATGGAAGTTCAAGGATTGAGTCTTGAGACACTCCAGTGATTGAGAGTTTGGAGTAAAGAAGAAAAAAACCCAAAGGGGTTTGATGGGAGGAAAATGCTTATTAGAATCAATTTAAAAGAGAAGGGAAAGAGAGGAATTGGAGATATTAAATATGGAAAATTATTTTCAGGAATTTTGCTGTGAAGTGAAACAAAGAAATAGGGAAATAGCTGGAGAGAAGATGGGTCAAGGAAGGATTTTTTATTTTTGGTGGCATTGGTACCAGCATATCTGTACATTGATGCAAACACTTAGACAAAGAAATCTTGAAGATCTAGGAGAAAAGGGGGAAAGTCCTAGCTAGGCTCTTGAGCGAGAGAAGGTGCGCCATAGAGGGGCTGTTGTAGATAGGTGCAAAAACAGCTCATCTTCGATAACAGAACAGGTGCCAGTGAATTAAGAAGCGGGTATAGAAGGAATTTTCTTGTGAGATCTGTCTCATGACCTTAATTTTCTGAGAGTAGTAGAAAGCAGTATCATCTGCTGAGAGAGAGGGTAGAAAATGAGGTGTCAGGGACTTAAGGAAAAAGATCATATAAAATATCCCTGTAGACAAATGGAAAAGTGGCCCAGGGAAAGTGTGTTTTCCAGGACACATTAAGTGATTTTTTGAAGTTAATGGTCATGAATTTAAAATGAGAACAGCTTCCCTGGCATAGTTATTTCTCTAGCCTTAAGTAGATAGTTAGACGTAGAATAGACAGAAAATTTATTTTAATTAGAATTGTGATTTTGACAAGCTAGTTTGTGAAAGTAAAAGAGGATCAAAAGAGTAAAAGATGTACACAAATGTGTGATGACACAAATTTAGCTGGGAAGAAAAGGAAGAAAGGCTATTAGGGATATGTGAGAAAGTAGAAACGTAGGATAAGTGAGCTTCATTGTATTTGAAGAATGTTATGTCTATTTTATAAATTAACTTTATTCCGTATACACACATGCACACACAATTTATATACTAATCAGTTTTCATTTTCATTTATGTTAGCACTAGTGTGTTTCACTACTTTTATACAGGCTACTTGAGTTTTAATAATTTCTAAGGAAGGACAAGTTTTTTCAATAACTTTCTAAAATAGACATGATTCTCTTCATTTCACAAATTAAAATGAGAATCAAAAAGATTAAACAAATACGCCAAAGCCCCTACTTGTTTTAGTAGAGAGTAAAATGCAGACAGGTTTTGTACAAAGCCTGTGTTATTTCTATTACACCAAATTGCCTGTTCATTGTAAATCATGATTCTCAAGATACAGCATGTTGAAAAGAAATAATGAAATACGCAAAACTGGTATGTGGAATAACAACTCAAAGCTATTTTTCTGATGGTGTGAAAGCATAGAATTACTTTAGCCTATGAGTAATAAGAATGTCTAACATCTGTATATTATTTACTAGCTTAAAAAATCATTTAAAAGTCATTCTTATTCTAACAACAACTCAATTAAATGAGCTATATTGTCTCTTTGATAAAGATTCTGAAGCTGAGCACTAAGTGTAAAGAACTTTTATAAATACATACAGCAGAAAGAAAAGGCCTTGTGGCTTTATATCTCTAGATTGTTCCAGCACGTCAAAATGCATTTCAAGTAAATTAAGACACGCAAAAAATGCAATCAGATTTATTTAATACCATAAAGCTAATAACCTAAAAGGAAATTTAAGTAGTTTAATATCTTAGAAATGTGTAATTACATATCCATTAAATGAAGACTTGTATGACTTTAAGGAAAATAAATGAGATATAAATAATAAATTCTTTAGAATACTTCAAATTAATCAATCTTGACTCTTTCGAGGATAGTTATGTAGGTCCACAAATTTATTTACAATTGTTCAAAATTACAAACAGTGTGAGAAAGTAACACTTGCAATGCAAAGGGAGTCCACTTATATTAATTTACAAAATGTGTGAAAATCCTGGACACATTTAAGAGAAAAATTGTACTAACATTAAAAATTGAATTGTGTGGGCCAACCTGGTGACACAGTGATTAAGTTTCCACTTTCTACTTTGGCGGCCAGGGGTTCACTGGTTCAGGTCCCAAGTGCAGACCTATGCACAGCTTGTCAAGCCATGCTGTGGCAGGTATCCCACATATAAAGTAGAGGAAGATGGCCATAGATGTTGGCTCAGGGCCAGTCTTCCTCAGCAAAAAGAGGAGGATTGGCAGCAGATGTTAGCTCAGGGCTAATCTTCCTAAAAAATATCCAATTGTGTGTTTATGCGTGCAGGGACTATTTCTTATATCTTATCAATTTGTCAGTTTCTTAACAGATCAGAAATTAAAATTAAACCCTAGTTTGTTTCTTCATTTATTTTATTTCAAATGGCACATGTCAAATTATATAATATATAAGAAAGTGCCCTATATGCTATAAAATCCTACACAGGTGGTGATTATTATTTGTAAGCCATATACCTTTATAACAAAGCAGCATCCATTTTGTTGACATAAACACTGAGATCTAACGTTTTGTTGGAAAAAATCCTTATTGCAGACCTATTTTTTAAAATAAAAACAAAATCAAAGATTCTTGGCTTTCTTTACCCATCCCCTAATATTTGTTTTTCACATTCTTATTCTACTTCCAAAAAGTTTATGACTCTTTGGACGATTTTGGTTTTACTAATATATTTTATGTAGGAACTCCTGAAATTGATTTAACCGTGCCATGAAGACAAACAATAGCCATTTATAAATACATCCTCTGTTAGGAAAATCCACAATTTCAAAAAGAAAAGTTTATATCATTAAACATTTTAAGTTTATTTTTTGTGATTTTATCTTCAGTTATACACTACAAGTGTAAACTATTACTTTAAAACAGCTGTTCCTTAAGAAAACAAAAATAAATGCCTTATAATTAGTTCCCAATGTGCCTTTAATATGAATTAGAAATTCATCCAACTCAAATTGGCTTGGGCAGAAAATTGGAATTTATCATTCCACACACTAGAAAAATCAAAACCAACAATTGGCATAACTTTGTTTCTTTAATTACACAAATTTAAGAAATGTTTACTGATTTTCACTCTATATATAATAGCAACCCCATACTAAACATAACACAATGATAAATATCCCTACTACTTCCATCAATACTGTATCAATAATAATAACCATCCACATCAGTTACTGTTGTACAAACTTCTCAAGCATAGAATGTTGTCCCACAGGACCATATTTCGCTTATGATAAGTACAACAACTGAAAAGATTTCTTCTTGAAAATCTTTTTGACAGTAAACAGAGAATAGGGGATTTTCAAGACTTATATTTTCTTCAGTTCCTAAAATAAGATTCCTGAGAACACTGTGTTAGATCACTCAGAAAATAGCTATAATGTTGATAAAGACAATGTCAAAGTGACTATGAAAACTTTTAAAAAATGCTTTATGAAAGAGAAAAGTAGCATTAATTCCAAGTGAATATGTTATTTCATATACAATTTTAAATATTATATGTAAAAATATCAATGCGTTAAGAATTATAAATACATAGTGTTATTTATATCCCCCAAATTATACAATGTCTATTTTAAGATAATTTCTAATTTTAAAAATTAAATATTTTCTTATATTGTGGCATGCATAGTAATCTGAATATAAAGAAATAAAACAATAAAAAATAATCCTTCTAAGAGGCATTCACATGTCAGACATGGGCATGTGAGAATGATGAATATTACCATATACTGCTTCTAAAAAATTAGACTGATAATTTAAATAAAAATTCTTGAAATAAATGATAAATGTGTTAACACCACAAATGTTCATGATTCTTTTGCCTGATGATGACTAATGAAAAAAGCTATTACTTCAAAAAGAATTCTAATGTTTTGGTCAAGAGGAACTTACTAACATAGTATTTTCTTGTTATTATAGCCCCTACCCAGTGTTGTACACATGAAACATACTACATGTTTTTTTGGAGCCTGTATTCATAATATAAGTTTAACTCTTTTTTTATTTCAGTCTACACTCACATGACAAACTCATCCGGTTTTATAACTCTAAACAGCATTTCTATGATGGTAACACTCCAGTTTAGATCTCCAAGTAGCTTGCTCCAAACTCCAGCCTCATATATCCTATCGCCTATAGAATATCTCCACTTGTATGTATAATATCTACGCCAAATTCATTGTATCTAAAACTGAACTGATAGGTCTCCAAAACCATCTCCATTTGCAGACATTTCCATCTTAGTTGATGGAAGCGCCATCTTCCCAGGTGTTTGGTCCAAAAACCTTGCACTTATCCTTGAGTCATATTCTCTCTCTTTCTCTCTCTCCCCTTAAAATCAACCAAGCAGAAAATCCTGTATATATTACCTTCAAAATATATTCTGAATCCTACTACTTCTCATTCTTTTTATCCCTTTGTTTCCCATAGCATGCATTGCCTGATAATATCCTCTATCATTTACTTACTTATAGATAGTTTTTAATGTTTACATCTCCATGCTAAAATATAACTGTGAGAGAGCAGGTAACTTTGTTAGTCACTGATATATCCAAATTCCTCAAACAGAGGTTAGTGAGTATCATCTCTTGAGTGAGTGAATAGAGTTATTATTTATATTATGCTGTGACTATTCAGCCAGTGTTGAACACAGGATTTGAAGTATAACAGTGACTTAAGTATTTATGAAAAAATGAGTGAATGAATACAGTGAACTGTGTGAGAATTCTAAACTGCACTCCACTTCAGTAAAATGCACTTAGCTACATGAACCACTTATGAAATATGTTTTCTGGCAGCGCAAAACTTAGTATTCTTTTTTTCTGACTCTATTAAAACTAGCTATATTCATATTCTCAATCATATGACCTCTTTCTCCTCTGTCTTCTTTCTATTGGGGTTTAGTTTTTTCTTCCACTCATTTCATTTGTTTAAGCAAAGATTATCAATTATGAAATGATACAGACACTCAGACAGACGTTATCTTTCCCAGCCTCACATTCCCAAGCACAGCTACAGTCAGCCCCTTGTTCAGATTCCATTCTCTTACACAACCACTTACACTTATCTGCTGATTGTGACACAATGGGAAGAAAAATTTAATTAATACTGCTATGCCCATCAAACTGAGGTTCTCTTTCTCTGAGAAGAACTAAACAGTTACATATCTCTCTTTCTCTTATATACACTAACGTGCTAAGAAGATGTCCACTTTGGATCCTAGCACCATTTCAATATAATTTGCAAGGGAAATAATTCTTTTTACATCAACATGAAGAATGTCATCTTTACTTAATTTAACCTCTTTTCTTATACTCATTCATTTTCGTTGTAAAGTGCTTAATTGATATTTTTTAATTGGATATGAGTAACATAGACCATTAGTCAAAATGATTTAAGAGCCTTTATTGACAAAATCTGCTTACTTAAAAATATCCAATATCTATCTATCTATCTATCTATCATCTATCTATATTGTCTTTCCTGAAATATCACTTTGAAATTTCCCAACAAAGTAATAAAATATTCTTCTTTAGGTTACTTTTTAATAATTTTTAGTCAAAATTTAAAATATACTGGTAAAATTCCAATAACTTTAGTGCTTTTATGTGCCTAAACTAATGATGAAGTAGCATAACATTTGGAATTTATGAAAGCTTGAAAAATATTCTTGAAGACCAAGTTTTTAAATTGAAGAAGGGTTCCCCCCGAAAAGGCTGAAATTAACATCAGTCAGTATAGAGGTATATGAAATATTTACTGATATTTTTATGTGTTTTTTCAATGACTTACATTGTAAGTCAAAGTTCTATCATTACACTGACAGCTTTTGTCTGTGAGTAAAATATATAGGTCTAATGATTGACAATATACTTGTTAGGAACAGGCCACATCACTTTGCCTGCTAGACCAGATACCATGGCAACACCTGGTTAGTGAAAGTTGAAGAAATATTTTGTAGCTTTGCATTTGTTAGAGCTGTTGGCCTGTAACAGATATGTATTAATTGGAAGTAGATGTGACAGCTTGCAGCAGTTACTAAGATAGGAAGCAAACCATCAGCGCTTGTCAAGGCGAAGGACTGAAAAAAGATGAATCAAATGCTGTGATGTGTGACTTCAAACACAGTGTCACTTTTGTGTACTCATCATTTGTAAAAAGTGTGGGGAAATGTGGGATTTTGTTAATATATAAATATTTTCATCCGTGTCTTAAAGACATAAAAAAGAATCATCGCCTGTCAAGTTAAAAAGGGGTAAATTATAAATTCAAAAGAGCACATAAAACTTTGACAGTTCTAATCATGTACCATCACCATGATTTCACAGTGCGAGATGCATGGATGCATGAAAGATATGCCAAATAGGGATTGGCAGGTTTAGTACAGAAACAACATTGCCCCTTTTCTGACAGGTTAAATGTGATTAGACACTTCTAGACAACAGAGCCCTCTAAAATTAAAATCATATTTTCGTGTCCTTCGATGGTAGACAGAAAGCTAATTTCATCAATAGTCACTTTTTCAGTATGCTAAAGAACATCAGATACTGTTTCCATTCTTTTACCAGTGCCTGTGCTACAAATATATCTAACACTTTACTATCAGGTACAGGAGATTCTCATACCTTCTTGTGGATTTGCTTGTTGTTGATTTCACTCCCCACGTGTTTTTGCTCTGATGAAGTAATAAATTTCTATTTGACTGAAGCATACCACTAAAAATTTCAGTATCACTGAGAATAGTTAAAATGTAGCAAAGGGAATGATGGGCAGAGTTGCAGCTCTCTATTATGTTTCAAACTTTTTCAACCAAATCAAATTTGATATGATTATTAATGTGTAATTGCTAATTTTTAAGTGTGAGACAAGAGAAAGTACAAACAAAACAGTATATGAATGGCATAATTTTGTACTACTTGCGAATTATGTCCTATGAAAAGAAAAAGACGATTTTTTAAAACAACTTAGTTTTAACATCCCATAGTAATGTGCTACTTTGGAGATGACAATGCATCTGACAAAGGACAATTCATCCTTTAGTGCTGAGCTGAATTAAATAGCTGGTTTGCATTCTGAGACCATGTTGTTATAGAAAAATTGAAATATAAATAATTAATACATATTTTTAATAAATCAGAATCTCATGTGGCTCAAATTGACTTATAGACAGCAATCATGCAGGTCTCCCCGAGACCATATATTCACTGTCTTAAAAAAAGTATTAATGTATATCAATTCCAAGATGTCTAGCCATATCATAAAAAGTATTCAATAGTGCCTTTTTAAATTATTCAAGCTACTTTCACAACACATTTTTTATTAGACAACATGTTTACATTATCATGCTTTTTATGTTGGATTTTTAAAGTAATTATAATGATGGGCTATCTTTAAAAAAAGCTTTATCCATTTAAACATAATTTACGTTTCTTTTAAAGGCTGCATAATTTTTTTTCTGTGTACTTTAGATGAATTGGAGGATACATAGTGTTTTAAAAAAGCATTTTAAAGTTCAGTTTATCAATGTATGAGGGCAAATAGCCTTTCCTCTCTACCTCATTTTTTGGAATCCGTTATGTGATAGGAACTGTGCCAGATTTAATGGAGGGATTCCAAAGAAAAGTAACTCACGGTTCCATGTGTAATCACTGCCTTCCAAAGTGGTTCCTTCCACTGTATTCTTCCTTGATGTGATGTGTCCTCAAAGAAGTCTATAAGAAAACAACTGAGAAAATAAAAAGCTTTATTTTTGTGTTTTAACAAAATGGGTAGTCTGAAAGAATGACTGTTCTGCCTTCTGTCAGTTAGTAGAGTTTTCATAAGTTAAAAGCACTTAAGTTGTTCACCAAAAAGGGGAATAAGAAATAGAAATATGAGACGGGGGTGCGGGGAGAAGACAAGGCAACAGACGTTTTGCTGAGATTAGTTAACATGTTACTAATTATCAGAAGTGGATGGCCTAAGGGAGAATATGTCTCAGAATATAAATCCTGTGATTTTGAATTTAACAAGAAAAATGTTCACTTTTGGTTTGGTATTTACAACTGTTGTCTCATGTGTATCGAAGAATGATCCAGATCCTTTTCCATCCCATCACTGGTTCAAAAGTAAGTCCTTCCCTTATTGACCATGTCCAAATCTACATAGTTCAGAATCCTCGTCAAGGCACGGCATTTGCAGTCTCCATCAGGTCATGAGGTGCCCAGGACCTTTATGATGTAGTGTCACTTACTGAATGAACTACCAGGAGAGAGATTGAAAAATAACATTTAAGACATAGGATGTAAAACTTAAGGCATATGATAAAGAAAACAAAGAGAAGAATTATTTCATTCTTTGTACAATTCCTATTAACAATCATCTGAGATGTCCATAGATAGCCAGAGGAAAAAAACTAGAAGTTACAGATTTGACAATTTTCAAAATCGCATCAAATGAGACGGAACAATTGGTAAGTCCTTGAGGTATGTCAGCTACTTAGTAATATACTCATTAGTAAACAGTAGGTAAGATTTAGTGACACCTAAATGGACTAAATATGGCTCTTGGCATCAAAAAAAATCTTTTTAGTTTTACTCAATGTGTTGTTATATATATTATATCCTTCAAAGAGATTGTACAAGTGGTGAGAAGAACACATAATGCCTCAGAGAGTAAATACTTTAGGTTTCTATATTTTCTTAATCTAATTCCTGTTGTGACAACCCAAGTGTCCATGGGATGGATGAATGGAAAAACAGTCTGTTATATACATACAATGGAATCCCTTCTCTCCCTTTCTCTTCTCCTTCCCTTCTCCTCTCTTTCCTTCCTTCTTGTCTTTAAAAAGAAATTTAGCCCCATGTAAAAAAGACATTGGGAGAAGTGCTTGCTCTTCTTGCCTTGAATTCTGATGAACCAAAAAAGAAGAGTTAATCAAAATATCAAAAGTACATAAAATCATTTATTAAGTTGTGAAATATAAGTTAAGGCCTTTTTGTTTTATAATAGTGTTCAAATCACACTAATACAATCATTTTTAGTTTATGAGAAACAACAAAACTAAAGGTAAATTATTCATAATCACGTATAACTTAATGACTGTTATACCTAATTGCTAATGACATGACTCTCAAATAGTAAATGATGTTAGCCCACACAGAGGCTAGGACCTTTGGGCCTAAGGGGTGCTAAGGGTTCCTGGACCCAATTCCAACATGTGTATACGGAGGCTCCCCCACACTAATGAGCAGTTCTTGGATGCTAGTGGGAGATCATAAATTCAGGTCAATTCTGACACTATCTAACCAGACATAGAATCAGATTCCACAGGTAGTGCCCTAGTCCCACAAGTCCACCCTCCACTTCAAATGCCAGCCACAAGCCCAGGTTGCTACCTGAGCTTCTGACCTACCAGCTACAAACTGGAGGTTCCAACAAACCCCTCCAATCCAGGATGCCAATCGCACGCAAGTCCAGGTTGTTACCTGTACGTCTGACTGAATAGCTATAAATCAGAGATGCCCATGGCCTCCTCCTTGGGTTTGATTAATTTTATAGAAGGGGCACAGAACCCAGGGAAACCCTGGATTGTATTTACCAGTCTTTTTAAAGGATATGATAAAGGATACAGGTGAGCATCCAAGTGGAAGAGATGTGTAGGGCAAGATATGAGGGAAGGGATGCCGAGCTTCCGTACCTCCTCAGGCAGCACCAGTTTTCTAGCACCTCCGTGTGTTGACCAACCTGGAAACTCTCCAAAAAAATGAGGAGCTGTCCTTTTTTTCAGTTTTTAGGGAGGCTTCATTATGTAGTCATGATTGACTGAGTCATTGCAATTGACAATTGGTTCAAACTCAAGCCCCTCCCCACCCAGAAATCAAGGGGTGTGACAAAGTTCTAATCCTCTGATCACATGGCAAGTTCTCCTGGCAACCAGGCCTTGCCCTTGGGTGAGGCCCAAAAGTCATCTTCATTAACATAAATAAGGAATTCTAAGGGTTTTGAAAGATGTGAGGCAGGAACTGTAGAGGAAGACCATATATATATATGAAATATATTTAGGTTATATGAATGATAAAATGTATATTTCTTTTAAATCACAATATTGCAAGGATCAAAAGCCAGATTCCAACTACAGCTCTTTTGAGTCTGGCTGCCTTCACTGATTTTAATCTCATCACAGCATTCCTTCCTCATAATACACCTTATTATTAGAAATATGTATTCATTATCTTTGTGTTGTCCATCCCCATGTGCATATAGTTTCTTTGAATATCCAGGAATAGCTATTGTCTGGGCGACCTTCTTAAAAAAGTCTATCTATCCTTCAAAATAAAAGTGAAGTGTTTAACTGTTATTCACCATCAGATGTTCCTTTTCAGGGATGTTACCTATATCATGTTATTGTGGAACCTGTATCGTCTCCATACCTGGTGAACTTGTGAGCTACTCGAGGTCAGAAACTATATAATTATCACTTTTAAGTCTTGCTATTTAGCACTAGGCCTATTACATTGTAGGCACTCAATAAAATTTTGTTGAAAGTCAATGAATGTAAGACCAGTAAGTCTATATTTTAATTCTGAAGAAAAATAATTTAACTAAATAATAAAAAGAAGCACGACGAATGAATGAAAGAAAAATATAGAATTATACATCACATATTAATTTATATATCCAAGACACACATAAAGTATGATTATGTAATCTACACTTGCATTTAAAAACAATGTAACTTTTTAATTTGACTATTTTTTTGAAACTCAAAATTTAGTGTCTATAAATAAGGTTGTATTGGAACTTAGCTATACTCAATTATTTATAAACTGTCTAAAATTCCTTTTTTCTAGCTTTCTTGAGGTATGATTGACAAATAAAATTTGTATGTGTTTAGGGTGTACAACATGATGATTTCATATACATATACATTGTGAAATGATTATTACAATCAAGGTAATTAGCACATCCATTACCGCATGTAGTCACCTTTCTGTGTGTGTGTGTGTGTGTGTGTGTGTGGTGAGAACACATAAGGTCTACTCTCTTAGCAAATGTCAAGTATACAACAATACAGTCTTAGTAACTATAATCACCATGTTGTACGTTAGATCCTCAGAACTTATCTTATAACTGAAATTTATATCTTTGACCAATGTGTCCCCATTTCTTTCACCCCCTCAGTCCCTGGCGTCTACCATGCTACCATCTGTTTCTATGAGTTCCCCTTTTTTTTAGACTCCATGTACAAATGATATCATAGATTATTTGTCTTTCTTTGGCTTATTTCACTTTGGCATAATGCCCTCCAGATTCATTCGTATTATCACAAATGGCAGATTTCCTTTTTATGGATGAATAATATTCCACTGTGTGTATATACACACACACACACACACATATGTATGTATACATGACGTTTTGTTTATCCATTCATGTGTCAATGGACACTTAGGTTGTTTCCATATCATGGCTGTTGTGAGCAGTACTGCAGTAAACAAAGGGGTGAAGATGTGTCTTCAAGATAGTGATTTCATTTTCATTGGATATATATCCAGAATTGGGATTGGTGAATCACATGGTAGTTCTATGCTTAATTTCTTAGGAAACTATACTTTTTCCAGAGTGGCTGCACCATTTTGCATTCCTACCAACAGTGCACAAGAGCCACATTTCTCTACATTCTTACCAACACTAGTTATCTCTTCTCTTTTTAATAGCCATAATAACAGGTGTAAGATGATATTGTAATTTTGATTTTCATTTCCCTAAGGATTAATGCTATTGAGCAACTTTTCATGTATTTGTTGGTCATTTGTATATCTCTTTTGGAAAAATGTCTATCCAGGTCCTCTGTCCATTTTAATTGAATTATTTGGTTTTTTGCTATTGAGTTATGAGTTCCTTATATTTTTTAGATATCCTGCTCTCTGTATGTCTGTTTTGAAGCCAGTGTCATACTGTTTTGAACTATAGCTTTGTAATATAGTTTGAAACCAGGAAGTGTAATACCTCTTTCTCAAGATTGCTTTGGCTATTTGGTGTCTTCTGTGTTTCCATAGAAATTTCAGGATTTTTTTCCTATTATTGGGAGAGATGTCATTGGAATTTTGATAGTTATGGCATTGAATCTGTAGATTGCTTTGGGTAGTATGGATATTTTAACAATATTAATTCTTCTACTTCATGACACAGGATATCTTTGCATCTGTTTGTGTCTTCTTCAATTTCTTTCATCAGCATCTCAATTTTCAGTGTATTGATCTTTCACCTCCTTGGTTAAATTTATTCCTAAATATTTTGTTATTTTTGGTGCTATCATATATGGAATTTCCTTCCTAATTTCTCTTTCAGGTAGTTTGTTGCTATTGTACACAAATGGAACTGACTTTTGCATGTTAATTTTGTTTCCTACCACTGTACTAAATTCATTTATTAGTTCTAACAGTTTTTTGGTGGTATATTTAGGTTTTCTATATATAAGATCATGCCATCTGCAAACAGAAACAATTTAACTTCTTCCTTTCATATTTCTATGTCATTTATTTCATTTTCTTGCTTAATTGCTCAGGCTGGGACTTCCAGTCCTATGTTGAATAGAAGTGGTGAGAGTGGGCATCCTTGTCTTGTTACTGATCTTAGAGGAAAAGCTTTTATCTTTTCACCATGGAGTATGATGTTAGCTGTGGGCTTGTCATAAATGGCCTTCATTCAGTTGAGGTACATTCTTCTATATCTAATTTGTTGAGGGTGTTTATCATGCAATTTTGTTGAATTTTGTCAAATGTTATTTCTGCATCTCCTGAGAGACTTGATGATTTTTATCTTTCATTCTGTTAATGTGGTGAACTACATTTATTGATTTATGTATGGTGAACCATCCTTGCATCCCAGGAATACGTCCCACTTGATCATGATGTATGATTCTTTTAATGTGCTGTTGAATTTGGTTTGACAGTATTTTGTTGAGGCCTTTTGCCTGTAGGTTCACCAGAGATATTAGGTTGTAGGTTTCTTTTCTTGTAATGGTCTTGTCTGGCTTTGGTATGAGGATAATTCTGCTCTTGCAAAATGAGTTTGCAAGTGTTCTTCCTCTTCAATTTTTGGAATAGTTGGAGAAAGATTGGCATTAATTCTTCTTTTGATGCTTGTTAGAATTCAGCAGTGAGCCTATCTTCTCCTGGGCTTTTGTTGTTGTTGGAGTTTTTTATTACTGATTTAATTTCTTTAATAGTTGTTGTTGGAGTTTTTTATTACTGATTTAATTTCTTTAATAGTTATAGATCTATTCAGATTTTCTATTTCTTCAGATTCAGCCTTGATAGGTTGTATGCTTCTAGGAATGTAATCATTTCTTGTAGGTTATCCAATTTTTTGGTACATAATTCTTCATAGTAATTGCTTATGATCCTTGTGTTTCTGTGGCATCATTTGTAATGTCTCCTCTTTCATTTATGATTTTATTTGTCTTCTCTCTTTTCTCTTGGTTAATCTAGCAAAAGATTTGTCAATTTTGTTATCTTTTCAAAAAACCAGCTCACAGTTTTGTTAATCTTTTCTATTGTTTTATGGTCACTATTTCACTTATTTTTGCTCTCATCTCTGTTATTTCCTTCCTTCTAATGACTTTGGGCTTAGTTCTTTTTCCAGTGCCTTGAGGTACAAAGTTAGGTTCTTTTATGTGAGATTTTTCTTTATTCTAAATATGAATTTTTTAACTATAAATTTCTCCCTTAGAAATGCTTTTCCTGTATTCTGTAAGTTTTGATATGTTATGTTTCATTTTTACTTTTTTCAAGATATAGTTTAATTTCCTTTTTGATTTCATCTTTGACACATTTGTTGTTTAGGAGCATGTTTAATCTCCAGATATTTTTGAATTTTCCAATTTTCCTTTTTAAATTGTTGTTGTTTTATACTATCATGGTTGGAAAAGATCTTGATATGATTTCAGTCTTATTAAATTTGTTAAAACATGTTTGGTGGCCTAACATATGATCTATCCTAGAGAATGTTTCATATGCATTTGAGGAGTACGTATATCCTGCTGTTGTTGGGTGGAATGTTCTGTATGTGACTATTAGGACCATTTGATCTAAAATGTAGTTCAATTCCAATATTTCCTTATTGGTTATCTGCCTGGATGATTATCCATTGTTGCAAGTGTAGTATCAAAGTCCCCTACAATTATTGCATTGTTGTTTGTTTCCATTTACCTGGAATATCTTTTTCCATCCCTTTACTTTCAGACTATGTACATCTTTAAAGCTGAATTACATTTCTTGGAGGCAACACATAATTGAGTCATTTTCTTATACATTCTTATTTTATTTTGCCATTTTTTATTCATTCATTTCTTTTTATCCATTCTTGTTTTTTTAATCAATTCTTCAATTTTCTGAGTGGACAATTTAATCCATTTACAATTAATTATTGATAGGTAAGAACTTACTATTGCCATCTTGTTAATTTTTTTCTTGCTTTCTTATAGTTCTTTTTTTCTTTCACTTCTCTTACTGTCTTCCTTTGTGATCTGACTATTTTCCAAAGTGGTATACTTTGATTCCTTTTTCTTTATCTTTTTTTTTCTACTTTAGGTTTTTGCTTTGTGGTCACCGTGAAGCTAACATAAAACATCTGAAAGTTGTAACAGTCTATTTTAAGGTAATACACAATTTCAATCACATACAAAAATGTTTCCCTTTTACCCTCCCAACATTTTAGGTTTTTTTATCAAAATTCGCATAGTTTTATGTTGTGTATCTGTAGCAAATTGTTGCCATAGTTTTTTTATTAGCATTCTTGTTGTTTAATCTTTATACTAGAGTTAAAAGTGATTTACACAAACCATTGTAGTATTTGAATGTTCTGAATTTGACTATACACTTACCTTTACCATTGAGTTTCACACTTTCATATGTTTTCACATTACTGATTATCATCCTTTCACTCAAGCTCGAGGAAATCTCTTTAGGATTTCTTATAAGGCAGGCCTAGTCGTGACAAATTCTCTCAGCTTTTGGTTGTCTGATAATGTCTTTCTCTCTCCTTCATTTCTGAAGAACAGCTTTGCTGGGTAATTTATACTTACTTGTCAGTTTTTTTTTCTCCTTTTAGCACTTTGAATATAGCTTCCCAAACTCTCCTGGCCTTCAAGGTTTCTGCTGAGAAATATTTTGGTAACCTTATGGGGGTTCCTTTATATGAAATAAATTTCTTTTTCTTGCCGCTTTCAAATTTTTTGTCTTTGATTTTTGACAGCATTATTATAATGTGTTTCAGTAAATGCCTCTTTGAATTAAATGTTTATGGGTGCTTACGAGCTTCATGTACATGGATGTCCATATATTTTTCCAGATTAGGGATGTTTTCAGCCATTATTTCTTTGTATAAGCTTTCTACCGCTTTCTCTTTCTTCTCCTTCTGAGACTCCTACAATGTGATTATTGTTTCTATTAATGATGTCCCATAATTGATGTAGGTTTCCTCACTCTTTTTCACTCTATTTGTCTCTTTTTTTCTCCTCTGACTTAATCATTTCAAATGACTTGTCTTTGGGTTTACGTATTATTTCTTCTGTTTGATCAAGTCTGTTGTTTATGTTCTTATTTGCATTTTTCATTTCACTCATCAGCTCCAGAATTTCTGTTTAGTTCTTTTTTATGACTTCTATCTCTCTGTTGAATTTCTCATTTTGTTTGTATATTACTTTCATAATTTTGTTGTGTTGTCTGTGTTCTGTAGCTTACGGAGCTTCCTTAAAACAATTATTTTGAATTTTTTGTCCAGTAATTCATAGATCTCTTTTCTGTGGGGTAAATTACTGGAAAATTATTGTATTCCTTTGGTGATGTCATATTTCCTTGAAATTTCATGTTTCTTGTATCCTCATGTTGATGTCTATGCATTTGATGGAGTAGTCATCTCTTTCAGACCTATGGATTGGTTTTGGTGGAGAACGGTCTTTATCTGTAGGCAGGTGTGTGGGCATTGGATGGGTAGAGAGTGGTTGTTCTGGCTCTGGAGAAACCCCAATGTTATAGTCACTATGCAATGTCACTTGCCAAGATTTCAGGAGTCCTGAATGGTAAAGGTGGTCCGTATCTGCAGCAATGGTGAGAACTATGAGGTGTTTGGTGGTGAAGGCTGTTGGGGATCTTCTGATCTCTTTTTCTGCCATAGAGGAGTGTCAGGCCTGAGGGGATCCTTCTTGTTGCCAGGTCTGGCTTATGGGTACCCTCATGGAGGTGGTTGCATTCGTGTCTGATGCATGAATTCCTATGGAGCGGTCATGGAACTGGGGTCTAAAGTGTAGGAACTAACGGACTGACAGCAGTTCCAGGGTCTAGGGCACAGGCTAGCCTACTGAGGTTGTGGTCTAGTGCCTGAGATTCAGGTTTGGAACAGACAAAGAGCTAGGGCCTTGCTCATAGGCACTTGCAGATAAACACCAGCTCCTGGGTCCAAAGTGCTGGCTAGCCCACTACAATATATGAGAATAATATAGTAAAATCAAGAATATAGAGCCCAAAAATAAAACAACTGCAATCTTCCTTCACTGTCTTCCTTCCTCCATCATAGAAGATACCACTGTTAAAAGTTGAGTAGACAACCTTTCCTATAAGTAGGTATATTTGTTTTGTGCATTTAGTTTTAAGAGAAATATTGTTACGACTTTATTAAACTTAATCACATGTCTAAGAATGTTTTACTGTAAATATATATAGATCTTCTTTCTTCATTGTATTTAAAGACTTCATGATATTGCGTATTATAAATTTCGCATTTGAATACTCCCCTTGACATGGACATTTATATTAGTATGTCTATGTTTTTGCTATTATAAACAATATTTCAGTGAACATTTAACTACATATAGCTTTACACAAGTATGACAGTTTGCATAAGACAGATTCTTAAAAGTATTATCTCTGGGTTTAATGTTTTGCATAATTTTAATTAATCATTTTTACAAAAAACAACAGTTCTCAGGTGCTTCATTATTTATTCCAATCTTACTTATTTCAAACTGCAATATTTTCCTTTTTCATTTGCGTTGCATTTAATAAAACAAACACCTGATTCCTTATACTCTTCTGTACATCAATCACACTTATTTACTCTCGTATTAATGTAGATTTTCCCAGTAATACTTTAAAGAAAACCTCTGTTGTAAATTCCTTATTTTACTATTTAATAGGCCATCAAATGTGACTCAGATGCCAATAGTATAAAGGCAGTGTGAATTCAAATAATAATAGCTATACCTTATTTAATCATTCATTGTTTCATTCAGTGAACAGAATCCCATATTGTGTAGACTATTTTTAGTACAGTTTATTATTCTACGTTGAAAATGTTACTGTTCTTTTCTCTAGTTTAGATTGACATGAAAAATTTTATCATGTTGTGTCTGCCCTAAGGCTATATTATATTTGGTTAGAAAATATAGCAGGTTTTCAAAGTCATATAGAACAGTGCTGCCATTAGTGCTGATATTGTGATATCTAATTGCGTTCAGACCTTCAATAAACAAACACCTATTTAAATGACTTGAATTACTTCATCCAAACCTTAAAGTGAGAGTTTTAGGTTATGTTTTTAAAAATTGCTGTTTTCAGTTTGCTTACCTTTAAGCAGTTGTCCTTTTGTATTGAGTGTTTTAAGTGGTCTTTTCCTTAATTCTTTTATACAGTTGTTTACAAAACATTATCACTTTTGCAAAGTAAAGAAATAGAAGGGAGTAAAAATCGCTATTGCTTTTACCATTCTAAATACCTAGTATATTTACTTTCACTTTTATCTTTGTACATAAAATATCATCTATGTTCTTTTTCAGTATTGAGATTATACTATTTTGACACATGTTTAAAGTAGTTATTTTTGCATTCTATAAATAATTATGGTGAAGTCAGCTTTCCATGATTTGTTAGCGCACTTTGGTTTCAATGATAATTGGTAAGTTGAATAAGCGTGGCTCATGCTGTAATTCACCCATTTTTGGGGTGTTCTTTTAGTCCTTTCACATTAATTCAAAAGATATAATGTTCATCTTCTGTTCCTAGAAAAAAGACTATGAAAAAGTTCACAATTTCTCTGCTCACCATTAAGGAATAGAATCTCTGATGATAACTTTAAGTATAACACAGTTTTGTGCAATACAAGATTTAGTTTGGGTTGAGACTCTTTTCCGTCATAATGTTGAACTTGCTTCAGGCTGAAAGCTTGTAGAGAGTAGGGGGACGATGTCTGAGCAGGATGAGTAAGGAGTGTCAAGGATGGGAAAATTCCTACTTATGTTGATATTGATAAGCTACTGGCATATTGCAGATGTTTAAAACTGACTCTGTTATTGGACACTTAATGGGCTTCTTTTTAGTTTCCTTGTGAGAAATCTTCTACAATCCTCTTGATCCATGCAGATATATAAAGATATTATCTATTTATCTATCTATCTCTCTATATATTTAATTTTGGGGGTGTGTTGTTCTACAGCATTCTAGTAATCCAAGTTACCTCAACTTGTCACCTCGTGTGTCCCTCCACCACTTTAACAGTTCCTATTTGATAAAACACGAGAAGACTTCATATTTCCTCTCTCTCCCATGTGGCCCACATCCAGTTATTGGTAAAAACCTCAAATTTCCCAGCACACATGGGGAGAACATATATTCCAAAGGCAGTAACTTTCAGGCAACAAAGCATCTATTTGAACTGTCTCCTGCTCCCTGTGTTTCCAAGAAGAGGTTTGGGGAGTCAGATCTCTATGTGTATGTCTGCCAACATTGTACACTCTCCAGTGGTCCACAGAATGCTCCCTGATTGGACTGTCAAGAGGTTAAAGAGATGTCACCTTCTACCCTTCTTCCCTTGGAGAGGGTTGTGTCTAGAGCAGACCATTAGCTATATTCAATGTAATCTCTTCAAAAATATTCCATCTGTCTGCGCTCAAAAGCTTTTTAATATTTTCACAGTTGGTAGTTCAAAAGTAGTGGAACGGTCTTTAGAAGTTTCCATTTTAACTTTTATGCATGGTGATTAAACTTTGAAGGAATCTTCATGCCTTCATGCTTTGAGTTGTCTGTCGAAATTTCAATTACAAGTTACAATAGTAATAGGGAAAATTTGAAGAAAAATGAGGATTTTACCAAAAAGATATGCAGTAGTCTAAAGAAACCGAGACAATTGTGAGAAAAGAAAAGAGTCAAGAAATGAAAATCCATAAGGAATACAGGCATTGCATATGCTTACTTTTTCTGTCAAGGTTCTCCGCCCTCAAGTTCCATTATTTTCTCGTCTCTCTAAAGTTTGTATTTTCTGTTCTATAGCCTACAGAATATGGAATCCTCATATCTGAAGTTTACACATTACAGTTTTGATCACATAGAAAATGAACAAAATTAACTTTTATTTTCTATTTTAATTTTCCAGGGAGAAATGCTGCCTCTGGGCTTGATCCGAACAGCATGTGCACAATCACGAGCGCTCACTGCCTTTGCAGTGGAGAAGACACACCAAAAAGACAGACAATGAAAAGCAGAAACAGGGTCCCATGTAGAAACTGTACGGGGTTAACGTTACAGGTTCGTTTTTTCTTTTTGTGGTGGTAAAATACACATAACATAAAGTTTACCATTTTAAAGTTTACAATAAAGAAGCAGCAAGTGGTGATCATTTTTCAATATATACAAATGCAGAATAATTGTATTGCAAATCTGAAACTAATATAATATTATATGTCAATTATACCTCAATAAAAAAAGGAAAAAAAGAGATTTACGTTTTGTGACTTTATGAAATTTCCCAAATAAATAGTCAAATCAGAGAAAATAATAATCATGGTTACATTACAATTTATTGCATATAATCTCTACATGCCAGACTTTGTATTGGGAGTTCAATCATAGCGATAATGCAAAGTGGGTGTTAATAGGTTCATTTTATGGATGAAGAAACTGAGTCTCTAAAGTCAGGCTCTGCGTGGCAAGGATGAATCCAAAATTCAAATCAATGCTTGTTTGATTCCCAAAACTGTACAGCATGCTGTTTGTCTTTTGTCTCAGAAAATATTGTCTTCATACACTTGTGGCTCAGATCAGCTGTACAAATTACAATGACTGTTCGTCAAAAGATGAGGCTCTGAACAAAGTAGGCTTTTAATCCAAAGGGAAAAGTATGAAAAAGTAAAATTTACAGTGGCATTAAGTACCATCATTAAGTGGCATTAAGTGCAACCATCACTGCTATCTATTTCAAGAACTTTTTGATCATCCCCAAAAGAATGCCCATACACAGTAAGCAGTTTGCTTCCTACTCCAGCCCCTGTCACCCACTACCTGTTTTGTGTATCTATGAATTTACCTATTCTGGGTATTTCGCATAAGTAGAATCAAACATTATGTGACCTTTTGTATCTGACTTCTTTCACTTAACATGTTTCCAGGGTTCATTTGTGTTGTTATTTGTGTCAGTACTTCATTCCTTTTTAAGACTGAATATTGTTCTGTTGTATTAACATACCACATTTTGTTCATTCAGTCTCTGCCGATGGACATTTGAGTTGTTTCTCCCTTATGGCTATTGTGCCTAGCGATGGTTGTGAACTTTTGTGTACAAGTTTTTATTTGAACACCTATTTTCAATTATTTGGGGTATATATCAAAGAGTAAAAATTTCTGGGTCATAAGAAAATTCTATGTGTTTAACTTATTGTGGACTCCCAAACTGTTTTCCGCAATGGCTTCATCATTTCATATTCTGATCAGCAATGAATGGGGGTATGAATCGTTGCCATCATACCCCATCCCTAAGTAATCTCTTATCAATTTCCATAACTTAAAATATAAACTGTATGTTCATTTTATCTTTCTCCTAGAATTTTCTATTGAGCATAAACCTCATATATCCAAATGCCTATGGGATACTTCCATTTGGACATTTAAAAAAGATAACAGAATCAATTTGTGCACAAAACTAAATTATTTACATTCTCTTACCAAAACCTCCGCCACCAATTCTATTTATCCTTAAGATTTTTCCATTTCAGTAAATAATGCCACAATTTCCCAAGTTACTCAGACCAGAACAGAAATGAGGTATCATACTAGACTCATAATTTTCTAACGTATCTCAAATACAGTCTAATTTTTTATCTTATTAGCTATAATTCCAAAGTATATCCAAATCTGACAATATATCTATCTCTGTTGATACAACCTGAGTCTAAACACCATCATCAATCACTTTGCTGTGTCAAATTTTCCCTAATGTTTCTGCCTGTCTTTATTTATATCTTCCCCTCCCCCAATCCACAATCCGTACAGCAACCACAGTGATATTTCTCAAGCACGAATCAGATAAAAAATACTCCTGTAAAATTCTTCAAAGAATCCAGATTATACTTAGAAGAATACCTAAATATTTTATCATGACATATGCAAATTTACTTGATCAAATTCTTGCCTAACTCTGATGTTATCTCAATTAACCCTATCATTCCTGAAGAATTTTTATGTGAAATTTCTGGGAAAAGATATTGGTGATCTAGATTTGGTCCTTGGCCGCAATTTAATTTATTTCTTTCGGGGGTTGTTTTCATTTTTAACCACTACTTAGGTTTTAGACTAAAGTGATGAAAGGATTATTTCTACTTCACATATTACTTAACTCTACACACAACTGTGGGAATTTTCTTAGATATTTGAGAAGAACTCCAAAATATTTTTAAAAGTGACATTTTTTTTTCCTGTCTAATTCCTAGATACTTAATGATGCAACAAGAGTTAGTTGGAAGTATGGGGATTTTTCAAAAAATTAAAAATAGAAATACCATATGATCCAGCTATCTCACTACTGGGTATTTATCCAGAGAACTTGAAATCAATGATCCAAAGAGACTGAGACTTGTGCACCCCTATGTTCACTGCAGCATTATCCACAATAGCAAAGATGTGGAAGCAACCCAAGTGCCCTTCTACAGAGGGATGGATAAAGAAGATGTGGTATATATATACACACACACACAATGGAATACTGCTCAACCATAAAAGGAAAAAATCCTCCCATTTGCAACAACATGGATGGACCTTGTGGGTATGATGTTAAGTGAAATAAGCCAGAGAGAGAAAGATAAATGCTGCATGATTTCCCTCATATGTGAAAGATAAAGTAACACGTGGACAAAAAGAACAGATTAGTGGTTACCAGAGGGGAAGAGGATTAGGGGATGGGCGAAAGGGGTAAAGGGGCACATATGTATGGTGATGGAAAAAATTTCCTACTGGGAGTGAGCATGATGAAGTACATTCAGAAGTTTAAAAATAAAATGTAAAAAAAAAGGAATTTGTTTGATATTTCAAAGGGCCTAATGAAATTTTTATCAATTAAAGATATTAGCAATCAAAAGGACAAGTGATTCACAATGGGAGAAAATTTGGGAGAATGTCAGCATTTTCTCAAAAGTTACAATTTTAAAGCTTATTGTATTCTTGCCTTTGCTTATTATCTCATGTGCAATAAATGTTTCTCAGAATTAAATGTAGAGATAACGTTAAAAAAATTTCAATTGAGACTAAACACTTGTATTGAGTGGATGCCATTTTCTAATTAAATCTGAAAAGACTGCTGAAATGTGTTTAATAGTAATTAACCTAAATCATTGTCACAAAATTATAGAGAGCTAATTGTCACTTTCTCTAGAAGCCACAGATATTAATTTAAAAATACAGAGAAGAGGCACATGCAAACAAAGTCTTTAATGAGACTGAAAAGGTTTTGCTAACTTCCACTGATTAAGAATTTTTTTAAGTTAACAATACCATATTAATGTAAAATCATAATTTGTGTCAAGTATCACCTTTGCAGGCAACACTGCAAATCCTCTAAGGAAATCTTCTAATAGGCATTTATAAAAATCAGCATTCATTTATATTGACAGCAAATTTTCTTATTTTATCAAGAAAAAAATGGCTCATATTTTTATAAAATCTGAGGTATGCAGAGTAATAAATTATATGCTGAATGCAGTGTTCATTTTTATTACTCTGATAAGATTAATGCCTTATAAGTTTTGGCTTTAAAGTGCATTAAAGAAACAAGTAATGTAGACAAGTTCATGGCCAAAGAGGGAAATTTAATCAAATAGCCACTTTGAAATCTTTTAAATCTAAATATTTCTTACTTTAAAGTTTTTACAGTGAAGAGTTTTATATACGAAATAGATAAATCTATTTCTTAGATATGATTGAATCGACAGATAGACTTAGTGCTACCATTGTTTAAAGTACGCAATTGAACTGTAACAACTACTAAATAGTGTAAAGAATGTTATCAACATGATAAGAACTGATATGGATTTCTTTTAAAAAATTTTTATACAAAAATATAAGTGAGCAAGAAAAGAGCAAATGTTTAATTGGTTTAAACTGTTTTCTTTCTTTGTAACCATTTAAGTCTCCCACATTCAGCAGCCTGCCAATCAAACATAAAAAGGCAAAAACAACTCATAACTCTTATAAAACATTAGTGTAAACAGACCTTGGATGTTATCTTCTTGAGATTCCACTTTATTGAATTCTCCCTCTTTTACTACTTTAAGCCGGCAAAGTTATTTGAATAGAAGTGGCTGAAATGTGTGTGGAAACAGAATAAATGATAAAATGTTATACACATTGATAAAAAATGCTTTCTCTCCAGTAATGGCAATTAAATCACATCAAGCACTCTGATACAGTGATATGTTCTGCATCTAAGACGTTCTGACAGAAACAGTGAAGGAATATCAGATTAGTAACATATTCAGCTAAATAAAAGAGAGATGGGTAAAAATCAACATGATCAGATAGACAGATGACAGATAGTAAATAGATGGATAGACACAGATAGAGATAGATGATGTAAATATACGTTTGCTTACAGGAACAATGAGAAAACCTAGAGACAATGAAAAAGCAATCATATTTGTCAACCAGTCAGAGAACTGAAGTCAAAAGACAATGAATTAAGCTGAAATATAGGAAAAAGCAAGAGATGAGGTGCAAGCACTGGCTTCTCAGAGGCCCAGCAAGTGAGACATTAAATACTGTTTACCTCAGTCTCTATTATCCTACACACAATATTGGCTTTAATCCAAAACTTATGAGACATATGAAAATGCAAGACAAAAACAAGATCAAGAGGGGCCAGCTCGGTGGCGTAGTGGTTAAGTTTGTGTGCTCCGCTTTGGTGGCCCAGGGTTCGTGGGTTCAGATCACTAGTGCAGACCTACACACTGCTCATCAAACCATGATGTGGAGGCATCGCACATACAAAATAGAGGAAGACTGGCACAGATGTTAGTTCAGGGCCAATCTTCCTCACCAAAAATAAATAAATGAATAATAATAAATAATATAGGAGACAAATCATTTAACAGAACAAGATTCAGATAAAACGTACATGTTGGAAATTAAGTACCTGTAAGTGATATGTTAGACTTTGTATGGAAAAAATATACAACATTCATGGACAGATGGGGAATTTCAGTCGAGACAAAAAAATTATAAGAGTGAGTGAAATAGAAGCAAGAAATTTAAAATATGGTAAAATAGATTGAGAATACCTTCAGGGAGCCCATCAGTGAAACAGCCATAGATGAGGAAAGAATCAGTGCACTCAAAGACAGACCAACAGTAATTGCCCAACTGAAATACAAAGAAATAAGAGAGTAAGAAAAAAAGTGACAGAGTTTCCAAGAACTGTGATACAATATCAAACTGTCTAACACATATGTAATTGGATTTCCAGAATGCAAGGAGGGAGATAAAGGTTCAAAAGAAATATCTAAATCAATAACAGCAGAGAATTTTTCAAAATAAGAAAAGACATCAAAACACAAATCCAATTATCCAAGAAACCAAGAGAAAATAAATAAAAAATATCAAGCAAACAAAACAAAACAACCAACAAAAGCATCATGATAAGTGAAAAGATCTAGACTAAAAATGCTACATACTGTACTATTAAACTTATATGACCTCATAGAATATCCAACACTAAAGCAGAGACTGACGAAACAGCTGTATCACACATTCTAAATATAAAATAAGTTTTCTTGAAAAAATTCTGCACAGAAGTGTACTCAGGTCAGGCAGAGCTCTACCTATGTCTGAAAGGGTTCTGATGGACGTACCTAATTCATAACCCTCAATAGATTTCTAGTTAGAGGAGAGCTTTTAGTTGACTATGCAACAACGGGAGCCTCCTGGTACAGAAAATGGCCTTGTTAGGACTAGCTCAGATGTTGGCATCATTCTCTTCTTCCACTAACCTGACTCAGACCTGCCAAACGGCTTACCCCTAGGCTATTTATATAGATGTTAATTTCCTGTTGGATATTAATTTAATGTTTTTCTTGATGTAATGTCCTTTAGCTGTTCTTTGCCTTATCTCTTACATTGTATTGCAATCTAAATACATTTATTTGCAAATTTTTGAGGTGACGATCATGTCCAGTTTTCTATTTAGCTTTAGAACATTGAAAGAAACTGACCAAAAATCAAGATGCAGTCAGAAATACCAGTTACTACATCAATTTAATTCTGAAGCAGCTCTTATATTCATTTCTTAATAAAATAAATATTTGTTAAGTGCCTACTGTGAGAGAAGTACCATGCCAATGACTTTGGGTAATAAAACATGACCTGCCCTAAAACAGCTTAAACATTGTAGATAATTTAGTATTTAGTGAACAGATTTCAATGTACTGAAAAATTCAGCAATTTGACATTCCACCTAAATTATTAGTGAAGTTAAACTATTCGATATGCTTACTCTGAAAAAGATACACTTTAAATTGATTTCTAGCCAAAACATAAACAAATTTATGCATGCATGAATGATTAGCCTTGTACCAACTTTTATTTGGGAGTGTAGTCAGAAAGAGGCAGGGAGAAACAAAAGCAAAGCAGGGACGAAGGGAAAAGCAGCTTTCTGTGACCAGTTTCATTCTGAGCTGTTTCTTGCATCATAAGCTTAATTTCTCAGTGTTTCATCCCGCAATCTTTGCTGCTAAAATACCTGTATTTAAAAAAACATTATTAGGACAATGTTCTTTTACTTTTAAAATTTAATACACATTACACTGCATATGATATTAACTTCTCCATATGTCCTTAGAAATGAAAGCTTATTAATGGAGGTTCTGAGTCTCTTACAAGTAAACGACAAAAACTTCAGCAAAAGTAAACACATATATGATGTGAAGTTCATTAATATTTCACTTTTCATATAAAATATCCCATATTTTGTATCACTTCTAATTAGTTAATATCCTTGAGGGAAGCTTTTAGTATGATATCATCATCTATAAATACAATAAAAAGTACGTGCTTTTTATTACCATACCATCACTTATAGAATCTGAGAACAATCCTGGCAGCATCATGTTGATTTAAGCTATATTTCAGGGAAACATTTACTTCTCAAGATTCATCTTCTAAATCAAGATTGGTGAAAACCTATGAGAAAACGTCTTAATGAAAAACTAAGACAGCTTCTTACCATTCTTTGTTATTTTCCTGTCATTTACCATTTCTCAAGTACATATTGCTTTTCCCTGAAAATGGACATAACCAAGGCATAGAGAATATGGGTAAATATCAAAAGGTTTGGAAATTATTCAGAAAATATTACAGTTAAATAAGTAAAGGTGATTTTAAAAGATTCAACATTGCTGTTGCAGATGCTATGAATTACCTGATGCATCTAGCTTTGGCTGAGGGAATAACCTGTTCAAAATCATGTTTTCTTACTCATTTACATAAAATGGAAACCCTATAAGTAAAAAGCTGTAAACAAAAGCTAAAGCGGTGTACCAAATTTCCATGCCGTATTTTGAATGTAAATTCATTTAAATAAAATGTTTCTTTATTAAACACTTGCTCTCAATATGACCTGAGACAACTGGATGAATAGACATAATCACACATGCCTAACCATACACATACGCATATATACCAACACAGAAATAATCTCTCATGGCTAATAGTGAAGGGAAATATAGCACAGTAAAATTACAAGCATGTCTTAAACACAGATTTTAAACCATGGAATAAGTTATCCAACTTCAAAGTTTTAATAAATACAGAAGTGAAATATATTCTAGCCAGTATATTGTTTGTATTCAAGATACTTTTGAAAGTTTTTTCAATTTTTTTACTGATCATGTTTTTGTCATATGCTTTTTGTTATCCGACATTCTTGTGTCATTTTATATTATATTGAAAACTCACAAAATTTAGGAAATGATGACATTAATAAAACAAAAGCAATCTAAGAAAAATCTGAACATGAAGTTACTTTGTTAACTATGTCTGCCATATTTCTTTTTCTTCTAAAAATCATGTCACTGGTTTTCTTCACTCGAGTATTTGTGGCTGATTAGCGGACACCTTTGCCCATGAAGACCCGGGACTTCACATTAGCAAAGGCAAAAGAGGTAAGACTAATGGTAATTGGGATCTTGTGGATTTTATGTCAAGGTTGAGTCAATACATCTGGAAATTCAACATCAGTTGATAAACTTAAAAGTTAGAACATTTTATTCCAGGGATATGATACTACAACTCTATTTTCTTTCCTAAACCATCTTCTTCAGCTTTGTACAATGGCAAGGCTAAATAGTTGTTAAATTCAAAGCCATGCATATTTCTAAAACTCTCATTTTGTTTAAAAAGATTGACTCTAGAGAACATCTTTAAAAAATTGTTCAACTTTCTCATGGTAAGAGAACTAAATTGCTGTTGTGGTTTAAGACACGGTTGTCTGGGAGGAATAATCACCCCACTTTTCCCAAAGTACACACTGTTCCTTCCTACATGGGTGGAATCCTATGAATACAAGTGAATTTAAACTGGACTTTTGATAACCAGGAGTAAACCAACTTAATGCTATTGATGCAGATGCTAATGGATGTTGTGATCAGCACTCCCCAGTGATGTTTTGTATATGTAAACTTACTCTTGGGAAGCCAAGAGAATACCCTTGAGGCTCTCTCAGTTACTTCACAAGGAACTGCATAGGTACATGCCATCAAATGAAAGGGTAGGGGGCAAAGGGGAGAGTGAGAATACAAAAGTACAGGTACAGTTATGTAGAACTTTTAAATGACTTTTGAAGAATGAGATGAAAAAAAGAAGATTGTTCATGGGATTCCTATTATGAAGTTCATAGCACATGATAAAATTTGTGAGAAATGCAGATGTTCTAATCAGCACTCTATTAAAGTGTTGTAGCAAATTTGTTCTATCTATCTAAATTTGAGGATATTCAAATGAAATTATGACAATCATGATTTACAATGAAAAATACTTGAATAATACTTTCAGTTTCAGCTCTGTCATGTAAAGAACTTAGCAGTTGTCATTCCCATCCTAACAACAAGAAAAAGCTGAACAAGTTGAAAATCGATATCTTTTCATGGACCCATTAGAGAGCTGAAGTCACGTGCCAAAGCACCACCCAGAAATCTTGAGATATTTGCAAATTCAGAGTCATAGTAGAGATCAGCTAGAGCCGTAAAATTGTAGGAATACTTAAATGCTAATTTTGATGAAATTCTAGATTCTCAGTGTGGATTATTTTGAGATGAGGAACTTCCTAGGGGTCACAATCTTAGGAAAATTCCACACGTGTGTAAGTTTTCCTCCATGAATCCCACCAGATTGTCATGGTGATGAGCCCAAAAAGACCCTCTCATGTCCCTGGAAGGGGAAAGGAAGAATAAACCTAGGGGAAAAGACTTTACCAGAGCCTTATTCCACCTGATGTAAGGCCATTTCTCCAAATCCAGCCCACTCTATGCTTCCTGTCACATCTAAGGAGAAAAAAGAAGATAGGAAATACATGTGCAGTTTACAGCTCAAGGACTAAAAGACTGTTACAGCTCACTAAAAGACTGATAATTTATTATAATATCATAGGACATTTCCTCTCCCCCACACTTTACCACCATGCCAACAGAACTCCACTAAAATAAGTGTAGATTACAGTTAAAGATCTGCAAAACACAGACTGTATCTGAGAAGCAATTCCTAAGGAAACCCATAGGCAACAAGAACAGATGAGTAATATAGGCAGAGAGAAGGAAATTTTAAGAAAGAATAAAAGGATGGGCAACAGACAGATACACATTTAAAGCCTCTGGCATGTACAACTACAACACATTAAACAAATCTCAACTCATGGCCAGATTAACATACCCTCACACTAAAGGACTAGTTGCTACAATTCCTTACCCAGCATATTATAACTGGCCATCTGCAAAAAATTACAAAACTTGATAAAAGGCAAAACAAAAAGTACAGCCTGAGATGCAAAGTGATCATTATAAGTGAACTCGGATATGACACAGATTTTGGAATTATCTGACAAGGATTTTAAAACAGTTATGATTAACATGTTAAGGGCTATAACGGAAAAAAGCAGATATCATTCAAGAACAGATGGATAACACAAACAGAGAGAAGGAAACTCTGATAATTAATAGGAAATGTTTGGAATCAAAAATACTTAACATAAATGATAAATGCTTCTATGGATTACCATATAAGGAGTGATGAATATCTTTGATGGGCTCATCAGTAGACTGAACGTTGTTAAGGAAAGAATCACTCAGCTTAAAGATAGTTCAAAAGAAACTTTCCTAACCAAAAAGAAGAAAGAAAATAATAAAAATAATGGTAATAGTAAAAACATAACAAGACATCCAGAACTGTAGGGGAATTAAAAAAGGTATAACATACACATAATTGAAATACCAACAGGGGAAAAGAGAGGACATTGAGAAGAGAAATATTTGAATAGTGACTGAAAATTTTCAAGATTAACAACAGGCACAGAAGCAAAAATCCAGGAATCTCAGAGAACACGAAGTAGGATAAATATCAAAAATTCTACACTCAAGTATATAATATTGAAGCTGCAGAAAACCAAAGATAGAAATAAAATGTTGATAGAGGCTGGAGGGAGGGAGACATCTTACCTATTAAGGCATGGGAATAAAAATTACAGTAGATTTCTCCTCAGAAATCAGGCAAGCAAGAAGAGAGTGAGGTGAAATACTTAAATTGTTGGGAAAAAAACCCAAAAACCTAGAATTTTCCACAAGTATACAATCTTTCAAAAAGAAGGAGAAAAAAAATTTTCTCAAACAAAAATGGAGGGAATTCAGTGCAGAAATACCTAGAAAGAAATGTTAAAAACAAACAAACAAAAAACTTCTCAGGGAGAAGCAAAATGAGCTAGGCAAAAACCCTGCAATTCACATAAAGAATGGAAGAGCATTGGAGAAGGAATAAAGAAAAGTAAAATCTTTCACTTTTTTAATTCTTAACTGATCTAAAAGATAAATTGCAATTCAAGTAAAACTATAGTCAATGTATTGGGTGATTATAACATACGACTAAGTGAAGTGAATACCAGCAATACTGTAGGAGATGTGAGGGAGGAATCTGGAATAATCTGTTATAAGGTATCTACACTACATGTGAAGCAGTATAGTTTTATTTAAAGGGAGATATAGATTAATTAACAAGGTACATTTCAAACTCTAGGGGCACCACTAACCAAATTTTTAAAAAGAAATATAATTTACATGCTAAGAGCATAAAATGGAATCACATGAAATACTCAGTTAAAACATGCAAATGCAGAAAAAGAGGGGGAAAAGGAACAAAGAGCAAATACAATAAATACAAAAGTTACAGACATATTATATATTAATCTAGATATATAATAATCATTTCATCTGTGCCTGATTTAAATACACCAATTAAAAGACCAAAATTGTCAGAATGAATGAAAGAATCAAACTATGTAATGGTTAAAAGAAACCCACTCTAACTATAAAGACTCAGATTAAAAGTAAAGGGATGGAGAAAGATATACCTTGCTAACATTAATCAAAAGAAAGCTGAAATACTTATATTAATTTCAGACAAAGCAGACTTCAGAGCAAGGGAAAGTCTCAGGGATACAGAGGGACTTTACATAAAGATAAAGGAGTCAAGTCTTTAAGAAAATAGAACTATACTTAAATGTATCCATGCCTGCATGTATATATACATGTAATTATACCTCTAAACCATGTACAGTCATGCATCACTTAATGATGGGGATATGTTCTGAGAAATGTTCCTTAGGTGATTTCATCTTTGTGTGAACATCACAGAGTGCACTTACACAAACCTAGATGGTATAGCCTACTACAAACCGAGGCTATATGGAAGGCTAATCTTATGGAACCACCATCATATATGTGGTGCGTTGTTGACTGAAACATCATTATGCAGTGAGTGACTGTATGAATCTAACAAGACAGCATCAAAATACATGATGCAGATAGAATTTCAAGGAAAAATTGACAAATTCAAAATTGCTCTTAGAGAATTCAACACCTCTCTTTCAGTAAATGATTGATCAAGTGAATAGAAAGTCAGCAAGGAGTTAGTTGACCTGAACAGCCCTATCAATCATCTTAATGTAACTGACACTTATAGAATATTCCATCCAATGACAGCATAATAGACAGTCTTCTAAAGACCACATGAAACATACATCAAGATAGAGTGCATTCTGAGCAATAATGCACACTTTAACAATGTTTTAAAGATGGTATTATATAAGGAACATTAGACTACTATGGAATTAAATTAGTCATCAATAACAGAAAGATAGTGGGAAAATTCTCAATTATCTGGAGATTAAGCAACACACTTCTAAATAACCTATAGGTCAAAGAAGAAGTTTCCAAAAATTTTTCCTAAACATTTAAACTAAAAGAAAATGAAAACAGGCCTTATCCAAATATGTGGATGCAGTAAAAGCAGTGCTTGGAGGGAAATTTATAGCATGGAAAGCATGCATTAGAAAAGAAGAAAGATGGAAAAATATCCTAAGCTTCCACCTCAGGAAACTTGAGAAAGAAGAATTCAAGCCGAAAACAAGGAGAAGGAAAGAAATAAAATTAGAGCCAAAATCAATGAACACTAAAAGAGGAAGGCAGTAGATAAGAAAGCCAAAACTTGGTTCTTTAATAAGATCAGTAAAATTGACAAACTTCTAGCCAGTTTAATCAAGATAAAAAGAGAAAAGGCACACAACTTACCAATATCAGAAATGGAAGAGAGTAGCGATTCTTTGGACTTTAAAAGGATAATAAAGAAATACTATGAACAATTCTCTGCCCCAAAATTTGATAATTTAAATAAAACCTATGGATTCCTTAAAAGACACAAACTACAAAAACTCACACAGGAGAAACAGATAATCTCGATAGACCTATTTCTATTAAAGAATATGAATCATTAAATAATACCTTTCTGAAAAAGGAAACAACCCATGTGCTTTCACCAGTGAATTCTACCAAAATTGAAGGAAGAAATCACATAGATTCTCCATAACCTCTTTCTGAAAACAGAAGCAGCGGGAACTCTTCCTAATTCATTTTATGAGGCCAACATTAATAACAAAACCAGATAGAGATAAAAAGAAATGAACTATCAAGCAGCAAAAAGACTTAGATACATCTTAAATACGTATTACTAAGTTAAAGAAGCCAGCTACAAAAATCTCTACATAAATTTAGAGGAAGTATCAGCTTGGGTTATGTAGACACCCACCAGAAATAAAGCAGAAAACAAAATAAACAAGTGCTGTCTCTTAAGAGATGGTGATGAAGGCTAAGGTGCAGTTTTCTGGTCCCTTCTTAGTTATCTGGGTTCAGGACGTGCGAGGGCAGACGGAAACCCAGACAACTCACCAACAAGTGAGTGAAAGGGAACTGCGCTAATATCAACAGGAAAGAAATTGTTTGAAACTGGGCTGTGGAATAATTCCTCAAGGACAAAGGCCAACTCACATCTGGCAAGGGAATCACACTGGACTTCTCTTAGTAAACCCAGTGGGTTATAAACTGCTGTTGTCTGGAATAGATTTATTCTACCTGAGACTTCATTTATCCCATAACAGAAGCAAGCTTGGAAAAGAAAATGAAATGTTTAGAATGGTGAACATCATTCAGATGAGGAAATGGAGAAAGAAACATTAATTACGGAAATTTCATCTTACTTGAAAATATTACATTTTAATTGAAATATTGCCAATTAATAATAAGATAGAAAATATTTCAAGGATTAGCATCCCATCTAAATCTTTTGGATTGCGTATGAAAGGAAGTAAGGCCAAGACTCAACTGGAAAGATTTGTAAATGTGGGAGGTTGGAACGTGGGAGTGAGGAAAGATGGACTCTTACAACTATGCAGATTTTCCCATCTAACAAAAGATAATGTTGTCTTACCTGTTGATACCTGGTCCTGGTTTAAATTTGCATACCCCCAATGTAGTCGATAGACTATCAACATCATTAAAATTGACAGTGCATTTTCCTAAAGGTATCTTGGGATGGTCATAACTTCACCCATGTAGCCAAATGAGGATCAAATATGTATTCAGTGCTGTTACCAAGAAGGAGGGAGAGTCATTTGATTCTTTATCTGTCAAGTCCTACCGAGTCTTCCAGGCAAGTAAGCCAAGGAGAAGCATTAGCAAGGATGTTGTCATGGCTGGCTCTATGCGCAAACTGTTTCTCTGAACTAGAAAGCTAGATCATGAGGAAAATTGGGGTGGGGGTAGGAGGAAGAGGGGATGGAAAAAAGGTAAAAATAGAAATAAGTAGAGATCACAGCAAATGAGAGTGATGCTTGAAAGTAGGTCACAATCCCAGTAAAGGATGCAATCATGTTATTTTCAGGAGAGCAACTCAGAGCCAGAGAATAATGCCCATAGCTCTCCCCTAAGGATCTGGTGACAATGCTGGGAGAAGCCTACAGACTTGTTTCCTACAGAAAAGGAAAATTGGACTATTGATCTATAAGCTCTGGGTAAAGATTCCTTTTACATATTCTGGAATACAGAAGAGACTTGACTTATGGGTCTCAGCCATTGCTTGATTCACAGTTAATGTCCAATATTTACCATTCTGACTATTTTTTAGATGATTCTGTGAAGTACTACCAAGGAATCATACAGGATAGACAGTAATGAAAAGTATAGTTTATGCATTATACAAAACCAAAAATCAAAATTACATATTTTTAAGACAGAAGCCTATGATGAGAAGCAGATTACAGCTGCTGGCCTGATATTTCACAATTTAGCATGCTCATTTAAATATATCAAGTGTGAATTTGGATCAAATTTATTTAAGGACAGTGGAAATGGAACTTGAACAGCTTTTAAGCAGATGTATTCGGGTGTGAATTTGTGGCTTGATATTACCTATAGTGACCATTTAGAGGTATACAAAAACATTTATGGAAAAATTGTGGTGCACACAGTCTCAGACTGCACACAACATTTCGTAATCCAGATCATGTTCTCAAATTGCATGCCTCATTAATTTTCAAAGTCAACACTATGTGTACAGGCTTAATCAATAGTTTCAGATATTTTGTGAGGACTTTAGGAACTGCTTATGGGGTATTGTGTCAGGCTGTAATAATGTTCCTGGAGGCAGGCGACCATATTAACGAAAATACCACTCTTCAGAGTATCAGAGGCATCTATATTCTAGAAGATAAGGGAGATCAGCCAGGGCTGAAAATCAGTCTGGATGGATAATAAGGCCGTAAATGAAGATATTAATAATGACGCTGAATAATGACTCTAATATAGGATTTATCAACCTTCCTATTATTGAAATTTTCGACCAGGTAATTCTTCGTGGTGAGTGACTTTCCTGTGCACTGTAGAATTTTATCAATGTCCCTGGCTTTGACTTACTGGATGTCAATAGCAAGACCCCAGTTGTAACTAACAAAAATGTCTCCAGACTTTGCCAAATTTCCCCTGGGGAACAAAATTGCCCCTGATTGAGAACTCCTGCTCTGCTGGATGACCATACAGCAATAATGATGGGGAAGACCTATATCCACACAAAGGAAGGACTATTAGATACGAAATCACGGATATTATGATTTTGAAGGTTAGTGGTTGTGAGCACTTAAGAGCGAAGCTAAAAAGCAAAATTATGATAACACAATATGTTAAGGCTAAGTTTTAGGAGGTCACCACTGGTTATTATGGTTTTTATTGTTGTCTCTAACATCCCAGATTCCTGCTAAAATTACTATCTTTTCTTTGCTACAATTAATTGATATTGGACAGACAAAGATCAAAACCACATTGCCTTATGGGAAGTAAACAGATGGTACTACATAATGACTAACTAAATAGAATTCAAACTTAACCTGAACTCTCGTCACAATCTGCCCTTGGGAATATGTGGTACATTTTAACTGGTGTTAAATGTATGGGAAGGGAATCTTTATCCTCTCTGCCACAGATATACATTACTTAAATAAATTTTCTGTTGTTTTCTGATAGAATTAAATGGAAAGTAAAAAGTCATGCCGATGTGGTCTTCAAGGTAAGCAAATATGTGGGTAGGTTTATTTGAAGTTCACAATTGTTCAAATACCTGTGGATAACCATTGTCTGTAAAAAGAAGTATGCATTAAGTATATTAAAAATATTTAAATAATTATGGATGATTAAAACAAAAGGAGTAAATGACCTAGTAAATCAGTAGCAAAAGACCAATGCAGAAACAAACTCGTGATTACTGTGCTTTGTGGAGGCATTCGTAGTCCACATTAGGTTGTTCACTCCTAGCACATGTCAGAGTCTTTGCAGGCTTTCTCTTTTGTATAATATTTTGCAGAAAATACTCAAAGAAGAAATGTAAGAATATGTAAGAAAAATAACGAAAAGATACATAAGAAATTTACGGAAAGGCTATATTGACAAAGGGCAAAGAATGTACTTGAAGGAAGAGGTTAAGCAGCAGGACTTGACTCCATTTCCTCTTTTTGGAAGGACCCCCATGAGAAAGACAGCTGATGATTCTATCAAATCTCCTTGTTAATAAACTAATGGCAGACCTCTTGACGAATAAGCCAATGGTATTTTCTAGAAGAAAGGTCTTTATTTTAGTAACGCTTATAGATTTCATGTTATTTTGGTCCCAGAGCAAACCTGCTGCTTGAAGAAGGGATGTGGGAAATCACGTGGCAGATCCTGAACTCTTTCTACTCTGCCTGTGCCTTGTGATTCACTGTGTCGTTGAAATTTATCAGTAGAGTTTAAGTTTGAGAAATATTTCTGGTTTGTTTTGACAATCTGATCTTTTATAATACTTTAGGAAGATTCCTCATGTGGTCTTATATGTTGAATTCCTCCACATTTTGGAGTTGTGAGAGTAAAGACTAACATTAGAGGAGGAGTTTCCATGACGATACTGTGTGTTGAAAAATAACGTTTTTATGTCTCTTTGGGATATTTTAGAGATTTGAAATACATGGAGAGATAACAAACAGGTCTTTAGGGCAAGATTAATGGTATTGGGAAGAAGAGAAAATTGCCAATAGAACACAAGTAACTCTCAAAGAAATTGGAAAATTTCCAGTGGAAGAGAACAGAGAACAGTAGGGACAACACGGGTATGTGAATGACTCTAGAGAGTGAGAAATTCTTAATCCACTAAAATAGACAACTGTACACTAGCAGAAGTACTTAGTTGAGTTTCAGCAAAGTGCCCTACATTGGATTGTATAGCTCGATAACTGTGGTAGCAGAATGCGTTTATTAACACTGCTGTGGCTTCATCTCTATCCATGGAATATGGACAGGAAAAATTTGGGATACAACATGTTGAGATTATGTACTATACAAGAACTTTGTGCAAATTCAGGTTACAAAATGGATTGTTTACAATATTATCCAGCATAAAACAACCAAAAACATTCAGAGTGTGATCATGTGCATTTCTATTTCATTTGTTTTGTTTATTTATATAGTTACTTTCTTACTCTTAAAGAATAAACCCATAAGGGTTAAGTAGAATTTATTATAAAAAGAAAAACTATTTGAGCCATTCATGTGCTTTGTTTTAAATAGCAGTTGATATTTGCACAACCACAATGCATGGTGGAGAACTCATGTATTAATACTGTAGTGGATGCTGTCAGTGTCCCTACCCACATCCTTGGACAGTAGCATTACGGTTTATTCAGACTGCAATTCCAATGTCCAGCACCTGTAGGGTCTCTGGGTCCACTCTGCTCCTGTGGGCCAGATGGAAGTACCAGGGAAAAGCCCCCAATCAAAGACCAAAAGGAATCAGCAGATAAATAACCCAGTTCTCTAATCTTTCATGCAAGATATCTCTGAAGCATGGGTTTCACAGAGGTTCACAGAGTTTATCAGCTGACTTAAGCTGTCCACAGTGTAACTTTTTGTTAATTTGTCTTTTATTTCTTCTTTTGCTTCCTGAATCACTTTTCCACTCCACTTGCCAAATAAACTACTTGCACTCATCTGATTTTGTGGGAACTCAAATTGTTATAATTCCAATGCACCAGACACCAGGTACTTGGAAGAAAATTATGAAAGCCACAACATGACTTGTGAGATCTCAAATTTTTATAATGATGAGATGAGTTTAAAAATTGCATTTATGTGTAAGAAGACCTGCAGTAGATGTGGGTATTAAGTGCCATGGAATTGTAGACGAATGTGCTGTATTCTTTAATGCTTGTCTATGTTTATATCTGCTACATATTCTATTTATCTTAAAGTATATATCCAAACACCTATCTCTAAAACAGTAATAATGTTAACAGATCCTCTTCCTAAGGCTTTGGCACAAAATAGCAAAGACAATGATTACAGAAATTTGAAATTTCAAGATTATTCTTGGGACAGCTTTAGTAAGGATTTTTTTATTTTTCATCAACCAGTGTACCAAAATATTAACTCTGGCAAAATGAAAGTTAATTATATTAAGCGATTATTTATAGTTTAAGCAAATATGGATGAATCATTAAATACGTATCTTATTTAGTTTGCTTAATTTAGCGTTTATGCAGAAATCAGGCAATTAAGTTTATATCTGTAATTTTACTTTAAACTTAACATTATGCTTTTTGAACTTATTCAGATTATAACATGTTTTAGTTCATTCATTTTGACTGTTTTGTGATGATATTTTAATTTAAATTGATAGTATTAATTATGGCCATTTAAAGGAAATTCAGCTAAACTGCTATTGAAAATACTGCTTGAATATTCTGCTGTTACACAAATATATAAAATGTGAAATTTCTGGGTTTTGGGAGGGTAAGAATTTTATTTTTACTAGGTGATGCTTTGAGTTTTTAGCAGACATAAGACAAAATATCAGTCAATGGTGCAAAACATGAGTTAAAAATTCTTCCGGGCAGCGAGCATAGGATGTTCTAAGCCCATGAGTAGAGGTGTGTCTGAAATGTTATGTGGTAGCCAGAAAGGCTGGATTATAAACATCTGGGAACAAGTCATATAGAAGAGGTAAGGATGAAATCAGATGATCATTATAGACTTTTCTAAAAATTTTAGATTTTTTATTTCAGTCAGTGAGAAATCAATGATTTTATCATCCTAAACTTCAAGCATCACATGAGTGAATTTTAATTTTCCAATATCACTTAAACTCCTCTATCAAGAAGTGAGTAAGAATGGATGGATGTGTAGAGTACAATTAAGTAGATAAAACAGTACATCAAACAAGGAATTTTTTTAAAACCACATTCTGGCAATATCAACAGAAAGAAGTAGACAAATAGGTTAATGGGGAAGTAATATAATTGGATAAGAGGTGAGGGAGAGGTAAAAGGAGTTGTTAATGAAATTTTTCAGTTTTCTGGCTCAAACAGATAAGTGAATGCTGACAGAATGTGCTGAAATGGGCAACATTAAGAAGGGTAAGTTGGGGAAGAGCTGACGTATAATCATTTGATGGCTGTTTTGAACATAGTACGTGGAGGTCCTTTGATTCATCCAAACGGAAATTTGGAATATTCACTTAAGAGATATAAATCCAAAACTAGGAAGAGAGGTGAAGTTTGGAAATACAGGATTGTGTGTAAACACACACATGAATTCTAATAAACACGCAAGGAGGAGAATCAATCACCTCGGGAAAAGATCTATGATTGATAAGAAAAGAATACCAAGAAAAAAAAAATGAGCTATTCTATCATTTGAGGATCATCTTGAGGAAGGAAAGCCGGCAAGAAAGACATGAGAGGATCATGAAGAGAAGTAAGAGAAAAAGCAGGAGCCTGTGTTGTCCCTACAGACTAGGGAAGCGTGTGGTTAAAGATGACTGTAGTAAAGCAGGCTAGAGAGTGAAGTCTACTCCTTGGACTTATGACACAGACAGCATTGGTTGTATTATTTGAGAGCATTATTTCTAAGACAGAGACAACCTTGATGAGCAAACACGCAGTCCCTCTGCATGAAGCTTTTGTTGTGTCTACATGGAGGAGGCAGTGTTGTTTGGACACAAAAATCAGAACCAATTCAGAAAACTACATTTATTTCACTTAAAAACACGCAAATACTACCAAAACAGATGAAACGCACAATCAAAATAGCAAAAGCAACTACCTCTGGCTCTTTGTTTGTTTCACTTTTTTTTCCTAAGAAATATCTCCAAAAAGAACTGGAATTTAAGCAGAACTAGAAAAAGTCTTCCAAATTGAAATATTTACCAGAAATCATTGTTACACAAGCTTGTCTTTTTTTTTTCCCCCTCAGGTAAGTGTGGGAGGAACGGATGTAGATAAAGTTTAATTAATAAGCAAGACTTACTGGAGTCTGGCAAGAATGAGCAGTTGTTAGAAAAGCCAAGAAGCTCAAGTGCAGATGTATTAGAAGCCTCTCTTTGTCTAAGCAAAGGTTGTGGGAAAGGCACCGTCTATGATAGGAGACTGCTGGGTTTCAGGCTCCGGAAAGTTCTGAGTGGGAGGGCTGGCTGCCAGTCCACTTCCGGGGGGTATGTGAAGATCCCCTTGGCACCCCGTCTCTGGTTCAATTTTCACTCTTCTGTCTCATCCATTAGGACATGGCTCTGCCTGAGAAGCAAAGACTACATCCCAACAAACAATGGTACCAATTTTTCAGTTTCCTTTTTGTAAGTTAAAATCATCTAGTCCAACTACCTCATTCTCAGCAGGGAGGGAAATCAAGATAGTCTTAAATGAAGATCAAAGGACTTGCCAAAAATCATATAGAAAGTGGGAAAGCCAGATTAGAACTAGGACTTCCAAAATTTCAGACCAGTGTGTTGTGACTCTGGGGTTAAAATGAACGGGCTAAAAGGAAGAGAGAAAGCCACAGGCAACTGAGACAGCTGCTTCGATCTTGGTATCTAAAATAGAGCCCGTGGTCTGGGTGGTCCCATACTGCCCCAGGCTTTGAGTCTTTTGTGGGGTGCACCGCTTACTGAAAAAAACAGAATGTTGAAAGTACTGCCACCAGAGATGTGGTGTGAGGATATAATGAGAGGGCCCTGGCTCATGTTAAGAAGTCAATGACTGCTAGGTAAGTAATAACCTAATTTTGAGACTTAAGTGCTATATGTTATAGCAGTGCTATAGTGTGATCTATTTTCATAAACTCTATTTCCAGCAGAATTCGTGAGGAATTGGTACAAGCTGATGATAAAGGTCTCTTTCAGGGCGTTAGACTGTGTGTTGAATGATGCATAAAGGAATCATTTCAATAAAATAAGTAAACAATTTGGAATATATTATTTTTCAGCTATCCCTGGGGTATCATTTTAGTGGATGATTACAGGCAAATGAACTTTATCTTATAATTTTCACATGAGCACCAGAAGCTTTTCTGTTAGCTCCAGATTGCTATTTATCCTCTAATGATATTTTACAGAATCCTATCAGTTTGGAGGGAAAGCTCAGGGGATCCTCAATGATAGCCAGAAGGTTCTTTTTGCTTTCTCCCTGTTTGAATTTGCATATATAAAAATGCAAATATTTAATGGAAATAATTAAATGTTATATTTTGGTAATAAGTAGAAAAGAGTGGGCCTAGGATCCTCTTCTGTCTCTTCATAGTTTCAAGAAGTACTTGTTTTGAATTATTTTCTGACACCATCCCACCCAAAGCGAAAGCTACTTTTTATAAACACACTTAACATGTCATTCTGCCCTTTGTAATATCTTTAGCCAAATTATTGATTTTTAAAAATATCTAAGACAAAATTTCCACCAAAAGTTACAGTTTTTTTCAAGACTGGAGAAAGTTTTAATCTTTGCAAGATATATACTAACTACAAGACTTCTTCACTAAGTGAGAAGCGATAACCACAAGAAGTTGATCTTATAGTTCCACTTATAATTCCCGTTCTTTCTCCTGAAATCAAATTAAATTTTGTATTTTTGTTTGTTTGTTTTTGTTTTTCGGTAAATTCTCCCCTAACACTTCTTTCCATTTGGACCTCCATACCACAGGATTAAGATATGCAATCCTTAACGCTTCCTTATGTTCTATCCTATATCCTTTCGCTAGACCCACTCCATAACAAAAACTTAGCAAAGAGGAATTTTGTGTCACTAATTGTGTTGCATATGCTTGGGTACTTAAACATGTAAAGATAATTAAAGGGTGCAATTTGAGTTCTCATAATCTTAAGAACTAAAATTACACTCTTTATATATATACATGATATGTGTGTTTATAATAAAATATGTTTCAAAAAATATATTTTCATATTATATACTTTAAATATATAGATTTTTGGTTAATACAATATGTATTCTGTATATTTATAAATGTTACTGTTGCATACAATGTATGTTATAAAATCAGATTTCAGTTAACTTTACATACTCATACATATAAACATGCAAGCACGCACACATATACACACACGCCTTAGTCTCACTAACAAATATTTCTCAAGAGGTCATTCAGGTACTACATAGTTCTTAAGACATTTAGGAATTGTTTTGAATTAAGTTAGCCCCTTAATCAAATTACACGCCACGTTGTTGCCTAAAAAATCCACTTGTTTATTATCAGTGTGTCCATATCTAAATACAAAATTCTCAAAATATATATTCATCTATATCATTTTATTATAAAGTAATGAGATATCTTGAACTTCAATTCATTAATACCAAGTGTTTTAATTTATAACAATGGTCCAACTTTCATTCCACCACAAATATATAACAATAAAATTACAATCACTATAGTATTAGCTCATTTCTGTGAAAAACTGCTAGGAGACAATATGGATGAAAATATACAATAAAATAACTCTGTGTTAATTTTATAAAACTTCTCACTTGGGCCACTTCGAATTCCAAAGCTGCAGAATTCCATTGTAACGTACAAGGTTTTGCTCCACCTATATGGCTTTTTGCCAAAGTAGATCAGAAAGCACCTCTCATGCTCTTTCTCTTAAATATTTAGCTACATGTTCCCAGTGCCCGATTGCTTTGTCTCAATGTCCTTTATCTTTCCCAGAGGTCTACCCCTATTGTATTATACTCCAATTTCTTTATTCTCTTTGGTAATTCTTCAATTCATTTTATTCTAATGATTTGAACAAATAGTTTATTACTTTTATCATTTGCTGGGGGTTGTGATACTGTGGAAACGGAAAAAGGTGTGGATCCAAGAGGATCTGATTTCAAAAACTTGCTCTGACACAATGAACATTTGGGAAAGTTTCTATTTATGACCCTCATATTTTCCCCCGTTAACAAAATGAACACTATAGAGCATTGTTTATGATAAAGGATGAATAAACAGATAAAACCAACTCGTAGTTGATATCTGGTAAAATATTATGGAATTTAAACCTGCCAGATTTCACATTTCATCTTACTTCAGGGCCATCACTATAGATATAGGGTAATGTAATTTTAATTGGTTTAGAGACATGGAGATTGTGTTCACAGAGAGTCAATTAATCGAATGTCATATGACAAAGTTCATTTGTTTCCTTAAACTCATATTGAACATACGGATTTTATTCCCATAATCTTGACTTAAAAATATGAATGATTATCTGAGCAAACTGCCCAGTTATTCTACTTCATAGTGCTGCCAATATTTCTGTTGATGGCACTCAATTCTGTGCGGTATTTAAATGCACTATAAGTGCAACTGGCATGACGAGTACAGGGAATGCAGTTCTTCTGTTAGTCGCTATGTCTTGTGCATATCGGCATATCACATTGGACTCTCGGTGTGGACACGATTGGACGTTCGTATTAGCTTATATAGATCTGTATAGTGTGCATGGAAGTGGAGCTGCTCAGAACCCAGATATTCATGTAAGATGGGAAAAACTTGAAGTATTAGTTCTATGCTGTTCTGGAGTTTTACAATCATTTTATCTAAACTAAATTCAAGATCACACACCTACTGTTTTTTAATCCCAGTCATACACCTATTTTAAAAATTCTTAATTTAAAAAATGAGCCCAATGGTCACAGACTGTGCTTCTCCAAAACTCACTGTACTTTTTCAACACGAGAGATCTCTCTCCTAAAAGGGCCTGTTATGGTTTTCTTCAAATTTCCATCTTGACGAACAATCTCATAATGGAGAAAACTTTGTTTTAAAAATGCACAAAATATGTTTCTAATAAATGTATCCCATAAATTTACCATGCTTAACATAGTTATAGTAATCTCATTATTTGCACATTGTAATCAGGATTTAGTTGAATTTCATGCTATTTAACATACTGCACACCACCAGTTCTTAGTGGCAACACAGCTGGATTCATTTTTCAAGATGAAAGATGACTGCCTATAAACTTGCACTGCTGGTAAGACTGAAAAAGTACTCAGATGTAGGCTTAAATTGGCTACAAGGGTAGGCATTTCTTTGCAACCCCTGTGTAGTATATTAAGCAAAACTGAAACATTTAATTTTAATTAGAATATTGGATTCTAAGTCAAATCTAGGACAGAGTTACAAAGGAAGCTGTCTCATTGTAGTTAAAAGTGTTAAAATGAATGTACTGCACCCCAAACAGAACATTATGGAATTTCAACTAGAAAGCAAGGATGGAAAGTGACTGATAAGAGATGCTAGAAATTGCCCCATAGGTAGAAAAATATGAAGAATTATAGTCCTTCAAGAAGAATATAAATTGGTATTTAGATAAAAATTTTCTATATAAATCCAATTATGAAAGATGTTTTAACCTTGATATTAAGAGTTTTCCTCAATTAACCTAAATAATATAATCTATATTATGGTTACTATCCTTGATTAGCACAATAATCTGATTGCATTAGCGCTTATAACCCTTTTCAAATCCTTTCATTCCCTCTTCCTACTCCTGCCTTTGCTACAGCTTCAACCAGCTTCAAATCCACCCAACAGTTCTTTACATTTGGACCAAAGACACGTGACTCTTGCTTTTTGCTCCTGTGCTTCTTTGAGATAGTGAATTAGGACACCTGGGATAACTCACTAGGGACTAACATACGAACACTTGGAAATTCACAGCCACTTCTGAGGCCTCTTTGATCAACAATGAATGGAGGCCAATGAGTGTATCATTCTGAGATGGGCATTGGGTTGCTCAGAAAGTTTCATGGAGTGGAGCACTGGTCTAGAGCAGCTGGCAATCACCATAAAGCCTTGTTGAACAGGTTCTCCATCCTTCCTTGTTTTACATCCTCTGCCACTTACTACTCCTTCCTGGAATGATTTCTCAAGTAAACTATTTCCATCCAAGCCCATGTCTTAGCATCAATGCTCAGAGACCTCAGGCTGAAATACACTTCAGAGAATAAGTAAAGATTGAAAAGAAACTGTTAAGTGTATGATGACCACAATCAGTAGTGATACTTAGAATCTGTGGTTAAAACCTTTAAAAGTCTAGGCAATGAGTTTATTCTCTTAATATTCCAACTTTTACATTTATCAAATTTATCTGTAAATAATTGAGGATTTTTAGCATATTGGGAATAGTCACAGTTTATTATACAGTTATCATATTAAGGCAGCTTATGTTCTTGAGAAAGTCATTGCAAAGCAAAACATATGTGTCAAAACTGAATTTCCACAGAATAAGTGTGGTAACATAGGTATGCTGCAAAACACTTCTTTTGTTTGATTAAAAGTGAGAGTGGTGGGGCTAAGCACGAACTCTCCCAGCTGCACTGTGCTGTTTCTGAAATCATAGCCTACCCTCTCTGGGTGAATTGATTGCGGTTGCTTTGACTGTGACTGCGATTGCAGTGGTGACGGCTGATGCTCCTGAGGAAGCCCGTCAGCCTAATAGGTATACAGTTTTATGGGTGACATATTTTGTTTGTAGTGTTTACTGAGAAATTATAATGCTCCAGGTCCTGCAACACACATTATTTTAAACTTCTATAATAATGATGTGTGGAGATTGCTATTCTATATTACCACAATACAAAGAAAAAGGAAAGTTACATAATGTTACCATTCCATATGGTAGAAAAAGGCTGGTGGAGATTCAAACCTATGGTTACTACTCAAACGCAAGAGATCTTTGCTCTGTTCTTGCATATCTGGATGTTGAGCTATTAACTTCCATGATACATGTAATTCTCCGGAGCAATTTGTTCTTTCGTAAACTGGAGTCCGACTTCATAGTTATCTTTCACAATAGCTAGTGAAAAAATATCCTATCCGTAACAGGAAACCCCAGATCAACTAAATGTGTCGAAATTGATGATTTGTTGTTCTACTTCACTTTGCACTTCTTTAATACTACTCAAATTTAATATGAATATAAAAGCAACCATGGAATCCTATAAGCATTTCACTATAGGCATATAATCATAAATGTTTACTGATAATTCACATCAATCTTATAATTAATTGCGATTTCAGATGATGACTGTAATTTCACGAAATCTCTTTTCTTTATGTGGAAACAATTGATTTCACGTTCAAGACAATCTCATTAATTTCTTCCGGCATCAGATCTTTTCTTCCCAGTCAACTGCCTTGCCATCTGTTCTAACTCCCTTTTCACGTGGACTAACTTTTCCTACCTGATTGATACTCCAGGGGACACTATTTACGTAAACATAATGTGAGTGATGCCCCTGTAATTGGGCAATATCTTAAGTTCTCTAGGTTTTGGGAATTTTTTCTGGAATAACCCCTCATTAGTTGGTGATTCGGGACAAGCCACATTCTAGTTGATGCCACCAACTTTATAGAGAGGGAGTTACGATAAGACTCTTGAAGTTTTATTTCAGTCTGGTCCAATTTAAATTATATCTAACAACATATTTATGAAGTTTCATGCATATATGAATGGTGAAACTGTATGTTCTTCCAATTTTGTATTATTTATAGATTTCATTGAGGATGTAGAAGGGTAGAATAAATAACTGTAGTAGCAATGTGATTTGCTCGAGTTTTATTTTTTCAGGCATAACTTCATCAAAGATGTTTACAGTTACTATTCACTAAGCTCCCTTAGGAACTTCAGTGGGTTTTGAGACACTAATGTAGTCTTCTGTTACTTTTTCTCCCTTGAAACCAACCTGAATTTGACAGACTTTAGATATCACGTCATTGCATTTAATGCTGTTCAGAGTTGCCATCCAGAAGTCAAACTGGAAAGATGGTAGCATAAATAAAGTTCTGTAAACACCTGCATAGAAATTCCCATTGAGAAGCCAAACAGGCAGGATCAGAGGTAGAAGCTTTATCAAGACAAAAATTCTGGAACATTGCCCGTTATATACACAACCTGGGAGTATGCTACTAGATGCAGATACAATTTCTTTCAAGTTATTTATTTTAAATTTTTCCCCATTCACACAGAGGAGAAACAATCCCTCTTATGGTTATGACATTGTAAGAAATGAATAGAGGGCATTCTTGAGAGCACTCACCTAAAACAAAAGAACATAGGCTGGAGGGATAGGATGATAGTAGGAGAGATTTTTGATATCTATCTGCTAGCCATGTTCCTTAATATAATAAAATAGCATACCAAGGCATAGGGATAGAACTAGAAAGGATAAAATATAGTCACAATATCATTTTTTTTTTGTTTTTTCATAGCTAAAATCTTGCTAACTAAAAAGGTCAAAATGTCTATGAAATATAGAGAGGAGACCCATTTACTTGGAACGAACTTCATGCCATTGTACTTTTCTAGAACCATCTTCTTGTCAATGCAGCTGATTTTCACCTAAACAGGGATGTAACCTGGATCCAGAAGAACAGTCTCTGCCAAGTGGCAAAGGTCACTAGGCCAAGTCAGTGAGCAAAAACATACATTAATGTGAACAAAAAGTGTCACAATATGTACCAGGAATAGAGGTCATTTTAAGCAGAAAATTTAGCAGACAAAATGGCAGTTTATGCCAGACTAATCTGAAGAATAGGAAATTCTTTAAGGAGAAAGTACTCAGAGGTTCATCAACATGATACAAAACTTGGCCAGCTCCCTGAAGTTGATGAAATTTGAACTAATAATGTGACCCTAATGATCGAGCTCCCCTGCTTCTGAAGTTTATACTCTAATTAGCTGAGTTGTACCTTTACCTCTATAAGACTCAGTTTCCTTATCAATCATTAGGGAGTAATAACTACCTATTTAACAGACTTGTCAAGAGGAATATTTACATTAATGCATGTCAAGTTCTTAGCACAGTGTCTGGAATCTAGTAAGTACTCCATAAACGAAGTGTACATAGGTCTATGTCCAAAGATGACTAATATTGTCTATGAGAAGAAGTACAAATATAAATGTGCTAAAATAATGAATGACTTATACCTTCCATGTCTATACTGCAATGATGTGCAGTAGTTAAAATAATAGCATAGATATTTAATTTATTGACATGGAAATAAATCTCTTTTAAATTGTTAAATAAATAAAATAGGTTAGAAAATATCATCATAAAATTTTCTACTGATGTAAAAATACGTTTGTGTATGTTTAGATATGTATGCTTGTATATACGTATAGAAGACGTTTTGAAGATTATATGTCAATATTCTGATTCTGTGTTTTATTTTAATATAGCTGGTGAGATAACTCTAGCTTCTGCATACCCTTCTCTATGTGTGTGTTTACGATAAGCATGTGTTGTCCTTAAAATTATAAGATAGTTCCTTGGGTTTATTAAATTAAAAGAACACATGGTAGCATTCTCAGTGTAGAAACTGGCACAGGTATAAAGACCAGAATGATAAAAAGCAACTCAATAAAAACAGCATACAAATATTCGACTTGTGTTATTGACTAGGATAAAGTCCTATTAACGCCTTCTTTGTACAAGAAGGCTTTCTGGACAATATATGAATATAAAGGGAAGATGTATATGCCTGGCCATGATGCTCAGTCAGAAGACCACAATTTGCTAAGCAGCCCAGTCAGAGAACCAGGCTAACAGCAGGCTTGCTGCACAAGAGCAGAGGCCAAACTTCTACAGCTTTGGCTTGTAGAGCATTTTAGATGCTAAAGTGACAGAACTACTCATAAAACCATCTGCTATTTACTGATCCATCTGTTGGTCAGCAGAGAGCAATCAGAACCCAAGAAATTCCTTTGTCTGAGAAACAGTATAATTTGCATATTTTTGACTGAGAAATAGCAGTAATGACTTACAGAGGCAGTATTTTATTATGGTAGATCACAAAATATCAGTTTGTACTCATTATTATTATCATGATTTATAATTAAGAAAAATCTAGCATATATATTTATGCATATATATTATATATGTATTTTATATGCATATTATGCATGCATTTTATATATTTAATATATATTATATATTTTATATACGTATAATACATATGCATAAAATATTAGCTATGCATAAAACTTATACATGAATTCATTAGGTAAGCAGTCCTAATGCATGAGAAAATAACAATTTTGTCAAGCTCTTTGTGAACAATCATGTGCTGCTCAAATATCAGGCGAAGTTATAAAAACATTCTAGTCTGAGCTGTGGTTAACATAATTTGATAAAATAAATATCAGATCTTCAACAGTTTTCACGTCTTAAGAAAATTAAAATGACAGACAATAGCAACTTTTGTCATTTATAAAACTATAATGGACTTGGTTAGAAAATGAAGAGGTCCAAATTTAGGGATAAATTGGGGTTCAATGTTTACAGATCCTTACCGTATTTTTAAATAGATTACTTAGTTTTATAGTAATACAAAGTTACCTCTGCATTACAAAGTTGATTTTATGATAGAAAGCTCAAGAAATTATAAAAGAATAAACACACACTCAAACACATGCACACACAACCAAACGTTTGTATTCTATACTTATTTTTCTCTTCCTTCTTTTTCTACAATTGTCAATCTCTAGAAGTTTATTCCAAATAAAGACAGAGTTGCCCTATTCTGTGAAAATTGTGGAGTGTTCCATTATGTAGTTGGACTGCAATTATTTAATTAAAGTCATTTAGGTTGTTTGCAATTTTACTGTTACAAAAGATGCTGCAATGAACATCCTCACACAAACGGAAGTTCACACATCGGCAAGCAAATCTATAAGATACGTTTTTTGAAGTATAATTGCTGGTATTTCCATTTTGAGAGATATTGCCCAAATTGTTCTCCACAGAAACCGTTCCAGTTTACTTTCCTACTAGCAACATATGAATTTCTCTATAGCAACACCACAGAGTGAGTTTTCAATATTTTTATTGTCATCAATTGAATAGTTTAAAAATGGCTTTTAATTGTAGTTATATGCATTTATGAGTGACCTCGAAAAATTTCTCATTTTAAAACCCCCAATTTTTTCTATTCGTATCTTTCCCAATATTTTATATTGCTATTTAATTGTTAGCCTTTTACTCTGTGATTTTAAGAACTATTTATGTTAATCAGTCTTTTTTCTGTATTATTACTTGCAAATATTTTTTCTCAAGTTCCCGTTTCCCTTGAAGTTTTTTCTATTCAGTTTCATATAGACAAGTTTTAAAACTGTATGTAATAACAAATATCAAAATTTTATATTTTTAGGTGCTTTTTGTCATACTTCCAAAGACATTCCACATTTAGATTTCTTTTTCTGTGTACCCTTCCGGTATATTCTTGGATCCATTTGTAAGAAATAAATCTTCAATCCATTTAAAATAGTTTTGGCATAAGGTGACTTTACAGATTTAACTATTTTTTCCCATATGGCTACCTAGTTGTCTCAAAAGTCTTTGAATAATCCACCTTTTCCTCAATGCTTTGAGATACATCATTTGTGTATTAGGGCCTAATTCTAGATTTTTCCATCAATCAACGTCATTGGCTATTCATGTACTCAGATATATTTTTTAATATTTTAGATGTAAAATATTTTAATGTCTGTGAAAGCTATCCTTCACCCGTTAGTCCTTTTTAGAAGAATCTTTCTGGTTATAGTTAATTTTCCCCTATGAATATTAGAAACTGCTTAACAAAATGCTGCTGATATAATTGAAATTTATCTAACTTAGGTATTAATTTAGGGAAGTATAATAATATTATTAACTAAAATATTCACATCCAAAAACATGGAGGCCTTTCAGTTTGTTTAATTCTTCTTTGATATCCCTCAATGACCACTAAAGTGAACTTTACTACATAAAAACTTTATGAATTTGTAATTAATTACAGTTTTGATTCCCTTCCTTGTAAGTTATTTTTAAATCATATTACATTTTCCTTTTTCCTGTGCAGAATGCTTATCTTTTTATAGATATTTTGTCATAAGTTTTAAACTTTTATTTTGTATGCACAAACAATGGCAACTAATTCATATACACGTATTTTATATCTAAGATCCAGGAAGAATTCTCTGATTGTTTCATATGTCTCTATCATTTCACTACATTTTTTCCTATTTTTTTATTTTCTAATTTATTGAATTAACTATGAAAATATATCTACTTTAAGAATAAAATCACTGAAAATTTTTACTTTTTCTATTTATTTTCATCTTTATTTCTTCCAACTGTATAAATCACTGTCTTAGGAAATTTTCCTATGAATTACCCATCATTAAGAAATTATACTAGATTCAAAATTATACTTTACCATTAGGAGGTATTCCCAGATTCTAGCATTTTACATTCTATATAGTACATTTGTTTTCTGCTATAATTCCAGAGGATAGTGTAATTTATTTTTCCAATAGAGATGATTTTCTGCCATAACATTTAAAAAAAATGTTTCATCTTCTTCCCTTCCATCAGTCACCCTTACCTAGTAAATTTAAAACAGAAAATTGCGTTGAATTTTGGCATGATTTGGAAATGTTTAACATAATAAGCCTGTGCCTATTGGAAATTAGTATTGGGAGCTGGCCCAGCGATTCAGCGGTTAAGTGCGCACGTTCTGCTTCGGTGGCCCGGATTCGATGGTTCGGATCCCGGGTGCAGACATGGCACTGCTCAGAAGTCCATGCTGAGGCAGTGTCCCACATGCCACAACTGGAAGGACCCACAACTAAAAAGGAAAATGTGTAACTATGTACCAAGGGGCTTTGGGGAGAAAAATGAAAAATAAAAACAAACCAAAAAAGGAAAAAGAAATTAGTGTTAATTTTGCCTTTGAATTTATTAATCCCATTTTATTCGATGAGGAATTTAGTCTTTCTTCAACCATTTCTTCTGCATTTTCAATCAAGGTTTTGGGGGGATTGTGGACATGAGACAGCTAAAGAATATTAGGCATTTTATCCTAGAACATTGAAGAAAATGTCATTTTTCAAAGTCTACATTGTAATCCATTTTTGTTCTTTTGTATCAACCTTTACCTCTGTGGAAATTTAGCCTCCTCACGAAGCTGCTTTTCTGCTTGTTCTAAAATTTTCGCTATGGTAAATACTGACATTACTGCCTCCTCTATGTTGTTATTGTCTTCTCCTCATTTTCCTTCTATTGGTTCTTTTTTTTCCATTAGCTTGTCTTCTTAGTTTGCATTCAGAGTGCTGGTGATCTACAGGTGTATGACCGACGTGAGACGATATCAACAACTTGTTACATAGTTTCCTACCTCATGATCTTTGAGCCCTTTTCTTTTTCTATATTGCTTCTCCTCGGCATTTGTTTGGCCTTCAATTTAAGGTTGCCTGTATTCATCAGTTCTTGAGCAACCTCAGAGCATACAAATAACATACTTGATTATATTCAATTTTCTAGATTGTGGACCATCATAGCTATTTACAGATCCAAATAAAATACTTCAAAGTGTATGTTCCTTAACAACCTTTCTATTCCTGAAATGCTTTACCAGTTGGCACTGATGCAGGGTTTGCAATGAAGGCTGTGAAGTCCCTTTGTACTTAATAACCTCTACGGATAGAGGCTTTTTTGTTGACTTTGTCCTCAGCCTTGTGCCTTTTTAAATGCAGAAAAAAGCAAAGTCTAGTTCTATGTTGAGAAAACTTATGTTAGCATATCAAAAATATCTGCGAATCGAGCTACTACTTTGAAATTATAATCAGTAATAGGAATTTCCACTTCCATCCATAATATGGTTGATCATGACAGATCAATGCTTTGCTGCAAAAACTAGGAACAATTAGATGTATTACAAAAATCATGTTTTAAATGTATCTCAAAGTCGTGAAGCAATAAGAACTAAAATTTCAGAGAAGGGAGCGCCCTCTGAGGTGACTCAACCTGAAACATTCTCTTCCCTGATTTCATTTGCCAGTTATGGAGGCCAGCTGAACCTGGGGCTGGCCCCAACAGAGGAAATATCCTGGAGGAAATAAAACCAGGAAAACTTCAGGAGTCTGAGCCTGGAAGGAAATAAAATGGGAAACTTGAGAAGCGCAAACCCATAGTGGCCTCATCTCAAGATATTTGCTAGCATTTAAAGTGACATGGAGCCTGAGAATTGATTGCTGACCCAGGAATGTCCTAAAAGTCTTCTGCAAACTTTAAGGTCTCTGTTTAGTGGTCATTTCAGTTTTTTCTTAAGTTCATATCATTTTGCCAACTTTCTATAGTATATTAAGCCATTTACAATTTTCTGAGTGCATAAGGAAGATTGGCCCTGAGTTAACATCTATTGCCAATCTTCCTCTTTTTGCTTGAGTAAGGTTGTCACTGAGCTAACATCTATGTCAATCTTCCTCTGTTTTATGTGGGATGCTGCCACAGTGTGGCTTGACGAGCAATACTAGGTCCATGCCTGGTATCCAAACCCTGAGCTGCCCTCAAGCTATTTACATTTTTTAAGAGAAAAAATTAAATAAAAAACCAGCCGAGGTATTTTTCTACTTGTGTGCCTCTTTTATGGAGAATATTCTCTGTTCAGTGTTAACATGTGATATGAAGATTTTAACACTTTGTTATAAATATTACATACATTACAGAAATTATTTGCAGTATTTCTAATCCTACAATCTTTCTCCTTACAGCTGCTCACTATCCAGCCGAGCCATTCACAACTGATTTTTGAATCCATATACATTCTATACTCCAGCCACTTCTCTTTCCACATAAATTAGATGGCCATGTCCACCATTCTCTGCCCACTGGGAGCATTTTCCCTTGCCACTCTCTTTCAATGTTATCCCTAAGTGAAATGGCTGTGCAATGGCTTTCTCTTTTTGGCTTGCACCCAGGTATCAAGCTGGTTCATCTGTGAACCAAGCTTGAACTTTCCCTCCTCCATCAATTGGTTATAAAAGATTCCCCAGATAACCCTATGTGTGAGCTGAAGGAAGGGCATTTCCACAACATTAATGAATGATGTGAGGCTCTGCTACACGCTCCAGGAGTTCACTTGTGCCCTCTCGTCTTATTTATCTTGAAATTCCATAGTTGTCACTCCTAACTTACAGTAAATTGTCGCTGAGCCTAGTTGATCTTATGATTTGCTGAGTCTGACAGAAGTTAGGTCACGATAGGCCATTGTGATGCCACATGGTCAGTCACTTCATTTTCATCAAGATTCAGTAGCAGTGCTCATTGGTTTTCAAAACGTGTGTAGTTCACTGCTGCAGATGCTTAGTCTTTCTCTAGAAATCTAGAGGTCTGCATTTTGATATTCCCTTAGAGGTTTGCTATACACGTCACATGACAATTTTTCACACTATTGATATATCTAATACCATAGGATCTGCCACGTGTTATGGCTGAAGTTCAGGGCCGCTTGCACTGCAGCCTGAACCTACGGCAGAACACTTTCCTATTCTGGTCCCTACACAATTCAGGCAGGCTTTTATGTCACCCAGTATATAAGTCACAGTAGTATTCCCAGGTGTTTAATATGCTGCCTCCAAAACCCAGAGAAGTCTCCCAGGCACTGTGCATCCTCCATCATGGTGACAGGTGCAAGATGCAATCATGTATTCTATTTTTGCTAGTTTGTCCTGGCATGCCCATAGCCATTCAAGCCCTCCACATTTTATAGAACTGTCAGGCTCCTGAATCTTTTTATGGTTTGTATTCTAGCTTCTGGAGTACCTATGCATACCAAGGCCTTAAATGTGATATTTCCTTTTTCCTCCTGTGGTCCAGTTATCATGACATCATCAGTGTGGTGGATCAAGGTGATGTTCTTTGGACTGTCCAGATGGCCCGGATCTCTTCAGACTATGAAAGATAGTGGGAGAGCCAACAAAGCACAAGGGCAAAACTGTTAATGTATATTGTCCATTCCATGTAAATTTGTACAGTCCTGACAGTCATAGAAAAAAGACTTTATTCATCAGCTCAATGGTACAATACAATACGTATGAAGCTTTACTAATCTGCTCTAGTAAAGGTATCATGGTGGCTACTATTTGGGGTATATTTGGTTGAGTTTGTGGTAACCTACTTTGCTTCAGCAGTATCTTTTTGGTTTTGGCAGAGGTGAGACTTGTGAATAAAATTATATGACAGTGATCACCAGCATATATCTTTTAGAACTTTAAAATTGGTCAAATTCTTGGAATACAATATAGTTTTATTTACTCTTTTGGTGAGTGGAGAGTTGAAAAGTGTGACTTTCACTTGGAAATACCAAATATAATGACTTTTTTAAAATTTTATTTTGATGTGGCAAGAACACTTAACATGAGCTACACCCCCTAAAACTTTGTCTACAACCCATTGTTGAGTTGAGACATAATGTTCTACATATGTACGAATCTGTTGTACAACAGATTTCTAGAGCTTATTCATCTTCTTTAAATGAAACTTTTTCCCTATTGATTAGTAATTCCCTATTCCCTCCTCCTCCTAGCCCCTGGCAACCACTATCCTATCCTCTGCTTCCATGAGATTATTTTAGATACCTCATACAAATGGAATCATACAGTATTTGTTCTTTCATGATTGGCTTATTCTACTTAGCATAACATCCTCAAGGTTCAACCATATTGTCACATACTGCAGAATTTCCTTCTTTTGTGAGTCTGAATAGGATTCTATTGTATGTATATACCACAGTTTCTTTATTTATTTATCTGTCACTGGACTCTTAGGTTGTTTCTACATCTTGGCTACTGTGACTAATGCTGCAGTTAACATGGGAGTGCTAACTCTTTTTGAGATCCTGATTTCAATTGTTTAGGGTAAATATCCAGAAGTAGGATTGCTGGATCATATGGTAATTCTCTTTTTATTTGTTTGAGGAATCTCCATACTGTTTTCCATAGCAGCTGCAACATTTTGCATTCCCACCAACGGTGTGCAAGGCTTCCAATTTTTCTACGTTAGCGCCAACGCTTGTTGTCTTTGCTTGTTTGATAATTGCTGTCCTGATAGGCGTGTGGTGATACCCCAGTGTGGTTTTGATTTTCATTTACCTGATGATTAGTGATCTTGAACATTTTCATGTACCTGTTGGCCATTTCTATGTTTTCTCTGGAGAAATATGTAAAAGAATGAAACTAGGGCTTTATCTTTACACTAGACACAAAAATCAGCTCAAGATGGCTTAAAGACTTAAATGCAAGACATGAAACTGTAAAACTCCTAGAAGAAAATACACAGGAAAAACTTCTTAATATTGGTCTTGGCAATGATTGTATGGTTATGACACCGAAAGCATAGGCAACAAAAACCAAAAATAAACAGGTGAGACTACATCAAACCAAAAACTTTCCGCAAAGCAAGGTAAATAATCAAGAGAGTATAAAGGCAACCTATGAAACTGAAGAAAATATTTGCAAAACATATATCTGATAAGAGGTTAATCTCCAAAATATATAAGGACCTCTTACAATGCAATCACAAAAAGCCCCAATAACTTCATTAAACAATGGGCTAAGTACCCAAATGTGATGACTCTTATCCCAGAGGCCAAGAACCCAATATGAGGTTTTTGCCAATTACCAAGTATGTTTATTCTAATTTTACGTTCAGGGGATGTACAGTGGAAGGACTGTGACTCCAGATCCTTGCCATGCCCCCTTAGCCTCCCTCCACCCCCCCCCCCCGACCTCAACTTGCTCTGAGATCTTAACCATAGTGATGCTTTGAGTCTTTGGGCATTGATGCTAACTCCTACCCTTTGTCCATCAGCCCTTGAAATAGATTGTCCCCTTTCCCTAGTGTCCTGTTATCTAAGTAAATGACTGTAGATCCCTTTGGGGAAGGATTAGGTGATCATTGTGATGTATGCTTAACTCCTTCCCCTTGGAGATGAGGCTTTTTTCAATCATTTTCTTTCAGGTTTCAAAACCAGTTCAGGTTCATTAACTGGACAAGTGATTATGCCTTTTTTCTTGGAGCACTGTTCTCAGCCTCCTGAACCTTCATTCTTGATTTGTTTTAATGATACGAATTGAATAGTACCCTTGTAGGTCCATCTGATTTGCTTATAGGAATACTAATTTCTAATAAACATCTCTGTGACCTCTATAAGGACTTAGTACCCTTTCCACCCTTACCCTTTCTACCCTTTACCAACTGCTTTTCTGATCTTGCCACTGATATCATAATTATGTTTTTATTGATTCAATTAGTTGTGTCACCAACTGACCTGCATAATTTCAGAGTCCTATTAGACCCACTGTTATCCATGGACCTATTTTTGTAATAGTGCCTCCTACCTCTAGCCATGATCTATAGATGTGAGGCACCACTGAAATTCTTAATGCATGTGCCCTTCTCATTAGTGTATTCCTTATGGCCTTCATAAATTGTGTGCTCCTGGCAGTTCTGTGGGACAAAATCATTTTGTGGGTCTCCCAGCCTTATGTAATATACCCAATCCATTATGACCACCCTGAGCCTTTTAATCCCTTCTTCTCCTGACTGTCACAGTAACTCTCCACCGCTTGGTGTGGCAATCACTATTTTATGCACCTAGGAGCTATCCTAGTAACGACTTCACATCATCTCCAAAGGTCCTTGTTGCAATGTTAAATTCTGTATGCCAGGAAATTACTCTCTAATCAATAGACTCTTACTCATCCAACCTTTTGGTCTAGACCTTCCTTCATCAGTCACCCTCAAAATCAAATTGCATACACATTGTTTTAGTTCCTGTTGGTCTATGTTTTTGGCTTTAGGTTTGGTAGCTCCTTTGGAGCACCGTCCCTTTTCTTCCCTATCAGGCTCAGCACAACCATGTCTGCATTATGTGGATATTAAGGCTTGTTTAGGGCCAATACCTGGGAGGAGAGGGGAAGCAGATTTGGGGGTGTGGGGAATGCATATGTCTTGAAGGCGAAAAACCTCAGTATTATTTCCAAACAAGTGGTGAGTACTAGCTCTTTATACGGAAAGGTGAGCCACTTATGCACGTTCAGAGCATGTATAATCTGAGGATTCGAAGTTTTCTGAGCCATTAACTAAGTTGTGCCCATCCCATGAGTCAGCAACTCGTTCTTTTCCAAGTAGGACCATGGACTTAGCCTAGTAAACTTGTCTTGGAGAAGAATTTAAACTTCTTTGAAGCTTGGATATTCTGAAGACCATGAACTGTACTTTAGAGTTCTCTGTCTTCCAACTGTAGTAGATGAGAACCTATTTGCAAGCTACCAAGAAGCCTCATCAGTTTTCATAATTAGCTTTTAATTAGCAATTAATTACTCTCAGCTTTTCATTAGCATTTTCCAAAGCATCAGTCAAACTCAGCAATGTCATACTATTACATTGTCCTCTTAGTTACTATTTCTTCCATATTTAGCAAAAGCCTAGAGAATCACACCTGGTAATGCATCCTCTTTCACTGGTTTACCATTCCAGTTCACTAATAGTGAAAGTTTTAGTTACCACCTGTACCAAGGAATATCTGTGTCTCACCTATAACCAATGATAGGGTCCTCATTGTCAGTCTGGTGTCAAATAATCCAGATCCAGTATCCTATCCTCATGCCATCTTTCTTTGATCTTTCTTGGTATCACATGCCATAGGCTTATATACCTGATGAATAGACTCTAGGATAGAGTTTAGTGTATGATATACCTGCAGAAAGGAAGGGAAGAAAGCATGGTTGTAAAGAGAAAAAACTTTAGCTAAAATCTAGGGCACAACAAGAAAGTTGTCTGACTCCATAAGAAGCTCTGGACTTTCAAAGTTTTTCCTACTTGTGCACTCCCACATCCATCAGTCTTCGAATGTAGCCATGTTAAAAATGACCATGATCTTGAGTGAAGTGGATCTCTACAGCTGAGGCAATTCCTGAAGAAGTTGACAACAAAGGCTGTCTGTTGACAGTAGTCCCAAAAGTTGTGTCAATAAATCTTTAATAAAGGGGGCTGAATTGCAGTATTTATCACAACATATATCCAAAAAGGATTTCCACTCAGAGTATATAATGAATTCCTAAAAAAAATAACAATAATGTAATTTCAACCTAATTATAAAAATAGGCAAAGACAGGACCAGACGTTTCATAAATGAAGAAGTATGGAGGGCCAATAACCCCATAAAACAGTCTGTTAGGAAAATCCAAATTAAACTAATGTTGACATAGATACTCACTAGAATGGCTAATATTGAAAAAGACAAAAAACAAATATGAACAATATCAATTTACCATCAAGGATGTGGACCAATGGAGCTATCAAACATGCTCATGGGTGTGCAAAATGGCATAAAATTATAGAAAACTATTTGGAAATTCCTTAAAAAGTTAAACATTCACCTAAAATATTTTCCAGCAATTTAACTGCTAAAAAATACAGTCCACAGAAAAACTTGTAATGAATATCCATAGTAGTTTATTCACAATACCTAGAACCTGGGGAAGAAAGCAATAACCCAAATAGGTGTGTGGATAAGCAGATTGCAGCGTATTCGTACAATTAATTACTCTTCAGCAATAAAACATAGTAGACTGCCGATACATGCAAAAACATGAAATCCGATGGTATTTTGTAGATTGAAAGAAATAAATACAGACAAGTATGGATTGTAGGATTTCATTTATATGAATCAAGAACATAAAAAACTAATATATGGTAATCAGTATCAGAAGAGAGATTGCCTGTGGTGGTGGTGGTGTCGGGTACTACGGGAATGGAAATTGACCTGAAGGAGACATAAGAGAATTTTCTCAGGTGATGGCACTGCTCTATGTAATGTTGGGGTAATAGCTACTTGCGGTACATGAATACGTATGTTTATCAGAACTTATTTAATTGTATAATTAAGAACAGTAAATTTTGTTATATGGAAAATTCACCACAATTAAACATATCATTTTGGTCACTCTCGATCTACAACCACCTAAAAAGAGAAAGCTTTGTACACAAATGAACAAGGGACCCTTTCTGTTGCTACAGAATGAAAAGCACGCAAAGGGACGTGTATTAGTTGGGAAGTTATGCTAGTTAATATAAGCAAAACCCATAAAATATTAGTAATACAATAAAATAAAAGTTCATTTCTCACTCACGTAGCATCAAAAAACAAAAGCCAGGTATCTCTCCTGAGGATTTTGTTCCAAGCTCTGTCTTAGGACTCCTGGCTCCTTCTGTCTTGTAGCTCTGGCATCTCTAATTGTTTGTTTCAGCTTCAAGGAATGAGAAAGGGGTAAAGCAGAATCCAACAGACGATCTTGGAGGTTAGGTCCTGAAATTGGTTTAAATCACTTTTGCAACTTATATTCACTGGAGTTAATTATATGACATCTAGATAATGATAGATGTGGATGCAGATATAGATATAGATGATATAGACATACACATAGATGACCCAGCAAAGGAGGCATACACAAGGAAGAGAAAAAAGGAGAATTTAGCATCTAGCTCTTCTCTACCAGCGAACATATTATCGCTTCTTTTTAATATGCACATGCAGGGTAATAAATGCAACATATGCAGCCTCATGCAAAATAAGAGGTCTTTCTACAAATGTATAATTAGTAGCAAATACTTTGATTAATGTAATGGGACAAAATAAACAAACTTAAAAACCTTGCATATAAAAAATTGATAACAAAAATGGTATTTAACTGTGAATTTAGAGCAACTGAAAATGTAGAATGAATTAAGAAGTAATAATGTAACTCAAATTTCCTCACTCATTAAGAGTCTGTGGGTGGTAATGATTTCATATTCATATTTATATCCTAAATCAGAAACAGGTGGCCCTTGCTGTTTGCTGCCAAATTTCTGATGGGCATCTATTTCTCGTCCTGGACACCCAAATTTCCACTGCTAACCTGTCGTTACTTATTTGCAAAGGAGCAAAGCTGCCTAGAGTGCCACCTTTCAGGACCAACCTGCAAAAGATTTAAATAACTAAAAATAGTGCTTCATGTCTTTCAATATTCTCGACTCTGAGTCAACCCTATGTTGAACACAAATGTGTTAAGTTTTTCTCTCTGTAGAGCTCGAAACTCATGGGATCATGATGTCAGGATAATCTTTGCATATTCTTTTCTTATTGTCTTTCACTCTAAGCACACGTGCGTTTAAATTTTTCCTCTAAAATTTCTTCACCCTGTGCAAATAGATCCTAGCATGTTCATAACCAGTGTTAATTTAGGGTTAGCCAGGGCCATTCCTCTAGACTAAGAAGGTCTCTGTCATAAGACATGGACTAGGAACAAAACATACAGAGGGAGATTTGTAAAATAAAAACAGACTGTATCAAAGTAGAAAATATTATTTTGGTCACATGGCTTTAGTATTTTCACAAGTTTTAAAATGTAAAATAAATAAGATCTTATAGAGTTATCTAACTTTGTCATTCATGCATTGTGTGTATGTTTGTTGAATAATATTTACAATATTACAATATACATGCATGAGGGAATTTTATTTAGGTTAAACACTCTATCTGTAAAATTATATGTATAAAGTTAGAACAAATTTAAATCAGTACAGGTTCCAAAATTCTTAACTAATATTCTGTCATCCTAATAATTATTACAGACATTGATAGAAATATCTATTTGGACAGAGAGGATTCTGTATAACTATTAAAGTTAATATTCTGATACCTAAAATTTGAAAGATCCTTATAACTTTTCCCACAACATACAAACATATGTATGTGTTGTGATAAATTATGAGACATGTCACAAATAATTTTTTGCTATTGCTAATTAAAATACCAGATCTTATAAAGACGTACTATTTTAAATGTTAAGCAGATTCCAGTCAACTCATTTTTTGTTGTTTTCCATTAAGCTATCTTAAGCAACAAATGGTTAAAGTCATAAATGGAGGAAAAACCAGTGTGAAAGAAAGAATTAAGAATAACTGCTATATATATATATATATATATATATATATATATATCATGACTTTAATGAGTTATTTATTTGAATGTATGATGAACATTACATTTTTACTTTACTTTATATCATTTAAATCTGAATAATACATTCATTCTGTTCTTGCTTGGGATTATACCAAAGCCTGCCTATTCCTCAATGGAGTACTGCCCCATATTCAATCATTAACCTAGAATATGTGATTTTCCTCTTCCAACATTTTATTGCTATTGCTCATGACTAAGTCTAGTCACAGGTGAGATCCTCCATTTTAACTGGGACAATAAGTTACTAGTGTGAACCTAGCTCTTCCCTTACTAACACAGACAGATTCCTTCGTGCTGTTCCCTAGCCATTTTGAGCTAACTCCACTTGCTTAATATTACATCTTCCAGGAAATTATTTTAGCTTGGCTCTGTACATGTGTTCTAAAATGGAAGGACTAGTAGCCCTATAATATAGCTTTTTGTTTTGTTTTATTTAAAATATTAATGGCTATTTTCAATATTTCACTCAATCAGTTAATATGAAATCCATTTCTTAATCTAAAATTTCAATTTCATTATTTTTACAGTAAACTTCAAAATGAACAATTATAGTCATATATTCTGATCAAATCAAAACAATGCATTTCAATGGTAATCAGACTTTGAGTGGTGAACATGAAGTAGCCTACACAGAAATTGAAATAGAATGATGTACACCTGAAATTTATGTAATTTTATAAGCCAATGTCACTTCAATTTTAAAAAAAAACAATGCTTTTCAAAATCATTATATTTGTAGTTTAATTTAAAAAATGGTGGAAACATAGTTTTCATTTTATTTTACTTTATGTAAAGAAAATCTAAAGGCAATGCATAGGCTTTCAGTTCAGAAATGATACCAGAAAGTGAAAATTCCTAACTTACATTCTGGAAAATAATCCCAAAGTTACAGGAAAATATAAGAAACAAAAACCTTAACTCCATGTTCAGCGAAACAAGGAAACAGGTTAAAACTAGGCCCTGGGACAAAGGTCGAAAGCTCCCAAAGAGCAGTGCAATCAGTGAGCGGCATTGCCTCGGGAGGAAACAGAGTTATCGAGGGACAGAAGGTGCTTTGCTCCAGGTTCAGAAATAGCCTGCACAGCTCTAAATTACACTTGCCAGAGTTGGCAGACACAGTCTGAGGCACTAAACCTAACCTTTTTTTAGGTTGTAAAAGCAGGAATAGTAAATACAGACTAAACCAAGGAATGGAGCAGGCAGGAAATCCCCTGTATGAAGTGTGGTTCCCAGAAGTCTAAAATCTATATCAGGTTCTACAATTTAAAAAACAATGAAGAATCAAGGAAGCTGAATCCACATGGCAGGGGGAGAATATGTGCTAGAAAACTATTACCAGGAACCAGATGAAAAGTTTGACCTCACATTTTAAAAATAAATACAAAAACAAGAAACCAAAGACTTTAACCAAGTAATCATCTCTCTAGGTAGGAACACAAAAACAAGATGCAGGACCTCAGAGAATAAGGAAAGATGAAACATAAGTAGGAAGAAAAGTTAAAGAAAAATACCATCATAGCAGTGAAGGTAAAACTGGAAAGGGAGCAAGAGAAATCAGTCACTACTTATAAATAATAATAACGAGAATAATAATAATAAAGTTCATAGAGGTTGGAAATGCGGCAATCAAGGGCAGTGACTGAAGCAATTAAAGGCTAAAATGGTCAGAGAAAGTGATAGATATGAATGTTAAAGAAAATAAACATTTATCCTTGCAGTCCTCAACGGAAATAAACTATAACATAAAATATTTAAAATAAAACTTACTGGTGCATGTCGAAAACATATACCAAGTCGGAAGGAAAACTGGCCCAAAATAATTAACTTTGGTTATAGCAGAGTAAAATCACAGAATTCTAATATAAATAAAGAATCCTTTGGGACACCAGGCCAAAGATCAAAGATTTACAACGGGAAAGCACAGTGTGGCCTCAAACTTTCCACAGCAGCAGTCAGTTCTAGAGGAGATTGGAGTAACACCTACCAAATTGCTAGGAAACGGAGCATCAGCTAAGGATTTTAGAGTTAAATATCCCTTACATATGAAGGCAATAGAAAATTAATTTTTAATATATTAGAACTAACAGAATGTTGCTCTAATAGACCTTTCTCAATATACCTAGTAACTACAACAGAATATATGTGTTGTATTCTCTGAACATGTAGAAATAAAATAATTAAAAGAAATTGAGAAGTAGGTGGTAAATGGAGGTTAGAGTTAGGGTAGATATGCTGAGTTCCTCTTTATTTATAGCTGAAGCTCAAAGGATATCACTTAAGCCTGAAAAGGGATGTATCAATATATTTAAGAGCAAAAAGATAAACAAGTTAATAAAATTAAATGGCTGGAGACAAACTGGAGAGAGAAGAGATTTATTGATGTCACAGTGTAGAATTTTTATATATGGTTTAAAATTGGGTAATTAAGCTTATTACATAACTTACAGTTACAAAAATGATCAGTGGGACAAAAATGCACACCTTCCTAAGGAACAAAACAAACAAACACAAGAGAAGAGAATCAAAGAAAACACATCAAATAGTGAAATATTTTAAAACTATAAAATTAGAAAGAAGAACACAAATAATATGGTAGAAATAGTGTAAATAAAGCAGAATTTTTTTTTTCTTTTTGCTTGATGAAGATTCACCCTGAGCAAATATCTGTGCCAATCTTCCTCTATTTTGTATGTGGGATGCCACCACAGAATGGCTTAATAAGTGGTATGTAGGTCCACGCCTGGGATCCAAACCTGTGAATCCCAGGCCACCAAAGCAGAATGTGTGAACTTAACCACTATGTCACCAGATCAGCCCCTATCACACAATTCTTAATGCATTAATTTCACCTATTATAAGGCAAAGACTTGCATTTTCCTAACAAAAGTAAATATATCCCTAAACCATATACAAAAATATATCTAAAGTTAAGTGATATACAAAAATTTAAAAGAAAATGTTTGTCTTTCGAACTATGGCCTCAAATTTAAAAGCTGTAAAGAAAATAAAAGCCAAATTCTACTACAATAAAAAAAATCACATGGCAAGAAAAATCAGCTGTGTTCAGTGTCAGATTTTGAAAAACAATTGTCACCTGTAGCAAAAAATAATGACTAATCCTAATAATGGAGGAAAAAAATCTGATAAAATGGATAAAAGACACACATTTCACACAAAAACCCTCATGGATATATCCACAAACTTGCAAACACCCTTATAGTAGGCTAAAAAACGTTTCTTCTTAATCCACAGAAACCATGAACATGGTTACCTAAAATGCAAGAGAGACTTTGCAGTTGAGATTATGTTAAGAATTTTTGAGATGGGAAGATGGTCCTGAATTATCAGGGTGGCCCTAGTGTAATCCACAAGGGTCCTGATAAGGGGAAGGCAGAAAGCTCAGGGGGAGGAAAGGAAATGTGACAGAAGAAGCAGAGGTAATGCAGAAAGAGATTTGAAGATCTAAGCTTCTGGCTTTGAAGAAGGAAGGGGAGATGAGAATCCGCAGAATGCAGGCTGCCTTTAGAATCTGGAAAGGCAAGGTAACAAACAATCCCCTATAGCTTCCAGTAGGACCACAGATGAGGAAATACCTTTCTTCTAGGATTTTTGACCTCTGGAACTGTAAGTTAATAAGTTTATGCTCTCTTAAGCGACTAAATTTGTAGTATTTGTTATAGTAGCCATAAAAAGCTAATGCAATCAGTATATTTAAAAAATTCCTGTTCAAAACATGCCAATTTAGAAAATGAAGGAAGCTACAGAGTAGGATAATAAAATGTATAACGCAGTCTGACCAGTCAGTTTCAGGAAGATAAATCAAGATTGCAAGGAGAAGCCATCACGTCCTCACTAGAATTGCCGTAAACCAAAAGCTTAAAAGACCAAGTGTTGGCAAATATGTGGAGAAACGGAACTTTCATACATCGCTGATGAGAAAGTAAAAAATATTTGACCTTTTTAAAACAAAGTTAAACGTATCCCAAGCATTTCCAATAGAAATAAAAGCTATGTCCACACAAAATTAGCATTGAAATCTTTATGGCAGAATTATTCATAATAGCCAACAAATAGGAAAAATAAAAATGCCCATCAATTAATGAATGGAGAAACAAAATGTGCTACAACCGCTCAGAAAGAAAAAATGATGAGCTCCTGATACAGGCAAAAACGTGCAATCCCGATAAAGAGGAAATTGGTACCGCAATGAAATGATCTGTGAATTTGCTCTTTGCCTCCACAGTCACAAACAGAGAAAAATATCCTAGAGAAAGACACACTCACATCAGTAAAAACGGGAGAAAAAATGCACAAATTTGTTTGGTGTGACATCATTTATTATAATCAAAGTTTGAAATAACCCACATGTCCAGCTGAAGAGGAAAACTTGAATAAAATGTGATTCACACCCAACAGAATATTATACTGACATTTAAAAGGAGTAGAATTATTTTGCACTGATAGAGAATTCCAACAAATATATATATGTGTGTATTTACATATATATATACACATACATGCATATATACGTGAGCAATAGAAAAAATTTAAAATGCAAACTTTTTACATTTTAGTAAAAATATTCAAACATTTTAAAATGTGTCCTTTTAAGCAAAAAGGGCAAATGCCTGTTAATGTACATTTGTATCTGATTATAATTGCAAAACAAGGAAACGAAAACATGTTTAGTGGTGGGAGTCAGGGGAATAGGGCACAGGAATAGAGTAAAATCATGAATTCCTATGGATAAATTTCAATACAGTTTCACTTTTAATCTTTAAACAAACTACCCTCATTGCTTCTAGATCATTTTAGATATAGATCAGATATAAAATACATTTTTAAGAAATCATCAAAAGTAAAACCATTAAATAAAAATTAAAATTAAGGATTTATCCTGTATTTCAAATTGGAACAATAATTAGGGAAAACCAATAGCTGCAGGTTCCTCTATTTTCTTTTTGAGGAAGATTAGCTCTAAGCTAACATGTGCCACCAATCCTCCTCTTTTTGCTGAGGAAGACTGGGCCTGAGCTAAATCTGTGCCCATCTTCCTCTACTTTACATGTGGGATGCCTACCACGGCATGGCTTGCCAGGTGGTGCCATGTCTGCACCCGGGATCCAAACCAGCCAACCCCCAGGCCACCAAAGAAGAATGTGCAAACTTAACTGCTGAACCACCACCGGGGCAGCCCCCTGATAGCCCCAGGTTTTGACAGGAATTTTTACTATGGAAAAAATTACCAGATTAAAAAATATAAACTAAAATAAATTGGAGAATTAGAAAACAATAATTTTCAACAACTAATGAAATTCTTGTTCCAGAAAGGATTAAGTAACAATAGAACCATAAAGTACATGGTTAGAGAAGAAATAGAAAATCTTTGAATACCAAATTATAACCACAAAATATACTTTTTGAGTACAAGGAGAAAACATGTTTTTAGTGGTGAGATCAGGATGTTATCATCCCAATTCAGTGATTAATAATAGTATTAGTAATGCTAGAAAGGCAAAATATTATATGTCTGCTGATATAAGGCAATATGAATTACATGACACCACAAATTGTTTTGAAGCAAGAATCTTTAAGTATGATCTAATTAATCTTTTATATTCAATTTAAAATTAACAGGAAATACGTGAGATGGAGAAACGAGATAAAATCACAAAAGTAGGGGAATTTTGCTGTCAGTGTCATGAAAAAAATAATAGACTTCCTGGATAAACTACCATTGTCTGGATTGAATATTGGTTAGGAGAAACTATTATAAAGAAGAATTTGGAGGAAAAGGGAGAAATCTGAATATGGAATGGATTAGATGATGTCAAGTAATTATCATTAATTTTATTATATATAATAATACTTTTTCATATAGAACTTGTTCTTGTTTTCACAAATTCATTATTTTGGACTAATATAATGGACTAAAATATCTCATTAACTCTTCTATACTGCACCATAACATAGAGTTAAAATTTTGGACACAAAATGATTTTTAATATTCCCTTATCATATTTTTAATTTTTGTAGCAACTCAGTTTTGTTCCCATGTTTATTTCTAATGTTACTTATTTGTGCTTTGTTTTATTTTTAATAGATCAAGTTTTCAGAGCTTTATCAACTTTATAAGTTTTCTCAAGGAATCGGTTAAAATTGTCTTTCTTTTGCTTGTTTTCTGTTTCATTAACGACCCTCATTTTTTCTTCTTTCTTTTCTTTTTTTATATAAGTGTTGAGGGAATTTCTTTTTGTTTTTGTTTTGAGAAAGATTAGCCCTGAGCTAATATCAGCTGCCAATCCTCGCCTTTTTGCTGAGGAAGACTGGCGCTGAGCTAACATTGGTGCCCATCTTCCTCCATTTTATATGTGGGGCACCTACCACAGCATGGCTTGCCAAGCAATGCCATGTCCACACCTGGGATCTGAACTGGCAAACCCCAGGCCACCGAAGTGGAACTTGCAAACTTAACCATTGCACCACTGGTCCAGCCCCTTGTTTGTTTTTTAAAGATTGGCACCTGAGCTAACATCTGTTGCTGAACTTTTTTTTTTTTCTCTTCTTCTTCTCCCCAAAGCCCCCCAGTACATACTTGTATATTCTAGTCGTAGGTCCTTCTTGTTGTGCCATGTGGGATGCTGCCACAGCACGGCTTGATGAGAGGTGCCATGTCCGCACCCAGGATCTGAACCAGTGAAACCTTAGACCACCAAAGCGGAGCGCACCAACTTAACCACTCAGCCACAGGGCCAGCCCCTATTTCTTTTCTTTGACTCTGAGCTTTTCTATTTTTTTTTCAAATGCTCAGTTGGAATGCAATTTTTTTGTTGTTAAATCTTCTTCATACCATCTTTTTTAAATTTGAAGTTGATCTGAGCTCATACTCCTTGGCACTTCATCTGTGAGAGTTGAGGCCCACATCAAAGTTGGGTTCCTTCAGAGAGGATTTGTTACTTCTGCCAGGTGTCAAGGTTCACTAATAATTTGGCACCACTTTCAACTCCTAACTTACAATTTGGGGACCACCCAAATAGGTGTGACTTAGGAGCTCAGACCTATAAAAGGACCAATACCTGATTATGAATTTCTTGCACGTATATTTTTCTTTCACCCAGCGCAAAATTTGAGCATGCAATTTCTTGGCTTTGCTAGCAGTGCATGTTTATTATGGGAGCACATTTATTTCTATCTCATCCTTATACTGAGAATGTGGATGAAGTCTCAACATTATGTGGGGCTCTGAAAATAGACTCCTCACTTTTCCATGAAAACAATTCACACTCTTATTTCCAAAAAGAAAATATTCAAAAGCAGTAGACTGTGGAAAATAAAATGTGAAATTTCTCTAAATACAAAAGCATTTTCTATCATAAATTTTTGCTCCTCTGCTTGGATAAAATCCTTTTGAAACAAGGTGTTAATGGAATAAGTTAATGTGCATAAAGCATAACTCAATTTCTCAAGTAGAGCTGCAGTCAAATGTCGTCATGGTAAGTGCATTCATAGGTTAAATAGAAACATCTTAAGATTTTAATGGTGAAAGGGGACTTGAAACGTCGAAACCCAGTTCTTTTTGTTCCAAGTGTGGAAGGCGGTCCTGATGGAGACCAGGATGTAGAAGAAAGGAGTGGGTGTTTTTTTCTATCCGTGTTACTTACCAGCCGTGTAAACTTAGCCAAGCTACAAGTTTGAATTGAGTTTATTCACTGATTAAAAAAAAGCATAAATAATAACCAACTCTTAGTATTGATTTTCTGATTCAAATTACTTATTCAAGAATTTTATTAAAAATTATAGTTTTACTATACATTTCATCAGGTTACTTTTGTTAGCCTCACCATTGCCAGATGGAAGAATAAGACAATTCAATAATTCCAATGAAGAGAGATGTATAGAAAATGCAGATTAAAGATTAACAAAAGACTCTTTTGATTCATAAAATTATCATTACATAATTCTCTTAAAATGCTAAAAAATCTGATGAGTTTATTTAAAATATAATTCTATTAAGAATCCAACTGCCATATCGATAATAACCATAATCTATAAAATATGCCTAAAATATCAAAACTGACTAAAATTATAACAACTTAAACTTCCTGTTCAAAAGAGTAATTTAGCAGGGGATGATCCCAGGTTAGCAAAATATAATTGATCATACATCTCAGGTCATGCTCTTTTGGTTGATCTAGTAAATATTGAACCATGCATTAGTAGTCACATTTTTTTACTCCTGGTCTTAAAGAGATTGTATCCAAGATGTTCCAATAACTATGTTGTGAATTCTTGGTTTTTCATAGAATAGGCTTTATAAGATGGGAGACATTTCCTTGAGTTCCTATTAAAAGTAACTTTATAGTTAACATATGTTGAACTTAAAACATATTTTATCTGCATCTAATGAACTCATTGCATGATTGTTATAACTTGATCTATTTATGTGATGAATTTTGCAGATATTTATAGATGTTAACCATCCTAGACATATTAGAATAGATCCTCCTGATATTATAATTATTTTAAAATTATAGTTTATATTTGTTTCTATGACTGCTATAAAAAATTATGACAATCTTAGTGGCTTAAAACAAACAAATTAATTATCTTTCAGTTATGGAGGTCACGAGTTCAAAATGGGTTGAATGAGCTAAAATCCAGGTGTTGTCTGGGCCATCTGCTCTTATGGAGGCTCTGGGGAAAAATCCTTGTGTGTGTGTGTTTCAACTTCTAGAGGCTGCCTGCATTTCTTGGCTCCTGGCCTCCTTGCATCTTTATAGCCAACAATGGACAATTGAGTCTTGCATCACAACATTTTCGTAAGGTCCCTGTGGCTGCATCGGGCCTACCTAAATAACCCAGGGTAATTTCTTTATCTTAAGTTCAGCTAATTAGCAACCTTAATTTCATCTCTAACCATTATTCCCCTTTGCTATGTAACATAACATATTCACAATATTCATAAGTTTATGGACATATTTGGAGGGTCATTATTACCTACCACATGATCCACATGGTGGCTTTCATCTATCATCTATCTACCTATCTATCACCTTTCTATTTTATATATATGAAAAATAGAAAGAGACAGACAGAGAATCAGAGATATGGACACAGATATTTATTAGAAGAATTGTCTTACACAATTCTGGGGGCTGGTTAAGCAAGCTGAAAGCCCGCAGGGCAGGCAGTCAGGAAGGGAAGATGAGGAACAAACTGGAACCCCTTGAGAATGTACTTAGTGACAAGCTCAAACCCGTGGAGTGCCTGGGTTCTTTCTTCCTTGTCGCTTCGAGCTTTGCTTAAGACTCTTGACAGCCTACATTCTCTTTTGCTTTCCACCTAAGGTCACTACAGGACTCAAAGGAGGAATGGGGTAACTTCTAGGGGTGGAACAACCAGGCTGAGCACCTGACTCTGATCACATGCCTGAGATCCAAATTTAAAGTGTCTGCCTAAGACTAAGCATGAGATATTCAAGGCAGAATAAATGCAAGTGGAACTTTAATATTTAGGTACATTAAAACAATAATTAAGCTTCTATTTCAAAAAGCATCTGTGCCACTACATTACATATTAGCTAAATAAGTCAGAATGGAGAAGATATTTGAAAAATATTTAAGGCCCTATTAATCAGAGTTGTAAAATTAAAATAAAAAATGTGTATTCTTTCACACCTATCAATCTGGCAAATTAAAAGTTTGGTAATGTCAAATTTTAAGTAAGTATATAGAAATGAGTGTAGATTATTAAAACTATGTTGTAACTAACATCTAGGACTCAGATATTCCACTTCTGAGTATGGGACTATTAAGAAGAACTTCCTAAATGCAATTTGCAAATATGATATAAATATATTGTCTATCCTTGTGTGTGTGCCAAGACAACAACAACAGCAATCAATCAATGAATAAATAAAAGCAGTTCCATAGAGGTCTCACATGTATGCACAAGGATGTAAACAAGAATGTTCACTGCAAAATTTTTATATTAAGAGAATGAGAAAAACTTAAATGGATATTTTAAATGTCGTATAATATAAAGACTAATAAAAGCAATGAGAAATAGATGAGTCTGTTTTACATTCACAAAAATAGACAAATCACAAAAGACTTAGGTTAAGAAAAAAAGAAGTTGCAAAAGGCTAAGCAGTATAAAGTTAATTTATGCAAATGTTGAAACATATCAACAGTTCTATTAATTATAGAAAAGTTCTGTGGTAAAATTATAAATGCCCTTTGAAACTTAAACACATCAGCTTGCTCTAATATCTAGTTAACAGATAATGTACATCTATCACATAAAGTGGATGTTATTTGTTTGTCCATAATTTTTCTTCTTTCTAATGAAATTATAACTCTTTAGTGAGGGGTAGTCAAGAACTGTATCTGAAATATAATGGGCATTTAATTGATTTAATTGACTTGAAATTAAATTTAAAATAACTAAAATATCTACTTTAGTTAACCAAATCTTTTTTAGATGAACATAGAATTAAACAGCTATCTATAAAGATAAAGAGGCACAGCACATCCTGTGGCTGGTGAGGGCTTGTTTCCTGGTTCAAAGACAGCCGTCTTCTCATTGCACCTTCATATAGTGGAATGGGTGACAGAGCTCTCTGGGGTCTCTTTTATAAGGACACTAATCTCATTCATGTGGCCTCTACCCTCATGACCTTTGCACTTCCCAAAGGCCTCACCTCCTAATACCATCACATTGAGAGTTAGGATTTCAATATATAAATTTGGGGGAGACACGAACATTCAGTCTATAATACGAGGCCTTAAAATAAGAAAATGAAGCATGAAGCATTAAGAAACAACCATTTCAACATGATTGCAAACTTATCTGAATAAGACAGCATAGAAATTTTTAAGTTTTTAATCTCCTTGATGTCTCTAGTCTTGTATCTGTGATTATATTTATTTTGCATTTTTTTCACAGCGCCTTTTTTGTGGTTTCTTCCTGTTATATCTGCCAGAATTTTATTGATGCTATTGTTTATTTCAATTGAGTTCTAGTTCAAAGTTCTATTGCAATTTAAGGGTTTTCTACTTTTATTTTTATTAATTTCTTCCCTGTGCTTTCTAGGCCCTAAAGGCAGTAACTCACTGGCGGACAGTCTGGACACCTTCAATCTCCAGAGTCCATACTCAACGCTGTAGTGTATGAACAAAAGCCACTGCTGCTTGTTGTTGGTTACACATGGCATGTGCATGAGGTGGAATGGTGCTTGTTCTGCTAAGTTTCTGTAAAACATATTTTTTTCAAAGAAATCGCTGCCACTCTTCATTTTGTGAACTCTTGAGTTAACTCTGGGTCTATGACAAATGCTGCATCAGTCTTGTCTACCTCCTGGTCTGTAATAGTCTTCTGTAATAGTGTTCTCCTGTGTGTATACTGGTGTTTGTTTTCCTCCTGTTGGTTATTCATAGGTTTTCTATTATCCATTTTCTATCTTTCAGGGAGTTTCCTAATTCTGTGGACAATTGATATGCATTATGCTGTTTCCCAAGCCTGTTATTGACTTAAATTTTATTAAAAATATGCTTTCTCATTTCATGAGATATGAGGAGGCAAATCTGTGTTTAGTTGACTATGTTGTCACAATCTCTCATTCAGAGTTTATATGCTATGATAATAACATATACAGTCTCATGTTATTGAATATTCTTATATAATGTGAATTTTAATGGCTAAAAAATAACCGATTGTACTAAGCACTGCATGTTTTACTTAATCGGTCTTCTATTATTAGATTTACTATGTTCTATCTGAACAGTTTTATAAATACTGTTTCAAATAAAGTCTTCTACATAAAACTTTTTGTACATTTTAACTGGTCCATCAGCATAAATGCTTAGCAGCAGAAATACTGAATCAAAAATATAAGTATTGAAAGTATTTAAGTATATATTAGTCAGGTCTTTATGTTCTTATTTCCAAGACTATCTCAAATGTTATAATTTTGTATAAAATTTCAATTGCTGTTATTTTACTCTTAACTCAGATGCACTGCGGGAATGAATATTTATGGGAATGTTTCCTTACATTGTTTTCTCACTTAGAATATCTAACACCAAAAATAGCCTAACACACACACACACACACACACACACAGAGTAGCTTTGTGTCCTCAACGTTTGACATTAATTCTCCTTATTTAACCCAATCATATTTAAGAAAATATTGTCTTGTCCCCTTTGGTTTAAAATGGCACACACAGAAGAATGAGGGATTTTATATTTTTGATCTCTCTTTCTGTCAACATATTGCTTAAGTAATCCTCTGTTCTGTGGTGAATGTCTCTGCACTTAAGTAAATTCTGAACTAGAAAAAAAATACTATTTTGGGCGCTCCTTATATGCTCCCTCTTCCCACTCTTTTTCTTTCTAAACCCACACTGCCACAATTAAACATCCAATGGCTTCACGCTTCCCGTATCCTACAGGATCTGATATATCTGTTTCACAATGCTTTCAGGCTGTGCCAATCTGCATACACAAGGGGAGAAAATCTACCACACACCATGCTGAGAATCTACCACACACCACAGGCTATTTTAGGTAGTAAATATACAAAGAAGGATAAGGCACAGCTCTTGCTCTGGAGGACTTCAAAGTTTCACAGACGAAAATAAGGCTTAAAAATAATTGTGATGCCTCTGGAAAAGTCTGTGTGAGGGAATCACATATGGAGTGCCTGTGAGAGCACCGATAAGAGACCAGTTATGTACAGGAAGCAACATCGCTTCACAAAGGAGCTACTATTTGAACAGATTTTAAAGGAATGTATAATAATTAACCAGACAACAATGAAAGGAAAAAGATATTCAAAAAACAATGAGCAACTTGTCCAAGAGGACAGAACTGTGATCTAGATAGATCTAGATAGAATGGTCTTGAAACCATTGAATTTCTAGGTGTGGTTGTTATACATGTATATTTTGAAAGACGAAAATAATATAGTGAATATGAACTTATAACTGAGAACTAATCTTTGGAAGGTTTTCTATCTTAAATTAAGACTTTGGACTTGGCTGTAGAGGCAATTGGAAAACGAGACAACCTTTAAACACAAGAGAAACATATACTCCAGTTTGTTTTAGAAACATAACGTTGAGCATATAGACAGAATGAATGTGTGAAATAGGTATGATGTAGTGATTGGGGCCATGTAGCAAAACTGGCAGTGGCAGTCAAAGGGAGAAAGACAATAATGGCCTGAAACAGGAGAAGAGTAGGTAGTAAAGAGAGAAGAGATATCTTCTACTTTCTTTCATCTTTAAATAAGAGTGTTGCCTCATTACAGGAAACTCAATCATCATCTTGGATGAGGACACAGATTTCACTGCTGTAGGTTCAGAGAGACCTTCCCAAATCTGTGCATGGACAGCTGTTGGCCATGCCTAGGAGGAGGAGAGGGAGAATCTGGGAAGACTATCCCTAGTGTGGCTTTGGGTACCACACTTCCAAGGCAGAAAGGAAATAAAACAACAGAAAACTCATGAACATATGCATTCATATATGAAATAAGAAGAAATGGAAGGCGTAGACATCAGTTTGCAAACCTTCCCAATGACTCTCTCAGTTTTGTCCAGTATTTTGTGTAAAAAAGTGTAGAAAAATAAAGAGAATACACGAGGAAGTTGAGAAAAGTCTGTCTTCTTCAATAGACACATCAAATTCCAAATTATTTCAGAGAGTGTTCTGTCAGTTTCTTATGCAACTAACCAAGGCCTAATCCATTCAAATAATGAGATTTATTTTTCATCTATATTAAAGTAAGAATTTTTTGACTGGCACTAAGAGCTTTTAACTTGGCTGGTGGTCAACAAGTCCACTATCATGTTTATTTAGGCAGACGTCCTTCATGTTTCAATTAAATGAAAAAAAGCAAACAAACCCATGCAATCACCTGGAACCAACTGATTGCTGTTAGTACATATGCATGAATGTACTGGAATGCTTATTTTGATAAGTCTTTCTATAATACAGTTCAATTTATTTGGCTCCAAATCAGGACAAAGCATTAAGGAAAGCTGTTAAGTTTTTAAGAGGGATTTTCCCCTTTACAATTTGATAATTATAGATTTTTTTTTAAATCCTCCAAATACCTCCACATTGCTTGTTCTTGGCAGTGGAAGATGTTACCTATTTCTCTGGGGTACTGTTGTGCTCTTTTACTGGAGCACTTTAAATGGTAAAAACACAATAACAGGCTCAAAGCAAAGACTATCCTCACCAATTCTCTGAACATATGGGAAGGAACTCCTCAAGTGCCAACTTCTCAAGTGCACTGATCTTCAAGATACCGGCCTTAGGAACACTATTGCTCTCCTTTATTTTGATTCAATGTTGATATTAAATGTGTAACAACTTTGGGAATACGATCAATCTAAATAATAGCTCATATGGGTTGGAAGAGGTTGGGTACCTGCTCCATTTACAGTCTGCTCACCATATGTGATGGTTTCATTATAGTTCCCTGAATAAGCCCTGGTGTAATGTTAGCTGCCAAAGGATGGGTTTTTCCCAGGCAGAAGCTAGGAACAAGTTCAAAGCCAGCTACTCCTTTACTATATTTACATAAAGAAAGATAGTATTTAGGCTGGTTTTAGAGAGAGAAAGAAAGCACCCATGAAGTCAACCTTTATTGTTTTTCAATTTTGATCATATAAGCAAAATATAGAGGATTACAATAGAAAGAAAATGTATAGTTCAAGCGTAGGTACTAGAAATTTCTGTTAGAATCATTCAGAAAATAAAAATAAAATCAGTAAAGACTTTCAATTATTTTGAGGATTAATGTGAGAAATATATTCATCAGGTATCATGAAAATTCATGGAATATAAATGAGAAAATTAGCTATTCGTTTCTGTCAACACAGGAAATAAAGATATTGTAAACTAGAAATAACATAGTCTACCAAGCTGAAAAAAAATTCTGCAAAATACCTCTGAGGATTTAAAAAAACTTATCCTTAAATTTCTCTAGAAGAAAACACTCAAGTACACATTTCTGATAGTTTATCTCAGGATTTATATGAAAATAAAGTCAGTTAGATGATTAATGAAAGTTCCTATCATTTCTCTGATTTGATATATTACCAGTGGCATAATGAAAAATTTTCTAGAAATTTAATGTGATAATATTTGTTTGCTTGATTAAAGTCTTCTCTTGGAACTCTACTGCACCATTTGTTTTCTATAGCAAATTATAATCAGCAAACTTTTGAGTGATTATTTACCAAATTGTTACTGGAATGAGCAAATGAGTTCTACCTGGTTCGTCTAAGACTCACTCACAGGAGAGTTGAATAGAAGACCCACCAGAGATATTTTCATACAGAATAGATTGCAGGTGTTCAATTTACCTGTAAATCTGAAAACAGAAAAAGGAAATCTTGAAATATTCTTGCAATATTTAATTTTTCCTCGATAGTTATAATGAATAATATAAAATAAACAAAACTTGAATAAAGATAAAAATTTTACCTTTGAATGCACATAGTAACATGATTGGCTTATGGCATTTTTAGTCACTTATTAATTCCATAAGGCTTTTTTCAAACTATTTAGCAAGGCTCTGAGCTTGGATCATTTTCTAAAGACAATTTTCACTTCAAAAGAAATCTGTAAATTATTTATTCAGTTGCAAACAAACCAATTTGAGCAGCATTTCAAATAAACTGTAAATTCATAAAAATTTGTTTACAACAGAAACACTTTTTGGGAGTTTTTCTTAACTATATGGTCAACCCATATATTACTGTCGAGGAAGATGTTGCTGGAGTCTGCTAGTATGCCTTCTAGTAGGTTTCTAACCTCTCTACCAGAAAGAAAATAGTTCTGAGCATTTTTAATTATCAATACAATATATGTATGTTTTAAGAAATAGATATTACTCAAAGGCTAATGAAAATAAAAATAAAATCTCCTCTCCTCATTAAGTCTAACTTTAAGTATCACTCTTTCAGCCATTTCTTTGGTGAGTTGCCTTCAGATCTTTAAATATTGCACTTATTCTGGAAATTTCTTCTCATAAACTCTAATTTATACATTTATTTATTTTTATTAATGTAATACATTTTCATAATCATAAAGAATCAAAGAATAAGAAAAGTTCATAATAAAGGAATTGGATCCTGCCTTACCCCTTCCCAGACAAATTTCCATGTCCTACATAACACATTTCTAAATATTTCTTTTGAGGGTTAACTCCTGATATTATTCCTGCTCCTGGAGTCTCTCTAGTCTCATATTAATCACATTTATTGAGTTTTCTCATGATTAGGTCTGTATGGTGTGTCATTTTCCATCATTTTGCTTTTAACCATTCTGTATATTTGTATTTATATAAGGGTTTCTTTTAGACAGTATTGTGTTTGGTTCTATCTTTTCTAAGAAATTTTAAATTTTAATTGTATTGTTCATCCCATTTGCTTTCAATGTTATTAACAATATGGTTGATTTTAACACTACCATTTCACTACTTAATTTCATTTTTTGTTTTTTCCCTATTTCATGTCTTTTACATTAATTGCTTATCTTTATTATGCAGTTATTCTATATTGAATGTCAACATAATAACTAATTTTTAGTGATTTTTCTAAGATTTTCGTATGCATCTTTAACACAATCTACCCTAATTTTATTGATACTTGAAATTTTCTTGTTTGTTTTTCTTTTATTTTTTAGTTTTAGTTTTCCCTTGTGATTCCCCCCCTTTTGATTTTTCTTTTCTCTTTCTCTTTCATGTTGCGAGGGTTCCTCAAATATCTGGTGATTCTTGATTGTCTAAACATATTTAATGATGCAGTAATAGAAATCCTACCATAAACATTAGGTGAAAGGACCAGACTTGCTGACAGGAAGGTTCCGCATTTGAGCCTGGTTAAGTGTCCTCAGTAAGCATTCAAAAATATTTGGGATCCCTTTTGGTTGTCACAATTATTGGAGAGCCCTGTGAATAAAAACAGCTAACACTCTTTCAGTGCTCATAATGTTCCTTTCCATATAAGCATGTTTTCTTTAATATTTTAGCTAATTTAATCCACACAACTGCCCTGTGAGATAGGTACCAATATTTTTACTCTTTTCGATTGAGAATCTTTAGTCTGATTTTGGTAAACAGTGTGGCAGGTGCCGGACATTCTTACATGTGGAAAAAATCTGCCCCCCTCCCAAATTTGGAATTGGCCTTCTCCAAATGCCTATTCTTTCCAAAGAAAAAGTGAGTGTGAAGCTGTAACTTCTATTGGGCTTCCTATGATCCAGCAGAATAAGATTTACTCCATTGGTCTCACCATCCATCCCAACTGTTCTGTAACTCCTCCAGATAACTGCTTTAATTTACAGAGAAAACCATTTCTTTTTGGCCTGTGGAAAATACAATACTGGCTTCAGGTCATTCTAAATAAGAAGATGAGTGAACTAACAATTTGTATGACAAGTTTCAACTAACCTCCCGTTGTAAGTTCCACTTCCTATTGTTGTCCTCCTTTTTACTTGATTTTCAGATTCCATGTCCACAGCGTTTGTGTGAGAATTGGGCTTACTCCATGCCTATGGATCTTGTATGCATAAATTTGGCCTATACTTCTTCAAATTGCTGCATCAGTCACCATTGAACCACCTGACTTCCTTTGTCAAGTAACTCTTCGAAATCAAGCATTAACTAATAATCTTTTCCAATATTGTTTATTGTTATGGATCAATACCTTTATTAATTTGTTTCTATGATTTTATTAGGGTCTTGGGAAGGAGAAGAGATATACAAGTTAATTTAATAGGGCATCTTTAACTAAAACTCATTAAAAATGTTGACAATTTCCTTGGAGCCACGTGTTATCCTATTTCGAAGGATTGTACTGCCATTTCTACAATTATGGGAATGAAGTAGAAGTAAAAGATGTTCTTGTTTAAGATGTTTAAAAATATTATGCTCTGGGAATAGCAGTGGAAAGACGGAATTATTTTTCCTTAGATAAGTAGAAAGCTAATCTGTAATACATCACTGAAAATAAGTTAGAAGATACATATTCACTCTCTGTTTACCCAAACTGCTACCTAGTCACCTCCTTCTCTTCTTATCCTATGATTTAAAAATCAGCTTAAGTCAAAAAAGCTTAAAATTGAGAAATAAATTATTGTTCTTAAAAAGCCAGAAGAAAAACATTTTAAGAAAAAAATGTTTTACTCTAACAGTCTTTCTTTTAGGCTTTTATCTAAATTTTGTACATTCAGTATTTATTAAGTGAAGTAAGTAATAAATATTTTAGCCTAATGTTCTATACTCATACCAGTACTCTCTAAACTTATAAATATATCAGAATTGAGAAGCTTGAATTCAAAATTATACAATGAGCATTTATTCATTTGTTCCACAATCAAAAATAAAGGCATCCTTGCGTTTTAAAAATAGATGGTAGATAGTTTTGTGTCCTTACGCATTGTTACACGTCTGTCAGTATACTGGAAGAGTTTTCAAAAATTAAGACATTGATGGAGAGTGACTTAAGAAAAGAATTAGTCTAGGCATTCTATTAATACAAATGCCACATACCATGTATCTATTTTTTGTCATACTGTTCACTATGTTTTAGTACTTTTTTTCACTCCTGTTTCTCAGCTTTCTCTTAGTCTTGTTGATTTATACTGCCTATGCAATAATTTCTCTCCTCATATTATCCTGATTTCTATATGTCAGATTGCATAATTCCAGCAAGATAATTGCCTAACACTGGAATATGCTGAGTAGTAGATGTTCATTGCAACTCATTTAAAACTTGGCTGAGGAAAGTGATCTTTTCCCAAGCAAAAATGTGATGGAGGCTATCTTCCCTACCATTTCCTTGTCAATCATCTATGTAGGAAACTGAATAATGTCTGTTGTTAAATATTTTCCTCCTAAATAACCACCTAATGTCTATAAATGTAATATTTTCTTTTAAGGTATATTTTTAAAACAAGAAGTTCTTTAATTATGACTTTTTCTTCATATAATTAAGGGTTAATTCTCCTTTATTATATTTTCTAGATGCCATGTATACATAAAGATTTCTACGTAAAGATGATCTTTTAGAAAATATTTTTAGTAGTAAAGAAAGATAATAAATGTACACTTCCAATTAGGGAAGTAGGTATAAAACTTAGGAGACAGTTATGACAGGATGTTATGCATACCTTAAAACACTTTGTTTCAGAAAAAAAAATCCAAAATAATTAAACATTCATAGGAAGTTGGTAAGTGGAAGAAATCAAGAAATAAAATTAAATATGCACAAGAGACACATGCAGAAACACACCCACTAAATATCTTAATGGACATATTATAAAAAATTAAACGACTTCTTTGGGAACTATAATAGATGTTTATATTTCCTTTTTCAAATCAGAGTTTTCTAAATTTTTATTTTAAAAAAGAAAAAAATTAACAATACCACAGACACAAGAATGGAATAAACTCCAAATGGATCAAGGATCTAAAGGTCTAAAGATAAAAAAAGAAACCATACAATATTAGAAGACAACATGGATGAATTCCTCTGGAACTCAGATGTAGAGAAGAGTGTTCTAAACATGAAAGTAAACTCTTTTGATAAAGTGGATTACATAAAAGTTTAAAGAAATATGCAACACAAAAGTTAACTTGCAGTGCATAAACACCAACAACAAACTGGGAGAAAATATTTGCCATATAGATATAAATATATATATAATACATGAACCCCTATATATGTATCAATATATATACTCTAGGTATATATAGAGTAAAAATGACCAAAAATTTCATTTAAAATTATCCCAAAATGTCTCATAAACATATTAAAAGATGTTCAATCTTACAATTAGATAAAATACAAATGTGTAACACCACAGTGAGATACCACATCTCCCGGAACAGATTGGTAAAAATTAAAAAGTATGAGAACACATTCCTTTGGCAAGGCTTTGGGGAAACAGGGACTCTCATATTTGGCTGGTCAGCATGCAAACGGGTGCCAAGTATTTTGGAAAGAAATTTGGCAATATTTAACAAAACTACACATGCATGTCCCTTTTGACTCAGGCATCCCACTTTGGGGAATTTTATCCTGAAGGTGTATAAGCAGCCATACAAAAATGTCTGCACCACATTATTCATGACAACGTTGTGTTATTCAAAACATTGGAAAGAAATCAAATGCTCATTCATAGGAGAATTGTTCAATAAACTATGGTACTCTGCAGACTTAAAAAAGGGGGAAGATTTTATTTGTAATGTTTTCCGGCAAATATTGGTTAAGTAAAAAAAAATGCTATGTGAAAGGAGTATCTACACACCCTACTTCTTATGTAAGAAAAAAGGCAGACAGGAGATAAGAGAATATGTATGTGTCTGCTTGTTTATGCAGAGAGGCAGAAGAATAATAAAGTGTAATGCATTCTTAAAATATTCACATTACAGAAAAAATAAAGTCACAGTGCTTGTAAGGCAAAAACCAGTTTTCCCAAGTCTTTAAAACACATCGGCAGTTTTGAGAATATGTCCTACGATTGCTGGAATATATCACAGAGTCTCTGTTCTTAGAGAATTGACAGTATAGTATAACCAGAGGTATAAATCAACACTTCAAAACTGAAAAGCAACAGAGTAATACAGATTCACTTGTGTTCTGATGGAAGTGGGGTAGGCTAGACAAAGATGGCATGGTGCGTTTTAAAAAGCATCAAGAATGCCGAATTTAACAAGGATTAGGTGGTTTCTACTTTGGTATATGATCAAATCTGCAAACTAGAAGTACAAAGGGTTTTCCTTTCTTTTATTTTTTAACTATTTTATTGAGGTCATATTGGTTTGTAATATTGTGTACTTTCAGGTGTACATTATTATATATCAGTTTCTATATAGACCACATTGTGCTTACTACCAATAGTCTAGTTTTTATCTGTCCCTATACATATGTGCCCTTTAATCTTTCACTCACACCCCCCAACCCTTCTCCTCTGGTAGCCACTAATACATTCTCTTTACCCATGTGTTTGTTTATCTTCCACAAAAGAGTGAAATCATATGATGTTTGTCCTTGTCTGGCTTATTTCACTTAACATAATACCCACAAGGTCCATACATGTTGTTGCAAATGGGACTATTTTGTCTTTTTTATGTCTGAGTAGTATTCCACTGTGTGTGTGTCTGTTTATCCATTCATCTTGTTGATCCATTCATTAGTCAACGGGCACTTGGGTGGCTTCCACATCTTGGCTATTGTGAATAATGCTGTGATGAACATACGGTGCATTAATCTCTTTGTATTGTTGATTTTTATGTTCTTCGGTTAAATTTTCAATAAATACAAGTGAGTAGCACGGCTCTTCTTTCAGTTCCTTGCCATTTGCTCCTATCGGTAAACCTGTGTTAAGTGGTAAGAGCCATTGTGTGAAAAGAGATACTTACCAGCACAGAAGAGGCCATAGGGTTGTCCTCACTGCCTTTTGTTCCACTGGTAAAGGAGGTGCCATGTCAGTACTCAAGGTCTGTCTACTACCAAATAAGAAAAGTTTTATCTCACCTTAATTATATACTCTAGGATTTCATTTCTTCTTGTATCATTAGACTTAAAGAAGATCTGGACATGGTCAACCACAAGAAGTTAGGCATAAGTCAGAAAAGGAACATCGTCACTATTACTGACAGCCAATTGGAGAGAGAGCTTCAGAGAAAGGCTGACATTTAACTTGAGTCTTGAAAATAGTTTATTCTTTATCAAGCAGAAAAGAGTCTACATGCATTGTCAAAAATTAAACTTTTTGAAAACAAAAATTTGAGATAATTGTAGCTTCACATGTGGGTATAAGAAAAAATAAAGTACCATCTACCCTTTATCCAGGATCCCTAAATAGTAACATTTTGCAAAACTACAGTGAAACATCACGACTAGGATATTTTTATAACAATTAAAATACTGAGCAATTCCACCATTACAAGCATCCCTCATTTTGCTCTTTTATAGCCATATTTACTTCTCTCCCACCTTCACCCACTCCTTCATCTCTGGCAACCATTAGTTTGTTCTCCATTTCTATAATCTTGACATTTCAAGAACGTAAGTGAGAACACACAATATATTACTTTTGGGAACCGGCTTTTTTCACACAGCATAATTCTCTGCAGATTGATCTAACTTGTGGTGTGTGTCAATAGTCCCTTCCTTTTTTACTGTTGAGTAGTATTCCATTACACAGATCTACCACATTTCATTTACCCATTCACCTGTTGATGGTACCTGGGTTGTTTCTAGTTGGGGGCTATTATGAATAAGGCTGCTGTATACATTTATGTACAGGTTTTTATGTTAACATAAATTTTCATTTCTCTCGGATAAATGTCCAGGAGGACAAGTGCTGGGTCATATGTTAGCTGCATGTTTAGTTTACTTTAGTTTGGTTTTAAGAACCTGCTGAACTATTTTACAGAGTGACTGTACTCTTTTGTACTCCCACCAGAAATGCATAAGTGGTCCAGTTGCTCTGCCTCCTTGCCTGGATTAGGTGCTGTTAGTATTTTTTATTTTAGCTTCTCTGATAAATATCTAGTGATATTTCATTGTGGTTCTAATTTGCATTTCCCTGATGACTAATAATGTTGAACATCTCTTCATGTGCCTGTTATCTGGATAGCCTCTTTGTTGAAATGTTTCTTTTTTCTTTTACCCATTACATAGCTAGATTTTTATTTTTATTGTTGAGTTTTGGAAATTGTTTATATAATCTCTACGCTAATACTTTTTTGGATATGCATCAAATATTTTCTTCCAATCTGTAGCTTGTCTTTCATCCTTATAACAGGGTCTTTCACAGAGCAAAATTTTTAATTTTGACAAAGTCTATTTCTTCAATTTTTTCTGTTATGGCTTATGTTATGGTGTCCAATCTAAGAACCCTCTCTCTAGTCCGAGATTCTGAAGAGATTTCTACTATTTTTTCTAAAAGTGTTTTAGTTTTACACTTTACATTTAGTACATGGTCCATATGGAGTTAATAAATGTCCACTTGCTCCAAGAGCACTTGTTGAAAAGGCTGTCCTTCCTCCATTGAATTGCTTTTGCACCTTATCAAAAGCCAATTGGGTATATTTATATAGATCTCTTTCTTGATTCTCTATGGTGCTCCATTGATCTATGTGTATATCCCTCACCAATACCAAACTACTTGTTCACTGTATATAATAAACTGCATAAAAAAGCTCTACAATATGTCTTGAAAAGAGGTGGAATGCTCCCTTCCACTTTATTCTTTCTTTATCCTCAAAATTGTTTTAGCTATTCTAGTTCCTTTTCCATCCATGTAAATTTTAGAATAATTTCGTTTATTAAAAAGTATTGCTGGAACTTTGATGGGAACTGCATTAAACCTATGTACCAATTAGGGCAGTATCTCTCTCCATTTATTTAGATATTCTTTGATTTTTCATCAGTATTCTGTATTTTTCAGTATAGAAATTCTGTACATGCTTTGTTAGATTTGCATCAAAGTACTCAACTTTTCGAGTGATTGTAAATGGTATTATATTTTTAATTTTGGTGTTCATGGCTGTGTTTCTGCTATATAGAAATAACATTTATTTTTATGTATGTATGTTACATCCCATAACCTTACTGAATTCACTCATTAATTCCAGGAATTTTTCTTTTTTTTGCAAACTTCTTGGGATTTACTATATCAACAATAGTATCATTGACAAATAGGGGTAGTTTTATTTCTTCCTTCTTGATCTGTATGTGTTTTATTCCTTGCTTTGCCTTATTTCACTGGCTAGAACTTCCAGCAGTATGTTGAGTAAGAGTGGTGAGAGTGAGCATCCTTGCCTTGTTCCCAAACATAGGGAGAAATCATTCAGTCCATCTTCAATAGGTGAGATTATGACTATAGGTTGATAGCAGATACTCTTTACCACGTTTAGAAAGTGCTCTTCTATTTCTACTTTCCTGGCAGCTTTTATTATTAATTGGTGTTAAATTTTATTCAATGCTTTTATTTATGAGTTGATATAATCATATGATTTTTCTTTTTTAGCCTGTTAATATTCTGGACTACATGGATTGATTTATTCCAGGAATAAACTCCACTTGTTCATGGTATATACTTCCTTTTGCATACTGCTGAATTCTATTTGCTAATATTTTGTTAAGAATTTTTATGATTCTATCCATGAAGGATAATGGTCTGCAGCTTTATTTGTACTGTCTTTGTCTGGTTTTGGTATCAAGGTGATGTTAGCTTCATTAAATAAATTGGGAAACTTTCCCTCATCTTCTGAAAGAGATTGTGTGGAATTAATTTCGTGTCTTCTTCAAGTGTTTGGTGATATTCTCCATCCAGTGGAGATGAAATCCCAGCCATCCACTTGGCCTGTCTGACGTCCTCCAGCAAGAATGTTGAGGTAACTTTCTACAGCCTCACCAGTGTCAATGTCTAGGCTCCTCACTGAGCCATTGTCGGTGTGGGGTAGGGGGCATCTCTGTTTCTTCTGTGTTTTGGTGAAGTAGAGTGGTTATGTCTAAAAGGGTTTTTGGTTTGTTTTGTTCTGCTAGGTTGCCGCTTTATGGTCCTTTTGCTAGAAGGAGCAGGCTTTTGGGGGTCTTTTTTTGTCTGTATCTGTTGGTGTTTCCTGATTGCCAGCTTCTTCAGCTCCAAGTTTGAGATATATGAGGCAAAAAGAAAGCCCAGGGAATTCATGACAGTTCTGTTCCTTGGGTCCCCATGGCCCTAGCAAGTGTACCTTCCTTCCTTCCATTTTAGAATCTTCTTATGTTTACTTTATAAATATATATACCATCCAGGGATTTGGTGCTTTTTTTTTTTGTACATAATGGGAGGACAGGGAATAGTATGTCTATTCCATCTTTCTGGAATCAGAAATTTGACTATTTCCAGAGTTTTTAACGTGAAATTTTAAGACTGTCAACAACCCATTCTAACACATATGCTATGTTCACTTTCAAACCTTTCATTTCAATTGCAATAAATGCTTAAGCCAAATCTAAACATAGATTATAATATTCAAAATAGAGTGTACTCAGCCAAAATATCAGTCAGTTATGTGATCAAGAGTTTACATGAACAAATACTTCTGATCCTTTCATCTAATGAAAACATTATCCAAGAAAGAAAAAGACTTAAATTCAAGAAATAGAAGAATTAGTTAGGTGAGCCATAAGAAGAAATACAAAAAGAAAGTCAAAAACATTAACTTGGCATCAGGCCTAAATTATTTGTTGAGAGTAGAATAGAAAGATAAATATGCATACTTCCTACCCCTCCCCCCAAAAATTGAGTCCTTGTTAAAATACTATGATTAAAATTTTTTTTAGAATAGGAATAAATACTTTCTAAACTACTTCTCTTAAAAACATGCATTAGGAGATTTAGTAACACAAGCAAAGGGCTCTGAAATTACTTTAAAATTAAACCAAGACTGAATTTCCTGCATTCCTAGAAGAAAAGTCAATTAGCTAAAACATCTAATACCAAAATGCTCTTGAAGGCAGCATGGCAGCAGCCATGAGCACCCTGGCCCAAGGCTGCCACAGTCCTGGGGTACCTTGAAATGCTCCATCTTTTTGTGGACGGCCCTCGTGGTGGACACAGGGTTGGTCTCACTTGCGTGCTGCTGCATGTGTTCTCTCTCCCTCTTGTGAACCACTTGTAGGTGAATTCCTCTGAGATGGTACACAGTGCTGTGGGCTCCCCAATAAATAAAATACATGCAAATTAAAAATCACAATATATTTCCTTCATGTTCCCTCTTTCTTTCTATCTTTCAAGTTCTATCTTTGTTCACAAAGTACAGTTTTATGACATACGATTGCATCCTATTTTTGGTTTTAGATGTATGCCTAAATTTTGCATATATTACAATGTATGTGTAATATCATAGTGCTGATTATTGCAGAAATTGTTTTTTTATAAAGGTTATTAAAATAAGCAAAATATAAGACAAAATTATGGTGAAATATTGGAATGATTTTGGACAAAAGAGATTTTAAGTAATAAAATAATGGTATGAAATGACATGTCATTGAGTTTCAAGTGAAACAAACTATAAAATAATGCCTTGAGAAATATGTAAAATGCTAAGTAAAAGAAGAAATGGAAAAGAAGAAATGGAAAATGTAATTTGACTAATGCTCAATAAAAATAGTAATAAAAAACATCCTACACCTGACAAAGTCCTACATTTTTAGAATTTTTTAAAGGATTAATTGGCCATGTTAGCTTCAAAAGAAAACATTGCCCCCAAATTGTGCCATGCCATAGAATAAGAAAGGAAATTTTACAACTTATTTAACAACAGTGAAAACTTAATTAACAGAACCTATTTAAAGCAGCATAGCTAAAACCCACATACAGTATAATGAAAAAAAGTATGATATAGGGAGAAATGCATACAGTTCAATTTCATTTATATTTGAAAGCAATGTGCACATATGTTAAACTATTGTATAAGCAAAGAAACGAAACAGAAAATAAAGGGGGAGCCGACCCGGTGGTGTAGTGGTTAAGTTTGCTCACTCTGCTTTGGTGGCCTGTGGTTCACAGGTTCGAATCCCAGTTGCGGACTTGGCACCACTTTCAAGCCACACAGTGGCAGCAGCCCACATAAAAAATAGAGGAAGATTGGCAACAGACGTTAGCTCAGGGCCAATCTTCCTCTCACACACACACACACACACACATAAACATAGGAAAAATTTCTTCTAGTGATGAGATTAGGCAGGCAACTATTGTGGGTATGTCCAATTGCTTGTGCTGGGTGGTGGGCCCATAGGTGTTCAATGTACTGTGTTCTTTAATCCAAGCATAGGTATTATATGAACACTTATATATACATGTATTATAAGAGGTTATTTCTGGGAAGTTCAGTTGCAACAATAGAAAGCTTATTATTTTTAACATAAAATTTAACCTATATTTTTGCATCTTTCCTACATATGAGTATATGTGAACAAAATGTTCAATATATGTTGAGAAAGATTTGGAAAGCTTTGCATCAAATGTTTTTATGCCTGGGGTGTTGGAGTAAACACTGGGGGTTCATTGAAAGAGAACTTTTATTTTGTTTTTTTAATTATTTATATATTGTTTAAATTATATTTATAATTATATTAGATTTCTTTTTAATTTAAAAGTACTAACTTAAAACTACAAAAGTAAAAGAAGTGAAGCTTACTACCAAGCAAAGAAAAATTTTATTTTTTTCTAGCCCCAAATAAAAGCCAATTATTTTCTAATTTTAAACAGACATCTCAGTATGTAATAATGTTCTTTTGAATTCTTCTAGTTGTTATATAAGCTTGAAATGATGTCTAGAGACCTTAGCAAATAGAAATTGATTTTATTTTCCCTTTTTCTCTGTGTTAGAGGAAACTCATGGGAACATTATAAATCTTTGCCTGTGGTATATATGTATGTAAACATGAAGACTGGCTATTTTCAATGTACAATTTCTTATAGTCATTTGGAGTACTAGTCACATTCTATAGTTTAGCAGATATCTGTATTATGAAGATATCTATTTACTAACATGTGTTAAAAAAAGAAGAATCTTCTAAATCCTCCATGACAAGACATGCAAACAACATATACTGCTACCTCACAGTTTCAACCTATTAAAGGGTACGATCTTTACTCTAGTCCTTACAGCCCGTGTAAACAGTCTGTTTTCTCATGTGTGTATGTTTTCCTTTTCATTTCAGTGTGTTCTGACCACTGTGTTCTTTCCTTCTGTTATTTAAAAAATACCTTGTTTACTCAAAATATCTCAATTACATAGAGCCTAATTCATTCTCAATTATGCTATTTTTCTTTTTGCTGAGGAAGATTTGCTCTGAGCTAACATCTGTGCCAATCTTCCTCTATTTTGTATGTGGGCCACCAGCACAGCATGGTTGCTGACAAGTAGTGTAGGTCTGCGCCCAGAAACTGAACCCAGGCCACTGATGCGGAGCATGACAAACTTAAATCACTAGGCCATGGGGCCAGCCTCTCAATTATGCTTTTTTAAAAAGAATACATATCTTAATTTATATGTGATTTCTATCCCCAAATATTTTTCTGTCATTATTATATGTTTGGATTTAGTACTTTTAGTTCTTAATTGCTTCTTTTATTCTCATGATTGCTTATATGACCACTAAATCCATGTCAACATACATATGAAATATATTTTTAAAAATAGCATCTATTTACTGTGTCAAATTTAGTATTCCAAATGCAGACATTTAATAAACAAAGAAAAAAAGAATATATTATGGATTGTTTTACATTTTAAATTAATAATTTAGAGAAATTATTTCATAAGACATAAGGATTTGACCTGCAATCCGCAAAGGTTATAGTCATTGTTTTTATCTCATATTGTGCACAAGAGACCTGAAATCATGTGGTCTTAAAAGATAGGAGAGAAAAAATAAATAAACATTTCAGGTGGTATAAAAGTACATGTAATCTGTTACACTTTGGAAGACAGAGATAAACGAGTTAAACTCTACCTCTAACATGTAGATTAATCATGGTTTCCCTTGAGTTGTTCCAAAATATACTCAGCTAGTTTCAAAATTTTACTAAAAATTCTGAACATTTGCTAAAACTAACATTGTATTCTAAAGACACAAAAGATTTTGTTGGATTACTCTTGAAAAACTATTTTGTTACCCATAGGCAATCTAGAGTTAAGCTAACTAATTATATTATGGAGGCACAATGGACTAAAACAAGCAAACAGATACCAGATGGCAATAAAAGGGCAATTATCAATAACACAGCAAGAAAGAATTGCCCACGTCCATTAAATCTATCAAACCAGTAGGAACTATAATAAATAAGTTAATTTGCATGCATCGTCTACTCCCAGATGTATAAAAGGTTAGATAACATATCCATCTATCTATCAGTAGGCTTCCTGCAATACCCAAGATTGACATTCCATTTAAATTTTTGGCCAGAAAAAAGGTTTCTTATAGATTAAAAATGAGATCCCAAGTAACATCTACTGATTTGCTGTGTTATGACTGACAGAATGTTACAGAGCAGACAAAATTTTACTATGGTCAAAAGATAAAGATCCACACACCCACTATACTCTTGAGAATCTACTATAAGTATGATTAAGACCTTGGCACTACTTCCTAGAAATCAAGTTTTCTCTCACTTAATATCTACCTACTGCTATTTTCACAGTCTTCATCATAGTAGAAATAAACATTAAATAAGTTGAAATACTATATTTGGATCGTAATTTTCTGGGAGCAAAATAAAAGCCATTTTATGAAGCCCATTTGGTAGCACTTGATTCAGTTCTGGTCCATCCATTATTTTAACCATTTAGACTTTGCTCTTTTTTGGTATGTTAACAGCATCTTATCATCTTCAGAGTAAAAGATTCAATCTGGATAGTGGCTATACTTTCAGATTGATTGCCCTTTGGTTATTAGTTTATACTCTGCTCACTTTGACAGGACTTTTTCTTAGTAGACGTGGGTTTAAACTAGTCAACCAAAACAAGTTGAGCTGGAAAGAATGTGAATGACCTTCTTCAGGCTGGATTGGCTTAATACCTGGTCATTAACTAGACAGTTTGCATTGATAGTCCAAGAATTATTATTTGAAAAGTAGTTTCCTTTCTCCTGCTAACTGGTTTAGCATGATATTTCAGCAAAGCTAAAAGAAACTTAAATCAAAAATCTGTAATATGGACAACTGACATTGAACATGATGAGGTCATGGGCTTAACTCTAGTCTAAAGTTTAGAAAATGTTAAAAACTGGGTTTTATAGGGCGTAGTAACCTGGTTCAACATTAAATAAATGTAAGTGTTTCTAAGTCACTCTACTAGTCATTAGGCTGTGGTAGTTCCATTGAAATCCTACATTATTGTGATGTATCACATATTGGTGTAGTTTTACCATTGCAAACTAAGGGTTCATTCATATAGTCTAGGCAGAATGTTAATGGCTATCACTGAAATACTGAAAAGGATTTTTAAATCTACACAATGGTTTAGGTGCTTATCTGCCCAAAATTTGAGATAAACCTTCTTGGATTAATTTTCCAGATGATTGTGGTGTGGACTCACACATGTTAGTTACTCCTCACTTGGAAAGTATTAGTTGACTGAAAAAGAGAGATTACAGAGAGTCTTTATAAATATTATCTCATTTGATTCTCTTAACATCTCTTTCAAACAAATAGGTTGTTTTAATCTAGTTTTGAAAATTAGAAGTCTGAGGCTCATAAAATTTAGAGAATTATCCAAATGTGTTCAGCTTGAACATGAGAGATCTAGGATTAAGCCATTAGACTTAACATTGAAACACCATTAACTGCCTTACTTTTGGAAATTTTTATGTTTATATGTTTTTATCAGAAAAAAAATAGAGCAAAGTTAATTAAAATTATTATTCATATTATTTGCCCAATACAAAGACTTCTATGTGAATGTACATAATCTCTTTATTTGTAATAACCAAAGACTAAAAACAACCCAAATATCTATCAATTGGTGAACGAGTCAATGAATTATGGTATATCCATACAGTGGAATACTACTCAGCAATAACAAAGGACTAACAACTGATAGACTCAATAAGATAGATGAATCTCAAAATGAAGCCAGGCTCAAAAGCCAGGTGCAAATTCTACACAGTGTATGTTCTATTTTTACAACATCTTGAAAAGGCAAAATTACAAGGATAGAAAACAAATCAATGGAGTTTACAAGCTGATGTGGGAGAAACAGATTGACTATAAAGGGATAGAAGGCAAAGTTTTTGCTATCATGGAACTATTCTAATTCTTGATTTTTCTGGTTCGGTAACTGTATGCACTTACTAGCACACACAGAATGGTGCAGCAAAAAGAAGTGAATTTTTACTGCATTTAAATTATACTTTAATAAATCTGACTTTACAGCTATATATACTTAGAAATTTTATGAATATATGAAAAAAGATGCAGTTTTCATAATTTTTCTAAATTAAAGATATATTTAACAATTTGTTCTAAGGAAATCAGCCCCAGGCATATGCATAGATATTATTAGCAGATTTTTATTTAGAATTAGCTATGGATTTTAAATATGTTGTATTTCAAACGCAGATGAGAAATAGAAAATAGAAACCTGGCTGAGAGGAGGAAGAGGTGACAAATGCAGTCACAGCAGAAATAGAAACAACGTACAGTTTTCTGTTACGACACCCCTGAATAAAGCCAACATCCTCAAGAAGTGATACTCACTGAAAAGACAAAGAAGAAAAATCGAACTTTTGGCAAGAGTCTTTAACTGGGAGAAAAGTACTCCCTCCCCAACCCCCACCCCCAGTATCCAAAAACTCCTGAATGTAGCTTAAGCAGGTTTATACCCAAACGTTTATAACTCTTATTGTCCAAGTACCATCAACTCAAAAAGTATACACTATCAAAGAACAATTGCACCGGACAAGTTAAACAGGCAAGGAAGTCTTTATTCAAGACTATTGCAATTGGAGAGAGAGATTGAATTCAATGCCACAAGAGAGACTTTATGCACTGGGATGAGCTGGTGTCAAAGTACTAGAGGATGTTAGTGGCAAGGTTGGTCAAGGTGAATAGTCATCTGTGTTTGCTAATTGATACTTATTGAAGTCAGGCTCCTATCCACCCGCAGAGACAGGGAAATAGGAAAACTATCTTTCCTTAGGATTACATTTCAAAGATGTGTCTCTCAGCAGCTGGAGAAGATATTCCTGGGTTGTAAAACTGGCAAATGTCTGGGAGAAAGTTTATGTCTCAAAGAAGAAGAGAAAGAATTTACAACTACAGGTTTTCTAAAGTAAACAGTCTATGAAAAGGGAGGGCAAGAGGCTATAGTCAGGAAGAAACCTGTCTAAAGTTTAGTCAAGTTGAGGAGAATGTTAAGGCAGTCTTGGTCAACATAAAATAGGTACCAAGACTGTCAAAACTCTAGGAATCCCCAACCACTCACTATAACACCATGCCTGTTCCAAGAGATTTCTTCACAAAACACAGGAGATGATCCTCAATGAATGTTAGACAGCAGAAAAACAAAAGGAAGAAGAGAAGATGAGCATGCCTAGATGATAAAACAATATGTAAAATATTTACATATGAAATGATTAAATACATCAAAAGAGATTGAAACAATAGGAAAAAGAGCAAGACTGCTATATTTTAAAATTAGATTTCAAAAATTAGCAAAAAGATTTTCTAATAATAAATATATCCCTTCCCTTATGCCCACTGGACGCTTCTTCCATCTCTCTCGGTGAACTTCACCATCATAAGTCAACATTTATTACACTCTCTACTCTGTCATTTCATATCTTTCAATAGAACTACAAACATAAAATGTGAATTGATACTTGCAGCAATATTTGCTATGCAAACCCTCTTGAAACAGGGCTTAGCACCTTGATGTGTATTTAAGGTACAAAGCAAAAACAAAAGAAGCAATAATTCACACATCCCAAAGAATATTATGTTTGGATATTTTTAAGAAAAGTGTCATGGATATGTGAAGCAGGATCTACAAAACACAACACCGAATAAATTCCCTAATTCTGCTCCTACACAAACAACTCAGATGTTTTCTCTTCCAACACTGAGTCTCTGAAACAATATCTTCCATTGTCCTACTAACACAGCTATCAACTTCATCTTGCATACGTGACAGCAAAACAATGTCCAAATATTAGCCAAACTATCAACTACTCTTCCTTAAGCATTCCTTCTGAGGTCTGCATACTGAACTGAATACGTGTATTTTTGGTTTTCATGTTCTGTTTTATTTTATTTTGTCTTCACTAGAGGTGATTTTGATGCCAAAAAAATGGTTCTTTCCATATTGCTAATAAATGATTTGACCATTAGTACTCTTCCACTTTTAGATTATTTGAATCTTGAAGGAAAATATTAAGATCATTAATTAAGATTATTAATTACTATTATTTTAATAGATATGTGTAGAATGAATGAATAGTGTGATGTGTTCTAAATAGAAGCCAAACACTGGAGATTAATGTTTGATAGAGAACCAACATTAGAGAATTTTTTTTGGATAGAAAATCTGGGGTGAGATTCAGCATGAAAGTTTGGTTTACAATTTTGGTTTAGAAAACACAGCAAGTATATGATAAACATTTTTTATGGACATTAAAATGATAATTGCATGTAGAATGACTTGAAGAGAGAGAAACTAAGGTTCAGAAAGTCTCATTTTATAATACAAATATGTGACAAATTTTATTAGTTATATATTTCAAAAAGATTAGTTTTCAAGTTCCAGAAGGAAAAGAGGAATAAACAAGTAAATGCAAAATTACAAGACATTTCAGAGTCAAGTATTTTCTTTTGGAATTCTGAAATAAAGTTATTCTATCATTGTTATCAGTAGTGAAGGAAAATGCAATGGTCAGCAGTAAGTATTATTCAAAACGTTATTTTTGTAATGATCAATCATTTTTATTTAAATGTTTATATTATTATTGTTTCTGAATTACAGTGTTTCAGTATGAGCTATCTTATGCTTTTGGTGTAGAAGAACACGTATTGAAGGTGTGGTAACAGTGCTCCACCACCACGCTAAACTATACATATACATAAAACGTAAAATATAATCTGATTTCTTGAAAAGTATCAAGGGAGCACATGCCTTCAAAATTTCAAAATGAATATTGGACCATTTCATTTGTTTGTTTAAATCATATGTAATGAAAGACCATTAGTGTGTCGATAAAAATAATAGGCTTCCTGACATAAATATACATGCATCTCCCACATAACTTCACTAATCCATTACTGAAAAGCAGTAATTATGCCACAAAATGCTATCAGACGGTCTATTTCTCATTCTTTTAAATGGGATGTTTATTATGAATTTCACATTAGTCTAAAATCTCCAACTAATTTCCTAAAATATAATTAAATACAAAAAGGCACCTGTGTAGTAATTTATTATGTAGAATATTTAAAACTTTGTTTCCTGAACACTGATTGAGACAGGTTGTTAACAAATTTTTGGCTTGTAAGTTTTAAAACACAAAGTTTGTGTTATATCCTGTCATAAGTATTATGCCAAGTTATAGTATGGGAAATAACAGAGAGAATTACATAAATTTGTTAAAAACATAAAGTCAAATATTTAAATAAAAAGCAATGTAATTTACTGTTCCTCATCAAGTAAGTTGAAGGATAAAGCTGTGGTCATTTGAAGGAAGTGGGAGGAAAATGAAAGCAGCTATCGTTTGCCATGGATGTGGAAGGTGATGCTGCAGAGGAGTGGGTGATGAAGGGTTAATTTCAAACTAACTTCCAGATTCAGAGGATTTAATAGAGATTCTCTGTTGGTTTGATGCTGCTAGGGGGAAGGCTATGGAAAATCTTCACTGAAGGTGGTGTAGCATTTAGGGTCACAAAATTCAAAACAGACCTTTGTTTGTGCACCTTATGTTCGTAAATTTCTTACCTGATGAAAGATGTTATATAAGTTTTAAACAAAAGTGATCTTGCCGTATCATTTTCATATTTGTTATGGTTAATTATATGTGTCAACCTGACTGGGTCACGGGGTGCCCAGATATTTGTTTAAACAGTATTTCTGGGTGTGTCTGTGAGGATGTTTCTGGATTAGATTAGCATTTGAATAGGTAGACTGAGAAGGTGGATTGCTCTTCCCAATGTGACTGCGTCTCATCCAATCTGTCGAGGACCTGAATAGAACAAAAAAGCAGAGGAAGGGAGAATTCTCTCTCTCTGCCTGACTGGTTTATCTGGGACAAGGATCTTCTCCTGCTTGAAAACTGGGGCTCACACCATGGGCTTTCCTAGTTTGCAGGCATTTGGACTTGAACTGGAACACCACCACCAACTTTCTTGGTTCTCCAGCTTGCAGATAGAAATCTAGACTTCTGAGCCTCCATACTTGCATGAGCAAATTCCTCATAATAAATTTCTTTATATGCATATTGTATGTGTGCATACATCGATCCAATACCCACAAACACACTCATATTTATATGGTTCTGTTTCTCTGGAGAACTCTCACCAAAACAGATTTTGCTACAGGGAGTGAGTGTAACTGAGTCTGTGTAATCCGTCAATCTGTGGTTCCTGTCTTATCACTAGCCATGTCCAAGAAGCACAATTCATTTTGTAGACATGTCAATGGATTTCTTTTTTTTTGGTGAGGAAGATTGGCCCTGAACTAATATCTGTTGTCAATCTTCCTCTTTTTGTTTTTCTTTTTCTCCTCAAAGCCCAAGTACATACTTATATATCCTAGTTGTAACTCCTTCTAGTTCTGTGTAGGATCCCTCCACAGCATGGCTTGATGAGTGGTGTGTAGGCCCATGCCCAGGATCCCAACCAGTGAACCCCAGGTCGCTGAAATGGAGTATGTGAACTTAATCACTACAGCGCCGGCAAGGGCCCCCAATGGATTTTTGAAATATCAACATCTATCTTTAGTGTGAATTTTGAGAAATATCTTAGTCATCATTTTGTTAAATGTATTAAGTAAATGAAAATACATATAATACTTGCTGTAACAATAGGCAGAATCATCCAAATAGTTTATTTTTATTATTATGTTTTTAGAGATAAATGTATTCTATAAAATGCGAGTATTATAAACCAAGAATAACCAATGGCATTTTTCACAGAAGTAGAAAAAACCTTAAAGTTTGGATGAAACCACAAAATATCCCAAATAGCCAAAACAATCTTGAGAAAGAAGCACAAAGCTGAAAGTATTATGTTCCCTGATTTCAAACCATACTACAAAGACATAGTAATCTAAACAGCATGTTGCTGGCACAAAAACAGACACATAGAACAATGGAACAGAATAAGAGACCAGCAATAAACCCACACTTATATGATCAGTTAATCTACAATAAAGGGGGCAAGAATATACAATGAGGAAAAGACAGTTTCCTCAATAAATGGTGTTTGGAAAACTGGACAGCTACATGCAAGACAATAAACCTGGACTGATCCTTACACTATATACAAAAGTAAACTCAAAATGGATTAAAAACTTAAATGTAAGACCTAAAATCATAAAAATATTAGAAGAAAACATAGGCTGTAAAGTTTCTAACACTGGTCTTAGCAATATATTTTTAGATATATCTTCTCAGACAGGGGCAACACAAGAAAAAATAAACAAATGGGATCACATGAAACTAAAAAGATTTTGCAGAGCTAAGGAAATCATCAACAAAATGAAAAAGCAACCTATGGACTGAGAGAAGTTATTTGCAAATGACATATCTGAAAAGGGGCTAACATCCAAATTATATAAAGAATTTATAGAACTCAATATGAAAAAAACCCAAACAATCTAATTAAAAAATGGGCAGAAGACCTGAATAGACATTTTCCAAAGAAGATGTGCAGATAGCCAACAGACAAATTGAAAAGGTGCTCAACATCACTAATCATCAGGGAAATGCAAATCAAAATTATGAAGAGACATCACCTCACACCTGTCAGAATGGCTATTATCAAAAAGGTAACATATAACAAGTGTTGGCCAGGATGTGGAGAAAAGGGAACCCTCTGACACTGTTGATGGGAATGAAAGTTGGTGCAACCACTATGGTAAACAGTATGGAGTTTCCTCAAAAAATTAAAAATAGAACTACCATGTGATCTACCAATTTCAGTTCTGAGTATTTATCCAAAGAAAAGGAAAACACTACAGGTACATCTGTGATTTGCAGATATTACATTTTTTACAAGACTCTCCACCAGCAAAATGATTACCACTCCCAGAAGGCTCATATGATGACTAGCATTTTTTAGCCATGAAGTATTTTTTTTAAATTGACATATGTACACTGTTTTTAAACATAACACTATTGTATGCTAATAGCCTACAGTATAATGTAACTAACTTTTATTTACAGTGGGAAACCAAAAAATTTGTGCAACTTTCTTTATAGCTATATTTACTTTATTGCAGCAGTCTGGAACAAAACCAGTAATATCTCCAAAGTATGCCTGCAATTCAAAAAGATATATTCACCCTTGTATTCTTTACAACATTATATACAATAGCCAAGATATGGAAGCAACCTAAGTGTCCATCAATCAATGAATGGATAAAGAAGATGTGGTATATATATACAATGGTATATTACTCAGCCATACAAAACTATGAAATCTTCTATTTGCAGCAACATGGATGGACCTAGAGGATATTATGCTAAGTGAAATAAGTCAGACAGAAGGACAAATACTGTATGAGTTCACTTATATGTAGAATCTATGAAGCAAAACAAATGAACAAACAGAACAGAACAGAAAGAAACTCATAGGTACAAAGAATAAACTTGCAGTCACCAGAGGGAGGGAGGTAATTTAGTAGTAATTTAGAGGACAGAAAATTAGAAATGCTTCAGATAGAGGAGGAGTAAGAATTAAGACTAAAAAGAATACATTCTATCAGAAATATCTGATTCAATTAGGAAGTACAACATAAGGAATATAGATATTCAAGAGGCAGAGGTGAGGGAGAAATGAGCACAGAGCTTGTTCAAAGAAATAATAGCTGAGAACTTCCCAAACCTGGCAAAGGAGCCATAATAACATGTAGATGAACTCAATAGAACCCATAGTTACATCAACGTAAAAACTCCTTCTCCAAGGCATATATTAGTAAAACTGGCAAAAGTAAATGACAAAGAAAAAATACTAAGGGAAGCAAGGCAGAAGAAAACCCACGAGGAACCCCTATCAGGCTTTCAGCAGGTTTCTCAGAAGAAAATTTACAGGTTAGGAGGGAGAGGGTAGAATGATATATTCAAAATACTGAAAGACAAAAGCTTTCAGCCAAGAACATTCTAATCAGAGAAACTATCCTTCAGATAGAATGGAGAAATAAAAACTTTCCCAGATAAACAAAAGTTGAGGGAGTTCATTGCCACAGACACCCCTCCCCCCAAACACACACACAAGAAATGATCAAGAAAGCCCTCACACCTGAAAAAATAAAGAAAAGGTTTACAAAGCCTTGAGCAAGAAGATAAACAGACAGAAAAAATCAGAAAATTGCAGCTCTTTATCAGAACAGTCAAGCAAACACTTAAAACATTAAAGATAAAGGGAAGGAAAGCATCAAAAATAACTATAATCATTTCATTTTAATAACAAAGTCACAACACAAAATAGAATAATTTTTGACAGTCATAACTTATGGAAGAGGAAAGGGATAGATCGTGCTTAAGCTAAGAAGATAAGAGTCTATCAGAAAATGGACTATCTCATCCACAAGATCTTTTATAAAAATCTCAGGGTAACCACTAAACAAAAAATCAGAACAGAGACACAAATGAAAACTGAGAAATCCATTATAGAAAATCACCAAACTGAAATGGCAGTCAGAGATACACAGGATGAAAAACAACGGAATTACAGAACAACTGGAAAACAAGAGATAAAATGTCAGTATTAAGCCCTCATTTATCAATAATCACTCTAAATGTAAACTGATTGAATTCTCTAATTGAAAGACACAGAGTGACTGGATAGATTAAAAACAATGACCCAACAATGTGCTGCCTCCAGGAAGCACATCTCAGCTTTAAAGACAAACACATGCTCAGAGTGAAGGGATGGGAGACAATGCTCCAAGCTAATGGCAAATAAAAGAAAGCAAGAGTTGCCCTACTTATATCAGATAAAGTAGACTTCAAGATAAAAAAGGCAATGAAAGACAAAGAGAGCCAGTGTATATTGATAAAAGGGACATTCGACCAAGAGGACATAACACTTATGAATGTATATGCACCTAACACAGGAGCACCAAACTACATAAAGTAACTAAAGGCAGAAACTAACAACAACCCAATAATAGTAGGGGACCTCACACCCCATTTACATCAAGGGATACATCATCCAGACAGAAAGTCAACAAGGAAATTGTGGAATTAAATGAAAAACTAGACCAGATAGACTTAAGTGATATATAGAGAACATTCCATCCAAAAAGAGCAGAATACTCATTCTTCTCAAGTGAAAATGGAACAGTCTCAAAGATAGACCATATCCTGGGAAACAAGGCAAGCCTCAATAAATTTAAGATTAAAATCAAATCAAGCATCTTTCCTAACCATAATGCTATGAAACTAGAAATCCAATAGAAGAAAAGAGATGGGAAAGTCGCAAATATGTGGAGACTAAACAACATGCTACTGAAAACCAAGGAATCAATGAAGAAGTTAAAGGAGAAATTTAAAAATATCAGAGATAAATGAAAATGAAAATACATCATATCAACTCATATGCAGTGCAGCAAAAGCAGTCCTAAGAGGGAAATTCAGAGCACTACGGGCCCACCTTAACAAACAAGAAAAATCTCAAATAAGTAATCTTAAACTATACCTAACAGAACTAGAAAAAGAAGAACAAAGCTCTAAGTCAGCAGAGGGAGGGAAGTAAGAAAAATTAGAGCAGAAGTAAACGAAATTGAAGCAAGAAAAAAATCAGCAGAAAGGATCAATGAAACTAAGAGCTGTTTCTTTGAGAAGAAAAAAAAAATTGACAAACCCTTAACCAGAGTCACTAAGAAAAAAGAGAGAAGGCTAAAATAAATAAAATTAGAAATGAAAGAGGAGAAATTACAATGGACACCACAGAAATACAAACGATTATAAGGGAATACCATGAAAAACTATATGCCAAAAAATTGGACAATTTAGAAGAAAGGGATAAATTGTTAGACCCATACAACCTCCAAAAACTGAATCAAGAAGAAATAGAGAATCTGAATAGACCAATCACAAGTAAAGAGATTGAAAGAGTAATCAAAAACCTCCCCAAAAATAAAAGTCAGGACCAGATGGCTTCTCTGGAGAATTCTACCAAACATTCAAAGAAGATGTAATACTTATCCTTCTCAATCTATTACAAAAATTTTAAGAAGATAGAATGCTCCCTAACTTATTCTATAAGGCCAACATCACCCTGATCCCAAAGCCAGACAAGGACAATACAAACAAGGAATATTATAGGTTAATATTGCTGATGGACATAGACACAAAATCTTCAACAAAATAGTGCAAACCAAATATAGCAATACTTTAAAGGATCGTACATCATGATCAAATGGGATTTATACCAGGGAAGCAGAGATGGTTCAACATCTGCAAATCAATCAATGTGATACACCACATTAGTAAAATGAGGAATAAAAATCACATGATCTTTTCAATTGATGCAGAGAAAGGATTTGACAAGATCCAGCATTCATTTATGGTAAAAACTCTCAATAAAATGGTATAGAAGGAAAATGATATAGAAGGAAAGTATCTCAACATAATAAAGGCTATATGTGACAAACCCACAGCCAACATCATACTAAATGGAGAAAAACTGAAAGCCATCCCTCTCAGAACAGGAACAAGATGAAGGTGCCCACTCTCATCACTCTTATTTAACATAGTACTGGAGATTTTACCCAGAGCAATTAGGGAAGAAAAAGAAATAAAAAGGTATCCAAACTGGTCAGGAAGAAGTGAAATTCATGTTCTTTGCAGACAACATGATTCTTTATATGGAAAACCCGAAAGAATCCATCAGAAAACTGTTAGAAATAATCAACAACTACAGCAAAGTTGCAGGGTAAAAAATCAACATAGAAAACTCAGTTGAATTTCTATACTCTAATAACCAACTAACAGAACGAGAACTTAAGAATACAATCCCATTTACAATCACAACAAAAAGAATAAAATATCTAGGAATAAATTTAACCAAGGAGTTGAAAGACCTAATAATGGAAACTATAAGACATTAGTGAAAGGAATCAATGATGGCATAAAGACATGGAAAGATATTCCATGAACATAGAAGGGAAGAATAAAAAGATTTCAAATGTTCATATTACCTAAATAAGTCTACAGATTCAATGCAATCACAATCAGAATCCCAAAGATGTCCTTCATGGAAATAGAACAAAGAATCTTAAAATTCATATGAGACCAAAAAAGACCCTGAATAGGTAATACAATCCTGAGAAAAAAGAGCAAAGCTGGAGGCATCACAATTCATGACTTCAAAATATACTACAAAGCTATAGTAATCAAAACAACACAATACTGGTACAAATACAGATACAGAGATCAATGGAATGGAACTGAAAGCCCAGAAATAAAACCACATATCTATGGACAGCTAATCTTTGACAGAAGAGCCAAGAATGTACAATGGAGAAAAGAAAGTCTCCTCAAAAAACGGTTTGGGAAAACTGGACAGCCACATGCAAAAGAATGGAAGTAGACCATTATCTTATGCCATACACAAAAATTAACTCAAAATAGAATAAAGACTGGAAGGTAAAATATAAAACCATAAAACTCTTAGAAGAAAACATAGACAGTACACTCTTTGACATTGGTCTTAGCAGCATCTTTTCAAATACCATGTCTACACAGGCCAGAGAAACAAAAGAACAAATAGACAAATGGGACATCAGACTAAAGACCTTCTGCAAGGCAAAGGAAATCAGAAACAAAACAAAAAGACAACTCACCAACTGGGAAAAAATATTTGCAAATCATATATCTGACAACGGGTTAATCTTCAAAATATATAAAGAACTCATACAACTCAACATCAAAAAAAAAAAAAAAACTGTATCAAAAAATGGGAAGAAGATATGTAGAGATATTTTTCCAAAGGAGATATACAGATGGCCAATAAGCACATGAGAAGATTTTCAACATCATTAATCATTTGGTAAATGCAAATCAATACTACAATGAGATATCACCTTACACCTTGTAGAATGGCTATAATTACCAAGACCAAAAAAAACAAATGTTGGAGAGGATGTGGAGAAAAGGGAACCTTCATATGCTGCTGGCGGAACGCAAACTGGTGCTGTCACTATGGAAAATAGAATGGAGACTTCTCGAAAAAATCAAAAATAGAAATACCATATGACCCAGCTATCTCAATACTGGGCATTTATCCAAAGAAATTGAAATCAACAATTCAAAGAGACTTATGCACCCCTGTGTTCATTGCAGCATTATTCACAATAGCCAAGATGTGGAAGCAACCCAAGTGCCCATCAGCTGATGAATGAATAAAGATGTGGTGTATGTATACAATGGAATACTACTCAGTCATAAAAAGACAAAAATCATCCCATTTGCAACAACATGGATGGACCTTGAGGGTATTATGTTAAGTGGTATAAGCCAGACAGAAAAAGAGAAATATCACATGATTTCACTCATATGTGGAACATAAACAAACACATGGACAAAGAGAACAGACTAGTGGTTACTAGAGGAGAAGGGGGTTGGGAATGGGCAAAAGGGATAAATCGTCACACATATATGGTGACTGATAAATAATAATGTACATCTGAAATTTCACAATGTTAAAAATTACTATGATCTCAATAAAATAAAAATTAATCATCCATATTCCCACAACCTAAAAAAAAAAGAAAGGTACAAACTAAGCCCAAAGTTAGCAGAAGGGAGGAAATAACAAAGATCAGAGAATGAATAAATGAAATAAGGGCCAGAAAATCAATAGAAAAGATTAATGAAAGTAAGGTCAGACCTTTTGAAAAGATAAACAAAATTGGTAAACTTTTGTATATATTAACTAAGAAAAAAAAAAGAGAGAGCTCAAACAAATAAAATCAGAAGTGAAAGAGGAGACATTACAACTGACATCGCTGAAATACAAATGATTGTGAGAGACTGCTATGAACAATTATATGCCAGCAAACTGGTTAATCTAGAAAAAATGGATAAAGCCTAGAGACATACAAATCACCAAGACTGAGTCATGAAGAGTTAGTGTTTTAATCCCTCCTAACTTCCCAGCCTCGTGGACTCAAGTTTGAATTAATCCCAAATGAGCTGTGTTCTCTCTACTACTATATCCTATGCCTACCTTGCCTTGACTGTCATCTCCTTTTCCTCTGGGCTGTCTGGCTAACCTCTCCTCCTATTTCAAGACTAGGCTGATATCACTAACTCTGAGAAGCCTTTTCCAGACTCCTCCTCCCCAGTCTGAATAGGGTCCCATCAACCCTGGCAAAATACCCTTATTAAATCAAAATCATGTATGACTAATTTTCTTACCCCTCCACCTCCACCCTCCCACCCAAGATAATGAGCTCATCGGAATTCAGAAAAAAATATTTTATTTATCTTCATGCTTTAAGAGGTTGGCTGCTAAATATTTAGAGGTCCATAAATGCTGATTCAGAAATATCCAAATTATTGAGAAAAATGAATATGGCACAAAAATAGTGAATTCTAAATTGGAGATTCATTGTGTACTCCAGAAAGAGTAATTTGAATGAGTTGTTATCTTGGGCAGTAGTTCACAGGTAGATAGGTATATAGATGTACAGATTTAGATATATTGGGTAGATAAAGTCAAAATTAAATATAAAGAAAATAGTCTAGCAAGAAAGCGGCCTTCAAAGAAAATATCATAGAAATTTACAAAGGTAAGAACCTCACAAAAGAATTTTAAACGAGAGCACATATATTAAAAAGTAACTTGAGTTCCATTTTTTTTACTACTTCAATATAAAATTTTTACTCAGGAGACAATTGGTTATGAGAATTTTTAGAATTATTAAATCTATAGACTCTGAGGCATACTAAAACAATTTCATAAGGAGAGCAGGTTAAAAGAAGTAAATAAAGACTTACTGTTTTAGAAGTTTTAGGAAGAAAATAATGGTACCAATCATGTAGTTTTTAATGACTTCAGTAAAATCTCTTAACTAATATGAAAATGTGTGATACAAACGGACCTATTTTATTATGATATTTCTGATTTGTTTAATGCCTCATAATTTCTAATTGAGAAACGTGGTCTTCTAAGTTGTATAGTGAAATACAATATTTTGTCATACTTTCATTTTCCACAGACTTCTTCCGCTATCCTATTGCCCTTGTCATGTTATCAACATAATCTTAAAATTCATCAATCACTATTGAACTACAGCGCCTGCCACTTTATAGTTATACTCTTGATATATTCTTGGTAAGGCTAATATTCATGTCTTTCCTCTTGGGGTGTTTGAGTTTTTGAATGAAAAGAATGTCAAATATTTTCTTTATGAAAACATCATGACATGTTTTATTGTTTAAATAGAAATTTTCTAAGAACAGAGGAATTTAGAACCTGAGGAAATAGTCATATGCTGCCAATAGCGATGCCACTAGCATATCACCACCGGTGGAAAAGTGTGTCACGCAATCTCATATGATGGCATAATTATGTTTTTACCACAGTATGTGATCTGGCCTTTGAGTGAATGGGATTAAAACACATTTCATATAAACATAAATCAAGAAATTTATATAGAATAAGAGAATGCCAAAACATGAATATGAAATGACAAATTCTACTTATTATCAATAGGATAAATGTGTAATCCTATGTTAATATATTTATGAAAGAAAGTAAACATTAATTAAAAGACTGATTAATTGGAGAACCTGAGGGGGAGGATATTGAGTGAATGTAATCTTTAACAATAAAATATTTACAAATACAATGCAGATATCTTAATGTATGTATAGTTCTGTCAGTGCCACAGGAAACAATCTATTTTATAAATACACATGCCAATGGAATTGGAATACAAAATTTCCATTTGCTAAATCTGCAAGTCTGCCTGAGGAGAGGAATTGTTTGGATAGGAATTGTCATTTTTGACCTGTGGCTTTTCTTTTTACATTTCGTGGTAACCAAAGCCCTTTTATTTTGATAAATTTCTCTTTATTTATGTGAAATGTGCAATCAGATGAGATTCCAATCTTTCCTGAGTGGAAGTTAATTTTGTTTCTTTCATGTAGAGAAAGAATAAGGAAAGCTATTTACAAAAGACACTTTTCTATGATAATCCATAGATACTTTTGGTTATGTCATCAGTGTCAGGATCAAATCAAATCCTCGCTATTTCACTTAATGGTTGTGTGGACTTCAGTGAAGAACCTAAAACATTTAATCTTCATTTATCTCATAAGTAAAATGAGAATAACGTGCTTTGTAAATGGAAGGAGATAATGCTTGCCAAAGTATCAGGCACATAATAAGCATTGGATAAATGTCAGTTATTATTATTGTAGATATTGTTAATTTAGGCCAATGCAAGGACTACTAAAATCCAGATAGATACTTCCTATCAAACCTATTTTGAATTTTGCTTATAGGTTAGTTATGAACGAAATATATGTAAATAAAATAATATAATAAATAAAATAATATTTACATTAATAGTACATATTTCATTATCTCTTAAAACTTTTAACTTTCCTGGAGAAATTTTTCATTAGGATTTTGGTTCACTGTCTTTAAGGGTATGTGCATGCAAACATTTATTTTGTTATATTGTCTTTGATTTATTCTCTCCAAAAGCCAAATTAGTAAGCTCTATGTCTAGCAGTAAGAGAGCATATTGAAAAAACACGAGATCTGTCTTTCATAAATTCTTATTAAAGAATTTAAAACCAAGATACGATAAAGAGTTGATCTTTTTAACCACTAAAATTAATATTTATATCTTATTTTACTACCAATTATCTTAAAACATTAAGTGGCAGAGAAATGTTAAAATCAATTTTTAAGGTTAATATAGAGCCAATCAAAATTCTTTTATTATTATTCACACAGTAGGTCATGTCCTTTTCTTTGGGTGCATGACAAAGTCTCAGTTCTACAGTATGTTATGTTCTCAGCCATTTGCATTCTCAACATGTAAATCATTATCGTCCCAAAACTAACGTGACTCTTTGAATCTGATTTATTAAATAAACTAGTAAATGTAGCCTAAGGATTCTACAAGCTCCTTTTTCAGTCCTTGTGTACATCCCCAATTTGGCTGGAAATTCACTTGGCTTCAGAAACAAACCACAATTTCAAATAGACTCCAGAGAAGCAGTACTTCTGGGAATATGTGTGTAGTGTTCTAAATGTTTTGGAAACTTGCTACAATTCTTTCCCTGCTTTCCTTCACTTCTTTTCTTCTTCATATCCCCTAAGAAAACCTTAGGCAGTAGATACTGCAATAAATTTTATGAGTGTTATGTCAGAAAAGAAAAGGTGTTCTGAGGCACAGAACGGGGGCATATTGTCTACTCTGTGAGGTCAGGAGTGTCCTCCCTGAGGAAGTTTTGAAGGAATAGAATGAATACTAATCATATGAGGCAGGTTTTCCAGGCAGAGACAGTAGTATACTAAGCACTTGAGGAAAAAATAACCAACAAAAAAAATCTGTTTACCTATCTGGCTAATTATCTAGCTGCCTGTGTGTGTCTTTCTCAGCTTTAGCTGAGGTTACAATGGTAATTATTCCCACAGATGAAAGCCATGTCCTAGATGACCTGTGCAGAATCTGCAAGAAGATGCCCTAAAACCAATTTTGTGGCTGTTGGCCCATTCTACTATAAAAGGCTTTTGTTAAATGAAGCCAAGAAATTTACTTGGAATATATTTCTGGAATGCTATAGGATGTACTCGCCTCTCCCAATAGAAAGACGGAATGTTTGCTTTCCCCCATCGTAAGTTAGATGAAGCAGATTTGAAAGGGACTGCTAGGGGCCCAGGGCCTGTGTACTGTAGAGAACAATTTTACAAAATTTGAGTCTGACAGATTTTTATGTAAAATATATAAATAACTCTAGCAATTCAAGATTTGAAAAAAGACAGCAAAATATTTAAACAGACACTTCACAAAATAAACTTTATGAATGGCTAATAAGTGCATGAAAAGATGTTCAACATCACTTGTCAACAAATAAATGCAATTAAAACTACAGTGAGATGCAATGATACACTCACTAGAATTGCTAAGGTTAAAATGATTCACAATACCAAGTGTTACCAAGGCTGTGGAGCAAACATAATTCACATATCTTGCTGATGGGAATGATGAGAATGCAAAATAGCACAACAACTTTGGAAAACAGTACGGCAGTGCCTCATTAAGTCAAACATACATTTACCATTTGGCTCAACAATATCTTTCCTTTGTATTTAAATAAGAGAACAAACAAGTCTATACAAAGATGTGTGTGTAAATATTCCTAGCAAGATTAATCAGAATAGCAAAACTGGAAGCAACTCAAATGTCCATCAATTGGTAAATGGATAAACAAACTGTAGCATATCTACACTATAGAATACTACTCAGCAATACAAAGGGATGAAATATATATACAAGGAACATAGATCTATCTAGAAAAAGGTATGTTACCTAAAAGAAGGAAAACACAAAATCTATGTACTCTATAATTCCATTTATATGAAATTCTAGAAAAAAATATTATAGTAACACAAAGTAGACCAGTGGTTGCCAAAAACGGAGAGAGTTGAGTCAAATGGGCATGGGAAATGTTTTCAAGGTGAAGGAAATGTCTTTTTTTCGAAGATTGGCACCTGAGCTAACATCTGTTGCCAATCTTCTTTTCTTCTTCTTCTTCTCCCTAAAGACCCCCAGTACATAGTTGTATATTCTATTTGTAGGTCCTTCTAGTTGCGCTATGTGGGATACTGCCTCAGCATGGCCTGATGAGTGGTGCCATGTCTGCGCTCGGGATCAGAACCTGCAAAACCCTGGGCCACCGAAGCAGAGTGCACGAAGTTAACCACTCAGCCATGGGTCCAGCCCCTGAAAGAACTTTCTTTATCTTATTAGTGGTTACATAGTTGCAGAAAATTACCAAAATCCATTAATCAGTACACTTAAAAGTAGTAATTCATTATACGTAAATAATTGTTGAATAAAATTAGAGGGAAAATGAGGACTTTTTAAGGAATTAAATTAAGCCATCTTTGGACAATGATAGTTGAGTAAATTTCTCTCCAGCACACCTGCATTGAAAGAGGTGCTCAAAAACATTCTTTAGACTAGTGGCAATAATTCCTAAGTGAAAGCTCAAATCTGCAAGAAAAAGGAAGAGAACCAGAAAGCATAGTATCTACATATATATTAAAATGTCTTTACATTTTCACAACTTAATACAAAATTAGTAAAGTATTCTGCAGAATATGTGGGCATACAATATGACAACAAAAGCACAAAGTGAGAATTCTTAAATATATATATATTGTTACTGACACTGACAGAGAAATTTAATTATTTAAAGATAATTGAACAGATTTAAGGCCAATCTCAGATATTACAGAGGAGTAGCAACAATATCAGACTTTTGTGGGAAGAAAAAAAAGTTATTTTCTGCTTGCACTCTAAAAGAGTCTCTATCTTAAACTCAGATCCTCTATAAAGCAGAACACTGAAATCTTGATTATTTTTTTTTTGGATGTGCAAACCTAGGGAGTTGAACGTGAGGAGGACAGAAAATGTGAAACCAAAAGAGATAGAAGCAATGTGTGCCACAAGGTAGTAAAAGATGGCAGCGTGTGCTGTGACAACAATCTTTCCTAGGATTAAGATTTATAAGGAGAAACCATAATGCGGGGCAACAGACATAAGGCTAAAAGAAGAGCACTTCATCTGCTCAGCCATTTCCTGTCCTCCATTTCCCATTTTCAAAGTTAACCCTAAAAGGGAGTGGGCTCTTAGGCACTTCCACATTGCTTCAGCCCTACCCTGAGTTGCTGCTCAGGAATGTAGGGAAGATTCCCCAGGAAATGAACTCAGAGATGGAAATTTGAAGGCAGCAAGTTTGGTGGCTAGCGCTCTCTGGAGCAACAGTTATGAAGAAGGAAGTAGGACAGTCAGGCAGTTACAACAGAATGTTCAGCCCAGCTATGGGGCCCTTTACAGTCATCCTCAAGCCGGGCGAAGGGGTAAGACTTTTGTATTTCTCTATCAGCCAGTCCTTAGAGGGAGGCTGTATCCAGGATGAATGTGTAATCTGACAGGAGCCGTTGTCTTTCTGCTAAAGGCGATACCTAGGAAAACCTCAGCTGCATAGTCAGCAGGCAGTATTTCTTACCACCAGACAAGTAAGTTCCTTGTCTTTGGAGGGATGATGAATGACTCATTGCAGTGTCAACCATACACCACCTTGTGATATACTTTTTATTCAAGTGGCAGTGCAGATTGACACCATTCAGTGTGTGGGACATGCAGGGCTTGCCAGCTGGGGAAACTTCAGCCAGCTTGGGTAGCTTAGCCGAAGGGAGACTCAGGCTATGCCTCTGGAAGAAAAAGGCAGTTGCTGAACTTGAGTGGGTACATAAAGTTTATGTCTGATCCAGTCAACTCTTTATATGTAGCAGTTTTTGCTCATAAGAGGATTCAGTGATTCACAGAGCATTCGGCTAACTGAAGAAAGTTCAATATGAAATGGAGTTTGGTGCAAGTGGGGCACAGTGGGAGATGTGCTTGGAGAGTACAGCAAGTGCCAGTTTCTGTCATGCTTAAGAAGCCACGTTTGAAAGTTTGGACTTTATCCTAAGATAAATCAAGAAATATGTCAGAAGCGACAAGATCAGATATAAATTTCAGAAAGGCTGTTTTTCTGCAGAGTGAAGAATGGAGGAAATAAATGTTAAAAACTGTAAAATTACTTCATCAGGATTTCACAAATATCATAGTCAAAGCACCAAAAAGCATATAAGCTCATGAGCATAAAGTCATTCAGGAAATGAAAATTTAACCAAAATGAGATACCAGATACCCATCATGCAAAGAAAACAAAGTGTTTTGCTATAAATATAGAATACTGGGAACTCATTATTGTTGGTAATTGGTATGGCCACTCGGAAAACTAGGAACCTGCACAAAAGCTAAACATAGATAGGACCTATGACCCAGCAATTCCGCTCTTTGGAATATATCAAACAGAAATGAATTCTTAGGTTCACAAGAGAAATTCACAAAAAATGTTTATAGGAGGCTTATTCATATCAACTTAAATTGGAAACAAGCAAAATGTCTATCAAAAATAGTTAATGAAAATTTCTGGTATGTTCACAATGGAATCCATTTCTGCAGAGAAAATATATGCAATACCATGGAAGAATCTCCAAACAAATGTTGAACAAAAGAAACAATACATTGAGTTCATCTGGTATGAAAATAGCAAAAACATTTGTTATGAGAGAAAAAAAGCTTTTAGTGAAAAAATTGAAAAAAAATAAGAGCCATATTATTATTTATCACAGGACAGATTTTATAAAGTTCATGTAAATTTTAAGTACATGCCCTTATAAAACATGATTACATATTTTTCAATGATACAGAGATATCTAAGGGCCTATAGTGAAAGAATCAGAAAGGATATCTATTGGTGAGAAATAGGATTAAAAAGGAGTAATGAAGGGAGCACCTAATATAATAAATAGTGTGCTGTGAATTAAGAATTAGTACTGACTGTACTGTGCCTGACATCCTATGTTAATGGAAGCATTTATACTAGAGGTATTGATGTCACTGGGGACATTTAGTAAGTATCCAGCCCTGCCCATGAAGATGAATCCTGATATTTATTCTGCACAAAGAACATTAAGTATACTTAGTTAAGTAAGCATAGAGTCTGGAAAGCTACACCAACCAAAACATAAAAGCCAAATATAGTCCATTGAAAATTAAGAGTTTCTCTGTATAGTGTGTGATTCTCCTTGAAGAGTTACTCGTTTGGGGATTCAAGACATGCAACACCATTTATTTATTCATTTGCATATTTAATTAATATGAATAATCATTTATTTTACTTAGACTTTTATTGGGTGCCTGTAGTCTTCCAGATATAAGACCAGGTACTTGAGAGCCAAAACGTTGTTCTGGACCTTAACAAATCAAGTGGAAGATATGGACAAATAAATCAATTGGTACAATATATTGCACTATGGTCTGCTATTGTGTGATAGGAGGCGTGAGCAGAGTGTTTTATAAGGTAAAACAAATACATCAAGCTAGAAGAGTACATTAGAAATGCATTACCCTGAAAGTAAGAGAAATCTAATCCTGATTTAAGCTAAATGGTGACTAATGGTGATTCTGACAATGACTTTGGAGCTCAACAATCCTGTGAATACATTATTCCATTCTTTTCTTGCTTCTTAGTTCATAGTCACAAGTTGACTGCTGCTGCTGCTCCAGGCATTATGTACTGCTCCACATTCCAAAAAGAAGAAAACTCTTTCTGCTCCTGGGGCTTTATCTTGATATTTCTGAAGGGAAATCCTCCCTATATGATTTCTGATGACAGTTCATTGGCCACAATTGCCACATACTCACTCTAACCATAAGGGATACTTGATGAGTTAGCACTTAGATTTCCATCATTTGGAGCACAGGAGGGCAAAGGAAAAGTAATTGGGAATTGTATGAGTCATCTGATTCTCTACTGCATAGGAAAAGAAAATTCCGGAAGAAGACACTGTTTGAGTTTCATTTTCAGTAACAAGTAAGGTATAGCCTGACAACTGTTTGGGGGAGAGGAAAGAGCATTCCAAGAGGACAGACTACTGTTAAGGAAGCCCAGGAGCCCTTGGTAAAACCACAACGAATTCTCTGTAGGTGGACAAAGAGGAAGTGTTCAGAGTAGTATAACTTGAGGCTAGAATGGTAAGCGAGAATTATGCCACAAAAACCATTCTGGAATAAGTTAAGCAATTTGAGCTTTAGCCTAAAAATACACCAAAACATTAAAATGTTTCTAACAATAATACTACATGGTCTAATTTGCATTGTAGAAAGAAAGATCATTCTCATAGAATATGGAGGATAAATTAAAGAGATGCCAAACAGATGCTAGTTGTGAGACATCATGAAAGACAGAAATAAGAATAGTGAAAATATCATTGAGGTCAGTGAAATATATTTAATACACATTAAGGATATTATATTCATAGAATATAGAAATGTCCAGATAATAAGTAGTAGATAAAGAGGTAAGAAAATAAAGAAATCTAGGATGCTTGTGATGATTCTGGATTGATAAATGGATGACAGTCAATCCATTTACAACATAAGAAATACAAAAACAGGAGTAGAGACTGTGAGAAAGAGACCAAAATCATTTTTGCATTTGTTGAGTTTTAAGCGTCTCTAGACATCCAAATATAGATGCTCAGGTGTTAAACGGACAGGAGCAAAAGTTTTATAATATGGGTAGTAGTTGGAACACTGTTAATAGTTAAGATTTACCATGAATTTTATAAAGTGAGATAATAATAATATCTTAGGAGGAATATCAATATTCAAGGGCTGTGTAAAGGATGATAGACCCATGATTGAAACTACGAGTAGATGGCCCTCTACAGATGTTTTAAGAATACCAAATGGGTTTAGTGTCACAGAAGCTGACAGTAGGTATGATCAAGTAAGAAAAATGATACACAGAATTCAAAAAGTACAGAAGATAGCATATTAAGAATAAAGTTTGTTTTTCATTTTTTGGGTTTTTTTGGCGAGGAAGATTCACCCTGAGCTAACACCCATTGCCAATCTTCCTCTTTTGCCTTGAGGAAGATTGTTCCTGAGCTAACATCTGTGCCAATCTTCCTCTATTTTGTATGTGGGATGCTGCCAAAGCATGGCTTGATGGGCAGTGTGTAGGTCTGTGCCCAGGATCTGAACTTGTGAACTGTGGTCTGCCGATGCCAAGCTCATGAACTTAACTACTATGCCACCAGGCCACCCCTAAGGATGAAGTTTTGAATGAATTAGTGAGTGCTGTCTTACTAGACTGTTGAGGGAAAAGGTAGGCTGATGGGTGAGAAAGAAGAGTGAGAATGTGGAACAGAGTGTAGATTATGCTCTCAATCATATCTATGAACTATGAGAGATCCTATTCATCTCAATATACTGCCTTAGTTGAAAATATGCATTTTCAGTAGACACAACTATATTTTAGCTGAACTCCTTGAAGGCAAATGTAATAAGCCATACACACTTGGCAACTTTCATTTTATCTACTTAAAACTATTGCCAGAGGTCTTATTCTAGAAGGGTATCTCAACCAAAAGATATTAATAACACGCTCTCAGTGTCATTGTTCTCTTCATTATCTAGTGATTTCTTAACTTTTTGCTGCACTTGTATATTTTCACCTTACATCAGCTTTTGGATTAAAATTTAAATAAATTACTAGCAGCTGTGCAGGTGAATTATGCCTGAAGAAAAAAACTAACACTAATAAAGCAAAAGTAGAAGGATGAACGCTGGACTTTACAGATGAGAGTGCTTCCCAATTTTGAATAATACTTGGATAATTTTTTTAAGAAAAAATCTTTTTAAAACCCATTGTTGATTATTTTATTACATTAGATAAAACTAGGTATAATGCCACTTTTCTTTCAGCTTTCATTCACCCATTATATACATAGCATTATTGTATACAATATATATTATACATTATATGATTATAATATACAGTAAATTAAATTTAAAAATAACCAGATTCAAATAATTGACATTAGTATAATGTGGTATATGATGTTTTACAGCTCTCAAACTGAGTGTAATATTGACTGCAACAAACATATTCTTCTAAGTTTAGCATGTTATACTATTTTCAATTCTGCCTCAATGCTTTAATTTCATTATTATAGAATATGAAACTGTGCTTACATATTTGGATATATGTTTGTGGACTAAATTCACTTCTTTTTGTCGCTTCCACAATAGTCTTTGACAACTGAGGGGGCCAGCTCCGTGGCCGAGTGGTTAAGTTCATGCACTCCACTGCAGCGGCCCAGGGTTCAGATCCTGGGTGCGGACACGGCACCACTCGTCAGGCCACATTGAGGCGGCGTCCCACATCCCACAACTGGAATGACGTGCAACTAAGATATACAGCTGTGTACGAGGTTGCGGGGGTGGTTTGGGGAGACAAAGCAGAGAAAAAAAAAAAGATTGGCAACAGTTGTTAGCCCAGGTGCCAATCTTTAAAAAAAAAAAAAGACAACTGAAGGGGTACTTGCCACCAATAAGGTTTTAAATATAAGTGGAAATTCTTATTGACATGGAGTGGTAGCTTTCTCTTTTTAAGCGGTTATCCAGATTCTGCAAAATTTACATATGTATTTATTGAAAATATCCACAAAATTTAAAAATTTCATAAGGATATCACAAAATTCCTGAGCATATGTTACTGATGCTCCTGCCAGGTTCGTGGAACCCAAGTGGAGAATCACTGGAGAAGTAGGATCTGGAATTGGACAAATCTTCAAATCCTGGATCTAGCGCTCTCCTGGGAACATGATCTTGAACAAGTTCCTTAACCATTCTAAGATTTCTTGTGTTCATGTGTGTGATGGGTAAAAATAGTAACACTATGTACCAAAGAAGATCAAAGTGCTCATCATACTCACTTGTATTTATCAGGCACTTAAAAATGTTACCTATTATATTATTAGCTTTTCCATATCCTCATCTCTGAGAGGAAAGGGTGAGGATAGACCAACAAAACTATGGATGATATTAAAGGAGCTGGAGTGAGCTGCCTGCATTATAGACTTATTTAAACTGTGGAAGCTTAAAGTTTGCAGCATTCTAAACTGATTTAAGAGTTGACAATACATGATATCGATTTTAATAGTTTGCTAACCTTTAGCAAGATTCCAGATAAAATGCCGCATAAAGCAAAGGATTTTGATACCTTCAATCCTTTGATTTCCCTCTCTTACCTTGTGTTTTCCCAGTTTTTTGCTCCTCAGCACACTGCCCCTCCAGATCCAAAATGGGTCTGTGACTTTCTTGAACGTACTAATTAGTTATTATTGATTTTCAATAAGATCTTTTTTGGTGAAATATACAAGCGATGTATTTGCACATGGACTTTCTTGGGCTTTGATATCAACACATTTGTTTTCAGTCCTATCCAGTTACCTTCTAGAACCCAGACATTTCGTCATCTTTCTAAATGCCAAATTCACTATCTTTCTTATTCCTTCAAAGCACAGTAAAACACAGATATCACCTAGGGAGAGACCATGAGTCAGTATAAGGTCTAAACCTAGAGATCAGAAATGCCACAAATTAATTTTATTCCAATGTCTTTTCTTCAACTTAGCTTAGCACCTTGAACTTATCAGAAAAAATAATATGAGGATACAAATTAATCAATTAATTGTGTAATCACACAATCACAAATGTTTATTTTAGGATATAAGAAGAGAGTTTTACAAATGACCATGAATAGACTCAAATGACTAAGTATGCTTGAGTACATAATTACCTCCCCTGAGTGCTATAAGAATTAATGAGTTAATGTTTAAAAAGCAATTTGAAATGTTTTGATGAGAAATGCCATTAAGTACATTATAACCTCAACTTGTTAATTAAATTTCCTGAGGAATACCATTTTATTACTGTCAAATGTAAGTACAGGATGTCCCTTTCAATGTGACCTGCAGTGTAGAATTATAGCTTTCATCCCTGGAAATTGCAAACACAGAGTTTTGTCGAAGTTACATACATAGGGTTAAAATCGAAAAGAAAAAGGTCTCTCTATATCCACGAGAAAAAAAATATTTTAGTCCACTTTAGAACATGATCCTTACCTGAAATGAGCTTGTAAATATATCAGAATATGTATAGATTCTTGATAAAGTATTTAATCATTTACAAAACACCGATGCAGAAATAATTTCTAGATGGAAGCCAAATAAATGACTGACATAACACTCATTAGGAGTAGTTGATGTACAAACATATTAGATTTGTGCAATTAAAGGGTGGAAGAGATGGCAAGGGAGGCAGTAGCTATTAAAACCTCTGCAAAAAGGTTTTAATGTCAAAACAAGACATTTTCATATTAGAAATACATGCAAAGTAGATAACCAGTTTCTGGGTGGTGTTGTGGGGCAAGACACATTTTATGTGACTGGCACATCCAATACCCATTTCAATCTCTAATTTTATAAAATGTACAAGAGGGAAATAAAAAATGTATCATTAGTACTAGTTCTAACTTCCATAATTAAGAGAAATCAGAACTCTACTCAATAATAAAAGCAGCATTAAACAGCTTGGTTTATGTCATTTAGTGAGTTTCTTCTTTGCATAACCGTGATTAATTCTTTCATTAAAAGGTACTGCAAATTTTCTACTTAAAAAAAACCCCACCAAAACAACATCACCAAATCAGGAATCTATCTAAAATTAATAATATTTTTATCATTTACACTATTACAAAGTTTTCAACTGATAAGAAGAACATTGAATATTGCCTATACTCCTTAATAAATCTTGTTTCTACTGTGAAAACTAGATTTTTCTAATTAATACATTTCCTTTTTTATTTTATTTGAAAAGTACGTAGTTAGACAAGTGAGATATTGCCTTAGTGGCATTACTAGGAGGAAAAATGCCTTCAAAAGTACTGAACCATTTCAAACACTAAAACTTTGGCTCTATAGTGAGGTCCATGTTAATTGATAACTTATTATCTAACTTGAAAAAAGTTTGTCTACCAAATATCAGTTGAAACATTTAATCATGCAAAATGAGACAATAATACTTCGATATTCTTGCTATTCAGAGAGTCATTGATAAATATTTACTTCTGATATATTAATGGATTATAAACATACTTTTATGTAGTTCTATGTTAAGTTTAGAAAAATCTAAAGATTTCCACATTGCCTCTTTTCCTAGTAATTAGGCTCTGAAGATTTCTATTCTTAGATATAATTTGAGTCAGAATACTTTTGCAACTTTTTTGTATTTTGTATTTTGTATTTTGTATTTTAAGAGGGTATTAAGGCATTTTTTAGTAAATTTCACCAGGCAGTCAACTATTACCTGCAGTTACAGAGGTTGGGGGTCTATTCTACTTACTCTAGAGGATTAGAAAACTTTAGAATCTCACTAACATGCCGGGGGCAAAATAAATCAGTAGTCATAATTTATTTCCCACGATTTATTTTTCTTATGTGAAATCTCTCCTCCACTGCTCTGAAAGTGGTGAGTCATGGCCTGAGCCTGGGGCAAAGACACCAGAGAGAGTTCTTAAGGCAAATGCTTCTTGGAAGATTCTGGAAAAGTAAGCCTCGGGGTAGATTCAACTGACAATTATCCTTGTTATAACAGATCACAGAAAAAATATTTCTGTGCCTTGAAGGGAAATGTTCTCAAAGGAGATAGACTTTGAACTGAATTCCTAAAGGGCTGTAGAATTCAGTTGGATGGAAAAGCATGTGGAAGGCTAATACAAATGGAGGCATGATATGAGATATTAAAATAATTATAGAGAGAGGAGTGTGGAAAGAATTATGGGAGTGGTGAAAAGATGGAATATATGGGAAACATTAAAATTAGACTAGAGAAGTAGCTTGATATCTTTGATCTATCAACAAATGAGTGACATATTTTAATATCTCCTCTAGATTGTGGAGGACATTTGGTTCTAGGTGAGAGTATGGCATTACCCTCTGGGTTAAAAATCACAAACCTTTGGATCGCATAACACGCTAGTTAAAGAAAAACTAAACATGCATTTCTGTATGTTATCTATTTCTGTGTAGCAAACAACCCAAAATGAAATGTCTTAAAACAATAAGCAAATCATCTGTTCATGATTTTCTTGTCAGCAATTTGAGCTAAGCTCAGCTGTGTGTGTGCTTATCTGTCTACTATTTATCTATCATCTATCTATTTATCTATTGATCTATCATCTATCTATTTTTACTATGTGCTAAGCACTCTTCTAAGGGTTTTACAATTATTTATAATTCTTCCTGAAAACTCTATGTAATAATCATTATTATTATCGCTATTTAGAACAATGGAAACCAAAGCACACACATAAGGGACGTGCCCAAAGTCACAGAAGAAGTAATTGATGTAACCAGGCTGTAACTATAGAAAGTGGGATTTCACTTTTCAATTATAATTGATGGTATAAAAATGTGTGAAATGGTCCAGAGAAAATTAAATGGGGGGCTCAGAACAGAATTCTGAAGACTACTGACATAGAAGTGATGGAAAAGGAAGAAGTCTTTTTAACAATGGTCCTAAACCTGACAGGGCAGCAGAACCCTGAGGAGTTTTAATGGACAAATTCATATACCCCAGGACCCAGTAAATATGGTGTGTGACTTCAGAACCTACATATTTCATACCAAAATTAGGTAGTTTTTGTGCATCCAGTTCACACACTTGCATTTATGAACTTCGAAATTATCTAAAAACTGCACATGAGTAGCTAGAAAGTTGGGAGAGAATGAGAATTCGGGAAGCCAAAAGGAGATATTTCATGTAAGAAGATGTGGTTAGTACTGTGTTAGGAGACACGTAGGAATTTTAAATTCTAATGAGAAGAAATCAGTAGATAAAATGAATTTGAAGATGTAGGATAAAGAGTTGATAACTGTAGAGAAAGATCAAAAGGAGTAGCAAAGTGTTACAGTAGAAATTGGGAGATTATCCTTTAACAAGAGAAGGAGGAAATTTCCCAGGTGTAAGCACTTGTGAGATGTTTGAGTAGAGAAGATGTGAACAAATCAATTTACAACATGTGAGAAATAATTACCCGAGGATACAAAATAAAATGTATAGAAAGATTTGAAAGTCCAGTTTTAGTTAAAGAAAAATGTATTTTCTTTGTACTGGTCTGAAAACTTGTGACATTTTCCCCCATCTGCTCCCAGCAACCAATGTATAGGACAGATGAATAAACTCAGGTTCAGTGTTTTGCTAGATATTTATCATGAAAAGGTAGTAAAACTAACTGGGGCTGGCCCCGTGGCTGAGTGGTTAAGTTCACGCTCAGCTTCAGTGGCCAAGGGGTCTTGGGTCGGATTCTGGGCATGGACCCAGCATGGCTCATCAGGCCATGCTGAGGCGGCATCCCACATAGTAGAACTACAAGGATGTACAACTATCATATAAAACTACATACTGGGGGCCTTTGGGGAGAAAAAAAAAACATAAATAACTAAGTGACACTTGGTCAGGGTGGGAACATCAAGTCTAGGTTGTATAAGGAAGGGAGCTGTTAGTAGGTATCTGGATATATGAGGATGTGGTGACAGACAATATTTAACGATAATTGACAAGAAACTGTTTCAAGACAGAAGAGACCAGGTACACATTCCATCTTTGCCATGAAGTAGTTCAATGACTTTGGGTACAATTTATTTATCACTGTCACTTCTCTGAGACTAAAATTCTGCCACTTAGTTTCTTTAGCAGAAAAATTCAATCAAACGAATATATTATTATTCAGCTATTATCCAATCAAAACCTTCTCTCCGTGTTTAGTCCTCCTCTCACCTGGCAATCTAAGGAGAAGAATTGACAAAGATGTCCAGCAGAACTTTCACTATGTTCCCTGGTACAAATCCTGATGTCTTTCTTTCACCCTTTCTCTCTCTTCTAAAGTCTAAATGCCTTCACACAAATGTTGGTGGATACATAGATCTCAGTGGAATTTGAAGGGAGGGGTTCACTTTCCTAGTCTTTTCAATTTCAAAGCTTAGTGCTGCCACTTACACACATCTGGATGTCTGTACACTGTATCTGCCCACCAGGAGTCGGGGTAGGCTGCATTTTATGTTGTTCTTAGCACAAATACATCAGAATTCTAAGACAGCACTCTGTTCTTTCTTAGTTCCTTGGCTTGTGATTTGATGGATCCTCTGAAGAGTGGTCACATCTCTTTACAAGCCCCACCACTACTCCATCAAACAATGACACACAATTCCTTTGTGTCCATGCGCCATCCACTACTTGATCTTCCATCCCCCATTGTGCATGAAAATCCATGGGAACACTACAAGATTTTTAAGTCATGCCTTGCTGAAGGGATTTATTTCAATGAGTTGTCAATATTTAGCAAATTCTGGAAAAGAAACAATCACAAGACCATTTTATTTAGAAAACCAACAAATTTTACTGTCTTAATAAGATTTCCCTAAAAATCATCCCCAGAGGTAGAGAGAAGTAGAAATCATTTTTAAGTTCTCTATAACCTCTTTTGCACTATTCTGGTCCCTACTCCCTATCTTTTTGCTCCTCTCTTTCTGGTAGCTAGGTTTTATAGCTAGTCCTGGCTTGAGGGGGTAGGCAGAGGGTGGAGAGTACGACTCTGATTTGAAATTCCCTGAAAAGATTGACGCCCATTGAGCCTAACATTTGCAGTCCTTTTGGTTTTTACTCAGATACTTATAATATGAGAAAGAAAGAAGTGTTCCCTTGAAATAGTAGAGAAAAAAAATTGTTCCTGTCTCAAGCTATTGCCACAAATGCACATGCCAATCTTATAGAGATACACTTGGCATGAGATCTTGTTATTAAAGTTCAAAGCCCTTAGTAGAGTTTATTCATATAGAACTTGCTAAATATATGCTAGTTATTAACAGCATATTGTTATACAATTAGTCCATGGGTATTTTTTTTAACTAGAGAGTGGAAATGGTGACCCTCAAATTTTAAAAATGAAAACAAGTTCTGCAATTACCTGGGGAAGTGCAGGAAAAAAAGACAGGATTCAAAATAACGGAAGGGTAAAAATCCATCCTAGCTTCTTGATACACAGCACCTTTTCACATGCTCCATTTCTTTTCTTTGAAGGCCTTAGGTGTTGGCTACTACTTAGATTTCCAATATCATTTCTTTTTCCTTTAAATGAACATTACTCTTTACCTAGATCACCACTGCAATACACAAAACACTCAAACAGCTTCTGTTTCTGAGTAAAAGAAATAGCTCATAGGAGATTTTGTAAAATTTCTTTATTGTTAGCAATTACTGGGAAAACAACTCACCCTCCAAAATTCAAAACAACAAAATCTTAATTACTCTGCCCACTCCTAGATCTATATTCATTTTGATCAAGTACCTACCTAGGAAACACCATAACATGTGCAACAAGTAGAAATGGAGAATGTGGAGGTGGTCAGAGATTTCGTGATACCTCTACAGCATGAGTAGAAGGGGGTTCTATGGTTTATTAAATATATTTGGGTGCTCTAAGATGGCTGGCTGAATTTAAGGGCAGGTAATAAATTGTTCCCACATCAGGAGATAGGCATGATGCCCAGTGCTGCAAGATGACCCAGTTCAGACTTGGATTCAACATAGTGAGAATGAAATCACTATTTATAAACATATAAAGTAAATAAGGATTTTTAAATGAATTTCTGAATTCAAAAGATATAGATAAAAACAGAGTTATAGTGACTTACTATTCTTTTTTTTTTCTTCTGTGGCAGTCCATTCTGAAAATCTTTTTGGTGTAGTTGTAAAAGAAAGCGTGCTGTTTGATTTGCTGTGCATTGCTTCTGTCAGGTAGTTAATACAGTGCCATCATAAGGAAAAGGTGAGTAAAAAAAGAGAATTTTGGCTCTAAGAAAATTTAACCATTTTGGACAGAAGAGTGAATAAATAGATTACTAATCAAAAGATTTAATTTGCAAAAATAAATCCCATGTTCAACAGTCGTTTCTGAAAATACTGTGTTATTAAATCTTTAGACATATGTTTCCTTTCAGTAGGTTTTGCAGGAACAAGAGAGCTTCAATTCACTTCTCTTTCTTTCCACAACCAGCACATTTCAGCTAGTCACTTTGACAATGACACACCTTGCCACAGCTCCAGTTTGCACTTGAAAATAATTAATGTTATACGAACACTGCATTTACTCATGGTGATATGAGACAAAACTGGAAGTGAGGTGGACATGCTGTGACAAGAATGGTAAAGTGTGTGCCTGTCAGTTAAATGAATGAAAGCCTGTTTCCTTCTCTGTTGCTTTGCCTTTATTCCTGGGGAAGAAACATGTTATGAAGTTTCTAGGATGGAAGGGGCTTTACAACCCTGTGTTGTCCGTAGTGTTGGAAATATCACCTAAACTGAAATTAGCCTACTTACCAATGTTATATTAAATTTACATATTGTCATCTTCTCAAAACATTCAAAGTACCTCATGTCCAGTTATTAATAATTTTTGTATTATCCCAATGAAACATAAGAAAGTAGTATTTCCCTCAATTTACAAATCAAATGGTAGTAAAAAGGTCAAGGGGTCAAAGTAAGGTCAGGCCAAAAGAGGTATTTAGTGTTAAATATGCTCAGAATATCAAAGTGCAAGTACTGTGTTTTTGTTACTTTACTAGTATATTGCCATTTGAAAAACAAAGTAAATTAAATACTGCATGAAAGACTTACAGAACTACTAATCTTGAATTTCAGTTTCTATCTGTATATATACACAAATCATCTCACTTTTTTTTAAATACCTGGGGCAGCAATCCTCGATAATCTTGATTTTCTGATGAATTTGATATATAAAATCTTGGTAATTAAAATTTCTTGGATTTAATGTTTACAACAGTTCATTATCTCTTTCTTTTTTTTGGTCCATATTGAAATAATTCTCAAGTTGAAATTTTTTAAAAACATATTCAAAACCATTATCTCTTATCTGAAATCCTTAATGGATATGTTTTAAAATTAATAAATTTTTGGAGTTTTGAATTTTAATTCAGGTATATGGTGAGTATTCCTTAATATGCACAATAGTATTAGGCACCCACACATCAGAGTCCAACATTACTGTGTTAAAACAATAATTGGGATGAATATTTATAAGTGGCCTCACACCAATTTAGGTTTGATTTAATACCACGTAATTTAGAAAAACAATTTAAATTTCATACTTTGTTTTTTAATTCCTCCAAATTCGATGTAAGTAATAATGAACCTATGTTATTTAATAAGTTATGCTTATCTTTTTCTAAGGCACATTTCCATGGTTTCAATATTGCTAACTTCTTTATATTGTTCCTCTCAGTAACTTCATTCTCTATCTTGATTAAAATGTTCTAGGCTGAATAATTTTTATCACTTTTGCTAAGTTCTCTTCCTACTGATACTCTACCGTTTTTTACCTTCATCTACTTACTTCTCAGTTCAATTTAAATTTCTTGCACGGTTTTGCACCCTTTCAGAATACTTTCTTGCTTGTGTCACTCAAATACATCTTGAAACTATTCATTCTTCTGTTCTGGTTTAACTTTTACACTTAGGTAAACTTTCATTGATAAGCAACATAAATGTACACGTTGCTATGTATTATTATGTGGGGTATATTTGTTTACCACTTTTGAAATTAATGTTTTTAGTATAGTTGTGAAAGTGTGTTTTCTCTCACTAACGTACAACCTAATTAAGTATTTACATAACCTTAGGAGATACCATCCCATCAATTCTATCAGTTTACTATTTTTTCATTAGAGAGTTCAGATATTTTACATCATCAAACTAAATGCAGCAGACTCATTTCACTGTTATCGTGGTAACTACCCAAGACAGAAGCCAATCTGGGCATCTATCTTGTCATTTACTCATCCTCATATTGCCTTTTGACTCCTTTTCTTCCAACCCAACCTACCCTTGCTCTGCCACCTCGATTCTGTTTCATGTGATAGATCAAAACCCAATTATTTTCAAACCAACAGCTGGCATCCTCAGTCTTTTTGTTGAAGGCTTGACCTTACTACAACTTAATTGAAAATTGACTCTCTTCTGAGAACATGGCTTTCATGGTTTTCCTCTCAAGTGGAAGAAAATTGCTTTTTCACAGACCGTGAATCTCAGTACTAAGACGTGAAGTTCATGTTCTCCTCAATCTACCCTGGTGAATTAAGATTTTTACTTACATACTTTCATGGGGAGAAAAAAATCCCTTATCCCAATTCCTTTCATTTTCGTACTATTTGGCTATCTCAAAATTTGCTCTTCTTTTTACTTTCACTCATCTGTTGCTTTGCTTATTCATTCGTGTAACTCTTAGGCATTGAGACCAAACCTGCAAAGTGATCACAAATTATATTTCTTTTTTCTCCTAAGTGCACAGCTAGTCATGATTTTCCAGTCTCCTTCGCAGTTAACAGGTGCCACGTGACTGAGCTCCAGCCAATGGGATTTGGGCAGAAGTGATATATAGCATTTCTGGGCCCCAAATAAATCCCAGTGTTCTTCTCCATACTCTCTCACAATCTGGAAGCTAAATGCTGAAGTGGAGGAGGCTCTGTAAGTGGCATAGTCATATGATTCAAGTAGGCCAGATTCCCAAAGGGCTGTGAGGTAGAGAGTCTTCAAACTATGTTAGACGGAGACTCAAGCAAGAAAATTTTATTTTGTAAAACTACTGAAATTTAGGGATTGGTTTTACAATAGTTAACCTTCCTAGACTAATATAAGAACTATTTCATAGTTTCTTTCTCCACCCTCCATGCTTCTATCGTTTTAGAGAAGTTCTTAGTCATATAGATGGTGCATTAATGATAGCAATGACCCTGGCAAACCTAAACTTACATGACCCTTAGCATGAAAGAGTTCATAGGAAATATAGATCATCTTTCTCAGCATCCATAAACCTCTATAAGAATGACTTTTAGGGCCTTACTTGACCTATTCGGCCTAACTTTGGACCAGCCATTGTGTAAAGGATCTTGGATATTGGTCGGTTCAATTCAGATACTCCTACACTGATTGAGACCAGAGCAGTATAAATTGGGAGAGGGTCCATATACCAAGCAAATGAGAACTTTGGATATCATAAAAAGGAGAAGAGACAGTAGCAGACAAAAACAACAGATATCCACAACAAATGATGACAGTCCATGAACTCCATGTTACCTATCAGTAACAAATAATGAAATTGAAATGAGAAATTTGATTGAATTATAACCTAATAAAAATAAGGCTTTTTATTTCACTTTTATAACAGTTCATTTTACTGCATTTTATAAAAATATCCATCTTCAAAGGATTTCAATTAAAAATTTAACACAGAGACTGGCCCTGTGGCCAAGTAGTTAAGTTCATGCACTCTGCTTCCGGTGGCCCAGGGTTTCGCCGGTTTGGATCCTGGGTGCCAACATGGCACCACTCATCAGGCCATGCTGAGGCAGCATCCCCCATAGCACAACCAGAGGTGCTCACAACTAGAATATACAACTATGTACTGGCGGGGGGGCACTTTGGGGAGAAGAAGAACAAGAAAAAAAAAAGGAAGATTGGCAACGGATGTTAGCTCAGGTGCCAATCTTTAAAAAAAAAATTTAACACAATCTTTCACCACAGATAGTTTGAGAACTATACTATACCTTCACAAATGTTCTTTCACCTGCAAAGAAAAGCTCTTGAGAAAGCCATGAAAAGCCTTTGAAAGACTTCTTCCATCTTAAAGTGAATTGTAGCGTGTACTTTTTCTTTGTTGGTCAGCATCATCAATTCATTACCATTCTTTCCTATTTTGATGATCCCCATCTTTAATTAATTAAAACTCATACATATTAATCAATTTTTGTTCTTTAAAGTGACCAAAATATTGTAGACCCAAAAATATAAAGCATAGATAAGTGTAGTAACAAAAGATTGAAGTATATATTTTTCCTGCATTATATTGACATCTGCTCTAATACACACATAAGCCACTTTCAAAAATTTTCAATATTCCTATATAAAACTAAAAAGAGAAAAGAAAAGAAAGTTGGAATGAAAGAGAGAAAGGAAAAAGAAGAAACCATCACATCATTCTCCAGAGATTTAACATTTAGCTTCAGGAACATATTGACTGTCAATGTGCCGTTTGGGGACATATATTTTTTTTCAGCAAAACACTTGCAAAATTATTCAAAATGGAGAAATAATTAAACATTCTTTTTTTCACTTCCCACATGAGGAGAACATACATATTAAATTATAGCACCTTTAATTCTTAGGTTACATAAATTTCAATGGCTTCATGGAGCTCGAATATTCAAGTATCTAAACTAGTATTGTCGTTGCTCCTGGTGTTTGGTAGCACTCACTAAGTGGATGAGTCATATGGCAAATGCTGGATGAGAGAGAATTCAGCCAACATAAGCAGCATGCTTAGTAAACTTTAAATAGTAACTGGACTTTTTTAGTATTCCACATATATGAAAGAAAAGAAGGAATGAAGACAGGGATGGAAGGAGAAAGAGGAGGGAGAGAGAGGGAGAAAGAGAAAAAAAGAAAGGGAGAGAAAGAAGGAAAAAGTGAAGAAAGGAAGAGAAAGCTTTGCAATACTATTTGATAGGAATATATCACATCTATGTTGCTCTGATGAAAACATTGTAAAGATAGATAAAATCATATCACGACCATGCCTTATTTAATTCATAAATCTGAATCTCCTTTAATCAAACATGCAAGTGATTTACCTTGTTATCTACTAAATTTTCTTGAAATCAAATACATGATTCATTTTAAAATATTTTAATGGATTAGTTCAACTCAGCACATAACTTTGGTGTTCTTGTTAGGTTCTATTAAGATAAAGATATTGTGAATATTTACATAATTTTTTGTATGTCGCTCTCTATTTTCTTAAGATATTTTTGATCCATCATAATTTCATTCATACAAATTCAATAAGAATCTGTAAATAAAGTAAACCCAATTCCTTTGAGTAGGTATGTCTGTTATCATTTATTTTAAAAAAGGAATTGGATTACATATATTTGAACAAACTATGTTGTCTTTATGATACAATACCCACACATTCTCATAAAATCCAAAAAAGGTAATTCACAGGAAGTAATTATTTAGTGCAAAATTTTGCTAAATCATGGAGGAATTATTTAAAATATGGATCATGGACATGCTTTCAGAGACATCTAACATTTCCTAAAATAAAGTGTCAACTAAGAAAAAAGATTAGAGTAAAATCAGTGCATGTAAAAATTATCCTGGAGCGTCACTCTCTTTCAGAGTTTGTCATTGTACAAACCCTCCCTGGCTCTCAGGTTAGGTCTCAACTTCATTTCCTTTTCTTTACCTAAATGACGGCCTTTTCAAATGAAACGTTTATCAGTTATACAGCTTTGTTATAATTGTAATACCATAGTAGATAACTGATGGGGGAAAATTGTTTGGACTTGAGTAGGTGGAGTATAGTAGATTAAAGTATCAATTTAAGGAGCATAATTAGTACATTTCACAATGCCCAAACTATTTCATTTATTCTAGAAAACATATACAGATTATCATCAAATTATAGCTTGTGGCTACAAGTAACTAATTCAAGGCAAATCCCAAACTACCAACACACTTCTTCTACCCTCTAACAGAGGCAATCTCTCTTTAAAATTTAATAGTACTATGATAAGTACATATGATATAATCCTAGGATGTAAAGGATATTAAAGTCCTTACAGCATCATTAAATTTTGAAGCATGACTAAATATATTTATTTCTTTAGAATGTTTCAACTGTCCAAATTTCTGTATTTGGAAATGCATTTCATTTTCACATATTATCCATCAGCTTTTAAATACCTATACCAACAGCATAGTTAAAAGCATGTATCAGTTGGCTGTTACTGCATAACCTATCACCCAAACTCTGTGGCTTAAAAGAATAAATATTATTAATGTTCATGCATCTACAGCTCATTTGAGAGGTTCTGACGGTGTGGGCCATGTTAATTGGTTTTGACTGGGGTCACTTGACAGCTGCTAGCTCATTAGTTGGCTTGGTGGATAGATGGCTATGACGACCTTAGAGAAACATCTGCTGATTGTTGACTGGAGTGACTCAGCTATATATCTCTTATTGTCCAGTAGGTTAGCCAGGCTTGTTCACAGAGCAGTGGAAGTCATTTTAGAAGCTTATAAGGCCTCTTGAGATCTAGGCTGGGAACAGAAACACTATCATGTCTGCCACATTATTTTGCTAAAAGCAAGCCATAAGCCCTAAGGGAAGGAAAATAGACCTGATCTCTTGATGTGAGGAGCTGCAAGGTCACATTATAAAGGATTTGACTAACGGAAATGTGGAGAATTAGAGCCAGTCTAAAGTCAATCTATCACAACCAGTTATGTAACTGTAACACCATAATGTCACTTAAAAATATTTAGAAAATTATCTCTACAGCTGACAAATACTCTTACTAGTTTAGATAAATGGATTATAATTTTGTTATTTATGTGCATAATTAATAAGATCACAATCTAAAATCATCCAGGCTATTTAAAGACAAGGCACAAATGAAATATAGCATTATAGAGCTTTGATAGAGGATGGATCTTCTGGTACTTAAATGGACACAACCCATTAACTGAGTACATTGTCTTTAGTAGGAAGAGCGAAAAAAGAAAACACAGGTAAAAGCACATTAGAAAGACTAAATATAAGATGGTGGGGATATTTTGCCTTAAAAAAAAAGCCAAGATACAAGTAGTAAAAGTCCTATCTGGCAAGCTGAAAGAATGAAGTTAGCAGAAATAATTCAGCCAAGGTGATAACCAAATCCCTTTAAAAGGATTTGAATAGACTTTAAAGACATAGGAGCACAATCCATCACTTTTCAATTTTGCATCAAATAGTGTCAGGCAATATGCAAAGAATTGATAAGCAAATGAGTGAAAATAGTAAGCAAATGTACATATATTTTTAAAATTTATTCTTATAAAACTAGCCCCAAATAAGCATGACCCAAGATCCCGCAGGTGTCTTTATGCAGGTATACAGATAAGTTTGAAAATGAGAGGTGCTGAGTGAGCCGATGATAACCTGATTAGCAGAAAACCGTGTCAACCATGGAATAGTTCACCTGATTTGGGCTTTAATTCCAGTGAATTTCCCTCAACAAAATAAAAATATGATATATTTTAAGATTAACATAAATTAATGTCCTTATCCATTCGCTAGAGAAATTCTTGATCCTAAGTCACATTGTGAATGAAACATGACACCATAGAATACAGTATTAGGTAGAAGAACTTTGTTTCATGGATCAAATAATCTACTACTTTCAGAATCATATATTACCATTCTCTTAACAGAAACTTTGCACAACTTATCTGTATACATTCAAGGTATTTATTTGCTGCTTATCTAAAAATAAACTGTTATACTGAGCTCAAAATATGTTTCTGAAAGTAGCTTACCCAAATACATATCATATTATGCAACATGAGAAGAAATGTGTGGTACATTCAGACAATGGACTATTTTCCTTCAATAAAAAAGACATACATTCTTGATATACTCCATAAATATGGGTGAATACTAAAAATATTAGGATGAGTGAAAGCAGCTGGAATCAGAAGATTTCATATTGTACACTTCTGAAGAATATATAGGAGCATGGGTTGATAGAGAAAGACATGGGGAAACTTTCCATGTTGGCATAAATACTCTCTATATTATATATATACTATATATATACTAAGGATATAAATTACATGGACAAATGGATATTCCAAACTTCACCTAATAGTACACAAGTTTTATGCATCACATTTAATGTATATAAATGCCTATCAAGAAAGTATATTTCATATAAGTAACTAAATATCAAGTAATAAACAAATACCTAAACATAAAATAACTATAAACAAATAATGCTCTTTAGTTATAAAGTTTGGTATTTTCTGTGGTGTGGGTTAGCAATCTTGAAACCTCTGTATATTATACATTTGAGAAAATGAGTAGGTACATTAAAGACAATGAGATTCAGGTTTCTCATTGTTGGGGAAGGGAGCTACAAATTAAAAAAAAAGGAAAGATTAGAACAAACTCTGAGACATTGAATTGGAATTATGTAAATTCATAGCTTTAAATGTAGATAATTAAATATATAGATAATCTATAAATAAATATGCAAATATATGTACATATATAAGCATATACTATGTGCATATTTTATAGATAGACAAGAGAGAGATTAGATAGTTGACAGATGAGATATATATACTCCCTAATTACTCTGTCTGCTGAGAGTATCTAGAATCAATGATATACAAGTAGCAATGAGTACCTTAGCATCAAGATCATGATTTATAATATCATCTCAAGAATAAAGACTCTGGCTTCTTAAAGTTTTGGATGATTCCAGAGCTGGAGCATAGACAACATCTTACAAGCTAGCAACATCTTGCTATAGCAGAAACTAAGTAATGCTCAAATAATATTAAGGGCAGGTCAAAAGTTCAGGGAACCAGCTTGATGGGGCTCCCACTGGCCAAGGGAACAAGTTAAGTATTAAAATAGTAACAATGTCAGTTTATACTTTGTAACGTTTAATTCTCAGGTCAAGGGGTAGGCAGCATCTTTGGCAATGACTCTTAGCATTAGGAACAATCAATATAACTGAAATATCAGCACCTAAAAGGAGATGCAACACATCATTTTTTACTCTTTGAGATTAGCGTGGAACAGCTCTGTTTCCAAACAGTCATATGTGCTTAGTCTGTTCAGTCTTCCACTTTCCTGCAATCAATTAATTACATATTCAAACTTCAAACCAACACGTACAATTTTCATGTTATTATACAATTGTCTAGTGCAATTTTCAAAGAAGTTTCATTACAAGAAAAATAAAAGACCGGAAAGCCATGTTCAAAGTTATTTTTCTGGCAGCCTTGCTAAAATTACAGAGAATGTGGAATAAGAAGGCCTGAGTTTTAAGTCTTGCTCGGATACCTTAAAATGTCCTGTGATATTGGGAAAATCACTTAATCTCCAACATTTATCATCTCTAGAAATTGTGGGCAATAAAAATAACAATCATGTCTACCATATCTCCCTCGCAGAGTTTTCGTCAGGATGGTTAGGAAGCTTTCCTTACAAAGCCCTGTGAACCTGTTTCACTTCAGCTCTATCTCAAGGCCGCGGTAAAACTTCTTTGGCATCCAATAAGGTCTCACTCCTATTCCAGCATCTTCAATAATATGTATCATTGGAAATTATCTCTCAGGGAAAACACTTTATTTTATTACAAGTAATATAAAAAGAGAACAAGAACCCAAAGAAAAGCATTAATTAGTAGAGAATCATGGTCTAACTTAAGTGTTTGATTCTTCAAGTATTTTTTTCTATTTATGCTTTTCTTACGATTATATTACAAATTCTTCGTGAAAGAATAATTGAATGAGAAAAGAAAACCTCCAAACATCTCTAAGGAGGATTTATACAAGAGACCTAAAATTTGTTCAATATATTAAATATTTATATTAAAAGAGGCAGCCATATTAGATTTTGTTAAACGAAGAAATGAACACAAAGCCTGCACACATACTCCCTTGACGCTTCACATCAAATGCCAAAATAAAATACGCTGGGATCTATGCACTTGTTAATGAAACGATAAAATATATTTTGCTATAATCCTCAGTCCAAAAGGATTTTGCAAATCAAGTGTGCACGCTGAAATGCCGTTGTAATGTCTTAAGGTCGTATTTCATCAGATTCAAAATGAATATTCAGTGTTCTTTCTGTAGGATAATATAAATATAAGTAAATGCAAATATAAATTCCTTACTCGGGGCCAGCCGCGTGGCCGAGTGGTTAAGTTCGCACGCTCCACTTTGGCGGCCCAGGGTTTCGAAGGTTCAGATTCTGGGTGCGGACATGGCACCGCTCATCAGGCCATGTTGAGGTGGCATCACACATGCCACAACTAGAAGAACCCACAACTAAAATACAAAACTATGTGCTGGGGGGATTTGGGGATAAAAAGCAAAAAAAAAAAAAAAGAAGATTGGCGACAGTTGTTAGCTCAGGTGCCAATCTTTAAAAAAGAAAATAATAAAATAAAATAAATAAATTCCTTACTCTAACTGTACATGTTTACAACAAATCTCAAATGTTCCTTGAGGTTATAGAAATGTTATGGCCTTAAAACCAGAATTGAATTTGAGCTTTGAATTACTTGAATTTTAAAAAGAAGCATTACATAAGACTTCAAGTGATACAAAGGTCATTTTTATTTAGAATTGTAAATTTTATAGATTTATAAACATTTAATCAGTCTATTTTTTTCTCTTAGAGTATAAATTTTAAGAACAAAGAAATTGACAAAACAGGAGAACTTTTTCAAGCTGCTTCCTTCTGTCCATAGTGGATCACAAATGCTCTATTCACAGTTAGAAATCCAAAGAGCTCTGAAAACTAGAAGTTTTTTCAAACATTTGAAGTAAACTCATTTGGTGAGAAAATATAACCTATGCTGACCTAGGTTATTTATAGTCTTTTGAAAATCTCACCTACTGTGAATATTCATCATTTTGTTGCAGAACTATTAAAGTATTTGCTTATGGGGCACTGCCCCCTGGGAGTGTTACATAATATGTACCATATTACCTTTCTTCAACTCTGAAATATTTTGAATTCCAAAACACATCATGCCCCAAGTTTAGTAAATAAGGGACTAAGGACCTGTATAATCCATGCTTTCAGTTTAGACTAGTATTGCAGTACTAGCCAAGCATGTTAAGAAATAATTTAGGCAGAAGTAGAATATCTAGACAGTTGAGAACATTTCTGAATGTTCTCTAGGTAAGTTACCTGATTTAAGAACATTTTAAAGTCTGTAGTAGCTAATAACTCCATCACCTGGAATCCCCGTGTCTTTCTTTTGTCCTCTGTTTCTCTTTGCTTCATTTTTATGGTCTTCCCACCTTCTGTGCCTGGTAATTTTTTCTAGTGTTTTGGATATTGTTGATGAAAACAACTGTAAATTTGAGGCCTGGAATTATATTCTCTCTCTCATGAGAGGTTTTGTGCTTGCATCCAACAAGCCTCTAGGGGAGCTAGAGATTGGGTTCACTCTTAGTCCTAGACTTTGCCCCTTAAGGGATTCCAGCTTCAAAGTATGCACAGGGTTTGCCGGTGTACCTCCTAATCTTGAAAGACCCTGAGCTACAATTTGTGCCTATCTATCAATGAGATGCTAAGTGTACTGTTTGGTTTCTTAACTGCTTCATCCAGAATTGAAAAACAGCTCTAGAGGAAAAATGACCCACAGTAGCCAAGTTAACTCTCTGGGTTGCTGTCTTCTCTTGGTTCTTGGTTATGTAATTCTCCACGAACTTTTGAATATTTAATACTTTCATGTATTTTTAAAAACAATATTTTCCACATTTTCTACTTTTCCTTAAGGGGAGGGAGGGTTGTAGGATTACCTAGTCTTCCATTTTTATGAACAAATATTCTTGTATATTATTGAATGAGTATATAAGAGAAAATGCAGAGACTGGTAAGATTAGATTCTAGAATCCAGTTTAAATTGCTTACATTATTAGTCTTGGCAAGTATAATTCTAAATTCATTGTTTTTTCGAGCTATCCTTTATAGTGACTCATGTTCTCATGAGTTTCATATTTTTATCCCGAGCTCACATTGCTTTCAATTTTAACAGTGCACATTTTTTGAGCCCCAGTTATGAGCTACAGTACTCCAGAGATGACGTGGTTTCTCTTCTGCCAGGTACTGGAGGATGACTAAAAATCTATGACCACTTTTAATTAAATATCAGCTTATTTATTTTAGAACCAGAAGGTATTGTGCATTCTGGTCCAAAATCCTCATGAGAGTTTTAAGAAATTTTAAGGAGAGACTTTTATGTTTTTCTCAGAAATTTTAAGGAGAGACTTTTATGTTTTTCACTCTCATCTAGAGCCCCGTGTGAGACAAGTATCTTTCCGAGCAAAGCAGGGATTTGTGTGTGTGTGTGTGTGTGTGTATGTGTGTTTGTGTGTTTGTGTTTTGCTGGATTTACACATGAAGGTGAATCATGGTTCAGGAAGCTCTGAAGCAAGCTCACCCCTTGTGTGGGGCCTGAGCTTTGTCTCCTGCCCCCAGTGAAAATAATGCTGTAGGATTGTCACACGATATTAGCAGATGCCCCCAGAGCAAGTGCCAGATTCTTTACTAATTCTTTTCCCCAGATTTATGCTTTCGTGCTGTTTTTGGCCTCTGATCTTCCCACACTTTCTTTCCAACCCAGTAATTCGTTCAAACACATGATTTGCGTACTTTATCCAATGTGTTTTCAGAAGTTTTGCAGCACACCATTTAAGATTTAATCTAGCTTAACAGCATGAATCCAGACTGCCTAGGTCCGAATCCTAGTTCTACCACTTATCAGTTATAAGACCCTGGACAAATTCTATAGCTTCCAAGATCCTCAGTTTCTTCATCTGTAAATTGGGGGAAAATAATAGCATCTGCATCATGGCTTAACTGTGAAAAATATATCAGTTAACTTACTTAAAATACTTAGTCCTCACTCTTGCTGGAATACTTGGTACTCAATATTGCTGGAAATAGATTCAGTTATTTCTCGATATAATAAAATGATCAGATTTCAGAATCAAAATTAGAAAACAAGGTACTTGAATCTAACATGAGATTTTTAAGAAGTAGAAATAATTTTCCAAAAATCAGGATAAGGATGATTTTAAATTGGTCTATAATGTAGAGTCACTCGATTTCAAAGAAACGCATTCATTTTAATCAGCAAGTGTGGTGGGTAGCTGCCATTTTACAAAATGAAATAATTCTGCCTTCAAATACATTTAAAAACATCATTTGAAAAAACAGGATTCTTAACTTCAGAGACAGGAGATGAAGCTTTCCAATGTTAAAGAATTATTAGGATGCTTATGGCTTTTGAAAGTTTGGACTCAGAGCTCCTGATTTATTCCTCAAAGTGATTAAAGTAGTTTGTGTATTTTAGCCAATATGAAAAAGCCTCAGCTTCTATGGTATAGCATATTTCCTAAAGACCCCTTTGCTAAAAACGAAAGCATTTTTGAGAATTTGAGGCCCACGCTCAGAAAGCATGGTCTTAGCTTGAAAGTTGTCACATGAAATATGTCTATTAATATAATAGTGTGATGATATGGGACCAATAGGTCCTTCTAGTTATCTATTTTGAGACTTAAAGTCAAAGACACAGTTAGGGTAATTTTAAGAGAAAAATAACGTAAAATACAAATCTCTAAAGCATCAGTTCATAGAAACAAAAGGGAAAAGAATACTTTATTAATCCATTTGGTTGTGACTTACCTTGTCATTTCACAGTAGCCACCCATCTTTTTGCATTTACAAAAGTCTAATTTTAAGACTACTTGTCATCTAGGAGAAAAAAAAATATCATTTAATTAAGATTTACTTAAATCAGTCATTAAGGCAACTCAATCACTGAGTTTGACACATTCTAGGTGATCAGTAAATATTTCTAAATGAATCCATCAATAAATTATCATCAGTGAGTTGAAGAGGTGACTTTTCCTACCATTGCTACATTCATAAAATCTATGATATTCCAAATTTTTACTCTGTTAATTTCATTCTAAATAGTTTGCTACACTTGCATTTTACAAAATAAAATAGACATCTACTACTTTGGTATTTTTCTTAGGTTTAATTTTTCAACTAACCCTTCATTCTTTACTCATTTTGAATGTTAAGTGATTTACATCAGTTTCCAAATTACATAAATTTCACAACTTGTAATGCTCGAAGTTATTCCATTGGTTCTATCCTTCTTTTCTCTTCAGCATGGTGTTGATGTAATCCTATAATGCTGAAATCCATCCCATGTATTACCCAATTCTCTAATATACCGTTAATAATTATGTATTCCTCTGTATATTTTCTTTCTCTTTAACTGTGCCTTTCAATTGTTGATCAAATGTTTTAAACTATAAAGAAATATTGTGTATTCATTTATGTCATCAGCTTTTCAGAAATGCCCATCTCAGCAACTTCATTAGTTATGCAACAGTTCAGTCTACCCTCCATAAACTCTGCAATTACCTATGCTTCCATTTTTTCCAAAGTAGTTTTCACAGAGAAAGTCATTCTCTTTTATGGCATTAGGCCTACAAGTGGCAACAGATGCACTCACATGTAATGAAGCACAAGGCCCCAGTTTGGCATTGCTAGTCAAGAGTTTCCTCTTATAGGAGATGTCACTTTTTGCACTGAACAAGCTCTCCTGCTAAATCAATCTTTGGTTGGCATTTATGTCTACTTGAAACTAGCTTGCCACTTCCTCAGTATGGCACTATGACAACCTAACAGATGGGCCTAAGGGCATGCATGCCAGATGATCTGAATGACAACCAGGTTTATATATTATGGGATAGATTCCCATCCTCAGATATTGAAATAATGATCCACACCAAATATGTGTATATTCTAAAAGAATAAGAAAGCATCTACCATTTCAACCTTATATAAATTTTTAAGTGCATTTTTCAACTATATGTCAAAATTAAACGTAAATAACACGCATATTCACACGTATGTGTACATCTGTCCAGACACCAGTTAAATGAAATTGAGGCCAAGCTAAGTATCCCAGGGTCCTTAGAATTATAGAGGTTATTAAAGCACCTTCCCTTAGAAGAAGCATTGAAATATTCAAAGTCACCCACCTGGTTTCTTATTCAACTTCTTCCCAAACATCTTGTCTCATTTACAGACTAGTTTTCCGTCCTGCTCCTCAGATACTCCGAATCTTCTGGCTCCTCATCTACTGTACTCAAGATTATTTACTTTTCCATCTTCTTTGTTACTTGTCTCTTTCATACTTCTATCTTCCAGTGTAGCTTTTACTTCTTGTGATTAATCCAGCCTCTAAAAACTTTGACTCTTCATCATCAGTCTGGTTGCACCTATTTTAATTTATTGTAATGATTACATTATTATTATTATTACTGCTATTATTATTTTGTAACATTAACTTCCTCTTTGAACTGTAATGTACTTAGCCATAGGATCTAGTGTTTGTCCTGCCTTCATTATTAATACACGTTATGTCTTTAACTCAGTTTTGTCTTCCTTCTTCTGGTTTTGTATCTATTATTATTCTTGTGAAGAAACTTCAAGTTTCTTCTTGTGTGTTTCTCATGCTTAGTGACAATATTAACAAAAATGTTTCCAAGATGTGAGTGATTTCCAAAATGTGATTCATGTTTGAAAGTGATATGACTAAATGTGAGTATATTCTTCCAAAATAACCATACTTTCTCCTGAGACCTAGGAAGATTTAAGGATTCTACAGTTTGACAAGGTTTACCAAATACAAGTTAAAATAGAAAAGTAAATCAATTAGACATTTGGAACCAAAAGCATTTCCATTAAAACATTACTTTGGGATAGCCTGGTATATGATAGAAATGTTTTATTGTTCTACACTTTCTCAGCTTTGAACTTGGATTTCCACTACACTTTTACAAAGTTTTATCATGCAGTTAAAAGGAATTTAAACGATAATTTAATCTAGCACTTTACTCTTAAAAAGTTAAGATCACGTGTTATTTTATAGATATATAAATAAATCTCTTAATTTATTAAATTTCCTTAAATGTTCTCTGTACACTCACCCAAGGAGCTTCTTAAAAAAGCTTATAGCCCTCCTTCTTGACACCTTCTGCAGATGCTTTCCAGTATACTTGAACATACAGCTTGTACAAAGATTTTTATAGGTATGAGTTAAATTTTATCAACTATATTAAATTCCTAAATTGCCCAAGAGCCTGGCATGTTATTATTGTTTGATAAAATCCAATAGATTCTCCAAAAGTCATTTAAAATAATTCCATAAGTGGCAATTAAATAATTCTACGAGAGACAGTTTAAAGCACAGCAGACATTTGGAAAGAGAGAATGACTAATAAAATTAGCCAAACATAGCCTAGTTATGTTAAACTTGTCAACTTAAAAAGCAAATTCACCTGTTATTTTACCCTCGAAATGAGTTTATTTGGGAATAGCCAAAAGAATTGCAATTTAAGATATGTATGCTATGACGAACCATAGGCAAATCTAGAAAATAAAAGAGGGGAGCTGTTTTTATAGAGAAAAGGGGGGCATAGGGAAGGGCCGTTCTAAAGGAAAGTCCTCTGGGGGAAAATAAAAGTTCAGGGCAGCAACGGCTTCTCATTGGCTGAGCTGTTACAGGGTTGGAAGAGAAATCTTGCTTTAGTGTAGTTTTACTTCCTGTGGAAGATGCAATCCTATGTCTCTTCCTGTTTGGTGTAATTGACACGTGTGATAGGGCATGAGAGCTCCCCCTACAGGCCTTCCCAGTTCCAATTTAGTTGAGGCTTCTCTTAGTCATTTCACAAGCTCTCGACTCCAGCTCCATGACTAAATATTTCTTTCTGTGAACCTCTGGGATCTTTAGTGCATCAACTTTTCTTCTTGAATTTAAATATGTTTAAATAGCTCATTGCATGACTTTTTACCTAGCCCAACTTTGTTATACTGAGTTTTAGAACTGCAGTTTTATTTGAAGATCATGCCTAACTAAGACAGGGGAGCATTGTCTATAGGAAGCTAAGTGCATACTGGACTAGCTCAACCCTGTGACATTACCTTGGTGCTGAACTGGGTTAGCACTGGACCCAATTCCAGGAGTGGGACCTCCCCTTTGCAGTCTCAGGATTTCTGCTAATATTATTTTATTAAGAGATGATAGAATCTGAAGTGGAGTGCTCATTGATATTAACAGAACTCAAAGAGACTGATAAAAATTCTAAAAATGACTATGTATATACAGTTGAACAGAATGATCAAGTAGACTGGATATCCATGATTACCAATTTGCTTATTTTCTCCTTGTGGGTGTATCAAGTAGGAAATCTAACTGTATTCAGAAGGCTTCTAAGTGAATTTGGAGGCAGAGGAATCACTTTCTGTGTTCTTTTAGGTGAAGGCCAGTCAGGTGAAGTCACAAAAGTGGACACGGAAGAGGCACAAGTAAACCAAGTTTATTATATTCACAGATCCTAGAGAGGGTGTAGAGTAGCTGAAAGGACCACACACTCGTATTTAGAGCACCCTCCAGTCTAGTAAGGGCTTTGAGGGACTCTACTTTTTTAACTTTTTTAAATTTTTACTTTTCCAAGCTTCCCTTAACTGTGTCAGCATTGCTTCTGATGGACTAACTCTTTTCTGTTTTTTTTGAGGTGAATCCTGATGAAGCGTTTTTTTTTTTTTTTTTTTTTGGAAGACTATCCCTGAACTAACATCTGTACCCATCTTCCTCTACTTTATATGTGGGATGCCTGCCACAGCATGGCTTGACAAGCAGTGTGTAGGTCTGTACCCAGGATCCGAACTGGCAAACCCTGGGCCACTAAAGCAGACTGTGTGACCTTAACAACTGTGCTACTGTGCTGGCGGGTATTCTTTTTTTAATTGAAGTATAATTGACATATAATATCCTATTAGTTTCAGGTGTATGTTACAGTGATTCAATATTTATATACATTATAAAGTGATCACCACAATAAGTCTAGTTACCATATGCACTAACTCTTTGTTATAGATATGTTAGTAATTTTATTTAGACTACTATCAGATCTGAGGTTAAGAACCAATGGGGTCTTCTAAGAAAACATATTTTGTTTATCTCTCAAAGGGAAAATCATCCCCCTTTCTAAGTGTTTCAGATTAGGAGACCTATGTTGATGAAAATAACTTAGCAGCAATGTGGGAAAAAATATTTTTTTAAATGTGTGTAACTTGCACCACTGTGCCACCTGAGGCTGAACTTTCTGCCTAAACTTTTAGTTCAATATCGCCTCATAATTTCTTAAATTCAATACAATGAATCATTGAAGCCTTTTAACTTTGCTCAATTCCATGTTCTCTGGCTAGCTCACTGCAGGAGGCTAAGAGCCTGGCCAACACTCTGCAGATCTAAAACATCAAATTTTGAAAATTGGGTTTAAATGCACTCCTTGTTCTGTCTTCAGGACTGAGTCTGTGATTAATCCCTCGAGACAAAGGTATTTCAGCCTTATTACCGCGTTTATCACAAATTCATCTTTTACGACCTACTCTTCCTATATCAGGCCCCCATCCACTTTCTTGTAGCTTATTAGTAGGGTAGGCACATCAGACACCTGTGGTTTTGGTTTTTAAACAATTTCTGAAAAACCAGTTGTGGTTTTCACTTTTAATATCGATGGGCTAACCATCAACTTGTTTTTAATTAATCTCACCAACTTTGATCACTCTCTATCTTCTTTCTTTATTTTATTTATCTGTTTTCTTTATTTTATTGATACTGCTGACCAGGTTTCTCTTAGACAAAGGAAGCATTTTTACACACTATTTGATCTTGGGCTCAACTTTTTTATTAATACTTTAAAGGCCTGAGGATATCTTCAACACCAAGAACAGTTTCTATATTCTTTCCAGCCATCATCTCCTTTCCACAAGCTGAGCATGCCATGCCTAGAAATTACCTCCTGCCATGGACAAATTTCTATCAATACATTCATTTATTTGACCTTAACTATTATCTAGGTTTTCTTCACGGACTAAAAATGTGACAGCTCTTTTAAAATTTGTATATTTCATTGGCATTTGTCCCATTCCTTACCGGTGCAAAGGACCACAAGGAAATCTACATGAAAGATAAAAATGCTGCACACAGATGAGCGTGATCTGAGTAGCTCCTCACCCAGAAGGGAAAAGGAAGACAATCAGAGTTTTACGGTAATACTCCACACAGTATTTTCTACAGTAAGGATAACAGCACCTCTCTGCAACCATCTCACTTAGTTGCTGCCAAGGGAACAATAATTTTAAGAAACATACAAAGGCTTTTGAAATTCTTAAAGGAGAAAAACTTGAGATAAATTCCAGGGAAGAGTTTAACTTAAGGTATTACAACAATAGCTGTATCCTGTTTTTTAAATCTTTGCCTACGATCCTATATTTTTGCCAGTGGACTATCTTGGTTCCCTTTCTTTCTCCTTAACAGAGAAAAGAAACAAACAAACAAAAACAATGAACAAAACTACACACAGACACACACATACAAATACATTTTTTATAGTAAACGTAAGATTGCTCCATTCATATGTCCTTATTTAGACTAGTTGGATCTCATTATTTGAGTGGATAACTGAAGTGTTCAAGGTGAAGTTCATATGAAATTAATACTGTTATCAGAACTTGCTAACTTCCTTTTTCAAAATTCTGTAAAGCAAAATCACACTGAGTATGATAATTTAGCCAGATTGTGAACAGATTAGCGACTTCTGTCTAGGAAACTAAGAAGTGAGATTCTATTGTTATTAGTGACACTAGAAGGAATTTCTTCCTCACTTGAAATCCAACAGCACTGTGCTTGGAACTCTTTATTATTTTACCTTCTGCTATAAGAAAACAGCAATCTGATCTCCCCTGTTAGACTACATGCTCCTTGAATATAGAGTTCACATCTAATGCAAACTGATGTTATCCACATTGCCTCAACACTTAGAATGAGCTTAATAAATATTGTTTGTATAAATGTCTAAGAAGCAATAAAAGCAAGGATCGTCTCTGGCTTGGGGTAAAACAAAACAAAATAGCGTTAAGCATGGATCATAAAATTGCTATGCAAACCCTTACCCATTTGAAACCGAACATGCTAAAGTTTTACCATATATTCAGGTTTCCAGTAAATAATATATAGAAACATTGTACATAAGGTTAGAGAAATTTAGCCAGGCAGAAAGCTCTTAACTTTGAGTAACTGCATCATGATCTAAACCTCAGCCAGTCGTATGGCTGTCCCACGTCTTGCCATTGTCCCCTAATAACAAAGTACAGGAGGGGGGGATATAAGGTTGGAGGGCACATCATAGTGAAAGAGCAGGCAATAAAATAAAGCAAGAGTCTTAATGTAAGTTTCATGTGCTTAGGCTAAGGTCTCTGACAGGTTATCTCCTAGATGGGATGGATTTGGATCTTCGTCATGTATATAAATTCAAGAAGTATATTTAAGCAGACTTTCTGAATTTGATAGTAGCTGCGACATCTTGGTACATTCCTTTAGGTTTTGGGAATGAGCTGGGCCAGGATGGGTGGGAATAAAGAAAGCTTGGAAGTTGACAATATTTGAAGATTTCTGAAGCTTCTTATCCTGATCTTCAGGGGTGCATGCTGTGATCCAAGCTTAAACGGGTCAGGCTGGCTGCACTGGGCAGGGATGTTGTATAGTGTCTGAAATTAATCCAGGAATATTTAAAAGGCCTCTAATATTTTGTTTCTGTGAGCAGGAATGTGGGGGACTCTATTGAACCTTGAAGAGCATGTGCTGTATTGTTATATAGCAGCAAGCAACTATCTTTTCCTGGTATCACTTCAGAGAACATTATCCCTGGAGCAAGTCATTAGTGCACCATGGACTTTCTTGAAAATAGAGTTGGCCAGAAATAACTAGGATGAAGTCCTACCTGTGACTGATAGGAATTTTTCCCAGAGGAATTGTCAGAAGGTTGAGACCTAGAGAACCAAGGTGAAGTGGTCTTAGACTTTTGTTGTTTTTTTTTTTTAAAGATTTTATTTTTTCCTTTTCCTTCCCAAAGCCCCTCCGGTACATAGTTGTATATTCTTCATTGTGGGTCCTTCTAGCTGTGGTATGTGGGACGCTGCCTCAGCGTGGTTTGATGAGCTGTGCCATGTCCGCGCCCAGGATTCGAACCAACGAAACACTGGGCCGCCTGCAGCAGAGCGCTCGAACTTAACCACTCTACCAGCCCCAGTCTTAGACTTTTAAGAGGATTAGTCTTGGTTATCTCCTGGTTATTTGAAGAAATTCAAATACGCCAGGAAAGGTGAGAAGATGCTAATGAATAGAAGGGAGAAGGCCAGTGAAGACAAATAATTGACTTCTCTCATTGGAAAAATAATATGATAGGCAATTAGGGAGACTGAGAAGGAATTCATGAGGGAGTTCTCTGCAAGAGCAATCAGTTTTGTGTATATTTAGGCAAAGTATATGCTCCTGTTGGGAGGGGAGTCAGACTTATCCCATTTTAGGCTCAGTCATAGCTATCTGAGAAATTATTGAAATCAGAGGCCAACTTGCTTTAACTACACTCAGTTGTTTATTTGCAAAAGTAGTTAGATAATGCTTACTAAAGCCCACCCTAGAGATAACATCTCTTGCACTTGGGTCACCATGGTATTTGCTTAAGTTTTTCAAGAATTGAGAGTCTACTCTTTGTCCAGTTCAGGCTGGTTAAGGCCACTGATTCATCAACTAGGCCTGTGCAGGTGATCAATAGATAACCTCCTGACATCAGGGGGCCAAAAATTCCACCCTCCAATCACACTAACGCTGCCATTTTGTGAACTTGCATCCTATGAAGAGCCATGAAATTTGACTACCCTGCACAGGTCATACTTATCTCACTCCTCCCTACCTCCAGTCATCTATTCCCACACTTGAGACTACCCTGCCCCCCTGTCCCGTAAATATCTTCAATCCCTATTTTCAGGGAGGCAGATATGAGATTTGTTCTTCCATCTCCTTGCTTGGATGCCTTGTGAATAAACCCTTTCTTTCCTGCAAATTCATCATCTTAGTGATTGGCATTTCATGTAAAGGGAAAAATAAACCTGGTTCAGTAAAATTAGCACTGAAAATAAACTAAGAAAATCCCATAACAGATAGATACCATCCCAGACACAGAGAAAAAAGACTGCTGTTGGCTGCTAGAAAGAGGCTACAGCAGGTACCCAGTGTGGAGAGTAAACAAGAAAAGCATACCAGCAGACAGAGCAACAGAGATGAGAAATTGGGATTCCCTGAAAATTGAATAGGAAATTCTCCTCACATTAAGCCAGGGTGAACTCTATGTGTCACAGGTCACAGTCATCAAAGTAAATGTCCTAATTGGGAAGTTTAACATCCAAAAATAGAATGTCTGAGTCTTAAGCTCTGTTGGATTCTCCAAGTCAATGGCTTTGCCTCAGGGTCTCACATCTGTCAATCCTGGATCAAAAGATCAAGAGCAAAAGAAGAGGAAAATGTATTAGAGAAGGGAATGTTTCAATGACCTTTTTGGTGTAGTTAACTAAAAAAAGAGAAGACACATGAGGAAAAAATTTTAAACTGCTCTAACGTGGTACCTGCACTAGTTGCAGGTAATATCATTTTTCTTGATTCTAAAGGAATCTGCTTAACACTGTAAATTAAATTTGTTTTGGCCTTAAAGGCAAAATATGTTCCTCTTAGATAAACTCTAACTTCAGAAAAATCTAAATTTGTTCACAAAATACAGTATTAAGAGGTTACAGAGTTTAAAAATATAATTGTAAATTTGGGGAAGTTGCCTCCAAATGAATGATTGGCACAGGTTAACTGGAAAAAGAAAATCTCATTGTTAAGTTTGAGTTTTCTCTCCGTGAATCCATGAATTGAGCATGTGCTTGGCTGATGTGTCTCCTGCTAAGAAACTGCAGGCTCTCCTCAGCTGTTTGTGTGCGCTCGTAATTTCTCACGGTCCTTTCTGGGATATGATGGAGCTACGACTTGATGACCAAAAATTTACATGCATAATATGTTTATTATAATTAGAGAATTATTTTATTGGGAAAAAGGAACTTTAAATAATTAGACCAAATTTTTCTTATTGATTAAATATGCTTGATCGCTAATTTATTTTCTTAATCTATCATGACTTTTCCCTTCGTGGCAATTTCTTTTTGCATTTCCTTCATAATTTCCTGATGTTTGAGTTGATTTGCTGCTCCTACTGTTATTGGTATTATTATTATTATGGTTTGTTTTATGGAAATCAACCAGAGATAAAGATAAGGAATGTTACACACAGAACTGCTATCTCTTAGTTGTTAGGTAAACATTTACTCCTCTTTAGAACCTTGCACAGTGACTCAAGTAGTAAAGAATAAGAGACTAAACAACTTCCTCCCTTATTGAGAAATAATTACCTCTCAGTAAATAATTTTAAGTGGTTTAATACTGTTATTTTTAAATGGAAAATTAAAAGTGAAAATAGTACAAAATATTTTTAACCAAAAAAATTATTTTTTACCTCTGAGATTTTCTTACCTATCTCAATTAAAATAACATGATTTTATATGTCATTACTTTGGATTTATGTGTGTTTGTGTGTGGGGAGCTTTAATTTTGTGTCTGTAAATATATTTTTTATCTCAGGGTGACGATATTATTACTACAGAATGCTACATGATGGCTTGCAAAAATTTTGGAGAGCTCATAAAAACAAGTCTGACTCAAACTTTGTCTTTACTTAAAGCACTTCAAGTATATATCAAAAATGTGTGAAAATAACAATGTGTAAATGTAATGTGAGTATTATAAATAGTCACATAACTAAACATTATCAGTCACACACATTGTGTCTTTCAAAAAAATAAGCAAGCATTTCTATTATTATTTTACTACTAATTAAGAGCAATTCAGTTTACATATATTTAAACCTTTGATAGTAGGGTCCAAATTTTCTCCTTAAATTATCAGCAAAAAGAATTCAGAATTCATCATGGCAATAATTTGAGGAGTTGAAAGGAAAGGAAGTTATGTTTCTGTTGACAGGAATGTGAACAACAGAAAGCAAGCATGGAGATGAGGCAATATGACATGATGCTCCAAAGCTGTCTGCATAATTTATGATAGTTTCTGTAATCTATCAAGTCATCTTTCGTTGTAATCTGTAAACGTTCTCCTAAAAACTTAACCTCCTTTTTTCAGTTTTGCTGTTCCTGCTTATGATTTTTTTCTGGATAAAACTAACAATGAATGAGTGATTTTATGTCATCAATTTATAATGCAATTTTAATTCCTATATCTAGTTGTCCTAAAACCTACATAACTTAAAGATTTCTCATACTGTATGATTATTTTAGTGACTTCCCTAATTTTAAGAAATAATCTCTAAAATGTAGTTTCACAGAACCTATTCCCCAAATGTTGTTATTTATCCCCAAATAATTACTTTATTAATTCCAGATCCGTCTCTACAAGTATTTTGCTTTATATTTTCTTACAAAACTGAAATAAAATATAACATACACATAAGAAATATAAAAACTATGTGCAATTTAAAGAATAGCTCTGGGACTCTTACTCCTCATGACTCAGACCTATGAAATTTACCAGATCTTGGAAGACCCTGAGGTGCCCTCCCCATGGGGACAGCCTCTTTCTTCCTTCCAATAACAACTACTATCAATTTGTATCAATATTCCCTTGCTTTTCTTTATAGTGCTATCGCTGTATATATTCCTCCCCAAGTATACTGTTTGTTTCTTCCACTTTTTGAAGTTTATATAAATGAAATCTATTTCACATATATTTCTGACATATTTATTTTGTTTTGAGATCAATGGCCATAATCCTTTTTTGTTCTTTTACAGCTATAGACTACTCTTTCTTATAGATATACCACAATTATTTTTCTATTCTAATATGCATATAATTTTGGATTGTTTCCAGTTGTTGCTATTTTCAATGATAGCGATATATATCTTCTTGGACATGTGTTCTGACACCCAAGTGTAACTTGAGGTTTTAGGGGAAACACATGTTTAACTTTACCAGGAAAGGATATACTGTTTTGTAAAATGAATATATCAATTTACACTAAATCAGCAGTCAAGAGAGCACTCCTGTTTTCACCCTTACCATCATTTAGAATTGCTTGGCTTTAAAAAAAATATTTTGCCTGTCTCTTGCTTGTAATATGGTGTTATATAGTGGCTTTAGTTTGCATTTGCATTTTCCTTTTCAAATAGTTATTGGTAATTTGCTCACGTTTTTTAGAAAATTTCTGTGTGTTTCATTGATCCACTTTCTATTGAATAATATCTTTCTTGATTCATGTCTTTTTTACCTTTATGTGTTATAGACATTAATCATTTATTGGTTATTTACACTACAAATAGCTTTTCATTGCTTGAGCTTGTACTTTCTCTTTGATTATTTTTTTTTTGAACAGAATTTTTTAATCTAATATTGTCGAAATTATCAGTATGTTTGTAGTGTAAGTACCTGGCAATTAATTTTTTTAATTGCAATGTAAGTGCCTGACATTAAGGTTTTGATTGCCACGGCCTCCACCTCAAAGACCTCCATTTCTAATAGATGTTGCCAGCTACACAACTAGATACAGAGGCAGGCTCCCCACATGCGATGTTCTCCTTTTTAAGAAAGTTCTGGGTGACCTCCTGATAATGGACATTTTGGTGGACCTCTTGTTTTTCCCTTCCTGGGCCTTAATTCCCACTCTTATGTTTTAAATTCACCAATGGAGAGTGAACCTGGGAAACTCTGGGCACCCCACGCTGCACCCCAATAAAGGCAGAACCCCAGGCCCCTGTTCTCTGTCTTTCTTCTCTTCGCTGTGTGGCCCCCAGTGTGCCAGGTACCCTCCAGGACCTGTGAGTAATAATCCTTGTCCTTTTCAAAGTTCCTTCATAGTTTTTGCTTAGGTGTGCCTTGGAATCATAATAAGAACGTTGGCTCTGGTTGGGGAAATGTCTGTGGGGGCTCGCTACAAATAGTACAGGCCCAGAGGGATGCTCTAGGCATTTCTAGCCAATAGCATCATTATTAATAGACTGAGACCAACATAAAACAACTTTCCATTATGGCTTGTACTTTTTGGATCTTGTTTACAAAATCATTTCACACACCAAGATCATAAAGTAATTGTCCTGTCTTCTAAACTTTTATATATACTTTTATATTTATTCATTTAACGTTCATGTGATGTATTTTTTTTGAGTGATGACAGGTAAGGCCCTATTTTTACTTTATTTTTCCATATGGCTAACCATTGTTCCAACATCACTTATTTAAAAGTCTGCTTCCTGATCGATCTGCAACACCATATGTCACATATCGTGTCCATATGTATGTGGTTTTCTTCTGGGCTTGATATTCTATTTAATTATTCTATCTGGATGATAAAGCCCCTGTCTTTTTTATATTATAGATTTGTGTCAGGTCATGATTTTGGAAGGACCTATTCCCATAATTTTGTTTCTATAGTTAAAATGATGCTGGACTGTTCTTGAACATTTGTTCTTCAATATAAACTTTAGAATCAAGTACCAACTAGAAAAAGTGAAGTGAAAACTGTTGGGAATTTTTTTGAAATTTCATTGCATTTATAGATTAATTCTTAGAAGTTTATGTTTTTTGTATTAAAAATTTTAATTTGTATGTTACACCCATTTTTCCATTGTTTCAATAATTTGTTTTAAATTTCTCCAATATACTCTTGTATATCTTTTGTTAGATTTCCTTATATTTGTTATGCAATTATAAGAGGTGTTATTTTTAATCTGTATTTTCTCTCTTTTACTATTAGATTATACTGTATAAATTGTTATATTCTCATTAATTCCAATCATTAGATTATTTTGAATTCTCTATGTTGACAATCATCTCATCTGTAATTAGGAAAGTTTTCTTTCTTTTATCAGTATCCAGCAGATAAAGACCACCAAGAAGATATCTGGATTTGAACAAAGTTTTGTTTATTAGTACCTGTCACATCAAGACATAGTGCACACCTTGAGGAACCATCTGGTTATTAGGAAAGGATTGTTACAGGATCTAGGTTGTGTTAGGAGATTTTGGGGAGGCTTCACGGGAACATAGTTTTAATCTATATTGGCTACTGTCAGAACATAGGTGTAATTCTAGGATTGAGTATCCTAATACACAATTTATATTTTGGTTGCTGGAAGAATGCAACGTGACTAAAGCTAAAACTGATTTAACATATTTTATTCCTTTTTGTTGCTAGATTATAGGAGTGTATATTGTCAAATTCTCATAAATTTGTCACTCCCTTGAGAGAGGAAGATATTTGGTCATTTTTACATTTTTCAGAGTATTTTTATTTTTTTCTTGCGTAGACATTATTATCGAGTGATTATGTTTTTGTCTCTTTCCATCGCGGAGAAAGAGTGACTGTATGATGCTGATGTTCCATGAAATTGTTAGGTTCAGTAAGGACCATTTCAACATTGCTTTTTTTTTTTTTTTAATATTTCTAATCTTCCTACCTTTTGTGTATTATTCATAGCTTCCCAACTGTACAATGCTGAATAGAAATGATAATAGTGAGAAAACTTGTTTTATCCCTGATTTTAAAGATAATACCTGCCATGTTTCATTATCAAGTCTTTTGCTGTGGGAGGTTTATAGACATCTTTTATCATAGTAAAAATAAAGTTCCTATTTTCAAGATATTTTTCTGCAGCAATAAGATAACCATAATTGTTATTTTTGTTTCCTATCCAAGAAACTTTTGCCTATGTTTTCTTCTAGCTGTGTTGCAGTTTTATACTTTATGTTTATATTTATTATCCATTTTGTGTTAAATTTTATGTATTATGAGATATTTTTCTATATATCAATGTCCAATTGTTCCAGGACCATTTCCATTTATTGAGTCTATCCTTTCTTCATTAAAATACTTTGGCAATCTGTATAAAATCAATTGTGTGTGGAAGTCTACTTCTGGATTCCCTACTCTCATCCATTGCATGTGTGTCCACTCTTTTTTCAACACTGCACTGTCTTGATTATAAATATGATTTTAAATATGATCTATAAAATGTCCTAAAATCAAATGGTTTGTATGCTCTATATTGTAATCGAATTACATTTTTATAATAGTATATAGTGCAACCAAATTTTAGAGTATGTGTGTGTATATGTGAGAAAACATTGTAAGTCAATTGAGAGTATCAATATGATCTAATGACTGTAAGGAATTTGTGAGAATATTCAGTCAGTAACACAAGGAAACAGTTGTTGAAGATGCCTGTAGTCATTTTATCAATACTTACGTAGCATCCAGACTTTGGCTGACTCACTTTTACATCCTGATAGAATTCAGAGTTTCTGTTGGAGTGTTAGCATAACACCATAAACAAAGACAAAAGCAAGATGAATCTCACGATTCTGTTGTGTAATAAGACAAAAATGTTTTCAAATACGCCTGAAGTTGTATTGAAAATAAAAACAAGAGTTCAACTTGGAGAGGATACCCACTGGAGAAGCAGTTACAAATTGAGAATTAAGTATATAAATCTATATATATGTTAAATACGCAATCACATGCATACCCCTCCAACACGCACTTTTTTTAACGTAAGTATAGATATCACTACTATTGCTTGACAGTTAAGCTACCGCAGAATGTAAAACTGGGGGGGGGGGCGGGGTGGAGTACAGATATATCATGATTCAATGAAGTATCTTATGAAGAAGTGTCTTATGAATTATTAATGGAATAAATCTGAGTCACAATAATAGGATTAAAATAATATAAAGCTGTAGTAAAAATATTTATCTCCAAAGTCTGTGTAAATAGACTGTATATGAATGAATCTTAGCTCAGTAAAATTTCCTTTCGAGGTCTAACATCCTTTCTACCAATCACAAAAAGTAAATAGAATGAGGAAGCATAAATAGAGTAGACAGTGAAACTCATAAAATGTGAGAGAATAACAGAAGGATATTTATGTTGACCACCTAGAATTTAAAACACGATCACTATAAAGATAGGTTCTTTGTAAATTCTGTTCACAGAAATATTATTTTTCTCAGAGGTATCTTTTTATATGCCTCTTTTATACTCATTATTTTCTTTGAAAAATACTATTTTCTCCTATGTCTCATTGTACTTTTGTCCTCTGTAAATCAATCCAATGACCATCAGGGAGGCTTCCTGTGGGAGAGTTCTGGAGTATACGAAGTACACCAAGAGAGAAGAATCATGGGTGTCATTACAGTGCAAAATCTCAAATTGCTGATGGTCATACCTGCTGCAACATCTGGAGACTGTTTTTTAAAAGAATGAACAAAAGGTTACTACTTTTAGATTTTAGCATTAGTATAGAGAGAAGTTAAGTCACAGATGGCATAATTCTTTTCACATATCACCAGAGAGCTTTAATACATCATATTACAATAGAATGGTTTAGACATATGAGCTCCTTAAAACATAGAATTTATTATGTAATTCCTTAGACTTATTCTCAGAGGCTGTAACCCTGAAAAACAAGGACAATATAAAATGATAAGGAAAATAAAGAGATAATTATCTTCAAGATACTGGTAACTTTGTCTTCCATTTTTTAAACAATAGCAATGCCTGCTTTTCAGTTATGTTTAATTTTAATGAATTTAAATATATTTTCTATAACTAAATAGGTTGAGAGTGTTGATAATTACATATGTAGATAAGTAGACAAGCTTGTTTTCAGCAAAGTTACCCCCTCTCTGAGCCTTTTTATACCATATGTTTATTGATGAAATATAGAGGCTTAGATATCTATGTAAGGAAATAAAAGAGCTTAGAAATCTGTGATCTTGGTTGATTAATAAAATACTAGGTAAAGAAGAAAAGTAAGAAATAATAGAAACCATAAAATAAAGGCAATATAAACTATAAACATGAATTAGTGAAACAGAAATATATATTTGTATATATAAAATCAACAAAGCCATTAGTTACTCCTTTGAAAAGATTAAGAAAATTCATAAATCCATAGGTAGATTACTCTAGATGAAAGAAATAATAAAACAATTTTCTAATCAACAACTTTAGAAAAGTTAACATAAAAGTTAATAAGATAATATTATGAACATGTTTTCGGCAATAAATTTGTCAATAAAACTAAAATGGAAAATTTTTCCAGAACACAATGTTCCAAAACTGACAAGAAAATTTAAAATCTGCATATTCCACTATCTATTAAAGCAATTGAATATATTAGGAAAAATATATTTGTAAACAAAGTCCTTGATGAGAATAATTTACCACTGAATTATTCCAAACATTTAAGGAGGGAAGTATTACCAATCTTACTTAAAATCTCCAAAGTAATACAAGTGTTGAGGGAATACTTTCAAACTAGTTTATGAATCCAGCATGCTTTCAAATCAAAATCTGACAAAGACAATACAAGAAAGAAAAATTAAATATCCATACCTCTCACGGGCAAAGATTAAAAAATCCTAAAATAAAGAGTAATATATAAGGGATGATTTATGAAAAAAATGATATGTAAAGTAGGATAATACATCATTAACAATGGGATTTACTCTCCAAATTCATGGATGATTTAATATTTAAAAATCAAAGGTAAAAAGCCATGCAATGATCTCAATACATTTAGAAATCATATTTGATGAAATAAAATGGTGTTGAATTTTAGCAAATGTGATTTCCGTTTAGGATTTTTCTCTATTTGTCCATGAGAAGTATAGAAGGCAGGAATGTGGGAGAGTAAGCTCGTTCTTTGACAGGATCAATAAAATTGGTAAACCACTAGCCAGGCTAAACAAACAAAAAAGAGAGAAGATATAAGTTACCAATATTAGGAGTGCAAAAACGGTCAGCACTACTGATTCCGTAGATATTAAAAGGGCAATAAAGTAGTACGAAAACCAAATCTATGCTAATAAATTTAATAACTTAGATGATATGAACAAATTCCTTAAAAGACACAAATTGCAAAAACAGTAGGCTGACTAGGCCTATATCTATTAAGGAAATTAAATTCACAGTTAAAATCCTTCCCCCTAAAAAACTCTTAGGTCCAGATTTTTCACTGGTGAAGTCCATACAGCACTTAAATGAAGATATAGCACCAATTCTTACAACCTTCACTAGAAAACAGAAAGGAAGAAATATTTTTCAACTCATTTTGAGCCCAGCACTATCCTTATACCAAGATCAGATAAAGAGCACACAAAAGGATAAAACTATACACCAATATTTGTCATGTGCACAGACCAATAATTCTCATGAGGAAAATTAGTCCATCAAATCTAGCAATATAAAATAAAACTTTACATTTAAGTAGAGCTCATAACAGAAATGCAAGGCTGGTTCAACATTCAAAAATTAATCGTTGGTGACAAACACAGCTAACGTCTAGATCATGGTTTTTCATATCATTCTCCAATAAAAGGAACCAGAGCTCCTTGAATAAATGGCTTATTCTGGGGCTGGATTGTGGAATATACAAGGTGAGTCTGGAGCATCTTGCATAATGTCGGAAAGTAAAGCAGTGCCCCATCCTCACCAAATACACACATACACACATATACACACAAGGCAGGACCAAGGCACAAATGTTTACTTTCATCTGTTGTATTCAACACTGTATTGGAAGTTTTAGAAGTGCACTAAGGCATGGAAAAAAAAAATAAATGCAGCAAATTGGAAAGGAAGAAATAAAATTGTCCCTATGCACAGATGACAAGATTGTCCACCTAGAAAATCCTGAACAATCTACAAATAAAAGTTCCTGAAATTAAGAAATCAGTTTAGTAAGGTCATAGAATACCACTTAAAAATATGTTTAAGGGGCCAGCCTAGTGGTGTAGTGGTTAAGTTCATGTGCTCCCCTTTGGCTGCCCGGGGTTTCGTGTGTTCGGATCCCGGGCATGGACCTACGCACCACTCATCAAGCCATGCTGTAGTGTTCTCCCACATACAAAAAGGGGAAGTTTGGCAGAAATGTTAGTTCAGGGACAATGTTCCTCAAGCAAAAAGAGGAAGATTGGCAACAGATAATGGCTCAGGGCCAATCTTCCTCACCAAAAAAAAAATGTGTGTATTTAAAAATTTTATTTCTAGATTCTAACATTGAACAATCCTAAATCACAATTTAAAAAAATTACTTTTTTACAATAGGTCAAAAAATTGAGATGCTGAGCTATAAATCCTACAAAACATGTGCAGGAATTGTGGGCCTAAAACAAGGAATCAGAGATGCAAATACATAAAGAAATATACTATGTATATAGATTGAAAGACAACAGATTAAAGAAGTCAGTTCTGCTTAAATTGATCTGTAAATCCAATGCATTCACAATCAAAATCACGTAAGGATTTCTCTTTTATGTATTGACAAGCTAATTCCAAAATTTATATGAAAAGGCATAGGAACTAAAGTCACTAAAACATTTTTGAGACAGGAAGACATAGTTGAGAGACTCACACTAACAATATCAAACAAACTATAATGCTATGTGCTACAACAATCAAGACACTGTGATATTGGTGAAAGTATAGTCAAAAAGATCGATGGGGGGGCTGGCCCCGTGGCCGAGTGGTTAAGTTCGCGCGCTCCGCTGCAGGCGGCCCAGTGTTTCGTTGGTTTGAATCCTGGGCGCGGACATGGCACTGCTCATCAGACCAGGCTGAGGCAGCATCCCACATGCCACAACTAGAAGAACCCACAACGAAGAATATACAACTATGTACCGGGGGGCTTTGGGGAGAAAAAGGAAATAATAAAATCTTTAAAAAAAAAAAAAAAAAAAGATTGATGGGGGAGAAGAGAATCCAGAAATAAACCCAGGAATGTGACACAAATACAATCAATTGGTTTTTGACAAAAGTGCAAAGTCACAACAATGAACAATGGAGAGAGGCTGGTATTTTCAACAAGTGGTGCTGATTCTATCTATATAAAATTCTAGAAATTGCAAACTAATCTATAGTCAGAAAACAAATCAGTGGTTGTCTTGTAATTAGGAGACAAGGAAGATTGCATTTTTGGGGGGCAGATGGAAATGTTTGATATTTTGATTTTGGTAATGATTTCTTGGGGTGTGTATACAGTTTATTGTATGTCAATTAGACTTCAATTAATCTGTAGAAATTTTAAAAATCACAATGGCAGAAAAACACACTTCATAGCATTATTTTAGTTTATGACACCCAATAATCATTGATTATTTAAAGAGATATTTTAGAATTCAGAAGAGATAACACAAAAGAAGCTAACAGTTCTTGAAGAAATATCTATCAGGCAGTGTATTAGTGCTTAACCTGATTAACCCTAACTAGTGCTCTTTGTGGTAGTAACTTTATTTTAGAAATAGAATCAGAGGTTCAGAGGTTCAGAAGAATTATGTAACTTACTGCAAATCACCAAACAATGTCAGAGGAAAGTTTATGAAAATTACTGAACTGAACCTTCCTAATAAAATATGTACCTCCCTAAGAATGTAGATGGTGTGTCTGGATATGACATCATCCGATTTGCAATTTGAAAATATCACTCCAGCTGCATTGTGGAGAACAGGTTGAAAAGGGGGAGTGGGAACAATTGGTTGCAGGAAGACCAGATGGAAGGCTAATTCAGTACTCTGTGCAGCAGACTATTGCCGTCTGGACTAGAACAGTGACAATGAAGAGAAATGGACATATCCAAAGTATATTTACAAGGAAACTCACTCATACATGTCCCAGTGATGTACTGTGAGAAAAACACTGTGAGAGAGTGTTTTTCATTGGTCAGAGAAAATGATCAATAACAAAATTAATTACTTTTGTTTAATTTTTTGGGTCACTTTGAATGCATTAAAGTTATAGTCTCTAAATATTGCTTAATCTTAACTCTATCATTAAAATTAATTTACATTTATTAAGATCCTACAATGTTCACACCACTTGGCTAAGAAAATGTAATGAAAGTCTTGTTATTGAGTATGTAATCCTAACAAATACCAAATGTGAGCACATTAATATCTGTGTGGATTTCGGTTATCAATTTAATATCAACGACATCTGCTTTCGGGAGCTACAATTTCCCAAACTTCTCTCTGGTATGATTCCTGGGTAGAGTCTGCTAATGAGGAGACTATTAGGATATCTGTGAAGTGGAAGAAAAGGAGAGACCATTATCCTCAAGAGGCAGTTGCAGGCCTAGAGGGTGTTCACAGCAGCTCCAGACAAGCTCCCGTGAAGCATTTGCTGCTTGGTGGCTGGCAGGGGCTCCCTGGGAATCATTGGTTCCTGTGGTCATTGTGGGAGCTCCCAGTAGCATCTAGATATTTAAAACAGCTGCTGCAGAAGACCTCTTCTGAAACCACTTGATTCGTTGCTGCAGGATGAGTCCTTCAAAGATGATTTCTGGCTTCCTTGATCATTACTCTGTCCAACCCATATAACGGGTGAGTTCAGTTTCTAATGCCCTGTACACAACCTTGTATGCATGGAATACAAATACGTTCTTCTTCCCTTGACTGGATCTTGTCTAATGCAATATCTAATTTGAGACTTTATCAAACTTTGTAAAAACTACATCAGATGCATTCGTAGTTTTTACTGTTTCCCCACACCTCCACATTCTTATATGAAACTGCCTATAAGTGTTTACTGGACTTTTGAAAAACATATATAGCTCCTTTTATTAGACTCACAATTTTTAAACACAAACACCTTTAACTTTGGGTCTACAGTTCCTGGCGCTGCAGGGCCTCTGCTGGGCACCAACAAATACTCCGTGTCTATCAAATGATTAGTGAAATCTTTATAGCATTAAATGAATTTATTTTTACCCAAGGATCAACTATTAGGCTATATATTTTGAAAATAATAAAAAGAATGTTATGACAGTATGCATATGGACTAGGGAAGTACAGAGATATGTTTTATGTAAAATTTTATATTATCCTTCCCTCTATGTAGTAAAAGAATCTCTGAAACCAATGTTGGAAAATTAATGGTGTGGAGCAATGGTTTTATTATTTTTAACAGGTCTAAAGTTTGAGTAACCCATAATAGTTTTTGATAACTTAAAAAAGCGGGAAACTTATCTCATTCACTTAAAAGAAAAATGTGAAATGAATTCTATGAAGAAAAAATTACCCAAGGGATATTCTGAATTTTGCAGTATAAAAGACTTGCCCATTTTCCTTTTATTAGCTTTGTAGATATAACTGCAGAATTAACAAACCATGAAATTCAACACCACACCAAACAGTAACAGATGCCTGACTTCGCAGTTGCTAGAGCAAAAACCATCGAATATATTTCAAGAATTGGAAGCAAGATCGTTTTGCTTCCTTTGAAAATTCAGACATTTGCATGCTTTATACATACTCATTTAGAAAAGATTCTAAATTTTAAATGTACACTCGAGATCACTGGTACAATAAAGGAAACATTTCAAAACTCATTGGAGCATTGCCATCATGGGTCATACTTGCAAATATAAGTTGTAGACAACAGTATAATCACAGATACTTTTCAGAATAAAAATTAAATACCACATCTCTGTGTGTGTTATTGCAGATCTACTCACAAGGGTATATCTCTTCCAGATGAGATATTAAAATTACAGGCAAAATTTTATCTCTAATTAAAGCAACATGGTAATAATTAATGGATTTTTCCGTTTTATATTCACAGGATTAGCAATATTCATTTTTTGGAGAATTATATTCTGTATGTGTTTATAAATTCTTTTAAAATGCTTAAACTTTGTGTAGAATAACTTTAAAATTATTGAGATGAAATTTAGTCCACATATAAATCAATTACTACTTAAAAAATAAAATTACACTCTTTGATACAATTCTTAGGATCCTATCCTAAGGACAGAATCAGAGATGTACAGGAAGATTTATATATCAATGGGGTCAGTCACATATTGGTAATATTTCTAATAGTGAAAAACTGGAAGTAAGCTAAATATCCAATGATAGCAGAATGATTAACTACAAATTACCCATATAATGTACTATGCAGGCATGAGTATCTATATTTTAGAAGGGACTATTAAATAGAATGGAGAAAATGGTTACATTACAATGAGAAATTAAATGACAACAACAATACATTTTTTAAAAAGGGTATAAAATATCACCTCCTAATCAAGTGCATAATGGAAATACACAAACATGCAGACACAAATGAAATCTGTGACCAGTGTATGTAAAGCAAAACATTAATAGTGGTTATTTCTGAGATAGCGTGTGTATAATTCTTTTCTTTATCTCCCTCTTTGCATATTTCTGGCTGTTAAAACTTTCCATCATAAACATTAGCAAAAAATACAACCATTCTTATTGTTTTAAAAACATAATAGCAGAACGTAGTTTGGCCTGTCAATGACATGTACAATAAGCAAGGCATTTAATATTATGTGAATTTAGTATTATCTGAATTGTGTAAATGACATAATGAGACCAATAGATCTGTAAAGTCTTGACTTAGAAATAAAAGATAACACTTTTTTTATATGATGATCACACACAAAGATCAGAAGACTGAAATGTTCTCAATTAAATTCAGTATAATCATTCAAATATAATTTCTTGGTAATATGCCGGAGGTGAGAATTCAGTGGTTATTGAAAAACAGGGGGCCTGCCGGTGGTACAGTGGTTAAGTTCGCACCTTCTGCTTCGGAGGCCTGGGGTTTGCTGGTTCGGATCCCAGATGTGGACATGACACCGCTCGGCAGTCCATGCTGTGGTAGCTGTCCCACATATAAAGTAGAAGAAGGTGGGCATGGATGTTAGCTCAGGACCAGTCTTCTACAGCAAAAAGAGGAGGATTGGTAGCAGATGTTAGCTTAGAGTTAATCTTCCTCAAAAAAAAAAAAAAAAACAAAAACAGGTACATCACATGATGTCATAAGTCACGCATTATGACAGGGATGAAATGTTACTTTGAATTTGTGTTATTTAAAGATATTTTCAAGTATTCAAAATACTATCAAATAGTTTCAAGTACAGAGATCTCATAACAAATGTGCCTATCTGTATACGGAAAGTAGGGTTTATTTTGCAAAGCCTTCTCAGAGAAAAATGTTTGAGCTGAGACATGAAGAATAAATAGAACAGATATAAGGAAGAAAAAAAGAACATTTTGAACAAACAATAGCTTTGGCTAAGATGCAAAATTGCAATAGTGATCATTTAAAGAACTGTAAACTTCCAGCATTAGAATAGAGATGATATTGATGGAGTAACACAAGGTGCTCCTGGAAAGGTAGGAGGGCCCTGTTCAGGGAGGCCTTCTGCCATCTGAAGCGGGTTGTCTTTTGTTCTGGGGACAATGGGAAGCCACTGCCTAGATTTCAGTAGAGAAATGTCTTTATTATATTTTTTAAAAAGGTTATTCGCTCTGCACTTTAGACTGGACTGAAGGAAGAGGGGCAGCAAATGGCCATTAGAAGATTATCAAGAAATTGAGCATGATGGTAATCTGGACCATGGTTGTGGCAATAAAGTGGATTGTAGTAGGCAGATTTGTGAGATTTGGCCTGATGGAGCAGGAGAAATCGTGCATGACTCACACGCTTCAAGCTTGAGCAACTGGGTAAATGGTGGTGCCATTTATTTAAACTGAACATTGGAGGTAGAGAAGAAACAGAAGATAATAACTCCAGTTTGACGTGTTCAATCTGAGGTATCTTTGTGATATATAAGTACAGATTTTGAGTAGGTGGTTTGATATTTATAAATGGATCTCAGAAAAAAAGTCTAGATTTGGAATTTGCGAGCATCGCTGGAGACGGTGAGACAAATTTTCCTGTATGGCCCTAGACATCTCTTATCATTTGTCATTCAAATAATGATTTTTACTTTCTTGCCCTTGGGGAAAACATACAATTAATAGACTATGACTATTAAGTAAAATACACAAATGTTTGTGTTTCTTTCAAATATCACTACAAGAGAAAGAAGAATACTATCAAAAGTCTGGTGCAAAACTTTTCACGCATGTGTTTTTGTATGTGTATACATATTTTTAACTAGAAGTAGAGTAGGATGTTCCACTTAATCTTGTAAATGAAGTAGGTGGGTTTTGATAAGATGTCATCAATAAATCCATTCCAAATATTAATAGAAGTATTCAATGCCTGGGAACTGCCATTTCTGTCTCAAGAATTATGATAAAAATGGATCAAAGCACTACTCAATTTGAAAAAGATTCCCAGCCTTACTTCGAGACCTTGTCTGTCAATTCTAGGTAAATAACTCATTGTTCATCCATTTATGAAAACTAGGTCTGATAGTTTGGTTGCCATAAATATTTGGAAATCTTTTGTTTCGTAAAGCACTGGAAGCAGTGCTGATCATATCTGAATGTTGCTTAGCATTTCACTGAAGAGGGAACTGAAATGATCTGTTTAAAACTCAACAAACAGAAACCCCATCTCTTGGAATCCTGAAACATCCTTTATGTTGTGAATGAAAACAATGTAGGTTCCATGTCTATATTAAGACCTTTACTGTTTTCCAAGAAATCCTTAAGAGTTCTAACTGTATTACTTGAGGCCCTAAATGTATTAGAATATTTTTCTATGAATTATAAGTTGGTTAAATACTAATTTCTTGGGGCACAACTTTTACCCCTCAAAAATATTTAGACATGGCTCCACTATTTCCTAGCTTTAAATATAATTGTGGAGAAGTCTGCGGTCGATTTGTTTTATTTCCCATGACATTGGCATGCTTTCTCTTGCCCTGATAGCTTTTATTTTGTCTCAATATTCCAAAGCTCTGTAATTTCATCTGAATGTACCTTTATATTGCAGATTTTCTGTGTACTTTTTTCCTGGAACATTGTATTTCCTTTCTATCAGCAAATTTCTTTCTCCCATCATCACATATGAATAAAAAAATGCAAATAAAGGTAGACATCTTTCCTCCATTTTGGTTTTGATTGTATGTATTGATCTATCATCTAACTATCTGTCTATCCATCTATGGAAATATCTACCTATTATCTATCTTTTTCTTCTTTATTTTGATTGCATGAGTTTCTGTGATACTGAGTCCTTGTCATCACCATTCCCTACTATGTTTAATTCCTCTCATCTATATACTTTTCCTCTTCATAGTTGAGATGTTTATTTCAGACCTTTCTCCTATGGCATTGACTCACTATCAGGCTTGCTTCTCTTCTTCCTTGGTTTGTTTTTTGTATTTCTTTACTTGTTTCTAAGTTCTGTGATAGTTTTACTTTAACTTAACTATTCCTCAGCTTGGATCTTAATCTTTTATATCACATTTCATAACCCTTAAATAACCTTAATTTGTTATCTTTTTAACCTTGTTACTAAGAGAATATGAAACATTTATAGTTAAATTTCTTTCACTCTGCAAAACATATTGTTCATCTCCCTCTTGCATATTTAATGTTACTTTTTACTTTTTAATTTTTTGCACTATTTCTGTATGGTCACTGTCTTTTTCTGTTTTGTTTTGTTTTTTTTTTAAAAGCAGAGAGTATTTGTATATTTTTAATTTAATTCAATTTTATTTCTCCCCAGATATATTATTGATGCAGTCTCTTTCTTGCTTTTTACTACCATAACAAGTTGTTATTTGTACAATTACTTCAAAACACCAGTTTGAGGTCTGGTCTTTATCCTGTGTTTCATTTCATTATAGCTGAAGAATAGCAGGTCAGAGGATGCAGGATCACAATACGTTTATTCTAGTCTTCTCCTGACTGTCAGAATTCCTTGAGAGGTCTTCTGCACTTTGGAATATTCATCAATAGAGGGTGAAAAAATAGGCCTTTGCTTCTGCCAGGGACAACCAGGACATTCCTCAAATTCACCTACCCTCTTTCAGCCACCTTTTGCATTTTCATTGGAGCTGGAGTTAAAGAAAGAAGACAAAACTTATGTATGCTTTTATTTTAATCTACTGTTATTTACTTACTTTATGGTAAGTTCAGTAATGCAAATGCATCAGCTTGCCCATAGTCACTCAATCCATGGGGAGTGTGGCTTATTTGAGAAAATAAAAGTCCAATGTGGATGAAAAGCATAGGAAACGACAACATGGGTGAAATGGAAATGTTGAAGTTGGAGGAATACACAGTAGCCAGTCTATGCAGAGACTTGTAGAGACTCAAATATTAAATAATGGGAAGAGTTTCAGAAGATAAGTGTCATGATTTCATGATTGGATCTGTATTTTTAAAAGATGTCGCTTTTTGCAGCATGAGTGATAGATTAAAGGTGTTGGTGGTGGACAAGGCAGTCAGGCCCAGGGTGATAATCACTTTTATTTGATTGGTGTAATGAAAATTGACAGAGGTATATGGATTTATGATTGATTTAGTTTCAAGATGATGGAACTTAGAAAAGCTTAATTAGGAGGTATAAATTCAGGAAATATTGACATTTGTAGTAACTAAGACTATAGGTATGAGCTCCTCTAAAAATCTAATATTGATTGGAAAATTCAGGGGCTTAGATCTGAGCCTTGATGATTTTCAATATGCAAAGAGATGACAAGGAAAAATAGTGGGAGGAAGACTGCAAAAATGTGGTTAGGAAGCTAGACGATATCAACTATTTCCTTTAGAATAGGGTCATTACCCCTAGAAGAGATCTTTGCTATGCTGTAGTTTTACAGAGGGCATTAGCCTGAAGTGGTTAAGAGCACGTGTTCTGGCATAAGGTGATTGGTCTGTTGTCAGACCCTGGCCCTACTGACTGCCACGACGTGACCTTCTACAAGTTATAAACCTCTCTATGTTTTGATTCCTCTTGAGTATAATCATTGCTTTTATGCCATAGAGTTTTGAGAGTTAAAATATGCATCTGACATATAGCAGTGCTGACAAATGGCAACATCCATAGCTATAATGTCTGCCATATCTGTGAACTCTAGCATTATGTTATAAATCTCACTTTCTCTGTCAGGAAGAGCTAAACCACATAGTTATGAAGGCAAATATTATATATGTGAAATAATTCTAAAATCATAATCCGAGAAAAAGCCGTATATTCAAAGATTATATCAATCCAGTTAAAGGAAAGCAGTCAGAGGCCTAGGGTAATTAGAAAAGTCTACATGAAAGTCATCATTTCAAGTTGCTTTAAATGGAATGCTAGGTTTGCAGTGTTAAAGGAAATGAAGTGATACCAGTTACCTATTACTGAATAACAAAACAGCCCGAGGCTAAAAGGAAACAATTGTTCACACTGTGCATGATGCTGTGCATTAACAATTTGGATTGATTTCAGCTGGATGGGTTCTTCCAGCTGATATCGCCTAGAGTTACTCATGTGGCAGCAGACTTCTGAAGGCTTGACTAATACTTTGTCCAAAATGTCCCCAGTCGCATGGCTGGTGATTGAGGTTTGCTGTCAGATGATTGATATAGGAAGGCTCATCTGGATTGATTTGTCGCTGCTCCACTTGTTTCTCATCCTCAAGCAGGATAGAATGAGCATCTCCATAGATGGTCTTGGGGCAGCACCCGAGAAAGTGAAAGGAGAATCTGTAAGACTTCTACAGGCCTAGGCTTAGAACTTCCACAACTGCACTTCCTCTTAATTCTGTTGGTCAAAGGAAGTCACAAGTCCTAATTCAAGAGAATGGAGAAAAGAGGTTCACTTTTTGGTAGGAAAAAATAACTAAAGTTTCATTGAAGAAATACATGCATAGAGAGATGGGGGAAAAGTGGGTCCAAGGAGGTATTCCAGATGACAGAAAGGAAGAGCAAAACATGACAATGACATGAATTGTTGCATGTTGAAGAGTTGAGCCAGACTGGAGCGAAAATTTTCTTGTGAGAAGTCTCTGAGGTATATAAAGTATTAATTCACGCAGTTTCCAGAAAAACATTGTATAATAGAATTATATTGTGAGCCACAAAGGTGAGCCAAATATAAAATTTTAAATTTTAAATCATTAAAAAAAGCAAAAAGAAGCAGGTGAAATAAAGATTTTATTTGACTCTATATCAATGGTCAAATATTATTATTCAAATGGATAATCAATGCTTTTACAGTGTTAGAGACATTTTGCATTATTTTGTTTATAGTAAGTATTTTAAATAAGGTATGATTTTATAATCACAGGACGTTTCAATTCAGGCTAGACACCTTTCACATGCATAGCAGCCAAATGTACCTAGTGGTCAACCTATTGGACAATTTGGCTCTGTAATGCTGGGTTTGGAATTTTTAATTTGATAATTTTAGAAATATATGGTTTCCAGCTTATAGGAGTGAAAAGATAATAGCCTGGAATGATTGTATTTAGATTCTAACTCTGGCTAAGTGACTAATATGTATTCATATTATAAAAGTTATTCAATTCTATCTTTATTGCCTCATCAAACAGTAAGGGCATTGGCCAATATTTGCTTTAATGTGCTTTGGACCTCTAATATTATATAACCTTATTCTTAGTCAGTGTCCAGAAAAACAATCTACCTTCACTATGCAAATGGAGTATAGCATTGAAAGATAGAGCAACACTGTGAAAAACTGCAGTACAGAGCAGCTACAAGAAGTCCATCAATTAGGAAAAGGCAGTGTGAGGAGAAAGTACTAAAAGCAGAGGAAGAGAAAAGCCAGCGGCCAGTCCTCAGAGAGAGAGGGACTGAGCGACATCTGTTAAAAGGCTTAGTGATTGAGGAATAAGGAACAGAAAACAGTGACCAGCAAAAGTGAATCTCAAGTTCAGAGAAACTACATCTTTACATAGTGATCATAATTGAAATCTGGAGAGACTTTTCTCTTTAGGAGAAGGTAAGCCAAAAAATTAGGACAATGACTACATTTGGTGACAAAAGAAAAAAGATTAAACTACCATTGGTGAAGAAAGAAAGAAAGCAGACTAATGTAAGGTAAGGAAAATAGGAGTAATATTTAACATATTCAAAAGCTATAAGAAATCAAGGAAGCTGAGAATTAAAGAAAAACAATTAGGTTTTGTACTTAAGAAGTAATTGGTGATATTTAAGAGGAAGATTCAGTAGCATGAGGCCCAGAAATTAAACTTTTAGTTTTATTGGGAGGAAATGGAAGCAATGACTATAAATTATTTCTTAAGAAGTTTGTAATGAAGAAAAAACCAAGAGTGAAAAATGCTTATTGACCCATGGTCACACAGTAGATGAAATACCCCAATGATGTCTACAAAACATTAAAATGCTAAAGAATACATTGAATTATAAATTGGATGGGAAAAAAGAAAGAAACTCAGAGATGTAGAAGATCCTAAATAGGAAAGAGAATCAACCAAGGAAGCACTTAAAAATACACAGCAATGCTATCTGTTACATCCAAAATTCTCAGCCACGTACCAGATTTTCAGATTTGTGCTTTCAGAAGTTTGTGCTTTCTTTTGTTACTAATAGAGACCCATCCACTTTTTATCTAATTCCTCTTGTAGCCTATCATATACATACGGATGAACAGATTTCAAGTAATTGGTTGATAGGAAATCAAACGTTGTCCTCATCGATAAGAAACTAACCAGTCTCAAAATCTTTGTACTAAACTTTTAAACATTTGAGAGTTGATGTTTCTTGGTGGTGAGGGAGAATCTCTGCAAGTAAAGATTTTCTTCTTCGTTATTCGAGTCGGGTAGTAACTGTGTCTGCACTCATAATCAATTTGAATGTTGTATCCTAAATGTCACCATTGAGGCCACCAAGTAAGTAGATAAATGAAATATTTTTATTTTATTCCACTTTCCCTGATGTAATAGCAAACAGTGCTGGAGGCAAAAGGACTCAGCAGTACTACTTTTCTCACCTCTTTGTCTAACTTTACAGGTGTATAAATGTCAGAAAAAGAAGTAAAAGAAAAGAGAGTCTGATTTTAGACACCCGACTGAAGCAGGAATATGGTTAAAAGTAAAGAATACGGTCTAAAACAGTGGCAGTGCAGAGACAACAGGAAACATTTCTGTGCCAGGAAGGAGGAGAGGATGACCACATCTCTAGAAACTCTTATCAATAGAGAAGACAATGACTTAAATCTACATAACAACTTTACCCTTGTTTATTATGCTGACCTCATCTTAATAAAAAAGGCTATTATTTAGCGGTGGCCAGCCAGACAGGGGCATGAGCAGAACAGAAAATTTTCTTAAGAAAATGCGGACTCAGTGAGCCCAGGAATTGAAAGGACAACTTCTTGGACGCTAAAGTTCTGGTGGTAGTGCACTTTTATTCAGAGAATAGCATGGGGACAGGACCCAAGGGTGTTGAAGAGATGCAGGCATGGGGACAGGACCCATGGACAGTGAAGAGCTGCAAACATGGGTTGAGGGTAAGGCTAAATTTATAAGGCATAGGTATATGAGTTATTTCTTTACAAGACAAAGGAAAGATCATGTAAAAAATCGTTAAAATGGTATTAGTGCAGGTGAGGTCTGGTTATCAGGTGGTTCTAGAACATTGGATAACAATCAGGTTGAATCAGGTCAGGACGTCCTACACTTCCCGGAGGATGATATAGATGGTCTGTAGGCCAGGATGCCTTGGGCTTCTCTCCCTGGGGCAGCCTTGATCCTCATCAAAGGGATATCCTTACTGTTCTTTGTGAATCTACATTTACATGTTTGTTGTTTTAGATCATGTGAATTTATAAGGAAGAGAATTATTGGACATGTTCTTTGGTAAATCATTCTCTAGATTTAGAGATATATCCAAATAACTTACTCTGGCTTCGTTATAGGTTAGTATATCTTCTCAAAATGATCAATTTGTCACAGGTTTTTAAACAGAAGACTATTTTCTAAAATGTCCTTTTCAGAATGGTATTTTAAATATCAATTTTACTTGATACTTCAAACTTGTCATAATGTTCTTGGTGACAATCTTAAGCTTCTTTGACAGAAGAAATAATGATTTTCTAATTCAGTCTACATTGTATAAATAGTAGGAAGTTTCATATTTGGGAAACATGTATTTATCATCTTCTATAAACTGAAAGTGACCTAGTTTAAAGTGTAAGTTTATGACATAAGCTGACAAAGATAATATTGAATAAAAACTGTAATTTTATCTCATGCATGAGTAGGGTAAACATGTAACATCTCATCCAAATTGTGGTACATTTGAGAGTAAAATTATGTGCTATTAATGATGATAGGACAACAGATATAAAATTCAGGTTTCCTGAGCAAAACAGAACCTATGGTCACCATACTTATATAATTTTTGAAGTGCTAGAACATTAATTGGCTGGATAAATTCGTCACATCAAGCAAGAAATGTAAGAATGATTTTTATAATACTTTCAATGATTCAACTTGTCAACGTAAATAAAGAGGTGAACTGAGGCAAGCTTGAATTATCAGAAATTGAGTTTATTCGAGAATAGCAGAGGAATTGCAATTTGGGAAATGCACGCTGTAGCAAGCCACGGGGAAGTCAGTTGAGGCTTTGGGGTGGGTTGTATTTATGGGCAAGGAGTGCAAAGAGGCGGATGTCCAATCAGAGTCCAAGCAGTGTTTATTGACTTGAGGATGTGGAAAGATACTTGGTCGATGTTCATTGGTCAGGAGATAAGTCTTGGTCTGCTATAAATCAGGCATTTATGGGACGTCAGTCTCTTCATTCTTAAATTCCATCCTGCTGAGGGCACGTGTGTGAGATTCTCCATTTCATAGCTTCCAATTTCATTTTAGATTGAAATCCTTTCACAAACTAAACCATTGTTTGTGAGGTACAGATTGATTTAATAATATTGTTGGTTGTGAGAGCAAGGAGAAAGAAAATAAAGGATCTATTAAAGTCTACATCAATTATAAGATATAGCCCAGTAGTTGAAACTGATACCAGCCCTGATATCGGTTCCCCTACATTAACCCCAGCATATATGAGGTTAAAACCAAAAGCAGTCATGCAGTGTCCCTGCTTCTTTAGTTACATTCGTATGTAAATATGTTTCTTTAACCTTTGTATCCTTGAGCTTCACATACACTACTTCTGTTCAAAGAAAACAAGTTGAAGACAAGTGTTTCCACGTTAAAATATATCTCTTTCAGATCATCATCACATTTCAGTTGTGAAATATTTGATAATGCATTACTAAAAGTGCAATAAGAGGCATCTTTTAGTTCTTATTAAGAATGCTACTAGGCTAGTTCAGTACACATTCAAAAAGAAGTGATAAACTTGCAAAATAATTGGAAAACGTTGGCTAAAGTGTTTGTCATTGAAAAGGCGACTTTTTTACTGTGCAAAGAACAAACCAGCCACAGCCCTCCTGGCATTTGGAAAACAACTTTACTGAATACAAAGAAACTGCCGAGAGACAAGTCCCTCCTACTGGGAGAATACTAACACTTACTGAAGAAATGTGTTTGAATAAATAGAACATTTCTTTGAAAACAGGTCTAATTACCAATTTCCTAAATACCGTTTTTCTAACATCATTTGATGTGAAGAATCTACCAATTATATATGATGTTTGAGATGTCAGCTACATCAAGACGACAGTAATCTGGTTGGATTCGAGCAACTGCAGGTCCTCAGACTCCATGAACTTAGTTGTCTATGATTGGTGCTGAGGATGCTGAGTTTTTCCTGTCCACCTCTACAGAATCTGATATAATTGTGAAATAGTCACAGGAGGTAAATAGAGATGAAAATAGCAGGTTTATTAATGGTAACACTTGAATTGTATGCCTCAAAATTTATATGTTGAAGTCCTAACCACAGGACCTTGGAAATATTGAAGACGTAATTAGTTAAGATGAGATCATATTGGAATAGCTTGGGCCCCTAATTCATTATCACTGGTGTCCTCATAAAAAGAATGACACATGAAGAGAAAGAGAGAGGCATAGAGGGAAGATGATGTAAAGATACAGGGAGAATGTCATCTACCAGCCAAGGAACACCTGAGGCTACCAGAAGCTTGGAGAAAGGCATAGAACATTATAGTCCACAGAAGGAACCAGCCCTGCCAACCTTGATTTTGGACTTCGAAACTCTAGAACTGTAGGACAATAAATTTCTGTTCTTTTAGGCACCTAATATATGGTACTTTGTTATGGCAGCCCTATGAAACTAATATTTCTTACTTTTCTTTATTTACTCCTTACCCCCAGCTAAATTTAGAAGGTGGGATCTCCACTTAGGTGAGTCACTTGGAAAACTGCAATTTGCATCTTTTCTTATCAGGTACAGGCTAGTATAAACTCACAGAAACAATCACTGACTGCAGAAATTTCAACTACTGTAATAATTATTCAAGCTCTCTGTTCTCTTTTTTCAACATTATACTTTAAACAAAGTTCTTTTGATGAGACAATATTCTTCATCACTATAGAATAATTTCCCATACTGCTCTTTTCCTCTCTTCCTCCCTTTCTCTCTCCTCTCTTCCTTTCTTCCTTCCTTCTCTCCCTCTTTTTTTCCTCCCTTCCTTCCTTCCTCCTTCACTTCCTTCCTTCTTTCCTTCCATGTCACTTTCTCCTCTCCTCTCTTTCTCTTTCTGTTTTGCTAATGACCAAATAAAAGTTTGAAATTTTTCTGTTACTCCTTACCTATTTCTACCACACTGTGATAAACATCTCTGCCTGGCTTTCTCATTTTATCAATGCTCAAATACAAAAGCACATGCATGAAATGTGTATGTGTGTATATATATATATATACATATATATATATATATGTAGGGACCTGAAATTGGCCACCCCAAGATATGTCTCTTTGGCATCAGGATTATTTGAGGCTGATTGCTTTTGATAAACTGGGACAGGGAAGGAGGTTCTGAGGAATGGAACTTGCCCTTTGTTAGGACACGTTTACATTTGTAAAGTAAATCTCTATCTGTAAAAGCTGCCTCCCTCTCCGTACCAGGAAGAAGAAAGGAGATGACCTTCTCTCTAGAAACTCTTAATCAGTGCCAAAGGCAAAGACTTAAAATCTGCATTTTATTGTGCTAGTCTGATATCCTCCTGTAACTGACTTCCCTCCCCCTCCCAACGTTGGCATTTCTTAAGGATTAAGCATCTTTCTTTAGGCTAGGAACTGATTGCTGCGCTCACCTGTGACCACCCAACTCCAGACAATCGACTTGCTTCCTGCAATGCCCACCAAGATAGCAGACCCACTACCTGCTGTGTCCATCAAGCACTGTGCCGACAGGGCAATCTTGTGACTATTGTGGGAGGGACATTTCAATCACATGTGAAACACCCTGTTTGGGGGTATATAACCACTCTGTGCACCCCACTTCTTCTGTGCCCTTTCTTCCTTCAGGAAGAAAGGCCCCGGGCCATGGTTCCTCATAAAGCTTTGTTTAATTTTCTCTTGCTATTCTGTCTCATGTGAATTTAATTCGTTCTCCGACCAGACGAACCCACATTTGGGGAGAGGAAATGTCTCCCTCCCCTACATGTATATATTTATGTATATATATATATGTATGTATATCTATTATATCTTAGTATTTGCAAGGCCTTTTAGCATTGTTTAAAAAATTCTATTATGCCACACAAACTAGTTAGAAAATAATGAGTGTATAAGAATCCCATTAAAAAGAAAAAAACAATTCAGCTCCTAGAGCGAATTATATGGTGTATATATTGTTCATTGAATAGATGATATATATCAATGTCATGGTTATTTTTTAATGCTGTCACTTCTTAGATCAAAATATCAGACACACATTCACATAATGTGATAACAAATAAAACTTCCTGACATTAACAAGAATGGCATACTGTCATTTAGCATAAAAGTCTTATAATCAAAAGTGTATGGGCTGGCCCTGTGGCCCAGTGCTTAAGTTTGCATGCTGTGCTTCAGTGGCCCAGAGTTCACTGGTTTGGATTCTTGGTGTGGACCTACACACAGCTCATCAAGCCACTCTGTGGCAGCATCCCACATGGAAGAACTAGAATGACATACAACTAGGATATACAACTATGTCCTGGGGCTTTGGGGAGGAAAAAAAAAAAGAAGAAGATTGGCAACAGATGTTAGCTCAGGGCCAATCTTCCTCACCAAAAAAAAGCACACTTTAAAAAAAAAATCACTTAAAAAAAACCCGTACGATTATCTCTACATATGTGCTTACTATTTTTATAGGTATACAAGATTTACTTAGTAATACAAAAAATAAATACAAAAAAAATTTTGTAGGATATATTTTAATGTTTCCAACAATACGTTTTCAGAAATATTTAATTAGTTGAAACTAATAAATGATCACTTTTCAGAGAAAAGTACAAAAGATAATCTGTTCTGACAGGTGCAAAATTAATGTTTTCCATATAACTTTCAAATTAGTACTTTTATTCTGGTTAAGAGATCTTTTATATGAATAGTATTGATCATCTCAAAAATATGAAAATCTCTGAGTCTGTCTGCTTAGGCAAATCATTATCTCCTGAGTTGAGAAGAAATTAGCATTTAAAAGATTGAGAAATATGTGCTGAAACGGTAGCATCTTGAAATGGTATCATTTCATCATTGAGATTTTCCTGATTAAGAAGTACAAGTAAATTGGAAAGAAAATCCATGACTTTCTGTTTTCAAAAGAGAGGACACTCTATCCAATATGAGAATGTTCCCAAATAAAATATTTGTAGAAGGTCAAGTGCAGAGCATTAATTCTATAAATTCTATAAATTCTATAAATCAAGAGCAGTTTTGATTTATGCTTTGTAACCTACCATTTGATTCTAGTACTTACAAAATAAATGCTCATAGAATCTTATCACTTAGCTGATAAGTGAACACTATAAGGTTTGCGAAGAAATGTGAGAAGAATGTGACCAAAAGGGGAAAAAGTAGAAAAAGAATTTAGATTTTAATTTAGATTTTTGAACAAAAGTCCAGATCAGATAAAATTTGGTGATTTGGCAAAATATTAATAGAAATATGATTTAAATTGTAACTTGAAAAAATGAACAGTTCTCCAGTCATTTAGACCCTACAATAATAACATTTATTGCTAGATGTCATGAATAGCTAGAATTATGTGCAACCTACTTTAGTATTGGCAGCAAAAGTGAACCCATATTAAGCACAGTTTTTTGTAAGGCTGCCTGTATATTTATTATTAAAATGTATTTATTTTAAGAAAGTAATTTAAATTTAAAGTATTTTTTTTAGATTTCAAATGATAATAGTTAAAATGAATAATGGTAAAACTGACAGTTTTTAGACTGCTTTCAAGGTAAAAAGATTCTATTTTCTTATCACAAAATATGAACACCTACAAGTACATCTTGAAAGAGTTGTTAGAGAGTGTTGTCATGGAAACGTTGTTCCTATGCTACCAATCCATGAGGCTGTGGTGAAATTTCCCAGACTTTGCTCACAGTAACCTCGATATTATGCAATAATGCCATTGGTGGGACACATGCCTCTTTGTACCACAGATAATGAAATTGGTATACAATCCTTTATTTTCCATCCTAAAGTGAAAAAATGCAATCTATATAAATTGATAGTAAAATAGTTTTGATTCCTATATTAGTAATAGCTTATTGACAAAGAAACTAGACTATAACAAAACTTTAAAAATTAGTATTTTTCTATCATATACTTTCAAAAGGCTTTACGTATATTATATATTTATTTTTAGAGACATATAATTGTTTTCACTCATTAATTGATGTTCAAAGTTTTGTAGCAAGATAGTTCAAGCTACTGCAAAATTGCAATAATATTTTGAGATGGCCATGAATTATGATAGAATTTCAATCTGAGTGACTTACATTAATAACTATTAAAATTAACTTCCATCATACCAGGCTCAACTTACTGATTATTTCCCAGATGATTTAACATTCAACTTGTTCTCATCTCTTAGTCTTAAGAAACTTTTTGTATTTTGAAGAGTCATTGAATGAATTAAACAAGTACTTATTAATTTCCTATTATGAGTAATCTTTGGGAATGAAAATCATGTATTGTAGTCCCCTTTTACCCATGGGGGATAAGTTCCAAGACCCCCAAGTGGATGCTTGAAAAAAAAATCTATATTTTTCCTATACATGCATATGACAAAGTTTATGATAAACTGTAATATGATAAAGTTTTTATAAATTAGGCACAATAAAAGATTAACAACAATAACTGCTGATAAAATAGAACAATTATAACAATGCACTGTAATAAAATTACCATAGATCTTAACAACCTCAGTATACGATTTTTTCTTTCCTTATTAAGTCAAGAACTTCCACTTTTCCCTTAAAGGAAGCACAGGCAATAGTGCATGGACAGAGAATAATAGCAATAATAATAATAATAGCTAATATGTATTGAGGATTTGCTATGTTACAGGCACTTTGATTAGCACTTGCAAGTCTCTGTTCAATTCTATGAGATTTTATTCCTGTTTTATGAACTAGGAAATCCAGGCTCAGAAAGATTATGTAGTTTGCCTAATATTGCAAAATTAAGTAGTGAATATGGAACTGGAACACCAATTTATCTAACATTAAAGCCAACTCTCATAGCACTAATATATACTGCTTCTCAGAGCGATGGACTCTGGTTATTATAGTTGAAGCTAGCTTCAAACAGGATACAAACATTAATTTAAGTTTTAAAAAACAAGAATTCATCAGGCAAAAGGAATCATGAGCAATAAAATCAGAAACATTGTAAAACCTTGCCCCCATTTTTATCACCATTGTGATGTTTAATGTAGATATGTCAAAACAAGGAAAATAATATTATGTAGATATAGGTTCATTTTGATGAATAAATAAAATTACGTATACATAATTTCATAAAGAATGTAGCCCAATATCCATCAACAGGATGCACTTAAAAAACAAAATTAAGGGTCCAATATTATTAAACAACTGTAAAAGTATTGGAATTAATTTTTTAAATCCACCAAGACGAATGGTAGTGTAAGTTAAAGCTTCTGCTTGTAGGAAGTAAGGTTTTCTTGCAGAAATCCATAGCAAGTATTGCCATATGTGACGAACAATGAACTATAAACAGATTCACTTATCGATACTACCAATACAATGGTTTCTTCTGTGGGAAGCTGTAATGTATAACCTCCTATGGTGTAATGGGTTGGATTGCTTCATCCCAAAAAAAGATGTTGGGGTAAAATACCTTAGAATGTGATCTTACTTGGAAATAGGGTTGTTGAAGGTGTTAATTAGTTAAATTAAGATGAAGTAATACTGGAGTAGAGTGGTCCCCTAATCCAATATGTCTTGTGTTCTCATAAGAAGACAATGATGTGAAGAGAAGAGACACACAAAGATGCTATAGGATGATGAAGGCTGACTGAGTTATGGAGCTGCAGGCTAGAAAATGACAAAGGCCACTAGCAGACCACCAGCATCTAGGAAGAGGCAATGAAGGATTTCCCTACATTTTTCAGAGAGAGCATGGGCCTCCGTAAAACTTGATTTTGGACATCTAGCCTCCAGAACTATGAAACAATGAAACAATAAATATTTGCTGTTTTAAGCTATCCAATTTGTAATATCTTGTTACAGGAGCCCTTGAAGACTCATTCCTATGGGAAGCCATGATGTATGAGGAATTCTTCCTTCACAGAGGACAGTTCATTTTTGTAAAGGCAAATAATCTCTGAGAAGAAGCCGATCAATGACATGGATGAGAACTAGTAAGTAAAAATGAATTGGGCTAATTAGATTCCCAGAAAATGCCAAAAGAATGGGATATAGAACGGTAGTAAAAACTGACCTTGAAAAGGAGAGACTTGTGAGGCCCTGAAGAATCACACATTAGCTGAGATAATAATTAAGAAAAAATTATGAATAAGTTACATTACAGAAATAAATATATACACAGCAGAGAGAGGTAAATTCACGTCAGTAAAAGAATAAGCAGAAAGGCCAAGGTAGAGATAGATATGACGAGAATAGCTGAATCACATTAAAAGATGTCTTTCTTGAATGAAGATTGGCAAATTCATATTACTGAGGTTCCAGAATTGCTCCAGATTCTAGAATGACCCTTCAATCTCATACTCCATGGAGCCTAAAGTTCTTATTGAATTAGCCTGAGATTGTTTTGATTATTGCTCTACATAAATCCTTATGATAACCATTCTCATCCGAACTTCTTAGCTGAGCGATCTACATGTCTTGCAGAGTAAAAAGTTACGACTAGCAAAAGTAAAAATTTTTCCTAATAAATATAGAAGTATTTAATAAATAGAAGTATTAAAAAAAGTATTTAAAAAGCTCTTGCTTTCTTAAATCTTCACATGTGTCTACCCCCCCTCCTTTTGCTTCTTCCTTAAATCTTTTGCTGATTCATAAGATGATAGAGAAGCAAAGGGCTGGAAAAAAAGGAGTTCTTAAAGCCAAAATGAATCTCGTGTTTAAGAGGCCTTTGAAGCTGGGTATATTAGAGAGTCAGAAGGAGACAAAAATCATGAAGATCATGATGTAAATGGAGAACAGAAGTAATAAAAGTAAAAGATTGGGAGACTTGGAATGGTAAGTGGTTGTGATAAAAAATTGAGATGTTGGTATAAGGAGCAATAATTGCTATTATAAAAATAATAAAAGTGTGCTACAAGTCAGAAGCTTATATTGTTAAAATCTTAGAATTAATCTTTCCAGATTCCTTTATGGATATACATCATATATAATACATGGATATAGATATGTAATATATGTCATGTATATGTGTGATAGCCATCCCTGGTGGTCTATTGCTTAAGATTCGGCACTCCCACTTTCAGGTCAGGGTTCCTTTCCTGTCAGGGAATCACACCACCCATCGGTTGGTTGTCATACTGTGGTGAGTGCTTATAGCTGTGATGATGAAAGCTATGCCGCCGGTATTTTAAATACCATCAGGGTCACCCATGGTGGACAGGTTTCAGCAGAGCTTCCAGACTAAGACAGGCTAGGAAGAAAGACCTGGCCACCCATTTCTGAAAAAATTGACCATGAAAACCCTGTGAGTAGCAGCGGAGCATTGTCTGATATAGCGCTGGAAGGTAAGAGGATGGTGCGAAAAGACTGGGCAGGGTTCCGCTCTGTTGCACACAGCGTTGCTAGGAGTCGGAAGGGACTCTATGGCATTAACAACAACAATATGTGTGATATATTGGACTATATATGTGATATATATTGGAGATAATATATATAATCTTATTGACTTGCCAACTGTAGTAGAGCAGAGTGTTATGAACATCTGTAGAATCAAAATGTGTGAGTTTGCTATTAGCTTCACAATTTTCTAGCTATATGATTTGGGATATTATTTAAATTCTTGTTACTTCAGTTTTTACATCTATAGAAGTGCTATATAACACCATTATCTAAACAATATAATTGTACTAAAAATTAAAAAGAATAAAGAACACAGTGTTCCTATAACAGTGCCTTAGACATAGGAATCATTCAACAAATCTCACTTAAATTTTAACTAAATATATCTGGATATACTGCCGTCTTTACACAGTAGGATATGGAATTTAATTTAACATACTGTAAGCTAAAAGTTTATAATCCGTCTAAAATCTGCTTTCCTGAGGTTTTCTCTGATTAAACCATTATGTTGCCCTCTATTTGATATAATAATTCTTGATTGAAACTCTTAGGCTTAACTGCTTATGATGTAGTGTGACTTGTTGGTTTTAGGAGTTCTTTAGTTCATGTATATTAATTAAGTTTCATTGAAGAGATATGATAATAAAAATACTGTATAAAAATTAAAGTGCTTTTGCTTTTGCTTAGGGTTTCAAATACCACAAGGAAAGATCATTCCTATCCTAAAATTGATAAAAAGCTAGAAAATCTTCAAAATCATAATTTTTTGAAGCAGTCAGAGAGCTAAATTCACAAGTTTACTAGGTGAACTGAATTCCAAATGATGACAAGCCCCTCTGAGGAAAGAGACATGCATACTGTTTCGCATTGGGAAAATCATGGGAGGAAGAAATAATTACTATAAATGTGTGTAAGATGAAAATAATTAAATATCTAGCAAATTCCTAAGAGCTGAGTGAGTACCAAATTCTTAAGGTACAAGTGGTACTTTAGAATCTCTGGGCACCCTGGACGGAAGAGGAGTCTGCCCCACGTGCCATCATTTGCCCTCACTGGGCCTCCATCAAATGGCTATGAGAATTATTGGGAGCAGGATCCCATATCTGAAGAGCTCTCCTCAGTGGTGCTAATCTGCAGGGCCTGCCAAGATGCCATGCTGGAATAAGAGTAACTGGAAAATTCCATTAGTGCCCTTTGTCCTGCAAGGAGACAGAATGGTAATTAGCAGCTGGTTCCCTCCTGCCTCCCAGTCCATTCTCTCACACGAAAGCCTTCTTCTTTGGGAGAGGCAAGAAATTTGCCTGTGGTCCAAACTTAACAATTAGCAATTGGAGTCATGTTTTGATCAGGTGGACTTAGTCCTCGGTGTTAAACAAAAAGGGCATGGAAAAACAAGCATCAAGCTGCTATAATCACTTGCAACCTAAATTAATTCCCAAAATTCATCAACACAATTATCTCTACCATTCTCCACTCTAGGAATGGCTTCCATGCAGTAATGACAACTAGAGAGAATAGATAAGGCAGCTTGAACTGACGAGCAGCTGCTTTATTTACACTGGGTACCAACATTCAACTCCGCAGATACCGTAGGTCATTGGAACTCCAAGAAGTTCCAGAGCTTCTATGCTCAGCACAATCTCATTTGCTTACAAGTCAAATTAAACCTGTTCACATCACATTCTTTGTGCACTGAACAACAGCATGCTCCATCCAACTCCTCTTCTCATCTTTCATAAGGGAATCTATCTAGATCACATAGTTTTCCACCTCTATTTACTGTTTAACTCATTTACATGTGGGTTTTTGCAAGAAAATATTATAAACAAGAAGAAAGAGCTGCACATATGGTTCAAAGTGGAGCTGTGTGCAATACACTCTGTGTGCCGTTTGGTTGATTCCATTCGTCTTCTTAGCTTAAATCTCTATCATGGATACAGGATGTTCAAATTGCATAGTCTATTTCTCCATAACTTGACAATTTCTTAAAAAACTCTAATGAATTCCTCTATTTGACATATTCCATTTTCATTAAGTAAATCTGAAATATATTGTCTTCTTTCAGTACAGTAGGTTTCCCTTCTTATCATACTACTCTTTGCTTCTCTATTGGTCTTAATTGTTTGGCATAATGATTAAGAGAGCCTCCTCTGGTATCAGACCTTTGGATTCAACTTTAGATTCTGCCACCTATTGCTGAGTGTCCTTGGGCAGGTCATTTAACATCATTTTTGTCTTAAAATTGCCATCTGTAAAATGGAGGTAAAATAGTATCTATCTTATAGGATTGTTGGGATAATTAAATTAGTTTATTGAGGAGAAGAATTTAACATAATTCTTGCACTTAATAGCCACTCAAAGTTAGCTAATATTATTAAAACTTTTTCGAGATAAACAGTGTGTTCCAAATAAATTCTTGTTTCTATAGATTTAAGAAAAATAAATTCACTAAATTACTTAAAAATTAAAAATAAAATACAATTATTTTTTCATATATGTAGCATCTGTTATAAACTTACAATTAATAATTTTGATCATTTTACTTATTTTTTTCTTTTTCTTTAAACTTGGGGTCATTTGAATAAAAATTGATTTAATTAATTTGCCTTTCATGTGATAACCTTTGGGTAATTTTCTTAAACTTTGTTAGCCTCAGTTTCTTCATCTGTATAATGAGGAAAATAGTGGTTTCAATATCAAGTAATCATTGGGAGGATTAATAATTTAATATCTGTAGATAACTCAATAAATATTACTCTTTAAAAGAGGAGGAGTTAAAAGAGGAACATAAAATTAGCAATTTCATATTATTCAACCCAATAGTTACTGTCTAATGTACTCCTACTAGTAATTCACTCACTAAATTTGAACACTTGTTGTAGTGGTGGTCAATATAAAAAACAACAACAGAACAGGAGAAGAAGAAAGCAGGAGATATTCAATAAATGATTGTGAAATTGAACTTCAGTATAGGCATCTCTACAATGCCTTTATCTGTTCAAGTTAATTAGTTAGTAAATGGTCTATGCAGTGAGGCATACATAAAAAACAGAGGCATTTACTCTTTGGTGAGCGCCTCCTATGTGCCAGAAGACCTACACATGTCAATAACACTATTATTAATAATAATAACAACTAATATTTATTGAACACTGACTATATGTCAGGTACCATATTAAAGGAGTTACATGCATTTAATCTTATAAACAATCCTAAGAAGCAAGTGTTTTATTGTTTCCCAACATACAGATGCAAAATATAAGGCTCAGAGTGCTTCATCCAAGATCACAGAGGTATTAAGTAGAAAAACTGGAATTCAAATCCAGGACTACCTGACCCAGTGACTATGCTCTTAACCACATGTATATACCTCCTTAAGATTCTTGCCATCAAATTACGAGGTCGATGTTACCCTTCCATTTCAACAGGAAATTGAAGATGAAATGGTTAATTTCCTGTGAGGTACATTTTTTTACCTGAAAATACATGTGAAGCACATCTAGCTAGTTTGTCTAGCACGTAATAAGTGATGGATACATGCTAACATCATTTATAATATTACCGTTATTTAAGGAATTTAATCAGTATTTGGACAAACTAGGGCTTCAGCCCCGGTCTCTGTTCCAAATGCATTTACTCTTGCTGGCAAAAAGTGATGGAGATGTCTTCAGTGTTCCAATTTCCTCAGTATTACAGATTAAAACTGATTTGGCCTTCCTGGTGATGGCAACAAGAAAAGATAACCTTTGATTTTAGGTTAGTTTCTTCAGATACATAAAGAAAAAACAAAAAGGGCTCACTTTTCTAAGATATTTTTCTCTTAGACCTTACTAACATTTGTGCTACTAAACAATCTCATTATTCCAAGTTGTAGCTTTGAACTTCCTTCCCAATGTTCACATTGCTAATCACTGAATCACAAAATATTTTCTTTCCTAATCATCCTCTAGTTAGCTTTTACAGCATCCTGGGTTATCCTCCAAGGAGATTTTTAGGAATTAAGTGTAAACCTGAATCATTATTGGCTTGTAGCTAATAAACTCAGATATTCACTTTTATCATTCAGCAGATAGTTAAAATAAGGACACTGAAATTTTATGATAGTAGTTTGTAGACTTATAAATGTTATGGTAATATTTTTAGGTTATAACCTCAAAATGACTCTAAAGAGAGAGTATGGCCTGATGGAAAGAGGACAGATTTGGGCACAAACCTTTGCTCTCCCACAAACTCATTGTGTGATCTTTAAAATATTACTTTAATTTTAGCTCTTAGTGTCTCATTTTCCCAATCTATAAAATGGGATTCATAAAATCTACCTTACATGTGTTGAGCTGACAAGATAACATACGAAAAATCATACTATAAATAGTAATTATAAATTCAAGTCTTATGTCTCAATACCACATCTATTGATATAATAACCTTTGAATTTTCCATTTTTTATGTTAATGAATTTGTGAGAGGGTTGGGAGAGGATTATTTTGATAAAAATAAAATTATCTGTTAGCATTTTATCTACCAATTAACGCTTCTCATATTAGCATAATTTTTTCTCAGTCGTCATCATCATCATCATCATCAAATCTGTCCCCACTAGCCTAATAGAAAATGCATAATGATCCATAAATCTACATGAAAAGCCAACCACATAGAAGCTATTAATATTTTGTTAGCAACATAGTTGCTGCTGTCTTTACAAAAATTTAATTTTAAGAAAAGTTTTTGGAAGATTTTTCTCCATTAAGCAATTGAGGCTATATCTATTTTCATTTTTTTAATATGGCTTTTAACTTCAGCTCTGTCATTGGATTCAGAGAGGAACATTCAATCATGTTTAATGGAAATAACTTATTAAATATTGTCGAGAGATGACTTTGATGATACTTTCATTAATTGAAGGTTGCCATAACAACTGAAGGTCTACGTTCACCGTCTCACAGTTACAAAGAGAGCTAGCTGTCCTATATCACCTTTATTATAATTCTTAACACTTGCACATGTGTGGCCTGCATAATTTATCTCAACATGATATTGAGGTGAAAAGGACATGATAAAAATGCAAATATAGGGACTTATGTCCGTTTTTGTTTGCACAAAATATCGCAGCTTATTTTTTCTGTCTCTGAATGTCTTAGAATGTATTTACTGTTTTCAAACACATAAATTGTGCCCAGGAAATGTTCCTCAGATTGGAACTTTATGATTTTTTTAATATGTTATTTACAAATTTCTTTTTATCTAGCTTTAAATCTATCAGACAGATCCTTTTGTCCTATGTAACACTTATACTAGTTAAGCAATGGATGCATCTTTATTGAGCCAATAACATACTAGAAAGTAAATAAGGGATTTTATTAACAAAAAAAATACAAAGAATTAATATCCTCTGGAGATCAACATAAAGTAGGGCTACCAGGTAGTAGAATGTTTGTGGTTTGGACATCATCTTGATAAAGTAGGACATATGGCAAACTATATAAATCTATATAGTTTCCTCTAGATAAAATATATTCTGAATCCAAAGCCCTGTTTGGATCAGCAATTAAAAATTTAACTTCAGCTCTTTCTGAGGTTATTTCTCCTATTCTCAGGACCAGTGAATATATTTGATTGTACAAAAAAACTAGCCAACAATTTTGTGAAATGAGAAATTTTCTCCATTGTTCTTTTTTAGTATGGTCAAAGGCCCTTCTTTTAATCATATTATTTTCTACCTGCTATTAGCAACCCAGAATTATCCTGTTACTGTAATATTCAATTAGTTGAATTTTATTAATATTAAAAAAATCCTGGAGAGGAAAGCAAAGTTTTAATTAGTCGTTTACACCCTTATTCAAACATTTTAGCAAGACCTACACTTCTCTGAAGTACCAGACCTGCTTTACTTCACCTCAATGTTTGAGCTCATTTTGCTCTGGCACCATAGCTTCAGACATACCGGCTTTCTTTCATATGTAAAAACATACTCTACTTTTTCCTGCCTTAATTCCATCTAACATGCTTCTACTTTGATTTAAACTGTCCTGATCTCAGTGTGTTGAAGGCTTTACCCCAGCAGATATAGCCCACAACTCCCAGTCTAGGGGGATGGTTCTTGTGGGAGCAGCAGGTGACCAGGATGTCTTGTCACCCTCAGTCCCATGGTGTAGAGGCATTATTTTAGGAAGGTACAGTTGACGTGTATGAGGCTGCCTTCCTCCACCCAGACTCCACTTGTATAATGGAAGCTCTACCCTAGGCATAGCAGTCCAAGGACATTGGGCTTTGATTGCCCTTGGCCTATCTGACTCTTAAGGTGAGAGTTCCAAACCAGGAGAGGCTAGCTAAGAGGATCAGGGACTGCCATCACCATTCAGTGCCTCACTAGTAGTGCAGAGTTGTCACCTTGAGGGAAGCAGCCCAGAAGACAAAGAGTCCTTAATCCTGTGGTCAGATATTTGGCACTTTTTTATGAACAGTTCTTATTTCTGTCTACTTTTTGCTTTCATAATGTCATTCAGCTCAGAACCACGCACTCTGGATTTCCAGAAAAAAATGCCTCTCGGTTTCTCTCTAGAACTCTAACAGTCTTCTTTATTTCTTGCTCCTTCATCCTGTTGCCATCTTCATTGCTAAAGAGAAAGAAAATTCTCACTTTCTTTCTATATCTGTAGATCTATAACAGACACTATATATAGCTACATCTAATAGACACTATATATAACTATATCTAGTAGATATAGTTAAATTGTGTAAAATTGTATTTTCAATGAAAATAGCAAAAATTTGTTTGAAATATTTTTCAAAGTGCATGTAACACATTAAGCAATATTTGTTTAATTTTCTAGAAAGGGTAGCACCAAAATTCTGAGTACAGTTATCCTAGTCGGAAATCAAAGTTTTTTTTTTTAATACATAGTAATATGTTTAATTTTTAAAACTCAGTTTTAGTATATACGATATATTCCATTAGTCTGCTCAGGTTGCCATAACAAAATACCATAGACTAGGTGGCTTAAAAAATAGAAATTTATTTCTCACAGCTCTGGAGGCTGGAAGGTCCAAGATGAAGATGCTGGGAAATAGGTTTCATCTGATGCCTCTTCTCTTGGTTTGTAGGTGGCCGCCATCTTGCATTGTGCTCACATGATCTCTTCTTTCTACAATGGTGGAGAAAGTAAGATATGTCTCTCCCTTCCTCTTCCTATAAGACCACCTATCTGATCAGAGCTCCATCCTTATAACCTCATTTAACCTTAATTACCTCTCAAAGGACCTATCTCCAAATACAGTCACACTGGGGTTACAGTTTCAATATAAGAATTTGAGGAGTGAGGGGCACAATTCAGTCCTTAGCATTTTGTTGGGCTTTTACTGTGAATATGTACTGAAATATTCAGCCATTGCAATAGTAGCAGTCTGTTTTAATACTTCATATCCTTGAAAATGTTTATTGGTGAGATTTCCTAGCCTACTGCAGTTTAATACTTGACCTCTCTTTCCTTTTAGAATGGTTGCCAAATGGTTTACAACCTCTGCTATGACTAATTTTATAGTCACTTTCACAGCAAAGTCATTATCTTTTAGCAGTTTCTGAATGATTTTCCAAGGATATTTCACATGTTGAGCCTGTAAACATTCCAATGTGATATTTGCTTCCAATTTCATTGTAGCATTTTTGAATATGCCTGCATAAAATAGATTGACTAAGACTGGATTTAATATCCAACTTCAATTTTTACTTTGGAGAAGAGAATAGATCACAAATGGCAGAAATCTAAAATATATTTTCCAAATATTGGGTAATAGCCTAAGGATGTAATTGAAATGATCTGGATTAAAATATTTAACTTGATGCTAACATAGCTTATATGTGCAAAATGTCAAATGTTTTAATCATGATAGTAAATGCAATATTGAATTGTTACTATTTTCCTCTAAACTGCTACAACTGATATTCATTGGAAATATCAACATGAAGTTTTAGCAAACTGTTTTATTAGAGGAGTTTTACTACCACTACTAGGAAATAGAAATAAAACTAAGCAATAAAAAGACAATATAGTAAGAAGATATAGGAGAGCAAGCAGCTTCAAAAGAACTTTAATTTATAAACTAGGATTATATATCTGACTTTTGATAATTGTAATTAGCTAGCATTTTTTCCATTAAAGAGTGACTACATTGCTTAGATATTAAACAGTTGCAACTGAAATATTTAGCATCTATAAATTTGAGATTCTAATACTTAAGATGTTTTTTCCTTAACTAAATTTGTGATGCTAATTAGGAAATTATTATTTTTCAAGTGTGTTGTCTTGAATTACAAATGTTTTTAAGGAGACAGTTAATGTTTCCTGTCTAAGTGACGGCTCTTTAGTTTTCCCATTTAATTGTATCAAAATGCATTCAGATTAATAAAAACAATCCATTTTAATTCCACTTTGCTATTATGACTTTAAACTGTGTCCTCCGTAACAACACATCAAAATATATATTTTAACGTTAGAAGTGGAAACATCTTCACATGACTTGACATTTCAAAACTTTGTTTTATACATTCCTACCTCTAGTGTTCTCAACTACTTGTTTTTTATGCTAATTTTTGTTGTTGTTTGGCTCACGAACACAAGAAGTGTAAACATTATTTGTTCTGTAATGAAATATTCAAAGAAACATAGATGGCCTGTTCTGAGTAAACCAAATTGAAAGACGACTTTTCTGCTTATTCTAAATTCATCGCCTGAACTTCCCTTCCATTTCAAAAGGGAGAAGTTCTTAGTCTGACCTTTAGTGAAGGGGGACATGAAGTGGGACTTAATTGCTAACTACTTTTTTTCTATGGTCCACTTTCTAGGTAAGTGTAGGAGGCTCATGAAGTCTATATTGAGATTTATATCCTTATGCCTGGACTCCAATAGAAACTGCTAACAGTTGCCCCTGAATAAATGCAAAATATAAAGGAGATAAAACTGTATTGCTTGGGAAAGGGAAATAAAGGACTCACCCTCATAATTCTTCATATACGAAGGAGATTTGAACAAGAGGAATGCAGTTTTAAATAAGGAATTATCCCCAATAGAAATCCCAGCTAGCTATTTTGTAAATATTGACATATGGAATCAAAATTTATATGGAAAGGCAAAAGATCAAGAACAGCCAAATAATGCTCGAGAAGAACAAAGTTAGAGTACTAAGACTACCTAATTTCCATCCTTATAAAGCCATACTGTATCAATACAACATGGAATTGGTGAAAAAATAGATACATGGATCAGTAGAGTCAAATAAATAGACCAGAAATAGAGTGGCACAAAGTTATTTGATCTTTGCCAAAGATGCAAAGGTAATTCAATAAAGAAAGGATAATCTGGGAAAATTGGAAATCTACATCCAAAAATGAAAACGACGAAGACATGGAATGAAGAACTTACACCTTATGCAAAAGTTAGCTTCAAAGCATTATAGCTGGAGTGAATGATAGGTTAGAATAGTTATGAAGTATTCATTATTAATAGTGACATCTAATTTTTTTGTTTGTTTCTAATTATATATACCAAGATTTGCCTAATCTATGGATGTTTAAAAATAGTAATTATATATTTGTTAAATCTATTGTTTTACTAATGTGTTGATTTGTCATTTCATCTCTTAACATACATTAAATCAAATTTACATATTTATCTCTAAATATTTTTCTTGTATCTGTTGAGTTTTGCTATGAGCCATTTATTGTCATTTAGTTTTAATAGTGTTCAATTTCCATTATGATATTCTTTTACCCATCACTGGTTTTGTGATTTTCAAAATACTTGCATCTGTTTTTAAGAATATTTTCAATTTAATTGAAATATTTTACTATTTATTTTCACTGTTTTGTTCAGGTCCATGATAATTATGGTAATTATGGTTCCTAAACTTTGAAATATGGAAAGGTTTTATTTATCTACAGTATAGCTGTTTTGGAAAATCATCAATGTGAATGTAATCAGCAATATAATATTAATTAATGAATATAGATTTATAAACAAACATGCCAATATGTCATTCAAATTGCCTATGCCCTTCCTGATTTGTTTTTGTCTACTTTATATATCCTGATAGGGGCATGTTAAATGTTTTAATTAACAATTATGGATGTACCAGCACACTCTTGTGATTGGTTTAATTTTTTCCAGCTTCATTGAGATATAATTGACATATGACATCACTAGTCATCAGGGAAATGCAAAATAAAAACCACAATGAGGTTTCCCTTCACACCTGTTAGAATGGTTATCATTAAAAAGGGAAAAGATACCAGGTGTTGGTGAGGATATGGAGGAAACAGAACACTTGTGCACTGTTGGTGGGAACGTAAATTGGTACTCCCATTATGCAAAACAGTATGGAGATTTCTCAAAAAATTAAAAATAGAACTACCATATGATCCACCAAATCCACTTCTGGAGATTTATCTGAAGGAAACAAAATCACTATCTTGAAAAGATATTTGCACCCCCATGTTCATTGCAAGATTATTTACAATAGCCCAGACATGGAAACAACCTAATGACCATCAAAGGATGAATGGGTAAAGAAAATGTGATACATATTTCTCTGATGATTATTGATGTTGAGCACCTTTTCATATTCCTTTATTTTTTTCTCTCTTTTAAATAGTAACATATAGTGTTCCATATTTACTCTTTCAGATGGAAAAATATTTGTAGCAAAAGTTTTGATTAGATTGGGAAGGAAAGAAGGAATATAGGACTTCGGGTGTGGTAAAGCCTTTTCAGTTGATGGAATTATGTACTGTTGTGTTCTAAGCAAAAGGGACACTATCATGAGATGAAGATTTCAAGTGTATTAAGAAGAGATTTTTGTGTTGTGATAATTTTTAATTAGGTGTGGATGTGAGTCTTCTTTGTACAGCAACCTATGTACAATCTGCTCCCAACTCATACACACCCACATGAAGACAGTGGGCAGGGACAGAACAATCACAACAAACACTCTAATTTGTGGGAAGCAGGGTAATTCTGAAATCCTCCTATGGGGAAATACTGTGAGGGCTGCAACCCTGTGGAAGAACATTCCTTGATTCCACCCAACTTCTCTCTGCACTACTTTCTTCATTTTTCTTCGTGGGCCCTCTGGGAGACCTCCTTTTTCTATTAACTGTCTAAAATAGAAGATGAAGTGGGCAGTGGGAATATATAGTCCATGAATGGGTTGTACGTTTTTAAGATGGCTTCTGGATGAGGAGCTTGGAGGTCAAAAGTTCTAAGTCTCAAACAGTCACAACCACAAGTAGCTTAGGGTTTCTTGGAAGTCCATCTCTCCCACAAGCATTGTAGGATTTGTCTGTTTGATTCCTGGCATCTTCATTTGCCAGGAACCCCACTCACAGCTGTTTTTAGGTCTCAGTTCTTTGAATGTGCTCTATTTTTCCAATTTTATTGCTGCAGTTTTATTCCTTCTCAGTTTAAACAGGACTACCTTGAAGCTGTTGGGATCCCATGAGAAAGTCTTCATCAAGCCTTTGCCCTGAAATATTTTATTTAGTTAAAAAGATTTAACAGATATCATATTTTTAGTCTATTATTCAGGATTCAACTTTATTTGTTTAAAATGTTACTGTGTGTTTGTCTCTTAAAAATTTTCTCAATCTTTTTGAGGGTGACTTAGGGGTTTCAAGTCAACTGGCTTTTGCAAGTTTGAAAAGCCCTGGATTTCTGCAATTTTTCTATGCCATTTCATTTCTTCTTTCAAACCTACCAATTCTTTCCTTGACTTACTTTATCGTCTTTCCTCTAATATCTTTCCAAATATAGCCCGTAATAAAAATACTACTTATATTGTATTTTCTGAACTCTTTTCCTATAGCTACAGGTTCAGAAGGCAAAATCTCCGACTTGCAAATTTTCTCAAGTCCCAGTTTTATCAACGTTTTGCCACTGCATTATGTGGATTTCCATTTTTCCAGTTTCCAAAATGTTTTTTCATTATATATTTTCCTAAAGTCATAATTTTGCTAATAATGACCCTTATTCATTAAGAAGGGTAATATTATTCAAGTGATTTGATTTTTCTTTGTAAGGAAACACTTAGTAATATATGTTTAAAAGGTTTCTTTAGCAACTGTTGGATTTAAATTTGGTGCGTTACACAGAGATCATTGCTTATCAAATTTCAGTAACATAAAGTAACTCCTCCCATACGACATCAGATGCCATATCTTTGTGATTCATAGAATAGACTAAATTAAGACAGTCTATATGATCATTGACTATGTATACTTACAAGAGTATGAAAAATAGAGACAATTCTAGTAAATGGTCCAAGAAGAAGCCCAGATTGCAGGATGGTTAGTGATCAAATTCCTTGAACATACTTAATCTTTGCATATGACACTGTGTTTGGGAGGTAAAAGTGAGAACTTGCATTTTTGACAATAAGGAGTTAACAATCTCTTACAGAACCTGAGCTCCAGTAACAAGCTCCAGCCTCTGAAGGGTTAGAGCCACAAGGACATCAGAAAGAGGATCAGGGCAGGAATTCAGGTAAGCCAATAAGACTCTAATTAATGAAGGTGAAAGGTCATCCAGGGTATTTGTTAAAACCAGTAAATTAGTTACTATAAGCAATGTAAGGAATAACAAGGGTAATTAAAAATTAAGCTATTGATAGAATATTTTTAAATTCTCATTATCTGTTAAAAAAAAAAGTTACCACTGAATTCATAGATACTGAAAACAGATTGGTGGTTGCCAGAGGTGGGGGTTGGGGGTAAGTGGCGAAATGGGTGAAGAGTAAAAGGGTACAAATTCCCAGTGATAAAATAAATCACTCCTGGGGATGTAATGTACAGCACGGTGACTATAGTTAACAATACTCTATTGTATATTTGAAAGTTGCTAAGAGAGCAGATCTTAAAAGTTCTCAGCATAAGAAAAAAAATGTACCTATGTGTGGTAATGGATGCTAACTAGACAAATTTTGGTATTCATTTCACAATATATACATATATTGAATCATTATGATGTATACCTAAAACTAATATAATGTTATATATCAATTATATCTCATTTCTAAAAAACTCATTTCTAAAAAATCTTATCAAAAATCTGGGATGTGTGTCAACTACAGGTGAGTATGAAGCGGCCAAAACTAAAACTTTAGTAAGAAATAGCGACAATGAGCAAATGTATTATTACAGCAATCACTTGGAAATACTGCTTTCTATTTGTAGTATTTACCATCTTAAAATATCTTTTTCTATAATAAATTTTTTAGACGTTCTCATAAATTGGGACATAAACCAACTGATCCATTAATTTTCCTGATTATCAATGAGTAAAAATGAAATGCATAAAGCTTTGCACATTATAAAACACAAAGGAGGTGAGAAAGGTGGAGCCTAAATAGGCACCAGGCATGAATAAAACTAGATGTTTTATTCATATTATGACATGTAATCCCAAAGAATGATTTATTGCTATTATTCCATAACATTTTTCATAAATATATCCAACCATAAACTAATTAAGTGCTTACACCTCTGGGAAAATTCCTAAGAGTTATGATATGAAATCAAGTCACAAATATATGCATTGTACTAAAAGCGTCTACTGTGAGCTTATGAAATATTTCCAGCCGGTAGGTAATGGTAGTCTGACATTATCAAACACTAATATATTAAATAATGACACCTTTAGCACATGTTCCAGTGGCACAATAAGCTACTTTTATATAATAAACCCCTCCAGTTTTATTGTAAAGCCGGGAGCTGTTTCACTATTGTGAAACACACGGAGTAGAACATTTATTGCTATTATGCCAAATAAATGAAGTGAAACAACAAAGAGGCCTTTAAATGAACTGTATTTTATGGCTAAAGCGCACAGAAGATTAAATGAAGAATCAACTTGAAATTTATTCAGCCATTTGACTTACTCATTTGTGTGCGTGAGAAAGCACAGAGCGCTAGGTTCTAGTGCTCCCTTATTATGGTTGAGTCGTGAAGGAGCTTGGACCAAGAGCAAAGAAAGTAGGCCTGGTATGTAATATCTGAGATGTGCAATTTAAAATACAGAGGAGGAGAAGGAATAAAAACTGGTTATTTTCCAACTTCATGTGGGTAAAATAAAGTCAAAGGGGTTTAAATTTCACTGTGAAAAATGCTAATATTTAAGTATATATCACAACTACGATAACATATTTTTAAGTATCCTATTTAAAACCCAAATTCTTGAGATTGAATTTCCACACTTTTATGTTTGTGATTTTTTAGGGGGAAGGGAGTAAAGATACGTTTGTTTTCATACCTTGATAAATGTCTTTTTCTGTCTATTTCTCTAATTCATGCCCCATATTTTTTTATTATTCTTATTAGCCTAAAAGATGCATGTTCCCATAAAATAAATTTCCTGATATGGGAATATTAATTTGTGTGGACTTGTGTCAATGTTGACACTAAAGAAAAGTAGCATATAATGTCATAGCTGTTGCAAAAAATCAATTGTCATACATATTCAAAATCAGTATGACGTTGGTATGGGTTGCAATATTATGTTATTGATCTCTCCTTAAGATATTATAATACACATAAATCAGTTTTCTGGGACCATAGCATTATCTATGTCAGGCCAGCAGCAGTGCTCTTTTAACATCTCGGTTGATTATTCTCTAATTATTTTCTTTCATAATGACAAAACTAGAGAAGAAATTTGCTAACCTAAAGGCAGAAAAAACATCTGTCTGTCTCAGAGCTGCTGGGGTTTGTTCTCTCTTTATGTTTGATTTCTCCCTTTCCTGAGCCACTAGCCTTCAAAATGCACACAGACTTGAAAGAAGCAGAGAGAGAGAGAATGTGAAAGAGAGAGATGTCAAGAAAGAAGAAGGAGGAGGAGGAGAGAGAGAGAGGGAGGGAGGAAGGAAAGGAAATAATAAGGCTAATCCCATTTTTTTTTGTTTTTCTGCTTGTTTTTCTTTTTTTGAGGAATATTAGCCCTGAGCTAACATCTGCTGCCAATCCTTCTCTTTTTTGCTGAGGAAGACTGGCCCTGAACTAACATCCATGCCCATTTCACTCTACTTTATGTGTGGGATGTCTGCTACAGCATGGCTTGACAAGTGGTGTGTAGGTCTGCACCCGGGATCCGAACCAGCAAACCCCAGGCCACCAAAGCAGAACACATGAATTTAACCACTGTGCCATCAGGCTGGCCCCAACTAACCCCATTGTTAATGGTATATTTTTCTTTTCTCTATGCTAATGGTTTGAAAAAGAGTGGTTTATTTCAAATGTCTCCATTCTTCTTTCAATTCCTTTCTCTTTCTCCTGTATAATTGTCTAGGAACTCCATTAACCTTTCCACCATGGAATTTCTCATTACTTTGGCTTTGAGTACACTATATTTTCTAGGTTCTTTACTATATTTATAGTAGATGCTTCTACTTCACTCAGTGTTTTATATTCTTTCCCCCAATACCATTCCCAACAATACTCTGATGTGTCATCCAAGATTGATCAGAGTAGTTGAGCAGCTTCATTCTTAGTCTCTGTATATCCTGTATGAGTAGTAAGCAGATTTAAACCTTTCCCTTTCATGCATGCTCTCTCTCTTTCTCTTTTTTTCCCTTCCTTTTTTTCCAAGAAAAATATTGTAAAAAGAATAGTATAGTGCTGGTATTATTTCTGGAATTTTTGAGTTGGTAATTTGGCTAAAATAGTGTGAGGATCATGGACCTGTGTTGTAGGATCTAGAACTCAGTCAAGGGCTGTAGAGATGTACCTTATCTTCCAAGTGACTGCAGACATACCAGTTAGAAAATTAGAAAAATAATCTGGCGTTCTGCTCATCAAAAATCTACCCCTAATACGGAGTCCATTTTCTCATTACCTGCATCAGAGCTCTATGTGAACCCAAATCCATCAAAAGAACATATGTTGGGGCCAGCCCCGTGGCCAAGTGGTTAAGTTCGCGCGCTCGGCTGTGGCGGCCCAGGGTTCGGATCCTGGACGCGGACATGGCACTGCTCGTCAGGTCACGTTGAGGCGGCGTCCCACGTGCCAAAACTAGAAGGACCCACAACTAAGATATACAACTATGTACAGGGCGGGTTTGAGGAGATAAAGCAGAAAAAAAAAAAAAAAAAGATTGGCAACAGTTGTTAGCTCAGGTGCCAATCTTTAAAAAAAAAAAAAAAGAACATACGTCATTTTGGAATAAACACACTGCCTGTTTTCCAGGGACTCCTAGCCCTTCAAAGACTTGAGTATCCTACAGCTGCTAAAAATACTGAAGATCTGAAGTGCAGCAAAAACAGGAGGCAGTTCTACTGACAACTTTTCAAAGAGGTATGCTCATGAGTAATGCTGCCAGACGCCACGTCAGGAGATAATCCAGCCTGGGCTCTCTGGCCTGGCTTAATTCTTCCTGCACCATTCACATTCTCTGACTAAGTTGTGCTTTGGACTAAGAGTTCTCCTTAAACAAGATTTACTACCCAAAGTTCCAGTCACAATAGACCATCATTAAATCCTAGGAATTCTATTTCATTAGCCGGAGTATCTAATTCCTACATTTTTGTTTCCCACTTCAGATCAGTCAATCAATGAATCAAACAAGCAAAACAGAGCCATAATATGGGGCTGTCTGGGGTTTAAACTGACAGTCTTCTCTCTAGCACTTGTCTTTTTCGAAGATTTTTGTTACATGAACTGAGAAGCATGAGCCTCAGTGTGTACTTGAAGAGAGAGGGAGTAAAAACGGAAAAGTCAAGGGAATCAACTTTTCCTTTATCTAGATTGTTTGAAAATAGGTTATTTTGGAAGTCTTCACACAAGAATCGTGTGGGTGGGTGGTTGTCAGCTGAGCCTGATGTCTACAGCATAGTATAAAGTAGTTTAGGAAAAAACACAATGTGAATGTGTGTACGTGTACATGCGCAGGGGGAGAAAGGAAAAGAGAAGGAGCCACAGAGGGAATGAAAACCAAGTGGTGCAAAGGAAAGCAATGTGTGAATCAGGGAACAGGTATGTTGGAACTTCTTGTACTCTTCTTGCAATTTTTCCATAAATTTGGAAATAAATAACAACAAAAATTTACAAAAACAAATTTTAAAAATGTAGAAGGAAAAAGATTGAGCAAGATGGAGAAGAGCCAGGATGGGTTTGGAGAAGTCAGTAGGAATCAGATCGTCTACAGCTTCATGGCCCATGGGCTGGCTTTGGATTTTACTCCAGTTGCAACTGAAAATCGTTAACTGATTTCTCGTAAAACCTGATTTGATGGAGAAGTTTCAGATCGCTGGGCTACAATTTGGATGAGATTTTCTGTTTTTTGATTGTTTTATTATTGTTTTCATTTTCCCTAATAACTGCTGTCATCTACATTATGTGAACTTTGTTTCCCAGCGGGAAGCAAGTTCACTTATTGACATCTGTCTAGTTCATAGCTTTCCAATTGCTTTTAGTTTTAACAGCTGTCCAGTTGCAAAGCTTCTCCCTGTCTGCAGGACAGTATAGGATTGTGGCTTTGAAAGAGTGGAGTAGAGGGTTGGAGAACCCTGGTATATTCCATCCTTCTCCTCTTTGATTCTCTGCTCAAGAATCTGAGAGAAAGGTCTGGAGAACAAAGGCAGTTCTTTGCAGCTTTTGGTGATACTTTTCTCCTATTTGTTTTTTAGAATCCATGTTTCTAAATGACAGCAACAATATATCATGAGAATGAACAAGCTGACCCCTTTATGCTACCTCGGATTATTTAGCTTATGTTGTAGTATGTGGCTAAGAATTTGATTTTAGTTCATATTTTAATTGTCTTTGTTAAGGTCAGTCTGATATTTTCCTCAGTGGTTATATTTAAATATAAACAATAACAAACAAACACATAGCAACAGAGATTGGATTAGTGGTTACCAGAAGGGACGCGGGGAGGAAGGCAGAGGGCGAAAGGGGTAATTAGACACGTGTGTGGTGATGGATTGTAATTAGTCTTTGGTTGGTAAACATGATGTAATTTACACAGAATTCAAAATATATTATGATGTACACCTGAAAGTTATATAATGTTATAATCCAATGTTACTGCAATAGAAAAAAATTTAAAAATAATATTTATAATTTTTAATGGAAAAAATACTGTTTTAGAAAGCAGCGTAATTAAAATAGGCTTTTGTTCACAAAGTTGACTTCAAAAATAAAAGTGAAACAAAATTTATTATATATAAAAATAGGGGTCTGACTAATTTACATCAAATGTGTAATTATGAATATAATTGATTAAAAAATTAAGCAGCAAGAAAAATAATAAAATTATGCTGAATTTTTATTATGAAGCAACATAGGTAGATCATTGATTTTCTTTTTTGAAATTTTTCCCTGGAATCCTTTGTTCAAATAAAATGTCAGATGAAACCCAACATACAATAGATGAACTCTACTACGGCCTGGTACAAACATCGGCCGCTGTCCTGAAGCCCCGACTCCTTAGTCCTTCCTTGTTTCCATCAGCAGCGGAGTCTCCTCAGATCACTTCAAAACTTCAATACCTGCCTAAATAATACTCAGTGATCCTTTCTCTCATTTTTCTTCTTAAAAAAATATTTAAAAAGTAGTATAATATTTTATTAAATAATTGTAATGTAATGGAATATTATAATTAACATTTTTATAAAAACAAAAATGCCATTGGTATTAATATATTTATGAAAAGCAAGATATAAAATGTGTTTAAATAGTATCTCAATTTTCTAAAAGGATGGATACAAATATAAAGTATACTGAAGTACAGAAAATACTAACAATGTTTATCTCTGTATTATGCAATTTTGGAGTGAGTTTTCCTTTATTTTGAAAATGCGTGTATTTTCTCAATTACCTACAATAGACTACATAAATATAATAATATCAGGAAAAATTTTCAACTTAGATCACTCCCAAAGATCACTGTAAAGCTTTTGTTTAATTGTCTTTAACCTTAAATTTTTTCCTAATAAAATTATTGTTGGAATTATAAGATATTATAGTTGAAGGACACAGTATCGGTTTCTACTTAAGTCCATGTGAAATCACTGTTGTGTTGTTATATAATCAAATGATTTGGGAACAATCACATAGCATCCTTAAACTTTAGAGATTCATAGTTATACTAGAATTTTAAAGGCTGAAAAAACTAAGATCTTTAGCTTTGTTTAATCTATTGTTTTCCAAACTCATTTTCATTTAACAGCCATTTAAATTTTGGGTAACACATGTGTAGTGCTAGCAATATCAACACAAGCTAGTCATTTTCGAGGTGAGTGAGACAGCCTCAATGTAGAATGAGGTCCTTGCCAGAGACTACGTATAATAGAGTTGGAATAGGAGCTAGAACTGAGGTTTTTGAGCTCAGATTCACTGTGGGTATAATCCAATGCTTAGTACCCTGTGCTAGTGTCTCCAAAAAATCTGGATCCTGGCTATTTAATTGAAAGTACACCAAAAGATTTATTTTATCTAGACAAATAGTTAAATTTTATAAAAAATATTTATTTCACTTGTCACAGGGTTCAGGAGTTATCACGAGTTCATAAACTATTCTTCTACTTCAAGTATTAACCATAAATCAATGTGTTTCATGCTAGATAAGCAAGTGATGGGAGGGGAGAAAGAGAGCAAGAAGAGAAATAAACTAAATATAAAGAATCCATTTAAAAATAGTTATAAGGAAGGTTTACTATATCTGCATATGTTTCATTCAAATGTAATTTTTTGTTTATTTTATTCACAATATTTTTTTATTTATCTTTTTAACTCAGATTCCAGAGGGATATTCAAGAGAGTGAAATGGTCACTATATTTTTTCTTTTCTTTTTTTCACATGTGAGTTTTTAATCAACATTCGATTACACAGATATCATGATGTCCTAAGGAATTCTGATTCTGACAACTATCTCTAGGGAAAGAAAATCTCGCTACCTGCTTATGAACGATGGTCTATATCTCCTAAGAAAATCTCCACTTATATTCAATTTTGCTCAAGGTAAATAGCACTGTTTCAATGATATCTTTCATCTTCAAAAGAAATAGCTTTGAAAAAAATAATTCATACAAGAGAAAAAATATTATTTGAAAAGAAAAAAGTTAGATCAATAATTCAGGTCAAATTCGGATCTCTTAAGAATTAAATCATATATAAATTGACACAGCCACTGTCAGACCAATCTTCAGTTTGCATTATGGTTCAATTAATCAGTTTGTTTATCATAAGTTACTATAACAAACAAACTCACAATGCATATTGGCTTAAACATAATATATATTCATTTTTTACTGTATTGCCATCCAATAGGGGTGTTCCTGATCAGTAGGTGTCTCTATTCTGCATGTGGACTCAGGGATGCAGATTTCTTTCTTTAGCAGTCTTTTATTTCCCAGGGCCTTATTATCAGCACGCAGCCTTGGGGAAGAGACACAATTGTTCCTCAAAAGTCTTAGACTAGAAGAGCACATATCACTTCCATTCATATTCCAGCGATGAGAACTACTCACGTGGGACAATATTAGCCATGAGAAATGTAGGCTCGTAAATGTACTCCTTGGCAGGACAGCCACTTTTTAGCTACATTTTTATACCTTGAAAGGGAAGATTGCATATTGATAGATAGCTAGACATCTTTACCACTAAAAATGAAGTATATCCCAAGATACGTACGATAATCGGGAAACAATTCTTAAACAACTACTTTTTACTGATTGTAATATATTTAAATGCTAAAAAGCTTAATTGTTACTAAAAACATCCTTTGATTTCAGATTATCAGATAGTAATAACATCTGCCTAAAATGCGTGTATATGTTAATCATAGCTTATCTGGACTAAAGCTGAAGTTACTGATTGCTCTTTTAAATAGTGCTTGAATGGACTTAAATGTGATGTTCCCAACCTCATCTTTCTTCACTAGGGACAATCATCCTTCTCTGAACAGGCCATTACTCCCTCACACATGTACAGGATGATAGAACGAATTTAGTTTCTCTACCTGATAAACTCCGTTTCCCTTAAATAGATCACTCAACTATCGCCTACTCTATAAAATATCGCTCAATGTCATTGGACAGAATGAATGCATTTCCACACTGTGTTCCTATAGCACAAAGCACAAGTGACCAGTAACAAAACCGAAAGGAAATTAGCCTCTTTCAAAACAACTCTCTCTCTAAGGAACACTGCTTAAAATTACACACTGGGGCAGATTATGTTTTTCAAAAATGACCACTGGAATATTGTAGTCTTATATGATCTTTGAGAAATGATTCAGAATCTCTCTTCCCTTTGAATCTGTGCAGAATTCTGTGTCTCAAGGAATATATAGAAATGATGCTGTATTACTTCCTAGTCTAGGTCATAAACATGATATGGCTTCTTCTTCACTTTCTCTCTCTTTCTTACTCTCTCTCTCAAGACATTTGCCAGTGGAGACCAACCACCATGCTGAGTCAAAGCCGACATTAGTCCTCACAAAGAAAGTACGCAGAGAGGAACTGGGGACTTCTAACCAAGAGCCAGCATCAACCACTGGCCTTGTGAGTGAACTTGATCTCAGATGATGACAGCCTCCAGGCTTCAAGCCTTCCATCTGTTCCCCAAGACTTTGTGGAGTAGAGACAAGCAACCCTGCTATAAGCTGTCGGAATTCCTTCCCTTCAAAAATCTGCAAACATAATAAAAGGTTGTTTCATACCACTAAGTTAGGAATAATTTGTTACACAGGCAGAGTTACTGATATACCCATTTTAAACACTAAAAGCCAGGTAGGCTGACATACTTTTAGATACTTTTCAGTAACAATATCAAGAAGATTTAGAGATATTATGGAGTAAAAAGGTAGTTGAAAATGACTAAAGCATACAGTGGACTTAGACTAGGAACATATTGCAATCATGATAAGATAAGCATAAACATATCCCAAATTGACAAATCGAAAACCTGTATATTCTAATAATAATTTGTAATTATCTTCTCAATAGGAATTAGCAAAAATCCTTAATGTGGTGTACAAAAGGAAAGTTTTCATTCTGATCATATTCAGGTCTTCTGTAAGTTTTGTTCCTTCTCTTATTTCCATTCCTTGATGTTTTTGTTCCACATGCGAATTTATATTGGGCTATCCCTCCCATGGATAAGACCCATATTCTCAGTCTTTAACAAACATCCACAAATTTGCTAAAAATACAATTTCTATCAATCAAATTGCAAGCAGATTGATGGCCTCTAACGCTTTCTGTGAAATTGCTGGCTACTTACTACCAGTTAGCTTTCGAGTGGCCTTTCTTTGTATCTTTGCGACCCTGCAGCTTTCTGATCTTAGTTCCGAGCCCAGGGTCAGGGTACTGTGCCCTGCCTATGCTGTGGTGATGGTAGGGATTAATTCTCATCCCGTCAGCAGTAGAAGTACCTTCCTGTGTTATAAGCCGATGATTGACTGCCCCAATTGGAGAGCACATAAGTGCCTGACACTGTCTGTGTGGCATTGTTAAACAACCGCCCTGGCTAAGGGAGCTCAGAAGTGCTTTTTTTCACCCTCAGTCACCTCTGCAATAGACACTATCAAACCAAATTATTCTTTTATTTTGTTACTATCCACCTGGCTAGAATTTCAGCTCCATAAGAGCAGAAAACTTGTCCCATCTTCATTTCCACAGTGCTAAGGACAATTTTTCATATACTGGAGAAACTCAGTAAGTATTTTTGAGTGAATCTTTTATTTGGAAATCTTAAAATTAATATCCGACAAAAATATTATTCTTTTAATTATTACCAATTATTCACTTTATAGTTGTTCTTTAACCTTTTCAAATATCCAGTTTCCAACTCTTCTTCTTTCTCTCAATCTATAAACCCTGTCACATAGTCTTCTTTTCCAGTATAGGCTACTCTCCACGTGGGCCACTTCAACCAAGCCCCTGTCTATACCCAAGACTGCAGTGTACCAAACTGTAAGTCTAGAGGAACCAAAATATATGCTATTTTTACCCATTTACCAAGGCAGCTGAACCTAACCAGGGAAAAATGTCATGGAATATATAATGTATAGTAGGCACCCGAAATCCCCGGTTTCCAATTGTCATGGCCTTTTAGAGCTACCAGGCAATTCTTCTGTTTTCCCAATAAGTTCAGTCTCCCGTTATTCTCCAAGGCTATTTCAAACCTTTTTCACTTAATTCCCTTTATCCTCTACCTTTCTACTCACTCTGCACACATGATTCCTAATTGACTGAAAGATAGGACCCATCAAGTACATCATCATTCCTCTGTGCTCCTGTGGAAACTTATTGTCCTCCATCCATCCTTCTTTCATCTCTAATAGATGTAAAGTGTCTCCCTCCTCTTGCTCTCTAGATCAAGCCTACCATCTACGCCAGCCTCCACTTCACCCCAAAATTCTGAAAAATTATTCCAAATTTCTCATTCCTCCACCTCTCACTTTTTACGGGCTCTTCACATCAACCTTTACACACAAAAATTCCTTGCACACTTTGTGAAAAAACAAATTCTTCCTCAGCCCTGGGCCTTGCTCTAAATACCAGCCTCTCTCTCTACATCCTTTCAGAAGTTATCTTCTTCACTTCAGGTTTCTGCTTCCACACTTCTAATGAATTCCTCAAGTACTTCACTCTCTTTCTTCCATTCATTTCCCTACCCAACCGCCTCTTCATTGAAATAGTCGCCTACTATGGTAAGTGTAATTGACGTGAATTGGTGTTTTTATATTTTATCACCAGCCCACACTCTAGCTTTTGATAGTTTTAATTTTGCCTTAATGTTTTCACTTCCATTTACACGACTCTGAATTTCCTGCTACTCTGCCAGACACTTAATTTTCTTAATGAGCTTCTTTTCCTCTTACTACATCTTCAGTCTCGTTTCTTTGTGTAATATCCTATTTTTCCTCTCTTCATTTTATATCATTTCCCTTGGTAGCATTATCTGCATCCTGTTTTAATTATTATCTGAATGCTGATAAATTCTGAATACATATGTTCATCTCATATCTATCTCATGAGTTTCAGACCCATATATCCAAGTGTAGTGTAATAGACATCTACACTTGGGTTTTCCACAATTCTTACAATTTATTCATCTCAATTCTTACAAATTTCACTTATTAAAAATTTTAAAGTGATCTTATAATTTACATATCTCTTAAATTTTGTTCATTACTCTATGCCTTAAATAGTTAGGCAATTAAAAGACCTTCCCACGGGGCCAGCCCGGTGGCGCAGCGGTTAAGTTCACACGTTCCGCTTCTCAGCAGCCCTGGGTTCGCCGGTTCGGATCCCAGGTGTGGACATGGCACCGCTTGGCATGCCATGCTGTGGTAGGCGTCCCATATATAAAGTAGAGGAAGATGGGCACGGATGTTAGCGCATGGCCAGGCTTACCCAGCAAAAAGAGGAGGACTAGCAGTAGTTAGCTCAGGGCTAGTCTTCCTCAAAAAAATAAATAAATAAATAAAGACCTTCCTGTGGCTTTGCTATTTCTAAGCCAGACTTAACTATAGGAAATTCAGTCAAATTGTACAAAATGCATACTCCACATGTTGCTAGGAATCTGGGCACAGCCCCCTTCTCCCCTCCCTGCTCTAAGGTGCTACTGACCTCAGCCCAATGTCGAGTCAGTGAGCACCTTTAGTCCCCTCTTCTCAACTTTCAAAAGGCGCCACCCTCAATTCCTTCACTAAACTGCTGCCATATCCTGCATAACTTCAATGGTGTTTTACAAAGCATAAAGTTTCCTAGCAGCATCTTTTTTTCAGTTCTACCAAAGATCTCAGAGGAAATAATCCAGGTGAGGAAGAATCCAGGAAGAAGACAATAGAGGGAGAACAAACTAATGCAATTTAACATTTCAATGAATTGTTTTGCCATATTTATACAAAAAATATTTTAACGAAAATATTTTAAGTTAACATAGAAAATCTACAGTAGTTTTATGGTTTCTTTAAAAGGATCTTCTAATCACTCATGTTTGAGAAACATGAATATTGGCTACATTCTATTTCTCTTACATGAAAAGGCTTTAGGGAAAGACAGTAAATCATCAAAGACACACTATAAAACTGACCGACCTACCAGTCCAGGACACATGAGCCAAACTGCAGCTGCAAGCTCTTACCCACAGTGCCTCAGGACAATGGTATGAGGACCGTGGCTCTAAACTCTAAACCTACCATTGTTGTTGAGTGAGCTTAACCTCCTATCACGCAAGCTCATTGTTCACCTTTCTCCCAAGACTGCTGAGTCTAAATTCACCACGGCTTTCAACTCTCACATTATAGGACCCAGCATTCCTTACCTTTGATCCAACTACACATTTACCTTCATAATTCTCTTTACTTTCTTGTCAATCACAGAGCCCTTAACTTCTCTATTTCTCAAAACTTTCCTCTTATCTTCTGGAAATATCTCTCCTACTTCTCCAAAACCTCAGTCTCTTCTCACTGCCACCACCTCCTTCCTTTAAGTAGAAGAAAATTCTTTCCTAAGGACTTTCTCTCTTATGACCTTCAAGTTCTGCCTCTTCATTGTTCTCTCCTACCATAAACTTTAGGATTGGCAGGTTACTCCACTATTGTCAAACTCTATTTCCATGTAAATAGATTTTGCCTTGAAGTTTACTCCCCATTTTTTTTTTTTTTGGTAAGGAAAATTGTCACTGAGCTAACACCTGTGTCAACTTTCCTCTGTTTTGTATGTGGGACGCCACCACAGCATGACTTGAAGAGCGGCGTGTAGGACCACACCAAGGATCCTAACTGGTGAACCCTGGGCCACTGAATCAGAGCACATGAACTTAACCCCTATGCCACTCGGCTGGCCCCCTTATTCCCATTTTAAAACATTCTCTTCCTTTTCCTTTTGACATCCTCTCCTAATTTTCCAAGAGAAATTGCTTATTTCTTGCTCATTCGATGGACTCCTGGAAACCTAGATTTCAGCTCTCTTTACTGCCTGAATTCCTACCCTCTACATAGATTTACACATCCATTAGATGACTCATCCAATAATCCAGTCCCTCAGTTTTCCAACGTCCTTATTTTCAATAAGATTTCCTCTATCACCCTATTTATGTTCAAACTTGTCAACAGTGGAAAATTTTATACCTGCAAACCAGCATTCTCCTGTTTGACTCAAAATCTTCCTTCTTCCAGCTTGTTTCCAAAATTCAGAGCATGGTCATCTGTGGACGTCACCCCAGACTGTTTATATTTGACTTCTTCCCTACTCATTGACTGAGATGGTCTTACTGTTCCTGTCAGCTTGACTAAACTTTAGATCAGGTTCTTCCTGACAATAGGCACCTGATGTCCCTTTTGCAGAGCATTTACTTTAGAAAACTTGCAATTATAAATTAATTCTCTGCCCCTTTGACATGTAAATATTTTCCCAGCCTCTTACCAATTTTACAATCCAGGAATATCATTCTCAAGAACCTAGGAACCATCCCTTTGAAATGTAATCACCAAGTAAGATAGTGCCCCCATTTCCCCTGTCTCTGTGGGAGGGTGGAGGAGCCTAGCTCCAAGAAGACCAATTAGCAAACACAGATGTCCTAATCACATTGACCAACTTCCCACCTATCTTCCTCCAGTACTGTTCCACTAGCTCGTCCTGGTGCTTATATATGCTCCTGACTTTAACTTCGGCTTGGAGCTCAGTTCAATCTCTCTCTCTTATTCCACTAGTTGTAAATAAAATCTTCCTTGTCCGTTTAATTTGTCTGGTATAATTTTTCTTTGAGGGCATTAACAGTCATATCCAACATCTTCGTAACAAACTTATTTCCCAAAGTGTTGAGCTTTTCCAACATTCCTATTGAATAAATAAAATGAGCATATAGCAACTTAAAAAAACAGAAACCTAGCACAAAATTATTTTTACTTAAAAATAATCCACTATTATCCTAATTCATATCATTATACTGTTGTCCAAACTATCCTTAGTTTTCACTTACATTAGGTAAATAGCCTTTAGACTGGTCACATCCATTGTTGCGCCCTTCTGATCTAGTTATCATATTTCAGCCACATTGTTTCTAAAAATGTAAATCAGACCATATTCCTTCTCTCTTTAAAATTTTCATGGTTACCCATTGCTTTTAGAATAAGAATTAAAATTTTTAATTGTTTCACAGGCTCTTGTACTACCTAGAGCCTATACTTTTCTCTAACTTCATATTTCCCATATGTTCACCCTTAGTCTCTATGTTTCAATCATGTTCACATTCTTTCACTTTTAACCAAGTTATGAAGATAAGAATTCTCTTAGGAACTTTGCAAATATTGTTCAATCACCCTGACATGTTCAGCTGCATATGCTATGTTCATCTTAATTCTTAGTCTTCCTTCAAGTCATAGTTCATTTCCTCAGGAGACCTTATGGATTAGTGCATGAAGAATTCAGTAGAGACGGGTATAACAGGAAGGCTTCACTATGAAATGCAAAAATAATAAAATTTGGGAGAACTGTGATGATTAGTAAAGAATGGCAGGTCACAAAATGGTCTTCTCTGAAAAAAAATAATGTTGTCAAATATGTGATCCCTTGGGAGCATTATCATCATTTGGTGGAAGGTAGGAAGAATAAAATGTTAAAATAAGGAATTGAAAGGGATGTAGGTCTTTGGCCATGAAAGTGAAATATTTTAAGAGATCTAGAAGCAGCAGAATGGAACACAGGTCATTATGACAGATTAACTGTCAGCAGGGAATCAAGGTATACCATCTGTACGGAGGCTATAGATTTGCTTTTACAAAATCCACAATCCATGGTCCAAAGCACATACAGAGGGAGGTGTTTTGGAATTCAGATTCTTTTCAGATTTTTACAAAGGTAACATGGTGCGTGCACTAAATATTATAACTAAACAACCCTGACAATATCTGAGACAACACTTTACAATCATAAACATTTGTATGACTTCAATGAAATATATAAGGGCTCACACTAATTGAGATAAAGACTTAAAGAGCCACATGTAAATTCAAATAATATTTTCTAACTACAGTTATACCAAACTTAAAAACAATGCATGTTATATTTTTGGAGACTTTTAGATTTTGAAACTGCAGAAGAAGGGAATGTGGATCTATATCTCTTGAGAATCAGAATGCAGTGAACAAAAGCAGAAATGAAGATCAAGAGTGTCAACGTATAATTGGAAATGTAGGTATGTAATCCCTGACTGCATACAGTATGTTAAATCACAAAGAAATAATTACCTTGTTGGAACTTACTTTTAAGGTCACAAGAAAATAAAACAAAGCAAAATAGAAGGAACTAGTAAGTGGCTGGCGTACATTCATAAAAGTTCAAAGCTTTTAATTCTGCAGTAATATCTTGGTTTAGCTAAAGTAATCAGCCATTTAGTGTTTCACATGCTTAATTTTTAAAACAGAAAACTATCTCTGGCATGTCTTACCTCTAGGAAAAATTACCTAATCTCAAAGTATATAATATAATGTGAAGGTCAAGGACTAAAATCACTCTTTATGAAGATTATAAAATATTTAATTAAATTTTATTTCTGTACTTATTTGGAAGAAATTAAACTTTAATAAGTTTATAATAAAAATAATTAAGAAATTCTATTTCCCAGGGGAATATAATTATTTTTGTTAAAATATAACACTAAAATGAAGTTCTGAAATAAACATTTCTCTAGATTTTTAAATGTTTAGAACTGTTCAAAAGTTACAATACCTCACCAAATTTAAAAGACTAATGAGCATGACTAGCTTTAGTAATGCTATCAACTAAGTTTCATATAGAAGAACTTGATTTAAAACATCAAACTATTCCTTTATCACAGAGCATAAAAAGATTTTAGTAGAATTTTTTCTTTTTGTTTTCTAGATGGAACTAATTCTACATCTCATGAATCTGTGGTTTAATTGAACGATAATTTCATTTCCATTCAAGATTTTATACACCTTCCTAAATTTTGCTGTAAACTCTACATGTTCTTTTTAAATTTTAAGCATTAGAGACCTACTTTTATACATCTGATTTTGTCTCTAAAATAATTCTCAGATCTGAAGGCGTGCAATCTGCTGTCTGAAAGCTGGAGCACAGGAAAGCTGGTGGTATGATTCAGTCAGAGTCCTAAGGCCCCAGAACCAGGGGAACCTGTGGTGTAGCTCCCAATTCAAGGCAGAAGGCCTGAGAACCAGGAGTCTGATATCTGAGGCCAGAAAAGATGGATATCCCAGCTCAAGAAGAGAAGGAGAGAATTCACCCTTCTTTTACTTTTTTATTCTGTTCAGGTCCCCAGTGGATTGGATGATGCAGATCCACATTGGTGAAGGCAGATATCTTCACCCAGTCTACCAAATCAAATGCTAATCTTCTGGAAACATCCAGACAGACGCACCCAGATGTAATATTTTACCAGCTGTCTAGGCATCTTTTAGCCCAATCAAGTTGACTCACAAATTAACCATCACACTTTGAAAATCGAAAAGATTTATCTTGCTTTAAAATATTGATGAAAAATTTAATAAGTTAAATTCTACTAGAATTAACGTGCAATTGCAAGTATTTTTTCAGATGATGTTTTTGGATGTAAAGCACAGGAAAACACATTGTTAATATCAAGGAAAAAAGTGCATCATCACAAGAGGACCCACAGATGCTAATGTGTTAACAAGGCAATATTAGGAACACATTTCTATTAATAATTTTGACAACCTAGAATAGAGGTCAGCAAACTACAGCCCAAATCTGCCCACTGGCTGTATTTGTACAGCTTATGGGTTAATTTTAAATGCTTGAAAAATAATAAATAGAAGAAAATTTTTGACATAATTAAAATTACATGAAATTCAAATTTCTGTGCCCATAAGTAAAGTTTTGTTGGAGCACAATCACACACATTCATTTATACATTGTATATGGCTACTTTCATGCAATAAAGGCAGAGTTGAGTAGATTCTATACAAACCTTATATGGAGCTCTCATCATCTCACTGCTCTTATGCACACTACAAATTGCAGTGAAACAGTTCTAACTATAGTGTTTCAAGTTAAACTCCAATGAAGTGAAATCTAATCGCCAGAAAAAAATTTAATTCTTCTCATTAGTCAGCTTGTGTTACACAGTGTAGTAGACCTGTATTACAAAAAGTTATACTCTATTATTATTATAATTTGAATTTTCTCTCTTGTTCTGAAAGAACTTACTTAATTACCTTGATGTTGAGCCACCATAGAGAAAAATAATTTTGCTCTCTGGCAAAGATGAAATAAACAACTTGAAATATACATATTACCAAACAAACATATGAAATACAAAGTCTGAATAGTCTTATATCTATTAAAAAAAAAAGGAACTTATAATTTGAAAACTTCCCACAGAGAAAACTTGAGGCACAGATGGTTTCACTGATAAAAATTCCTTCAAATATTTAAGGAAAGATAAATGTATTTAAGAAAAATGTATTTAGGAAAAGCAAATATTTATATAGAATTATCTACACAAACACTCTCAAAAGTCAGAGAAAGGTAGATTTTGGTGATATCAGCATCATGGCAGAGTGAGCTCTCCCCGTGAACTCTCCTTTCCATGATACAATGAAAAAGACATTCATATTCCAACAGAGAACATCCACACAACACAAAAGAAATCTGTGAGACCCATGCAGCCATATGTCAGAAGGCAAAGAGGCTGGAGGCCCCCTGAAAGGAGGTGGAACAGGATAATAGAAAATGTTGTTCCCTCCCCAAAAGACTGTGATCTGGGGATTGCACACACCTCTGAGAGGGAAAGAAGGGGCAAGGGGGAGCCCATTCATCGGAAGATCAAAGATCCCTGAGATCCCTTTCAGCTTAGGGGAAAGCCCCATACCGACACCAGAGGAAAGCAGATAGCAATGGCAGAGTGAGAAATCCCTGAGTGCATGCAGAAGAAAGTGCCCCTCCCCCCACCTGCCCAGCACCAAATCCAGCACCTGGGATCCTGGTGAAACACAACGGGCTGTGGATATGCAGTTCTTGAACCTCACCCAGTGGCGATAGGTGGTAACTATGACCAAATAATATCACAATCTGCAAGAACAGAGCCACATCCTCCAGCAGTATCAAAAACTATATTAAATCTCTAGACCAGAAAGAAAATAACAAGGACCCAGAAATCAATCCTGAAGACACAGAAATATATAACCTAAATGATAGAGAATTCAAAATAGCTATCACCAAAAAACTCAATGAGTTAAAAGAGAATGTAGAGAAACAATTCAATGAGTTCAGGAGCTACTTCACAAAAGAGATTGAAACTATAAAGAAGAACCAATCAGAAATATTGGAGATGAAAGGCACAATGGATGAGATAAATCAAAATATGGATTCTCTGAATGCTTGAGCAGATATGATCAAGGATAGAATCAGCATAATTGAAGACAGACATATTGAAATGCTCCAGATAGAGGAGGAGAGAGAGAACTAAGACTAAAACGAAATGAAGAAAGTTTCCAAGAAATATCTGACTCAATTAGGAAATGCAACATAAGAATTACAGGTATTCAAGAGGGCGAAGAGAAGGAGAATGGAGCAGAAAGCTTATTCAAAGAAATAATAGCAGAGAATTTCCCAAACCTAGGGAAGGAGATGGAAATCCATGTGAAAGAGCCTATCAGATCTCCCAAATATATCAATGTAAAAAGACCTACTGCAAGGCATATAGTAGTGAAACTGGCAAAAGCGAATGACAAAGGAAAAATACTAAAGGCAGCAAGGCAGAAGAAAATAACCTACAAAGGAACCCCTATCAGGATTTCAGTGGATTTCTCTGCAGAAAACTTACAGGCTAGGAGAGATTGGAATGACATATTAAAATCTTTGAAGGACAAAATCTTTCAGCCACGAATACTCTGTCTGGTGAAAATATCCTTCAGATATGATGGAGAAATAAAAACTTCCCCAAATAAACAAAAGCTAAGGGAGTTTGTAGCCACAAGACACCTCTACAAGTAATCCTCAAGAAGGCCCTCATACCTGGAAAAAAATAGAGAAAGTAGTTATAAAGCCCAGAGTAAAGAGATAAATAGATAGACAAAGTCAGAAAATTGTAGATATACATCAGAAAGTTTAGCAAATACTCAAGTATAGCATTAAAGATAAAGGGAAGGAAAACACCAAAAACAAAGATAATCTTGTCATTTCAACCACAAACTCATAACACAAGATGGAGTAAGATGTGACAAGAACAACATAGGAGAAGAAGAGGCAGGGGACTGAATCGGTTTAGTCTAAGGAAATAAGAGGCCATCAGAAAATGGACTATCTTATCTATGAGATTTTGCATACAAACCTCATGGCAAGTCCTAAACAAAAAAGTAGAACAAAGACACAAATAATAAATAAAGAGAAAACCAAGAAACACAACTTAAAAATCTACATAACTCTTTGGTAGGCTGAAATACAGGGGACAAGAAATGAAGGAAATGCAGGAGAACCAGGAAATGAATGATAAAATGGCAGCCTTTAGCCCTCATATATCAATAATCACCATAAATGTAAATGGATCAAATTCTCCAATAAAAAGACACAGAGTAGTGAGATGGATTAAAGAACAAGACCCAACAATATGCTGCCTCCAGGAAACACATCTCAGCTCCAATGACAAACAGGTTCAAAGTGAAGGGATGGAAGATGATACTCCAAGCTAACAGCAAACAAAAGAAAGCAGGTGTCGCAACACATATAGCAGACAAAATAGACTTCAAGATAAGACAGGTAAAGCGAGACAAAGAGGGGCAGTATATAATGATCAAAGGGACATTCCATCAAGAAGACATAACACCTATAAATATCTATGCACCCCACACAGGAGCACCAAAGTACATAAAGGACCTATCAACAAACCTGAAAGGAGATATTAATAACACAATAATAGTAGGGGACATCAACGTTCCACTCACATCAATGGATAGATCATCCATACAGAAAGACAACAAGGAAACAGTGGAATTAAATGAAAACCTAGACCAATTGGACTTAAAAGATACATATAAAACATTCCATCCAAAAACAGCAGAATATACATTCTTCTCAAGTGCACATGGAACATTCTCAAGTATAGATTATATGTTGTGAAATAAGGCAAGTCTCAGTAAATTTAAGAAGATTAAAATAATAACAAGCATCTTTTCTAATCACAATGCTATGAAGCTAGAAATTAATTACAAGAAGAAAGCTGAGAAAGGGACAAATATGTAGAGACTAAGCAACATGCTACTGAACAACCAATGGATCATTGAAGAAATTAAAGGAGAAATAAAAAAAGTAGTTGGAAATAAATGAAAATGAAAACATACCATATCAACTCATATGGGATGTAGCAAAAGAGGTATTAAGAGGGAAATTCATCGCAATACCGGCTCACCTTAACAAAGAAGAAAAATCCCAAGTAAGCAATCTCAAACTAAACCTATCTGAATTAGAAAAAGAAGAATAAAAAATCTCCAAATCAGCTGAAGGAGAGAAATAATAAGAATCAGAGCAGAAATAAATGCAATTGAAACAAAAAAAGGTAGTAGAAAGGATTAATGAAACAAAGAGCTGGTTCTCTGAGAAGATAAACAAAATTGACAAACCCCTAGCCAGACTTACAAAGGAAAAAAGAGAGAAAGATCAGATAGATAAAATTAGAAATGAAAGAGGGGAAATTACAACAGATACCAAAGAAATACAAAGGATTATAAGAGAATACTACGAAAAGCTATATGCCAACAAAATGGACAATCTAGAAGAAATGGATAAATTCTTAGACTCTCACATCCTCCCAAAGCTGAATCAAGAAGAAATAGATAATCTGAATAGACCAATCACAAGTAAAGAGATTGAAAGAGTAATCAAAACCCTCCCCAAAAATAAAAGCATAGGACAAGACAGCTTCCCTGGAGAATTCTACCAAACTTTCAAAGAGGATTTAATACCTATACTACTCAAGCTATTCCAAAAAAGTAGGCAAGATGGAATGCTTCCTAACACATTCTACGAGGCCATCATCACTCCAATACCAAAGCCGGACAAGGACAACACAAAAAAGGAAAATGACAGCCCAATATCACTGATGAACCTAGATGCAAAAATTCTCAACAAAATATTGGCAACCCGAATATATCAATATATCAAAAAGATCATACATCCTGATCAAATGGGATTTATACCAGGGACACAGGGATGGTTCAACATCTGCAAATCAATCAATGTGATACACCACATTAACAAAATGAGAAATAACGTCCACATGATCATCTCAATAGACATGGAGAAAGCATTTGACAAGATCCAACAGACATTTATGATAAAACTCTTAACAAAATAGGGATAGAAGGAAACTATATCAACATAATAAAGGCCATACATGACAAACCCACAGCCAACATCATCCTCAATGGGGAAAAACTGAACTCCATCCCTCTGAGAACACAAACAAGACAAGGGTGTCCAATATCACCACTCTTATTCAATATAGTACTGGAGGTTTTGGCCAGAGAAATTAGGCAAGAGAAAGGAAAAAAATGAATCCAAATAGAAAATGAAGAAGTAAAACTCTCGTTGTTTGCAGACAACATGATCTTATATATAGAAAACACTAAAGAATCCATCGGAAAACTACTAGAAATAATCAATGTCTATAGTAAAGTTGCAGGGTACAAAATCAACTTACAAAAATCAATTGCATTTCTATACTCTAACAACGAACTTACAGAAAGAGAACTCAAGAATACAATTCCATTTATAATCACAACAAAAAGAATAAAATATCTAGGAATAAATTTAACCAAGGAGGTGAAGAACTTATACAATGAAAACTATAAGACACTATTGAAAGAAATAGATGATGACATAAAAAGATGGAGAAAGATTCCATGCACATGGACTGGAAGAATAAACATAGTTAAAATGTCCATACTACCCAAAGCAGTCTACAGATTCAATGCGATCTCAATCCCAGTCCCAATGGTATTCCTCATAGAAATAGAACAAAGAATCCTAAAACTCATATAAGGCAACCAAAGACCCCGAATTACTAAAGCAATTCTGAGAAAAAAGAACAAAGCTTGAGGTATCACAATCTCTGTCTTCAAAATGTACTACAAAGCCATAGTAATCAAAACAGCTTGTTACTGGTATAAAGACAGCCACACAGATCAATGGAACAGAACTGAAAGCCCAGAAATAAAACCGCACATCTATGGACAGCTAATTTTCGACAAAGGTGCCAAGAACATACAATGGAGAAAAGATAATCTCTTCAATAAATTGTCTTGGGAAATCTGGACAACCACTTGCAAAAGAATGAAGGTAGACCATTATCTCACACCATACACAAAAATAAGCTCAAAATGGATCAGAGACTTGAAGATAAGTCCTGAAACCATAAAACTTCTGGAAGAAAATATAGGTTGTACACTCTGTGACATCAAACTTAAAAGGATCTTTTTGAATACCATGTCTTCTCAGACAAGGGAAACAAAAAGAAAAATAAACAAGTGGGACTTCAGACTAAAGAGCTTCTGCAAGGCAAAAGAAACTAGGATCAAAACCAAAAGACAACCCGCTGACTGGGAGAAAATATTTGCAAATTATATATCCGACAAGGGGTTAATCGCCATAATATATAAAGAACTCACACAACTGAACAACAAAGAAGCAAACAACCCGATCAAAAAAAGGGGAGAGGATATGAACAGATACTTTTCCAAAGACGATATACAGATGGCCAATAGGCACATGAAAAGATGTTCAACATCACTAATCATCAGGGAAATGCAAATCAAAACTACACTAAGGTACCACCTTAACACCTGGTAAAATGGCTATAATCACTAAGCCTAAAATTAACAAATGTTGGAGAGGGTATGGAGAAGAGGGAATGCTCATACACTGCTGGTAGGAATGCAAGCTGGTGCAACCGCTATGGGAAACAGTATAGAGATTCCTCAAAATACTGAAAATAGAAATATCATATGACCCCAAATCCTACTATTTGGTATCTATCTGAACATCTTGAAGTCAACAATCCAAAATGACCTGTGTACTCCTATGTTCACTGAGGCACTATTCACAATAACCAAGATATGCAAGCAATCCAAGTGCCCATCCACCAATGACTGGATGAAGAAGGTGTGGTGTTATATATATATATATATATATATACACACAGTAAATTACTACTCAGCCATAAAAAAGACGAAATCATCCCATTTGCAACAACATGGATGGACTCGGAAGGTATTATGTTAAGTGAAATAAGCCATACTGAGAAGGACAAACACCACATGACTTCACTCATATGTGGAAGATAAACACATGGACAAAGAGAACAGCTCAGTGGTTACCAGGGGAAGGGGGTGGGGATGGGCACAGGGGTGAAGGGGAGTGCTTATATGGGGATGGGAAGGAAACAGTGTACAATTGAAACTTCACAATGATGTAAACTACTATGAACTCACTTAAAAAAAATTAAAACAAAATTAGAGAAATGTGAATCACTTCCCAACTGGTATTATGAGACCAATCTCACCTGACCAGACAAAAAGATCACAAGAAAAGAAAACTATAGAACAATAACCTTAATATGCCTCAATGAAAGAATCAAAACCAAAATATTAGTAAATCAAATCCAGCCATATATAAATGGATAATGTATCATTACCAGATGGAGCTTATTAAGGAAAGTAATTTAGGTTAACTTTTAAAACATCAATGTAACTCGTCATATTGAAAAAAAATAAAGGAGAAAAACTAGATGAGTACATCAATAGATGAAAAAATGACTAATTTAAAAACTCATTCATGATCAAATCTCGGGAAACTAGGAATATAGGGAATTTCCTGAATCTCAATAAAGATGATTATATGAAACCTACCATCTTGCTTAATGGTGAAAGACTGAATGCTTTCTCCTTAAGATGGAGAATAAGCTAGAGAGTCCACTCTCGCTCTTGTATATGTTCTAATCTGTTCCATGCATTTATATGATTCCCCTTGTGTCAATACAACACTGCTTTGAATGGTGCATCTTTCTATAGAATATCTTCAAACCAAGTATTATGATTTCTCAAAATTAGTTCTTTTGTAAAAAGTAGTTTTGGGGTTATGCGAGGTTCTTTCCCTTTCTATATAAATTTTAGAATAAGATGGTCAATTTCTTAAAAAAGAGAGAAACCTGTTGGAAATTTTATTGGTGTTGTGTTGAATTGGTAGATGTATTTGGGGACAAGTGGCATCTTAACATTATGGAGTCTTCTAATTCATGAATGTGATATCTTCTTTCCTTGTATTTATCTAGGCTTTTTAACACAGAATTCAGAAATGCTATGCAGTTTTTAGTATACAAACATTGAACATATTTTGTTAAATTTAACCTGAAATATTTCTTGTTTTGGGTATTGCTAACTGTATGTTTGCTTTACATTTCATTTGCCAATTTTTCCACTGTTATATACAGCAATAATAATTTTTGTATAACATCTTTTTATCTTGCAGCCTTATTAAATTATCTTATTATTTCTAGTGGATTTTTTAAATGCATGATCAGATCCTCTGTGAATAAATCAAATTCCTTATTCTGTTCCAATCTTATTACTTTCATTTCTTTTGATGCCTTATTACACCAGCTAGGATGACCACACGCCACATAACAATACTACATTCTACTCGTAATTCTGCAGTCTTTAGTGCTCCATGTAACAAACAAAATTTTTCTTATGCATTTGACTTGTTAATCTTTAATCTGATCATACATATTTCCTCATTATTTACTATTTTTACTTTAAACAAAATGTAGCATAGGATACATATTTGAAAAGTGAAATGAATAGCATGTGTTTGATGAGTTTGGAAGAGGAAAACATGACAAAGCAAATAAGTTGTGTCTTGAGTGCTTCATGAACCTGAAAGCTGTTGCTTAATATGGGGCAGAAATTTTGACACACAAGAAATTATATCCCACATTTTCCAGTACTCCAGGAAGATCTCTTACCACACTTTTTCTAGACCAGAAGAAAGGAAAAAACTCACCTAATTCTTTCAGTGAATAGCTGAATATGATACATCCCACTTTCATTATTTATAACCCAGTTTTATTTATATACCATAAAATGACCAGATCCTCTAAGCTATTGAAGTGCTCATCTACACGGTCATCAGCAGTGGTGGAGTAATGAGAGAAAGACACAAATAGACAGATTCAAAGGAGATAGCATTGGTGCGTGGAGGTGGATCCACCCAGTAGCAAACAACACAATGCTTTTCTAGCCAGAGTTGCACTCTGAAAGTTCCCCAAGGTTTTTATAAGATCACACAGGTGCTGCAGGCTGTGTGGTGAATTCTCTCCAAGCTCCAAAAAGTTGGTTTCTAGCTATGTCATTGCCATTTTATCACTATTTTGGAAGAATTGACCTTGCCAATCTATGTATGAATTTTTAGTGAAATCTTACCAATAGGAAGAACTTATCTGCAAGAACACATAATCTTCCCTGGGCGTGGGAGTAGGACTGAGAAGAGCAGAGGAGGTATGCAGGTATCCCTAAACAGATTCCTTGTCTCTGCTGTTTAGGAGCCAAGAAAATCCACTTCCAAGTAAAATATGTAAACCTACAAGAAAGACACCACAGTGACGTGCTGATGGTAAAATCTATGTATATACGTTTATCTACATAAATATTAAAATAGTAGAACATGTTAAAACTTGAAAGATAGAAAACTTAAGATTTTATTTCATTTTTATTTACACCTCAAAGGGAGTGAACCGGGGTTGCCCCGTGGCCGAATGGCTAAGTTTGCGCACTCCGCTTCAGCAGCCCAGGGGTTCACGGGTTGGGCTCCTGGGCGCAGATCTAGCACCCCTCATCAAGCCATGCTGAGGTGACATCCCACACAGCACAACCAGAGGCACTCACAACTAGAATACACAACTATGTACTGGAGGGCTTCAGGGAGAAGAAGAGAAGAAAAGAAAAAAGAACAAACAGATGTTAGCTCAGGTTCCAATCTTTAAAAAAAAAAAAAAAAATTATCTAACAAACACAACACCCAAATTTCAGTCATCCTCAAAGTAAAGTGGAATAATACTACCCACACACAAGGCTTTTGTGAAAATTTAACAGGTGATAAACACAAAGAAATTTATAAATTATTAAGCACTATATAAACATTATTTATCTTCTTGAATTTTCAGGAGTGTATATCCTATTTCTTCAAACAGATTTAATGTTGTACGTACTAGAGATCATATAATAAATGGTTTTTATAACTTAAAGCAACTAACATAATGCCTTATACATAGTAAGTGATTTATTTTATTGAACAATTTCATGGTAATAAACCACATCAATCGAGAGGCTGACATTATGGCTTCTGAATACTATCCCATTGGGTCCAGCCCGGTTACATAGTGGTTAAATTGACACACTCCACTTTGGTGGCCCAGGGTTCAGGAGTCTCGATCCCACGTGCAGACCTATACATTGCTCATCAAGCCATGCTGTAGCGGTGTCCCATGTGCAAAAAAGAGAGGAAGACTGGGACAGACATTAGCTCAGGGCCAATATTCATCACCAAAAATATAAATAGACACTATCATATTTTACAATTATCAATATATTTATATTATAATCTGTATACTGTTTTGTGTTTAATTCTGTACTCATATAAAATCTTTCTTAAATATTTACAAAATTTTAAATTCACCCTTTTTATGTAAACATTTTTTCTTGTACTAGTTACATTTTTAAACAATGTTAGAGCAGTAGCAAAAATAAAAACCAATTACCGAACTGACACTATATTTGCATCCGAAATAGTAAAAAAAAGTTGTTTTAATAGTCAAGTAGATGCTTATAGTAAATTTTAGACAAAATATATACTGAAAAATGTTCCCTCATCTCTAAGTCTATTGCCTTTTATTATATACCATAAATCCTAAAATTAATTAGAATTGCACATATAATAAAAATAAACTCCCCCAACTACAAGCATTTGTTTCAGTGACAATCCAGATACACTAATATGAAATTTTACAGCACACTTTCAAAGTTGAACATAACTTCTCTGCTACACTTATATTGGAGTTTTACATCAGAACTCTTTTCCAGGATAAAAATATATATTGTTTATAGAAGCATTCATGTGTAAAATATAGTTCAGAAAATATTCTATAAACTTAAACGAGCATATAGTTTTCCATTTTATAGTGACAGTTTCCATTTTTTCTACATTGTGGAGTGGTTAAAATGGCCAAGCATTTTAAAAGACTATGGAAAGTAGCATATTAATTCTTGATTTATTTGCATCCTTTTTTCCCCTTTCTCTCTATCAGTATAAGAATCATAAAAAATAAAAAGTGCCATAGAAGAAGTAGTCGTATAGCTCTTACATCTATCTCTTCAGGAAGATAATTGACAGTGGTGGTGCTAGCGTCTCAGCAGTTGCCTGGGGCTCTGCCAGAAATTAATCTGTTGAAGGATAAACCGTCTTTAATACATTGCTCTTTCATAATCTCTTAGATTTCTGTGATATTACATTATATTACAACTCCTATTTCAAAGACCTGCAAGTGCTTCCCAGATGTTGTATATTTTATTCTCAAACTCCCTCCAAGGTCAAATCTGCGAAGAATTCTTTCCGCCTTTTTTGGTGATGAGGTTACTCTAAACATGCAACAACCATAATGAAGCCTTCAGCCTAAAGAACTCTCAACCTGCAGTCACCGTTCTGTGTAGGAGTACGCAAAAGTAAACATTGTAAGATAACTGAATTTTTAGTTGTCATGAATTTTCCATTTAAATTACATCATCATGATTATTAACATAAGTGAGAAAACTTTGAAAAACCTTCATTATTCAGATACATGCATCCTTCAGAATTAATTCTTACAAAAAATAGTGTGTGAATTTTTTTTTCTAAATGAGGCAAAATGTTCTCATGGAAAATAAATTTGATTTGCTCTGAATTGAATCAGCTTTCTATTTCGATTCTGGCACTAACTAGTTATCTGATTTCAATACGCAGAGTAGCAATTAAACACTAAGAGTTTCATCCATTCTAAACTATTACTTAAATTAACCAAAACTCAATTGATAAAATAGGAAATAGGAAAAATATTTATGTATATATTTTTATTTTAAAATTATAAGAAATTCAGGCCAATATATGATAGCTTAATTTGATCAGTATCTCTCATGTAATACCAGGAAAGAAATGATAAATTCCATTCACCAAGAGAGACAAAAGTGATATTTTGCAGATCAGGATATTGCGAATCAAGTAGGCTAAGTGACTTCAACTTCTTTAATACATCTAGTAAGTGGATTAGCTGAAATGTGAACCAAAGATCACCAACCTTTAAATTTTCTGTGATATTGTAGCATGTCTGTTATGCAGTGAATACCTCATATAGACTAGGTTTAGGGGAGAAAGCCAAAACATACAAAAAATTGCCTTCAAAATTAACGTACATATAAGCTTAAATGCCCACTATTCTCTACCAGCAGTAGTAATCTTGGGCTTAAGCAGATGATCACACACCTGGGACACAACAGACCAAGTTTATTTAGTTGTAATAAGACATAGAAGACAGCCAACTGAGCACACACACAGAATAGTGGAGGGCTCGTGACTTTCAGTGCAGCTTCTTAATGTCCTCATTGATTGGCACCAAGACACACACGCTCAAGAGAGATGCAGCCAAGTAGATGAGGAGCTCCTCAGTTTAGGAAATTATCATCTCTGGCACCTCCTCAGGTCTTTTACTTTGTCCCTTCAGAATGGCATGACTAGTCCCTACTCTCTAGCTTAGCAACATCTCATCAATTAGTGGTTACTCATCAATTCTGGGTTGTAAGTGATCAATCTCAACAACCACACAGCTACATGGCAACCTCAATCGGATTATTACTTATTTTATATTTAATATATTTCTATTACATGAGTAAGGACTACAAAAAGAATTATATGGAGAGTCAAATTCTCAGGCATTCTTGATGTCAGAGGAAAGACTACAGGACAGCAATAGTTGAAGACTACAGACTGTAGTTTAACTATTCCTTTTGAGATCCTATCAAGATTACGCATTTGACTTAATTGGGAATACATGAAACCGATTCCTTTCTGTCAAGGGCTCCCACGGATATTGTCTCTAACTTTCTTTTGGGATGTTAGATATTTTTCTCTTCATACAAAATCTATTCACCTATATGTCTAATCTGCTCTTTTTAGATTGGAAAATGCTCTGAGGCAAAGATCTTACCTTCTTTATCTTTTTGTTCACAAAATAACTACTTTAATGCAAAGGGGAAAAAAATGAGGTAGGCAACAAGGAACCTATATTCCAGTCATACTATTCACCAACTTTAGGAGATTAAGGAAATATACTGGATTCTCTGGACCTCTGATTCTTTATCTATAAAGTAAATAGAATTGACCAGATGATATCAAAACCTATTTACAAACCAAATATTCTTTATATCTCTGAGTCTAGCAAAACACCTCACACCGAGTGTAACATCAGCTGAGTGGGAGATTTGGGAGGCATCCTTTACAGCAGTGTACATTTTTGTTGCTGATAGGAGAAAAGAGAATATTTGGGACCAAGAGCGACAACTGTGCTGGCTCATATTCTTATTTTCTATTATTTACACTCTGAATCCCTGTAAGGATTGCACAACCCTGCCCATTGCCATTGTCATGTAACTTGCAGGGCTTTCCTCTAGGAGGAGAACAATTCCTTTTCCTATTGTTAGGCTTGTGGGTGTGAACTTGTTTGGGGTTAGAAAATCGGAGTAGCAGCAGCATATGGCAGTTCTGAGGAGAACCTTTAAGAATCATTACATGTTTCAGCAGCTTACTTGAACTTTTCCGTCTGCTCCAAAGCCAGCACGTACCAATTCTATTGATCCTGTTGAAGACAGAGCAGAAGCATGGCAAACTTGTAGTTTGCACGTATGTAATAATGAGAGAGAAAATAAATCTTTGTTTTGAAAATCACTGAGACTAGGGTTGTCATCAATTTTGGTTATTTATAAGTTCCAGATTGTTCGGTAAACAATTTAAAATGCCGGATTTCTACAAAGCAGCATCTCGATAATATACATCTCAAAAGAGACTTATGTATCTATTTTATTTTATGGAAATGTATAACCCTGTGTAATTTAACCTCCCTCAAAATATATGCGTGCATGTATGTGGACACAGTAAAGTAATCCAGTCTGACACAAGAACACAGAAGTAATGTCAGTATTTGATATTTTAATGCATTAGATGAAAGTAAAATTTATCAGCTGGCATTAGTTAAATTAATACTACTTCTCTATTTGGATTTGATGGTCATTGAAATATCACATACTGAGCTTTTAAAATTCTATGGTTAAAGAAGACAAACTCATTTGACAATTTCTTAACAAACTCCCTACTATCATCCCTCCAAATTGTCATTAGTATTGCTACTGTCGATGGTTGATGATAAGAATTGACTAGTAATAGATTATAATAAAGGAGTAGATGATATATTGAGTGTTTAACCAATCTCAGAATTCTTTGTGTGACTCTAAAACTTACTCAGATGCAACATACAAAGTAACATTAAGTAAATATTAGCAATGTTTTTTAAATAATTTAAAATCACGTTTGGATATATTTCCCAGATTGGTTAGAAAAATATATGATTAAAATACCATTTTTCAATGAGCTCTATAAAAGCAGATCTGATCATTTTATTCTTTTGCTTTACCAGCTTTCCTATAAAGAAAATTATAAAAGAAACATTGAAATGTTTCTAATTTAAAAAAAAAACCTTAGATAAAACTTTCATATTTATAGTCTTTCTAAATAGAAAAAGTCTATTTAGTTTTTTAAAAATTTGTCAATATTGCGTAATTTTATAGGTATAATATAATGTTTCATTCATGTGCTATTGACATATCAAAGTATATTCTTTAGACATATTTCTAGTTTTTATTCTTGCATGAAAGAAGTACATTAAAAAAACAAAACCTATCTTATTTATTATGGTAGACAGAAGAATGCTCCTTCCTCAAAGATGTCTACATCCTAATCTCTGAAATCTGTGAATGTGTTAGGTTATATGGCAACGTTAAATTAAGGTATAGGTGGAATTAAGGCTGCTGATCAGCTGACCTTACAATAGAGAGATTATCCTGAATCATCCAGATGAGCCCAAGGTAATCACAAGGGTACTTAGAATTGGAAGAGAGAATCAGAAAGGAGAACTAGAGATGGCAGCACAGCACGAGAAGGACTGGCCCAATGTTGCTAACTTTGATGATGGAAGAAGGGGACCATGAGCCAAGGAAAACAGGGCCACGATACATATAAAAAAAAAAAGACAAAGAAATGGATACTACAGCCATCCTCCGGAAAAGAACACACCATGATGACACTGTAACGTTAGCCAGTGAGATCCATGCAAGATTTCTGCTCTACAGATGGTAAGAAAATAAATTTGTGTTGTTTTAACCTACTAAATTTGTTGTAATTTATCACAGCAGCTATAGAAAGCTAATACATCTATCCAATAAAACTCATTGCAATTCTTGAGCAGTAAATAATTTTATTGTGTTCAAGGTATAGTGGGAATTAAAATAGAAAAGGAAGAAGGAGTGGGAAAAAATAAACAAAATTTAGGTTACTCTCATCATATCTCTAACAGGTTTCTCTCTCTTTGCACTCTGGTGACTAGACTTTAGCCACTTATATTTGGCAAATTATAACAACATAAGTGGAATAATTTAAACAATCTCCTAAATTCCAATTGATTCAGTGAAATTTTACCAGTTTATTTTTTATAAACACTTTTTATTTTATCATTTCTCTTTTTCTCAGAAATATATTCTAGCTTTCCATTAGCTAAATAATAAAACACACTCACTTTTATATGGTACTTTATACACTAATATCTGGAGTGACCTTTCCAATATCTCTTCTATTACTCTAACAGGAGAATTTTTGTTCCAGTTGATCTGATCTACTTCATAATATCCAAGCTATTTTTATTAAAAAATTTCCATTTTGGTCACTTTTTCTAACTTTCCACTTCTGTTCAAAATCTACTACCGTTTATGGATAAATTTTGAATTTCTAATGGCCAGTCATTCACTCATTCAACATACATATGTCTATATAGTAGTATAGATATATAATGGCATATATCTATTAATAGTATATCTATAGTATAGATAATAGATAGCAGGAGTATAGAGAGCAGATTGTTGTGGGGAACAGACAGGCCAGAGATCAGGAGACTGGTTTGGAGGCTGCCTTTTTCCAAAAAAGGGGTGAAGATACAAAAGATTTATGTTTATTTATTAGTGATTTTTTCTTTTTTTGAGGAAGATTAGCCCTAAGCTAACTGCTGCCAATCCTCCTCTTTTTTCTGAGGAAGCCTGGCCCTGAGCTAATGTCCATGCCCATCTTCCTCTACTTTATACATGGGACGCCTACCACAGCATGGCTTGCCAAGCGGTGCTGTGTCCACACCCAGGATCCGAACCAGCAAACCCTAGGCTGCCGAAGTGGAACATACGAACTTAACCACTGCGCCACCAGCCGGCCCCTGTTAGTTCACTTTTAAGTAGTGATGAGCATAAATACTGTGTTTAGATATGTGCAACATATGTATCGTGATATTAAAATATCTGATTTCTATCGGTGACAGAGCGATTAGGTACTGCTAATCCTACTGTAATGTGTTGATAACAATCATAATGGAAGAGAATGCTAAAATTTTGTTAAACATTAGTAAAAATAAAAACGTAATTTTTCCCATCTGTGTTCAAGGAGCTTTCGAGTTCTGTCTGTAGATCTCAGGTTAAAGACCCCTTGGTTCAGGCCTAGGTCCAGCGATCCAGAATTAACTTCCCTTAAATGCCTGCCAGAAGCAAATATGATTCTTCTCTGCAAGAATATAATATCATTCCTAGGCATCAAATTATATAGGCAATTTTCCATGTTGAAATTCTGAACATTCAAACAAAAATAAGCTGAGAGCATTCCAGCCAACAATAGCAGAATTTTTGTTCTCCTCATGTGCCTACAGAACATTCACCAAGATAAACCACATTCTATGCTATAAAACAAACCTAAACAAGTTTAAAAGAATAAAACTCCAACAAAGCATGTTCTCAGGACATAATTTAATTAACCTTATAAACAGTAACAGAAGGATGAAGGAAAATTCCTAAGTAATAGTAAATTAAACAGTCCACATCTAAGTAGTCCATACATCAAGGGGGAAGATTCAAAGAAAATTAAAAATATTTTAACTGAATATAATGAAAATATATTATCAAGTTTGTGATCTGCAGCTAAAGCAGTGATTTAAGTGAAATTTATAGTATTCAAACACTTCATTAGAAAATAAGACAAATCTGAAAAAAGAGAAAATAAGCCAAAAGTAAGTAGAGGGAAGAAATTAATAACAGTACAGAAATCAATGAAAATAGAAACATGAAAACAGTACAGAAAGTCAATAGAAGCAAAATCTAATTATTTAAAAAGAATAAGGAAACTGACCATTTCTAACTTGATTAAACAAGAAAAAAAGATACAAGACAAAAAAATACCAATATCAAGAATGAAAGAGGGTGCATCGCTCACTACTGATCTCAAAGACATTCAAAGGATGATAGGAAATACCATTAACAAATCTATGCTCATAAATTTGACCATTTAGCCACAATGAACCAATTCCTCGATAAATGCAAACTACCAAAACTTAGCAAAGAAGAAGTAAATAACCTGACTCATCTTTTATCCATTAAAGAAATTTAAGTTTTAGCTTAAAAAATATCCAAAAAGGATAACTCCAGGCCCAGATGATTCTATTGGCACATTCTGCTAAATATCTAAAAAATAAATAATACAAATTTTATGTAATCTCTTCCTGGAAATAGAAGAAGAAAGATTACCCTAATATTAAAAGCAGATAAAGGCACAAAAAGAAAACTACAGAACAATAACTTTCAAGAATATAGATGCAAAAATCCTTAAAAAAAATTAGCAGAAGAAACTCACTTTTTATTTTAATAGATATGATAGACAAATATGTAAATAAATATGGATATTTGTATACATCTATAGAATGAATATATATACGTTCAAGCTCTTTCTCTTGAGAGGGCCTACAAACAAACAGTGACAACCTAGTACTGATGAGTATATCTAGTTCTCAGATCTCAGTTTCTAAATGTTACTCTCCAATAAAAGGAGCCAGGATCCCTTGACAAAATGACTGATTCTAGTGCTAGGTAAAGGAAAACCCAAGATGAGCATGGAGCATCTTGCAGTGCCATAAAGTAAAAAAGATAAATAAGCAAAAAAAGGATCGGTGGCATTTCAAAAGGACATAGGAGCCAACCTCAAAAGAGCCCCCAGTGGCCACAGCCAGAACATGAGAGTAACTAAATAAATAATGTTTATTACAACTCAAAGAATAAAATAAATATCCATATATCCATGAATCCAGAATAATATAAATATATGATTGAAAAAATAAAGAAATTGGAGAAAATGGATAAATCATTATTATAGAAGAATTCCAAATAAAAATTGTAGTGGGCAGGAGCTGGCTCAGTGGCACAGTGGTTGGGTTCGCACACTCCATTTTGGCTGCCCAGGGTTCGAGAGTCGGATCCTGGGTACAGTCCGACGCACCGCTCATCAAGCCATGCTGTGACAAGAGTCTCACTTATAAAACAGAGGAAGATGAGCATGAATGTTAGCTCAGTGCCAATCTTCCTTAGCAAAAAGAGGTGGATTGGTGGCAGATCTTAGCTCAGGGCTAATCTTCTTCTTCTTCAAAAAACAAACCTGTAGGGGGATGTGGTTGTAGCAAATCACCATTAGTACTCTGCAGTGATGAGTGTTGCAGGTTACATCTATTGATGAATTCTAAATTAGCAAGCCTAACATTAAAGAGAAACAAGATATTTGCAAACCCTCAAATAATCTTCTCAAAATATGTATTAATTGATGTGATAGTTTTAACATGTACTCAAAAATTCATTAATACTCCTCCTCTTGGAGGTAGGCTTTAAATACATTTTCTTTGAATGTTGGCTGAACTTAGTGAATTGCTCTAACAAATAGAGTATTTAAAGTGAAAAATAGTAACTTTACAGAGGAGGAACCTGGAAGACACCATCTTAATCTAATGATCAAGGTTAATATCACTAGTGACAAGTCGTGTTGACATATACCTCTGATATGACATGATGAGAAGGGCACATCAACTCTGTTTTATTCTGCCACAAAAATCATAATCTCAGCATAAACATAGCAAAACATTAGGAAAACTCAAATGAGAGACATTCTACAAAATCTGACCGCTATGCTTTGAAATTGGCAAAGTCAAGAAAAATACGGCAAGACTGAGAAACTGTCGCAGAATAGAGCAAACTAAGGAGACACGTGATTAAGTTCAATGTGGTACTCTAGATTGCATCCTGGAACAGAAATAGGACATTCATGGAAAGACTGGGGAATTCTGGATACAGTGTGTTAGGTTAGTTAACATTATTGTACCAATGTTTCTCTCTTAGTTTTGATAAATGTACTGTGTTTATGTAAGATGTCCACATTTGGAGAAGCTGGGTGAGGAATACATAGGATATCTCTAGACTATATTTGAAATTTATTCTGTAATCTAAAATTTCTTTAAAATTAAAACATTTAAAAACAAGAACAATAGCAAAAATAAGTAGAGCTGCAATGAACTGAAACTGCCCAACAAAAGACTATGAAGAACAACAGACACTAGGAATAGATTTGTACGTACTCCAGGTGACACAATCGTCATATGCACACGTTAGAATAAGTATGGTTAATATGCTCACAGAAATAAAGGACAATGTCAAAAATTTCACCAAAAGAGGAACCAAATGTATATTTTAGAACTCAAAGCTGCAATAACTGAAACGAAAATCACCAAAGACCACGACATTACTTTGTTGCAAGGACACTTTCCTGCTCCCCTTTTATTTAAGTTTCCAAAGTATTTGGGATTCTTGATCAACTATCTCTTTTCATTCTTACTATTTCTTATCAATTTTCTCCTTTGGCCTCCCTTTATCTGCTCCGTCTCTAAAATCTGTGACTCCTAAAACTCTTGCATTATGTGACTTCAGCTCTTAGGCCAAAGATTTCCAAATTTGTGTTCTATGTCATCCTATACAATTCCTAATTAGCTGCCTTTGAACGTGTGTGTATTTACCACAAATTTGGCAAATATTTACCTCTCAGAATTTTTCTTTACTTGTGTGCCTTTGTAACCCCAAAGCTTTAAATACTATGATTTACACGGAGTAGACACTCAAAAAATATGGACAGGTAGCTTTTATGAGGAGCCTTGTTATGGTTTAGTGTTCCATTATTACAGTCTAAGAACAGATGCAAATATTCTTAGTATTCATGGCAATATCAGGCTTTCAAAATTAATCTTTTTTAATCTTTTTCATTACAATGACATCGTTTAACTTGTTAATGTTTTGGAAATTACTTACTTGGAAAACTAAAATGCCAGTTTTAGAAATCCTGTATGCAAAGCAGAATTTTTAATTTATGGGTCTTAATTTTGAAACTAAATGGGTTATTTTTTGTCTTGTTATTCCATTTTACCATTTTAATTATTGAATGTGTTCAGAGATGCAAATAACTATAAAATGAAATGCCTTTTTTCCACAAGCAACACTTAATGATTATTTTGCTCTAACAGGTACTTTGGGAATGAAACACAGTTGTTCTGTGCTTATAGCCTATTTGTCCTCTGAATTACTAGTCATAGTCACTAGGCATTCACTTATGCATCAGAGGAACTAATATTCCTGATGAGGGCAATAAATAAGGCAATCTGTGCTCCTAGTACATACACACTGTGGATAGGGAAAATGGAAAAGCCAATCAGGCTAACTAAAATGTGCAATGATAAAATGGGATGAGGTACATGAGTTTCCTTTTTAAATGGGAAAGCAAGACACAAAAGTAAGATAAGAGAAGCAACATTACTCCTATAACTTCCGTTGAATGATTTATTGAACTTAAAAATATATCCAAATTTTTTATTAGATGTTATACATTGAGAACAACTTTAAAAATATTTCATATGAGAGGAAACTCAAAGGAAAATAGCGATTTAGAACTTTTAGCGCCTCAAAGCCAAAAATAAAGTGCAAGTAGGGAGAGTGTGAGAGAAAAAAGAATGAGAAAAGAAGATCATTCCCATCTATGACTATGTCTAAAGTTGAAAAGCAAGCAAGCATGTGAATAATTTATTATTATTATTATTATATAAAGCAGTCAAGAAGAGTTGAGCACTTATGAGCTTAATATCCATATATATTCTGTAAAAGTCCCAGTGTGCATCAGCACTCTGTAATCAGCCATAACCTATCTCTCCATTGAAAGGCAAACAGTATTTTCAGAGCTGTTTAAATGTAGGAAATGAGAATAGAGGGTTGTAGACTGGTAACGCATTATTCAGGATCATCCCGATCCTCAGGATCATCACATACATCAAAAGAAATCCTTTGAGTATATCTTGTGATCTATATCTGAGATTATTTCATGAGGTGGTTTAGGGTCAGTTGGCCTTTTTTAAAGAAATTGATCCAAGTATACGTGCTTTACTGTTCTTTTCTACATGTAAGGTTTCCTGTGTTAACTTTCATCAGATTGCTGATTTTTATGTAAGCAGCTGCTCATCAACAACTTTTTGAACCATAGGGTTACGGGAAGTATATCTGATTAAAAACATGTCAGTACCATTTTAATTTCCTCCACATTTTAACCCTTCAATCACGTTGCTTCACAATACTAAAAATCTCCCAAATTTCATTCTATATTCTGACGCAACTCAAAAGTATGCAGTGGAAAAACACACTCCCTAATTTTAATATCAAGACTTTTCATGTTAGCAGCAACACGTTCATTTCTTTATAATAGAGATTATGACAGTAACAATTTCACTAACTTTTATTTTTTGGTGTCTTCAAAAGTTGAATATGAAACATTAATTGTTTAACAAGTGTGCTTTTTTCCTTCACCCAGATATTCTAGAATTTGTACATCCAAATGATTTTTGAACTTTAAAGTAGTGAATCTATTTTAGCCATCTTTAGAATATTTCTTTGGGAGAGGCCTGTGGTAAATATATCCAGCTAAAACTGCCTAACTATGTTACTATCATCCCCAAACTTGTTCCTCTTTTTATGCTTTAACGTTGAAGAAACCCTTTCCCTTGCCTTTATTGGGACTGTAGTGACCTATGTTAGTGCTAAAGAAATGCACAGAGACAGAATGCCTTACAAGAAAAGAGCGATATATCTAGAGCGAAATGTGTTCGCCTCTTAACTGTGCAACTTTTAGTCACGTTAAGCTTTGCAATATACTTAAATTCTAAAAAATCAATTTCCTTAGATAATATGACTTCTGTATAAATCATTACTTTAATAAGCACATAAGATAGACATATGAAAGCAGTTTTAACTGTAAAAGCCTAAAAGTACATAAAATAATATTTTAATATAATAGGCTACCCAATACATATTTATATGGCTACAGTTTGTCTGTTGAAAACATCATAAGTGGATAAAATTGGGAATTAAATGTGAAACTGTAAGATAGGACCCTCTGTAATTCAGATTATATTGAATTCACTGGAAGATAATAAGCATATTATCTAAATTCCATTGTTTTAGAAGTACTAACCACCTTGCCATGAGCTTTGTTGTTAATTTTCAGTTAAATAATGGAGTTTGGATAATTTCATTTGAAATGTGAAGCAAGATACAATTAACAGGGGAAATGCACGTGCAAATTAACGATTGTTTTCGTATGAAGAATTTGATCTTCACGTTCATTTAAAAACACGCAAATTAATGTAGGTCTAATTAAAATTGTACTGTGATACAACCTTGTTCCTGGGGTAGATAAAATAAAGAATGCATACTCTTTAGACTAAAACATTATGGTTTATTATTATATTGATCCTCTTCTCTGTTACAGTTTCTGACTTTTGTGTGAGAAAGTGAAAATGCATCTTCAAGCTTAAAAGAAATTTAAGTGGCATTAAACATAACTTCAATAGTTTCTAATATATCTTTTTAAGTAGATTGTAAAGGCTATAGATTTTATTTAAAAGTAGAAAATTAAATGTTTAGAAGAATAAAGAAATATATTAAAGAGTTTTATACATGGAAACTGCATCAAAATTAATTCCATATAGGAATTGAGTATTGAAAGTATAGAGAGAAAAAAGAGGAATAAAATGGGATATGTAACATCTCAGATTAACCTAGAGTAGGTACTGAGTCTAATAATGTCTCTAAATAACCTCTGCCTGTATTGCTTGCTTTCAATCTACAAAAATTAAAGGCAATTCCATGATGAATTCAAAGGATAATAACAGAGCCTCTCAAAGTATGTTAGAAGGTAAAAGCGTCTAAGATTGTGAGGCAAACTTTCTTCTTTCGCAAGGAAAAAAATTAGTGAGCAACATCAATATTTTAAATGGCAGTTTTTAAATACTTGCTAAAACGATATGAAGATACGTGTGCTGTTATTTCAATTGGAATACTGCCAATAAAGTGAATTTGACTCTGATCTCTGTCTCATTAACATTTCTAAGGTACTTCATAATTGTTGTTAACAAAGTAAAAGTATGGAAACTAATATATATTGGCAAACTCAGTACTTAAACATAATGGATAATATGTAAAATATTGTGGTACAATATATCACCTGGATATTCTTTTTCACTGTAAACTACACTTTAAGCACAAATTTTTATTTTATTTTATTGTGGTAACATTTGTTTATAACATTATATAAATTTCAGGTGTACATCATCATATTTCAATTTGTGTATAGATTACACCATGTTCACCACCCAAAGACCAATTACAATCCATCACCACACACATGTGCCTAATCAACCCTTTTGCCCTCCTCCCTCCCCCTTTCACCTCTGGCAACAACCAATCCAATCTCTGTCTCTATATGTTTGTTTGTTGTTTTCTTTATCTTCTATTTGTGAGTGAGAGCATAGAGTACTTCACTTTCTCCTTCTGACTTATTTTGCTTAGCATAATACCCTCAAGGTCTATCCCTGTTGTCACAAATAGAATGATTTCATCCTTTTTTATGGCTGAATAGTATTTCGATGTATATATATACTATATCTTCTTTACCCATTCATCCCTTGATGGGCACCTGGGTTGCTTCCAATTCTTGGCTATTGTGAATAAGACTGCAGTGAACATAGGGGTGAGGATATCTTTGCACATTCTTGTTTTCATGCTCTTTGGATAAATACCCAGCAGTGGAATAGCTGGATTATATGGTCGTTCTATTCTTAATTTTTTGAGGAATCTCCATACTGTTTTCCATAGTGGCTGCACCAGTTTGCACTCCCAGCAGCAGGGTATGAGGGGTCCCTTTTGTCCACATCCTTTCCAACACTTGTTATTTCCTGTCTTGTTAATTACAGACATTCTGACAGGAGTGAGGTGATATCTCATTGTAGTTTGACTTGTATTTCCTGATGACTAGTGATGTTGAATGTCATTTCACGTGCCTGTTGACCATTTGTATATATTCTTTGGAGAAATGTCTATTCAGATCTTTTGCCCATTATTTAATAGGGTGGTTAGCATTTTTGTTGGTGAGATGTATAAGTTCGTTACATATTTTGATTAACCCCTTATCAAATATATAGTTTGCAAATATCTTCTCCCAGTTTTTAGGTTCTCTGTTCATTTTGTTGATGGTTTCTTTTGCTAAGCAGAAGCTTTTTAGTTTGATGTAGATCTATTTGTTAATATTTTTATCTTGTTTTTCTTGCCCAGTCAGATATAGTACTTGAAAATATGGTGTCGAAGAGCACGCTGGTTGTTTTCTTCTAGAAATTTCATCATTTCAAGTCTCATACTCGAGTCTTTCATTCATTTTGAATTAAATTTTGTGTATAGTGTAAGCTAATTGTCTGCTTGCATTCTTTTGCACATGGTTGTCCAGGTTTCCTAACATCATTTGTTGAAGAGACTTTCTTTTTTCCATTGTATATTCATGGCTCCCTTGTCAAAAATTAGCTGTCCATAGATGTATGAGTTTATTTCTGGGATCTCAGTTCCATTCTATTGATCTATGTGTCTGTTTTTGTGCCAGTACCATTCTGTTTTGAGTACTGCAGCTTTGTAGTATATTTTGAAATCAGGGAGTGTGATACCTCCAGCTCTGTTCTTTTTTCTCAGGAGTCCTTTGGCTATTTAGGATCTTTTGTTGTTCCATATAAATTTTAGGATTGTTTGTTCTATTTGTGTGAAAAAAGCCATTGGGACTTTGATAGAGATTGCATTGAATCTGCAGATTGCTGTAGGAAGTATGGACATTTTAACTATGTTAATTCTTCCAATCCAAGAGCACGGAATATCCTTCCGTTTCTTTGTGTCTTCTTCAATTTCTTTCAACAATGTTTTATGGTTTTCAGTGTACAGGTCTTTCATCTCTTTGATTAAGTTTATTCCTAGGTGTTTTATTCTTTGTGTTTCAATTGTAAATGGGATTGTATTCTTAATTTCTCTTTCTGCCACTCTGTTGTTAGTGTGTAGAAATGCAACTGAATTTTGTATGTTGATTTTCTATACTGCAACTTTGCCCTATTCGTTTATTATTTCTAAAAGTTTTTTGGTGGCTTCTTTAGGGTTTTCTATATATAAAATCACGTCATCTGCAAATGGTGACACTTTCACTTCTTCCTTTTCAATTTGGGTCCATTTTATTACCTTTTCTTGTCTGATTGCTCTGGCTAGGACTTCCAATACTATGTTAAATAAGACTGGTGGAAGTGGGCAGCCTTCTCTGGTCCTGATTCTTAGAGGGATGCCATTCAATTTTTCTCCATTGGGAATATTATTAGCTGTGGGTTTGCCACATATGGCCTCTATTATGTTGAGGTACTTTCCTTCTTTACCCATTTTATACAGAGTTTTTGTCATAAATGGATGTTGTATCTTGTCAAATGCTTTCCCTGCATCTATTGAGATGATCATGTGATTTTTATTCTTTATTTTGTTAATGTGATGTATCACATTTATTGATCTGTAGATGGTAAATCATCCCTTCATCCCTGGAATAAATGCCACTTGATCATGTTGTATGATCTTCTGAACATACTGTTGTATTCGATTTGCTAGTATTTTGTTGAGGATTTTTGTATTGCTGTTCATCAGTGATATTGGCCTGTAATTTTGGCTTTTTTTTTTTTCTTTGTCCTTGTCTGGCTTTGGTATCACAGTAATGTTAACCTCCTAGAATGAATTAGAAAACTTTGCCTCCTCCTCAGTTCTGTTGGAAGAGTTTGAGAAGTATAGGTATCAAGTCTTTGAATGTTTGGTAGAATTCACCAGGAAAGCCATCTGGTCCTAGGCTTTTACTTTTGGGGAGGTTTTTGATTACTATTTTAATCTCCTTACTGGTGACTGATCTATTCAAATTCTCTTTTTCTTGATTCAGTTTTAAGAGGTTGTATGATTTTAAGAATTTATCCATTTCTTATTCTTCTATAGCTTTTAAAAGTATTCTTTTACAATCTTTTGTATTTCTGAAGTGTCCATTGCAATTTCTCTCTTTCATTTCTAATTTTACTTATTTGAGACTTCTTTCTCTTTTCTATTGGTGAGTCTAGCTAAAGATTTGTCAATTTTATGTTTTCAAAGAACTGGAGCTTTGTTTCATTGATTTTTTTCTTTCTTTGTTTTTAGTCTCTATTTCGTTTATTTCTGCTCCGATTTTTATTATTTCCTTCTTTAAACTGATTTGGGGCTTTGTTTGTTCTTCTTTTTCCAGTTCCTTTAAGTACACTGTTAGAGAGTTTATTTGAGATTTTTCTGTTTGTTGAGGTAGGCCAATATTGCTATAAACTTCCATCTTAGAACCACTTTTGCTGTAACCTATAAATTTTGGCATATTATATTTTCATTTTCATTTGTCTCCAGGTATTTCTTAATTTCTCCTTTGATTTCTTCATTGATCTAATCATTGTTCAGCAGCATTTTGTTTAATCTCCACGTGTGTGTGGTTTTTCTGATTTTCTTCCTGTAGTTGATTTCTAGTTTCATACCATTGTGGTCAGAAAAGAGGCTTGGTATTGTTTCAACATTCTTAAATTTATTGAGACTTGTTTCATGGGCTAATACATGATCTATCCTGGAGAATGTTTCACGTATATTTGAAAAGAATGTGTATTCTGCATTTTTTGGATAGAACAGTCTGCATGTATCTTCTAAGTCATCTGGTCAAATGTATCACTTAAGGCCAATGTTTCCTTATTGATCTTCTGTTTGGATGATCTATCCATTAGTATAAGTGATGTGCTAAAGTCCCTTACTGTTACTGTGCTGCTGTCTATTTCTTCTTTCATGTTTGTTAATAATTGGTTTATATATTTAGGTGCTCCTATGTTGGGTGCATAGATATTTACAAGTGTTATATCCTCTTGTTGGATTGTTCCATTTATCATTATTTAGTGCCCTTCTTTGTCTCTTGTTACAGTTTTTGTTTTAAAGTCTATTTTTTCTAAGTATTGCTAATCCAGCATTCTTCTCATTGCCATTTGCATGGAGTATCTTTTTCCATCCCTTCACTTTCAGTTTGTGAGTGTCTTGAGGTCTAAAGCATCTCTCTTGTGTGCACCATATATATGGGTCTTGTTTTTTATCCATTTGGCCATGGTAGACTTTTGAGTGGAGCATTTAGTCCATTGACATTTAAAGTAGCTATTGATAAGAATGTACTTATTGCCATTTTGTTACTTTTTTCTGGGTGTTTTGGTAGTTCTTTGTTCCTTTCCTCTTCTCTCCTCTTGTGATTTCATGACTTTCTTTAGTATTATTTTTGGATTCCTTTCTCTTAATTTTTTGTGTAATTATTATAAGTTTCTGGTTTGTGCTTACCATGAGGTTTATGTATAATACCTATGCATATAGTAATCTATATTAATGGTCTCTTTAGCTTTACCTCTTGCTAAAAGCTCTACTGTTTTACCCCCTCCCCTCACATTTTAGTTTTTGATATCATATCTAACCTCTTTCTTGTGATTGTGTATCCATTAACCTCTTATCATGGAAATAGATGATTTTAGTACTTTTGTCTTTTGACCTTCACATTAGCTTTATATTAGGTAATTGATCTGCTACCTTTACTGTATATTTGACTTTACCAGTGATTTTATTATTGTGGGGTTTTTTGGGGGAGGGATAATTTTCTTATTCCTATTTGTGATCTTCTCTTTTCCACTTAAGTAAGTCTCTTTACCATTTCTTGTAAGGCTAGTTTCTTGGTAATAAACTCCTTTAGTTTTTGCTTGTCTGGAAAACTCTTTATCTCTCCTTCTATTCTGAATGATAACCTTGCCAGGTAGAATATTCTTGGCTGTAGTTTTTTCCTGTAAGCACTTTAAATATATTGTGCCACTCCCTTCTAGTCTGTATGGGTTCTGCTGAGAAGACATCCAGTAGCCTTATGGGGTATCTTTTGTACGTAACTTGTTGCCTTTCTCTTGCAGCTTTAAGGATTCTCTTTTTATCTTTAATTCTTGATCTTTTAATTATAATCTGTCTTGGTTTGGGCCTCTTCGGATTTATCTTGTTTGGTGCTCTCTGTGCTTCCTGTACCTGATGTCTGTTTCCTTTCTTAGATCAGGAAAGTTTTCAGCTATTATTTCTTCAAATAGATTCTATGTCCCTTTGTCTCTCTTTTCTTCTTCTGTGACACCTAGAAAATGGATGTTAGTGTGTTTGATGTTGTCCCAGAGGTCCCTTACACTGTCTTCATTCTTTTTTCTTTTATCTGTTCAGCTTGAATGATTTCCCCTAGTCTTTCATCCAGCTTGCTGATCTGTTCTTCTGTATCATCTACTCTGCTATTGATTCCCTCTAGTAAATTTTTTATTTTCATTACTGTATTCTTCAGTTCTGATTGGTTCTTTCTAATATTTTCCAATTCTTTGTTGAAGGTCTCACTGAATTCACCCGTTCTTCTGACAAGATCACTGAGCATCCTTATGACTATTAGTTTGCACTCTTTTGTCAGGTAGATTGTTTGTCTGTTCATGTCTGTTTCGTTTAGTTCTTTTTCTGAGGTTTTATCCTGTTCCCTTACTTAGAACATGTTCCTTTGTCTCCTCATTTTGCCTCTTTCTCTCTGCTTATATGTACATATTAGATAAGTTAGCTACATCTCCCAATCTTGGAGAGGTGGCCTTATGTAAGAAATGCCTTATGAGGCTCAGCAGTATGCTTCCCTCTCATCACTAGTTCCAAATATTCCAGGAATGTCCCCTGTGTGGCTACATGTGTCCTTCTGTTGTGCAGGGTTGCTCTTGCTGTAGGTGCCCAGGAAGGCTAGGATGTTCCCTTAGCTGGCCGCTTGTAATGCTCAGCTGTGTGTGGCTACTATGGTCCCTTCATTCACTTTACCAGGTGTAGGGAACCCCAGTACAGTTGGCTGCAAGGTCTAAAGCACATTCCTGTTGCAGTTTTTCTGTTCAGTGTGTAGGCCCCCAGTGTGACTGGTTGCTAGGCTCAGGAGCTTACAAATGCTATAGGCTTTTCACCTAAAAGGTTGTTGTTAGCTCTCTTAGGATTGCAGCTGGGTGGGACTGGCCCCAGACACAGGAACACCCAATTATTTCAGGCTTTGGAAGATGGGGCTAATGCTCTATGTGGCTGCTTGAGAAGCATAAGTCTGCTGCAGCTGACAAGCCCCACTGTCCTCAGGGCCACACATTCTGTCAACACAATCCTGCCCTGTGCTCACACCCCAACCCAATGAAGTGGACCCAGTTGCCCAGCTGCAGAGGCCCTGCACAATCCACCAATACAGGCCCACCCCTTGTGGACACCCTTCCCTAGAGGCAGACTCACTCACCCAGGTTCAGAGGTTCCAGGCATCCCACCTATGCAGGCCCACAAGTTGCCTGAGGGCTTGCTGCTGGGTGGGGCTGGGCCCTATGGCAGGCTGGCTCTGAGCTGGATTAAATTGGTGTTCTAGTGGATGGAGCAGACCCCTGGGATAACTGGCCAGGGGAAGAACTCCAATGGAATCTGTCAGCACACCTGTACTAGGTCATAATAATGGCTACCACCAATGTCTCAGTCCCTGGGGAGGTGGTCCCAGCTTAGGGAGTTCCCACCTCTCACTGAGATACACCCAGAGCCCATAAAGTGAGTCTCTTTTCACCAAACGATTGTGTACCTTTTTTTCTGGTGATTTTAAGTTGTTTTCCAAAGTGGGTGGATGTGTGCTTGGGCTCTTTAAGAGCAGACTTTTTTTCCCCTTATGTCTGATAGTGTTTCTAGGGATATTCTCCATTGTTTTTCATAGCAAAGCCAGATATTATGACAATTGTCTTGGTTGTTCTGAGTCCAAAAGCTGCTTATTGTGATAATGCTCCCCTACTCAGATCCTCCACTCCTCCAGGGAAGGCTTCATACCTTAGATTTGCTTCCAGCAGGCCATGAAGTGCCACAGCTAGAAGGTGGCCTTTTTCTCTCCAGAAAGTAATTTCTGCTTCTTCCACCTCAGTCAGCACTGGCCCTTGTTGTGGGGGTTCTTTTTATCCAGTTTTCAGTTCCCTCTCAGGGGTAATTGTTCCAAGAGTAGCTGTAACTTTATTGTGTCCTTGGGAGGTTGTGAGTTCAGAGTCTGCCTATGCCACCATCTTGTCACCAAAGCCTAAGCACACTTTTTGAATTATAAATATTTTATCATATTGTCATCAGTGGAAAAGATTCTTGATGTATAAACCATTATTTAATGGCTATGTAGGAAACTTGCATCTTTTAGGAAACTCGTTTATGCCTTTCAGGCAACTATATAAAGTAGGTGAAAAAATGTTTTATACCATCAAGTAATGACTGATTTCCATATTATTTTCACTTTGTTTGTGCATACATACAAAGTATTTTCATTAGCCTTTTTAAAATTAGACCAGTTATTAGGTATATTATAAGAATATTTAGATTTAGATCAAATCTTGATTTTAAACTTTTTTGACTATTACTTCATTCTATGGAAAGTTCCTTACATTATGCTTTCCTACTAAAGGCCACTTGTACTGAAATGTGAAGATGTGAATAAGATGCACAAATTGCATAATTGATCACAGAAGAACTAAGTGTGATAGAATTACACATTGTCAGTTTTCAGAGCTGGACATTTTTATCAGTTGTCACTGTGGCTTATAAACCTACAGGGGAGCATATGAGAATTTCCTCCTTGAAGGAAGTGGGGCACATATGCAATTTTTAAAAGCCTCACAATTGTTTCCAATACTTCTAAACAATGAGTCATTGCCCTAAGACACTAGTTCTTAACCTTTAGTGAGATTCAGATAGCTTGGAAGGCATGTTAAAACTCAGATTTTGGCCCACCCCTGGGGTTCTGTTTCAGTAGTTTTATGGGGAGACTGAGATTCACTTCTACTCTACCAAGTTCCCAGGTGTTGCTTTGACTGGTCCAGGGCCCACACATTGAGGACCACTGCTCTAGAAGGTCCTGTTTCTCCAATGCACATCCATCCATTCATAGGAGATCTTGACAGAGGGGAAGGAAGATTTTATCTCCATAGGTTATTCTACTCTCTGGATATTCAACTGATATTAGACACATAGGGCTGCCTTTTAATATACTAGAAATATAAAGGTCTGACAATTTTTTCATTCTTTTTTTTCTTTAGTAGCTATGATATAGTAGACATGAGAATACTAAAGTGGATGTGCTGGGGCCTTTTTGTTAACCTAGTATAACTTAGTTCAACCTAGTGTAGTTATAAGGAAATACAACGTGGTAAGCCTGTGGTAAACAGGTGTTCAAAGAACGCAGAATACAGAAGAGAGGTAACTAATTCAACATGGGATCTGAGTCAGAAAAGTCTTTCAGAAGGGGGTGATTCAAGGGTTATGTCTTAAAAGATGAAAGGAAGTTGCTCCTCTGTCATAGTGAAATATTTTTGACGATGGAACACTTTGTGATGTAATCTATTCCATCTTTCTGATATGTATGAAACAAGCTAGACAAAAAGAAGCTCTCCATTATAATCTGCTCATGAAATGGTTGACCTTAGTCTATGCCCTGCTCTTTTTTTATAATCTTGAAAATTCTGAATACAAGTTTTTTGTTTGTTTTTTAAGTTGAGTTGGAGGTGTATTTGTATTTCCAGACTGATTCTCGTTTCATAAAAACGTTTAATGCTCCTTGACTCAAACTAGGAAAAAGTGAACCTACAAAATTTTCAGGTAACTTTCAAGGTGTTGTTTCTTAATTCTAGAAATAAATATATGTATATAAACACAGACAGGGCCACTCGTCTCCTACTATAAGAATGGTGAATCACAAGGAGGATGAAGAAAATAGACATAGTTTCTTGTTGCTCTGCGCTTGTCCACTGGAGATATTTGTTTGAGGACAAGACTGGCCTGGGCTTTTATAGAGAAATATCTTACCATACTTCAAGAATAATCTTTGCTACTTATGTGCCCCCAACCCCCACTCCCTTGAAGGGACTTTTCTGTGTTGGGGAAAAGAATGCCTAAATGTTTACTAACTCGAAATAATTTTTTATGAGATATTTAGTGGAACCATACTTATTCCAGGCAAATCAACCTGAGTTTAAAGTACTTGTTCTTAAATATTTCATTATATACAGCCCCAAAGATGACAGCAGAATAAAATTATTCCAGGCAGAGGAACTAGCAGGTACAGCAGCATTTTAGCATAAATCTAAATATGAAGAAATCTAAGCAGCTGTTTGTCCTGGAACATAAAATTAAGATAGAAGTAAAGCTGGAGTAAAATAGAAGAAACAAATCATACAGGGGCTTATGTACCATGCATTGATACGTTAATGAATTTCTGTTTGTGTTCAGTGTGTGTGTGAGTGTGTTATAAATCTACATAATACAAAAATGCACGGTTATTAAGAATGCTAAGTTTTGAATAAGATAAGACATCCCTTGTTTTAAAACAAATGAACATTTAACTTGCAAAATTGTATGTATTATTTATCCATCAAATATTAAGAATGCTATCACATGTCAGACACTATTTCATAACACTGAGGATACAGTGTCAAACAGCAAAATTTCTGACCCTCATCAAGATTATATTCCATATCAAAGTGATGGAAAACTGGAAAACAAGAAGAAACATATCAGATAGTGAAAAACATCATATATAGAAATCATGTAATGTCAAATGATTGCAATATTGCTGTTTACTTAGGGAGATCAAGAAAGAGCTATCTTAGGAAGTGAATGTATTATCTATTCCCGAGTAAGAAATAATCTAAAATTTAATGGCTTAAAACAACAAGCATTTATTTTCTTAGTTTATGTTGCTTAGGATTCAGGGATTCATGGCTTGGTTGTCGCTGATTCAAAGTCTCTTAAGGTTTGTATTCAAAGTTTCAGCGGGGGCTGTGGCCTCATCTGAAGGATCCTCATTGGAGGCTCTTCATTCAGGATTGCTGCTATGGTTGGCGGCAAGCCTCAATCTCTTGTCATGTGGGCCTCTACCCATGGCTGTCTCACAATACGGCAAGTGGCTTCCCACAGAGCTAGAAATGCAAGAGAGAGCATGCCCAGATTGAAAGCCACAGTCTTTTTATAACCTAATTTCAAAAGTGACCTCCCATCATTTCTGCCACATACTGTTCACTCTAAGTTAGTCAGTATGTCCAGTCCACACTCAAAAGGAGATATTCATACAGCGATGTGACTACTAGGATATAAATATCACTGAGGGCCACTTTAGTGCCTTCCCCCCCCACCCCAATAGCATATAAGCTGAGGTTTCTCATGGTAAATGAAGAAATCAGCCAGGAGGCAACGAGAGACATGAATACTTCAAGCAAGGCAATGACATGCTGTGTAATACCATTTTAACGAAACTGTATTTAAAGACAGGAAATCAAAAAGAATATTTACCTGGGGTCTTGCACGCCTTAGGGGTGGGCTTGCCTCCAGGTCCAGTGTTTCCTTCTTATTATTTCTCTTCAGCTCCTTCCCCAGCAGTTCCCTCCAAATAGCCTTTTTCTGCCCAAGCTGCCACACCCGATCAGGTTATATTCTTGGAAGGAGTCTCTTTAAGCCATCTGAACTGCACTACTCTCTTTGTTATCCACTTGGCATCTCTGCTTTTCTAAACCCCGAAAATGCAGGCTGAACTCCAAACCATGTTTTGTATTCCTTTGATAGCAGTATATGTTGATCCTACAAGTGTTTGCAGCTTAGGAACATCTGGTCCCTCTGGAAATATAATTGGTAAGTACAACTCTCATACTTTTCAAGGATTAAGTTTAACATTGAGAGAAAGAGCTGATGCTTGGGTTATAAATTTCTTTTGAAATGTCCTCTTGGAAGATTCTCCTCAATGTCATGTGCTTGTCCTATTTCTTCTCATTTTGATACAGTCTATTGTTCATTCTCTGCTGGTCAATGCCCCGAATAACAGATTTTGCACCTCAGAGGATTTTACTCCTCTCCACGAGTGTCTATAATAATCTGGTGAAAGGCAGCTTACTCTTTTCTGTCCTTTCTCGAATATTCTTTTTTTAATTATTTTTTTCTTCTTCTTCTTTTTTGTTTTTCTTTTTGAGGAGGATTAGCCCTGAGCTAAGATCTGCTGCCAATCCTCCTTTTTTTGCTGAGGAAGACTGGCCCTGAGCCAACATCTATGCCCATCTTCCTCTACTTTATATGTGGGACGCCTACCACAGCATGGCTTGCCAAGTAGTGCCATGTCCGTACCCGGGATTTGAACTGGTGAACCACAGGCCACTGAAGCGGAACATACGAACTTAACCACTGCTGCCACCAGGCCTGCCCCTTTTTCAAACATTCTTAATCTTCTATTTATCTATTCAATTTTTTTCTCATTCAAGGTTCCATGTGCATAGCCCAGTCATTTTTTCCTGACATTCTTTATTCTTTTCCACAGAAGTAACACTAATCAGTAAATAAAAAATGATAGATTACCCAAAACTTTATTTCCTTTCATTAGTGTAAGCAATGGCACTTAATTTATCCTTGTATACTGACTTGCTAAGTTTTCCTGCTAATTTTAAAATCATAACAAAGCAGTTTCTCATAACTAGGAAAGTACCCATGATTTACAATTATAAATTTAAATATAAGGACATCTTTATTTCTGAAAGAAAACAATATTGAAAGTTCAAAAAGTTTCTAAGAAAGCTAACAAGTTTAGGTGCAACTTACATTAAAAGAGGAAATGTTCTCCAGATAGAAAAAAATTTTAAGTACAGTCAATAAGAAAAATCAATGTCTCGGTGATAACAAAGTTTTCAATTTTTTTTCCTCTAGATATTCTGAAACAAACCAAAATAAAAAAAAAAAATTGGACTCTGGATATTACCCAGCAATTAAATGAAAATGTGGAACATTTCTGATATAAAGCTTTGGTCATTTAACTAAAATAAACTTGTATTACTTCTAAATAGCTCATAGAACATTATATAACATAAAAAGTATAAAGTGTAAAAGATATATGTATCTCTATTGCCTGTGAGAAACTGAATTGGTTTACATTTCTACAAATGCAAATTAACATGAAAATACCATTTGACTGAATGATGTATTTCTTGTTATATGACTTCTAGAAAAATTAGAAATGCTGTCACTATCTAAATAATACATAATTCACTATTATCTTGAATAACAACATTATAAATGATAGTTAACATTTCTTGACTGTTTTACATAGAGCAGGAACTGGGCTAAGAGTTTTATATGTAAGTCCTGTGAATCAGAAGATTTTCATTTCAAATTTCAGGTGTGCATACCTAGTAGGTGTATGACTGGAAGCAATAACTTAATCCCTGTGACATTCAGGATGTTCATCTCTAAAGTGTGATGATAATAACAAATAGCAAGAAGTGTGACGTGAAGATTAAATGGAACAATACATATGGAAACACTTGACCAAAAAAAGTGATTTTCCTTTCATTAGTATTACTGATCTGCAGGAATAGGCTGAAGTCTGGTTAATTTTTAAAACATGATAGTTCCATATTTATATTTACTTTAAGACTTGGTGCCACTTTAAATGTTAAAACCAAAATATATTTCAAAAGAAGCCAATTGCTAAGTGTTTCTCGATGGGACGTTATATAAGCAAGGATAACAGTTCATAACTTGCTACACATAAGTCAGTCAATACTAAACGCTCACCCAAAGAGAAGGAAAAAATAGACAGCCGAGTCTCAAAAAATGTCTCCTATGATTAGAAATGTTCAAGACACGAACAAAACACTTCAAAAGCAAAAGGCTGCTGACTGCAATTATGTCTTTTGTTCTTTTTTCTTGAATCTCAGAAGATTAAGAACTGGAAAAATGAAACTTCACAATATGGGAAAATATAATTGAGACAACAGGCTTAGAAAAGACATAGAGAAAAGACAAAGTGATTTAGAACAAATGTAACTCTGTAAGTAAGGTAATTCAAGAACAGAAAATTTGAGTCTGAAACTCTCACAAAGAAAATAAAAGGGAAAACAGTCTCCTAACTCGTTATATGACCTTATTACTACCTACAAACAAGAACTGTACAAGAAATCAATTTTAATGGCTGTGGCAGATATTATTTATTCCAGTTTCTGGCATAAAAATCATCCCAAAGTGAGTGACATAAAACAACCACCATTTTGTTGTGCGGGGCAGACATCTGATAGGGCTTATCCGGGAAGACTTCTCTCTATTTCATATGTGGGGCCTCAGCTGGAAAGACTCAAATAGCTGCAGGTGACTTGTGCAAGAGAGGGCAAGAATTATCTTGATACTTCATTCGCATATCTGTCAGCTAGGCTGAGGTGACTTGTAGACCAGGATCAGCCAGGAACGGTAACCTACGTGTGGCTTCTCCATGTGCCTTGAGCTTCCTCACAGCGTGGTGACCACTGAGTGTGCGAACATTTTATATAATGGCTGAGGGCTCCAAGAGTGGCTATTCATGCAAGAAAGACAAAGACTGAAGGTTCAAGTAAAGGGGATGTATAACCCACCTCCTGTTGGGAGGAGAGTAAAAGACGTGGTCATGTTGTTAAATCCCCATACTTTTGGTGCTCAATGCCACATGCCTTCAGTCTACCTCTGATTTCAGCTTTATGTGCCGTGGGCCATTCCCTTACATGCTGCAAGCATCTGTCAGGCACTTACTGTGTGCTTCAACTTCTCTTTTGTTTTCTGCATCTCTCTTGCCTCCCCCGCTTTTTCGTGCTCTGGGTGCAGATTTTTCAATATGTTATATGCATTCTATTTCGGTAATCTTGGAACTGTTCTTTCACAATAATAATAAATTAAACATGTTGACATCAGGAAAAATAAATTAAATAATTAAATAAATGAAATAAAAATTCTCAAAATTGATTGAGAGGATCCTCAGAAGGTTGGGCAACAGTGGTAACCAGTGTGGAGATTCAGTCTGTATTGTTTTTGGCTCTCTCTGTCTCATGCTCTTTGCTCTCTCACGATTTTGCACCCTTCCCAATTAAACTACCTGTGGACAAGTTCTAGTCTTGGTTATGTTTACAGCCAAGGAGAAAAAACAAAATAGATATCAATCTCATTTATGAATTAATGTAGATGCAAAAATACTAAAACAAAACATAGCAAAAACTAAGAAACCATATTAAATAGCATGTACAAATAGTGCATTGTGGGAAAGTGGCTTACTTTATAAATGAGAGACTTTTATGTTTTATTGAGGTAGAATTGACATACAATAAACTATACATATGTAAAGTGTAAAATTTTCTGCGTACACCCTTAGAATTATCACCTTAGAATGTTCATTATTAAGATAATTAACATAGCCATCATCCCCAAAGTTCTCTGGTACTCTGTTTTAATCTACTTCTTTACCTAGTGTACCAGTAAAATGCAAAACCATAAAGGAGTCTAAAACTAAGCAGTTGACAAAATCTACGGTACTAAACATGGGTAAAGATTAAACAGATGGATGAGAGTATACCATAAGAGTGTAAACTGGTACAGCTGCCTTGGAAAACGATTTGTCATTATTTTTTAATGTGAAACATGGGCATAGTTTATGACTATGAACTCTTTCAGATTTACATCCTAGGTAAACATATTTATACACATATGCTATATGCTCATGGCAGAAAATCTCTCCTTCAAAAAGAGAATGGATAAAAAGAAAGGAATATTGCAGAGAAGAGAAAACGAATCATAGGATCGCCTTAAAAAAGTAATAGCATGGCATTATGCTGATAGAGGGTCCCCCAACCTGATGTGTTTCCTGATGGCATGTCACCTGGGAAGAGTCCACACCAAAAAAAGTTTCACCTGAATCAAATTAGTTTATTAATGCTAAGTTCCATTTTCTTGGAAATTCAAGAGATGGAAAAATCAGTTTAATAATACCTCAAGGACATAATCAGACAAATTCAGACAATGTGACATTCTACAGGAATCTGTCCTGACTCTTCAGAAAAGTACTGCCATGAGGAAAATGTAAGAGGTGGTGTGCTTCTAGATTAAAGGAGGCTAAAGAGATAGTATACAATGTGTGCACACTGAAAAAAGCTTAAAAAGGCATTTTTGAGACAATTATGAAAATTAGAGTATGGATTAGATGTTACCTGTTTTAGGGAATTTTAATTTTTTTGGCTTATATTGTTTATTTAGAAAATATCCCTATTTTTTAGTAGATGCATGCTGAATTGTTGCTTCACGTACATGTGGCAAATATGGCAATACGTTAAATATTGAATCTAGTTGATGTGCATATGGGTATATATTGAAATCTTATTTATTTAAAATTTTTAAAATCAATTTTATAATTATTAAGAAATTTAAATGTATTTGTATGAAAAAGTTTAAAATAAAATAGTCCTGCCTCTAACTTTTCTCAGTCTCCACACATTGTTCACATTACTGTGAGAGTTATCTTACTAACACACAGATCTGATTGATTCCTCAAGGCTTAATTTAAATAGCATCTCTTCTGACAAGCTTTGTTTACCTCCCCAGGAATAATCCACTGTATTCTTTGTTGGTGATCCCCTGTATGTTTTGCCATAACAATTACACAATTGATATTCTATCTTAATCTAGTTTTATACTCAATTTTTTTAATCCTCTTTCTAAACTCTAACATCTTTTGGTATGCAACTGAACCCCCGAGATTTAGTCTGCTAGAATTCTATATTTAACATTTATAATATCCCAGATTATGGAGAGTTAGAAATTTTAAAAATTACTACATTACTCCATTTGCTGTGTGGGTGTTGTATTTGTTGAACAAAGATTTTATACTATTAAAAATGATAAGCACATTGTAATAAGCATATCTAAGTATTTATTCTTAAACATTTCAGCATGTTATTTAAGCATCTAATCAAAGTACCACTTAATTAAAAATCATTATAATTAGCTCTTGTGTCAAATATAGAACATTGACTTCATAATATATATTGAAAAAAAATTTCCCGAAGGTCTAATATATTACTTTAAATATTAGAAATATCTACGTTAAATTTACTGCCAAACAGCATAATACAACATAACACATTTGGACAAAATCTATGAAGATTGGTCCTCAGAGAAGTTTAACATTTTTTATTTTAAAACTGTTATAATAATATAGAAATTTTATGCTAAAACCATAAATATCTTGAAAGATATTTTAGACAATGTTTTTCCTCCAAGTTCTTTTTAAAATAATGTATAATACATATGATATAAAATCCCTCAATGATACAAGAAATTCTGACCATCTAAGCTACTCTGATTTCTGCATGTGGGTCATTGATTCCATTTCTGGTGACTTCTTATTTTGCTACTATTATTGACATTTTAATACCATCCTTTGTTGAAAAAAAATTTAGGTAATGAGAGATTTTTTTATTAAATTAACTCTCATGGATTTTACAGTTTGGATGACAAATCAATTCCTTTAATATACAAAACAAATGCTACCTCATTTAGTCTATTGATTTCTCCCATGTTTTTGCTGTTTCACTTCTATTTATTTATTTTTTATATTTTTCTTGTCATGCTTGAATTGAAGTCTAAGCTTTCAGACACAGTTGCTACCATTCAAACTAGTCCAAAAAGTGAAATAAGGTATGCTCCTCTCTGACCTTCCTGGCCTTAGCTTAGAATTAGACACCTTATTCCCTCTCTTATACCAATGGCAGAGCTACCCTCTTCGTGAAAAGCCACTACATCCATATGTATTAGACAAGGCATAAAGTGCTGGCTGCTCTGTAATGCTTTTCTAGCACATAGAGCTTGCTCGCTGCTTATATGTCAGCTCAGGAGACAAACAAAAGGCTTAAGAAGGCTTCGATTTGCTCTGAGGTCTTAGTTTATTCTGCCAAGTAGAACTACAAAAGGCTTTATATTTCTATATCTTTTTTTATGATGAGTTCACAAAAGAAATAATTTATATAGTTTCCCTCCTGATATGTTCTCTCTTACTCAAAAGAAATACACTTAAAATAATAGATATAATTAAATTAAACAAACACTCAAGTACACTCACAGACTCTGGCCTCTGCTTTACAGACCGATTCTGTCAGGAGTTCATCATTGTGCAATGTAAATAATTACTACTTTCTAACCTGAGACTGAAAGAAATGAGAAGGCAGTCGTCATTTTTCTGTGGTCAAAGCGCATCATTCCACTGCTGAGAAATAGCAGCATAGCTATTCTGGAACATTCTCATGGTGTCAACCTCAGTAACGGTAGTAAAACTACAATTTTTTCTATAATCCTTTACATTTTACAATTATGCATTGGATCCTATGATACGTTTATATAGTTAATTTCATATTTGCTAAAACTAGGACTAAGAGATCTCTTGGGTCAAGTAATTTCTTAACATTAAGAAAACCACTAATTGACAGACCATTCTTTTATATTCCAGAGGCAATATATCATAACGCTTGAGGACTTGGATTTTGAAGTCTGGTTATCTCGTTTTTTTGTTTGCTTGTTTTTTTCACAAACTCTGTCAATTAGTTGCTGTGTAACTTTTGACAGTTTACAACTTTCTATACTTCAGTTTCCTCAGATGCATATTTGGAAGACAAATGAGATAATAATTAAAAATTGCTCAGCACAGTTGATGGAACATAGGATGACTCAAAGTAAACAGTAGTTGTGTGTGTGTGTGTGTTTAGTTTTATTTAATTTGGCTTGTCTTTTTTTAAAATATAATTTTCATTTTACTGGTTGTGGTTATATTATCCCACTGTCTCTAGTCACGAGTGTTGAACCACAGAGGTTCCTGGCCAGTTCTGTACTTCGCTCTGTCCTCTTCAATGTAGGCGGGCATTTGAGCAGTGTGTGATGGAGTCAGTAAGAGAGGAGTGAAGAAAGGGCATGTCTTCACTGTGCCACGCAGTCCAGGTGAGGTGGGAGTGGTACCTGGTGGTATTACATATGCATTATATAGCTAAACTACCTTCTACAGGTGGTCCTTTAATTTAGTTTCCAATATTCCTGCAACCAAAAAAAAAGGTAATTTAAAAAAATAGGTTTTTGTGGGGCTGGCCTCGTGGCCGAGTGGTCAAGTTCCCATGCTCCACTTCAGCGGCCCAGGGTTTGGCTGGTTTGGATCCTGGGTGCAGACCTAGCACTGCTCATCAAGCCATGTTGAGGAGCATCCCATACAGCACAACTGGAAGGAAATACAGCTAGAATATACAACTACGTATTGGAGGCCTTTGGGGAGAAGAAGTAAAAAAAAAAAAAAAAAAAGATTGGCAACTGATGCTAGCTCAGGGTCTATCTTTAAAGAAAGTAACTTTCTCTCTAAGAAAAAATAAAAAATAGGTTTTTCTGTAGGTGTGTTTGTGTCTATTTCTCTAACTAGTCTTTTATGTGTCTACAAATACAGACTTGTGTTTCTCTCTTTCTTTGTATGTGTCGAAGGATATATACAAGTTTGGCAAGAAAGCCAGGTTATCTCAAAAGTGGGAGAGTTAAACTCTACCAAAAATAGAAGGACTGTCATCACCAGTGACCATACATGATAATCAGGTAGGAAAAATGGTCTACCTTTTCTTCCAGACTCCAACATTTTACTCACTTTATCGTAAACCCATGTGAACAGCATCTTTGAGCTCTTTTCAAGATCCTCCCACATTCTGTCCTTTGCCCACTGCCCATTCTCAAAGTAAATGCCAGGTGTTTGGTGGTTTTGTTTGTTTTTTAATGGCATCACCCAAATTCAATCCCAAATTTCTGTGCTGGATATAATTTCTATGTAACAAATTACCCCAATATTTAGTAGCTTAAAGCAATCATTTATTTTGCTCATAATGTTGTGTGTCTGGTATTTGGGAAGGACTGAGCTTAGCAGTTGTCACATGGTGTCTCTCTTGTGTTTGCAGCCTCATGTCAGCTAGGGCTCTAGTCATCCGAAGGCTCCACTGGGTTGAATGACCCAGATGGCTCACTCTCAGGGTCAGCACAGTATATGCTGAGAGCTCAGCTGGGATAGTTGACCAGTGCACATGTACATTGCCTCTCAGGCACGGTGGTGTCAGACTTCTTACAAGGCAGGCCTGGGATCTGAGCCAGCAAATGAGGCAGCACCTGTACTGCCTTTTATGGCCTAGCCTTGGAAGTCACACAGTATCAATTTCCTCACAAATTATAGGTTATAAGTGAGTTACACCCCACCCTGAGTCAAGGGAAGTAAATGCAATCCCTACCTCTTGATGGGAGTGGGCCAAGGTCAAATTGTGAAAGAATGTGTGGGATTGGGGATGTTGTTGGGGCCATTTTTTTTTTGGAGAATATAATTTGCGACAATATAAAATATTCTTTTAATCTTGATATATTTTAATACTCTTAAATTCTATTGTTTCCTAGAAGGATATTTTTTATTCTTCCCTAGGCATTAACATATTTGAAATGTACAAGACATAGGTTATTATAAACATATATGTAAATATTTTCATTTGACTATAAACAGTAATTATGTTGACAAGCAACTGACTTGAAAATGAAAGAGGCTTATGAAAGATTAATATCGTTATTAATAAGCATCATGGCTCTTAAAAATGTGATAACAGGGGTGACATCAGGATCATGGCAGAGTGAGCTCTCCCCTTGAACTCTCCCCTCTAAAATACAACCAAAAGAACATTGATACACTAGCAGTGGACATTCACACAAAACAAAAGACATCTGAGAGACCCATGCAACCATACATCCGAAGATGGTGAGCCTGGATCCTTGGAGGAAGTGGAAGCTGATCAGTAGGAGCTCCACAGAAAGAAAGTGGTGGCAGCTGGGAGAGGCACACAGGCAAGGGAAAGCACCCCTTCCCCACCTGATACTCCAGCCCTGTGATTACCCAGAGCACTGGGTGGAGAGAAATATGGTGGTTGGGGGAACTGCACAAGTGTAAGAAAGTTCCCCTTCCCCCACCCTGCACTCCAGCCCTGTGATTGCCTAGAACACCAGGCAGTGAGAAAAGCAGCAACCAAGGGAGGTACGCAGGCACTCCAGCCCTGTGATCGGCCAGAGCTCCACACAGAGAGAAAAGCAGTGGCTGGGGGAAGTGCAGGTGAAAGAAAGCACCCCGTCCTCTGCCCAGTGCTCCAGATCTTCCATTGGTCAGAGTGTCACACAAAGAGAAAAGGAGTCAGTGTCTGGAGCTTTGGAGCCCCGGATTGTGCTGGGATACACAGTGCCTGATCCTCACCTGGTGGTGGGAGGTGGAAGCTGCAACCACATAATAACACTATACAGAGGCAAAAATCCATGCCATCAAGCAGTATGAAAAAGTATGTTAAATCTCCAGACCAGAAAGAAAGTGATAACTACCCAGAAACCAACCAGGAAGGCACAGAAATTCATAACCTAAATGACAAAGAATTAAAAATAGCTATCACAAAAAACTGAACCAGTTAAAAGAAAACACAGAAAGGCAAATCAAAAAATTCAGAAGCTTCTTCACAAAAGAGATAGAAACTATAAAGAAGAGCCAATCAGAATATTTGGAGATGAAAAACACCATGGATGAGATGAAAAATCTGAATTCTCTAAACAACAGAACTGACAGTATGGAGGACCAAATTAGCAACTTAGAGGACCATAATATAGAAATGCTTCTGAGGGAGGAGAAGAGAGAACTAAGACTAAAACAAAATGAAGAAATTCTCAGAGAAATATCTGACTCAATTAGGAAATAAAACATAAGGATTATAGGTATTCCAGAGCAGGAAGAGAAGTAGAATGGAGAAGAAAGCTTGTTTAATAGAATATAAATAATAACTGAGAACTTCCCAAACCTGGGGAAAGAGCTGGAAATACAAATGAATGAGGCTAATAGATCTCCGAAGTACATCAATGTGAAAACACCTACTGCAAGGCATATAGTAGTAAAGCTTGCAAAAGTAAATAACAAATAAAAATTACTAAGGGCAGCAAGGCAGAAGAAAATAGCTTACAAAGGAAGCCCTATCAGGTTTTCAGTGCAATTCTCAAAAGAAAACTTACAGGCTAGTAGAGAGTGGAATGATATATTCAAAATTCTGAAAGACAAAAACTTTCAGCCAAGAATATTCTATCCAGTAAAAATATCCTTCAGATATGATATAGTAAAAACTTTCCCAGATAAAGAAAACCTAAGGGATTTCATTACCAGAAGACTCCCTTTACAAGAAATCCTCAAGAAGGCCCTTGTATCTGAAAAAAACAAAAAAAATAGGAAAGGAGCTACAAAGCCCTGAGCAAGAAGATGAATTGGTAGGCAATAATCACAAAATGCCAGCTCTCTATCGATCAGGTTAGTAAACACTCAATTTTAACATTAAGGATAAAGAGAAGGAAAACACCAAAATAAAAATAATTTCATCATTTTAACAACAAATTCACAACACAAGATGGAATAAGATGTGACAAAAATAACTTAGAAGGGGAAGAGGAATGGGATGGAATCAGTATAGTCTAAGGAAATAAGAGGCTATCAGAAAATGGACCGTCTCATCTAGAAGATTTTTCATACAAACCTAATGGTAACCACTAAACAAATAACTAGAACAGAGACATATATGATAAACAGAGAGAAAATGAGGAACACCATCATAGAAAATGACCTAGGCAAGTTGGTAGTTCAAAACACATGGGATGAAAAACAAAGGAAATGCAGAAGAAACAGAAAACAAGCGATAAGATAGCAGTATTAAGCCTTCATATATCAATAATCACTCTAAATGTAAATGGATGGAACTCTCCAATCAAAAGACACAGAGTCGTGAGACAGATTAAAGATCAAGACCCAACAATATGCTGCCTCCAGGAAGCACATCTCAGCTCCAAAGACAGACACAGGCTTAGAGTGAAGGGATGGAAGATGATACTCCAAGCTAATGGCAAACAAAAGAAAGCAGATGTTGCCATACTTACATCAGACAAAGTAGTCTTGAAGATAAAACAGGGAAACTGTCTGTCTTTGTCTCTCTAAAAGGGACACTCCACCAAGAGGACATAACACTTATAAACATATTTGCACCCAACACAGGAGCACCAATGTACATAAAGCAACTATTAACAAACCTAAAAGGAGATATTAATGACAACAGAGTTATAGTGGGGGACCTCAACACCTCACTTACATTAATGGATAAATAATCCAGACAGAAACTCAACAGGGAAATAGTGGAATTAAGTGAAAAACTAGACCAGATGGACTTAATAAATATATATAGAACGTTCCAACCCAGAGCAGCAGAATATACATTCTTCTCAAGAGCACACAGAATATTCTCAAGGAAAGACTATATACTGGGAAACAAGGCAAACCTCAATAATTTTAAGACGATTGAAATCACATCTAGTATCTTTTCCAATCATAATGCTATGAAACTAGAAATCAACTGCAAGAAAAAAGCTGGGAAAGGAAGAAAAATGTGGAGACTAAATACCATGCTACTGAACAACCAATGGATCATTGAAGAAATAAAGAGAGAAATCAAAAAATATCTGTAGACAAACGAGAATGAACACATCATACCAACTCATGGGATGCAGCAAAAGCTGTCCTAAAAGGGAAATTTATAGCAATATAGACCCATGTTAACAAACAAGGCAAAGCTCAAGTAAGCAATCTTAAACTACACCTCACAGAATTAGAAAAAGAACAAACAAAGCCAAAACTCAGCAGGAGAGAAATAATAACAATCAGAGCAGAAATAAATGAAATTGAAACAAAAAAGACTGTAGAAAGATCAATGAAATAAGGAGGTGGTTCTTTGAGAAGATAAACAAAACTGACAAACTCTTAGCCAGAGTCACTAAGAAAAAAAGAGAGAAGCCTCAAATAATAAAATTAGAAATGAGAGAGGAGAAATTACAATAGATACCACATAAATACAAAAGATTATAAGAGAATATTATGAAAAACTACAGGCCAACAAACTGGACAATCAAGAAGAAATGGATAAATTCTTAGACTCTTACAACCTCATAAAACTAAATCAAGAAGACATAGAGAATCTGAATAGACCAATCACAAGTAAAGAGATTGAAATAGTAATCAAAAACCTCCCAAAAAATAAAAGTCCAGGACCAGACAGCTTCTCTGGAGAATTCTACCAAACATTCAAAGGAGATTTACTACCTATCCTTCTTAAACTATTCCAAAAAACTGAGGAAGACAGAAAAATTCCTAACACATTCTGTGAGGCCAACATCACCTTGGTACCAAAACCAGACAAGGACAAGACAAAGAGGGAAAATTACAGGCCAATAGTGCCGATGAACATAGATGCAAAAATCCTGAACAAAATATTGGTAAACCAAATACAGCAATACATTAAAAAGATCATACACCGTGATCAACTGGGATTCATACCAGGGACACAGGAATGGCTCAACATTCTCAAATCAATCAATGTGACACACTACATTAACAAAATGAGAAACAAAGCCGCATGATAATCTCAATAGATGCAGAGAAAGCCTTTGACAAGATCCAACACCCATTCATGATAAAAACTCTCAATGAAATGGCTGTAGGAGGAAAATACCTCAACATGATAAAGGCTATATATGACAAACCCACAGCCAACATCATACTCAATGGGGAAAAACTGAATGCCATCCCTCTGAGAACAGGAATAAGACAAGGGTGCACACTCTCACCTCCCCTATTCAATATAATACTGGAGGTTTTGGTCAGAGCAATTAGGCAAGAAAAAGAAATAAAAGGAATCCAAATTGGCAAGGAAGAAGTGAAACTCTTGCTGTTTGCAGATGACATGGTTTTATATATAGAAAACCCTAAAGAATCCATCAGAAATCTATTAGAAATAAGAAGTAACTACATCAAAGTTGCAAGGTATAAAGTCAACTTACAAAAATCAGTGGTGTTTCTGTACTCCCATAACAAACTAACAGAATGAGAACTCAAGAATACAATCCCATTTGCAATCACAACAAAAAGAATAAAATATCTAGGAATAAATTTAACCAAGGAGGTGAAAGACCTATACAAGGAAAACTATAAGGCATTATGAAACAAATCAATAATGACATAAAGAAATGGAAGGATATTACATGCAAATGGATTGGAAGAATAAACACAGTTAAAATGTCCATACTACCTAAAACAGTCTACAGATTCAATGCAATCCCAATCAGAATCTCTGTGACATTCTTCACAGAAATAGAGCAAAGAATCTTAAAATTCATATGGGACAACAAAAGACCCCAAATAGCCAAATCAATCCTGAGAAACAAGAACAAAGCATTGCAATCCCTGACTTCAAAATATACTACAAAGCTATAGTGATCAAAACAGCACAGTACTGGTACAAAAACAGGCACACTGATCAATGGAAAAGAATTGAAAACCTAGAAATAAAACCACACATCTATGGACAGCTAATCTTCAACAAAGGAGCCAAGAACGTACAACGGAGTAAGGAAAGTCTCTTCAATAAATTGTGCTGGGAAAACTGGACAGCCACATAAAATTAAAAAAAAGAAACTGGATCCCTATCTTATGAATCTCTACCTTTATCTTTCCTCATACACAAAAATAAACCCAAAATGAACCAAAGACTTTAAGATAAGACCTGAAATCATAAAACTTCTGGAATAAAATATAGGCAGTACACTCTTTGTCATCATCCTTAAAAGGACCTTTTTGAATATCGTTTCTACTAGGACAAGGGAAACTAAAGAAAAAATAAACAAATGGGACTTCATCAGACTAAAGAGCTTCTGCAAGGCAAAGGAAACCAGGATCAAAACAAAACAAGAAAAACCATCAACTGGGAGAAAATATTTGCCAATCATATATCCGACAAGGTGTTAATCTCCATAATGTATAAAGAACTCACATAAATGAACCACAAAAAACCAACCCAATCAAAAAGTGGGCAGAGAATACAAATAGACATTTTTCCAAAGAAGATATGCAGGTGACCAATAGGCACATGAAAAGATGCTCAACATCACTAATTATTAGGGAAATGCAAATCAAAACTACACTTAGATATCACCTTCCACCTGGTAGAATGGCTATAATCACCAACACAAAAAATAACAAATGTGGGAGAGGTTGTGGAGAAAAGAGAACCCTCGTACACTGATGGTGGGAATGCAAACTGGTGGAGCCACTATGGAAAACAGTATGGAGATTCCTCAAAAAATTAAAAATAGAAATACCATATGACCCAACTGTCCCACTACTTGCTATTTTTCCAAAGGACTTGAAATTAACAATATAACGAGATTTATGCACCCCTACGTTTATGGCAGCACTATTCACAATAGCCAAGATGTGGAAGCAACCTAAGTGTCCATCAGCTGAAGAATGGATAAAGAAGATGTGGTGTGTGTTTATATACATATATATATATATATATATATATATATATATATATATACATAATATATATGCTATGGTATACTACTCAGCCATAAAAAAGACGAAATCATCCCATTCACAACCACATGGATAGACCTTGAGGGTATTATGTTAAGTGAAATAAGCCAGACAGAGAAAGAAAAACACTATATTATTTCACTCATTTGTGGAAAATAAACTTATGGACAAAGAGAACAGTCTAGTGATTACCAGGGGGAAGGTGGGGGGTGGGCACAAGAGGTGAAGGGACACGTTTATATGGTGTCTGATAAATAATAATATACAACAGAAATTTCACAATGTTATAAACTATTATGACCACAATAAAAAAATATGATAAGTAAATGAGATATAGAAATCACTTTGGTATAACTTTTCCTAAGTTTTATGTTTCTTTTATAACAAACAGCAAAGGAATCTTTCTTGAAATCTTTATACACCCACATTGCAGCTAATTACTTCAAACTAAAGATTAGTCATGAGCTGGGTAAATGCTATTAGCAGATAATAAAATTATGAGACCATGTAGTCGTGGCAGGAGATACGTAGGCTATTAAAGAAATTAGTGTGGCCTATTCTCAAATGAACTAATGGAGATTCAAAGGATTTGAGTTATGCACTTACATACTTGGGAAATTTATGAGATGGTAGAGGGAGCTGTGGTGTACAAAATTAGACTTATGGGTCAAAATGTTCTCAAATTGATAATTAAACAACTAGATTTTTCTAGATGGCACGGGCACATTTTCTACATGATGAAGGTTTATCTATGTACTTTAAATGGGAATCGTGATAGAATATTGTCTAACTGTTTAAAGGAATACTTTATTTCAAACAGCTTAATGATTTCATACTGTAAACTAAAATAAAAACACAAAGCTCCAGGTGAACAGGCTGAAGCTCTATGGAAGAGTTATATCTTTCTCTTATGTAATAAGAAAAACACAACAACAACAAAAGGGTATGCTTGCCTTTTATGTTAGTTGAAACCCACAAGTGAGAAGCTGACTGACGATGTGGAAGCTGACGGCCAGGTAATGTGAAAAGCTGAGAGAAGACACCAGAGGATTAAAAAATAAATTAAAAAGGCTGGGGAGATAATTTATTCTGAGAAAATTTAATAGCTGTTTGAGAGCCTTTAAAGCTCAGAATCAGCTGCAAAGCTGTACTAAGAAGTTATGTAACACCTTTCTTCCAACTGTTAGGCGAGTAAAAGGAAAAACGACAGTCATAAAAAGAGAATGGACTGAGATTCATCATAGGTAACAGAAAGAAGAAAAAAATACAAAAACAAGCAATAAAAGAGATGAGATGAAAGTGAGAGCTGTGGTTAATAACACAGTCCTTCCATTTCAAATTACACTTGTATTTCTTTTAATACTTATTCTAACAACTTTAAACATCAGTTGTTTAAAAAAAGAGTACTATTTTTATGTATTAAAAAGTACAATTAAGTAAACTAACTCTTGTCTAATTAAATTAAATATCTCTAGTTTCTACTTCTGCCCCTGTGGATAGATATTATTTTACTCATTTCAATGACTGGTATCTGATATCACTATTCAAGCGATGGCAAGCTACAAGAACTAAGGGGAGAAATTAAAAGAACTTACTTATAACTTTGGACAATACCAAATGTTAAGTATTTGGGAAATATTCCATCACATTTCTACATGCATAGCTAGTTCTGTTACTCACATAGAATTTACCACACCAAAAAGATAAATAAATGTTCATGACATTCATAGCACAGATTGTTTTTAAATAACAACCTCTGGAACCAGGAAAGAAAGAAAGGTAAAATAATAGTTTCAGGAACTAGTTTCATAAAATTCATAATTTCTTATATCATGATTGGCATGTGTCAAAGCACAGATTAGGCGCTCAATCAATACTAAATGCAATTACAGGTTTATCTGCATGTATACAAAATGTCCCCTACATCTCATCAGTTTGTGGTTCCTGTAAGAATGGTCTTAATAGTCTGTCTCTAAATCCAGTAGACCTCCCAACTATTTAACACCTTAGTCCTTTCTCTTCCTTGCGTTGTGGCTCTTTAGACATGAGGATAAAATGGAACCACAGATCAAAGTAATTGCATTTGCCTCCGGCAGTTCTGCAGACCTCCTCAGACTCTGTGATGCTCCTTGCTTGAATTCCACTGCAGACTCCTGGCCTAGTAAAGAAGTGGGCTGGCCCACTCCTGATCTTTCGGGAGGTCCTAGTTGTGTATTCTCTTAATACATATATTATTTATGGATGAACCTTTAACCATGTTGTCAGCTTCCCAGGCTTTAGTTGCAGACAATTGAAATAATCAAGCAAGACAATTGAAATAAACAAAAAACATCTTAGCTTTGTAGTGTCCAGTAATTTTAGATGGTTGTATCTGCAGAATAGCTCAAGAAATCAGCAGTTTCTTTCTTTTTTTTTTCTTGTTTTACTACCACACTCTCTCTTCCTTTTTAGGACATATAGACTAGTGGAAACCCATCTTTTTTCCACAGCTATGCTTCTGGAGAATGTGGCATTCCCTATTCCTATCACTGAATCACCGCTGGATTATTCTAATGGCACGTATGTGAGTTTCTGTGTGTGGTGTTGGCTGGGGCTGGTTAGAGTGGGAGAAATTGATGGGTAGGAGGAAAACAACTTCGAACAGGTTGCATCCATATCTCCAGGGGATATGCTTTGCTTGAAAAATCCACCTCACTATCACCACCACCACCACCACTGTGATTTGGATAAAGCTCCTGGGCTTAGAGTCACTGATAATAGGCAGCGACAGAAGCAGGAGGAGAGGGTTTTGAATTTCAAGGAAGAAAAGTTCCTGTTCAGCTTCACAGTATATCCACAGCTGCACTGAGCCAGCTTCCTACATGACACACAAATCATCTTCCATCTTATTTCCCGTTGTCCTTCACTGAAATTTGACTTCTATTGCCCCTCTCCAGGCTGCTTGATGTAAAACCAACTGTTAAATGAGAACATTTGACTAGGTGCCCATTTAAGTGTTTCAAGTGCACTGACAGTTAAGAAGGCTTTGTCTGCTCAGAACAGATGGAAGTTCTGGGCAGGGTGAGAGGGGATGTTACCTGATTCACATATTGGCACTTTGAGGTCTAAACTTCAGCCAAAAAAGCTATGAAACGTTGTCACAAATATATCAGACTCTTTAAACCTTCTTTTTCTCTTCATCCAAAAAAAAAAAAAAATTGCAGTTAGGCCCTGGATTAAAATCTAAAAAAAAGTCTTATGATGTGGATGAAGCCTATTCATAATGGTTGCACATAGACTAATAAGTTGAAAAGCATCTGTTCTCACTAGATGGCCAGCTCCTTAGGACAAAGAACAATTTACTCTCCATTTTTATACATTCAAATTTTATTTATTCAATACTTTATGTCAAATATTTAAAAAGTATTGTATTAGATATTTTCCTAGGAGCTAAATCCTTCCATCTGGATGTTGCAATCTGCTTGTTTAGAGAAAGACAATTAAGCCAATCAGTTTCATACCTTCTCATAACTACCGTAATGGGGGTGGAGGTATGCACAGTGCTGTATGGGGGCACAAGGAGAGACACCAATTCTATGGTGGGGTGGAGAGGTCAAGGTTTTCGGGAGGAGGCAACGCTTGAATTACAAAGGATAATAGAGGATAGGTGAATATAGTGTGCAGGGGAGAGAGACGAAGTGCAACTCAGGAAAAGGTAACAGCGTCACATGGAACTGGCATGTTTGGGGAAGTAAAGGCAGAGGCCAGGTGGAGCTTGAGAAGGACACAGACAGAAGAGTTTTGCTCTTTGTTCTGAAGCATGTGGGAGTATAGAAGGGTTTTCTTTCTGGGGAATGGTATGATCAGATTTGGATTTTATCAATATCCCTTTGCAACAGCATGGATAATTCATAGGAGTGAAACAAGACTGCAGGCAGAGGTAAAGTTATATTTTATTAAATAAATCATACTTATATGATTCAGATATTGCATCCCATCCAGTTTTAAATTGGCCCAGATTATTCATTTTCTTCTCAAAGCATTCTTATTCATAGTTTATTAAAATTAGCTGGGATGGCTTTGGTACTTGGTACTTGCAGCTCTGACATGGCCTTACCTAGTCACACGTGAGACCCATGTGCAATGAAAGGCTCTCACATTTACACCTGGTAAATTCTGACAGACAGCCCATCACTTTTCCCCTACACTTGTGAATCAATGCAACAAACACCTCTCTCTCAAGAGCAGCAAGCAGGGCATTCACTAAAAAAAATGAAAGAAAAAGCGACCCAAACTTGTGCAGGCAGTGAGGACTCACTTTCCGTTGATGGAGATGGGAGAAGCATTGGTTGTCACTTGGTGTAGCAATAAATTGCACCAGAGGGACCAGTGACATGAACTGCATGAGTCCCACAACTCACCAGGGTTTGATGGAGTCACTAGAGAATGTAAGATATCTTAGGAGTACATGACATACATACAGGAAATGCAGACAGACGTTCTTTATTTGCGCTGTGGAAGATCTCAGCATGTGGGAAGAATCTTTTGATGGAATTCCTATATTTAATTGGGCAAATGTATATTCTCCAGTGAAATAGGATACATTTGATAAGGCTGTAATTTTTCAACACTTGAGCTTGACAAACTCTTCAAAAGAAGCATCCAGGTAGCATTTTACTTGTTTTGTCTCATAAAAATATTTATTAAAAGAAAACACTCTAGTTATTGACAAAAAGATAGTAGCTGTGTAAATACTTATGACTGAAATATGTATGCATTTAAGGAAAAATCTTAAATTGAGATGATCCTCCATTCTGCAGCATTGGTTCTGAGATTACTAGTGAATTTCCATTAAAAAACAAAAAGAAGTGTGTTAATGCCATAGACTGGGTTCCCTAAAAAGAGAGATAGCGTTCTTGAGAAAGGAGTTGATTGAGGCAGCGTCTAGGAAGAAGAGTGTAGGAAGCAGGGAAGGTCATGAGAAGAAAGATAAACACGGGTGTTGTCTTGGTAGGGTATTACCTTCAGCCTGGTTCCCCGGAGCAGCTCTGGAGCACAAAACACACCAAAGAATTTGTCCCACCTAATACCAAGGGGCCAGATTTTTGAACTCCTTTTGTGGAGAGGGTTATATTCCCCACAAAGACAGGCAGGCTATTCTATCTCTGTCTGTTGAAAGCTATCCTCCAGGAAGAAGGAACAGCTCAGTGTGAGCAGCAACACTCACTAGGGCCCAGATGAGAGCATCACCCTGCTGAAGGGATGGGGAGGAGGGGCATTAACAGCATGGGCTACACTGAAAAGTGGATCTTTGCATTTATATGTTAATTTCTATTCACTACATATGAGTCTTCCCTAGAATTTCACTCATACTATACATGTGCTGCTACATTTAAAAATATGTAAAATCTTCAAAAGGTTAAAAGTCATGAAAATACCTCCTCATCCTTAACTAATTCATTGATCCAAGTTACCCAGCTATTTTCCTAATTTAATTGGAAAAAATATACTGTTGCATTGAATATACATTACATTGAATGCCAATTTTCAAATTTTCATAGCATGGTTTAAACTCCTTGAAAAATAGGGGTTACAATGGAAGTGCTGAGACAACCTTAATTATGGCACTGGGAAAAGTAATGCTCTAGCAGCTAGACAGTAGATTATATTTCAAGGGAAGAAACAATGAAATTGTAAACCATAAGTGCAAGTGGGGGCATGAGACATATGTCTCATGCACTCAGCCTAGACTAAAGGGACAATTTTCAGACCCAGTTGGATTCTTAATCAGATAACTTTATCAGATACAAGGAACTGTCATTCTTGTTGGCTATTAAAAAATAGCTTTTAAATGGTGTAAAAGGAGATTGCTGTTTCTTTTTCTGTTCGTTGGCACTAGAGTTTGCCAGCAGTATATCCATGCCCACTTCTAAGAGCCCAACTCACTTTCATTTAGGTCTTTTTGATTTTTCCTTGGAAGTGACAAAATTTAAAAACACTAAAGGGCTTAATCATACGGCATTCACAGAAAAAGAAATAACTAAAACTTTTCCACATTTGCAATGATTTTCTCTTTGAGGACTAAGCCACAAGCTTTTTCTAAAAGAGGTAACTTGTTAATTCAAATAAAAGTTGAAAGGTTTCTGGACAATAGGTGAGAAAACCTATTTGTCCAGTGTAGGTCATTGAGTTACAAGCTGTGAAGAGCTAAAATAACCATGTAAAACTATTTTAATCTGTTATATTCAGTGCCAGGTTTCCTCCCAAAATGAAATAAACTGCAAACATACAAACAAAAAATATTTTTGGTCGTAAAATAAATTATTTTTCTCTTGAAAACAAGCACTTTTAGTAGACCAGTTATCCAGCTGTAACATCATTTTGTTTCATCCTACAACCTGGTGGGAGAAAATTGAAAAGGAAAAGATTCAGTGTCTTACTCCATATTATTGTTCAGTTTGAGATTTTTAATTAAAATTTTATAGGCTCCTACTTCCAAGATATGAGATTAAAAGAAAGAAGACTAAAAAATAATGAAGAAATTAAGAATATATATGTACATTCATATATATATTATATTCACCCACAACAACACTTTAAGCAAAAATATGCAGTCTTCATTCATCACAAACAATGAAATCCCAAATTTATTTTTATAACCAGATTCAATTCCCCCAATATTTACTAAACTGTTTTGATACGATGAGGTATGCTAGGTAATAGTTAATACTTGAATAAATGTTACATAATGAGTTTCAAATTTCTGAAATTCCTCCTGATTTATGTTCCTTATTTAGGAATCCAGTTTCCCTTCTGGTAGACATGGGAGATACAGAGTGAATGGATGTTATTTGAGAAATGCAGAAGATGGGTTGTATGAGTATCTCAGCCAGGAAAAACGGGAGAAAAGAGAGCACATCTCTTTAGCTCCCATGGATTGTGGAAAGAGGAAGAGAAAAGCAGACTCCTGCCACCAATCAGGATTGCCGGTTGAAGGGTGGGGATTCTATGGCCTCCTCATATTTTGCTCGGCTACCATCCCAGGGGTCGTGAGGTGTGATAAACAGGTTGAACTCAAAGCTTAAGGAAGAGAAACTGTTGTTCCTTTTCGGTTTGAGATGTTGTGGGAAGACAGACTTATAGAGTGTGTCTCCCACATTGTACTCCTCATGAGAGTAAAATGAGCCTTGAGTTATGGTGAGGGCAAAGGAAAGCTGAAAGTCCCTTGGGCACCCATGCCACGTGAATGACAGCCAGAAGTTCTTGTGTGCCCCTTGGAGGGATGTGTAAGATCTGATGGTTCTGCTGGGCTAGCTTACTAGGGATTTCAGTAAAGTGAGAGAGAAACTACCCTGCACCTGAAAACTACAGAGCAGAAAACCTGGGTCAGACCTCAGTGCTGGCAACAACCAAGGTGAGATTAAGTGACTCCCCTGAGAAACAACAAAACAGATTGCAGCAGCTCCTAACATTACCTGCACAGTGCCCAAGAATAGGTTCTGCCTAGCTCTTCTCTGGGAACACTAGGCAGGATACATTTCCCAAAACATGATTATGCAAACTTCCATGTACAGATACCAACTTGGAGAGAATCCAGAGGTGAGATTTGAATCTGAAATACTGGATTATCATGAACAGATCGAATTGCATAAACTGATGGTAAAAACTATTTGGCCATTTTGAGTGTATCGAATTGGACTATATTACATTTACAGTGCACGCATGTGTGTGTGAGTATGTTTAATACCACATTCCCCTATAATTTGAGGGGAGAGGGCTCATGGAGAAGATTATATCAATTATAGAAGAGTTAAAGAAGCTAAATTTTATTTGTTCATCTGAGTAGAATGTGGGTAAATTTGCAACCTCAACATAGTTAATATTTGGAAATTCCAATTTAGATGGCAATGCTCAAACAAAAACATAAAATGTGGGTACGAAACCCTAAAGTTTCCCATACCTGTTTCTTGTCACTTCTCTGGCTATTATCCCCCAAAATTAAAGAAAACTTGCACTTCTAATTTTGAATTTGGGTCAAAAGCAAATTGTTCAAAACATAGTATTCTTATTCTTAGCTAGATAATCAAAGTATTAGGCTCAGGAAAAAAATTATCCACAAGTAATTTAGACTTAGGTTTAAAAGTATCTCCTAAATATTGAATACTTGTGCCAAGCTCCTTCTCTCATGCTTGCCGTCTTGTTAATGTGCTAACACTTCAGAGGGATGTTCATCGTACAGATGAGGAGACTGAGGCTCCAGGGATTAGAAGAATTGTCTACGTTCACAGAGCTAGAAGTAAAAGACCTGAGGTTGGAATGCAGAGACCATGGCCTTTCTACTACACAGTACTGATAATAGCGCACTCTCAAGGGCAGGGAAAGTGCTTGAGAACTTCGGTGGTAGTTGAGAGATGGTCCATGGATGAAGGTGGCAGAGGCCCTGCTCTGACTACAGGGAAATGGGATAGAGGAAATGGAGGTGGGGAAGAATGAGACTCTGGAAAAGAAATTGTAAAGGCAGACATAAATTGTGTCCATGACACACCTTTATTAGAATTGCTTTACAATTTACTCTCCATTAGAAAGCTAATAAAGAGAATAAAAACTAAAGCCAGTTGACCTCTCTTATCCTCACCAGACCCTTCATCGATACATAGCATTAGTGTTTGGATTATTGGCCCCCAGTCATTTCAACTTGACATTTAGACTGACTAAGAAGAATTACTGTGATATTTTAAGAAGCTTGTACTTCCTTAGAAGTTTGAATCCGTACTGAAAATTTCTGTCCTGGGAAAGGGAATTAGTTGCTAAGAGAGAAAGCCATATCTAACTGTCAACTCCCCGGACCAGTGTTTCAGCTTCTCTGTAGGCACGAGCTCCTATTTATTCACCTGTTTCAGACTGCATATATGATTTTATATTCAAAATCTCTACAGACAAACAATTCATTTTTAAAAATACAATACAAGTGATTTTATACTTTATGAAGTGAAAAAGTAAAATAAGAAGATTATAGATTATCATAACAATCTTCTTATATGATAGCTTTTATTAGAGGAATATTAAAAAATCAAGAGAGATTAAAGACAAAAATTGAGGGGAACAATGAGCCAATAACCCATAGCATACCACTAGAATTTACCGCATTTTTAAAACTTATTTAGAATTCAATGAACTAGAAAATGAGAAAAAATGATAAAGCAACCCACACAAGAAACAAATAAAGTAGGCAAACTATTCCTAAATGTGGCAAAGCTTGAAATAAGCAAAATGGGAATTGACATTTAAAGCTCAGCTTCTGAAAAATTAAATAGGATTTTAAAAAATCGCATGACAATATGGACTGTACACCAGTCACTTTTCTTGTTCACAGTGTTTCCTTTGCAAATAACCACTTCAAATTCAATAATTAGTAACATATAGGATGGAATTCCACACATCTTAATTTACCGAAATAATCATATAGTTGGACTAAATGTGAATGATATGTGTAATTCTTTCAACTAAATGAACAAACTTTTAAAATGTGCATTCATAGAGTCTATGAGTGAAAAACTTAATGAAGGCAGATAAGGGGATAAAAGACATGGCTTATTTTGTGAGTCATTGATTACAAAAATTGCGTATTAGGAAATATCTCACAGTGCTATGCACGGACACCTTTAGAATTAATCACTTATGTTGTGGTTAATTCTTTACAAGTTTGTTCTATATAGGTGTCTGGATTAATATGGGGAAGAGCATTTGCAACAAAGAGATATCCAAATTCTTAGACCAGATACGAGGGTGTATTGAGAAGAGCTAAAAATGTACATAAAAGATACAGAATTGTGGGAAACGTATGTCGGCCAGTTTATAATGACGAAAATGAAAATCTATTAAAGTTGTGAACAGAATACTGTTTTAAATTCCTAAAGCCAAATTCTAAAAGTAGCCTTTTATTTATCTGAATTGGGAAAGTTTTATTCAGCAAGGCATATCATTTTGCTTCTTAAGGGTGAGAATTGATATCCTCCTAGTTGCCTGTTAAACACATTCCTCTCAATCCAACCCCCTCCATCCAAACTCTAGCAACCACAGTGAAAATAGGAGAGGCCCTTCCTGTGTCCTGGGAACATTGTTTCAATCGAATTTCGTGTTTCTCTAGCCACTCCAGTTCTGAATGCATTCATTCTTGAGGATTTAGGGCAATAAACGAGGTTAGCAGGAAGAATGAAATAAGAGGTATGAAGAAATCTTCCAAATTCACAATAGAATTACGAAAATACTATAAAACTTTTTTCTTCTTTAATATTCTTGCCCAAAATATATGCATATTATATTGTAACCACTACATGTTTGCTATTCTTTTCTAGTTCTTTCTCTCGCTCTCTCCAGTTATTTACGGAAACATACTGGCTTATTTTAATAGTTACATTACACTACAGAAGTTACACAATAGTTATGTACCACCCTAAATGCTTATATCTCAAGGATTTACCTAAACATAAACATTTAGTTAATTTGAAAATGTTGCATATTTTTAAAAGTTAATTATTCTGATATTTTAAAAGTTTTAAAGGGAAGTGCTACAAATGACTAGCTTTGAAAATCTTAACATGATTGAAAATAATATAAATGTAATATTATTTAGAACATTTGAAATTTATGTCTATGTTAAATATAAAAATAGAATAGAATAGAATTAATTGTAAAAAGGAAAATTATGTATTTCAATATTCCCTCTCTTGGCACTATATTTTTATCAGTTGCAGTTGAATTAAAAACTTGAAGACAAGCAAATAAAAATTTTCTACTAAGAAATATAGATAGGACAGTTCTTTACAGCATCTTTATGGTGAATTCTCTGGTTCTGTAATTTGTATTTCAATTATTTTTTAATCTTTCTGAATGTAATTTTGGCCATTTCACTTTACTTATTGCATGATTATTATCACTGAGAAAAAAATCATACAAACATCTCTAGAAAATTCCACTCATTTTCCAAAACTGAAACTCTGACTATAATTTGTTCAGGTAATGAATGATAACAAATTTATTCAAAAGAATACATCACTTGCCATTAATTTGAGGCCATACTTCTCATATATAGCAGTACCTGTTAGAAATAATGGAATACTAGAGCTAAAAGGGTACTTCATCAATTCCAGTAAAGGACTCAATACTAATTCAGTATTATAGTATGAGCGGTATTGCAGTTTTAAACTTAAGACAGTGCCCATTAACTCATTTTATTTTTAAAACTTCCTCAGGTTATTAAGCAGTGGCTCATTTCCAGGAAGTTATTAATATTTTCATATATAGTTGTTGAAAAAACAAGCTTCTACTCAGTTTAAGTGCAAAAAGAATATCTTTCCAAAGATAAATAATTATGCCAATATAAAAATACTAGAAAATTCTAATTCATACTTGAAGAGTAAAATAATATAATCAATTAAAAATACTTCGATTGATTTGAAAATCGCAGCCAAAAATTTATCTTTAAATAAATTCAGGGATATCCATTACCAGCAGGAAATGATATTTCAATGCTATATTTTATAAATGCTGCCATGAATTCTGTGACCTTCTTAATCTACAAGCCAGTCCCCCTAGCGTTTCAGATTCGGATTGAAAAATGCCAGGCTGTACACTCAGAACTGCTTCATTCAGTCTTCAGTCTTCATGGGAGTATTTCCGGTTAATTAGAAGAAATTCCTCTACTCCTAACTACCTTCACCTTCGCCATATCAATTCCAGGAAAACGCATTTTAAAATACCCTATTTGTGTTCAAGTTTTCTAAAGAACCAAGCAGTTGAGAAGAAAAAGTATAATGACAATTGCCTCAAATCAATTTTAATGTATCATACCAAATTTTAATATATCTTTAATACATATAAAATTAATCTTTTATATATCTTATTATTATATATATAAAGGATCCAAAAATATACAGCACAGTCTTTTTCCATGATATTCTGTTCTGTCAAGAAAAAAAGCAGAAGGAATCATTTTTCCTTCACACACACAAAAATATATATTAGACTAGGTAGATAACACACTCTTTGCAGAATAACAGGGAAGTGTTAAGGCATCATTTAATATCTTTACTCTAATGACCTCGTAGCAATACTTACAGATAACTCAAGATTTTAGAAGCCAAAGGTTTCAAAAATTAGGCAGAAGCCTCAAGCAGAGCTGTGAATAGATTTCATAAACTCTCAGGGTTTGAAGAATCTTTTAAAGATTTCTAGTAAAAGTACCCATATGATGTTTGAATTTCTTCCATTAGATTCCCACCGAGTGGTTACAGAGTCAGTCTGAAAATCTACAGTGACAAAGAACCCAACATCTCTTGAGACAGCCCATTCCATCAAGACTATTACAAGGTTTATCTGTACAAGCCAATTTTATCTTCTTGTAATTTTCAGTAACTGTATCTCATTGGGCCATATAAACCAATATTTAACTTGAGTTTCTATTACAAAATTGTAAATATTATAAGGCTACATGTCTCTGTACTTCTCTGTCTCACCACTATCTTATGAACTACTTGAAGGCTTGGTCCTAGTTTATTAATCTTTATATTCTCAGCACTTACTATGGAGCTATGCATGTAGTGGATATGCAGAACAAATGAACGTTAAATGAATGAATTGCATCTTAAATGCGAGCTCATTCAAAATCCAGACATGTCATTTTGTCATAAGAATGACAGTGGGTATTGTGGGAAATGCGAAAGGAGTTAGGGGGAGTGAATTAAGGGACAGCTATTGAGAGGCATAATCAATCTTTCCAGACACCTCCCTGGTACTTGCATCCAAGGCAACGCCTGGGATCCAGCAGATTTTTTGACTTGGATACAAGTGTCACTGATGATATCCAAGGACAGAAGAACGTTCTTAGTTTGGTATGTGCTTAAAGAGAAATAATAATCAGGAATATGACATTTTGATATTATTTATTTCACATAATCACTGGTAAATTATGATCCCTTCAAATCTAACAATATTAGACATATCTCTCTTTGGGAATGTAGATTAAAATTTTAAATGTGTCAAAAATTTTGAAAAACACATGTAGAAAAATTCAAAACAAGGTTTATAAAGAACATAAACGGAAAGATAGCTCGTGTTCATAGATTGGAAGAATCAAGGTTGTTAAAACATCTATACTCCCTAAAGTGATCTGCAGATTCAAGGTAATCCCTATCAAAACTGCAGGGGCATTTTGGGGCCAGCCCTGTGGCCAAGGGGTTAAGTTCTTGCACTCTACTTCGGCAGCTGAGGGTTTCCCTGGTTTGGATCCTGAGTGCAGACATGGCATTGCTCATCAGGCCATGCTGAGGCGGCATCCCACATAGCACAACCAGAGGCACTCACAAATAGAATATACAACTATATACTGGAGGGCTTTAGGGAGAGGAAGAAAAAAAAAAAGATTGGCAACAGATGTTAGCTAAGGCGCCAATCTTTAAAGAAAAAAAAATTGCAGTGCCATTTTTCACAAAAATAGAAAAAACAGAATAGAAAACAGAAAAAGAAATAGAAATAGAAAAAACAATCCTAAAATTCCCATGGAACCACAAAAGATCCCAAATAGCCAAAGCAATTGTAAGAAAGAAGAACAAAGCTGGAGGCATCACGCTTCCTGACTTTAAGATATGTTACAAAGCTATAGCAATCAAAACAGTATGGTACTGGCACAAAAACAGACACACAGAGCAAAGGAACAGAATAGAGAGCTTATAAATAAACCCATGCCTATATGGTCAACTAATGTCTGACAGGGGAACCAAGAACACACAATGGGGAAAAATAATCTTTTCAATAAATGGTGTTGGGCAAACTAGATAGCCACGTTAAAAAAAAAAAAAAAAAAAAAAAGAAACTGGATCCCTAACTTACACCACTCACAAATATTAACTCGAAATGGATTAAAGGTTTAAATGTAAGACCAGAAACCATAAAACTCCCAGAAAAGAACATAGAGGAAAAGCTCCTCCACAATGGTCTTGACAATGATTTTTTGGAAAAGACTCCAAAAGTACAGGCAACAAAAGCAAAAATAAACAAGTGGGACTATATCAAACTAAACACCTTCTGCACAGCCAAAGAATTCATCCACAAATTGAAAAACAACCTTCAGATTGGGAGAAAATATTTGCAAACCCATATATCTGATAAGGGGTTAATATCTAAAACATATAAGGAACACATACAACTCAACAAATTCAATTTAAAAAATTGAACAGAGAACCTGAATAGATATTTTTTGAAAGACATCCAAATGGCCACCAGGTACATGAAAAGATGCTAAATATCACTAATTATGAGAGAAATGCAAATCCACACCACAGTGAGATATCATCTCACATCTGTTAGGATGGCTATTATTAAAAAGACAAGAGATCAGTGTTGGTAAGGATGTGGAGAAAAGGGAACACTTGTACAGTGTGGTGTGTACGTAAGTTGGTACAGTCGTAATGAGAAAGAGTATGAAGTTTCCTCAAGAAATTAAAAATATAACTGCCATATGATCCAGCAATCCCACTTCTGGATATATATCCAAAGGAAAAGAAATCAGTATTTCAGAAGTATCTGCACCTCCATGTTCATTGCAGCATTATTCACAGTAGCTTGGATATGGAAACAATCTGTGTCCATCGACAGATGAATGGATGAAGAAAATGTGGTATACATATATAATACTCAGCCATAAAAAAGAAGGAAATCCTGCCATTTGCAACAACATGGATGAACTTGCAGAATATTATAAATGAAACAAGTCAGACAAAGACAGACAAATACTGTATGATTTCAGTGGTATGTAGAATCTAAAAAAAGTTGTTGATCTCTTAAAAACAGAGAGTAGAATGGAGATTGCCATGGGTTGACTGGTGGGAGAAGTGGAGAGATGCTGGTCAAAGGTACGAACTTTCAGTTATAGGATGAATAAATTCTGGGATCTACTGCACAGCATAGTGACTATAGTTAATAACACTGTATTGTGTACTTGAAATTTGCTGAGAGTAAATCTTAAGCGTTCTTATCACTTGCACACCGCGCCCCCCCACACACACAAATATGGTAACCGTCTGAGGTGATAGATGGGTTAATTAAGTTAATTGTGGTAATCATTTCACAATGTGTATGTAGATCAAATAATCATATTGTACACTTTAAATGTACACAACTTTTGTCAATTATGCCTCAATAAAGATGTAAAAATAAAAGTAAAATACAAAAATAAATAGAATAAATTCACTGCATGACATATAAAGAATTTTTTAAATCTCCTTAGACATAATCCCTGAAAAACGAGTCAAAATGCTTTGTCACACATCTTCTGCCACCATTCGTTAAATACCTCTTATCACACCCACTGGCCGAAAGAGACATACCTCTATGATACCCAGTGCTCCAAACCCCTGGTTGTCAATGCTACGTCACCATACACTGGTGCGCAGTAGAGGACTGAGATGGAGAAGGAGAGTTAGAGCCGGCACAGCATTGCATGTGCCCCCATGCCCACCCCCACCCCTCGCCGCCCCGTCTGTTACCTCATGATCTGTTATGTGTTATCTGAGCCTCTACAGAGTTGTGCGGTGAATACTGTCCTTTATGTGAGTCACAGCCTCCACATTCACATGACTGACTCAGGCAGATCTTTCCTTCACCATCATCAAAATGGCCTGTAATTTAACAATTTGAGCAGATGTGCTAATAGCTTTATTACCTCAATTTTTGTACCGTCAGATACATCGGTCATTAAGTAAAGTTGCTATTTCCTATGACACTGCTTGTTTCAAAGGATTGAAAGAATTTTAATAAAAAAAACTGGGGCATCTGGTTCAAGACCAGAGAGTGAGGGAACATGTTTACTTTTCTCCATTAAAATAAGTAAACAAATAAATATCCTCTTGTAACAACAGAAAACATTATGAGCAGGGAAAAATCCTGCAAGACAACTGATAACGGGAAAACGCCATCAGTAGATTCCTGGAGATAGATGATATACCAGATCATCATAGTAATGGATAAACCTCTATTTGAAGTCAGGAGGTAGGAAAGGGGGAAAGCGATTTTTCCCATGGGGAAATGCAGAAAGTGCTGTGTTTTGTAAACGTGCAGTGATCCTAAAGTTGGTATTTGGAGTGAGTACGTTTCCCAGCTTACTTGCCTGTTCCCCTAGCAATGTGTTTCAAAGTGAAGGCTGCGAGACAGTATTCCTTCTTGCTTACAGTGTGCCTCCTATTAGTTGAGAGGCAGATTGGGGGTGATTCACAAAGCTACAAAGAAAACACACACCAGTTCTCTATATTAATGGCATATTCCCTATTCAAATTTGGAGGATCAGGGTGAAGAAATAGTAATTACATCTAGTCATACCTTGGTGAAATTTTATATAATTAACATAAAGATGTAGAGTCTAATAGATTCCAGAGGGGAAAATATAGAACCAGGTTCTTCATCAGCAACATTGTGTGCAAAAAAAAAAGAGCAAATGTTACTCAAATTTCTCAGGAAAAAAAATATTTTCAAGCTGGAATTCTATACCAAAATTAAGTGAGAGGGCATTTTTAAACTTAAAATGTCTCAGAGTTTTTTCTGAGATGTGTTTAAAAATGTTCTTTAAGATGTTGAACAAAATATATCATAGATTTTTCTGAAACACTTATTAAAGAAAATACTCAAGCAACATAATACGGAATATGCTAAAAAAGTCTTAAAAATCCTAAAAATTATGACATATATATCTGTATACATAAACATATATGTACATATATGTTAAACATGCATATATTAGTGCATGCATATAGAAACAAATCTGTGGTGACAGATAATTAACAGACCCACAAAGAGTTTACCACAAATTGATTCAGAAACACAGAGAAATACAGAAAGAATGTATTTCCTTCAAAAGGAAAGTGTATTGAACAAAATATTTCTAGTAAAACCAGAAAGATATTTATATATTGCTTGTATAATAATAATCAAAGAAATAGAATTGGAAACTACAAAAAATAGAAAGTTTATGATCTAATCAGTATGAAATAAACTAAAATATTCTATAATCTTGAAATAGTCATTGCATTTAAGAAAAGAAAATCCATTTTCCTTTGATCTTGGAATGCTCACGGTTTGATTTAAGTTCGACTTATAACTGTAATGTGTATTTATTTGTTGGATTATCACAATAATGCTATGTGTATGTGATAAAAATCAAAGATTACAGAATAATTTATCTTCTGATGAATGTTCTAATTACTATTGTTGGAAGACTACTATAAAACTTAGGGGCCTAAAGCAAGCATTTTATATGACACTGAGTATATTAATTAGAATTTGTTCAAAATTCCCTTCTATCTTTAAATTATCTCTGTTTTTCTCTAGGGTAGACTTTTATTTTTCTCTTTCAAGCTAATGACATATATAGTGATACATATGGGTATTGTATCACCTGACTTTAATAGTATCATCAAGATTAAGAATAAAGGCGTAGGAAAGATAGTGGAAGTGGATTTCTTCTGCTGTTGGATGAACGGTTCTATCTCCCATTGGTCTCTCTCTTCAGTATAAATCCTGAGTGATACATAAGAGGTTTTGTGTAATTGCAGTGTTCTGGTTACAGGAAGTGGTCCTGAACATGTCATAGGTCTTCAAATGCCAGAAAAGCTGAGCCGCCTTCTGAGGCATTCACAGCTACACTACAGCTATTTCTATAGAAAATTTTCTACTTTTTTCTTTTACATAAGGGACATACAGATTTTGTCAGATCATAAACCTCATATTAGCTTTATTCTGGGGAGGATATTTAGGATGAACAAGGAGCACGGTTATACCATGAATAGAATCGCAAGTAACTTTCCTGTGCTGGCCCTGTTTCTCATCCTCACTCTCAGTTGTTCTTGCTGCTGTTGGAAAAATGACTGGGATTAAGACAACCAGACTGACTCTTTTTGCTATTGCAAAATAACTTACCACTTATTTTATTTAGTAATGTTGAATTTTATGATGAAAATACAAACACATATTCTCTTGTCTAGACCTTATAACTCTCTGATTAGATTCTAAATGAATTTCCAATTAGTTTCTCCTATAAATATGCAAGTTACAAAGAAATCTCATACTCCTTAATGAGGAATATCTTACCAATTACACTGCTGGAGCTAAAGATTACACTTTTATAAATATCTTTGATCATTTTAGTATAAAAGTATAATATAATAGATTTTTTAGTATAATAATACATTAAGCTAATATAATTTACTTACTTTTAGGACAGATATTTTAAAATGGACCTTCAAAATGTCTGTGTAATTATTTGAGTGGTGAAGTAACATTTTCATCTATATCAGAACATAGATGTATTTTAGTTTGTTCTAAGTCTTTAGCATCCTGGTTATTTTATAATCCCTCCACTGATCTGGAGATCAATACGGTCTTTAAAGCATAACAATGTCATTCAAAAATTAATTTAAAATAAGAACTATTTTACTCACGTAATTTCAAAGTCTAAGACCATCAAATTTAATATTAATCTTTGAAATAATCTCAAGAATGCTCTGATTTCCTATTTTCTGATGATTGAAAACTATGGTGATGCTATATTTTTTAAAACTACGTACTTATTCCTAATTTTATTTGATTTGAATGATTTTTTTAAAGATTTTATTTTTCCTTTTTCTCCCCAAAATCCCTTGGTACATAGTCCTGTATTTTAGTTGTTGGTTCCTCTAATTGTGACATGTGGGCCCCAGCGCGGCCTGGCGAGTGGTGCCATGTCTGCGCCCAGGATCAGAACCGGTGAAACCCTGGGCTGCCTCAGCGGAGCTCGCAAAATTAACCACTCGGCCATGGGCCTGGCCCCAAATTTGAATGATTGTTTTATTTCACAAAATATAGTTCATCCCTTGTTTGTTTTTCCCTTTTTGTTTTCTCCTGGAATTCTCAGTATTTCATTTTTTAAAAAGTGAATCTTCCTGCTATCAGGTTGCATTCTTGTATTGGTCTGTGATGGAGCCCAAGTGGAAGAGAAGAGTTAACAGGTCTTTTCTGGACTTTCCTCTAGTTCTAGAGACATCTGAAAATTTCTACATCCATTAAATCTTTCCTGAAAGAGTAACTCAAGAATTTTCTAAGAGCATATATAGGTTCACGTAAATGAGAATGTGGCAGGGGTTACGATATGGCACCTACTCCTCATTATCAAAAGTGTTTATCAAGTATCAGAGAAATAAGTACTGATGAAATACAATTGTTCCAGATAACAGAAGCTGGCCGTGTCTCCCTGAGGGGGTCACTTGGCTAGCAAGGTACGACCTGAAGAGCTGATGGCTTCTCTCATTTGAGATGGTCTGTGCCACCTCAATATGGCCAAAATCACAGTGACCTTGGTCCATCAGCATCTGTGCCTGGGGGTCATGAGGCTTCCAGTCTACTGTGGCTCTGAGTGCTGTGTTGTTGCCTTTTTAAATTCTAAGCGTGTTTGGTGTTCAGTGAAAGCTGTTATGCTTTAGGAGTTTAATTTTCAGCTCCAAAAAACCAATAGCTGTTGATCAAGCAGAGGGGTCATTTCAACAAGCAAGGGTTCCTTCACAGTTAATCTTTATTCCAAACCAATAATAATACAGACATGTATTTGTGCAGAAATGACACCAAACCAAACCAAATAAAAAAAATTAAAACACCATGTGTGTGCATGCACACAGGTCTATCATTTTAAAGTGTTGAGTTGTTCTTTTATGTTCTTTGTAGGTATTTAATTGCCAGAGTCTAATAAATCTTTTTGAAAATGACGGAATGTAAGTTAAATCTACTTCTAGGCAAGACTCAAATCCATAGTAAGAGATATAAAATCTCTGAACAGCTTTGCTTATGAAAAAGCATACTTGGTAAACTTAGGCAAGATTATTTTTATCTAATGTTAGTTTTCAGCCTACATATCCTACTGTGCATTTGCAAAGTAATAAAAGGTCTTATGTTTACTAGGAGAGCTTTCATGGTGCCAAAAAATGTGATAATTTACAAAGAGAAAAACTCATCAGATATAATTAGCAGACGTGTTAAACAAATAGCTCATATACTTTAATTAAATTGCATATTAAACTAGCTTCCTATATTTTAATCTACATAGATTGAGGATATTATATATTTTTAAGTTCTTATTCACTGATGTACATATGAATCAAATAATCCTTACAAATACTCACCTAAATGCAAGTGTTTCAAACATAAATTTGATAGTTAATGATTTATTTGCATAGAAAAGACATTTAAAAGTAAGACTAATTAACTGCTAAATTTATCTAGAATAGATATAGGAAAATTCAGTTAAAGGGAGTTTTAGCTCAATGCATTTAGCAAAGTGACTTAATTTAAGAGAAAAAAACACAGAAGAATCTATAATAAAAGTTCAAATTTTTGAAAGATAAAATTCAAAATATTTAATCAGCAAAAATTTGGAATTAGAATTTTTAGAATTAGGTAGGTACTTTCACAGAAATCAATTTTCTAACTTCCTCGAATTACTTTTAAAGTTTGAAGTTATGTATTCAGGAACAGATGCTGTATTGAGTTATATGTTCTTGTGCCCATATGAAACAAGAATTAAAAGGATATATAATAGGATTTTCATTTGCCAGATAATTAGGTCTGTCATGGGCCACAAGACAAAACATTTTAGATTGTTAAATTCATTCATATGGACGAAAAACAGTTTCAAAAAAAGGAAATGGAAGTACTTAATTTGTAAGGAAAAAGATTAGTTTATTTGGGAGACTATAAAATTACAAGAAATGTAGTTTTTATAATGTCACAATAGTTGCTTTCCAAAGTTTAGGAACTCCGAAAACACATACTAGACTGTCAATTAAAATACCTTTTAGGTTTAACTAATATCTGGAAATCATCCTCAGATTAGGAAACCGTTAACCATATGGTTAAATACTTCTTCTATGCTTATTTTAAATTAGGAATGTTTGAGGAGATTTAGATATTCTGTATGTTTCTTGATAGCCCTATTAATGTCAATCATTCTTAAGTTTTAGCAATGAAGCGCTGGAGGAAAATCCTATTATATCTGAGAGCCAGTTGTTAATGTTTAGGAATTTTCTGAGCACACTGGTAGTTTGAAATTGGCTAAGGAATGAGTATTTAGACCATGCGAACTCGGTGAAAGCAATAAATCAATTTTTTCTTTGTTCATTTCTTTTTTCCCATTTTTTCCCTGGAGAAACAGTTGTTAATCATTTACCAGCACGGTACTGGTTTTACCATTTCCAAACCTCATATGTGTGAGAAAGTTTTGAAATAGCCCTGACTGTAAATGGAGCGATTGGTGAATTTCTTTGTTAATGAACCATTAGTTTCTCATCAAATTCTACCCTTGCTTCTCTTCTCCCATCACTTTGCAGAAGGCCAGCTTCCACATCTGTTGGGGAAGGTTATCAGGAAGTAACAACAATTTGACCTGTCAGCTGGAGCCAGGCAATTGGAGGCAGCCCACCCCCTCCCCTGTCTTTGGCATGTGCATTCTGCTTGCCTTCCCCACTTCCAGAAGCTGCCCCTAGGAAACAGCCTTGAGATAGTAATGTGGTAATGAGATTATCTGGACTGGGTATGTGACTAGTTAGGGGCCAGTTAGGGGCCCTGTGTATACAACTGAACACAGTTAAGGTGTCTACATAAACTTTTAAGATTTGGAGGGTGGGTGCGGAGAACTACTCATCCTGTGGCCACCCAAGAAAAGACTCATAAGTCAATGCCCTTGTTTATTACACCTGTCACCTACCAGTCTGGAGTGGTCTGCCTTTTTCTTCAATTTTCTTTGCTCTCTGCTTATGGAAGCTGATTTCAGATTATGCCCCTGAAGCTCTTGGGCAGGTTACGTAGCAACAACATCCCAAAATATTATACTTTACAGAACCGTTGGACACACCTTCCCAAAGTGTCCGTTTCAGCATGTAATTTTTCTGCTCCTTTAACTGATACTTTTGTTCATCTGAGCTCTGGCCTAAGCTCTCTGTCCAATTTTCCATTTCTTTGCACCCCACCCTCCGCTCTAGCCAAATGAGTCAGGTTGACAAGGCCGTCTTCTTTGTCCATAGCCTTTCCCCTTTCTTAGAAAGTCCTTCGAGTTCCCTGAATTTATGGAAATCTTACTCATTCTTCAATACCCAGGTTTTTCTAATGCTTGAATCATCTTGACAATCAGATTCTAATTTTGTATGTGTGTATGGAAAAAGTTTTTGATCAAGCATGCCTTTCTGTCCCTATAGTTTTGGACTGGTGGCCATGTCTGCCTTTCTGTTTCAACACCAAAAAAACCCAAACACACACACAACTGTAACAAAACAAGAATTACCAAGAGTTGACCCTCAAAAGGATGGAGGATGTGCATTAAATGAACTTTGTTATCAATTACTCTATGGGTCTCCATGCCTTATAGTGCATCAGATTATTATTACTCAACTTATTATTATATGGCAAATGTTTAAAGTGACTCTATCACCTTTGACATGAGAAAATAAATGCAGTCCCATTAGTCAAAAGGAACCACATTTTATTTAACATGATATTCTTAGTATATTATATATAAGTTTTTAATGGTGACATTTTTAATGATATTGATACAAGAAATATCTTAAGATATGACAGATATTATCATAAACAATAAAAAATAAAAATAGGTCTCAGACTCTAACGAGACATGACAAATAGTAAATAAGAACAGTGGGGAAAAGAAGATAATGACACATATTTGAGACATAAAATAAAGGCAAAATAACCCAGTATTCCACAGTGGATTGGATGTAGTATCATTATAGACGGAAATGCAGAAGATAAATGTCATTTCCAGTGTACTCAAAAAGTAAGCAGGATATTATGCTTTTTTGTTCCTCAACCAACACCACATACTACATATAAAAATTACATATGCATGTGTGTACACACACGCCCTCCTAACCACACATACTGTTGCTTGTCAGATTACAATAATGACTTCACTTAAGTGTTATAAATATTGAAAACAATGCTGACTGGATACTGCAACTGCCATAACTATACCTTATTCCTTGTCTTTCTCTTACTATAGAAGCTATAAAAAGCCATATAATTGATGCTAGTGTGACTTGTCTCCATAATATGTAGAGAAAGCTTACAATCCGACAATAAGCAAACAATCCAATAAAAATGGGCAAAAGATTTAACACTTCATAAAAGAAGATATACAAATGGCCAATAAACACATATAAAGAAGCTAAACAACATTAATTATCTGAGAAATGTATATTAGAACCAGAACAAAATATCACTACACACCCACTAGAATTGACACTACTATGCATTGGTGAGGTTGTGAGACAACTGGAATTTCATACTTTACTGATGGGACTGTAAATTGTACAACTACTTTGGTTGGCGGGCTCTTACAATGTTAAACAGACAGTAATCATTACGAATCAGCAATTTCACTCATATGTATTTTTCCCAAAAGAAATGAAAACATAGATTCAACAAAAAAGTTGTATGTGAATGTTTAAAGCACTTTTATTTATGAGAGCCCAAATTGGAAACAATCCAAATGTTCCTCAACAAGTAAATGAATAAATAAATATTGGTAGAGTCATACAATTAAAATTAAAATGAAAAGAAATGACCTACTGATGAATACAACAGCATGGATGAAGTCAAAAGAATGACGTTGAGCAAAAGGAGTCAGACTCGAAAGAGTACCTACAGTATGACTCCATTTCTATAAAATTCCAAAAACCTACTGTATGATTCCATTTCAATAAAATTCCCAAATCCTCAAAACTCATCAAAAGTGATAAGAAGGAGGGCAGTAGTAACCAAGGGCCAGAGGTGGAGACGGAATTGACTGCATAGAGTTAAAGGGAATTTTCTAGGGTGATGGAAATACTCTATGTCTCGATGTCTCTCTTGGTAACGAAATTGCATTCATTTGCCAGAATTAATCAAACTATCCATTTAAAATAGGTGCATTTTATTATAGGTAAATTATAGCCCAATGAAGTTGATTTAAAAGTTTAAAAATAATAACAAAATACTATTACTCAGATTCTCGATACTTTTCACTGATATATGTCATGAATAAAGCAGTAGGTTTCAAGATGTCCTTCTTTAGCAGTACTTTTAAGCACATGTGTGTTGTGATCTGTCTAGTTAAACATCTGTATGCTCCATGGCTAAACAGTGCCATGAAATGTGCATGTGCATCTGTGTATGTTTTGATTTTTCCTATTTCCTCTATCTGAATTCAGCCAAAGATTTTGAGGATGACTATAAATCCGTTTAACTATAGATTTCTTATATTTTAAATTGTGTCGACTAAGACCATTAAACTCCAATATGAACTTCAAGGATATTCATTCCCCCGGAAGCTTTGTAGTCTACTTCAGAAGGTGAATACAAATGCGGCAGTAATGCGATCATAATTGTGATAGAGGAAGTATGCACACTTCTACAGCTGGTAGAAGAGCAAAACGCTTTACACTGATGCAACTACAGTAATTGGTTTGTTCTGCTCTGAGTTCAATTTAAAATGGCAATTATTTTTTGAATATGTGATTTAAATCTTTCAAGATATATTACAGTAAAAAGGAGAAAAGCTTTAGAATTGAAATGTAGACTCACACAACTGGTTATGGAGGAGAAAATTAGGTCCATGAGATAACATTGAAACTTGATGTTGTGACTTCCATCAAGAATGAATTTGAATTTTTAGAATGTATTATAAGAGCGTATGAATATATAAGACTAACCATTTAAAAATGACTTTTATACTTACTGTTAAACCCTAATTAAAGATACTAAATGAGGTCTCATTCAAAATGGCCAGCTGTGCCACCCTCTGAATATAAAAATATCCATCTAAGGCTGTTCCATGTGTTACCACGTTCATGTTTTCACAATTATACAATATTATATTTCAAGTAGGTTAAATGATCTCAGCCCACTAATTCTAAAATTTAGAACTGTTCCAGTCAAGGAATAATAGTTTACTCCTTTTCAATCATAAATCTCCATCTGCAAATAAATGCTGTAGAGATGAATACTTAGGAATACAACATTTGTGACGTTATGAAATGATGGAGCCTGCTTACAATAATTCAGAACGCAGTTTAAAGCAGCAACATTATCATTATAATGAAAATTCAGTAGGATTAGAATCTTGGGAACTGATAAACTATAGCGAGACTCATGTTAGTAAAATCACACTAGAGTTCTATCATTGCCACACAAACCAGGAAAATGTAGTTTAACAATTCAAAAACATATTGGGGAACATTCACTTTTATGTAGAAAAGTAGGGGATTGGTCCAAGGAGTTTCCTTAAATTTATTTTACTAAAAAGATATTTATATTATTATTATTATTCCATTTCATTAACTTGTCTTTTTGTGAGGCACTAGAATTTGTAATGTTTCTCACTTTTGTTTTACAGTAATGTGCCCATTTTCTCATCTACTTTACCAATACAAATGGAAAAATTAAACTGATCTAAAGCTGCCCTATTACTACCAATATTATTTCATAGTTATTGTTTGGAACGGGCCTGATAAGAGTATACCTACTTCTATTTAAATTTACATTTTCACTTTTCCATACTTAGTCCCATCCCTTAAGAATGCTTTTAACTATCAGAGTTACTAACTCCCTGTTGGCAAGAGGTTGAGAGAATGGAAGCATAGCATGTTTGCAAGAGGCGATGGCAAAGGAACTGGCTTAATGTCATTACAGGTCTTCTGGCAAAGGGACATCCTAAAAGCAAATGGGTTTTTTTTTACTAGTTAGAATTTAATTAGGAACAAAAGCAGGACAGTTCAGGTGGAAAGGAGTTATAATAGTTCTATTCAATTACTTAGTTTTTCTAGGCATTATGCTATGTATTTTATACTTATTCTCTATCTCCCAACAAAAATATATTAGCTGATTATTATTATCCTCAGTTTACAGATGAAGAAATTGAATGGGAAATGTTTCCACCCTGTGCTAACCCGAGGATGAAAGTTTGAAGTGTGATATTTTACACACACATACACATTTTCCAGAAAACTTAACTCAATTTTTTAAGCACAACAATTTTTAATTTCATATGTGAAGCTTCATCTCTGTGCCACATTCTGAATAATTAGAAACACATTATAACTACTAGGGACAATCTTGCAGATCCTTTGACACAATTAACCCTTAATAAAAATGTACCCGTAATTCCTAAATGAACTCCATTTGTATTATTTTCTTAGGGTTGCCGTAAGATAATATCACAGACTGAGTGGCTTAAACAGCAGAAACTTATTTCTTCACAGTTCTGCAGGATGGAAGTCCAAGATCAAGGGGTCAGCAGGTCTAGTTTCTCCTGAGGCATCTCTCCTTGGCTTGAAGATGGCCGCCTCATGTGGTCTTGCTTCAGTGTGCGTGTGCATCTGTGTTTAAATTTCCTCTTTTTTTACTAGTTAGTATTTAAAAGATACCAGTCCGATTGGATTAGGCCTCAACCTAATGACCTCATTTAACCTTAATTACTTTTTAAAAGGCCTTTTCTCCAAATACAGTCAAATTCTAAAGTATTGGGGTTTAGAATTTCAACACGTGAATTTGGGGGGCACATAATTCAGCATATTCCCCATCTCACCAAATTCTCTCAAGCTATTCTTATAGGATTCTCTCCCTTTAATATGTGTCAAAATTATTATTTTACACAAGCATAAAGGCAATACAATTAGTATCAAAACAGGAATATGTTTCCAATTAGAGGATTTCTTCTTGAGATATGTTTATTATGTTTTTGAAACACAAATATCCAGAGGAAGGAAAAGGCAATTAGTATCATACAGTTTTACCAAATTATGAAATATTTTAGAGTTTTTCTCAGTAGAACAACTATATTGAGTCAAAGTTGGGTAGGGACAGACTTTGATTAAATCTATTTTATTAGGTGAGAATGCTGTCTTAGCTTCTTGTTACTAAACATGTGGTTCAAACAGGAGAATCAGCATCAGCTATGTGTTTACTAGATATGCAGAATCTTGTGCTCTAGCCCTGTCTTACCAAAGCAGAATCTGCATTTTAACTATTTCGCTGAGGTGATTCTTATGTAAAATAAAGTTTGAAAAGCTCTGATCTAGAATATCGCAAGTTTTCCCCAAAAGCAGCCAATGCAAGGAATCGATGGAGATACAAATGGAAGGACGGTCAGGAACAAGAGAGAACGCTGCAGAAGACAGATTTTCCTTTTGCCATATTTGTTTTTCCCAGAGCTACCCGCCTTGTATATCCGCAGTCAGTATATCAAATAGTATTATTATTATTTTTTTTTAAAGATTGGCACCTGAGCTAACAACTGATGCCAATCTTCTTCTTTTTTTCTTTTCTGCTTTTTCTCCCCAAATCCCCTCAGTATATAGTTGTGTATTTTAGTTGTGGGTCCTTCTAGTTGTGGCACATGGGATGCTGCCTCAGCATGGCCTGATGAGTGGTGCCATGTCCGTGCCTAGGATTGGAACCAGCGAAGCCCTGGGCCACCGCAGTGGGGCACTCGAACTTAACCACTCAGCCGCAGGGCCGGCCCCTCAAATAGTATTATTTAAGAGTGTTTGTAATTATTGTATTTGTTGCCCTGGAATAAATGCACTCCAACAATCATGGTTTTATACGTGTTACTATGGTAGCAGCTTGCAAGTGAATTCCTTGAAATACTAGCACTGAAAATATTTTGAAAGAAGGAAAGGACTCTGTGGTCAGTAAGTTTGAGCATGTCTGTATGTTATATCTTTCTCATACAATGCGCATTGATTCACAATGTGTGTTAGTATATCAGAGACTTTGAGGTTTCAGCAATAAAACAATGTCTAATGTTTAACTCTATGTCCCAAACTAATGTTACCACGGACACCTTTCACCTAAACCTCCGTCAATAGGTGAGATGATCAGTGAAACTGATGCGTGTACATAGACTCTAGTGTGCACACTTCCAAGTTCAAACTCCAGCTCTATTACTTTGTAGACGTAATTTTAGGCCATATTTAACACATCCCATTCCAAATTACCTTGTAAATAAAGTGAAGCATGTTAATATTTACCTATGTCACAGTGTCACAGGATAGCAAAGAGTACATGTAAGCTGTTATTTCGTGGAGCTATCTTGGGGAAGGCTGAGCTGTGTCCATACAAATAAAAGTATATCTATAACATATATATGACAGTGCATGCATAAATAAATAAATATAGTGTGTATGTAGACAATTGTAAACTATAGTTGTATATAAAATAATTATAAATTATATATGTCGTTCTACAGTCATTCTATGATTTCAAACCTCATATAACATTAACACTTTTCATGCCTCACTAAAGCCCCACCTTAACATATAAAAATGTGGTAATTTCATTTTAAGAATGGAATTACTTTCATTTTAAGAATGCATGGTTTTATCAAGTTTCTTCAATATTATTTTGTAATTCTCTTTGTTCTCATCCTATAATTGTCCTGTCAGAATCATCTTAAATGATTGGTTTTGTATAACTCCTATTTGGTCTTATAAAGAGAAGAGAGAAATGACTGGAAGTCTATGACACAGTCTGAAACACAGACTTTTAATTTTGCATTATTAGACAAAGTTATAGTTTTTCGTGTAGGCAGAAAAGATCCTGTGCTTAAGTTTTAAAGGGACATGGCTCAGTGATTTCTTCAGTGTGGTTCTTAAGAATCCTGGCAAGTTAGTATTCATATACTCAAAAAACCAGCTACACAATAAAACTGAACAGGAATTATAGTGATTTCATAAAACAGATTAAGATACCCTCAAAGTCCTCACTTTCAAATCAACTCTAATAGTGATCTTAAAACAACAATAAAAACTTTCATTTAAGAAATGCCAAAGAATAAAGATATTTTCTAAAAAATAAGGGTCAAAAATAGAGATTTTTTTCTGAATTACTTATGTCCCAAGTAAATATTCAACCTGACAGAATATAGACGACTTCATATATATTTTATTGGTACAATAAATAAAATTATTTGTTATTTATGTAGTATGTTATTTGCTGGGTGTTTTTCTTTTTGGAAAGTGGGGTTAATTTTCCATAACATTTTAAATGACTTTTATTTATTTTGTATTGAAATTTTCTACTTAAATTTAAACACTGCTAAATTTCAATGCCTTTTGGCATCTATAAATTATAAAATAAATATGGGCTTCCTCTTTTAAGTTGTTGACATTGTATGTTGTATTTACAGATTTTTGACAGTAGACTATTTTTGCATTCCTAAAACAAAATTAGCTCAGTGTCAGAATTTTCAATATACATCTGTTTAATTTATTTTCTTATTATTGCATTCATAATCAGGAGTATTTTTCGTTTGTCTTTCTTATGTCTATTATGTTTTGATTATTGAACAATAGATATTTGGGAAATAAAAAGTTCTAATGCTGTAGCAACCCAATGAACCAAACCAATATGCTGTTGGCAGACATCAAGGAACTCAAGTTTCAGGTGACCATTGACAGACACCCACTGCTTTTTCCTCAAACGTATTAGTCTTGTCCTCTTACAATGCTTTGTGCCTGGTAAGAGATTAAACTAATGACTTTTCATTCAGCAAGAGTGTATAAGTTAGACACCTGGAGTTGGAATTAACTTTCTTGGCGCTGCACCCAGGATAATTTTCAGGCCCCTTGGTCATGGAACATTGACTAGAATCATCTTACCTAGATTTCTGTCTGACATTTAACTTCATGACATCCCTTCATCCAAAGTATCCCCAATTTCTAAGGAAGAATGGCAAAATAACAATTATTTACTCTTGTTTGTTATTGAGAGTTGTATCTGAATCAACCAAGATGTTTATTAACAAATTCTCGTTGCTACTGATCATGTGTGAAGTTTAATCAAAGTAGTTCCTTAATTATATGTAATTATGAGCTTTCCTTCAAATCTCTTTAGTGACATTCAATTGTTTTTTGTTTATCTGTTTAAATGTTGATTAATGGAGACAGGGTAAAGTTTCATTTTCTTCTCCCATTTCCAGATAGCAGGGAAAAAAAGAGAAAAACTCAGTGAAATAATTCTCGGGAGCACCATGTATAAACTTCACGTTATTTACTTTATAAGAGAAGTGTATGAACTAAATTTAAATATGTTTCCTTAAATAATGAGACTCTCAGCATTTTAAGGAAATAATGACTATTAATAAATGGCAGGAAAATGCATGGTAAAAAGAACTCTGAGGAAGGGTCTTATTCTCAGCTCATATTTCACGGGAAATTGTTAGCAATTTTTCCCAAGGTCTTAATAAGTAGCTATGCACAAATTCAAATCCACCTAACTCCAAAGCATGCATATTGTGAGCAATCTATAAAGCAGAGGCTTATGTAAAGGATACCATACATATTGATAAACAAAGATCTTCATTTAAAAACCCTCAGAAATCCCTGGACATGTAATCAAACAGTAAAAACAGAAACAAAACAAAAAATAAATTATGGTTCAAGAGCTATCAATGGCCTTTAAAGACTACAGTGCAGAGCCTCAACCCCAAGGGCTGTCTCTGCTACTCTGTAATGTAAGAAAGAAGAATGAAAAATACACAAACAATAGAAAATAAGGGCTATAGCAAACTGAATAACATAATATAAAGAGTTTAATGACATATGGTAAACAAGAAAATTTTCTATCTTATTTTGTGGCATTTCATAAAGAGGCAGAGAGCACGGAAGTTCTACAGGTTTTGGTATTTGAAGCTGATTTGAAAAAAATTGGAAAAGCAGTTGACAAAGGAGATGAAAGACATGGAAAAGTGAAAGTATTATTCATTTATTCAAAGTACAATAATTAAGAACAAAGTATTTCAGGCATGGTTTTAGGTTCTGGGGACAATGATACACAAGACAGAGTCCTTGTCATTTAACCTCAGTCTTGAAATGTGACTTATACGTTAATCATAGAACGCCATGCAGAAATAGACCATTTTGAACCATCATCTATAAGCACTATACTACAATCCTTTCTGTTCTCACTCTCAGCTTCACACAGAGTCCCGGCAGTTCAAGAGGAAGGGAATATTGTGCTGTAAACAGCCTGGTTGTCCTTGCACAAGCATTCTGGCATAACCCCAGATATGTTCAGAAGGTTTTCTCTTTACAAAGTGTGGAAAGACATGGGGCTGGCCCATTAAAGTCATCCCAAGAAATAGCCTTCACCTATGAGAGGACATTGAACTTTTACCACTACACTCTTCAGAGTAGAGGTAGGAATAGTCACCAAAATAAAGCTGAGGACTGCTTAAAGTCAGTTTCATGTTGGTGGAAAATGCGAAAGTCTGGAGACAGCTAGGAATTCAACAAAAGAAGAAAGAAAAAAAGAGGAAAGAGAGTAGGAGGGCTTGCAGAAGAACAAAGAAACTAGGCTTTAGGAGAAAGTACTTCCTCATTACTAAGGGGTGGGAGGGAAACAAGTGGTTATCCTCATATGTAAAAAGAGAAAAACTTTCACTCTGAGTCTTGGCTTATCAACTCAACTTCTAGTAATCTTAAAAAATGTTCATACAGTCTTGTGCTGTTTTTAATGTTTGAGTTTTGGTTATGGTGAGCCCAAAATAGGATGGATCTCAGGTTCTATTTTTTTAAAAAAGAAAACCTGGACATGATAAATGTTTCTATGGATGTGCCAGTTAACAACTTAACTGGTTCTCAGTTCCAAATTCACCCTTCTTTGCCCTTTGTTATACTGAAGATAGACCCTGACAGCCAATGGCTTTCCAGTGAATCTTGACAGTACTCCAGTGGGGGGATTCCCAACAAGTCTTGCTAGCACCCCATTGGGAAAATTTCTGCTGGCCACCTTTAGAGTATTCGGAGGGGGGTGGTGACTCTCTCAAATATTTTTTTTCCTTGGGTACTCTACCTCAGCCCTAGGGGTAGTCTGCTATTCTTGTTTCTTATAGATTCATTTTTATCCTTCTTAGTAGTTAACTTCCCCTTACTATTTCACACATTTATATTTAATTTTCCTTGTTCAGACTGCTGGTGTAATTTTGCCTCCTGACTGGATTCAGATTGGTTCAATAAGGATGCAAATGTTTATCAGGAAGAGATTGTGCTGTTAGTTGTTTGAGGTCAACAATTGCTTACTTGTTGCTATTTTGTCCAATTATTTTGCCACCCCATACAATCAGATAAATCACTCAGTCTTCTCTACCTGAGGGAAGAGACGACCAGAACAGAAACTCTGAAAGAAAAAAACCTGGATTTGCTGTCCAAAAATGTTTAATCTATGTGGCAGTGCAGAGGATTTGCAATATAGATTAAAATGCTGTGGAAATAACACAAAGGCAGAAAGTTTCCCCGATTCTCTACCTTTGCCAATTCCTCAGACAAGGAAAAAAAAAATCTCTTTTGTTTGAAATACAGTAAAAGGAACAGAGAGGAAATGATGAGACACGAAATGTGAATAGCTGTGGTCTGAAAACTTATCTGTCTAAAAAAGTCTGTGTCGTCTTTTTATCTGAAAGAACTCTTGGCTGATTGGAAAAATTTGGGGTTCACTGTTACTTCATTCAGATCATATGTAACTTTTCTGCATTGAACATGATATATAGATTATAAGGCCAGCTAATACATTCTCTTTTATATTCGTGATTTTTCTTCCTTGATGCTTTTTAAAAGCTTTCAATGAACTAAATGTAGGCAGTGTTAATTAAATTAAATACAATTTTCCTATGCCAAGATATGCCATATTAATCTACAGATTTTGTTATTTCTTCACTTTTGAAAATTTTTCTTCTCTCACATTTTAAGATTATCAATGTGTATTTAATCTGCCCTCTATTTATAAAACACCAACAACCTCTATGATCAATCTCTGTTGTCTATTTTCAGAAACTAATATCTTCTCCAATTGTTTCTTTGCTTTGAATTTCTTGTCATTACCTGGAACCTTTTTCTGATTAATTGATCCCATTTTCTGCTGTGTCACTTTTGTTTTTATCTATTAATTTTGCAATGGTGGTCTTTCTGAAGTCAAATTAATTTTTTAGTTATATATTTTTCCTTTTTTATCCTAATTAATTTTACTTTCAATTGAGTTTGTTTCTTATTTCATCACCTTATCCATTGCATTGAGAGTTAGACGTATTTATTCGAGAGGGGAAATATTCTTTACTGAATATATCCCTCTTAGAAATGATTCTTTCTTTCTTTAGCATGCCATGTTGTTTGCCATTTAATTCTCTTTTTTCTATCCGGTAAATATGTGAATGTTTTGAAGATTCTCCCATTTCATGTATTTTCTTCCTATTCATCTTTGACATGGGTAATTCAGTCTAGCTTTTCTCTTGACCTAAATTTATTGTTGAGGGATAGTCTGTCATTCAACTTCTCCCTTCTCTTGGTATTCTTTGTGACTTCTTCACAGAATCTATTTATATATACAATTAAATATTATGAATTATAGACATAATTCTTTCAAATTTGCTGTCACATGTTTTGATCACTCATGTATAAAGTGAGTTTCTTGTATGTGTTGGAGCCTGTACACTAGAAAGGCACATGTGAAGAAGATAGAAAGCCCATGCCCTTGTATAATTTATGATCTCAAAGACGGAGTGTGAGACTATCCAAGAGACTTTGAAGGTCTTGGGGAGAGCCAACGATGTCTTGTTTTACACAAAGAATACCAAGCTCACTTTGATTCAGAAGATGATCTCAAGCTTGGATACAGCTGTGCTCGTGCCTGGGTGCAATCTTTCGTGAAAGTGGCTGAATTTATGGTATTAGCTGAGAGAATTTTCTCCCACCACTGTTTATCATCATGCCTGACATTTGAATGAATAAAACCAGCCTTTTAAAAACAGTTTGAGGTTTTGGATTCAGGAATCTTCTGGAGAAAACTCCTTGTAAATTGCAAAATCCCTGGGATGAGGAAACACATTAAGTCATTAAGATTCATTAAAATAATAATGTGGGTTTAGAAAATCATAATGGAGTAGTGCATGTATTTATTAGAATTATGAGTGAGGTCTTTATGGAGTGCATCTCTTAATCACACTAGAAGGTAGACTAATGTGTTTAGAGAAATGCATAGTATGAATATTTTCATGTAAATGTAACATCTAATTCCTCCAACAAAGATCCCACTATTGCTCGCTTAAATATTATCCAACATTTGTTTAGCATAAACTGCATGATACTTTATGCTTCCATTAACTTTTTTCTAATAAACAGTAGTTTTTTAGAGATAAGGTTAGTAAATGTTTACAATAGAAAGTGTATAACTAGACAATGTAGAAAAATAAATAAATCACTAAAAAGAGGATAACTCTACTAGGTTTGGTATATTTATTGCCAAACTCCCTCTTTTCACAAATTCAATGTCATATTCTTCTTTTAAATACTAAACATTATAACATAAGGATGTTTCAAGATATTAAAAATTGTTAAGTGTGTTGCTCCTTCCTATGACTTTACCTTTATCCATTTTACTACTGTTGGACATTTGGCTTATTTTAATTTTTTCTTACTATCACATATTGTATACTATTTATTATTGTATATTGTGGAGTATAAAGCTTTGGTTAAAATATTTTCAAAATATTAAAAATATGATTATCATGTAAATATAAAATATTCACGTCAGATATTTTATTCGACTTGCTGATTCATGAGGATTCAGTAAAATATTAAAACCACTGTGAAGGAGAATTTGAAGACCAGAGCTATATAAAGGCAATGGGGGGGCCGGCCCCGTGGCCGAGTGGTTAAGTTTGCATGCTCCGCTTGGGCGACCCAGGGTTTCACCAGTTCAGATCCTGGGTGTGGACATGGCACCATTCAGCAACTCATGCTCAGGTGGCAGCCCACATAGCACAGCCAGAAGGGCCTGCAACTAGAATATACAACCATGTACTTGGGGGCTTTGGGGAGAAGAAGTGAAAAAAAGAAGATTGGCAACAGATGTTGGCTCAGGTGCCAATCTTAAAAAAAATACAATAAAGGCAATGAGGAATGCTGAACTTAATACATTAGCAAATGCCACTCTGGCGAGTATTCTATGAGGCAATAAAATTTAATCCTTGAGATTATGTTTCTAAAAGCAGGAAGTCAATTTTCTTTAGTTTGGATGTTATCTGTTTGCATTGATATGGACAAGAATAATTGGTATGACAATCATTATTCAGCAAGACAATTTGTACAACTATGAAGTTGTAAAACAGACTAGTCATTAGAATGACAGCCAAAGGTGCACAGCCTTGTATCCTAATAAATAATCTTATATTATCAGATCTCTCCGAGTATTCTATTATACAAGTCTAAAGAACACCAAGTAGTCTCTTTTGCCCATTGCAAAGTTTTAGAAAATGTTTCCTGACACTTTTTTGGTGTAAACTTTGACCAACATCTCTCCATTTTCCCCACACCCAGCCCCTGGCAACTACCATCCTATTTTCTATTTCTGTGTTTGTTTTTTTTTTTTACACTCCACACATTAGTGAGATTATGTAGTATTTATCTTTCTCTATCTGTCCATTCATGTTGTCACAAATGGCAGGATTTCTTTCTTTAGCACAACTGAGTAATATTGCACTGTGTGTATATACCATATTTTCTTTATCCATTCTTCTGTCAATGGACACTTAGGTTGTTTCCATGTCTTGGCTGTTATGAATAATGCTGCAATGAACATGGTGGTGCAGAAATCTCTTTGAGAGAGTGACTTCATTTCCTTCAGATATATACCTAGAAGTAGGATTGCTGGATCATATGGTTGCTCTATTTTTAATTTTTTGAGGAACCTCCATTCTGCTTTCCAGAGTGATTGTATTAATTTACATTCCTGCTAAAGTACTCTAGGGCTCTCTTTTCTCCACATCTTAGCCAAAACTCTCTTGTCTTTTTGGTAATAGCCATTTAAACAGATGTGAGGTGATATCTTGTACTTTTGATTTGCATTTCCCTGACTATTAGTGATGTTGAGTACATTTTAATGTACCTATCCACCATTCATTTGTCTTCTTCGGGAAAATATCTATCCGGGTATTTGCTTATTTTTTAATTGGATTATTTGTATTTTTGATATTGAGTTGTATGAGTTCTTTATATATTTTGTATACTAGCCTTTATATGATATACAGTTTGCAAATATTTTCTCACACTCTATAGGGTGCCTCTTCATTCTGCTGATTGTTTCTTTTGCTGCACAGAAACTTTTTAGTTTCTTGTGGTTCCACTTATTTATTTTTGTTTTTGTTGCTTGTGCGTTTGGTGTCCAATACAAAAAAATCATTGTCAAGACATATGTCAAGGAGTTTTTTTCCCTATGTTTTATTCTAGCTTTATGATTTCAAGTCTTACATTTAAGTCTTTAATCCATTTCAAGTTATTTTTTATGAGTGGTGTAAGACAGGAATCTAATTTCATCATTTTGCTGTGGCTGTCCAGTTTTCCCAATACCATTTGTTGAGCAGACTATCATTTCTCTATTGAGTGTTCTTGACTCCCTTCTCAAATATTAGTTGCTCACGTACGCATGTGTTTATTTCTGGGCTCTCTGTTCTATCCCATTTGTCTATATGTCCATTTCTATGTCGGTCCCATATAGTTTTAACATCAATAGTTTTATAGTATAGTTTGAAATCGGGAGGTGTGATGCCTCCATCTGTATTTTTCTTTCTCGAGATTGCTTTGGTTATTCAGGATCCTTTGTGGTTCCATACAAATTTTAGGATTGTTTTTTCTATTTCTGTGAAAAATGTCATTAGAATTTTGATAGCGATTGCATTGAATGTATAGATGGCTTTGCAGAGTACAGACACTTTAACAATATTATTTTTTCTGATCACAGTCATGGGATATCTTTTCATTTATTTGTGTCTTTTTCAATTTCTTTCATCAATGTCTTATAGTTTTCAGTGTACAGATATTTTACCTCCTTGGTTAAATATATTCCAAAAGATTTGATTATTTTTGAGGCCATTGTGAATGAGATGTTTTCTTTATTTCTTTTTCGGATAGTTTGTTGTTAATGTACAGAAACACAACTATTTTTGTATGTTGATTTAGTATCCTTTAACTTTGCCAAATTCGTTTATTAGTTCTAACCATTTTTTAGTTGCATTTTTAGGGTTTTCTATACATAAAATTGTGTCATCCGCAAACAGAGACAATACTACTTTTCCTTTTTGACTTGGATGATTTTTGTTTCTTTCTCTTGCCTGATTGCTCTGGTTAGGACTTCTAGTACCATGTTGAACAGGAGTGGTGAGAGTTGGCACCCTTACTTTGCTCTTGATTTTAAAGGGAAAGCATTCAACTTTTCACCATTGAGTGTAATGTTAGCTTTGGGTTTGTCATATATGGCCTTTATTATGTCAAAGTATGTTTCTTCCATATCCAATTTGTTGAGAGCTTTTATCATGAAAGAATGTTAAATTTTCTCACTTTTTCTGCATCCATTGAGAGGATCATATGATTTTTATCCTTCATTCCATTAACGTGGTGTTCTTGACACTTTTTGGCAATTCAAATTAATTTCAACAATAGATTCTGGGAATTCTCAGGAATAAAATTACTCCTGAGTTCAAAGTATGAAAATTCTTGTTACTCTAAATGGAATAATTAATAGGTTGCAAAATTTCCAGGAGGATTGTATCAATATAACTTCTACCAACGTTGCTTGAGATTATCTTTTCTATCAATATTGACTGGAACTGAATATTACAATGTTAAAGTGTTTTCAAAAATTGCTAATTTACTAGGCAAATAAAGATGTTTTGGTCGTTATTTATTTATTTTTACTGAAGCTGAACATTGAGAAAATATTTGGATGTTCTTTGTGCTTTTTCAAACGTAATTGTTCTCTTCTTGCTCTTTGCTATATTTTTTCCAGTTGAGCTTACATCAGTGTCTATATTGATTGATATTGTAAATTTATACATTAAGAATATTGATCTAGTACCATGCTGCTGTGGTTACTGTAGCTTTGTAGTACATATTGAAATCAGAGAGTGTGATAACTCCAGCTTCGTTCCTTTTTCTCAGGATTCCTTTGGCTTTTGGGGTCTTTTGTTGTTCCACATAAATTTTAGGATTCTTTGTTCCATGAAAAATGTTGTTGGAACCTTGATGGGGTTTGCATTGAATCTATAGATTGCTTTAGGAAGTATGGACATTTTAACTATGCTAATGCTTCCATTCCAAGAGCACGGACTATCTCTCCATTTCTTTGTGTCTTCAGTTTCTTTCAACAATGTTTTACAGTTTTGTGTGTACAGATCTTTCACCTCTTTAGTTAAGTTTATTCTTAGGTATTTTATTCTTGTTGTTGCAATTGTAAATGGGATTGTATTCTTAATTTCTCTTTCTGCTACTTTGTTGTTAGTGTATAGAAATGCAACTGACTTTTGTATGTTGATTTTGTATACTGCAACTTGACTGTATTCGTTTATTATTTCTAAAAGTTTTTAGTGGATTCTTCAGGGTTTTCTGTATATAAAATCATGTCATCTGCAAATAGTGGCAGTTTCACTTCGTCCTTTCCAATTTTGATTCTTTTTATTTCTTTTTCCTGCCTGGTTCCTCTGACTAGGACTTCCAATACTATGTTAAATAAGAGTGATGAAAGTGGGAATCCTTGTCTGGTTCCTGATCTTACAGGGACAGCTGGCAGTTATTCTCCACTGATAATGACATTAGCTGTGGGTTTGTCATATATGGCCTTTATTAAGTTGAGGCATTTTCTTTCTATACACATTTTATTTAGAGTTTGTATCATAAATGGATGCTGTATCTTGTCAAATGCCTTCTCTGCATCTATTGAGATGATCCCATGATTTTAATTCTTCATTTTGTTAATGTTCATTTGTTAATCACATTGATTGATTTGTGGATGTTGAACCATCCCTGCATCCCTGGAATGAAACCCACTTGATCATGGTGTATGATCTTTTTAATGTATTGTTATATTTGATTTGCTAGTATTTTGTTGAGGATTTCTGCATCAATGTTCATCAGTGATATTGGCCTGTAATTTTCTTTTTTTGTATTGTCCTTTTCTGGTTTTGGTATCAGGATAATGTTGGCTACCTAGAATGAGTTAGGAAGTTTTCTCTCCTCTTCCATTTTTTCGGAAGACTTTGAGAAGGATAGGTGTTCTTTGAATATCTTCTTTGAATACTTGGTAGAATTCACCAAGGAAGCTGTCTGGTCCTGGACCTTTACTTGGGGGGGAGGGGTTTGATTACTGTTTTGATCTCCTTACTGGTGATCGGTCCATTCAAATTCTCTATTTTTTCTTGACTCAGTTTTGGAACGTTGTATGATTCTAAGAATTTATCCATTTCTTCTGTTATCCAATTTGTTGGCATATAGCATTTCAAAGTATTCTCTTATAATCTTTTGTATTTCTGAGATGTCCATTGTAATTTCTCCTCTTTCATTTCTGATTTTATTTATTTGATGCTTCTCTCTTTTTTTCCTGGTTAGTCTAGCCAAAGGTTTGTCAATTTTGTTTATCTTTTCAAAGAACCAGCTCTTGGTTTCATTGATTTTTTCTGTTGTTTCCTTCATCTCTATTTCATTTATTTGTGCTCTGATTTTTATAATTTCCTTCTTTCTGCTGATTTGGGGCTTTGTTTGTTGTTGTTGTTTTTTTTTCCAGTTCCTTTAGGTGCACTGTTAGATTGCTTATTTGGGATTTTTATTCTTTGTTGAGGGAGGCCTAAATTGCTATAAACATCCCTCTTAGAACTGCTTTTGCTGTATCCCATAGATTTTGGCCTGTTGTATTTTCGTTTTCATTTGTCTCCAGGTATTTTTTGATTTCTCCTTTGATTTCTTCATTGACCCAATTGTTGTCCAGAAGTATTTTCTTTAATCTCCTAGTGTTTGTGGCATTTCTGATTTTCTTCCTGTAGTTGATTTCTAGTTTCATTCCTTTGTGGTCAGAAAAGATGTTTGGTGTTAATCTGATCTTCTTAAATTTATTAAGACTTGTTTTGTGGCCTAATATGTGATCGGTCTTGGAGAATGTTCCATAAGCATTTGAAAAGAATGTGTATTCTGCAGTTTGGGTATGGAATGTTCTATATATATCTACAAAGTCCATTTTATCTAAATGTGTCGTTAAGGCGAGTGATTCCTTATTGATCTTCTGTTTGGATGATCTATCCATTGGTGTAAGTGGAGTGTTAAATTCCCTACTATTATGGTGCTACTATTTATTTCTCCTTTTATGTTTGTTAATAATTGCTTTATATATTTAGGTGCTCCTATGTTGGGTGCATAGATATTTACAAGTGTTATATCCTCTTGTTAGATTGTCCCCTTTATCATTATGTAGTGCCCATCTTTGCCTCTTGTTACAATTTTTCTTTTAAAGTCTATTTTGTCTGATATAAGTATTGCTATCCCAGCTTTCTTTTCTTTGTCATTTTCATGGAGTATCTGTTTCCATCCCTTCACTTTCAGTTTGTGAGTGACTTTAGTTCTGAAGTATATCTCTTGTATGCAGCATAAATATGGGTCTTGTTTTTTTAACCATTGGGTCATCCTATTCCTTTAGATTGAAGCATTTAGTCCATTGATATTTAAAGTAGTTATTAATTGATATATATTTATTGCCATTTTGTTACTTTTTTTCTAGGTGTTTTAGTTGTTCTTGTCTGCTACTTTCTTGTTCTCTTACTCTCTTCCCTTTTGGTTTGATGGCTTTCTTTAGTAATATGTTTAATTTCCTTTCTCTTTCTTATTTGTGTATTTATTATAGGTTTCTGGTTTGCGATTACCATGAGGTTCATATATAATATTCTATGTATATATCAATGTTTACTGAGTTCATAGTCACTTTAGTTTGACCTCTTTCTAAAAGCTCTATTCTTTTACTCCCCTCCTCCAACATTTTATGGGTTTTTTTGTTTATTTTTGAGGAAGATTAGCCCTGAGCTAACATCTCCTGCCAATCCTCCTCTTTTTGATGAGGAAGATTGGCCCTGAGCTATTCTTGCCCATCTTCCTTTATTTTATATATGGGGTGCTTGTCACAGCATGGCTTGATAAGCAGTGCATAGGTCCATACCTGGGATCTGGACCGGCGAACCCCAGGCCACCGAAGCAGAATGTGGGAACTTAACTGCTGTGCCATTGAGACATCCCCTAACATTTTATGTTTTTGAAATCATGTCTAACCTCTTATTTTCTATGTGTCTATCCATTTTCCTCTTATGTTTGAAATAGGTAATTTTATTATTTCATCTATTAATCTTCATGTTATCTTTATAGGTGGTTGATCTGCTACCTTTACACAGACACACTGATGAATGGAACAGAATCGAGAGCCCAGAAGTAAACCCACATATATGAGGACAACTAATTTTCGACAAGGGATCCAAGAACATACAATAGAGAAAGGAGAGTCTCTTCAATAAATGGTGTTGGGAAAACTAGACAGCCACACGCAAATGAATGAAAGAAGACCATTATCTTACACTATACACAAAAATCAACTCAAAATGGATTAAAGATTTGAATGTAATATCTGAAATCACGAAACTTCTTGGAGAAAACATAGGCAGTATGCTCTTTGACATCAGTCTAAGCAGCATTTTTTCAAATACCATGTTTGACTGGGCAAGGGAAACAATAGAAAAAATAAACAAATGGGACTATATGAAATCAAAAAGCTTCTGCACAGCAAAGGAAACCATCAACAAAACGACAAGACAACCTAACAAATGGGAGAAGATATTTGCAAATCATATATCAGATAAGGGGTTAATATTTAAAATTTACGAAGAACTCATACATCTCAACAACAAAAACAACAACAACCCAGTTTAAATATGGGCAAAAAATCTGAACAGAGATTTCTCCCAATAAGATACACGGATGGCCAACAGGCACATGAAATGATGTTTAACCTCATTAACTATCAGGGGAGTGCAAATCAAAACTACAATGAGATATCAACTCACTCTCGTCAGAATGGCTATAATTAACAAAACAGGAAACAATAAGTGTTGGAGAGGATATGGAGAGAAGGGAACCTTCATTCACTTCTGGTGGGGGTGCAAACTGGTGCAGCCACTATGGAAAACAGTATGGAGTTTCCTCAGAAAATTAGGAATAGATCTACCATATGATCCAGCTATTCCACTACTGGGTATTTATCCAAAGAACATGAAAACACAAATGCGTAAAGATATATCCACCCCTACGTTCATCACAGCATTATTCACAATAGCCAAGACTTGGAAGCAACCTAGGTGCCTGTAAAAGAACGAATAGTTAAAGACGATGTAGTATATATACACGATGGGATACTACTCAGCCATAAGAAATGATGAAATCCAGCCACTTGTGACAACATGGATGGACCTTGAGAGTATTATACTGAGTGAAATAAGTCAGAGGAAGAAAATCAAATACCATATGATCTTACTGATAAGTAAAAGATAAAAACAACAACAAACAAACACATAGCTAAAAAGATTGGGTTAGTAGTTACCAGAGGGGGAGGGAGGTGGTCGAAAGGGGTGATTAGGCAAATGTGTGTGGTGATGGATTGTAATTAGTCTTTGGGTGGTGAACATGATGTAACCTACACAGAAATCGAAATATATTATGATATACACCTGAAATTTTATAATGTGATAAACCAATGTTACTGCAATAAAAAAGTATTTAAAGTTACAAAAAGTTTAAAAAGGAATATTGATTCCTTTGTATATTTGTAGTAAATATTTTCCACCTCAGTTAGTTTGGCCTTTTTATTTTAATTATAAGCTTGTTTTGGTTCTGTGGTTTTTGTTTCAACAGGAAATTTTATGGTTTTATATAGACAAATCTGTCAATATCTTATTTTGAGATTGATTTTGCTTTTAAACAAAAACATTTCAAAATTCATATATATATACATACATATATTCTAATTTTAACTCTGTCCCACCTGGTATTTTGTGTGTGTTTGTCTATTGTGTGTCTGTTTCAGGCTGATGACCTGGATGTCTATTTCCTTCTCAAATATTGACTCACTTGCTCAATAGTTATTCTCTTATTCTCATGTTAAAATTTTATATGAATTAAGGTTCATTTCTGGGATATTAAGCCAAACTATACATCTTTTATTGTGCTATGACCACACTATGTTAGTACTTTTCTAAAGAAAAGCTGTTTCCATTACTTCCTGTTATATAACATTGCTCAGCACACTTAGGAAGTAAAGGCAAATTTATATTCCTACTCAAGGATGGTTATCAATATCCTTTCTAATACACGAGTCATTTCTGTTTAGTTCCACTCATGCTAAAACCAAATCAGATCAAAATGACCCCAGAAAAATCATTCTGAAATGGATCAATTGACTTTGCATTATCTCAGCTCCATAAACCTATAGAGACAAATGTAGTCACTAAGACCCTGTATATTTCATTTTCATTGTTCCACCACCCCGAAGTGAGTTAGGTGAAAATAGAGAAAGAGATGTCAAGAGAGATAGTTGAAGAAGAGAGAAAATAGACATGTGTCTATTTTCTATGTGTATGTATACAATATATTTATACATTTATATAAATATATAAGATTTGTATATTTAGAAATGTATGCATTAACTGTTTATATGTTAATATATAATATATTTATATATTATACATAAATAATTCTGTGTATTAAGATATAAAATATAGTTGTAAAAGTTATATTGCATTATATATTAGTCTATATATACACACATATATATGGCATCCCTATCATCCTCTTTCCCTCCTTTCTCTTGTTTTTCATCAATTAGTATATCAGATAACTGTACTTAGGTGAGAAATTCATAAAAAATAATAAATTTTCACAACAAAAGTAGGTGATTGCTTCAAAGAGAAAACAGAGGAATAGTGTAGAGGAAAATGCTGCTTCTCTTTCTATTTCCACCAAATATAATGAGTGTTATAAAATACAAAACCAGGAAGCAAAACCTGGGGTGAATGACAAATGTTTTCTTCTCCCTACAGCAGCATATTTATGGCAAAATGGATCATTTTAAGCACTACATAAAAGTGTATATTTTTTCCCAGAATTGTGAGATTTTGATATACTCATTTATATTCTCAATCAATCTCTTGTCATCCTACCTTGCTGTAGCATTTTGGCCATCCGATCGCCTCTTGTATTTTGACATTTTCCTGGTTATAAGTGTTTGGGATCTTTCAGGCTTCTTGGCACCAAACATGTTGTTTTAACTATGGTCTCAGTTGTGCCATAGATAGAAGGGTCAACACCCACTAGCTTCATAACATAATGTTTCTGTGTACCCTAGGGTGTATTTCTCTCCTCGAATATTGTTTCTTTGATTGTTTTAACAGAGTCAGTGTGTTTTCCTAGGGTTCATCTATCACAAAACAATTTACAGTGCCTTGCAAAACCTCACTACCTTGGAAAGAATGTATTTATGTTTTCTTTGACTCACAGTGAATGGCTCAGGTAGTACCACCTCCCTGAGGACTTGTTCTTTAGGTTCTTTCTGTTTACAGAAAATACATTTAGGTCAGACACTGAAAGGAACTATGTTTAGAGAGCTGTGAGAACTGGTGAAAAATTGCTTGAAAAAGTTTGCTGAACTTAGGAGGCTTAAAGCTTAAAGAGCCTACAGTTGTACATTGTTGAAAATTGCAGAAAAATTTAAAATTAGTAATAAATTGTTAAAGCCTTTAACTAATAAAATAATAAGATATGATTTTCTACCCATATCAAAGATATTTCTCCTCCATGACTCTTAAGTGAAATGAAAAACATTGTTTTCATTCCTGTGAAAATTTTAAATGGGGTTAGCATGTAATTATATATATATTCGTCACTACTGAGTTTGTAGCATAAGAATGCATTAATATGCACAATTTTAGGGAATATTTCTTTTATTTTCTGCCAATATAATTTTGTAGGCACGCAGTCAGCATAGTATAGTTACGTAGGTTAGTGAGGTTCTGCAAGGCACTGCAAACTATATTATGATAAGTTGAAGCTAAGTTGGAAATCCATTGCCTAGTTTTCCATTCCTTGTATGTTTCTGGGTTAGGTTTAGCCACAAGAGAAATTTGTGCTGGATTTGGAAGGTGAAAGTAAAGCAGTAGAGCCAGTTTCCCCAGTGATTAGTGCAGAGCGACAAGCATTACTACAGCTCATGCTGTTGCCCATTTCCTGGCTCTCGGGGCAGATGTCAAGATTCCAAGTCCTTCTACTCTGCAGGATCGCCTACTTTAGTTTGAGTCCTGGCCTACACGTATGTGCAGGTCTATGGAAAGGGGAACTAGTAATTTTTTTTGTAGATCATGTTATCAGGGTTAAATGTGGTAAGGCAGAAGTGGATTCCATTCATCCTCACAGGTTCCATTTTGTCTTTGTGGATTCCAGTTGATTCTTGTGGTTTCCAGTTTATTCTTACCTTTTTCCCATATTAGATGGAGCTTTTACTCTTGTTGACCTGTTTTGCCAACCCACAGCAACTTCAGGCCAAACACTGGATATAGATGGGGCAGGGTTGTGTAGACTTCTTCACCAACTGCTCTTTGTAGTCCTTGATTAGGGTCTGTCCCCATATCTGCTAAATGTTTCTTTCCAGAATAGTACTTCCCAAACTACTCCAAAACTTGGGTAAGATTTAAATCCAATAATATATTCTTAATTGAATTTCACACTTAGTGGTTCTACTTTTCTAATCTAACCATACTGACATATTTGGTGACAAGAAAGGGGAACTCAGACAGGAGCAACTGTAGTCATTCACTAAAACTCTTTTCTCATATTTCCTGGGCCCAGTGTTAAGTTATATTCCCCAGATTTCTATAGTTTCTCTGCAGTTTGGTGGGGACATGTTTGTCTGACCCTTTAAACTTTTCTGGATTCTTTTCCAATGCTCTCTCCTTGCTGTTCCACTTACTGAATGCCAGGGGTCCAGTGAGGGAGTCTGAAGACCATAGGGAAGACTGAACCAGTAGAACAAAGGAGCCTGGGTCCCTGAATGATGATGTGGAATCGAGTATCCCCTCCTTCTGTGCGTACTGCCCTGTGACATGAGTGAGAAATAAACCTTATTAGACAAAGCTCTGTGATTTCAGAGTTGTTTGTAGTAGCAGTTAACTTACCCTGACTACAATTTTTGGAATAAAAGAGGAATATCAGAGTTTACAGATGAACATTTTGAAGGTATTTTGGAAGTTAGGGAGTAGACAATCTTCCTTTAAGGGAGCAGAAAGAAGTAGTTATATAATTAAAATAGAGTTCCCCAATTAGTTTGCCAAAATTGGATGGCACGTATTTAAATATATATCCCTTCAGCCATCATGGTGGCCTCATTGTGTCTGAGTTGGAGGCATGCAAATTACATTCACTTAACATGTTTTTATATATTTGAAACAATCTATATATTTATCAATAAACTGTAGCTGTTGAAAAAAAAGGTGGAAATATCTGGACATATTGTTGAGTGACCCATATCGCAAAGATGAATTACAGCTACATACCATTTATGTAAAAGAAAAATAATCCCAACAATATTGTGCAACATGTTTCATTGTCATGTTTGGCTTGATATATGCAATGTATGTATGTCTTTACATGCATAGAAAAAATGTCTGCATTGGTATATTCCAAATTATCTCTAATCAAAGCAACATAACTTTCCTGCTTAAACAGAAGGAAAACGTATTAAAGGGTAACTTGAGAAGTGAGATAAATTTTTAAATATAATATAATCTCAATCAAAATTCCAACAGGTTTTTATGGATTCCCAAGTTCAATTTAGAAAGAAAATGCCTGAAAATACCTAAAAATTAGAAATTGTAGAAATTGTATTACTAACCTAAGAATTAACACTTATATAATGCTATATTGTCAAAGTGTTCCAAGCACTATACATATATTAATTCAATCTTTATAATAATGTTATGTGATAATAACATCCTTATTCCCACTTTATAGGCTGAGAATTTGAAAATAGAGAAAATAATATATTATACATAGAAAATAGAGATTATATAACCTACCTAAGGTCACATAGATGGCAAGTTGTGCAGTTGAATTTAAACACATTCTAGCTCAGGATCTATGTTCTGAATCAATGCTCTATCCTTGATTCCTGAGAGGAATCAAATTCTTTTAGATATCAATTCATAGCTGTGTGATATTATTCAAAATAGATAAGCAGATCAGTATATCTATGTATACAAATACATAAGTATGTGATTTTAGTCTTTGATAAATGTATCATTTCCCATTTAGTATGGTAGGAAAATATTCTTTAGTGTTGTTATAATAATTAATTACTTATTTTGGAAAAGAAACATGTGTATATCTTACCTCATTCCCAAAATAAATTCTCAATGGACAAAAGAATCAAATATATAATTTAACAATCTGGATTAGAAAAGGTGTCACAAAGTCAGACATAAGATGAAGAAAGTGAAGAAATGAAAGATATTTCTTTAATTTATAAATTCTTCAAAAACAAAAATCCTTAAAAAGATAAAGGAAGAGTGGTGACCCTAAAGGAAAATACTGTCAATTTCTCAGTAATTATGTATTTAAAATGCTTTTGTCTGAAACTATTTTGAAGAGTTAAAAGTAGAGAAAGTGAATAAAGTTTTCTCATGGTTTTAACCTCTTCAGAGATCAAATATCTGAAATACTTACTAGCAATTATTATTATTATTATACTTATTCATTTTCTTGATACTGATTTAGATTTAAATTTGCATTCATTGTAGCATTTGCAACAATCATAACTGTCAAATCAAGAAAACCTAACCCCACGTTTTTTGATAACTATGGTATTTACCATATGGCGTGAAAGCAATGACTCTATCAAGCCCTAAACTTTTTCTATTCTATTCTCTCACCTAGATTTTTTTCTTGAAGTAACAAAATAAATCAATGCCTATGTAAATTTAAAATCTAACCTTCCAAAATGTTTTATGATAATGCCAAATGATTTAAAATTCTTCAATCTTTTAAAATATTTGAGTCTCTCTATTTCTGAAGATAGTTCTTGGTATGTTATAAATTTTAACTCTGCATTAAAGAAAGTTTACTTAAAGCCACAGACCGGGTTTCTGGCAGTTTAGTACACTAAGCTGTTCTTAAAATTCTTAAAGTGCCTTTTCTTGCTTTGCAATATCAAGTTAAGATTCTCTAACCATTGGCAGTGCCTTATAGGCAGGAGTGTATTGATCGGTTGTTTACATTAAAATTAATGTTAGTGAAATTCATGCAAATAAAAGTTTTCAAATCAAATGTGTAATGAGTGTTCAACCTGACATAGGTCAAGCATACCTATTAGCTGCCTACTTTGCTCCAAGGAACCAAAATATTGAACAGAAAAATGCATGTTTTGGGTTTGCCCTCTCTAGAATCTTTTCTGTGAACAGATAATATCTCAATTTTAATCAAAGAAGAAGTGGAAAGCAAAAAAGAAAAAGATTAGAAATTAGACAAAAGAAAAAAACCTAGAAGAATAGATTTAGGGAAAATTAAGAATAAAAAACCTTATGGAGAAGATAATTTAATGTTGAACTTATCTGTATTCTTGTCTGTTGTATCTTATTGTATCTTAGCTGCACCTTTTGGGAAAAAATAATAATTTGTCAATATAAAATTCAAATTTTTAATATTTTTCACAAAAAAAATCCCCACTAGAGGGTTAATTAGCTTATTAATCTTTTGTAAAAAATTAAGTAATTTCATAAAAAACAATTGAATATTATATATTCTTTTGTTTTCGTTAATTTGTTTTTTGCTGAGGAAGATTAGCCCTGAGGTAACATCAGTGACAATCTTCCTCTATTTGTTTTTTAGTATGTGGGCTGCCAGCACAGCATGGCCACTAACAGAGTGGTGTAGCTCTGCACCCAGGAACCCAGCCTGGGCCACCAAGGTGGAGCACAATGAACTTAACCACTAGGCAACCAGAGCTGGCCCTTGAATGTTATATACCCTTTAAAGGCAATTGAGACATAGTAACCATTGAAGAACTGTGCAATTTGAATTTAAAATTTAAATACTTAGGCTCCTTAATAAACAAAATTTCTCAAAAAATTATTCCATTATATTTCATAAAGGGTATTAACTTATTTTGCCTCATTTGAACCTAAAAATAAACCAGAGAAGTGTGCCAGATGAAAGCCCTAGCAAGGTTTATTATCCATATTGCCTCAAAGTCAACAAATTGTGTCAAATATTTCATTAAAAAAGTAGAAATATACATATGTTAGAATAAAACTAAATGAAGAAACAGCAACACAAATGTTCTGAAGATGAAATAACAGAGTTAATAATGAAACATTGACCAAAGATTGAGTCAAAAATGAATTTTCATGTATATAAAGAGTGAGAAAAAATTTATCAGAGACCCTGCCTATGCATTAATTTAAAGTTTTATGACATTTAAAAAACTTAGGTTTTCATGTCTATGCTAACTTTTTGCAATTTTCCAAGCAATTGCCTTCTCATCATTTTCTTGACATTTGAGTTATGTTCACAAAAAAAAGATCTTTTTTTCCAAATGAAAGCTGTTTTTCCTACCAAAGAAAAAAATTTCTTATCTTAAGACAATTTGAAAATCTGAACAAGTATAGAACATATCTTTTCTACTCTTTACAATATAAATCCAACACAATGCTCTCTCATTTACTTACTTCTCTCACATACTGACCTTAGGGGAATATCCCCATCTTATTTGTGTCCTTCTCAGTTAAAGGGGGAGGGGGGGAAACCATTTGTACATCCTTAGTGCCTAGATTGCATGATAAGCAATGACTGCAATGTTCTTATCCATCTTCTTAATTTGTTCCCAATATTACCTGTGAACTTGTTTTATTTGTCGTAATTTGACTTATTTAAATGCATGTACTGTGCAAAGCATGGTTGCTTATTGTGTTCTTTAAATTGTTTAAGTGGAACAGAATTTTAAACTTTGAAAAATGCAATTATAGAGATTTAAGGGGTGGTAGACTTCTTAAATCTACACTGTTATTAAAGAACTCACTCAATCTGCTAATTGCTTAAATCCTCCTTACCACAATGTTAATGAATGCAGGTTTAATTTTAAGACATTTTTTATAACCACATTAAAATAGATATTCAAACTTCAGAATTGTAGGAATTACGTTTAATCTACTTCACCAGATAATAAGCATCAACTGTGTACCTGGCACTGTGCTAGTCACCAAATATACAGAGAAGCTTATATCATGATAACATTACCAGACCTTTCTACCAAAACAGAGGTTCAGCCTGAGCTATTTCTTTGATGTCTGGGAGTTAAATACACAAAATAATTAATCTTATCTTGATAGATACCAGTGGTCAACTAAATAGCTCTCTATATTGCCTACAAGAGTTAAAACTGTCTATTCCTTTTCTAGAAGACTCCTGGAGAAGCAACTGCGAGACTTTGGTCCTCAGGCAAATCACTTAACACTTTTGTGGCTTTTGGAGGGGATCATTCCCGGTGAACATTAGAGAAAAAATATTTTACGTTGGGTCTCTGTCTCTCCAGTACTAGAAGTTGAGAGCTTTCGTTAGCCCCCAACAAGCTGATTTTTGCACTGATTCTTAAGGAACAAAAATCATAGGTTCAATAATATTAAGTGATCTCAGCCAATTGAGTACTCATAAGCAATTTTTAGTTTTAGGAAATGGTTATAAGTAAAAACCCAAATTGTTTTTATGGGTAAATAGATGATCCCACAAAAGGAATAACACATCATGTTTTATTTTTCCTTCAAACGTTCATTTTTCTTTATTCATTCCGATATGTTACCATTTAGATTTCACTATAGGCAACTGATAATTAGTGAACTTTCACACAGGACAATGCTTTCAACTGCAACAGCCTTTCATAAATTTAAAGATGATGTTTATTAAGAAAGGTTTTTAAATTCAGTTCCACAGTTTCTTCTACCATCTTTTAAATTCTTTGCCACTTTTTGTTTACTCCTCTCATTGAAGTGCCAATGGTGCAGGAAACTGTAAATATCGGATAAGAAAGCTTTAAGGAATGTTATCATATTTTTTAACAAAACAAAAATTGAAGCCTTTTCTTCTGAATAAAATTGCAATCTTTGGAGAGATTTTATCTCATTTTTGAATGTTAAATTTATATCTTCAAAGATTTCTACCCATAAAGAATTGCAGTGTGCACTTTTACAGCTTTCACAGATAAAGTTTAAACTAATTGTTAACCTATAGCTCACATGTTCTATACTCATGTTCTGTCCTTTACTCTTTTTTTTTAAAAGATTTTATTTTTTTCCTTTTTCTTCCCAAAGCCCCCCGGTACATAGTTGTATATTCTTCATTGTGGATCCTTCTAGTTGTGGCATGTGGGACACCACCTCAGTGTGGTTTGCTGAGCAGTGCCATGTCCGCGCCCAGGATTCGAACCAACGAAACCCTGGGCCGCCTGCAGCGGAGCCCACGAACTTAACCACTCGGCCACGGGACCAGCCCATATACTTTACTCTTTGTTTTAAAAAAAAATTTCAGGTGTACATCCTTATATATGTTGATTTCTGTGTATATTGCATCATGTTCACCACCCAAAGACTAATTACAATCTATCACCACACATATGTGCCTAATCATCCCTTTCACCCTCCTCCCTCCCCACTTCCGCTATGGTAACCACCAATACTTTCTCCGTTGCTATGTGTCTGTTTGTCATTGTTTTTATCTTATACTTATCAGTGAGATCATAAGGTATTTGACTTTCTCCCTCTGACTTACTTCATTCAGCATAATACCCTCAAGGTCCATCCGTGTTGTCACAAATGGCCGGATTTCATCATTTCTTATGTCTGAGTAGTATTCCATTGGGACATCTTCTTTATCCATTCCTCTCTTGATGGGCACCTGTGCTGCCTCCAAGTCTTGACTATTGTGAATAATGCTGCAATGAATGTAGGGGTGCATGGATCTTTATGCATTGACGTTTTCATGTTCTTTGGGTAAACACTGAGCAGTGGAATACCTGGATCATATGGTAGATCTATTCTTAATTTTTTGAGGAATCTCCATACTGTCTTCCATAGTGGCAACATCAGTCTGCACTCCCACCAGGAGTGTACAAGAGTTCCCTTCTCTCTACATCATCCCCAACACATCTTGTTTCTGTCTTGGTAATTATAGCGATTCTGATGGGAGTGAGGTGATATCTCATTGCAGTTTCGATGTGCGTTTCTCTGATAGTTAATGACATTGAGTATCTTTTCATGTGCCTGTTGGCCATCTAGATATCTTCTTTGGGTCAACCCATGTCTTTGCTCCTTGACAATCAGTTCTTCAAAACAGTCCCTTGTAATCACTAGGAAATGCACATTTGAAGTTATATGCCTGACATTCTCCAAAATATAAGAAATGGTGCTCAGCTTTTACACTGGAAGAAATAGCTAATTGAAATATTGTAACTACTGTCATGGATATGTAATCTAATGGATTAAAGGATAACAAATTTTACTGCTTTGAATTTGTAAGCTATTTTTAAGATATTTAAAACAAGATTGAAGAAATAAATTCGATATTACTTTTCTTTTAATATTTTAATTCATATTCTGAGTTTATATCACTTAATGATTGTTAATGGGCATATTTTCTCTTTTTTTACTTATTTCAACATGTATATAAATGTTACTGTGGAAATATGCACACTATTACATTTTATCTCTAAAGCTCTGAGGCAAGAGAGAAGATATAAGACAAAGCGAAAAATGGGAAGATTATCCTAAAATAGATTCACACAATTTACCAGAGTTCCTATGATTTAAAGATCATTTGAGTCATCTTTGAATTCATTGGTTTTGTTTTGGTTTTTCTATTATGAAGCAATCAGAACATTTGGTTTCTAAACACACAAAATATATTTTACTTACAGGTGTTTCTGTCTCCACGCTTGCCTGTTGTTTATATTTGTTCTTCCATAACAATTTCAGCTAAATGAGGCAATGAAGTTGAGTTAATCCATGCAAGACTCCTCTGTATTTCTCCCACATGACAGTTACTTAACCAAATGTTAACTCCTTTCCCTCTGCAAGGGAATGGAACGTTGTTAATGACTTAGATTTAATAACTACATGGTCAGATTTGTGTTTTAGGTAATTTCATCCTCAGTTAAGTAGAGAGCATTTCTAAGCCAAGGAAAGACTGGAGTTAGGGAGAATAGTAGTAGGTGACTACAAACCAGAAGAGAAATGATAAAAGCCAATGTTACCAAGGAAGGGAATGAGGACCATCAAGACAATGAACAGCAATAACAAAAACACACTGGGATATAGAATTATCTAGAACAGAAAGAATTCCATTGGCTTCCTGTGTTATTTTTTTAACAACTTAGACTAAGATTTAATATTAATAACAGAATTACAGTATGCATTTTTTCTGTCTGGTGTTTGCATGCATCACTGTATTATCGATAAATGGTATATATCTAAAATTGAATAGATATAGATTATTTATCTCTATATTTATAGCTATACTTATATATGTATATTAAAGTTAAATTTGTATCACACTATACAAAATTCTCATTTCATGAATTGTTCAGTCTCTTTAAATTACTTTTTTACCTTTATATAACTGTAAATTTTTCAGATATATTCAAAGATTGGTACATGGACCAGGTAGACAGATTCCAACTAATAAGTACAAAATATTTCAGAAACTTGGAGCAGTTAGCTCAGCTACATAGTGGTTATTATGGATGAAGTTTTATGCTTGTGTTTTATATTTTAGATGTATTTTAGAACATATAGGGATACAAATTACAGCCAGGAGTGGAAGCTCAATAATATTTTAAAATAATGAGAATTTAATAACTAAATGTATACCCAGGTCTCAGCATATTGTGTTTCCCTAAAGTGGAAACCTATTTCTTCCCTGGATTCTATGCTCCCCTAAAGGTTGGATGGGGCTTAAGTTACTTCTTTGTTCTCTATATACTCTGCTAATCATAAAGCTTATCTTGCTTCCTTGTCTAGCTTTGGATTCATAGACACAATTAAAGGTCTCCACCTGACTACACTTTTGTTAGTAATCTAAATTGCCTCAAAATATCCCAAATGGAGCCAATTGTTTTCACAACAAAATGTGTTTGTTCTATCCATTTCTTATCTTGGCTAGTGTCCTTAGAATGTATGCAGTCACATTCAGAAACTTGGGGATTATCCTTAATTCTACCTTCTTCTTCACTCCACTCTTTTAGTCAGAGGTTCCACTCACTTATAATTTCTGTTCTATGATAACCTTGTTCTATTCCAGTCCACTTGGCAATATTCCCTTTAGTAGCAAAGAAAGAGAGATTGTAAGCTCAGTTCAAAGTTTCTATTAAATGTGTTTCCACTCTTTTAGCTATCTGTTTTTTAGTCGCACACACTGTAAGGCACCCCCAGCCTCCAGCATACTATGAATATCATGTGCCCAGAAATGGAGTCTATCCTATGCTTCTACTCAATGTTTTGTGTACTCTCATCTCTTCCATTTCCATCATAAAAGAGCTATAATACTCTTGGAATTTCGATGGGGAAATAACTCCCAGGTTGGTTTGAACTGAAAACATTTCCCAATTGCATGAACTGTGTCATATAATTTGCCTAGCTACAACTTCTGAGACTTTGCTAAATAACCACTTCATGCCCACTACATTTAGCTTTCATTCTTTTTCTTCAAAATTTAGCCCAGAAATTTCAAAGATATATCTGTGCTGGACAGGAATAGAGTTGTAAGCAGAAAACAAACCTCAACTAAACTGTGGTTATCTTTGACTAGCTTACCTCAGAAAAGCATGTAAGAAACTGACCCAATATCCCTACTAGAACCAAGGTTTCTCTACTCTGTTTCCATCTCCCTTTTGTCTTTACTGCCCTGTCATTGCACTTAATTGTCCAACTATGGTAAAGACACTCTGCATAGCTGTGGATACACTTTCCTAGAACCCCGGGATTATATTCCAAGGGCACTAGAAAAATAATGTTTCCCATCATCCACGCTTAGAAATATTTTGGGGAAGGTTTTCGATTCACCTGACTTCGGTCCCATGCCCACAATCGTAGGCTAATTAACAGTGCTGCGTGTGTAAGTTTGTTCCACTTGAAGAAAGAATAGAAAGGGCAGACACAGTTATCAGCAACTGTGATAGTTATAATAAATATATTTTATTCCAAAATTATGTTCAGCATGTTTTATAGTCTTTGATTTTGAATATTACCTCAGTCAACACTTATATTTAGAAAATGCATTGTATTTAATTCTTCCATTTATGTATTGCAAAGAGAAAGAAAAAATAACCCCTTACTTCTGCTTCCTGGTAAATTCATTTCTACTGTTTAAGGAAACAGTAGAAAAAGGAAGCAATTACCTTATTGTTCCCCAGGTGACTGGAGATAAAGCTCAACATGAATGAGTAGGAACTGAATGATGCTAAGATCATCACAGCATAGTATTTAAAGGTGTGTGCTGAAAAGTCAAGCAGGCCTGATTCTAAATGCCAGCTGTGCCAAAAACTATCTGGGTATACTTAGAAATTAATAATGAAAATATTCAGAGGGTTTTTTTCATGCCAGGATGTGTTATAAACACTTTATATCTTTAAGAACTAAGGGCTAACTTTTCCAAGATGAATTCTCTGCAGGTGGTCTCCTACAAATCTTGATGGAAGCCAGCCATTACTGAGCTCTTAGGGACCCAATCCAGGATGTGGCTATGATGGAGGATCATGAAACTGACCTGGCATATTATACAGATACAAGCACAAGGCTTGGAATCCAGCCTCCTGATCACATCATGACAGTTCCCTACAGTGCTGTTCCTCTAATTGTGGATGTTGAGCTGGGATATGTGGACTGGAGCTAAGGTCCTGCCCAACAGAATGCTATTCAATCCCAGACCCTAATCAGACCAGGGAGGGGATGAAGACTTCTTAATCATTCAGTTTAAATAGCCCCATAGCCCAAGGATTGGGTCCTTGTTTCAGAGTCCGGCAATTGGTCCTGCTCTATCCCTAGGCTCTGACCCATAATGTAATGAGGGAGAGGGGATCCACATTCCTGCCACTGATCCAGTCTTGTAGTCTCCCCCAACAACCGTGGTTCCACCAGCCCTGATATGTGTTTTCTCTCACCGTTTATTTGACCTTGTTAGCTTGATACTATTCACAGTTGTTATTCTCATTTTTCATAATACTTCTCTACATGTAAACTCACAACCCAACATTATAGCTTTCCTCCATGGCTTTACACAAACCTTCCCCTCTGTCCAAAATATCCTTTCCCTTTGCTTTGTACCCATTCCTTAGAACCCAAGAGAGGTGTCACTTTCCCTTTATGCTTTACCTTATTTCCTTGACAGAAACAGACAAAGATAATCAGTGTAATTTGTAACAGTTTTGTAGTTTCCATATATTTCTAGAAAAGAATATATAAATCATAATTTTAATTACATGTTTGCAAGGTTTACCTCCTCCAACAAAATATGCTTTTCAAGGGCAGGCAACATTCGTCTTTTTATCACCATCTCTTAGCAACATGCCTGAACTAGAGTAGACATTTGATAAATTTGTGGAAACTGCAATTTATATGAAAACACCACTCAGAATCCACTGTGACAGAAATAACCAAAATATTTAGATAATAAAGTTAAAAGCTACATTTTGAATGAAATTGATGCCATCATCTGGTTCATCTCAAAGAAACAGAATTATAAAGGTAATCTCTCAGAGTACTGATTACCAAGTCAAAATGTGTTTGGTGACTGAGAGAAATAAAAACTTTACCAGCAGCGTTTCCTTCAAATGTCACTCGTAATTTCAAAATGAAACTGGAAAACTTGAACTTGAGGTAACTATCTGGTTAAATTTCCATGGCAGTTGATGGAATATCTGAGTATCCTGAACAAACAGACTAACTTGGTGTTTTTTTTCTTTTAAAGATTGGCACCTGGGCTAACAACTGTTGCCAATCTTTTTTTTTTTCTGCTTTATCTCCCCAAACCCCCCTGTACACAGTTGTATATCTTAGTTGCAGGTCCTTCTAGTTGTGGGATGGGATGCTGCCTCAACGTAGCCTGAGAAGCAGTGCCATGTCCACGCCCAGGATCCAAACCCTGGGCCGCCGCAGCGGAGCGCCCGAACTTAACCACTCAGCCATGGAGCTAGCTCCTAACTTGGTTCTAATAACTGACTTATTGGTCCAAAAAGTCCCTGTTATTTCTGTCACTTGTATCCTTTATGTAGTTATGTGGTCATGTCTCTTTCAGAAATAGGTAGCTTAATAACAGTGATTGATTTAAAAATATGATTTCTATCCTGTCATTTTCTTCAACAAAACATCTCCCTGAAATTTGCAAGTTGCGATTATTTCTTGTTAGTTGCATATCTTATACTATATACCATGTATTTATTTTCTCATAAAGATTTCTCTTTCTTCTCAACCATACTGCATATTTTTAGATCATTGATAATAATTTACAAAAATATTAGACATTTAGATTTCTCATTATGGAATGTAGGTGAGTGTGAAGCCATGCTTCACTCAATAAAATAAATGGAAGTTGTACTTTTTCACATGGGAATAATTATATAATGAGATATTCAGTGAAAGTGTTTCAGGTGGGAGAAAAGCCCAGGGCAGTTACAGAGCCAATGAAGAGAAGGCAGCTACCCAGTATTCCTGAGGGGCACTAAACCCAGGGAATATATTCACCAGGCATGCTAATTATTCACATTTTTAACAACAGAGATGCAGGCCTTAGACCAAAATTAAAATAAGCACAAGAAAACAAGAGCAAATCTTCCTAGAGAAAACTCATCTCTGCCTGATTAGTTTTGCAATGTGCATATAAATTCACAAATGAATTTTTAAACCAAATGTCACATGGTATATTTCAGTTAAACTGAAAAAAGTGATTGACCTTATTATCTAAATCACAGACATCTCTATGCATCCAAAATGTTAAGCAAATTGGAAATTATCAAAAGGAATCTGAAGAAAGGAAAAACTATAGAAAAGTCAGAAATGTTTCAGAGATTTTCTCAAAAATGATGTCTTTCCTTTCGCCAGGAGAAGTCGACGAGGAAGGAAGTCTCTTCTTGGGTACAGTTTTCATTGTTAGAACACAAATTTCACCCCAATCCCACAAAACCCTTGTTAAGCATGACTTAATATGAAGAATCGGATTGTCGAATCACTCACACAAGTCAGGGATGTTACTCACTTCCAAGCTCTCTTAATAATTTCAAGTAAACAAGCTGTTAAGGGACATAGGTGACGCAGGGAGAGGTCCAGGATTTTCCGTGTGCTTTCTATCCACACTGGATGTGTCTCTGGCCCAAGTTAAAATTTGAGTTCACAAGTTAGAGAAATACATACTCTCCTCACTACACAGTCAGGATCCCATTCATTTATGAAATACCACCATTTTGTGTTCAGGTAGGCGTTCAGCTTATGTGACGTTTTTCCAGGGAGCCATCCTTCACTCATCCACAGATTCCGGGTTTGTTCATCATAAGCAACCTTATATCATGGACATCCAGCATTCAATATATTTATAGAAGCATATATTTTATGTTCATAGAAAGTCTCTTGGTGTACACCACTAATTTGTTTGCCAGAAGCTCAGTTATTGCTGTGTTCATAAAGAGATTAGACCAGGATCGCCTGCTCTCTTTCTACATTGAGTATGCCCCCAACCTCGGGAATGAGAGCAAAATGGCCCACAAGTTTCTCCTTAACTCCTTTCTTCCTAGCATATATTTTGCAAACGTAATTTGAAGTAATAGCAAATCATTAACTTTCCCTGGTCATCCACTTGAATTGGACACTGAATAGGCCCAGTGAAAGATGCTTATCAGTAGGGCTTTCAGGTACCAACAAGCAGCCATAAATCACTGGATATTGACGGTGAACTGCTAACATTAAGGAACCAATTGCAAATATGGTAAGGTACCAAATATCTTTCCCTTCGCTGTGAACTTCTCAAGGATTTAGTACATAAGAGGAGCAAGGTAAATATTTGTCAAGTTGGATTTCTTTATGCAGAGGCATCCCTGATTTTTGAAACAAAATTTCAATTTAGAGATTCAATTTAGCTTTCCTATACTCTAATTTAAACCTCTAAAAGTTTTTAATCACATCATTTCAGAATATGTAAGCTAGATTCGACGTTTCAGCATTATCAAACTTTGTTTTTTAGCTCTAATGAAAAATATATAAATTCCTCTTGGGTAGCCAATATAAATAAATAAAGCTGGCAGAAAAAGTAATGCTGTTTTCAAGCTTTCAAAAGCATGTTTCAAAACTGAATAGTGGTGGCAAAATGCATACTCTGTAATAAAGAATAAATATACCCAGGAAGAGTGTTTAATTGACTCCTACTATCTTTCATTACATAGCATAACGGCTAGCCACAATTAGTCATACTTTATAATATTGGCTTAATTTATTAAAAAATAAATGTTACTATGGTCATATTTGTTAATATTTTAAGCAAATTTGTATACATTTCCTAAAAATATGCATTGTTTCTTTCATAATTTGGTTTCTGCTTTGTAGAAACAGAAACAATAAAAAATGTTCATCAACCCAAATATCTATTTTAAAAAGTGAATTTTTGAAAGTTACTTGGCTTCTGAAACTATTGTAAGGTGAAACTACAAATAAACAAAATGAGTAATATGAATTATTACTAGAATTAGATGTTTCAAATTAAATCTGAGGTAGCTTAATATAAAATATTCCCACTGATTTGAGCCTCTCCTAAACATAAATAAAAAGAAGATATGCACAGTGATGATTACTGTCAATTTTTACTTTACTTTTGTCTTTATTAAGTTTATTGAAATAACTGTAGTCTGCTTGCAACAGAACTCCTCATGTTATGTGATAATTTCAGAATGAGTAAATACTTTTGGAAAGAATTCACCATGCAAATTTTGGGAGGAAAATGTCTTAAATAAGGAAATTTTCATCATTTCATATTTGTTCACTTTTTGCTTTGAGGTGATTTCCAGGCAAACCCAGATGAGACTGTGAAACAGTAAACCGTAGGTTCCTTGTGGTCACTAATTTTGGTGTCAATTTGAGAATTTGCATTTTTCTTAGTTGAGCTAATGTATTGTTGCGAAACCTTATAAACGTTCAGAGTTGACTTTGTTTTTACTAACTTAAGAGTAACTATTAGAATGTCAAGATTGCTGGAGTTTATCCACAGCAAACTATTAACTTCTTTGTCTTAATATTGATCATTTATTATTTTTATTTACAATTAGATATCATATTAGATACGATATCTAATCTCAAATAATAGACTATTTTATTGCCTCTTTAATGACTCTGTTCTGTTTTATCTTTGTTGACATGGACTAGGCAAGAAAAGCATTTATTCATATATGTTACTATTTATTTAGAAATAGTATAAAAATTATTTAAGAATTATCAGACCATTGCACAATTTTTCTTCCCTTTTCCTGTACTATGTTCAAAATGATTATGAAAATTTCTATAATGATGAATATGCTAACTTATGGTGTAGATATGTATTTTACATTTTTTGCTGTGTTTTGATAGTAGAAGACCACAGAGACATTTAACTTTGAATTGACTCTGATAAATTTTTCAATCTATTCTTTGACATCACAAGATATTTTTGTCATAGATGCTAGATGATGCAAGCATCCAAGTACATTATAATTTGCATTTGGAAAATTCTAGCAGGCTTCTTTTATTTTGAATTTGCTTAGCTTTGAAAATACATTATTAAAGGTACAGAGGAAAATTAACCTAAAAGGAACAACAATTACATTCATTTTTAATATGTATGTATTGAGAAAAATAATGTTTTAGGATAGAAACCACAATACATCCTAAGTTGTTTATTAAGAATAGTTCTAATATACTTTTAAGTATAAAAATAGGTCAAGAACAATGGTTCTTCTATTTTTGAGGATGTATTTCTCTGGAACCCCAAATTTTTTAAGTTTTAGTAAATCACTTGAAAATGAAATGATGAAGCCTACATATATTAAATATGGCCATACTGACCACTTAAAATATTTATAGAGATATTTAAATAAATTCTTTTTCTTTACTCATCGCTGTTTGGAAACTGTTGATACAAGGGTCACCAGTGGGGTTGGCAAACAGACATGTGGAATAGACGACCACCCGCATAATCTATTTTCAGATGCCCGCATGATGTAAAAAGCGGTAATAATTCTGGAAATTTAACAGCTAGAGATTTGTTTCTTAAATCTAAGGCTTTTAAATCCAGTTAAAAGGGAATATACTTTTAACACTATATTAAGGTCAAATCACACTTGAAAGTTTTTGTGGGTTTTTTTAATTGTAAAAGTATGAGGAAGTTTCTATGGAAGTAACTAGAAATAGAAATTAAGTTTGCTGGGTGAAGCTTAATCATTGTACTTAGGTCCTGGCTTTTGTACAAAGGTGAACTTGTAAATTTGAAAATATACGATATTGTTTCACCGTGAAGAAATTTTCCATCCAAAACACTGTGAAAGATTATATAATTTGCTTAGAATTCTCCTCCCCTTTTCCACCATTAATTACCATGATTAACCTGAATGTAATAAAATTCCCACTTCCTTGCTGTTGGGCGGGTTCACGTGATTTGCCTTAACCAGCAGAATGTGGGTGGAGGATACAAAGCGCTAGCACCAAGCTGAGCATTTAACAGGCGTCACCTGCTCCCATTTGTCCCTGTAATGGTTCTGCCACTTGCTGTGGGAATGCTGGTGCTGGAAAGTCATGGGTCCAAGGACAAGAAAGAGACACTTAGAGTACGCCTGAACATTATTGCCACCTCTCCTGCTGGTCAACTTATGAGTAAGAAAATATTATTTTCATCATCAGCCAGTGATACTGGGTTGTTTGTTACTAGTTGAATTCCAATCAATTTCTCTTTTAACTCAATTAACCAGCCATACTAATATATTCTATCATCACTTGAACATAGATATATTGGAAAACTTAGGGTGTTGATTTTTTTTTCTATAAGGGAAAGCTGAGTCTTGGTCCATGGACTGCTCTGCTGCTTTCACCTTCATACATTGAGAATTCACACATCTATATTTGCAGTGTCAAGTTCACGCCCTTTAGAATATTTTAAATAACCTATGTATACTTTTTCCTGCCCTTGCATCTGGAAAACATTTCATTTTGTTGTTTACTATAAAATCTAACCTGGCATTCAGGGTTGTTGATAGTATAGTTCTAACCTAAAATGTGCTCATCTTACTTCTCTCCAATACATAGGATGCAGGTCAGCCAGTTAAGGATGCCCAAATGTGTCCAAAATTTCTGGCAGCTGTATCTATATTTATGAGGTTTTCTCCACCTACGAACCATTCCATGCTTTTGTATTCCTCACACTTAATTTTTGCTCCGCAACCAAGATGCTGAAGATATTGAATTGAACTAGTTGTAACAGTTTCTAACTGAAAAATAAAATGCCAACTCAGAAAATAGTACAGTATATATATAAATAAAGAATAGAAACTATTTTCCTCTTTTGTTTTCTTTAGTAAAGAAAATGAAAGATGATTATAAGAAAGATACAGAAAGTATGCAAAGATACTGAGAAATCCTGGTTTATAAAAAAAAATGTTATAAGGAAAAAGATATCAAAGCAGACATCTTCAAAACTCTACCAATAGAGCAGGAAATAGAGTAAAAGAGAAGGTCACCTCTGTGTACAGTCTTGCTCAAAGCCAAGAAAGAAAACCATAACCCAGTTTTGAGATGTTATTTTAAAGATCAAAAAGATAAAATACAAGCTATTACATTCTAGAAAAAAATACCTCTTTTAATCTCCTTTTAATGTCTCTCATCGTGCATTTATTTACTTTTGTTTGTATTAATGGTCATTATTCACAAAAAGCCAGTTTTAATATCCACGTTAAAGAGAGAGAATAAAGAAAAATCAGCTAAGTAAAATCCATTAGTAATATATTTCATAAATCTTACACATTTGTTGTGGTTATGACAATAATAGTATGCTAGTACAATTTCCACATAGTGAAAATTATATAATTGTTATATAATGTTCTTTATGAAAATATGTGAATGTAAATGCACAAATGACTCTTTTCTGGTGTTGGAAAAGATATATTTGCCTCAGTGAAGAATCGAAATAATACTAATTATATTATCATTGTTAATGTTGGAGAAAACTCTAAGTTTTCATTTCTTAACCCTTGTATCTATACCTAGCCATTTTTAATTTTAAATACTGAATATGTATCAAAAATTTTAATATCTTTCTCAAATAAAAGGCATTTTAATCTTATGTTAGATTGCAACGAAGTGAATAATTGAAAAAATTCTAGAATTTTTATTTCCGGTAAACTAAGGAAACATAATATTCTGTGCAAGAGGACATAAAGTTTATATGATGAGATTCTATTAAAGTGGCTTCAAATAAAGGTAAAGTTTGACCCTAAAGAAACTGGACAGGATTATATGGAGAAACACATATCTTTCTAGTATTTTACAAGAAAATCTTTCCAAAATAACCATATTGCTATTTGAAAATATATCCATAGAATAATTCCAGATATTTCAGAATTTGAGAAAAATTGTTTGACACTGTACAATTTTCAAAAGCTCATCTATTTTAGAAAATTATTCCATTTCTAAACTTAGTAACCTTAACAAAGCATATAATAACAGCAGACACAAAAATCAATCAAAGCATATTCACATTAAGTCCGTGAAGTAAATTAAAATTGCCAACAATTTTGAGCACTTGCCGAATCCTAGGAGCTATGGCAAGAATACTATAGGATAGCATCACTTAATCACTGCAATGATCCTATGAAAAGGTATTATAATTATTTTCCAAAGGAAACTAAAGCTTAGGTCATCATTTACCTAAAATTTCAAAGCGACGGACCTGGAATTTAAACCTATATCTATTCAGGTCCAAACTCTTAGTTATTATACTTTACCATTTATTCATTTACACACTATTATTGTTTCATTCTATTAAGAAGGGCTCTAAGAAATGTTTACTGAGGCACTTCTTTGTTCCAGGCACAGTTCTAGGTGACAGAAGAGTGAACCAAACAGCAAAACGCCCTGCCCTCCCGGTGAAACATGTCAGAAAAAGCTAGGGAGAAACTAACTCAGGGAAGGAAGAGAGGCACTATGGGTTGGGGTAATTTTAGTTTTAGAGGGTTTACTCTTGAAGGCCTAACTAAAAAGGAGATACCTGAGTAAAGCCTGAAGATAGCCTGGGAAGAGTCCATGTGTATATTTTTCAGGAAAGAATTCCAGGCAGGAGGAAACAATGCATAAAAAGCGTTGAGGCAGGAGCATGCCTGCTGTGTTCAAGAAACTGAAAAGAGGATAGTGTGATTAGAGCCAGGGAAACAAGTGAGAGCAAAAGGAGATGTGTTTAGAGAGTAATGAATGGCTGGCTGTGCGCATCTCTGCTGTTGATGATGGTAAATCTGATGTTTTACCCAGAGTGATTTGCAGAGCATTGGAGAGTTCTGATCAGAGGATTAACATGAACTGACTTATATTTATCAGTATCACTGTGGCTGAAGCATTAAGAATAAACTGAAGAGGAGCAAGTACAAATGCCGGGAGACCAAAAATAGTATTAACTTTGAGTGAAATCCACACTCAAAATGAAAGTGGAGTGTGGACTATGGGTTAGGACAAGAATAGAATTAAAGCTATAGAGTTCAGTAAACTACAGTCCTTAGAAAAACATGCCACATGCTTTGTCAAAAATTAGAAGCGCTTAAGCAAAGTTATTAATAGCGCTTCCCAAATCTTACTGAAATGATTTAAAGAGTATAAGATGTAGGATAAATTAAGTTCAAGTAAAGCAGCTAGGAAATTATTGAAATAGACAAGGGGATAGAGATTAGCTAATTGCATTAGGATGATGAAAATGAAGAAAGCTGGAGAGCTTTAAAAAATTTTTGCAACATAAAGATCAACAGACTCTTGTGGGGGGTTACATATGAATCATCAAAGAGGGGGGACAAGTGTCAACAATGTACTTCTCCCGGTTTCTGTGTGTGAAATAAAAATGAAGTTCAAAAGGTAAAAGCTGGTGCCTTGCACCATCCATTCCCCATTACGTGAACATGGGAAAAGGACTATAGACAGGAAGGTAGAGAACAAATGGGGTTCTAAACCTAGTCAGACAGTCATGGTTTTAAAATATGTAGAAGAAAATGCCGAGTTCTCATGTCTTCAGTCATAGGAAAGGTATTGAATGGATACGATTTATAACTGATTTGACTATTGGTCATAAAGCCATGGTTACAGATGAGATCACCTAAGAAGAAAATATGAAATGAGAGAACCTGATCTAAGGAGATATTTCAATATTTACTGGCATGGCACAGATAGGTCTTCACTGGAGACACACATAGAGAATGAACTTGTAACTGCATTTTCTATGAAAGCAGCGTCATTCAAGGAAGTATAGGCTATCCTGGTAGGATCACACTGACTTTTCCTAATTTACAACACACACGCCCGGAGACATAAGTAGACCACAGGTCAGACAAAACACAAAAATTGGAATTATTCTGCTTGCAGAGCATCAAAAGCAATCAAAAGCACTGAGTAAGGAAGAACTAGGATTATGCAGTGACTGAAACAGAGGATGGAGTTTTTCCTTATGCATCAGAAAGGCAGTGGGACTCAGCTATGAAACAGAGAGAAGTTAGCTGGCAAGAAAGCCAGGCCCATCATAAAGCTAAATGTAGAAACCTTGCTCCCAGGGCCACCACCTCATTAACACGGAGAATAAACTATGCAGAAATGAAGTTCCTCTGCTGGAACTGCCCAGAGCTATGGTTCCTTTGCTATTAGAGTCATTCTGCTAAATTGCTGTGCAGGAAATGTAAATTTATATCAACAAGCCCTCCAGCTGAAGATCTGAGGAGAGTACTAAAACAGTAACTAGGTAAGCGGTGAGGAAATTTCAACAAGAACACATCATCACAAATTGTTAATATATGCAAGAGAGTATGTACATAAATTCTAGAGCAAATAAACAGAAATTGAAGGAAAGAAGAAAGAATGGGTTACGATATTTTAATCTATAAAAGATTCTGTAAAATAAAAGGAAGTAGACATAGTTTGTAAGCTTTTGTGCAGGATAATTACAAAAATTCCAGCAATTATTTCCATGCCTGCATCCCTACCCTTGTTATAGAACTTTGAGAGCCCTCTCCATCAGACTCTGTGCTCTGTCCTTGATTTGCTTTCCAATGGGACATCAGCAAAGGGGAGTCAAGCACTTGAAAAGTGATGGTGCTTTGGGGCTTATCCTGTCTTGGAACCCTGCTGCCTTGTAAGAAGTATGAGCTAGCTTGCTGGATATGAGAGACAAGTGGGCTCAGTCACCTCTGTGGCCATAGCCTACAGGGAACCAACTGCAAATCATGTGAGTGAAATCCACACTCACATCTGGGTCATCTGGGACTAACCAGCTGAGTGGATCACCCTAGATTACCTGAGCATGGCTCAGAGCAAAGAAATGCCTAACAGAATCATGAGACAAATAAATTCTTGTTTTAAACCACCAATTTTTGAAGTGATTTACAGTCATGCGCTACATAACAACGTTCCAGTCAGCATATGGTCCCATAAGACTAGTACCTGCACATAGCCCAGGTGTGTAGTAGGCTATACCATCTAGGTTTGTATAAGTATACTCTGTGATGTTCACATAAGGACAAAATGGCCTAACGATGTATTTCTCAGAAGATATCCCAGTCGTTAAGTGACACATGCTCTATATGAAATGAAAATTAATTGATACAGATATTTATGTTCCAAAAATTTCTCTAATAAAGGTTTATAAAGAATGTAACCCACCTTGACTCTGATTGTGCATTTACCTAAGATTATGATCCAGTTGATACAGATCTGCACCAAGTGAGAGAAAATTGGGGTGTCATGGCTTATCAAGAAGGGTGGAGAGACATTTTTTAAATGACTAACACTAAACTATAAATAGTTTTAAACAAGTTGAACATTAAATAAATAACTTGCAAACAAAGGGTCTGAAATTGCATATTATACCAAAGAAAAAAACCCAAAAAACCAAAAACCAGAAATGGGACATGAGCAAGAATAAAGAAGGAACAACATGCTTAATATTCTGATTTATACAGTAGTGACTCAAGAGATATCTTTTTGTTTTAACATTATTAATAAAAAATATAGGATCAACAATGTATTTATTAAATACTATTACTTATAGACTTAAAAACAGGATTTGAAACAATCAAAGCATGCAGAATATATGTAAACTGATGAGGATTATTTTGGGCTGGTTACTTTTGAAAGCTGCAGACAGGAAGGAAAACTCTGAAGGGTGGAATTTGCTTGCCCTTTGATGAGAGACATTTGCATTTGTGAAGGAAATCTCCATCTGTGGGGGTGTCTCCCTCTCTGTACCAGGAGGAAGGGGGGATGACCTTATCTCTAGAAACTCTTAATGGGGAAGGCAAGGACTTAAGGCTGCATAATAATCTTGCTCTTGTTTGCTGTATTTGTCTGGTAACCTCATGTAACTGACCCCGCCCCCCCCCACCCCCCACCCCCCCCCCACCCCCGCCAACATCCTCCTTTGTCTTTAGATGAAGATGATATTTAAGGTGGTGGCTTCAGCAATTTACTTAATCCTATCTGATTCTTATCTTAAATTATAGGACCACCCAATAACCAGACCCCAACTGCACTGATACCATTTTAATGACTTGTTTTATATCTTCTTTCCTTTGTCTGGTAAAGAGATAATTCACATACTTATGCTTTAAATTTAGCTCTAACCCTCAACACATGGCAGCTCTTACTGCCTATGGGTCCTGTCCCCATGCTGCAGCTCTTTCCTGCCCATAGGTCCTGTGCCCATGCTATTCTCTAAATAAAAGAGCGCTACTGCCAGACGTTGAGAGTCCAAGAAATCTTTCTTTGACTCCTCAACTCACTGAGCCCGAATCATAAACCATATCAAAAACACACATATAAATTATGATAAGAAATGAGATAAAAAAAATCACTTTTTATAAAACATATAAAAGAAGTACAATCAACATTGAAAGACAAAGCCTCACAAATTTGTTAAAACAAATCCACATATTATCTACCAGGGATCACTTAGAACAAGGTGATTAACAAGGATTAAATACAAAATGATACAAAATATATACTAGGCAAATGCAACAAAATGAAAACTGGATCGCTGCAATGCCATCACAAAATTAAAGGCAAAATTCATTAAAAGGTATAGTTATTTGATTTTTATGGAAGGTATAATATACAATGCAGATATAAGACCATAAACTTTCACAATCTGAATAAAGAATTGGTAGCATAAAAGCAAATAGCTAACAAATAATAATCCTAGAAATGTACAAGAAATTAACATAAATTCTGTGGTGGTAGAAGATTTTATCACATTTCTCCTTCCCTTTGAATAAATAAATTAATAACTAACTGAATAAGAAGTCACACAGTGTGAATTACTCAAATAAAAAATAACTATATCAAATTCTAAGTCCTTCACTAGAAAACATAACTGCTTTTTGAATATTCTTGAGGAACTTACATTTATCATAGACAGTGAATAGAAGGGGAAAAATGGAGGAAGTCTCTCTTCTGGCAGTCTCCTTCATCCATAACATCTCCAAGTTAGTCTCTCACATGTTGGGTTTCCTCACAGCATTTCATTTGAACAAAGTCTTCAAAACTAAAAATTATTTAGAAAAGACTGCTTTAGAGCAATGTAACGTGAATATTGATGGAATCGTTTTAAATAAATGGCAATCAAATCCAAAAATAAAATAAAATTATATCAGCTATAGATCATGGTAACCATACTACAATGGCTTATTATAAAATCCAAAACTGGAATGCAAAACTTCTATTAGTCAAAGTTTCAACAAGAAACAAAAATGATTGTCATGGATACAATGATGACTTTAATAAAATTCACCATGTATATTGATTAAAAAAACTTTAGTTTGAATAAGATAACAAATAATTTTAAAGTCAGGAATAAGACAAAATGTTTTACCACTATTAGTATTTAAAATATTTCTAGTAGTTCCAGTTAATACAAATGGAAGAGAAAAAGTGGTAATCAACATAACTTTCGATAAGAAGGAAATAAAATTATCACTCTGTGCAGATTTTAACACTATCTCAAGAAAACTCAAGAATAACTCTGTAAAACTAAGAAACCAACATAAGAGCTGAGTAATATGGGTAGTTTTAAAATAGATTTAAAACAGCTAATAGCTACAGCTCTCAACATAAAAACTATAAATCATTTTAAAACACTCATAGGAAAATTTGGATCATATACAATAGCATTGCAATTCTTATGAATACATTTAAAAAGAAATATTAGAACCTATAAAGTGAAAACAAGAAAAATTTACTAGGGTTAATGAAAGAATTGTTAAACGAACATTGGAAGTTTCATGGTTCTGCCTGGGGAAATTAAACATTCTATAGATATCAACTCTCTTCAAATTAAGCTACAAATGTAAAGCTATTCCAATCAAGTTTTCCTCTTTTTTTTTTTTTTTTGCATCTAACAGCATAAAACATGTGTGTGTGTATACACACATAACATTTCAATTACGTTTATAAAGTATGGATTAAAATTATTAGCACATATTCAGATTACAGTTTACAAAACAATAATAACTGATTAGTTGCCTATCATGAAGTCTATTATAAAGCTTTTGGTAACAAATATTCTTTTCCTTTGTGGATCAACAGTGTCAAACCTAAAATGCAGCTGATATTTCATAAAACACAAATCCCAGGTCGCCACCTCAGTAAATTTTCAAAGTTAGATGTAAACAAAAGCTGGATAACAATAAAAATCCTAGTTTGAGAGCATAATTTAAATTGAGGTCGATATTATGGATTAAAAATGAGAATGTTATTGTTTGATATAAAAGCAATTCTTATAGATTCAAAGAGATAACTATTAATCTAAACAGTATGGATAGTCTTGCAAATGCAGAAATACATCTGATAAAGACAACACTGTTTCAATTTGTTTATTGATTAGGTAACTTTTCCTTACCACACTCTTCACTATTTCCTAGCTGCACCAATTCAAAGCAACATTTTGAGCTCTTTCCTCATGAAAGTCGTCTCAGAACGATTGACCATAACAGACTGAGATCAGAAGAAGGATGCTGTCTCAGCAGCAGCCAAACAATCTGGTTGCTGGAAGATGGTACATTTCCTCTGGCTCTGGGAAGCTCCACGTGCTAAACTGACTGCGAGATATGTATGGAATATCTTAAGCGTTAATGTGCATTTGAAACCTGTGTTTTCTGAGAATATACCTAGACTTACAGCCTTACTTATTTCTACCTTGTGTCTGGGTATCTTTATGCAGTTCTCAAAAGGAATTAAGCAATTTAACAAATCGAATCAAACAGAACGTTCTCCATACTGAAATGACTAAATGAATCTCTCCACAAGGATGATCATAGACTCAAATGCCCTGTCTCACCAGGAAGTCCGTAAGTGAGTGAAAGGACCACGTTGGAGTGATGGTGAACAGAACAGCACTTGGTTCCTCAAGAAGGCCAGCTGCCACTAAGCCCTGACTCATTGTTGCCCAGGGTGGCTGTGGCTCCTTCATTTTTCATACAAAATCTTCCTGTTTTTAATTATTAAAAAACAGTTCAGTGTTATTAAAACAGCCTGCAGGCCAAGTGCACAACATTTGGTATGGAAATTATTAGTTGTAATCTTAGTTTTACCTATACCGATAGCAGTAAAAACAAAGGTATTTTCTGCACAATAACAAAGTGATAGAATTTGGGATGTGACTCCAAAAATCTCTAGGACACAGAGTAAACATTAAAGTATACAGCACGTTATACAGCAAGCAGTAAATATGTCAATGGAATGAAGAACCAGCAGAGCTTCCAGAAAAAGGTGCTAAAATAGATATAAGAGTCGTGCAGAGCTCTCATCTTAATTGAATCGAACTACGGATACTGCTGTGATTACACACACTCTACGGGGGAGGAGAAAGGAAACAAGCCCAGATCATAACATCCTGTGGCCATAGCCTGCTGTCTAGTGTGTCTTTCGCTTAGAACTGTGGAAAGAAAGTTCACGCAACTTTGTGAATGTGCTTGAAGCAAGGCTCAAAAAGTAACAAATCCACTGTCTCCTTTGTCTGGAGAAAAATTAGATAGAAAGATATAGAGCTAGAAGACCCAGAGGCAAGGACTTCCTAACGACATGAAAGACATAGTGTAGGGGCCAGTCTCATGGCTGAGTGGTTAAGTTTGCCTGCTCTGCTTCAGCGGCCTGGGGTTTGTCGATTTGGACCCTGGGTGCAGACCTACACACTGTTCATTAAGCCATACTGTGGTGGCATCCCACATAGAAGAACTAGAATGACCTACAACTAGGATATACAACTATGTGCTGGGACTTTGGGGGAAAAAAAAAAAGGAAGATTGGCAATAGATGTTAGCTCAGGGCCAATCTTCCTCACACACAAAAAAAGTTAAAAATAGACATAGTACATTTATTACAAGTCCTAATGACATAAGAGATATAACATGTTTACTATATATAATACAAGATAAATTACCTTTATTAAATACTACTACATTGCAGATGTTTTGTTTACATTTCTTTGTTTAATCGTAACAGCAACCAATATAGTGTTATTATCCATACATTTTATGTAAAGAAATTGACGCCGAAAGAGAGTAATTAATTTACCAAGGGACACACTGCTAGTAAAGAAGTAGATTTCAGAAAGAAATGTAGTTATATCTAGTTCCTTTAATACAACACCCTACCTGTGAACAAGGGAAAAAGGAAAACACTTCCCAGCCAAGTTTCACCATCTCCAAAAAGTACAGAGGAAAGGAGAGGCAGACATTAAATTCTACTCACTATTGACTCTCACTGTCAATCTTCTTGTGTGTGAAGATGAATGTAGGATTGTTGTAAAGGGTCATATGGGAAATTAAGATCAGTTCCCTTTAGCTCCCACAATACATAGCAGTCTTTGGCCTTTTAAAAAATTTTGTATTAATTAATGATAATCCATTTATTATTTCAAAATAATATATAAAATGTATAGCATACTATGTAAAAGAAAAAAAATTTCACACACTAAGAAATGCCTACTTGGGGCTGGCCGAGTGACATAGTGGTTAAACTCACACATTCTGCTTCAGTGCCTGGGGCTTGTGGGTTCAGATCTTGGGCATGGACTTACCTACCACTCATCAAGCCATACTGTGGTGGCATCCCACATAAAAAACAGAGGAAGATTGGCATAGATGGTAGCTCAGCTACAATCTTACTCAAGGAAAAAGAGGAATATTGGCAACAGATGTTAGCTTGGGGCCAATCTTCCTTGTAAAAAAGTAAGAGAGAGAGAGAAAGAAATGCATGCAATGAAAAGTCTGTTCCTATGGAGTCTACCCTTCTCCCAGAGGTAACTATGTTTAATAATTGCTTATATGATCTCCTAGAAATGGTATATATAATGTACATGTGTGCACATATAGACATACATATACATTTCTCTATGTATGAAAAATATGTATAAATATTTCATGTGTATATATGTATATACGTACATGAAAATATAAATTTAGTGATTACTAAAATAATTACCAAGTAACACAAGTTCGCCCTAAGTTTGAGCTTATCCTTATTTCATATAGGAGCATTGCATCAAATATATTTCATTGTGGCTTCAGATATATCTAGATGAACTGTAAGATTAAAAATACATCGATAAGAAGCTTAGCTACCTTTTTTGGTAGAAAAAAGAAAATGGAAACCTCCTGCTCCACTACAAATACCATAATCTTTGCTCTCTTATAAGTAGAGAAGAAAATATTTATGTACACCAATGCCATAGGGTTTTCAATAAAAATAAAAATCAAGGAGTGAAGTACAGTTAATATTCAACATGTTCTTACAGTATGTTCCACCCTTAATAGAATTTAACCTGCTTGGGGTTCTTATTTATTTTTATTTATTTATTTATTTATTTATTTATTTTAAAGATTTTATTTTTTTTCCTTTTTCTCCCCAAAGCCCCCCAGTACATAGTTGCATATTCTTCGTTGTGGGTCCTTCTAGTTGTGGCATGTGGGACGCTGCCTCAGAGTGGTCTGATGAGCAGTGCCATGTCCGTGCCCAGGATTCGAACCAACGAAACACTGGGCCGCCTGCGGCGGAGCGCGCGAACTTAACCACTTGGCCACGGGGCCAGCCCCCTTATTTTTTATTTGTTTCATCACTGTGTGATTTTATACTGACTTTAAGAGACCTTTCATGAAATAATGATGCTCTGCCATAGAGTATAGGAAAGGACCTCTCTGAGATGTAGAATATTAATACATGAGAAACAAAAACTGCTTCTATTGGTATCAAAATATTAGCATGTAATTATACTAAAACTTCCCCTAGAGAGTTATTTTCAAAAATAGACTACTGAAAAGTTTTTGTTTGTCCATTCAAAAATATTTTTTGAGACTTTAGGTGGTTTATTTGAAAAGGAAAAAGACCCACTATTCCATTATAAACTTTTCTTCTCAGCCACTAAGACCTCAGACTAAAGCTTCTAAAAATTAAAAACAAAACAAAAAGATCAGCTTTGGACATGGGTCTATATGTGGACATTCTATAAGCTGTTTACAGCTTGCTTGTTAGAAATTCTCATGCAGCTTCGGCTGTTAGAAACTCGGAATTTGTCATGTTTTTGTGCTTGCAGCAACTCCACTGAAAAAAATCTGTTATGTTGATCCAAGTAATATGGCCTAGGTTTTCAGAACTTCAGCTAGTTCTCTTTTTAAAAGCATTTAATTAGGAGCTTGTCTTATTACCTTCACTAGGAAATTAATGCTGGCTTGCTAACACTCATGATCAACAGGAAAAACACCCTTAGCGACCTTTATATCTTATCTCATAGTTGATTCCACTGAACAAAAATGGATAGAAATCACCAATGATGATCATTCCCTTAAAGGGAAAGGGTCAGCATTTTCACACATGCTCTTCCTTCTACTGGGATGCTCTTACTTCCTCTTTTGCCCAGGTAATGCTTATCAGGCATAAATTTGCTTAAACTTTCCTTCCTCAGGGAAGTCAGATTATGTCAGTACTCTGTTCCACCTGTCCAAATCCTTCCCACCTCATAACACTGAAGTACAAGGCTCTATTGGATAGACTCATGTGTCCTCACTACCTTTCTGACATCACACACCTCACTATCTCCCTTTCTCACTCCACACCAGCCACACTGGCCTCCTTGCTGTTTCTCACACACGCCAGGCATGCTCCTTTCTCAGGGTATGTCATTGCTGCTCCATCACCTGGTACGTTCTGCTCCTGTTGCTGTGAGTCTAGCTTCCTGCCTCATTCAAGACTTAGCTCATGTTATTTTCTCAGTTTTGTTTTCTCTGGCTATTTACTTAAAATTATGTTCCCCAATTATGCATCAAACTCCTTTCCTAACTTATTTGCCTCCTTAGTCATCATTATCTGATATACCACACTATATACACTATCCTAGACTGTAAACTTCAAGATAGCAGAGATTTTTTTTCTGTTTCATTGGCTGCTGGATCTCCCACATATTGGAATAATGCCTGGCTCATACTTGGTGCTTAATAAGTATTTTCCAGTAAAGAAATGAAGATCATGTTAGGTAACATGTATGTGTTCTGGAAAGTGTATGGCTAGCTACCGTTATTCTGCAGCTTAAGAGATTACAAATATAATGCGCTTTTCAATGCTTAACACACATTAGGTACTCAAAATTATAGTTAATATAAGTACTATATGGAATGACAAGTACCTGTTTTTTGTACTAGACAACAAAGTTCTCGAATAGTTTTGAACTCATGTTACCTAACATGATCTTTCAACTCATATTCTTATATTTGAAATCATCTTTGATCTCATATTATCAAACAAGAAGCAAGCTCATCTTCTTAGTTAATGTTTGATGAATTGCACAATTATATTAACAAACTCCATAAAGGAAAAATTAGAACTAGTCCAAGTTGGTAGTTTCAGTGAGCAGTATGCTCATCTCCTTTCCTTCCCAAGACCCCATTAAAACAAGATTAATGAAACAAAACGTATAAGAAAATCACCAAAATGTGAAAAGGATGTGAATGTCATTGAACACATAATTTTATAAAAATTTTGGAAAGTGGAGAGTGAATGGAGAAGTAGTTACTGGCTTCAGAAAATTTGAGTCTTTAACCCCAGAAAGGTAAAGCATGCCAGGGATGCCTGGGACTTCACAAAGACAGGTAGTAGTAAGGAGGGAACTGAAATCTGAATATTACTTGAAAATCTACAGCTGAATCATTAATGCTATCACTCCTTTGCATATGTACTCCATACTCCACCCTATAAACATGCCTAGAAAGCAAATTCAGGATTTACTGCAATACTAGAAAATAAACCAAGAAGAAGGAAGACATACAATCCAAGAAATTATGGCGGAAGTCCAGGAAAGATGATGATAGGAGAGAAATGTCAGAAAGATGACAGAGTAGGAAACTACAGACTTTCTTTCCCCTACAAAGACACTGATTTAACAACAATATATGGACTAGAACTCTAGAGACTAGTTGAGAAGCTACAGCACTTCAGTCAATGTAAAAGCAAAAAAGAAATTCATCAAATGAAGTGGGAAAATTCATGGGGTTTTGAATACCCATCTGTGCCCATCCTCCTGCACAGTATTGTGCACCCAACCAGGGGAAATCTACCATACCAAGTGTCCTGCCATGGAATGGAAACAAAAGAGTGGACTATGTATTCAACATTCCAGCTTGTTGGCTGAGGAAATGGTTTTTATCTTGCCTGACATGGAGCACTAAGGGAACAATGGCAGAGTTTGGAAGACATTAAAAACAGCCAAGCATCACTGTGCATTAGAGCTGCAGTTCCATAGGCATATTCCAAGGGAGTAAGAGATTAGAAAAGGTTTGAGAAGTCCTAGAACCTCTAGATTCTAAGCTCTATGTTCTAAAGAATTTTCATGAAGCCAGTACATAAAGATTCCAGAGGAGGTTGTTTTTTCAAATGTCCACCACCCAACAAAAGATTACAGAGCATATAAAGAAACAGGAAAATACGGCCCAATCAAAGGAACAAAATAAAACTCTGGAAACTAACTCTGAAGAAATGCAGATCTGTGAGCTACCTGATTAATAATTTAAAAATGACTCTCGTAAAAATGTTCAACAAACCTAAAGGGAATACAGATAGACAAATGAAATCAGAAAAACAATGCATGAATAAAATGAGAATACAAACAAAAAGAAACTATAAAAAAAAACCAAACAGGGGCCGGTCCTGTGGCTGAGTGGTTAAGTTCGCATACTCTGCTTCAGCGGCCCAGGGTTTCCCTGGTTCGGATCCTGAGCATGGACATGGCACTGCTCATCAGGCCATCTTGAGGCGGTGTCCCACATGCCACAACTAGAAGGACTCACAGCTAGAATATACAGCTGTGTTCTGGGGGGATTTGGGGAGAAAAAGCAATTAAAGAAAAAAAGAAGATTGGCAATAGTTGTTAGCTCAGGTGCCAATCTTTAATAAATAAATAAATAAACCAAACAGAAATTCTGGAGCTGAAAAAATATTACTGAACTAAAAAATTCACTGGAGTGCCCGGGCCCGGTAGTGCAGCGGTTAAGTTTGCATGTTCCACTTATCGGTGAACCCAGGGTTCGCTGGTTTGAATCCCAGGTGTGGACATGGCACCACTAGGCGCGCCATGATGTGGTAAGCATCCCACATATAAAGTAGAGGAAGATGGGCATGGATGTTAGCTCAGGGCCAGTCCTCCTCAGCAAAAAGAGGAGGGTTGGCAAGAGTTAGCTCAGGGCTAATCTTACTCAAAAAAAAAAAAAAAAAAAAAACAAGAACAACAACAACAACAACAAAAATAAAATAAAATAAATAAAAAAATAAAAAATTCACTGGAGGGATTCAATGGTAGACTTGATCAGGCAGAAAAATGAATGAGAAAACTTGAAGGCAGGTCATTATAAGCCATCAAGTCAGAAGAGCAAAAAGGAAAAAGAATGAAGAAATATGGAGAAAATTTAAGAGATTTATAGGCTACTATCAACTGGACCAATATACATATTATGAAAATCCATAATTCCATAGTAGAAAGAGAAGAGACAGACAGGGGCAGAGAGCTTATTTAAAAAAATAATGGCTGAAAACTTTCCAAATCTGAGGAAATAACTGGGCATACAATTTCAAGAAGCTCAAAAGACTCAAACTGGGATAAATCCAAATAGAACCACATTAATACACATTGTACTAAAACTATCAAAACTCACAAAGTATCTTGAAAGCAGCAAGAGAAAAGTGACTTGTCACATGAGAGAAAGTCTCCATAAGATTATCAGCAGATTTCTCAGAATAAACTTTGCATACCAGAAGAGGATAGGATACCACATTTAGGTGCTGAAAGAAGAAAACTGTCAGCCAAGAGTCCTATATCCAGAAAATCTATCCTTCAAAAATGAATAACAAATGAACAAGCTTTTTCCAGATAACCAAAAGCTTAGGCAGTTCATTACCAAAAGACCTGTTCTACGGGAAATGTTAAAAGGAGCTGTTCAAGTTGAAACTAAAGGGTGCTGGATAGCAACATAAAGCCAAATGAAAATATCAAGTTCTAGAATCAAAGTAATATATGGACAAATATAGTAAACTGTACTATTGTAATTCTGATGCCAAACATTTAAATGACAAAAAATATTTTTTAAAACTATAAGTCTGTCTTAATGGGTACACAATATATACAGAAGTGAAAGAGGGGACATTGCAACTGATGCCACAGGGGGAAACTAATAATAAGAGAATTTTATGAACAATAGTACACCAAAAAATTGGATATCCTAAAGAAATGCATAAATTCTGAGAAATACACAACCTACCAAGACTGAATCATGAAGAAACAGAAAATCTGAATAAACCAAAGCTAGTAAGTAGATTGAATTAATAATCAAAGCCTTCCAATAAATAAAAGTCCAGGACCAGACGGCTTCACTGAAAAATTTTTATCAAACTTTTGAAGAAGAATTAACAATACTCTTAAAACCCCTTCAAAAAGTTGAAGAAAGGAGAACAATTCCTCTTTCTATGAGGTCGTCATTACTTGGATACTAAAGCCAGAAGACACCACAAGAATAGAAAACCACAGACCAATATCCCTTAATGAAAATTGATGTAAAATCTCAACAAAATTCAAGAAAACTGAATTGAAGAGCACACTAAAAGGATTATACTCCATGACAAAGTGGGATTTATTCTTGGAATGCAAATATGTTTCAACATATGAAATGAAAATTAAAATCAATATAATGCTCTATGTTAACAGAACAAACGACAGAAACCACATGATCATCTCAATCGATGCAGAAAATCATTTGACAAGATTCAACACCCTTTCATGATAACAACACTCAACAAACTAGGAATAGAAGGAAACTGCCTCAACATAATAAAATCCTTTTATGAAATGCCCACAGCTAACATCATAATCAATAAGGAAAGAAGGAAAACTTTGTCTCTAAGGTGAAGAACATGGCAAGGATGCTTGTTCTCTCCACTTCTATTCTACATAGTATTGGAAGTTCTAGCCAGAGGAATTAGTCAAAGAAAAAAAAAGACAGAAAAGACATCCTAATAGGCAAGGAAGAGGTCAAATTATCCTTGTTTGCAGATGACATGATCTCATATGTAGAAAGCTCTCAAGATTACACACACAAAAATTTTTAGAACTAATAACCAAATCCAACAAAGTAATAGGATACAAAATCAACACACAAAAAATTAGTTAAGTTTCTATACACTAACAAAGAATAATCTGTAAAAGAAATTAAGAAAAATGACTCATCATGTAAGGGAAAGCCCCCCATAGGACTATCAGTCAATTTCTCAGCAAAAGCTTTTCAAGCCAGAAAAGAGTGGATGATATATTAAACTGTCAATAAAGAATACTAAACTTGGCAGGGCCGGCCCGGTGGCACAGCAGTTAAGTTAGCACCTTCCACTTTGGTGGCCCAGGGTTCACAGGTTTGGATACCTGGTGCAGATACTGCTTATCAAGCCATGCTGTGGCACGCATCCCACATATAAAGTAGAGGAAGAGGGGCACGGATGTTAGCTCAGGGCCTGTCTTCCTCAGCAAAAAGAGGCGGATTGGTGGTGGATGTTAGCTCAGGGCTAATCTTCAAAAAGAAGAATACTAAACTTGGCAAAGCTGTCTTTTAGATATGATGGAGAGATAAATACTTTTCCAAATAAACAAAAACTGAGGGTGTACATCATTGCTAGATCTACCTTACAAGAAATGCTAAAGGATATTCTCCAAGCTAAAATGAAAGGATGTTAATTAACATTATAAAAACATATGAATATGTAAAACTCACCAGTAAAGGTACATTATACAGTCAAAGTTAGAGTCTCTACTATTGTAGAGGTAGTGCATAAATCTCTTACAAATTTCTTTTAAAGGTTAAAAAAATAAAATAACTAAACTAAAATAATTTGCTATTGGATACATAGTATTACAAAAAAGTACCATCAATAACCTAAATTGTCAGGTGAGGGGGAGAAGTAAAAGTGTAAAGTTTCTGTACGCTATTGAAGTTAAATTGTTATCAGCTTAAAATCCAATGTTATAACTTGCAGATATTTTATCTAAGCCTCATGGTAACCACAAAGGAAAAACCCATAGCAGATGCACAAAGCATACAGCCACAAGAAGTCATTATATCACAAAGAAAGACAGTAAGAAATCAAGGAATACAAGATCTAAAAACTAGTCAGAAAACAGTTAACAAATGGCAATAGTAAGTCCTTATCTATCAATAATTACTTTAAACATAAATGGACTAAATTCTGCAATCAAAAGACACAGAATGGCTGAATGGACAAAAAATTATGATCCAACGATGTGCTGCCTACAAGATACTCACTTTAGCTTTAAGGACACACATAAACTGAAAGTGAAGGGATGAAAAAAGTTACTCCAAGAAAATGGTAACCAAAAGAATGTGGGGGTAGCTTTATTTATATCACATAAAATGGACTTTAAGCTGAAACTGGACACAGGAAACAAAGCAGGTAATTATATGATGAGAAAGGAGTTAATTCCTCAAGAAAATAGACAAATTGTAAGTATTTATTCACTCAACATTGGAGCACCTAAACATCATAACACAAAATTAATAGCTATAAACAAAATTTATCTAGAAAAAAGAAAAATGTAAAATGAGCAACCTAATATTATACCTTAAGGACTAAAAAAAAGAACAAATGAAGCCAAAAGTTAATAGAATGAAGGAAATACTAAAGATTAGAGCAGAAATAAAGGCAGTGGAGAAGAGGAAAGAAAGAGAAAAGATTTTCTTAAAAACCTGAGTTGATTATTTGAAAAGATAAACAAAATTGACAAATCTTTAGCTAGACTAACCAAGAAAAAAATGAATAAATAAAATCTTACAACAGATACCACAAAAATGCAAAGGATCATAAGAGACTTCTATGAACAATTTATACCCCAATAAATGGGACAACCTAGAAGAAATGGATAAATTCCTAAAGACGTACAACCTACCAAGACTAAATAATGAAATAGAAAATCTGAACAGATCAATAAATGAATAAGGAGATTGAATCAGTAATCAAAAACCTCCCAACGAAGAAAAGCTCAGGACCAGATCATTTCACTGGTGAATTCTACCACTCATTTGAAGAAGGATTAACACCAATCCTAAAACTCTTCCAAAAAGTTGTAGAGGAGGGAATATTTCCAAACTCATTTTATGAGGCCATAAAATGATATGATATGATATTTTTGTATTGTCAAAGCCAGACAAGGACAGTATGAGAAAATAAAACTACAGCCCAATATCCCTGATGAATATTGATTCAAAATAGTAGGAAACAGAATTCAACAGCACATTAAAAGGATCATACATCATGATCAAGCGGGCTTCACCTCTGGGTTGCAAAGATGGTTCAACAGCTACAAATCAATTAATGTGATAAATGGCATTAATAGAATGAAAGATAAAATTCTTATGATCATCTCAAAAGATGAAGAAAAAGCAATTGACAAAATTCAATATCATGATAAAAACTCAAAAAATTGGGTATAAAGGAATGTACTTCAACATAATGAAGGCCATGTATGACAAGCCCACTGCTGACATACTCAACAGTGAAAGTTTGATGGATTTCCCTCTAATATAAGGAATAAGACAAGGTTTCCGACTCTCATCACTCCTATTCAAGATAGTACTGGAGTCCTAGCCAGAGCAATTAGGCAAGAAAAAGAAATAGAAGTCATCCAAATAAAAAAAGAAGTAAAATTGTCTGTGTTTGCAAATAACATGATGTTATATATGGAAAACTGTAAGCACTCCATACACTCAAATACAAAAAATAATTAGAACTAATGAACAAATTCAGTAAGGTTACAGGACACAAAATCAACATACAAAAGTCAGTTGTATTTCTGGACGGTAACAATGACTATCTGAAAAAGAAATTTAAAAAACTATCCCATTCACAAGAGCATTTAAAAGAACGAGTACTTAGGAATATTTTTAAGGAAGGAGGTAAAAGATGTGTACACTGAAAACTCTAAGACACTAAAGAAAGAAATTGAAGAAGTAACAACTAAATAGAAAAATATACAGTGTTCATGATTCAGGAGAATTAATACATTGTTAAAATATCCATTCTACCCATTGTGATCAACAGATTCAATGCAATCCCTATCAAAATTCCAATAGCATGGTTTTTCACAGAAATAGAAAAAAAATATAAAATTTGCATGGAATTACAAAAGACCCCAAATAGCCAAGGCAAACTTGAGAAAGAACAATGCTGAAGGCATCACACTTGCTGATTTCAAACTACAGTATGGTGCAATTATAACCAAAATAGCATGGTACTAGCATGAAAAATAAGACACAAAGCCCAGTGGAACAGAATGAGAGCCCAGAAATAAACCCACACATATATGATCAACTAATATTTGACAAGAAGCCAAGAATACTCAATGGGTAAAGACAGTCTCTTTAATAAATGATGCTGGGAAAACTGGATGTTTGCAAGCAAAAGAATGCAACTGGACCCCTATCTTATAATGCTCACAAAAATTAACTGAAAATGGATTAAAGACTTGAATGTAAGGCCTGAAACCATAAAACTTCTAGAAGAAAAAAATAGGGAAATATCTCATTGACATTGTTCTTGGCAATGATTTTTTGGATATGACACCAAAAGCGCAAGCAGCAAAAGCAAAAATAAACAAGTAGGATTACATCAACCTAAAAAGCTTGTACACAGCAAAAGAAACAATCACTAAAATGAAAAGACAACTTACAGAAGTATTTTCACATACAGAAAATATTTGCAAATCATATATCTGACAAGGGGTTAATTTCCAAAATATATAAGAAACTCACAGAATTCAATGTCAAATAAATAATCTGATTATGAGCAAAGGACTTGAACAGGCATTTTTTCCAAAGAAAATATGCAAATGGCCAACAGGTACACGAAAAGGTACTAAATATCACTAATCATCAGGGAAATGCAAATCAAAACCATGAGGAGATAGCACCTCATACCAGTTAAAATAGCTATAATCAAAAAGACAAGAGATAGAAAATGCTAGCTAGGATGTGGAGAAAAGGGAGCCTTTCTGTACTGTTACTGGGAATGTAAATTGGTGCAGCCACTATGGAAAACAGTATGGAGGTTCATCAAGAAATAAGAAATAGAATTACTATCCAGCAATCCACTTCTGGTTATATATCTGAAGGAAATGAAATCACTGTCTTGAAGAGATATCTGCACCCTTATGTTCATTGTGGCATTAATTACAATAGCCAAGACATGGAAACAACCTAGGTGTCCCTTGACAAATGAACGGATAAAGAAAATGTGATATGAAATATATGTATATACACACACACACACAATGGAATATTATTAAGCCATAAAAAATAAGGAAATCCTGCCATTTGTAACAACATTGATGAAATTTGACGTCATTATGCAAAGTGAAATACATCAGACCCAGAAAGATAAATATAATATGATCTCATTTATATGTGGAATCTAAAAAAACTAAACGCATAGAAACAGAGTGTAATTTGATTGCTGCCATGGGTGGGAAGTGGAGAAAGTGGGTGAAGGTGGTCAAAGGGTATAAATTCCCGATTATAAGAGGAACAAATTCTGGGAATGCAATGTACAAAATAGTGGCTATAATTAACAGTACTGTATTCTATATTTGAAAGTTGTTAAGAGAGAAGATATGAAAAGTTCTCACCACACACAGAAAAAAAGGTAACTAGATGAGGATACAGATGTGCTAACTAACCTCATTGTGGCAATTATTTCACAATATATACATGTATCAAATCATCACGTTGTATGCCTTAAAGTTACACAACATTATATGTCAATTTTATCTCAATAAAGCTTAAAAAATGAAATTAATACAACAAAAATAGCATTTTGGATCATATTCAAAATAGGCCAAAGAGTTGACTTGAGTAAACAGGATAGGTAGGAATGGTGGCATGGAGTCCGAAGAAGGCAGCGCAGAAGGTTCTTAGATTTTATGGAAGTTCTTATTGATACAATTTAATTTATTAGCATGTATGAGTAACAGACTGATAGAACACAAATTATTTTGAGATAAAAATGGCTGGGTTTTGACTGGAATACTTGTGGTATAAAATGGGTTATGGGAGAGAGGAATTCTATAATGTAAATATTCTATTCTTGGTTGAGAGATTTAAAAGACAGTAGGGAACAACCCATTTTGACGTGTGACAGATTTACGTGTTTTTCCTTAAAAAAATCAATACTCTAAAGGGAAGTGGCTGATGATGGATCGAGAAGAAAAGAAAGTCAACAGCAATTCTTTTGTTTCAGTTGTTGAAGAAGCAGAAAACTATTTGTGCACACTGTCAAGGACAGGGAAGAGGGGAGAATCTTCATACCTCTTTTATCTAAGATGTAGAAACCAGTTACCGGCAAATAAATTCAGCCATTGGTACCAACCTCCCCAGAACCTTTTAAATAGAAGTCTCTGCAAGAATACACACTCATTTTCTGGGAATAGATTAATGACAATTCATGAATTGCTAATTAACAATTAACATTTAGACAAACATAGGATTATATATTTTCTCTTAATCCTAGTACCTAGGTGTATTTTAACTGTTCTATCTCTTGTAGAAATTTAACTCAACAATTTATGGACTTTTCCTTTCTAAAAAAACAAAAAGAAATCTCTTTTAACTAGCCACAAATAATAGACTATTTTTCGTGGTTATATTTTCTTTCTGGACCATCCGTCTGTGAAGCAGGAATTCAGCAAAACTGTGAGCTCAAAATAGCACCACCATCTCTGAAATCTCTCATTCACCTTTAAACCCAAATGTCCAAAATTAAATACATCACCTTCCCACAGGTCCCCCTCCTCCCTCACCACCAGGCCTGCTCCCGCTGCCTTTCTTAGGGTTCTCCAAAAATAAACCTCATTTCCCACCTCTACCTCCAATTTCTAAATCTCTGTCTCCATTCTGCCACTTTCTGTGCTGCAACTCCTCTCTCAGTTTAGCTCTCGTGCCCTGGAAGGTAAAAAATTGAAGCAGCTTAAAACTAGTCTCCTCTACACCCACTGGGCCCTCTCATACCTTTGCTCACAATGCTTGCAAAATAATCTAATTACAAACCAAATACGTGCATGTCACTCCACTGTTTAAATGACTTCTTTTCAGCTTCAGGATGAAAGTTGGGCATTTAGCATAAATTATAAGTTGTTTATATTCTGATCTCTGTCACCCTTTTCTAGCCCTGTTACTCTCAGTCTCATTGTGGTAATGACAGATGGCCATAAAATCTTCGTATTCTTCCCTTTGAGAGGTCACTGACACCATCACCTTATGTGCCCTCATGACTGAATTTCACCAATAAAATATTGCAGAAGTGATGCTGTTTAGCTAACACTAAATGCAATCCACTAATTTACATATATTAATCCTCGCATCATCTCTTTGAAGTAAGCTTATTAGGCCCATTCTATGGATGAAGAAATTGAGGCTCAAAGACTTTACGCAGGTGGCTAAGGTTCAAAGCCAAAAGCCGGGCTTAAAGAGATCTGCTTCTGCTTTCACCCTCGTCGATAAAGCTCATTCTTGGAATCCCATTGTGAGGAAGCCCAAACAGCCATGTGGGGAGGCCCACATGGAGGAGAAGCCCAACCCATAGCTAACAGCTCCAGCTTAGATCCCAGCCAGTGGCCAGCTCCAACTGCCAGTCATGTGAGCGATCCTTGTGTAGCAGATGAGCCATTCCTACCAAAATCTGCCCTAATTGTATAATAGGGAACAAGAAAATGATTGTTGTCATTTTATTTTCTTTATCATACATTGATAGAAAGTCAAAATACACAGGCTTAACAAGATATATATGTGTGTGTGTGTGTGTGTGTGTATATATATATATTTGAGTTCCAAAGACAAATAATTCATGCCTCTATTATTTTTCTTCTACCCTTATCACCTTCTGAAAGACCTTCCTTAGATGGCTACTCAAACATTTTAAAGGTAAGTCAAAGCAGAACCTTCTGAGTTGTATACTAGAATGAAGCTTTCTGAGAATAGGTGGTGTGTATTACTCACTTTCATAATATTTTCTTATCACCTAGTCTCCCTGTCACTTGTACATGACAAGACAGATAGGCACTTATTAAATATTGAAATAAGTAAACTTTCTTATTGTGTTAGCTACCTGAATTGTGGACAAATAGTCTTTGCAGTAAAATAAGAACAGGGGATTGGGAGGAAGGTGGTGAAGACGTAATTGAAATCTAAATGCAATGCACATATTTACACGTATGTAACCCTTATAGCATCTTTATGAAGCAAGTCATAGCCCTCTTACTTTCGAAATGAAGAAATTGAGGTTCAAAGAGTTTACAGAGATAAATGAGATTCAACGTCAAGTATGAGTGGTTTCAAACTCCTTTCTCCTATTACTATATTGTCATGCCTTATGTGCCCAACCCATGTAATCTTGTTAAATTTTTAAAGTCATATAGAACCAGAAAATGTTACTCAGCTAATATATTATGTAAAATTGAACATAGCATAATGCTAATGCGTAATGTTTTATAGAGTAGTGCTACTAAAAGTGTGGTCTGGAAAACCAACGTCATTACCTGGGACTTGTTAGAAGGCTAACATGGTCCTCACCTCTGAACTATTTAATCAAATCTCTGGGCTTGGGGCTCAGCCATCATTTAACAAGCCCCATGGGTGATTCTAATGCTTTCTCATTTGAGAACTACTTCCTTTGAATATTAGAACCTTTGAAAGATAGAAGAGACTTTAGCATCCCTTTAGTATAATTTCACCTTTTCAGAGATAAAGAAACTGAGGCTAAGTATGGTTGACCTTTTGAAGTTATATAATTAACAAGGGGCAAAGTAAAAACTCAAGCCAGGATATTCTGATTACCAGTTAAAGACTTTCATTGCATCTCAGTGAGACATTTACTTGTAACACATGTCAAATTTGACTGGCAATAGCATAAAAGTTTTGTTTCAAACAAAAGAATCAAAAGTATATACACGTATATAAACTTATCTAAATACACTGAAATGACAGTTGCTCTCAGAAGGATGTGTGCAGAGAATTGAATCTCAGCAGGCTCCCCAATCCAGCTGGAGTAGGGCCACGACAAGTGAGGTTCACAAAAGAAACACGCTAAGGATACATTGAACCAGCGTGAATTGATGAAGCATGATTATAGAGTGCTGAGACATAATCATAACATAAAGAACAGACTGGAGTATCAAAATCAGAAATGTGAGCAAAGGCTCTGCAAACATCTGCTTAAACCCAACTCAAGATTACTATTCACATTTGCCCAGGGTAAAACAATCTACTGGTGACATTTTATCAAAGTACTTAGATGAACATTCTGAAACTTGAGAAGGTAAAAAAAATGCATGGGTGAATGCACTTTCAAATGTACAGAAATACCCAGAAAATAAAACTTCATAAATCTATATAAATGCAGATGTATTTAGATACATGGCATTTTAGTTTCCCAAAGCCATGAAACGTCTGTTTATAATTTAGGAAAAACTGAATACCAGAATACTAAGAATCTCCTCTTGGAAATTTACATGTACTTCAGTGTATAAATTATCATTAAAGGTGTCCTGTAGCAAATAAAACCTTTCTTTCTTTTTTTTTCATTTAAGATCGGCACCTGAGCTAACATCAAGTGCCAATCTTCTTCTTCTCTTTTTTTTCACTTCTTCTTCTTCCCAAAGCCCCTCAGTAAGTAGTTGTAGGCCCTTCTGCTTCTGCCATGTGGGACATCACCTCAGCACGGCCTGATGAGCAGTGCCATGTCCATGCCCAGGGTCCGAACCCTCGAAACCCTGGGCCGCCTAAGCAGAGTGCACAAACTTAAACACTCAGCCTCTGGGCCATCCCCAAATAAAACCTTTCTTAAGCCTTCATTAGCCATTCTTATTTGAACAAAGATTTTTTTTAAAAAAAAAATCCAACAAGTGTATAGTCTGCTACTAGGAACGGACACTCATCCTCTAACTCTCTTATCATCTCAGTGCCCCTGCTGCCTATTCTGCTGTTGGAAGAGAAGCGAGCACTGTATAGGCCAAATAGCACTAAAAATCCTGTGGGAAAGAAAGCACAGGCTGGAGAGATTTTACATAAAAATCTCGGATTTTGCTTTCACTTGAAAAACACAATCTGAAAAGACTGTGCTTTCCTTCCTGCAATGCAATAATTAAGTCTTACCCATTGGCAGCTGCTATTCTGCAGAGACAACGGCTCTTCAATTAGCCAAGGTGCCCACCACAGCCTAATTCATTCAATTATTTTATCTGCTTGCCCCTGTATGTTTCAGAATGCATTATCCTTGCTGTGGGACTTAAAGGGAAAAGAGAGTCATCCACTTCAGATGGCAAAAAATTGCCAGTGATTTAGGTGAAGATTTGTCATTAATTACTCTAGAACTTAGTGAATTTTCCTTTTGCTTAAACTATTTCTGATGATAGCCATAGGTCAGAATGTAAATGCACACATTATTCTTCTCCTGCATACCACTCCCATTCTGTCTGATTTCAGATGGAAATAAGGAAGTAAAGGCCCTATTGATAATTTGTAGTCTGAAATAGACAGGTAAATCAAAAACTTTCCCCCCCGTGTTCTAATAAGAAGATTGAAAAATCATATCATCACTGCTCTTTGGAAACCTAACTTTCATTAGTTAATATTACAGGCGATGTTATTCCCATCATTTCTGTGGACATGAGGGAATCAGACTGCCATTTGGCTTATTCTGTTTAAATATCTATGAGGAACAAGAGTAAAATGATAAATATGCTAAGCTTTTTGTTTGAATTGCTATTTAATAAAATGCCTAGATTTTATTGTTTGAAGAGCATTCCTCCGGCAATAAAATAATTATTTAAAAAGAAATAGAGAAAGTGTGGGAATAAAACATGGTATTCAGCTTTGCTCGCCTCTGGTTTCTAAGAGCTACCTTTCTTCTTCCTCTGGGCATGAAAAGAAGATAAACCACTCTGACTTTCTCCTTCTGCTCATTTTTTCCTTCTGGCTACGTCTGTTCCTAAAGGGAATAGAAAGTGTCATGACGCTCAGGAAGCAGCTTATGCATTAACTCTGCTGGTTTTTCCATTCTCTGCCTGCTCACCTGGAATGACTCATCTCAGTACTGTTAGGGTCCTTTTGGACAAAAGAGAAGAGGATAACAGGGAGCATTTTTAAAAACTTTCTACGTTTAGATAATTTTAAATTTACAGAAGAGTTGCAAAAAAAGTATACAGAGTTTCTACATACATTTCAACTAGCTCCCCCTTATAATAACTACGTAGATAACCATAGACTATCAAAACTACGAAGTTAACGTTGATACAATGCTATTAATTAGAATGCAGAATTTATGTGAATTTCATCCTTTTTTTCTACTATGGTCATTTTTCTGTTCCAGGATGCAATAGAGGCTCCTATATTGCATTTTGTTGGAGTGTCTCCTCTAATGTAGGCAAATGACTCAGACTTTGCTTTTCTTTCAAGACTTTACACTTTTGAAAAATACTGGTCAGTTTGTAGAATGTCACTTTGGGTTTGTCTGATGTTTTCTCTTGATTAGATTGTGGTTATGCAGCATTAGGGAACATATCCCAGAAACCACATGTCTTTCTTAGTGCATCATATTAGGGATACATGATATCCATATATTTTATTACTAGTGTTGTTAACATTGACCACTTGGCAAAAGTGGTGTTTGGTAGGAATTTTGCAAAGTTGCTTTACTTCCCTTTTTAATTACTAAATACTTTGTAAGAGATACTTTGAGACTATACAAATATCCTGTTTTTTCTTAAACTTTTGTCCACTCGTTTCTGCATCCATGACTGGATTGGTGATTTTTCCATTTACTACTTTTCTTTCACCACTAATATCTAAAATTCTCCTGTAAGGGATATTTGCCTATTCTCCTCTATTTATTAATCTGTTTTTTAATTTATTATATCATATGGACTCATCAATTTTTACTTTATTTTTGGGGTTAGAATCCAATACCATTGTTATTTATTTTGTTGTTCAAGGTCTTCCAACTTTGGCCATTAGGAGCCCTTTCAGGATGGCTTGTGTGCCCCTTCAATATGCACTAGCCTTAAAAAAATTTTCTTGGCGCTTTTTCATTTTTAGGCACCACCATAAGATGCTCCAGGATCATCTTATAATTTCATTGCCTCATTTCCGGAATCAGCCACTTCTCCAAGGAGCTCTGATTCCTTTTCACGGAGAATGATATTTAGAAACCAAAATTTGAGCCATAGGTATGCTCATTGCTAGTAGGGTGTCACTGCTTCTAGCTCCTCTTCAATGAATAGAGTAAGGGGATAGATAGTTAGGAAGATAGATAGATATAGGTATAAAATATTGACACATACACACATTATACTAACTCATGTGTACACACATCCATATTTACCTATCAATCTATGTATCTATGTGTCTATCTATGTATCTATCTGTTGATCCATTGAGCTACCTATGTAAAAAGAGTCTATGTTGATAACACCTGTTTCAATCCAGCACCACAGGGTTCATTTTAGCATGTTGTTTTTTTCTCACTTGTAACTGTTTTCTTGGACAGTGAAAAATCTGTCCTTCATTACCTACAATATATTTACTTGTGTGTTGAGTCCTGGTATACAAATAAAGTAGCTTCAGGATTCCTAACCCACAGTCCTGTGAGGAACAAATTTACCAACTAGAGTACAGTGACTGTTTTATAGTTATTATTGTCCTAAGTTATATAACTCAAAATTCTGTTTTCTACAGTTATTTAGGTCACTTCCTCTTTTTCCCACCTGAAGGAGCATCATTAACACAGATCCTGGAGAACTTTATAAAACTTAAAGCCAGGAATGTAACTGGACTTTTATGGCAGCTAGGACCATAAAGCTGAACATTTTCAAATGTTTCATGTCACTGTTTTCTATTTCTCAGTAGCTTTTTCAGTCATTTTTCCCCCAATATACTTTCTTTACACTGACAATTCACTTTTATTTATCTGTCCCACATGCTGGAAAGGAGCCCTCATTAAGCCTTGGAATTTTACATTTTAGACCTTTATCCAGCTTCCTGCTGAAGCCATGGAGAAAACTGGTGGTAAAATTGGTGCTGGGTTGGTCTAGTCTGACACTCTCATTGGTGGTCATCATATTCCACTTTCTTAGCACAAACACTATCCAATTTTTTACATACAAAATTCTCAAAATATCCTAACTTACCATCAATCAAGTTTCTCAAAAACCAAACCAAATCCCCTCATCTATCCCAGAAGAGGTAGCCGCTGTATGTCATGTCTAGTTCATGACTCCAGAGACAGTGTCACAAGGCCAACGTTCTCCTAATGCATGTTTTCTGTCTGTTGTTCCTATTGCCTCTAGTGGGACTCAATCCTTCTGGATTTATCTCTTCTCTATCTTGAAATATATGGTCTTATTAGGAGTCAGTAAACTTTATTCAGCAGAACCAATTAGTAAATATTTTAGACTTGTGGGCAATAGGGTCTCTGTTAAAATTACTCAACTCTGTCATTATGGCACAAAAGCAATCACAGACACCACATAAATAAGTGGACATGATTGTGTTCCAATAAAACTTTATTTATAGAGGAAGATGGGCACGGATGTTAGCTCAGGGCTGGGCTTCCTCAGCAAAAAAAAGAGGAGGACTGGCAGTAGTTAGCTCATGGCCAATCTTCCTCAAAAACAAACAAACTTTATTTAAGGACATTGAACAGAATTTATATAATAATCACATGCTGGGAAATAATATTTTATATATTTTTCAACAATTAAAATGTGAAAACCATTCTTACTCTCAGATTGTCCCAAAACAGACAATGAGCAGGATTTGGTCCACAGACTATAGTTTGACAATTTCTGGTCTAAATAATAAATTCAACCATTTTCAAAATACCTGATACATGCTTATAGAAGAAATCCAGACTAACCATAGCAAAAATTCTGTCCAGAGAAAGAGATGCATCATGCCTTGACCGCTGACTCAAAAATACAATATTTAACAAATTCCAAAACAGGAATAGTGAAACTCATAGGTGTCCATTTGCTAGCTTGCCTTCCTTAGCAGATTATTCCAGCTGGAAGACTTTTCCTTATATGGAGTCCACCAGGACAACCTCCTAAGAGTGGAGTTGAAGTTTTGTTTTCCTGTTGTGACATTCATGTTTTCATGAAATCTATAACAAATATCTATCTACATCTAGGACCTCTTACGTGAGAGGGATTCTTCTAGACACTTGGGATATAGTAGTGAACACAACATACAAAAATCTCTATATTCATGAAGCTTACATTTTAGTGTGTCTTTTTGTGGGAGAGGTAAGAGACAGACATCAAAAAATACAAAAAATATAAGATTAAATAACATGATTTCTGTGAAGGATTAAATACTTTGGAAAAAAGATCAAGGCAAAAGAGAGAAGAGAAATGGAAATGGAGTTTTAAATCAGATAGAGTAGATTTCACTGAGAAGGTGATTTGGGAATGAAAGATTTGAAGGAAGTCAAGGAATTAGGCTCAGAAAAAGCTGGAGGCTCAGAGTTCCCAGGAGAAATAAGAGCCAATGAGAGATCTCTAAGGTCCCAAGGCCAGTGTGTCTACAGCAGAGAGAGGCAGGGACAGAGTAGTAGGAACAGAAAAGAGAGGGATGAAGTGGACTGTTCGTTTTGAATTAATTCTGTGAAGACAAATAGCTTAGCTAAACAGAAGCATGCCAGAATTTAAGAGAGAGAAAGAAAGAAAGGAAAGAAAGGAAGAGAAACAGTGAGAAAGAGAAAGAAAATAGGGAAGAAGGGAGAGAGGGAGGGAAGGAGGGAGAAAAAGGAAGGATGGAGGGAACAAGGTGTTAAAATAAAATAAAATGGAAACCAGACTTGAAAATCCCCACGCAGACAAAACCATTTAAGCCATGTAAGCAAAACCATATCTAGCTTATTTCATGAACAAGTGAAACAACTTAGGTTACGTCTTGCAAATGCCTCTGACAATCATAAAAGAAATTTAAGTCATCTTCCTAAAGTGGGATAAGATAATCACTTTTAACTAATCCACTAATGTCTGGAACCCCCATTGTAATAATCAATCATTATAAATGTTAACTGACTTCCTCATTTTCACTCTGTACTCCATCCTATAACATCGTACCTCTGAGCTTTTTATCAGTGTTGGATTTAAAGACTCTCAGTTCACAAACTGCTCTTCCATGTACAATAAACTCTTACTAAATACTATTTTACTGATCTGATTTTAACATTTACTGCTTCTGGAGTTTTACAAAGGGAAAGAGAGGAAGAGTGAAGGAGAGAGGAAGGAAGAAGAGAGGAAGCAAAGAAAGAAGAAAAGGAAGAAAAAAATGTGCTCCTTAAGAGATTTAATATATATTAATATAAAAGAAGCCTCAAGTAACATCTCATAAACTCAAATAATATTCTCATTCCAACAACATATTAAAAACTGTGTCAGAATTTTCTCTTTTGAATAAGTACAGATCCATGATCTTTCTACTTTTATTCAGGTAGCAATGCTATCTGGGTTGAGGCTGTTTGGAATAGAACATTAAACAATCCTGATAGTGTTAGATTTTGTGTTAGATAGTGCTAGGTAAAAATAATCACATCTTTTAAAATGCAAAAGTAATAATTCTTTTTGAAATCTCTCAGGGATTATTTCTAATTCCAAAGCATCATTAGGAAACTCCATATAGTAATTTGGTTTTAGCATTTCCTAGCTGATCCACAAAAACTTTGTTTCCAAACAAGAAGATGAATACTGTATGTTAGTCATTCTAAGTTGTGTGTGTTCGATCACAGTTTCTACCTTTCTTTGTCTAAATAGCAACGAAGTATGTGAAATTCTAAATATCATCAAGATCTGGATTTTAACGGGCTGTCTTGGGCAAAGTGAGGTCTATTACAGTTTCTTGGTCTCTTTTAATATGGAAACCACGAACTGCTACTCTTTAATAAAGATATAACTTCTGGGGCTGGCCTGGTGGCACAGCGGTTAAGTTCGCACATTCCGCTTCTCGGCAGCCCGGGTTCGCCGGTTCGGATCCCGGGTGTGGACATGGCACCGCTTGGCACACCATGCTGTGGTAGGTGTCCCACATATAAAGTAGAGGAAGATGGGCACGATGTTAGCTCAGGGCCAGGCTTCCTCAGCAAAAAGAGGAGGACTGGCAGTAGTTGGGTCAGGGCTAGACTTCATCGGGAAAAAAAAAAAAAAAAGATATAACTTCAACAATTTAGATGTCAGGGAGTTTTCACTAAAAAAATGCAGGAATCCATTTCTTCTATTTTACCTCTTCTCTTTTCCTACAATCTATTGGCAGTGTGAATACTCTAGGGCTGGAGGGAAGCCCCAAACCGTCTCGGGAACACTTATCTATACAGAAATACAAAAGAGAAAACAATCTAACATGCAAAAAAAATTTTTATTTATTATAGTAAACATTTATTATTCACAAACTTATTTTACTGATTTTTAAATTATCTTTGCTTCTTACATCCCGTTCCTTCTCTTTTGGTTCATTTTTCGTCTTGCTGAATTATTCAATGTTTCTATTATGAAAGCTCAGACTAAAAAGATTTCTATGTCTAAAATTATCTTAACTTGCTCTGGCTCTTGGTTAGAGAATTCTAGGTTCATATTTATTTTCCTCAGCATTTGAAAAATATAACTCAATTGTCTTCTGGCTCCTTTTGCAGCTGATGATATTTTTAAAATAATAATAAATGATAATCTCTAATATTTGTTGATTTCTTTCATATTCCAGGCCCAGGTCTGAGAATTAGGTGACATAATATGAGCAAAGTGGGTAGATGAGGAGTGCACCAAGAGCTTGAGTAAGGAGCCTGAATTTACACCGTTTAGAAGTCACAGAGCAGAATGTGAGCCCAGGGACCTGACATCACAGTCTCTTACGTGTGTTGTCCATATGCCTGGTGCTACTTTACAGTTCATCTGTTTTTGTTATGTGGTAGCTTTTAGTCTCATTTTATCCTAATGTTTTACTTTTTTTCTTTTCTACAATGTGTCTGGATTTGATATTTACTTCTACTTTATCTTCTTAGTACATTAAATCTAAAATGTATATTTCTCTTTAATGTTGCACAGTTCTCAGTCATTATCTTTTTAACTATTGCATTTCTCCCATTTCTTCCTCTTTATACAACAAATAATAGTTGTGCACTGTGTTTCTCACTTTATCCATCATATCTCTTGTTTCCATTTTAAAGTTTTTTCTCTCTTCATCTCATCAGCAGTGTCTTAAGCTCGTTACTCATTAATCTTTTCCAATTCAATGATTTTCTCTCCAGCTGTGTCAGACTCTTATTTATGCAGTCTACTAAGGGTGATTTTTTAATTAAAAAGACTGTATTTTTTTCATGTTCAAGATTTCCTATTGCTTTTTCTTCACATACAACCCTTGTTTTGTTTACTTTATAGCCTTTTATTGTTTTCTCTGGATGCTTTTTCTGTTTTATTCTTTGAAGAATATGCATAAATATATGTATGTGTGTGTGTACAGATACACTCATATATATAATTTCAGATTATTCTATTGCTTTTATTTGTTTGCATAGACTTCTTTTCCTATTTTATTGACTGCCCTTCATGTCACTGAAATTCCACCAGTGTATTAGTATATTGTAATTTTTGTTTAAGTGTTCATCTTTGGTAGAAATGTTCTACTCCAAAGTCTGCAGAAGTTTCATAGTCACATAAATCCTGAATCTCACGTTGCCTGGCTATTTACTTATTTATCTATAAAAAAGTTTTGATACTCTATTCCAGTTTGATACTTTGCAGTTTTTCTTTAAACCCTATCTTTACTATTTTTTTAAATGAGAAAGATAATACTAAGAACATTGCAATAAAGAATTGCAGAATGATAATACAGGATTAGTAGCTTACAGGGGCTTATATTGTACTATAAATTGTTTAATTCTCACTTGAAACAGTTCCTCATTGAAATGTGTGTTTACTCTGAAGGCACTTGAAAATCTAAAGTTTATCTTATTTCTGGTGATGTTTGTAAGGGTGCTTAAGGACCGTGTGATGTATTTTCACCATAAGCATTTTTGTGGCAAGCAGATTCACTGCAAGAAGTTTCATTGCAAACATTTTTGCCAGACAACTAATTGGCTGTAAAGGCAATTTCACCAGAGAAAATAACTGCTTGATTGACAGTTTTGGCTTCATTATGATTTCATTTGGTTACAAATGGTTTTCATTTGGTTTCACTTAGTTAAAAATATTCATCCTAGTATTTGGATGAGACTGATACCTCTCAATAAAGATAGACATTTTAGCAAAAAAAAAAAAAAAAAAAAGTGCAACACAGATCAAGGTGAATTAATGAGTAAAAAATAAAAGTATGTAATACTATGAATGAAAGATTTGGAAGAAAAAATGCTTAGGTAACAATCTACAAAATAATATCAATTCTTTGTGCAGTACTGCCATGAATCTACACACATTTAAATATTTAAAGATTTGTATTAAAATACTTTGTATTTTTATTTTTCCCAGTCATCTTTTTAATTTTGATCTTAATTTTCACATTTCATAATGATTTTATCTTTTATGGCAAAATTGCCTTATGGCCAATTAGTTGTGCAGCAAAAATGTTTGTGGCAAAACTGCTCATGGCAAAGTTTCTTGCAGTGAAAATACCTAGAACCCTTAAGGACATGTCAGATATACACACAAAAATTGTCTCTCAAAATCTAAGGGGCTGGCCCAGTGGTGTAGGGGTTAATTTCACGCTCTCTGCCTCAGCGGCCCAGGGTTTGCAGGTTCCGATCCCAGGTGCAGACCTAGCACAGCTCATCAAGCCATGCTGTGGCAGCGTCCCACATGAAATAGAGGAAGACTGGCAGAGATGTTAGCTCAGCGACAATCTTCTTCAGCAAAAGGAGGAAGATTGGCAACAGATGTCAGCTCAGGGCAAATCTTCCTCACACACACACACAAAATCTACAGTAGATTTCAAAATAATCCATAAGATTTGACATGGTAACATATATTCTTTTCTACCTCTATGTATACTGTGCTACAGAGCCTAATAGGATATTCATAATATCTTGTAGTTATTATTTATCTTTTGTAAAGAATCTTTTAAAATATTAAATTGATATTCAGTGTATTGATGTGTAAGTAAATAGTATTATTTCAATACACTAATTTTATGTGGTGATATTTGCCAAATTCACAAATGTTTAAACATCAAAGTAGAAGAGTTACTTCTAATCATTGCAATAGAGGTATAACTACTTTTCAGGATCACTGATAGAGATCTAGATGATCGTTATAATTGTATGTATAAGCACAGGAGGAAGTTTCTTTTTGTATATATTCAAAATTATAAAGAGAAGAAAGAATAAAAGAAACAAGTAAAAAAAGAAAAATGACAAGAGGAAGAAAGAAAGAAAATAGCCAGTGTCTGTCACAGTACTAACAGAGAGAGAATACAACATATTTGATTTCTCCATTTCTTTCCTCAAACTTGAATCCCATAAAAATTCACTCTGATTACCTCACTGTAAAGACCACTTCAGAACCAATAAGTAATTAAAATTAATAGACACGATAAAAACCTGTCATTGTTTGTAATTCTTCTTCAGGTTGAGTTTGGATATGACAACATTGTGTGTAACTCCTTTTTTTCCTTCAAATTTCAGTGTAAATGCTAAAGTTTCATTAGCAATCCAGTGATAAATGTTCTCTGTTGTTATTATTAATATTTCTTTTACTCTTAAGGTAAAAGAAGACTATATTTTATACCCAAATTTCAGAATGCATTAAAAATAAAGCTCTCAATGGCGTGTTTTAATTCTCTTGCATTTTTTTGCACGCTATTCTTTGCGTTTATTTTCAATTAGGCATCTCTTGTCCTGCCTGGGGTAAAAGTTTCTAAACTGGTCATCCATCACTTGCTGTACTGTACAATGTCAATAAATATGTTGCAATAGATTTTTTTCTCAAGTAAATTTATAAATTTCTGTGTTAAAGAAAATCAATCATGCTTCTGTGTTAGAGAAGATTTTAGAGATTTTAATATAACATAAATTGTGGACCTGATGGAGGTATTATGTAGGGCTTAGGACACTTTTTAAAAATAAGACCTATTATTCAAGGAATAATTTGGTGTTCAAAGACATTTTGGGAAAAACTGACATAAAGCATTGTATTGATCATAATAGTTTGGTTATGCTTCAGTAACAAACCAACCCAAGATTTCAGTGCAAAGAAAAAAAGATGTATTTTTCTTTCTCATGCTACAAGGGGGCTCTGCTCTACCATGGGTATTCAAGGCTGATGGAATGGAGGTTTCTATTTCAATATTTCCTGATGTTGCAGCACAGTTTTGTCATGACAGGTAAAAACAGAGAGACCCAGAAAGTTGACTTCTAGAAGATAAATGTTTGGCCCCAGAATTGACACATGCAATATTCAAAATTAGATGTGTGGGCTCACCATCCCTAAATTCAATGGATCAGGAAATTTGTCTTCTTTGTAATCAGAAGAAGAAGATTGTTGGATATCGGTAAGCATTAGTAATATTTACCATGTTATCTAATGTTGGCTGAGGTAGGTCAGGTCCTTCCGGAGAAAGAGAAGTTTGGGGATTGTGTTTTTGGACATGATATTAATGAATATAATATTTAAAATAAGTACCCTGTGTTATAAGGATACTCTGTGCCAAGCACTTTATTAAACATTTTCTAAACATATTTTCATTTAACGTTCACAGTGTAGGTAGAGAATCTTCATGGTGTTGTATAAAAATATCTATAATTTAGGAATAGGTAAAAGATGGCTGCATGTACATTCAATGTCACACTAGAGCATTGCCCAACAGGACTGGCCAAGAGTTCTGTAATTTTCTAGGGGTATATAGATTTTATTTTATTTTATTTATTATTTGTTATTGATAGAGGGTTTAACAACTCTGTAAAGGAGCTATTGATTGTATAAAATCAATAGTGCCACAAATGCTTCATGTCAGATAGCAATGCAAATGAATTTTAAGATGCACATAGAGGTGCAACCATGCTAAAGAGTTTATCCCAAAGTTTTATTTATTTTTGTTGCCCATAGGACATCAAACAGTTTTGTATGTGATTTAGAAATCTTATTCCAGCATTCTCTCTTTCTGTGAATAGAAACACTTTGGTTTTTCTTAAATGTTTAAAAGCAATCTTACCATTCTACTGGTTTCCCATTAAGAAATTTAGCATATTTTGAGACTCATTTATACTGCATTTTCATAAGAGTTGTGCTTTTAACTTTTTGAAAAGTGTACTTTGAGAATCTAAATGAGGTGTGCCTGTTTGAGCCTAGGACAATTGGAAGAACTCTCAACTGACTGAAATTACAGGATAAAGATTCTGGAACTGTTCTTCTCCGTGAATACTTCTGTGGACCAAAATTTGGAAGGAGTGGGGTCTGCAGAAAGAGAGAGAGAGAAGATGGAAGATACACGGGGAATATAGAGAACTAGAGGATGAAACAGTCTTGACATTGTTCAGCACTTGGTTCCACTTTTTTTCTGAAACCTAGCTCAGATCCTATCCTTGACTTTTATTGGACAGCCTAGATTCGTCATTATAAAGTCACTATTTCTTAAGCTAATTTAAGTGGTTGTGTTATTTGGTTATTTATTTGTAATGCAACTACAAATACAAAAAATTAGAGTATTTCAACTACTATATGTCTCACAAAAAGTAGCTGGCAGAGTGTAAGTGCGGTGGATCCAAGTACGGCTTCATTCACAGTGGGTTGACACATACTCTGCTTTTGCTATTGCCTATTATTATCCCTAAGGCACATGCTGGGGCCCAGAGGAACTCAAAATTTAAGGCAATTGGTAGAACAACATCAGGTTACCAGATCATATATTTCAAGTGTCTGATATGTTTAAGTTCTGCTCTAGGGACTTGGAAATTATTAGTGAACTAAACTGACAAAAATTTTTCACCTCACGAGGAGCTTATATTTTGGTAAAGAGTTATTCTTAGTAAAATTTTGGCCTCTTTGGTATGGCCTGCCTGAGAGTTAAATAAGGACTCACAATGCAAGCTTACTTTGTGAAAGGAAACCCTTTTTGCCTGCCTTCAGAGATACATGAGAGAGTGCAAGATTACCATGACCAGGAAAGACATTCCAGAAAATTCGGGGGGGGAAGATTCTAACTCTCTTCACTCAATACCGTTGCTATGAATCCTTGCTGGGAGGCAAGTGACAATATATTTAAAGATAGAGAGACTGAGTCTCCAGGCCTGTTTCTAAGAAACAGAGCCAAAATAATGGGCTCCAAATTAAACAGCAAGATTTCACAAGATTTCTGGATTTTGTTTACCAGCAAATGGAGCTCCTTCAAATGAAATTGCTAAGAAGCAAGTTTTAAGGATTAAAAAGTTTAAGTTAATTGATACGGTTTATATCATTTTTGAATGATTGCTATTCTATAGAAGCCTCCTGAATTTACTGAAAACTTTAATTAAAATGTGGACAAGATTCATATCTTTGAGGAGCTCATACTTAGGCTATGTAAAGCCGTGAGGAAATAAATAACAGTACAGAGTAGAGAAGAAAAACAGTCTAAAGGGATGAGCAAACTCTGAGATACTGCAACTGCCAAAGGGCCCAGATTTACGCTATACCTGAATCTCTACGCTTGACATTCAGAGTAAAGCCAAATCTCACTTTAATGAGACCATTTTATCATCAGCTTCTACCTTTCCTCATTTAAGTAGCTTGCTGGTAAGAGCAGGATGTTAATAATCCACTTTCAAAGAAAACTTTGAAATAAGAAGTCCTAAAAAATGTTACCTTATTCATGCCTCACTACATATATTTAGCAGAATATTTTTTTAATCAGTGTCTATGCTTTCAACTATGAATATATTTGTAAAGAGTACTTTAATGTCCTGTGGAAAGAAGAAATGGAAAATACATTCAAGAATAATAACAATGACAAAGGACTAGAATAAGATAAGGACACTTAATCCATGCAATCTCATCTTTTAGAGCTAGAAGAGAATTTCAAGATTGTGTAAATCCACTCCCCTCATTCTGAAGATAAGAAAAACCCAGACAGATTAAATGCATGTATAGAGCCAGAAATAGACACAGATACTCCAAGGAAAGTGGAAGTCAGAATCACAGAGGAGCCAGAGTTCAGTACAGTCTTACAGTGAAAGAATACCCATGCTCACACACACACACAAACACACAGAGATAAACACACACAGAAGAGCTTCAGTCTTAAGTGTTCTTTATTCTTGTTCTTTAATGTATGAAAATCCCAAATTTTATTGATTCAGGAAATACAAAGTATTAAGAACATACCTTATACCTGGCACTCTAAGTATTAGCAAATGCAGTGTCTGCTGAAGTATTTCTTTTCTGAAACAAACAAACCCTGCATGACCACGCATTGAAATAAACACTATGTTAAATCATGTTTTACCTATACCATGAGACTATGACTTCTAATTCTTGCTAAGGTCTAATTCTAAAGGCGTAAATATAACCTACAATAAAATTTTCAGAAAATTGCAGTGGATGACATAAATAAACAGCATGCCATGCTAAAAGGAAAAGCAGATTAAGTTATGACTGCTGCAGGACGGGAATCAGAGAAACCGATAAAGGGATACTAGTCGCCTGCAGATCAGGCCATCAGTTCAAGAGGAAGACATTGAGAATACAAATACCATCCAGGCTGATATGAGTGGCCAACAATGTTCACTCTGAGATGATGGTAATATGTGTAATAACACATACGTGCTACTCTGAGTGACAGAGAATAACATTTCTGGAAGACAGCCATTTTCTACAATAGCAGTTGTTCTAAGTTATAGACTGGGTGCTTTAGCTGGTTTAACTGGAGGGCTACCAAAAGTTGTCATAACCATAAGAGAGGTCCGAAAAAGCAGAGAAGTATGTGAGGAACTCAGGATTTCTAGATAAAACATGCCTTAAGGCCAGGTTCCAAATGACATGGAAATGGAAACCAGTACTCAGGCAGAAAACAATTCCTGGGGCATAATGGGCACTTCATAAATTTGTTGAATTAATGAATAAGTTGATGATATTTTCATCATTCTCCACTGAAAGAGAGTAACACATTACACTCAATCTTTCTTTGAATGCATGTTGCTTTGGTACCTGCAATATTCAAAGTATTCTGATAGGGCCATTGATGTTACAAAGTAAAATGGACACAGCTCCGCCCTCAAAGAGTGCAGAATTTCACAAGAGAGCTCTGATAAGCGTATCCATATCTAATTTATAAGGAGGTACAATAAGCGCAAATAACTGACGCGTGTAAAATTCAAAGGAAGGAGAAATCATTTGTGGTCAGAAGAAAAAGTGAAAGCTACAGTTTGATCAGGAGCAAGTGAGCAACTGAGATGGAATGGACTGAGGTCTGCTTGGCATCTGTGGAAACAATACACAGCAAAGGCTGGGCCAGACCATAAAATACAGAAAACAGTGATAGAGAAATGAGAAAAAGGTGTTAGAAGTTACAATAGGGTCAAATCCTGAAGATTCTTGTAGATTATTCTAAGTTTTCACTTTACTTTGATGACATGAAGGATCTGAAGGGCTGTGAGCAGTAGAGAAGCAAGTAGAGTCAGAATCCAAGCGGCTTTATAAGGTTCACTTTGGCAGTCATCTGTGAGATAGATAGAAAAGGAAGGAATTGGATGCTTGTAAATCAATTTGATGGCTATTACAAAGGTCTGGATTAATAAAAATTTTAAAAATTATTGTTTCCCAGGAGTTTCAATGTAGGAGGATGTAATTTCATATAACATAATACTCTGATTCATATACATTGGATATTTTACAGTAAACTCCTAAAAGTCAACTACTGGATGTTTTAGGAATGTCAGAATTAATAAAAAATCAATGCAATATTATTTATCCTACTTTACATTATAGCAAACTCATAACTACTATCGACTAAACGCTTTGAAAGTTCTTTAAGGAACATTATAATAGAGGTTTTAATGGAAAAAAACGAAGGTCACTTTCACAGCAAGAGAGGTCACCATCAAATGATAGGAGAAATCCACAGTTCACTGCCTTTTCTATGGTGCATCTTTTCCCTCTGTTTCTTGCTTGAGTTTGGGGCTGATAACAACGGCAGGTGGAGGTGGCAGAGGTCAACTTGCTATGGAGGTGATGGACTAAATCAGTATATATATTTTAAAAAATGATGGAAAAAGCATGAGCAGAATTCTCCAGGGAAAGAAATCTTAAAATAAAAACTATTTGCAGCTGTCCAACAAAAAACTAGATTTCTGTTCTCATAATGTTGAAATCAATTCTTGATTATCTACACTAATTGGGGAAATAGTGGCACATTAATCTCAAATTCATTGTTTTGTGCTGACTGATTCAAGGACACTTGATAATATTCGTGGCCTGTTGAGATTCTCTGAGGACCATCCTCTAATGATCTAATCCCAGTATCCTAACACCATTTCTCAGGACTCTTAGGGTGCCCTTGAAAACTGTGAAAAGTAGCGAATAAAACAGAAAAATGAGTGCTCCATTTTACTTCATTAACTATAGAGAACAGGACAGGCATGACAACATCAACTAAAATACAATTTTCACAGGGCTGTCCTGGGATATTCACAAGGCAAAGTTGTGAATTTAGTTCTCTAATGGAAGCAGAAGCTCTTCTAAAAATTACAGAAAATAAAATAAAATCTAAACCAGCCTACTGTATGACGAAGCGCCGTGCGACCACATCAGTTTGAAATCTTACTTCAGAGACCAACAAATTCTGCCATTTGGCATATTCAGATGAGTTTGACTTGCAGGAAGTAATCCAAAAACAGCAGTTTCTCTTCCTTTCTCTCTCTCTCTCTCATTATACACATGTGTGTGCATATGTATATTATTCACAGGTCAATTTTCAACTCTGATGAAAGTTGTATACCCTAATTTCTGAAAAAAATATATGCCAAATGTGCTTAAAATTTGCATACAGTTTGAGGAAGTTCACCAATAGAGGACTGAAGAAAACCCTCCCCAGTCAAACAGTAAGTTTTCTGTTTTAGATACAAGGTCTCCAATTCCAGTCAGTGCTACCCAGTACTTAGTAAGGCCTTGTGTTATCAAGAGTAAACTGTTATCTAATTCTGTCTGTCTTCCAGCATGGATGACTCGGAAGTGAAAATAATTGTAGTCAGACTCATAGTGATAAATGCAACATCAATACCAACACCAGTAACTGAAGATTTTATATAAAATTCTGAATTTAAAACAAGCTTTTTGTTTAAAATAATTAGGAGAAATGAGACAATTTTTTAATAAGTGATAGATAAATGGAAAACTACAAGATTTTTTTAAGGTTAATTCATCCAAGATTGCAAACTTAGTCTAAATGTTCCCTTAGAATATGAAGGTCTTAACACTGACCCAGCTTAACTAAAGCAGTGCTTTGTCCTTGATGTAGCATGACCCCTTTGAAAGCCTAGCACTACTTTTCTTCTGCATTTAAGTACGTCATCATTTTTAGGCACTGTCTTGATCTAAGCATGGCTTTGTGATAAACAGGACAATTTTTAGGTTATTTCAAGAAGAGAATCAGATAGCCCTGAAGCTTGTCTGGAAAGCCTAGGGGAAGGGTAAAGGTAGATATTTCACTTTCAAGGGAAAACCCTTCACTGTCCCTGGTCTTCTAACTACTGGCTTATCCAAGTGGTGAGCAGAGGCATGGAAAGCCAGAGTTCCCAAAGCAGTTGGAAGATAAACAGTTGAAAGGATAGAAACCCCATTGTGAGAATAGGGAACTTTTTGCAGCTTTGATGGGATACTCACTCTGATCAGGTGACATGAAAAGCAGTGGGACCAGAAGGCCAGGGAGCTTGTCCTTCCACCTGGGCCAATCCTTTTGTCCTCTGTGTTCTTTTTCCACATAGGGGGAAATCAAAACATTTGCAATTAAACTTTTGCCCAGGAATTTTAGGATCTTTTTCTTAATCATTGCCATCCTTGTGACAATCAAGTTTTGTGCCTATTTTAATGTGAATTTAAAAAATATGGGCATTATATTCAAAGTGTAAAAATTAATAATGGGAAACCTCATTTAAAGTGAAGTCAAGAGGCCAGAAGGGAGAACTCCCACGCAGGACCACTAGAGGACAACTACAGGAAAGACAGTCAATTACAAACCCCAACAGAAAGAAGTCAACAGGAAAGAATCATTAATTACAGGAAGAAATGTACATTGCATCCCAGACGGAAGTTGACTACTCCAGCAACTCAGCCAGTGGGAAACCATCACCACCCTGAACTCCTCTTTTCTCCAGTGGACTTTTGTTCAAAGCAACCCTTCCAATTTCCTCCTTTTTCTCTATAAAATAACATTCTTCTCCCTTGTTTGTTGGATTTGCCTGTGGTCTGCCATAGCATGCACATCTTCAATTGCAATTCTTTGACTATTCCTGAATAAACTCGTTTTACTGGTAAAATAACTGGGTGTTTTATTTTTAAAGTAGACAATGGTAATCATATAAAGTTCATTTTAAAATAGGTAAGAATAGAGACAACATAAAGAAAATATTAATTAAGTAAAAGTGTAGGTGGTATGAGTATATATAAAAACTGTTTGTAATTGTTTTAACTAAATTTGGGAAAGTGGTTTGGCATTTTTCCAATGGAAGTTGCTCTTCTGGTTCATCCCATCACTCATATGACTCCTTCTTCTCTTTCCTTGAAGATGGCTTCCTTCTGTTACCTGTCTTCAGCATGCGTTTCAAGATTGTATCTTTGGTCCTCTTCTCATTCTCCCATATGTGGTGCCAAAAGAAAACATAACATAACAAAACAAAAAAGAAATAACTGCAGAAAAAATTGACTCTATTTTCTCAAAACATGTGAATCAATTTTCCCTTTGCAGTACCGACTATTCATTGTAAGCCTTCCTTACCTCTCCCTCAGACCACGCATGCTCCATCTTTCCACGGTGCCCAAAGGTCCACACCTCTCCCTACTCCAGGCTTCAAGTCACTCCCTGCACAAAATCACCTAATAGTGCAGAGCAAATTCCAGACAATAGTCCTCACCTTGAAATATTTGGGCCTCATCTCCCTTTCCATTTTTATTCCTGATCCTCTTGACATCCTCCAAACTTTCATTTCCAACCACACCTAGAACTTGCCTCTCAGAACATATCAAATATTTTCAGACTTTTGCTTCCACTTACAATGCACACTCTTCCCTCTGTCTGGTGCACCCTAACTTTATCTCCTGACCACTCCTTTCATTAATTCATTCATGATTTTCTGTCATAATATTTACTCTCTTCTCAATCTCCACAGCACTACGTTTAACTTTCCACTTTTTTATTTTCATTTGCATTACATTTGCTTAGATTACCTTTGCATTTTGGAAAGCCTACCATTTAAAAAATGTTTAAATTGATTCCATTACATTAACATTCACATTTCTTCACCATTTCATGCTATTTTTACTGTAAACTTACCTGTTTTCATCCTACTCTTTGTCATTCCTTTTAGTCTCAGAATAATTTAGGAACTACTCATTCATAATTTTTCTCTTCTCTGATGTTTGATGTTTGTAGTGAGAATGAATGTGGTCAAATAGCTTTGTGATCAGACAGACCTGAGTTTGGATTTTGTCTCCAGTGCTGCCTAGTTATGTGGACTCAGTTACCATGTTTATCATTTTCAGGCAATAGTTATTATAATACTTACAATTCACAATTTTTAAAAGATGAATATGTCTACGTATGTTAAGTGTTCAGCCAATAAAAGGCATTAAAATATGTTACTTCGTGTCTTCCTCTTGTTTGTGTCTCCGGACAACTAAAGAAATAGGTAAACAATAATAAACCATATAGAGCAAAATTCCCACACTGGGCTCTAATTACAGGATTAAGAATATTCTCTTACGATTCATACTTAACAATGTTAATATCCCAAGTGTCGTGCTTGTGAGATGCAAGGTGGTACAGTGAAAGAGATGCAAGTGCCAATCCCAGCTGTGTCATTCCCTTGTATGACTCTGAGCAAGTTAATTAAATTGAGTTTCCATTTTTGCGTCTGTAAAAAATCAGTGCAATAATGCTTATCCCTCAAAGAATTGTTTGAGGATTAAATAAAACTGAGTTCGATGCACATTTATACCTATGCATGTGTAGATCATGATTTTTGAAGGAAATAGTCCTATGGTTTGGCTGTTTCAGAAAGTTGGATAACAGAGAATCCAGAATTGATGTGAAATTTTGTAGTAATCAATCACTCCTAGTAGGAGGGTATAGAAAGTATTTCCCTCTATATTGTGGTCCTTGTTTCAGGATAAAAAACAAGTAAACAAAAACTTAGCTGCATTAATGTTTTACAATCTTACACATCTTCTTTTCTCTTCATTTCATTTTTATCCATACTGCTCTTGTTCCTTGTGAATTTGACTCTATATACAGTTCTTCTTATTCTCTCCTGCTATGCCCATGGTTCAAAACTCTTACTGCATGTTAGGCTCATCTGAAGAGCTCTAGAGAAAATATGAATGCCTAGGTTACACTCCAGATCAATTGAATGGGAATCTCACAATTGTTCTTGAACTTTATCATGCGTCAGAATCATCCAGCAGGAATCATACAACGCAGGTTTCTGGGACTCATCCCCAGAGTTCCTGATTTAGGGCTATAGTGGGGCTCAAGTATTTGCATTTCTAAGAAATTTTCAGGTATTGCTGATGCTGCTAGTCCAGGGAACAGTTTTGAGAACCACTGCACTATGACTGTATTTTTATAAAAAGTTCTCACATGATCCTGATGCATACCAACAGTTGAAAACCCCTGTACTATCTTTTCCTTAGCTTCAAAAGCTACTGATTTTACCATTCATTGCTATTCCAACCATTTTCAACCTCCAACCTGGAGGTTGGCTGTCAAGGTAGTAGGGTAAACACATCAGCCATCCACCTATCCCATTACCCATGTATCAATCTATTCATTCAGCTCTTACAATTGAGATAAATTCTTTGCCATCAGGATTTCAGGGCCTAATGAAAAAGAATAACAAACAAAAATTTCGGTATAATGTAAATATTTTTGCCTTTGAGGTGTAAGGTTGTGGAAAAAGGCTCATTTTGACTTCACAGAATACACGGTGTTGAAGTCAAGTCTTGAATTACAAGTATGAATTCAACAAGTGAGCTAAGCAGGGAAGAAAATTCTAAAACATATTTTTGGCTTTGCTTTTAACGTTTATTTTCTTAGAAGAAGGATGCAAATTATAATGACTTCATTTCTTAGAAGACTCCTTTTATTATAAGAGATTCTTATCACTAAGTGATCTAGGCTGACTATGAGAGACTTGGGTGGGATGTGGGTGGGAAGAGGACAAATGAATTTAGTCAAGCAACACTGAAATTCAGTACAAGTTTTAAAGTCAATGTCAGCACAAATCCACATTCTGTAACTCAGAATAATCCTTACTTAGCAAAAAGAGTAATAGGACAGAGGTGCAGGAATTTTCATCTAAAAATTTATCACAGCTATTTATTGTTGAGCCTGTCCAGTGCCCCCACTGCACTTGGCATCTGGAGTTACTTATGCCTGGTCAGTACTAGCCGAGAGAGGCTATAAATCAGGCTCCCTTCCCTGACCTCTATCGGTGCCGTTCACAGAATAATTAGCACCTGTACCACAAGCTCGGATTCCAACTTTGCTGCCTGTTTATGCATCACCTGAGTAAAAAGAACAAACGATTTCTGCTGCCTTCTCTGACCACCTGCCGCCCTGCTCCTTCATCATTTCTCTAAACATAACCTCCAGAAGTAGTCGAAGGTGTGACAGACAACCTAACAGCTTTTTTGAAAGGCACAGTTCATGTGCCTGTTCATTTGAATGCTAAATGCCAGTTACGTGCTTCTTTGTATTATTGCCTACCTGCTAAACTGTTGCTGCCTGTTCTGGTATTCTTGCTATTAACAATTGCTGGTGCTGCCAAGTCTGTATTCAAATATCTGAGGTGAATATACAGTTCAAAATACACTTGTGACAACCATAAAAATCCTTAATTTGTTCCTGTGACTCCAGCGCTGAAGTAAATAATATCTACATTGCTCCTGTCTGACACCTGCAGCGAACGTTCAAATCTTTCACCTGCTTCAGTTTCTAATGCCATTTCCCAGAAACATTTAACTTGTCTGTGTTTACCAAGCTGTTTCCATTAATAATTTCAAGTTAACCTCAACTAATTTACAATAAGTGAAAATAATAACGTACACCTTTTTGTAATGCACACAAGGCAAAAAAATAAAAAAGTATTTTTGGCAAAATATCCAATACTAAGTAGAATACAGAATCAGAGAATCAGAGAGTTCTAGAAAGATCTTGGATATAATCTAGTCCTAACTAACATCCGCATAAAGAAATCAAGCTCCAGTAAGGTTATGTAACACACACCCTCAATGGAAGAACTAAAATTCCAGATTTTCTGACTTCAACTTCAGGAATCTTTTTATTAAACTTAATTTTCAAAGTGTTTCTTAATAACCGCCTGGCCATGGCGAAGCTAATGTATTGAACTAAAAAACAAATTATGTATTATTAAATTAAAATGTCCTCTTCTTTTAATTTTTGAAGTTGTGCTTGTGCAAAATCAGAAGTTTATACTTTGGTTGTTGTCTATGTTCATTTGTAAAAGATGCTCTTATAGGGCCATCGTAATTTATTCATTCTGCTTTAATGATGCCATTTTCTGCACTTTTAATTTGACAACAGTATTCACTTGTCTCTTTGGAGCATCACAGACAGCTGCAGAAGAGAGATCCAACTGCATCTTGGCAGGAGCCCGCAGACATATATGGCTGTTTGGGGTACAATTGCAGTTTAATTTAGGTTGATGAGAAAACACACCAGAGTTTGCTTGTCAGGAATTTGGACACATCTTTTGCTGACTATTTATGTGCTTCTAAATTTCTACAATTCTTAAGAAATACATTTTTTTTGGTCGATTTAACGTTCTGCATTTTAAAGAGCTGGGACTTTTCTCACAGTTCTTATAAACTTTAGAGTCTAAGTTTATGTAGCCCAAGCAGGAATTTCACAGATGAGAAAACACATCCTGAGGGGTTAAGCGATATTCTCAAAATCACACAGTTCATTGCTAAACTAAATTTCAGGATTCCCGGTTTATTCTGATTAATAATGGACAATGGCTTTTTAGTAGGTGTTATTAAGCAAGCATCATGTTTGAAAATGATGTTTTCTTAATACAATTCCTAGTTAGAATAACGCGAAAGTCATGCCTTCTACTTCCTCCAACCCACTTACCTCACTCAGATTGCCATAGTGCTCGCATAATAAACTGCGGTGATCTAAAGCTATTCAATAGTTATTTTCTGCTCTCTTTTGCTTTACTGGAGGTAGAGCTGCTTTATTTATCTAAGAGTCTTAGAATTAGAGTCTGAGAGTTCATTTTGTGCTATCTGCCTGTACTTTATTAACCCTATGCATTATTCCACTGTGTAAATTAGCTCACTTTTCTTTGATTGCTTTTAGTAGCTGGAAACTTTGTGAGGCCAACTTTCTGTTATTAGGCAACTCTAACAGATTCAGTGATTATTATATTCACGTAGTATTTAATTTAGGTTTCCTATGAGCAAGACGACGTGCTAAGCACTAAATAAAAAGAGAAATAAATCACAATTGTTGACATCGGTAGTTCATAGTCCAGAAAAGGACAAAAAGAAGGCTTGTGTGCACATAAACATAACGCAAATTCAAATCTATGAGGTCTTTACAGCATTTGGATGATGTAACAAGAGCTAACATTTCCTGAGTCATTTCTCTCTGCCAGACAGTGTTCGTGAAAGAGTGGTATGAAAGTGCTCAGGGAAGTAAAGACTGTCATCCTCCATATATGACTCACGAGGAAATCAAAGCTCGGAATGCCGAACGCTCTCTCAAAGCCACACAGCGAGTTCGTGGTGGATCTGGAATTTAAACCAACGTCTGTTTCTAACCAACACTTCCCCGCTATGATATTTTGCCAATCTTAAAGGAAAAGGAAGATTAGTAATGTTAGAGGTGTGATAAAAAACATTCATAATGACAGAATACAATGGACAAAAGCTGACAGAAAGATACCTTAGATCACACACAGTAGAAGTATTTCAGTTTTAAGAAAGATGGCTGCATGGGGATCAGGTGGAAAATGTGGATGACAGTCAGATTACAGAGAGCCTGGAAGGCCAGGCTAAGGTGTTCGTTGTTATTGAGGAGCTATTGAAATTTTTGAGCATAAAAATGACATAATTAGAGCAAACTTCAGGGGTATTAATTTTGGAAGAATTTGAGAAAATGTTGAGCGAAACTGAGATGAAGAGACACATAGGTTCAACCATGGCAGGGACAATGAAAGTGATTTTCTTTTTTACCATGAGCCAGAATATTTCTCCCTACATTTTTTATGCTCTTTGATATATTTCTGCCTTCTGGAGTGACAGAGTATATATTCCTCGATATTTTTTCACAACCTAATAGAAAATTATAAGAAAAAAAGTATATTTTAATGTATTCAAGTCACAAAATATCAAAATTGTCTTATGCCCTACTTGCTAAATATTCTATTCTGGAAACCTAGCATATAAATGAATATGGACTTGCAGGTCCCTCTAAAATATATAAGTACTATTTATACAAATAAAACCTAGATAGCAACTATATTTCAGATTTATCAGTGTTTCCAGAATTTATACAAATGTGTAAGAAAAATTTCCTGAATGCATGATGCACAGTAATTTTACATTTGATTAAGTGATTTATGAGAAAGAAACATGGAGTGTTTATGGTCTGATAAGAGGAGTACAGAAAAAGAAATATGTTTATGAGGTGCAACTATAGTGAAGTGTATAGATATTGATTATACCAATTATTAGAGGACATATATCATTACGGCAAATGTATTTATTCTCCACCTGTATTCTGAAATTGCTTGCCCTAAACAACAAAACAACAAAACAGTACTTATATTTTTACTTTCTTTATGCATATATATTTTATTTCACCTGAACACTGGATGCTAAGACAATCCTTTTATAAAACAATTGATCCATTTTAAATATATTCAGGAATAATGTCAAAATTCTTAAGAATGTGCACACTATATAAACCATCAATTTCAATTTACTTTGAGGATAGACCAATAGATATACGCCAAAATGTAACTGCAAGAATGTCTACTATCCCCTTGCTTATATTAAAGAAAATTTGAGGATTCATTAAATAATTGATGCCCTGACAGTTTAGAAATTATTTTTGTAAATGTATATTTAATAAATAGGAAAATATTTTAAATAAGTGAAAATCCAGGTTGTAAGACTATAAATAAGGAATGAAAAATTATAGGCTTATCTAACATATATATATATATATATATATATATATATGTATGTATATCTCAATGCCAGTTTTCACTGAGTGGTAGTTTCATAGTTTTTTATGCTTTTATTCATTTAGGAAACTTTCTGCATTAGGGCATATCTTGGAAAGGGTGTCTTTTAATAGTTTTTGACTGAGCTACAGAGACTCCTTTCAGTCTCCTTATTTTGAGGCTATTCATTTCACTACAATTTTCTTCAATCACGTTTTTGATTATGGCTTTCATCCCAAATTTTCTTTTTCCACAGGAACACATATAATTCTCAGCTCAGATATCTGTTTCCTCCATATATACCAGCTTCTCACTGATTATTTTCATTCACTCTTAAGCAATCTGTAAGAAATAAATTTCACCTCCAAACTACTCAATTTTCTACATTGTTTACTCATCTCTATACTGCATTGATATTTGTATTCTGTTGTGAAATTTTTAGTTTCTTTTCAGTCTTTCACCCACATATAATATGATAGTAGTATTTTTTCATCTCAACGTATATCCTCTTCATGGTGTTTGTTTCTCTCTCAAGGTGAGTTTCCTACATATTATTGAGGATGCTAATAGATTTCTGGATAATTCCCTAAGTTTTTAGTAAATAACTGTCAGAAAGCTATGTGATCCTTGCTGTAATTACTCAAGGTTATATTTCCATTATTGGGTGTTCAGTGTAGTTTGCTGATTGACCTGCTCGTTAACAGATGTACTTCACTTAGTCTGAGTCCTCATTCAGTTGAGTCCTGTTCAAGTCTCCTTCAGAGACACAGCTTAGAAGCATGTTTAAACGCTCTGTACCTAATTTGATCTCTAGTGTCTAGTGAGCATTCTTGGACCAAAATTACCCTAACAGTATAGTGTAGTTGTTAAGAGCATGGATTTTGAAATAAGAGCTTGAGTCCATTTACTAACTGTTTGAACTCAATAAGTTACTTAAACGTTTGGTAACTCAATCTCTTCATTTAAAACTGAAAATAATAAAACCACATATTTTGTTGGTTGTTGTGACAGTTAACTGAATTAATATACATAAAGTGCTTAGAAAAATGCTTGTCACATAAGCAGTGTTACAAAAGTGTTGGCTACTATTTTTATTCTTTTCCCTACCCACACCACCATTTCTTGACTTTCTGAAACACTAATCAAAGAAAGGATAAGAAAGAGGATAGTCTGGAGTGTACCACTTTATTCAGACTCCTCTGAGCTCTGCCCCAACCTCTAAAATAAAAATTGTGCACACCAAACCTTCGGAGAAATGACTTGCCCAGGGGCCATCTCACCCAACCCTCCTTCATCCACTGCCCCATGTCTTGTCCAGCTGCATATTGTGATTTACCATTTCCAAGTGCTTATTTGGATACCAATGGGGATAGTGGCGGCAGTGTGAAGACAAAGCACTCTGGGTCACTCAAAATACAGTAGACAAAATATAGGAATGTTATCCATTTTTTAATATTTATTCCTCCTGTTCACATTTTTTTGAGCCCACAGACTATACAAGGTGAAGAATTGGATCCATTACTTATGGTTTTTCAGGAAAAAGGAAAGCCACTTCTTTTGTCATTGTTGTATGCTTATCTGATTGATTTTTTTTTGGTTGGTTGTTGATTTTGAAATCTAGATCCATCATACTTGTCATTAGTAGAAATATTTCCTAAACGTTTTAATAGATTGACTCTCATATCTAATTTTGGGTTGAATTCTGAATTTCTAAATTTTTGTATGTTTTATAGAGATTTTAATAGGAATTCGGAAGTGGCAGAGGCAAGCATTGCTAGTAAGATGCAAATTTAACTAACATTACTTGTAAAGGCTAGTCCATTATGCAAGGGTTTGGAAGGCTAAGTTTGTTTTTTTTTTTTCTCTCCTGAAAATCAAGAGTAATACAAGGAAGTGCTAATGATTTATAGTGCAAAACAGTTAACACTTCCTAGGATGGTAGCATTTATAACGCTTACTAGTTTTCCTGCCAAGAAGCTATTAATATACCCAATATGAATTCCATAGTGAACTGGATGAAATTTAGATCTATTGATAGTTAGATAGATCGATAGATAGATAGATAGATAGATAGGTAGATAGATAGGTAGATAGATAGGTAGATAGATAGACAGGTATCCCTTCAGTCGAAACTCAGTTCATAAAATTAGTGACCAAATAAAGTAAATGGCCGAGCAGGAGGAAGAGAGGAGTCTTCTGTTTCTAGCTTGAGCTATAGAATCTTATGTTGCCATTTAATGGGATGACAAATCACAAAGAAGGACAGAGGTTTGAGGATTGATAATAAGTCAAATTTTGGAAATACTGAATTTGATATGCCAATAGATTATCTTATAGAAATTGGCAGTTTGGTACTGGAAAGAAGGAGAGGAGTATGGCCGTATTCACTCACAAATTATTTAATAAATATTTAATGTATCATACACTGTGACAGATACTAAATCAACATATGTGATATAACAATGAATAAGATAAAATTCACTCTTTCTCTCCTGCTAGAGACTTACAATTTAAAAGCATAAGCCAGACCAAATTCCACAGGCTGTCATTAATAAAAATAACAACTTAAATTTTATTAACCATTTTTTGTTTTATTATTCACTTGTTTGTTGCTAAACCAGCACAGAATGTACAAGAGGTCATAAAAAGACATGTGAGAGAAAGTGACCATCAGTGCCTCCCTGTTCCTTACGGATGGGGTGTTGAATAACGATGAGAAACCCCCTAGGCAGAGCAGCCCAAAACTGAGGACTCACTGCCTCTGATTCCACTTTTGGCTGAAAGTACTGCATTAGCACTCAAGGGTCTAGCTGAAGAAATCCTTGCTGTACCACAATTACACATTTGCATCCATTTCTTAACATGTCACTGTTTCTATTTGAGATTTCAACAAGTAGGCCTGGGTGATCCAGTCACAGATGGGCAAGAGGCAATTGCATCCCAGTGGGGTATATGCTTCATAGAAGACAGAGTACAAAGGACTAGAGTCTATTACTTGGGTCCCTAACCCAATCTCAATTGGTTACAGTGACTTATTACAGAATGTCTCAAAGATCTGAAAAGCTGTCTTGACTCTTCCTCTCTCCCTGTCTTTCTCTCTCAATCTGGGGGTCTTAGCTCTCTTTAGGGTCTTCCAACAGATTATTAGACCCATGCAAATTATCCAGGAAGAATCTCCCTTACTTAAAGTCAATTGATTGGGAACTTTATTTATATCTGAGAAGTCCCTTCACAGCAACAGCTAGATTAGTGTTTGATTAAAAACAATTGGGAGGTGCAGCCTAGGCAAGTTGACATAACAAAAAACCTGTCATAGCAGGTTACCTGAAAATTGTCCATATTAATTCCACTCACCTATTACTGGGAAAAATGTAGTTGCATAGTGCCATATTGTTGCAAAGCACACTAAGAATGATGGTCTCTAGCTAGGCAGTTGTGTACCCACCTAAAACTCTAGTACCTTCATTGATTACAAATTGCATTTAAAACACTTCATAAATTCACATCACTTTGTCTAATAAAGATCTACCTCTTATTTTTTCTCCATTCGGCACTTCAATCCAATGATCCCGAACTTCTTATCTTTTCTATATAACTTGCTTCTTCCCAACTCCCATTCCTGGCTTTCATTATTATCCTTCTTTCCCTTTGCTACACTTTTTTCCTTTCCAGCAGCTCAAATGTTTCCTTTTATTTTTTGCTTGAGGAAGATTAGCCCAGAGCTAACATCTGTGCCAAGCTATCTCCACTTTATGTGTGGGTTGCCTCCGCAGCATGGCTGACGAGTGATGTAGGTCCATGCCTGGGATCCAAACTCACGAACTGGGGCTACTGAAGTGGAGCACACCAAATTTAACCACTACACCACTGGGCCGGCCCCATCTTTTTTTCTTCTTCTTCTTTAATAAGACACAGGAAAAACATTCCCATAAGATTTTTTCAATTAATTCCACTCCATCTTTCTCTCATTTGGCATTCCTTCAGTATCAGATATGTAGTAACTCCACTATCATATTCACTCTTCTGAGTTTCCTCTTAAAACTTTTTATTTAGTTTATTTATGTGAGAAAATGAGACTTTTCTCTCTCCTTCCTCCCCTTCATCTGTCTTTAACCCTAACAAGATAGAGTAAATGAAACAAAATTCATCACTTTAATAATATATTGAAATTTTGGTATGAAAAACATCCATTGTTAGCCAGAAGAAGCTTTATCTTATAGATGCAGCACAGCAAAGCTAATTAAGTATTTAAAGGTTACTCTTAGAATAATAAATCTGGTAAATTCACAGTGATGATTTGTCAGATAGACTGAAAAGTTACAATTAGAACATCAGGATTGTTGGCACCTGTCTCTGAGAGAACTGGCCCTTTGAGAGGAGGTTAAGAAAGGAGAATTACTGATGGGCAAGATGGTGGAGGTGGGGAATGGGAGAGAAAAGAGATGAGAGGAGAGATCATGGAGATAAGGGGATCTCCAGAAGCCTATCTGAGATTTATTCCATTTGGACTCAAAGAGAACACAATGGAAGAGTAATAAAAGGTTTTGCAATATGTTCTGACTTCTTCCTTATCTATGGTTGTCTCCTTATTGATTGTTTTTACATTGGTACCTACCAAACACTGATAAGATATCAAGGGATTACATGAGGACACTTCATCTTCCCTGATGAATTGTACCTTTCATGAGAATAAGGAGCTCTCTTTCATTTCAGCACTTAGAACCACTGTAGACAGTATTTTATTAAATATTTAATAAATGAATTACTTAAGAAATGGACAAAGTTGTGAGTCAGAACTCCACAATGATCCTTGGGTTAATATTCTTTCCTCTGATTACCTGACTTAGGTAAACAAGACACTTCTTTCCTCCAAGTGACTCTCTTAGCACCTTCACAAGGTTCATGACAAGGTACAAGATATTGGAGATATTTATGACATTTGTCTAACATTTTCTGCTCCAATCACAAGAAGAAAAGAATCGCGTTACTTCTCCACATGAAAACAAAGTATTGGTATGATCTAGGCCCATTTGCCCTTATCATTACTAGGTTCTCCTCAACTAAGTTAGAGTTGCACATCTTAATAGGCAAAGTCCAACAGTCCTGGAGTCATATTTTAATAGTGCAATGAAAGGTAACGTATATTCATAAATTCATTGTCTTGTGTTTCCTCAGTAAATAGAGGAAGGGTTTACTCATCAAGCTGGCCTAGTCCAATGTTTCAACTACCCTTTATCTTTCCACATGCACACACACTGAGCTTTCTTCCGTTTCATGTTCTCCTTCATGGTAAGTGCTCCCTTTCTAGGCTCAGATTTCTATGTTTCTCTTTCATGAGTAAATAAACTCTAGTTTGGAGGAAGGAGAAAGGGGAGACTTACTTATATTTTTAGGAATCCATCCCACTTCCCAGAAAAACTTCCCAGAGAAGGCCTCCAAGGGGAGTGGATGGGAGTGCCTGCCTGAAGATGTGACGTCAATTGGTGTTCTCCAGACATACTTAATTTCAAATAGCATTTCATATTAGGATATATCTTTGAATGTATATGGAAACCCTGGAGTTGAATGCTAAATTATTGGATTAGAAAACTAATTTCCCATCCCTTTCACCTACCGGCAAGATAAGTATAGAAGGCGGTTAACATAGTTTACAAAGTGCCAGAGACAATCTTCACCCCTTTTTTACTGTCCTTTTTCTGATAAAATTTGACATAACCTATTGTCATATCAGAGGACTCAATTAAGAATCCTGCAAAAGTGAGATTATATTTATTCTAATTGGCATGAGTCAGTTATTTAATTTGATTGGTAGCACAAAGGCCAGATGCTTCTATCAGAATGTCCACTACAAAGCTATGCCACACTACTGTTTTTCACAGCGCACCTATCTCTTTCATTCTTTTCTTTCTCTCTCCCTACCTTCCTCTTCTTTTCTATGACCCTCTCATTTTCTCCCTCCCCTGTGAATATCTATGCCTTCCAGGTGAACTCATGAGGACTGCTGAGCCCTGTAGCTGACTCTTCAGGATTAAGCAAGCAGGTGTGCACCTAAATTTAGCCCAAATGCTGACTGTACTGTCCAATTCTCTACCAGATGATTTTGCCTCGCATAAACCTCATCTCAAATAGTCTATTATTTGTTTTCCTTTTTATTAAGGCAACTGCTGAGCAATAAAGTGGCTGTCTCTGTCCTCTCAGCACACTTCAATGAGGCCACTTTAGCATCACGTGTGAGTGGGCAGCACTTCAAGAGTCCAGTGATGAGATGGTGCATTGCTGAGGGATTACCCAGCCATGTCCACTCAGACTGAAGAATTCTTCAGCAATATTGAATGGAGGAAAGTAGACATGAACTAAGAACCCAGAGGATTGTGTTACTTAAGGGCCATGAAATTACTTGGAAACTTAATTATGAAAAGGATGAGATGATTCCAGGTCAGGAGGTCAACTTTGTCTCTGATTTTTACTCTTATTAACATGGAAAAAAATCCTTTTATGTGAAATGAAATTCACTAGGCATCTCCATTAACTTTCTTGTTATATATTTACTAATTAAAAGCCTTTTCTCACCTTTAAATGACAAATACCAGTAAATAACTCCATAATATTCACATGCCTGGTATAATTTCTTTTAGAGCAAAAGGCAGCCAGCATAGCATTATTTATTAAGAAGAGAAATTGAGCTCTTCATAAAGTACTGGGAATATGTTCCTGTGGCATATTCTAAACACAGATCCTTGAAAACACTCAATTAATAATGGGTTGAGATGTATCTGTGCCCTACCTACTAATCATAGGATGAAAACATACATTCTCTAAGTTTTTTCATTTTTAATGTTTAATCTCAAAACGTAAATTTCCCCTACAGAGAACATCAAAAGACAAATTCCGTCAGTGGCATTTTACAATTAATTTTAATTTCCGTGAACCAAGCACATAAATTCTTCTAGTCGCAGCATATGCAAATGTGTTTCTGCATATCTTTGAAGTAGCTGTTATTAAATGCAGATACCATCTCTGCTTGGGGCTGAGCATTAAAATAGTTTTTACAAAATAACAAAAGATGCTGTATGTTATTTTCTAGATGGTTTGTTTTATTCAATAAATTTCCTTATACAGGAAGCTTAAAAATGCTGTAACTCAAATTCTCTAACTTATACTCACGGAATGTGAGCCTAAATAGGAATAAAGATTTTAAAATAATTAAAGTCAATATCCTTAATCTAGAGAGGAAAGACATAATAGAGAGGAATACCTGGACAAAATCCATTCCAAATAGAAAAAAGTATATATATATAAATATTTATAGGAATTATATATGATTTTGTATAATATATAATAATGATATATTTCTTTTATATTATAATATATTTATAAAATAAATTATGTTATATATTATGTTTTATAATATACAATATATTTTTATAATATGTAATAGGTATATCCTTATTATGTATATTATATATATAATATATATATATATATATATATATATATATATATATATAAATGAGGAATTGGCTTATACTATTATAGAGGCTGGCAAGTCCAATCAGGAGAGTGGGCTGGCAGGCTGGACTCCAGGGGGAACTGTTGTTCCAGTTTGAAGGCCATCAGGTAGGAAGTGCTGACGTTGTGGATAAAGTCTAAATGCAGTAAGCTGGAGAATTCTCTCCTGCTTGGGGGAGGGTAGAATTTTTTTTCAATTCAGACTTTTAACTGATCAGATGAGGCCACTCACATTATGGAGAGTAATCTGCTCTACTCTACCAATTAAAATGTTAATCCCATCCCAAAACACCCAGAATAATTTGACCAACTATCTGGGCCCCCCGTGGACCAATCACGTGAACACATAAACTATCACCCCCCTCTAAATTATTTAAGGTGAAAATTCTTGTTTATATACAGCAAGTTAAAAATTGAGCAGATTTTTCGCAACAAAATATCCATTGAAATAAAAAGAAATAGTAATATATGTAGGCCTGATACTTTCTATAAAGTAAATTTAAAATAAAGTGCTTATTTAACCAAACTTGGGAGAAACAATCATTAATTTTTAATTGAAAATCCCATACCATATTCAATGTAGTGTGGGAACTAAGAGTTTGGTATTACATAGAACAGTGTTTTTCAAATGAGAAGTGTATTTCCAGAATGTATTTAGGAAACCATGAAATTAAAGCCTGGGGCACTGAGTTAACCTCATATACATGGTAGGCTTGGTTAATTTTGTTCTAGGCCAAGAGCTTTAAGATGATAACAGAAATGCTATTGATAATCTTTGAGGAAAACACATATGGGTTAGTAGAGAAAGAAAATATTCATGAATTTTGAAAAATAGCTTATAATCTAAAATTTCCAAAATTCTAGAAATTATTGTAAAACAAATCGATTGAGAGTAACCTAGAAGCTATTAAAGCAGTAATTGAATTCCTTCTCTTTTTAAAGAATTAATAAATTGATATGTCAAGATAATGATAAGTCAATTCCTATAAAGCGTCTGGCAATAGTTTGCTACACACTTTGGAATTAGGCTGAACAAACATTCTGATGATTCAGTTTCAACTAAGGGCAATATCTGGTGGAATCACAAAAGTTTTCTTCATATCCCTGTGCTGTTTAGTGTATTTCTAACGAAGAGGATATTGTTATAGGGGAAAATTTAGTATAGAGAGAGTTTCCAAAAGAGTGGAAAGACTAATTGATAAGTTGTGATTAAAAAAGTGAAAAGAATTTCAAAATTACCCCAGCACATTTTTGTTATGGAACAAAACTAGGGAATTTCACAGGTATAATTGTGTTCTTATTTTGGTTTAAGAAAACAGTGTTTCTTCAACAGCTCCTGGCTGAGATTGCGTGGAAAAGAATTGAGAAAGAGCCTTCCATTTCTACAACTACAAATTCTTATCACTAAAAAGAGCCCTAAAATAACAGCTAAATATTTTAAAACATATTTTTGATTCAAAGATTATAAGACAAGAAATTAATTTCCTCAGAAACCAGATCCAATTTTTTGTTGTTGTTATTGATTTCTTTCTTATTTTTTTTTCTTTGAGGAAGATTAGCCCCGAGCTAACTGCTGCCAATCCTCCTCTTTTTGCTGAGGAAGACTGGCCCTGAGCTAACATCCATGTCCATCTTCCTCTACTTTGTATGTGGGACGCCTACCACAGCATGGCTTACCAAGTGGTGCCATGTCCGCACCCAGGATCCTAACCGGCAGTCCCTGGGCCGCCAAAGCAGAACGTGCGCACTTAACCACTGTGCCACTGGGCCAGCCCCAGATCCAGTTTTTTTTAAAACAGTTTTATTGAAGTATAATTGACGTTCAATAAACTGCACCTATTTAAAGTATATGATTGGATAACTTTTGACACATGTATAAACTCTCAAAAAGCTACCCACAGTCACGATATTGAATTTAGCCATCTCCCACAAAGTTTCCCTGGGACCCTTTTGCTGTCCCCCCTGACCGCCCCCCCCCCACACTCTCCTTCCCAGGTAACCACTGATTTGCTTTCTGCCACTATAGATTGGTTTGCATTTTCTGGAATTTTATATACTTAAAACATGTGATAAGTACTCTAATTTTTTTGTCTGACATCTTTCAGTTAGAGTAATTATTTTGATATTCATACACAATGAAGTAGTCATAGTTCATTCTTTTTTATTGCTAAATATTATTGTATTACAGGAATACCTACAGTATGATCATCCATCTACCAGTTGGTAGACATTTGGGTTGTTTCCAGTTTGAGGCTCTTAGAAATAGGGCTGTGATGAACATTTGTATATAAGTCTTTGTAACTTCATGTGCTTTCATTTCTCTTAAGTAAATACCTAGGAATAGAATGGCTAGATCACATTGTAGGGGTATATTTAACTTTTTAGGAAACTGCCAAATTGCTCTGTAAAGCGGATATAACATTTTACATTCCCACTTGCAGTGATGCAAGCTCCAGTTACCCCACAACCTTGCCAACACTTTTATGGCTAGTCTTTTAATTTTTAGCCATTTTAATAGTTTTATAGTGATATTTCATTGTGGTTTTTATTTGCATTTTTCTAATAACTAATGGTGTTGCGACTCTTCATTTGCATATTTGCCATCTATATATCTCCTTTGATGAAGTGTCTGTAGTAGTATTCTTGGTGAAGTGTTAAGTCAAAACTGTAACCCATTTTTATTGGGTTGTCAGTTTTTTATTACTGAATTTTCAGAGTGTTATTATAATATATATCATATTATGGTTATGGGAAAATATGACACGTGAAGAGAAAACTGAATCAAAACTGAAAGATATTAGAATTAACAGTTCTGATTGATTGATTCTTCTCCTCATTGTGTGTCACATTTTCCTGATTTTTGCATGCCCTGTTCATTTTTTGTTTGATTTACCTTTTCAGGTGTTGGATATTTCTGTACTTCTATATTCTTGAGATTTTTCCTGTAACAAAGTTAAGTTACTTGGAAGATGTTTGATCTTTTCAAGTCTTGTTTCTAAGATTTCTAAATGGTTGCTCTGTGTACGGATAGTTATTTCCCACTTCTGACTCAAGATCCTTCTCCTTACTCGACACAATATTCCATGAATTATGACTTTTTCCAGTCTGTCTGATGGGAGCAGGCGCTATTCCTTGCCCTTCACATGCAGCAGGGACCATTCCCTTTATACTTTTGAAGAGTTTCTTTTCTCAGTATCAGATATTCTCCTCATACATGGGCACTAATAACTTTTCAACTGAATGCTCAAGGAGAACTCTCTAGAGATCTCTGGAATTATACCTCTGTGCATCCACCTCTTCTCCAGTATTGTTTCCTATGAACTCTAGATGCCTTGGTCTTCCCGAGATTCTTGGCTCTATCTCCCCAACTCAAAAAGTCTTCCAGGCTCTGCTTTGGTTCTTCCTCCTTACCCTATCACCTTGAAACTCTCTCAAGGCAGAATGCTGGGACAAGGATACAGATCATTGGTTTTTGATTCCTTTTTCCTTTTTTTTTTTTGGAGGAAGATCAGCCCTGAGCTAACATCTGCTGCCAATCCTCCTCTTTTGGCTGGGGATGACTGGCCCTGAGCTAACATCTATGCCCGTCTTCCTCTACTTTATATGTGGGATGCCTACCACAGCATGGCTTGACAAGTAGTGCCATGTCCGCACCTGGGATCTGAACCAGCGAACCCTGGGCTGCCAAGAAGCAGAACATGTGAACTTAACCACTGTGCCACCAACCAGCCCCTGGTTTTTGATTCTTAATGTCCAGCAAGGATTCAGGGATCATTATCCTTCATTTCTTGGTGTTCAGTGTCTTAAAACCCTTGTTTCCTATATTTTGTCCATTTCTTTTCATGTGAGAGGGTGAATATGGCTGTGTTATTCCATATTGACCAGAAGCAAAATTTGATTTCTTTTTAATAGATTAATTGAGGTGACATGGGACAGAAACTAGAGTTTATACGAGGCAGGAAAGTCAGAATGGAGACTTCTGCAAAACCTAGAACTGTCTGAACGCACATCCTCTGATGAAGGATAAAGAAGAAAAAATATTGTCGCAAAGGGAGATGATATGGAAACTTGCTCTTTTAGGTACTGACACACAGATAAGGGGGAAATAATTAGAACTGATATTTTATGTTAAGCAAAATTTATGGTTCAAAAAAATCAAAGCTGAGAGTTTAGTCTAAAATGATTATATAATGGTAGTGATTTCAGATACCTGGAAGAAATATAAGCAAATTCTCTCAGAAGGAACATATGATTCAGTTTGTGACATCTGAGAAGCTGACACCAAGGCTAGATTAGACTGGCAAGAGATTTATTTAAGAAAACGCCTGTGATATATAAAGGGCTTGGGAGAAGAAGTGGTTAGAAGGAGATTTCAAATTGCAATGCAGGTCTGACACCTGAGAAAAGAGAGAGTGAGAAGGAAAGATGAGGTAGAAAAATGGCAGTGTAAGCAGACAGCATTTTCTTTTCTAGTTGGTGTCCTTGATGAATAGTGCCATATCAGGGGCTTAGTGTTGGTTTCTGTTGCTGGGAGTCTGGATGTTATGAGGTAATGGTAGTTTCTTATTGACATATGGACATATGGATTGTCACATAGATTAAGAGAAATTAATAGAGAAGTCAGAGATAGATTCACACATATATAGAAACTCAATATGTAACAAGGCAGTATTTATGATCAGTAATAAAGAAAGGTATTAAAAGATGTCCTATAACACTTTCCTCATAAAGTTGTTATCTTTTTTTGTTGTTGAGGAAGATTAGCCCTGAGCTAACATCTGCTGTCATTCCTCCTCTTTTTGCTGAAGAAGACCAGCCCTGAGCTAACATCCTTGTCCATCCTCCTCTACTTTATATGTGGGACGCCTACCATAGCATGGCTTGCCAAGCGGTGCCATGTCCGCACCTGGGATCCGAACCAGTGAACCCCAGGCCGCCAAAGCGAAATGTGCGCACTTAACTGTTGAGCCACCAAGCCAGACCCTAAAGGTGTTATCTTAATAAAACAAAACAAAAAAGGAAAATTGTAACTTACATGACAAATACTTATAATTCCAGCTAGATTTTAAGCTGAAATATGAAACACAAATATTTAAAATTCTTCAAAACAACGTAAGAAATATAATCATGATTCTGAGGAAAGAAAATACTTCTGTTTTCTTTTGTATTACAAATAAGATAGACAAACTATCATGGGAAGAAGTGATAAATGAAGTCATAATAAAATTATAAAATTCTGTTGTCTTAAAATACTATAAAGAAAGTGAGGCCCAAGGACACTGTGAGATGATAAATTTGTGTAAGTCATGAAGTTTGTAATAATTTGTTATATAGCAATAAAAAAATCAATGCAATATTAAACCTAAATAAAAAAGATGACTTATGATGGTGATCTGGAAGGGTAAGGTAGTGGGACACTGTTTGCACAAAGAAGGAACCCAGGCTTGCAGTTTCCTTGAGACCCAGGTTTTATGGTTTGTTCTGTATCAAGTAGTGTTAGTGTTAAATGGAACATTTCTATGCAATTGACATGTCTTTTACAAAGTTTTCAGAGATTGTTGTTTCCACTAATCTTTCATTTATGTACAATGTCTGAAGCCCCTAAAATCCTACCCATGTCGACAGATCCTGCAGAAAATGAAAGAACATGCAAAATCCTTAAACTAAAAAAAAAAAGATTGTGGGTTTCGAAGAAAACTAAGAAATGAATGGTGTTTTTCTAACACTATATCTTAAGAGTTTAAAATATTTCATGAACTTTAGATTTTCCGATTCAATATTTTAATAAATAAAAAATGTACTTCCTAATGCTTCCTCCCCTGCAAATTTTTCATCTTTCTCTCTCACAAACACTAATGACTTACTCCTGCATGGAGAAGAGTGAGCACTTCAAAGAACCTGTGGTGTACACAGCATGGTAGGAGGTACATGAAATCCAGCCACTTGAAAGACACGGTTTGTCTTTCATGTTAGTGGAAAACAAATAATTTTAACACACCCCATGGTAACGCCAATGGGATTTTTATGATTATTATTACAAGCATCACAGTCTTCATTACCTTTGTTTCTTTACAAATATTGTGTCAAACTCTGAACTCCTTTTTGTGTTGGTCCTTTGGTTAAGACGTGGAAAAAATCTGCTTGTCACAATCCTCCTCAAGCATCGAATTTACAAATAATTCCATACAGTAGTTGAGAAAGATCATCACTGGACTATTCACACAGTCTTCACAGAAGCTGAATGTGATCATAGCAGGCTAAAAAAAGGTGTTGAAACTGACCTATTCAGGGAAACTTCCCGGATTATCTTTGCTCCATTAAGATGGCAATATTGTTGAATGTTCATTTCATTTTTAGTAAATATCAAAGTAAATACCTGTCAGGAACTGGAGGCACGAAGTATTGCCAATTCATCCTCAAGAAAGTTTGTACCCCTCCAGCACTTTAAACGCCCTCCAGCACTGTCAGAATGGAAATGTGTCACTTTCATCAAATTATAGTAAATCTGCTCATTATCATTTTAAAAATCATTTCCCAGTTTGGTAAGCAACACATTAGATCTTAAAATATTTTTAATATTGTATTTCTTTTATTATTTTACTAGGTTGTTAGCTATTTTTTTCATATATTTATTTGCCATTTATTGTTTCTTCTGCCCTGAACAGATTCATGTCTACACTTGTTCTTAAAACAGTCGCCTTTAATTTAATTACCTTGTAGCTTCAGACAGGTTTCTCCCCAGATTGTTCAAACATTTTCCTCTTTGTTTCTCCAAAAAGGAAATTTACAAAGGAATTTTTTTGTCTTTCTCAGTAGGATTCATGTTAATACATTTGAAATATTTTTTTTTAATTTTTTTGTATTATTAAATTAATAACTGTCATTATGGCAATTACCAATAGACAAAGGCTCATAATTTGTTCTTTTAAAAATACATATTATCTGGAAGGTATTATTCGAAAGATAAAATGCATAATCAACCTTAGTAGAAAGAATTGCTATATAATTTCAGTGACGTTAAAATTCACTATCAGTAGATTTTTCCCATATCTTATCTCTAACAGTAAATATTGATTTTAATCAGTATAAATTATTTGCTTCAGGTTTTATTACATTTGCTAATATATGATAATTGCTATATTTTATATTTAAGAAATTCACCGTCTTTGTTTTTTGAGGAAGATTAACCCTGAGCTAACGTCTCATGCCAATCTTCCTCTTTTTGCCAAGGAAGACTGGCCCTGAGCTAACATCCATGCCCATCTTCCTCTTCTTTATATGCAGGACTCCTGCCACAACATGGCTTGACAAGCAGCGCGTAGGTCACAGCCGGAATCCAAACCGGAGAACCCCAGGCCACCGAAGTAGAGCACGCAAACTTAACTGCCGCGCCACCCGGGCTGGCCCCAAGAAATTCCATTTTTATATAATCATTTCTGTCAGCCTTTTTCTGCCTGGCACTTATTCTTTAATTCAAGCATGTCTACTGTTAAAAAAGATTGAGACAAAATAGAAATATTTTTTAAAAACCTATTTGGCTTCATTTACTAAGATTGGTATATCTGGTTAATTCTAATCTATGAAATGATAAATCAAAATAGTTGCATATTTCAGTGAATATGCTTATGAAGCCCACTAAAAATAAGTTGTGTACAGTGGGTTTTAAATAAAACTGTATATGCTCTATCTCAAAAAATCTTGTTTTTTGGAATACTTCTATCATTCAAGGAACTAGACTTTAAAAGATTTTCTAAGCTTTTCCTATCAATAATATGCCAAAAGAGATTACAAATGTTTTCATCATTTATACATATATATATTTCAGCAATATATAATAACTGCACTTACAGATTTTCACCTTACTTAAAATATTTATATAAATAAATAAATGGATCACTTACAAAGAGAAGTGTGTTAATTTTCTATTTTCTGCTGTAACAAGTTACTACAAATTTGGCAGAGTAGAACAACACAGATGTGTTCTCCTAACAGTTCTGGAGGCCTGATGTTCAAAAGGAGTATTACAGGGCTGACGTCAAGAGGCTGACAGGGCTGCTTCCTTCTGGATGCTCCAGAGGAGCATCCATTTCTTGCCTCGTCCAATTTCTTGAGGCTGCTGGCTTTCCTGGGCTTGTAGTCACATCACTTCAATATCTGCTTCTTTGGTCACGTCACTTCCTCCTTTCTGTGACCTCCTGCCTTCCATTTATAAGCATCCGGTGACTACATTGGACAGACCCAGATAATTCAGGATAATCTCCCTATATCCAAATCCTTAACCTAATCACACATGCATATCATTTTGTACCATATAAGGTAATATATTCCGGGAATTAGAACATGGACAGCCTTGGGGGTGCCATTATTCAGCCTACTACAGGAAGGATCTATTTATCTTCTGAAATGCTAAAGTACGACATAAAACTGTTATCTAGAAACCAGTCAAGGCTTACCTGTTCTTTGGAAAGGAGTCTATTTTTCCCACAATAAATCCGTATGAACTGCAAACATTGCACCAAGTAGAAATCGGTAGTATCATTTATTTTTTACCCACAAGAACAACTGTCAAAGTTCTGTTAGTATCTTGAGAAGAGTTTGATAAACTTATAGTTGATCTAATTTTGTCCCATGCTTTTTTTACTAAACATGTATTATTCTCTTCTGTATATCCAAATTTGCATAAAAATAAGTATAAGAAGTTTCAACAAGCAAATGAAGGAAATTCACCCTCAGCTCACAGTACACACTGACTTCCAGCTTGAAGGCTATCTTTACTACCAGAACTGTAAAGTATATTTTTTAAGTCTATAGAAGTCATAAAATGTGAGGAAAATCCCTTAATCTAGAATCCAGAGATTTTCTACCTTCAAGGATTTCCTCTGCTTCTGCTTATCACTCCACTTGGCTTTGAAAGAAAATTATCAGCAAGTTTCTTAAGAAGCAGGCAATATTGAAAATAAGTAAATGAATGTTTATATGAAAATACACTCAGGCCAATTGGGTATTTTCCTGTCCCACTATTTAAACACTCCACTTTGAATTATTCTGCTATGCCTCAGCTTCTGCTGTTAACCCAGAAAATAAATATAATTAATCATATTTCACAGAACACAGTCCCTATTTTAATTCAATGACATGTATATTCTTTTTTATTTTGAGGAAGATTAGCCCTGAGCTAACATCTGCTGCCAATCCTCCTGTGAAACGTCCCGTATGGGGGTATATAACCACTCTGTATACTTCACATCTTTGGTGCCGTTTCTTCCTTTGGGAAGAAAGGCCCCGGGCCATGGTCCTCAGATTTCAAGTCAGAATAAACTCACCCAAATTTTCATTTATAGATTGGTTATGGATTATTTTCGTCGACAGGACCATGGCCTGGGGCCTTTCTTCCCAAAGGAAGAAAGGGCACCAAAGAAGTGAGGTATACAGAGTGGTTATATACCCCCAAACAGGGTGTTTCACGTATGATTGAAATGTCCCTCCCACAATAGTCACAAGATTGCCCTGTCGGCACAGCACTTGATGGACACAGCAGGTAGTGGGTCTGCTATCTTGGCGGGCATAGCAGGAGGCAAGCCTATTGTCTCCAGCTGGGTGGTCACAGGTGAGCGCAGCAATCAGTTTCTAGCCTAAGGAAACATGATTAATCCTCAAGGAAATGCCAACGTTGGGAGGGGGAGGGAAGTTGCACCTTTATCTCAAGGGCCTTTGTTCTTGCCATAGGGAATCACTAAAGCAGATATACAATGCGTGCTCAACGGCCATGGTCAGGCCCTTTTGGAAAGACAAGGTCAGGCCGAATTAGGTTTACACCAAATGGCTTCCTCATATTCTCCAATATATCCTATTGCTTGCCATTTTTATTTGTCACTTGATATGAACCAATTGTTAACATTTTCTCTATCTCTTAATATTACTATTTACTCCATAGGTATAGAAGTTAATATACGAAAATAGAGGAAAAATATTTCATTTTCTTAGACACATTCAAGGAGGCAATATAAATAAATAAATTTTGAAAAGTGAAGTTTCTTTACAATTCAAAAAAGGTTGAGAATTTTAAAGTGTCCATGTTTTATAAATAATAGCTGGTCAGGTCTGTTTAAATTAAATGACGCACCCAAATGCCTACACACATCATATGTTTACTCAACCATATGTAGGAATTATTTACGAACTAAATACTTAAGTATAGTAACTACTATTTTTGTGCTACTCAGAGAATATTAATCACCTACAGGACATAAAGCAGTGAAAAAACAGATCAAATCTCGGCCTACACAGTCCTGGGCTGGAGCTGGTCAGGGCTGAATGTCCCAGCTTCAGTGGCATCATATTGATAGCTTCAAGTCTGCCATGATGAAAGCATTGATGCCACAGCGTATAATTGTACAGATTCAAGCATGTTGGGTAGGAGTGGGTGGAGGCAGCGAGATTATGGACTCTATTGCGATTGATTTTTTGTTTTTTCGGAGAAGTGGGGAATGATGTGAACTGACAGTCAGGATAGAAAAGGAGTTGCAGATCATTTGAGAAGATTAGAAAAGGTAGGAGCTAAAATATAAGAAAATGAGAGAAAAGTATTATTGTCAAACAACATTAAGGATCTTTTTCTGTTACAGATGACACACATAAAGTAGGATAATTCCAAGAGAATACGCAATGAGATTATTTACAGAGATGTAGGTGTGGGGAAACCATAACGGTCACTGCAGTAAGTCACAGCTAGCATCTGTCAGGCATTCACTGCTAGTCTAACAGAGACAGAAAAAGAAGTTACCAGAACTGGAATGAGAGAGGAAGGAGGTCTGCAGAGTGCACTTCCTTAAAACTGTCAGTGACGCTCTCCCCTTTCCCTCCAGTCATCTCCTGGAGATCACAATTAGCCAAATCCAAACAGAAGCTAAAATGTGCAAGGGGCTCTGCCGATATAGTCCATGGTCTCCTAAAGCAGGGTTTCGGAAGTTAGAGAGTGAATCTAGGGACAATGGGAAAATATCTTTGAAAGCCTTATTTAGGTTAGTAATTGTAATTTTAAAATTAGAAAAATCAAATGTTATTTTTTCCAATCATGTTTATGTTCAAGCACAGAGTAGAAAAAAGTTGGATTTCAGTGGGACTGTAAATTATGACAAAGTGAGAGGACCCAAAGAACTGTATATGTAAGAGAGTGGTTATAATTCAAGATTGATCATAAGAAAGTATCCCGGGGCTGGTCCGGTGGCACAGCGGTTAAGTTGGCACATTCTGCTTCTCAGCAGTCTGGGGTTCACCGGTTTGGATCCTGGGTGTGGACATGGTGCCGCTTGGCAAAAAGCCATGCTGTGGTGGGCGTCCCACAAATAAAGTAGAGGAAGATTGGCATGGATGTTAGCTCAGGGCCAGTTTCCTCAGCAAAAGAGGAGGATTGGCAGTGGTTAGCTCAGGGCTAATCTTTCTCAAAAAAAAAAAAAAAAAAGAAAGAAAGTATCCTTGTTATTATGGTTGTTACCTTTTTTTAAGCCTTGAAGAGAGAAAAGATATAAGAGTAGAGAGTGGTTTATAGATCTTAACGGGGTTGAAGGATTGATTGTTAGAGCTAAAGTGCTGAAGGGATTAAAGGTTCAAAGACAGGAGAAAGTGGTTGGAGAATGGGATACTTAAAATTGAGATTATGGTGGCATTAAGATTTAAGTAATGACTACGTCTAGGATACGGCCATGTTTTAAGTGGATGATAAGATGAAAGTCACCCGAAGTAAGTCTAGGAAATGTGACAAGGGATTAAAGGTTCAAAGACAGGAGAAAGTGGTTGGAGAATGGGATACTTAAAATTGAGATTATGGTGGCATTAAGATTTAAGTAATGACTACGTCTAGGATACGGCCATGTTTTAAGTGGATGATAAGATGAAAGTCACCCGAAGTAAGTCTAGGAAATGTGACAAGGACATTGGAAGAATCAAAGGCACTATAATTGGTGTAGTATTAGATGGGGTGACAGTGAGCTAGCATTTTAATCAGGGTTCTCCAGAAAAACAGAACCAATAAGATTTTATATATATATATATCCACAGGGCTGACCAGCAGGCTGGAAGCTCAGGCAGGTTTCTATGTTACAATCTTCAGGCACAATTCCTTCTTCTTTGGGAAACCTCAGTCTTTTATTTTTATTGAAGTGTAATGACATATAATATTATATTCGTTTCAGGTGTACATCCTGCTGATTCGATATTTACATACATTATGAAATGATCACCACAATAATTCTAGTTATCATCTGTCTTTTCTCTTGAGGAAACTGATTGAATGAGGTCCACCCACATCATAAAGGGTAATCTGCTCTACTTAAAGTCTACTGATTATAAATGTCAATCAGATGTTTAAAAAAAGCCTTCACGGTAACTTCTATCTAATATTTGACCAATTTGGCCCCATAGTCTAGCCATGTTGACACATAAAATTAACCATCACAGCCAGGAACCAAAATCTCTAAGGAATAAAGAAAATAATCCCGTGGAGGTCGAAGACTGAGAAAAGAGGTTAACAGGTGTCAGGTCTTTAACAGGACGTTAAAAACTGGATGCAGAGGAACCTTAAATTTATATTTCTAAGTAAACGTAGACAATCTGAAATCTCCAGCTATATGGCATTCTGGAAGAGGTAAAACTATGGACACAATAAAAAAGATTAGTGGTTGAGTTACCAAAACCAAAGTGAGTTTGCCTCCTGGCAGTTGAATAAGACTTTCCACCAGAAATAGTTGTCTCATAAAGTAAAGTATGTTTGTGGCAAACAGGAGACCATGCAGAACCATTTCCAAAGTCATGGTGTCCCCGAACAAAGGGAAGCAGGGACCTTTTATTTCAGATGAGGAATGAATATTTAAAAGGGAGAGGTGGGGAGTTGCTTGTTCAGGCTCAACTGGAAAACACGCTTCCACGTACACTACCGGTTACAGTAATAAGACCTAAGCTCCTCCTGGAGAGATCTTAGCATTAAAAATAAGGCAAAGGTCATAGGCATAGCTCTCCTGGTGAGGCTTGGTCTGGTTCAGGGTGGTTGGTGACTGCACCTAATTTACGTAACAAAAGGAAAAACTAATTTGGAAAAACAACTACTTCCAAACCCACCCTTGAATTCCTCAGGGCAATTAGTTGGTGACAATTGCCAGGTGGGAGAGAGGGAGAGCTGAATAGGCAGAGCACAGAAGACTTTTAGGGCAGTGAAAATACTCTGTGTGATATTATAACGAGGGATATATATTATTGTACTTTTAGCCAAACCCACAGAGTATACAACACCAAGAGTGAACTCTAAGGTAAACTATGGGCTTTGGGTGATTATGATGTGTCAATGTAGATTCATCTTTGGTAAAAAATGTACCATATTGGTGAGTGGTATTAATGGGGAAGTCTATGGATGTGAGGGGGCAGGAGCTATATGAGAAATCTTTGTACATTTCTCTCGATTTTGTTGTAAATCTAAAATAATAGTCTTAAACAAGCAAACCGAAAGCTGGGTGCTTCGAGAAAGGAGCAAGTGAATATGGTTTAGATCTAGAAGTAGGAATAAGAAGTAGGTCAGCTAGTTGAATAGTACTCTATAGTTTACAACATGCTTTTAAATATATTATTCCCTTCAATTTCATCATCTGAACACTCTAAAAGCTAGGTAGCTCACTCTTCCTTCACTCATTCACTTAACCCATGTGCTGAGTGATTGATGTGCTCACATGTGAGTCTAGTGGGAGACAGCATCTCTGCCTTCTTGAAGATTCTTGAGGAACAAACTGATATGTTGAGAGGTGGATGACAATTAAAAGTTTTTTCGATAATTAAAAAGAATCTATCTCCACTCATAAGGTGCTTTTATATGTTATCACTTCACATCCTACTATGTATTTTTGAGCCTGTTTGTCTCTGGATGAAGAACGGAGATGCACAGAGCGTCATATTACACACATGCATTTTCAATTTACCGATCACTTTCTAATTTTACCCTCAAGGCCATGCTGTGAGATGATTTGAAAATTGACAGAGAAAATTGCTTTAGAGGTTCTAATAGAAGATGAAGAATTAGAATTTGTTGTGATTATGGTGTATGGAGCATGGCTTAGATAATACAAAATGATACCATCATGGTTCAAGGAGTTTTAACATTTATATCTGTAAATTTAAGCTTATGACACCAGAATTTATACATGATTTTGCAGAAATGTCAGCATGTTATTTTAAGTTATATATACCCTGTGGTTTGGGGGGAAAAAAGGTAACCCCAAAGATCCTTGAGTCCACTGTATTATTTTAAGGATTTAGGACAAGCATAATTGGAATGCTTCTAGTTTGTATTAAAGGATTAAGACAGAATTTTTAAAGGATTATTCTTGTACAGTGAAACTTTCTCAAAATCTGAGTATTATTCTTCATTCTCAATGTTTTCTTTGTATAGGAAAGTGTCAGAAATAAACTAAGACAGTGATAAATTAATGCTAATCTAACTAGCTGAATAGTTAAAATTCAATGTTTTTAGCTGAATCTTTTATACACAATGATAAAAATAATTTGGAAAAAAATATTTGATTTTTTTTCATTATTGTTTTTCTGCCACTTAACAGACCAATGTTAGAGCTAAATATTTTGTTCTGTTACTCAGGTTATGTAATTTTTATTGTTCTGTCTTCTAGTTCGCCAGTTCTTTCTTCCATATCCTCCTTTCTACTGTTGGGCCCATCCACTGGGCTTTCATTCAGTTAGTGGGGTTTTTTTAGTTGTAGAGTTTGGTTTTCCTTTATATGTTCTATTTGTTTGCTGAGATTTTCTATTTCTTTGCTGGAGGTTTCTATGTTTCATTTGTCTCAAGCATGTTCATAATTGCTGTTAAAATATTTTTATCATGACTGCTTTAATTTCTTTAGATAATTCTAATATCTGTCTTGTCAGTGTTGGTGTCTACTGATTGTCATTTTTCATTCAATTTGAGGTCTTCCTGCTTCTTTATATAACAGATGATTTTTCAATTAAAACTTGGATATTTACATATTATGTTATAAGACTCTGGGTCTTATTTAAACTTTTTATTTTATCTGGACTTCTCTGACCACATGCTAGCAGGAGAAGGGGGCCTGCCTTCTCAAAAGTCTTCAAGGAGAAAGAGACTATTTGTCCTCCACTGTATTTTCCATGTGAGCACATATTGGCATGTAGCAGCCACTCAGTACATGTGTTGTGTGAATGAGTGAAGAGAGAGCTATCCAACTATTAGGAATGTTCAGATGATTAAATTGAAATGTCAAGTGAAGATAGGAGATCAGTTTTCCCAATCAGCATCCACTGATACCCTGTACTGGAGGGCAGGGTGGCACTCCTCATAACTGCTAGAATAAGATGAGGGTTCCAGCTCTTTACATGCTCTCCACTGACAACGTGGTGAAGTTGTCCTCATTACAACTGGACAATGTTGAAAGCTCTGAACTCTCCACTTGGCCTCCTCTGACACCACCCCAGTGGGGAAAGGGAGGGGACATCTTGTTGCTGCCAAGTGGAAGTGGAAGTCTAGTTGCCCCTTATAGTCTCCACTGACACAAGGAGAGAGTGGCCTCATTATCAGCTGGCGGGATGAAAGTCTCAGCTCCCTCTTCAGCCTTCTCTGACACTCCCTGGCAGTTGTGTTGAGAGACCTCATTACAGCCTCATAAAGGTGGAAGTCTAAATTTTCCACTCAGCCTTTGTTGGCACCATGGAGCCACATTATTTTCTGTGGTGTTTTCCTGGAGTACAGACGTAGTTGTCTACAAGTTTTCTGTTGTGTTAGGCTGAACTTCATCCTGTGGCTGGAGAGAGCAGCCTTCTGTTTGGACTCTTTTTGTCAGTGCCCAGTGAAGTTTCTGGAAGTCATCAGGTCCAAGTCTGTATATTTGAAGCTAAAAGAAAACCCCGGAAACTCATGATTTTGTTATTTCTTGTGTCCCAAAGTCCCAACCCAGTCTGCCTTCATCTCTTCATTTTTCAAAGTCTTCTTATGTTTGTTTTATACATAATGTCCAGGAATTTTAGTTTATTAATGGTAGGAATAAGAAAAATACATCTTTCGCTCTTATTTACTTTTTATATTTTTAATGTAATATTACCAGTGCAATAAATACATTTTTATCTGTTTTGTTTTGTTCCTTGTTGTCAATTCTTATGATTCCTTCTTTGCTTGTATGCAGAATCACAGGAAATTTTTAGTTGCTGTGAAATTATTAAATCCTGACCAAAAGAAAAGTACTTGCTTGACCCCGCCAGGGTGATCATCGGGAGACATTGTGTTTGGCTATTGAACAGCGAAGACTGGTCTGTGATTATTACAAATAAATTTTCAGGCAACTCTATGAGAAATAAGCTGCAAACATTAAATTTTTGATGATCTATTATTGGGAAAAATAAGAGTTAATTGCTCATGTCATAAAGTCTTTGGCAGAGTTGCAAAAATCTATAAAAGTAAAGAAAAAATAAAACAAGCTCACTTCTATGATATAAAGCAAAAATTATTTCCATATTTCAAATAAAATAATAACTAAATTCTTCACTGAAGCCCTCAATGAAGGACCCTGAAATGTTTTCAGGAGAATCTCATTACCAGTATATGAGTTTGGGGAAAACAAATTCAAAGCCAGCTAATCTAGATGATAGATTCTCAAGCCTAATGTAAACTCTGGTGTCAATTGCAAAAACAAAAACAAAGCTGTTTGCCTGCACTCTCAATGGGAAATGCGGGGTTCTATGGAGCCACTTAAATGTTTGCCCAAATTTAATAATCTCATGATTCGGCAAGCCAAGCCGCATCTGAGTTAGACTTTCATGCATCTTTGACATTAGAAGTAACTTTTTAAAAAAGTTGTTCTGAAGGTCAGATTACAAAAGAGCCTTGATACATGTTCAGGATAAAATATTGTCTCTTAGTAACCTGAAAGTGTCAAGGCAAAAATAGTCAAGGAAAGAGGTTAAAGCTGTTTTGTTTTGTTCTAAATACAAAAGACAAGCAAGCATTCAAGAACTTGAAATCAGGAGAAAGTAGCTTGGGTTCTAGTTCTGTCACTGAATCAAGTCACTTAGCCAATCTACAAATCCTTCTTCCATTTGTAAAACAATTTGTTACTGTGTATGTGTTGTGGATTGCATCAGTTGTCACCTAAGGAGTGTTGGAAATATATCTCTGAGTCCTGTAGGTCTCAAAGATCCACTGGGAGGACCAATAAAATTCATTTATTTCATTTATTCAACAAATAAATATGATTTGCCCCTTGGATGACAGACCTTGGGGAATCAGAAAAAAGGTAAGTACAATCTGGGCCCTCATGGTGATCTCAGAGTGTTGAGAGTAAAGTCAAGAGATAAGGAAGGCTTCTCAGGAGGTGGTACCCCAGTCTAGGAGTAATTAAATAGAGGAGATGAACTTCTGTATAAGAGTGGATTTGGGGGCAATGTGAAGGCCCACTCTCTTTCTAAATGTTGTGCAAAATGTGTGTGAATGTTTTTCTTGAAGGAGTGATTTCATAGCTTGCACCTGAATACCTAAAGGTCCATGACTCCTAATGTGTGAAGCACCACTGCCTTAAAGGAAGGGTAAGATTTAAGCAAAGTAAGGGGAGGGCGGGAGAGGTATCCTAGACAGAGGGGGCAACATTAGTAAGGACGCAAAGATACAGAGAATTAGAAATGGTCACGGTGTGCTTATCTTGAGGAAAAGACTATCTTATCCTCAGAGGGGAACTATTGAAAGGTTTTAAAGTAAAAGGAAAGCATATTCAGATTTAGGGTTAAAAAGATCACTCTGACAGTTCCATGGAGAATGAGTCCAAGAACTAGATTAGAGGTTGGTAAACAGAAGCCTGGTACTGTATTCGAGGGCAGAGATGATGATTGCTTATCTTAAGGCAGTGTGAATAGGAGTGGAAAGGAACAGATGGCCTTTAGACAAATTTAGAATAAAAATGACCAAAAGTTGATATGATTCAATAAAAGAAATTCATGGAAATGTATATAAAAGTAAAACTTCCATTTCTAGCAATATGAAAAATAGGAGGCACTGTTTTTGGATGGTTTCCCTGGAAAACAGAGCCTGAAGCAAGTGTATATGGTAAGGTTTTATTGAGAGGCGGAATCTGTGGGGGATTGGAATTGGTCACCCCAAGATATGTCTCTTTGGCATGAGGCTTATTTGGGGCAGGTTACTTTTAAAAACTGCTGACATGAGAGAAACTCCGAAAAGTATAAGTTAGCCTTTGTAAGAGACATTTACATTTGTAAGGAAATCTCCATCTGTAAGGTGCCTCCCTCTCTGTACCAGGAAGAAGGGGGGATGACCTTATAGCTAACAGCTCATCAGTGTGGAAGACAAGGACTTAAATCTGCATGATACCTTACTCTTGTTTATCATGCTTTTCTGGTAATCTCCTATAATTGACTCCCCCCACGACCAACATCCTTCTTTGTAGCTGAAGATGGTATTTAAGATGAGAATCTCCACCATTTTGGCGAGTTGCTCAGTTTTCCTGAGCTTCTCCCATGTATACATGTTATAAAGCTTTGTTTGATTTTCTCCTGTTATTCTGTCTCATGTGAATTTAATTCATAGCCCAGCCAGGAGGACCTAAATGGGTAGAGGAAATGTCTTCCTTCCCTACAAATCCTAGGCAAGAAAGACAATAATGAGAAGAAAGCAGTTGGAAGGAAAGCAAATGCAAAGTGATGAATTGCTGAACTGGCCCCAGTTCTCAGAGAAACATTGTTGGTTGCTCAGTCACATGGGATGTGGGAAAACACTGCACCTCAGAACACCATGCAGTTGGGGAGGAGTAAAGGAGAATACTCTCCCATTGTCATCTTCTGCTACTCATTGCACAAAGCTTTGCCTGTGGAACATAACTCTCTATGCTTCCAAGAGGTGTTACCTGGATCCTTCAGTCAGGTGCTGGAGACTTCAGATCCCACATCCAGAATAAACCACTTTATGTAAGTCCAGAAGTGATGGGAGGAGTCAGAGTTTCAATGAGCCCTGTTAAGGCAGCCCTGGGTGCTAGGGCTTCTTGGGGTCCCACCACAGCAGGCATGATGGGCCTCTGAGACTGCTCCTAGGCTTAGGAGATGTGGCAACTTGGCTCTCATGGGTAACTGGACAAGGCCTGGGTGGCAGCAGCACCTAAATAAAGCACCTGAGCCACTTCTTAGGCTATCACCATCTCATATCACAGAACAAACACAAGAAGAGAGAAGAAAGCCAAAGCCTTCCCTGTGGTAGCCAGCTACAGTCTCCTAAAACAGATGTAAATATAATTATAAATCTGCTCCCACTTTTTTTTTTTCCAGGAAGATTAGCCCTGAGCTAACATTTGCCACCAATCCTCTTCTTTTTGCTGAGGAAGATTGGCCCTGAGCTAACATCTGTGCCTACCTTCCTCTATTTTATATATGGGATACCACCTCAGCAGGACTTGATGAGCGATGTGTAGGTCTGCAGCCAGGATCTGAACTGGCAAACCCCCGGCCACCAAAGCAGAGCATTCGAACTTAACCACTGGGCTACTGACTGGCCCCTGCCCCTACTTTTGAATCTGATTTTTTATCATTCTGACTTTAAATCTCTGTGGCCCTCAAGGGACTTTGACCAGAATTGACGCTAATTCTGTTTTCCTCTCCTTCTCTCCTCTCTCTTCCCCTCTTCTCTTTTCTTCTCCTCTTTCTCCCTACCTTCATCTTTCTTCTCTTTCTCCCCCATCTCTCTCTCTCTCTTTTTTTCTCCCTTCTTCTTTTCTTTCTTCTTTCATATTCCAAATGGAAATTCAAGGAAGTCAAATTAAGTGTCACTGTTATAATGAAGGTTGATCAACTAACTGAAAAATATGGACATGAGTCCTGTTCTTTCAACAGTTTATCATATTTATTTAGACAATTTTCTTTCCTTTTGACCTTATTTTTCTTTTAATTCTTAGAATTCAATGAATTGGATATATTTCACACAATTTTTCTCCACTTTGACTTGGTATTTTCACTCATAGTTTAATTACTTGGAGCAGATGATTTTCTTTATTTTAATCTCAAAGAGTGAAGAAAGATAAATATCTAGTTATGTAGGGAAGGGATTGGAAAATGTGTGAAAGAGAGTGTGTGTATATATTTGTGTGTGTACGTCCGTGTGCATGTGTGTGTGGAGGGTATATTTGCTTTTCATTCCCAAAGTGTAGGAAAGTAAAATAGTAGTGGGGCAAGCAGAGGTGAGCTAAAGGGTATGTAGAAACTGATTAATTTGGACTTCATGAAGAAGAAAGGGAAAAAAATCTCGCACAACAACAGGCATTTTGAATTGATGGGCGTCAGAAAGACACAGGACAAACAAATTAGAGAGCAGCATTGAACCTGGAAAACGACAAGCAGAAACAAATCAGCCCTCTCCCTTTTATCAATAGAATTTACAGCTTCATGGAAGACATCCAATAAGTTCAAAAAGAGGTCATATTTTGTGTATTTATTTATGATATGATGTCAATAGTCTCAGAGACACACAGAATTTAAGTACTTGATACTACGGCTGCTTATTTCACTTTGTTTTAGCTATTTGTCTATTCATTTGTTCTCTCCCTTCTAAAATTGCTTAACTCAAGTTTTGTTTTAATAATTAAGTGTCACCACCAACTCGTGAACACTCTGTGTCTTTAATACTAAGAAGATAAATATATAACACTGCCCTCAGGCTGGAATGCTGGGCAGGGATTCAATTTGTATCACTGTGAATGTCCTCCATCCTCTGGGAATAAGTAAAGGGACATCTCAGTTTGCCAAGCAGTCCATAAACCATACATAGCTTCATGCCTATTGTTCTGTCATAATTATTAATAGTGTATCCACTCACTCTCAGAAGTGTCCCGGTTTGGGTGATAAATAAAAGAACTAAAAAATGAGGGCAAGAAAATTGCCATCAAGGTGTTAAAGTACCAAATTAATAGAATGGATCGAATCAGAGACAGGCAGGTACATATTATAGCCAGCATAACAAGTAATTAGAAGGTAATAACATATCCAAAGAAATATTATTTCAATTAGAAAAGAGTTAGTGAGTAAGCCTAGGAAAAAAATAGTTGTCACCGATTCTGCTTGTGCAGACATGACCCGGATGCAGCAATTCCTTGAATTAGGACATTTCGATCGCATTTTAAGCTTGCAGAAGTCCTCACCTTATTGTGAAGATGGATGTATGTGACAGTCACAACATGATGATATTAATCATGTGGAGCCTACAACTTTCTTCCATTGCTCTATTATTGGGTTTACCAAGCAGCCTTATGATTATCTTTTGACTTTTCATGTAGAGCTGTGCATGCTCATTCTTTTATTCAACTTTTATTTAGCACCTACCATGTGTCAAGAATTATGATGGACAATGGGGATACTATGATGGATGCCGCTCTCAGAACCTCACAGCCCTGATGGAAGAGACAATGAGAGAGAGACAAAGAGGGAGGGAAAGAAGGAGAAAAAGAGAGAGGGAGAAAGATAGGGAAAGAGAAACAAAATCATCACTGTTTTGTGTGATAAATGTGATGGTAGTCATATGCACCCGGCTCCTAGGGGAGCATCTAATCAGGGGAGGTGAGAATAGGGAGTGAAGAATTCAAGGGAGCCTTCCTGAAGGAGGTGACATTTAAGTGGAGTTAAGAATAAAATGACTGCAAACAAATTGGTTAGATAGGATGAGAGATTGTACGTTACAGGCAAAGGAGGACAAAAGAAGCAGTTGAGGAGTTTGAAATTCACGTGTGATGACAGAGTAGCACGGTGTTTTGTTTTTTTTTTAATGTTCTAGATTTTTTCCCTGAGCTACATAGTTCAGTGAGGGTAACAACCATATTTCTCACAATAAACAAACAAATTACCTTTTAGTTTACACAGCGTTCCCATGGGGGCTTCACTAGAGGGAGTTCGCTCCTGATCAGAGTTTTATTAATGTGGGGATTTTTAATTTTATTCTCAAAATGTGAAAAAATTTAAATATGGGTATAAAGGTGATGTTTTGAAAATGTGTCTATTTTTTGTTACATATACATCACATTCCAGGTATCCATTCTCGTGGATCTAGAAAACAGGAGGCACAGATAACACGCAAGAAAAAAGCATAAAATGTAGACAAAGTCACTGACTGACAGGATGGGTAAATAAAAGAAAAATCCTGGGTCTGTGTGAGAGAGAGCATAAAAAGCAAAACAAGAAGAGAAGTGAGTGGCCAAATACGTATGTCCTTACTGTCCCATCTGGGATGAACTTCTATAGATGAACTTGGTGCCATTAAAGAAAAAGTTCTTTAATGTGTGTTCCCCATTTTGAATATCTAGGGAGAGATAAGTACAGAGTTGCTCAGAATCAATATGCAGCAGTCACATCCACACAAAATGACAGTATACCATGGTGTGTGAGAGAGAGAGAGAGACACTCCTACAGCTCCTTTGACACCCATAAGCCATGGAAGAGATTCAGAATTTCACAGAAAATCTGTGAGATTGCAAGAAGATAGCCAATAGAACAAGAATTACCTTGAGTAGGGACAAAGAGTTTCTTAAACTAGACTCAGGATCAACATCAGGTTACAGCAAGACATCAGAAATCTCTACAGCACCCAAAACAGATGAGGTACCAAGAGAAGAAAGGACCAGTGAGCCTTACCAAACCAAGAGAACAACCACAAATTTACCAGCTCCAGCCTTTGCAGTGGATATCATCTTAAGGGACAGAAACCAGAGAGGATACAGAGGGCGGAGGCAGGTATAAGCCCCTGCCACAGCAACGTTATACCTTCTTTCCCAGTACTTCATTGCCATCTTGGGGATGTGGAGGTGATGGAGAAGAGATATGAAAGAGTAAATATTTACCCAATAGAGATCAAAGGACACTAAAGGAAATATTTAAATCAGAAAAGTGCAAGGATAAATTAACAAGTACAAGGCTGCCCCACCACACACACTGGAAAAGTGATTAATGATGCGGGGTCGGTGAGCCGAGGAGTCGAAAGAAAGATTTCTTAGACTCTCAAGATCTGGCAGTAGTGCTCTTTTATTTAGGGAATAGTGTGGAATAGCATGGGGACAGGACCCATGGGCAGTCAGAGCTTTTGCTGCTGCTGCTTCTGCTGCCCCCGCTGGCATGGGGACAGGACCCATGGGCAGGCAGAGCTGGTGCGTGGGGACAGGACCCACGGGCAGTCAGAACTCCTGCTGCCCCCAGTTGAGGGTTAGAGCTAAATTTAAGGCATAGGTATGTGAGTTATCTCTTTACAAGACAAAGAATATGTAAAAAAGTTAAAATGGTAGATAAGAATCAAACCGGATTGAGTAAATGGCAGAAGTCACCGCTTGAATTTTATCCTCGGCTAAAGACAAAGGAGGATTTGTGGGGGGGAGGGTGGTCAGTTACATGAGGTTGCCAGACAGTAACCAACTTAAGTTCTTGCCTCTGGCATTGATTAAGAGCTTCTAGAGATAAGACCATCCCCCCTTCTTCCTGGCACAGAGAGGGAGGCATCTTCACAGATAGAGGTTTCCCTTAGAAATGTAAATGTTTCCCAACAAAGGGGCAAACAAATTCCACTCCTTGGAGCCTGAATCTCATCTGTAGTTTTAAAACTAACCAGCCTAAAAATCCTCATCATAAGCCATTTTAAAATTAAGCAGCCTAAAAATCCTCATCAATTAATACTTCAATTATTAATATCCTTAAAGAATATCCAATAATCATAAGAACAAACAGGAAGAAAAAAGTGAAGACAGGAACACCAGAATACAGAAAAGTGGAGTTACAGTATGTGTACTTCCCTCATTCTCTGATGTTTAAGGTGTGACATCATGTGATTGTTGTGAATTCAACCATGTTTTAGTCCTCTAAATAAATTTACATGTATCTGGGACGAATGGATAAAGAAGATGTGGTATTTGTACACAATGGATTACTACTCAGCCATAAGAAATGACGAAATCCGGCCATTTGTGACAACATGGACAGACCTCGAGGATATTATGCTGAGTGAAATAAGTCAGAGGGAGAAAGTCAAATACCATATGATCTCACTCATAAGGAGAAGATAAAAACGCCAAAAAAAAACCACATAGCATTGGAGATTGGACTGGTGGTTACCTTTGGGGAAATGGGGAGGGGGGAGGGCAAAAGGGGTGATTAGGATCACATGTGAGGGGATGGACTATAATTAGTGTTCGGGTGGTGAACATGATGTAATGTATACAGAATTCGAAATATGATGTACATCCGAAAAAAATAAAAATTAAAAAAAAATTTACATGTATCGACACAGTTGATGTTGATTTTAACCTGTTACTACAGGAAACATTATTTTAAATAATTTTAATAACTCATAAATATTTGTTATATTAGTTGTGGATATAAGTTAATATGAGAACTTGTTTAAGAACGCTGGCATAAAATGAGGCAGGTCTCTCCAAAAATCAAGAAATCCAGGTTCATTTAAAAATACAACATCTTTGCAGTGAAATTTTTAGAAAACAGATATTTTCATGGTAAAAATATTTACTATAAATAATTTTCATTTATAAGCATAGTATTTTAAAATTTCTTCCAATATTATATAGATTTTTAATTAATTGTTATGTAACATCTCTATTAAAAAATTAAAACAAAATAAAATCTTAATTTTGTATGCATTACAGATAAGAAGAGAATCCAGAAGAAAGGTAGATTATGTTGTAATAAAGAAATCTTCTTCTAATGATTTTCCCACAGGCGATACCTGTTTGTTGGCTTTGAATGCTGTAATTATTTCTCCAGTGAATTAACTGCAGGGGAGAGTAGGGTTTCTGGCCCTCAAAACTCATTCTCTTTATATTTTATAATTTTTTGAATATACTTGGGCACAGAATGTGATAGGACCTGAAACTAGAATATCAAGTCAGACGACACGTAGTCTTTACACAGTCCACGCACTCCCCACAATCAGGATATGCAATTTTCTGCATGTTAGCCTAGTTGCCTGGCTGCTTTTTTCAGTATCTTTAACCAGAGTGTCAGAGGTATTTGTCATCCACAAAGTTAAGAGCTCTGCTTGAGTGAAACACCAGGGAAGAGCTGAGAGTGTGAGGGAAAGTTGAAAGGGGTTGTTGGTTAATGTTTAGCTCATATCCCACCACCTGTCCTGCTGGACCCGTTCTCGCTCCTCTTTTCCATATGGCCTTATTTCTTTAATTAGGTGTGAACTACTGAAGATCTTAGGCCTGTTTCCTAAGATCTCTTTGTCAGGGTATCTGGCAAAGTTTAGGATCAATAACAGATTACCTTTATAGATGCATTTGTGATAAAAAGACTTCATTAAATAAAGTTCACCATTTAAGAAACGGCATTTAAGGCATATCTACTAATTAGCAACAGCTATTGCTATTGCCTGTACTGAGAGATTTGAGAAACTCATGCTAAGACCATATAGTCTCAAAACATTTCATTTCCCAAGGCTGAATATTTGCCTGCCTTAGAATTGTTAATATGTAAATATTTCTAAAACTTGGCGTAGGTCAGCTGTTCTAAATAAAAAATTAATAAAAATAAATAACAAATAAGTAAATAAATAAAATTAAGGCTATAGAAGATGAAATCAACTTTGGAAGGGAACAACCACAATACGCAAAGAATTAATAATAGCAGGGACAAAAAATGTCTTTCTAATCAATCACTTGTATACATATATTAAAATGTACACTATATACTCCTCCATCACTTTCATAATTATTTTTTTCTCCTTACAACTTACCTTACCAACTTTATATTAAATTTTTGAACTTACAGAAAATGACTTTTCATACTCGACATTGATTTGAAAGTGACATTGGGTCTTCATGATCACAAGATAGAATCCATAGCAGGCAAGAGCAATTTAAAAAATTCATGAATGCTTTCTACTTTCTCAAAGTTAATTGTTTAAGCAGAAGATTTTGTCTTTATCACAGATAGTTCAATAATTGAAAACTGTTTGTATTTCACACAAGAAAGGTCAGGTTTATGTTCACAGTAACATCTCAGATTAAGGAATAGACCTCAACTAAAGAAAGAATTAACCTGGAAAATAGAAATTTATTCAAAAGCACAGCTTGTGATTTTTTTCTCTTGGGTGAGCCTTAGCTCTTTAAAGAACGGCTGCAATGTCTGCCTGAACACACAAGCACTCTTCCAAACCACCACTCTGCTGTTTTGTGTTGCAAGCACACATACACACATACACATGCACCCGCACACAACCCGCTGCGCTGATTTCCCCTAGGGCTTCTCTGATATAAAAGCAATTTTCTTCCTTTTCCCTCATGAAGTCTGTATTTTCAAACTGCAGTGAAACCATGCATTTAGTACAGCTCTTCATTTCTTTTTCAATTACCTAAAAGAAATATCCATCTTTAAAGTGCATTGAGGAATGTATCGTCATAGTTCTAATTGGATAGCCATTCTTGTATCAGCTCTGCTTCTTATCCTTAGGGTTGTAATTGATAAGTCTATGTATTTACATTGAAATTAGATTCCCAAACAGTGTAAATTCCATACCTCAGGTGATTTTACTTATCTTTACTTTTAACGTCATTTGTTTTTGCTAAGACTCCATCAGTAAGCTTAACGTGGTATTTACAAATAATATCTCAGGGGACAACATTTTGTCAATAAATCCTCTTTTTAATCACATTAAGTGCACTAGCACTTAATAAAATTAATAATTGTTAGTAGAGAATTTTGTTAGGTAAGAAAACAGATATTTTTTGTTTTGCTAAGGAATATATTTCAATTAATTACATTGAGAATTTATATATTACAATATTTTATTTAAATATTTACATATCCTGTATATTCTGGTCCTAGGTGATGATTCTAAAGCAAGCATCATTACTTTAAAAACAAAATACTATGATTTTTCTCATACAATTGGAAGCTGGACATTGACTGCAAATAATGCCTTACATGCAAAGAGTAATGCTAACATATTGGTATTTAATTTATAATTTTTTTAATTAAGTAGCTTGAAATCTATCATTTAAAGAATGCATTTTGTCCTCGTATAAAAAATCAGCAACTCTTGGGGCTGGCCCCGTGGCCGAGTGGTTAAGTTCGCGCGCTCCGCTGCAGGCGGCCCAGTGTTTTGTTAGTTCGAATCCTTGGTGCGGACATGGCACTGCTCATCAGACCACGCTGAGGCAGCGTCCCACATGCCACAACTAGAAGAACCCACAACGAAGAATATACAACTATGTACCGGGGGCCTTTGGGGAGAAAAAGGAAAAAATAAAATCTTAAAAAAAAAAAATCAGCAACTCTTTACTAAAGACAATAATCATAGTTTGTATACTGTGAGTTAACTCCATTCATTGTGTCAAGTACTTTATGTATATTGTATGATTTAATTATTATAAAAAGTAAATAATGTTTTATTTATTATTATACTGGTGAAGAAAATCTGACACGGGATGGTTAAATAACGCTATTAAAGTGAGACCACAGTGAAGCCAAAATTATACCCAGGCTATCAGCTATCACAAATTCTGCTCTTAAATGCTCTTAAATAGAAAAAACAACTCAATCCTTCTCTCAACACATATTTGAATGTTCCATTATATATCAAGGTTTAGAACAAAATAACTAAATATATGGAGGCAAAAAAAGCCCTGGAAAACCATATGCTAAAATATATGTTAAAACATTAATAGGATTTGCTTGTGGGACACAGAAGTTTGAAAGATTGAGTTCCTTGATCTTGATGTTTATAAAATTGTGACTGGATCACCTACATAAAAATCAGCAGAGGTATTTTCTTTTTAATGCAGACCCCTGACTCACATAATACAAGTTGACCTAAATTCCGAAGTGATAGGTCAGAAATTTACAGTTCCATAAATTTCCTAAGTAATTTTCATGCAGACAAATGTGTGAGAAAATTGCTCTCTCTTTTTCAAATGTTTGCATTCTTTAATATTCTATAAAGGCTACATCTATTTTAATCTAAGTGAAAAATACACAGATGTCTTTTGTTGATATCTACATAGCCCAGGATGTTATTTTACCTCACTCTACCTTTATTTCTTCATTACACCCCTCTAAATGAATGAATATTTTTCTAATCTATGTTCTTTTAATGTCACTTTTATTTGCTCTAAAATAAAGTTGAAATCTAATCATTTCAGTTGCTACAACTCTCCTTGCTCTGTATTCCTGATTTCTTACATCCAGTTCTTTGAAATGAATATGAATGTGATGGGCAGTAAAAGAATGCTGCGTGAGCTCAAACTCAAGGATGTCGAAATATAGCTCCAGACAGATTCTAAGCATTAAACTCTGTTATTAATGGAAGTGAAAGTGATAACTTTGGAGTTATCAAATTCTGGGATTTAGTCATGCTCAAACTCATTTGAGTTATCTGAGCTAGGAAGATGCAATCCTTTTGGAGAAATACAAAATGCCATTAAATCTTATGCATAATTTCTAGCCCATAATCAAATGAGCAAGGATAGAAATTAAAATAACTCTTCCTTTGGCCACTATTTCTTATTTGGATTTTTGCAATATTTTAGTTATCTTCCCCTTCAAATCTATCTAATGCACTTGGTACAAAATTATCTTTCATGAGTATAAATCTCACTATTCATTCCACATAGCAAACAGCAAAGAAACCCAATTTAGTCTAAAGGGCCCAGCAAGGATCTCTGGGGGAAGTGTGAAAAACGAAACACGAACAATGAGGAAGAATTGTCCAGGAAGAGGAAAAGCATTTTAAAGAAAATGAAGCAAGAGATTGTGTAGCACATTCTGAAGTGTGTTCAGACAGTAGGGAGCTCAGATTGCCATGGGGAGAGGGAAAGAATGGGGTCGTTCAGAAGACAGAATTTAGATGCTACTGAGAGATAAAGACAGAGTTAAATAGAGGCAATGAATGGATCTATACGTCGTTGTTTTGTTGTTTTATTTTTTTAAGATTTTATTTTTTTCCTTTTTCTCCCCAAAGCTCCCGGGTACATAGTTGTATATTCTTAGTTGTGGGTCCTTCCAGTTGTGGCATGTGGACGCTGCCCCAGCGTGGCTTGATGAGCAATGCCATAGTGCCTGTCCACACCCAGGATTCGAACAGCCTAAACACTGGGCCGCCTGCAGAAGAGCGCACAAAACCAACCACTCGGCCACAGGGCCAGCCCCTAAATGTCGTTTTTAAGCAGTTTGTCATGTGGTAGTCCATGAAAAGTTTTAAGGCGTGCTGGAATGTTCAAACTGGCATTTAGAAAGACGATTCTGGTTCTCTGGGGTCTTAGTCCCTTCTGGCTGCTAGAATAGAGTACCATAGACTGGGTGCCTTACGAACAACAGAAGTTTATTTCTCACAGTTCTGAAAGCAGAGAAGTCCAAGATCAAGGAGCTGGCAGATTAAGTGTCTGGTGAGGGCCATCGTCTCACCATAATCATAATCTCACACGATGGAAGGGGCAAGGGAATTCTTATATAAGGGAACGGCACTATCCCCATTTATGAAGGCTCCACCCACATGACCTAATCACCTCCCAAAGGCCGCACGTCCAAATGACGTCCATCACATGGGAGATTAAATTTTAACATATGAATTTTGGGGGGGACACAAACATTCAGTCAATAGTAAATGCTTATGGAAATTTTTAGACCTAGAATCAGGGGTGATAGTCTCCTCTCTTCCAGGACATATGTCATTTCTTTCCCTCTTTGTATAAGGCATTAAGTGAAAATCAAATTTCCTGAGATAGGTATCACTCCTGTTATTCTTTTTCCAATAATATTTTTATTGTGATATAATTTAGATGCAGTATAATACAGAGATTTTTGACAGCTTTCTTGAGGTATAATTGACATACAATAAACTGCACAGGTTGGAAGTGTACAATTTGACAAGTTTTGACATATGTAAACACTTGTGAAACATAAGCAGAAACAAAATAGTGAACATATCCATCACCTCCAGAACAATGTAGTGTGCAAGTGGGGAGAGCAGACATCCTGGTGCTGTTCCTGATCTTAGGCGGAAAACCTTCAGTCTTTCACCATTAAATATGACATTAACTGTAAGTTTTTCATAGACAAGCTTTATCAGGTTAAATAAGTTTCCTTCTATTCAGAGTGTGATGAGATTTTTGACCAGGAATGGATGTTGGAACAAGTTTTTTTTCACTTATTTTCTCTCTTGTTTTTCTGTTTTCCATTTCATTGATTTCCACTCATATTTATTATTTTCTTTCTTCTACTTTAAATTTTGTTTGCTTTTCCTTTTCTTGTTTCTGAAGTTGGAGACTGTGATCATTGGTTTGAGATGTAGTTTTTTCTCAAAAGGCATTTTGTGTTATAAATTTTCTTCCATGTTCTGCTTTAACTGCATCCCACAATGTTGATATATTGTGTTTTGATTATCATTCAGTACAAAATACGTTAAATTTATCTTTTGATTTCTTGGACTCATAAGTTTTTTAGAAGTATGGAATTTTTGCAAAGTGTTTTAATATTTTAAAGAAAATTTCATTATTGTTTCTAATTCAGTTCCATTTTGGCCAGAGAACATATAGTGTTTTACTTAAACACATTTTGATTTAATGATACTGGCTTTATGGCCCAGGATATGGTTCATCTTGGTAAATGCTCCGTGTATGCTCAAAAATAATGTGTTCTGCTATTGCTGGCTGAAGTGTTCTTTTGTTTGTTTGTTTGGTTGGTTGGTTTTTGTTTTGGTGAGGAAGATTGCCCCTGAGCTAACATCTGTGCAAATCTTCCTCTATTTTATATGCAGGACGCTGCCACAGCATGGCTTGATGAGTGGCATGTAGGTCCACACACAAGATCTGCATCTGCAAACCCTGAGCCACTGAAGTGGAGTGTGCAAACTTAACCACTATGCCACAAGGCCAGCCCCAGCTGTGTTTTATAAATGTTAATCAGCTGAAGTTGATTGATGGTGTTGTTTAAGTTTTCTATGTCCTTACTGATTTGCCGTCCATTATTGAGATAGCAATGTTGCAATTTCTGACTATAATTGGGGATTTGTCTATTTATCTTTGCAGTTCTATAAGAATTTGCTTAAAGTATTTTGAAGCTTTGTTACTAGATGCGTTAATGTTTAGGACTGTTACATCATCTAGATGAATTGATTTCTTTATTATTATGAAATAAACTTCTTTACCCTAGTATTATTCTTTGCTATGAAATCTACTCTTTCTGATGTTAATATAGCCTTTGGAGATTTCTTTGAATGAGTATTAGTATGGTATATCTTTTTCTATCCTTTTACAGTTAATCTATTATGGTCTTTCAATATAAAATGAGTTTCTTGTAAGCAGCATATATTTTGGTCTTGCTTTCTTATTAACCTGACAATCTTTTCCTATTAATTGGAGGATATAGACCAGTTACATTTAATGTGATTAAAAATATTTTTGGATGTATATCTCCTATCTTGCCATTTGTTTTCCAGTTGTTGCAAATGTTTATTATTTTTTTCTCCTTTTCTAATTCTTTTGGATTAATTGATCATTTTTTTATTAATTTATTTCAATTCATTTTTTCTTTATGAGCTGTAACTCAGTTGTGTTATGTGATTGTATTTAATTTATTTTATACACTTCTAACTTATCATACTCTATCTCCAAGTGAATATTATACTACTTCACATATGGTATAACAATATTAGAGTAGTTTATTTCCATTTCTCCTCCCCAGGGCTTTGCATTATTCATGTCATGCATTTTACTTCTACATATGTTACTCCTACATATGTTATATACTCTGAAATACATTTTTATTATTTTTACTTTATTCACTTATCATTTAAAGATGTAAATATTAGTGACAAGTCTTTATACTTTTTCAGGTAATTAATATTTCCAGTAGTCCTTATTCTCCTTTGTAGAACAATTCCTCCTTCTACTAACATTTTCTTTCTTTTAAAGGGCCCTATTTAAAATTTCTTGTAATAAATATCTCCTTTTATGTGAAAAAGACATCATTCCACTTTTGTTTTTGAAAGATATTTCACTGGGCAAAAAATTCTCAGTTGACAATTATTTTCTTCATTACTTTAAGGATGTCACTCAGCTGTTTTCTATCTACTATTGTTTCTGAAGAGAAGTCAGCTGTCGTTCTTATTTTTGTTTCTTTCTTTGTTATCCTTTTTCTCTTACTATTTTTAAGATTTTCTCTCTATAACTGGTTTTAAAAGATTTGATTATAATATACATTGAGGTATTTCTCTTCATATTTCTTGCTCTTGCAGTTCTTTGAATTACTTGAACAATAGTTTTCACTCAATTTGGGTAATTTTCAGCCTTTATATTTTGAAATAATTTTGGTCCTCTCTTCATGGACCACTCACACATCTGACTGGCAGGTTAAAGTTGTCTCTCAGATCATTGTTGCTCAGTCCTTTTTTGAAAAATTTCTTTCCTCTCTGCATTTTATTTTGGAAACTTTATACGGCTATATTTCAAGTACACTAACCTTTTCTCTTGAAATGTCTAATCCACCATCATTCCACCCAGAATATTTTATTTTTCATCTCAGACATTGTAGTTTTTTTCCCCCTTCTTCTTCTCCCCAAAGCCCCCCAGTACATAGTTGTATCTTCTAGCTGTGAGTGCTTCTAGTTGTGCTGTGTGGGACACTGCCTCAGGGTGGCCTAATAAGCAGTGCCATGTCCGTGCCTGGGATCTGAACCCACAAAATTCCTGGCCGCCAAAGCGTAGTGTGCAAACTTAACCACTCAGCCAAGGGGCCGGCCCCTGACATTGTAGATTTTAGTTCTTGAATATCTTAAGATCATCTGCCTTTCTTCTAGCTTCTTTAAAATAAGATATACAGCCATAAAAAATTGTTCAAAATGTCCTTTATAATATTTTCATTGTGCATGTCACTTATGTGTCAGTTTTATGGAGTGATTTTTCTTTCCACTTGGGTTGCATTTAGCTGCTTCCTTATATCCCCACTAATTTTTCATTGGATAGTAGACATTGTGAAATTTATCTTTTTAGATGTCATATATTTTGTATTCCTGTAAATATCTTTGAGATTTGTCCTGAGACATAGTTAAGCTATTTGAAAATTTTATGTTTTGGGTCTTGCTTTTAAGCTGTTTTTTAGGAGGAAACAGAGCTGCATTGGTCTGGGATTAATTTCCCACCACTACTGAACAATACTTTCATCAGTACTCTAATCAATGGACCAGTAAACACTTTTCTGTAAATAAATTTACATAAAATAGTATTTATATAAAACAGTAAATGTTTTATGTTTTGTGAACTACACATAGTCTATCACATATTTTTCTTTATTTGTGCGTGTGTGAGTAGTTTGGGTTTTTTTTTACATCTCTTTAGTATACATAATCAATTTAGCTCAAAGTCCCTATCAAAATAGAACACAAGTCAAATATGGCTCACAGGTCATAATTGTTGAATACAGCTCTAACCAAGCACCTGAATTATGATTTTCTGCTTCAGCTCTTGGAAGCAGATATTATTCTCTGCCCTGTGTGAATTTTATACATAATTTCTTCTAATTCTTTTGGTTGATTTTTTCTCTACCCCTGGTTAGTTACCTCATACACATCTGTTCATCAGTACTCAGTTGGATACTTTAAGAGTTCCCTTTGTACATCTCTAGGTTTCTTTCTGTGAAGTTTTCTCCTTTCCAGGACTCTGTCCTGTGAACTCTAGCCAACTGGTCATGTCCAGACTCTCAGCTCCATCTCCTCAATTCAGGGAGACTGCTGGGGTCTGCTCAATTGCCATTCCCTGGACCACAAGCTATAAACTTTCTCTAGGCTATAAACTAGTGGAATAATATGATTCACTTTCTCTATTTCCCATCAGTCAGGTTTCGCTGTCATTTGTTACCTCCTTTTCAAGGTCTTGAGTGCCATCATTTCATATATTTTGTCTTTTTTTATGGTTGGAGGAAAAAATCTGGTCCCTATTACTTCAATTTTTCCAGAAGCAAAAGTGCAATATATGTATCTAGATATAGAATTTAATGAACTTAGACAAATGTACGTACCTGTCTAACTGTAACCTAAATCAAGATACAGAACATTTATATTAAAGCAGAAAGTTTCTCTGTGACTCTTTCTAGTTAATCACCTCTGTGAAAAGGAAATAGCTACATAAATTATTTGGAATTATTCTGTGTGGGATTTTGTCTATTCTCCATAATCATTTTACTTATTTAATGATATATTTATATCAGTATAGACTCATGGATATTTATTTTATACTTTGTGTTATCATCCAATGCTATTTTATTTACTTTGTTGTTCAATTTATTCCAGCTTTGCCATTGAGAGCTCTTTTAATTTGCTCTTGTGTCCTTTTGACATAGTTCGATCATTGCTTTTTGTGTTGTTATTGTTTGGGTTTTATTTTTGTCCTTGTTTTACTTACTTTCTGGCACTCCAAGATGCTCCAGGTTTATTTTGTATATCTCCTGATCCAGCTCTAGAATCAGCCATATTTTCAAGAATCTCTGGTTCATTTTATTGGATAATGAAATTAAAACCAATATCTGATCTCTAGGTCTCCAATAATGTGCTCATTATTATTGTAGTGCCATATTTTCTAAGTGTCTCAGCTGATAGATTATCAAAATATATGTATGTATACTAACCCATGTAAATATACGTATCCATAAATATGTCTTTATTGATCCTTCTCTTTATATATTAAGCTAAACATGAGTTGCTACTGATATCTCCAATTCTAATGCATTGCTTCCTAGATCATCCTAGCCCTTTGCTTCTCTGTAGCCTCCACTCCAACAACAATCAACCTGACTCACACCATCCAACATACACTTACTTATTTATTCAGATCTAGTGTACATATATAGTGGTTTCAGAATTGCTAACTAGTACTACAGTGGTACTGCCAATGAAAGGTAAAATTCACAACTTTACCAACTAGAATACAGTGTTTGTGTACAATTCCTTTTGCCTTAACCTGACAGAATCTACTCATTTCCAAAGTTAAGTAAATGAGCACATTTTCCCCAAACCCCAGTGAGGTTATGTCATGCATTTATAATGGAGTTAGATTATTTTGTTACAGTCTATATCCCATCCTGGGATCCATAATCTATGAAATAATTTATTTTTAAATATGCATACATTAATATTCACTCTTTGTACTGTAAAGTTCTATGGGTTTTGACGAATGCATAGTCTTGATACATACACTTTTTCTCATACAGTTAGTTTCACCACCAGCTGAATCCCCTAGGCTTCACCCAGTCAAACCCCCCCAATCCCAAGTCATCAGCACTGATCTAATTACCATCTCAAAATTTTTGCCTTTTCCAAAGTTCCATACAAATATACATATCATAAAATATGTAGCCTTTAAAACTGGCTGCTTTCACACAGCAGTATGCATTTAAGATGCATTTATGTTCCTATGTGGCATAGTGCCTCCCTTTTTTTATTACTGAGAAGTATTCCATTGTATGAATATATCACAGGTTGTTTATACATTCCTATTGAAGGACGTCTTGGTGACTTCTAGTTTTTGATGCTTATAAATAAAGCTGCTGTAAATATTTGTGTTCAATTTTTATGTGGACATAAGTTTTGAAATCAGTAAATACCTGGAAGCACGACTGCTGGATCATATGGTAAGACTATGTTTATCTTTGTAAGAAACTGCTGAGCTCTCTTCCACAATGACCCCACCATTTTGTATTCCCACCAACAGTGAATGAGAGTATCTGTTGCTCTTCATCTTCACAAACTATAAATTATTTTTGGTTGCTATCAATTTTTAAATAAACAGAGAAGCACATAGTATGTATTATTTTGTGTCTGGTTTCTTTTGTTTATTTTGCTTTTGAGTTTCAACTATGTTTTTGCATGTTGGTAGTTTTTCTTTCCATTGCTTTGTAATATTTCATTGTATGAGTATACAACACCTTGTTTATCCATTCTCCTATTGATAGATATTTGAGTTCTTTCTAGTTTTGGACTATTCCAAATAAAGATGCTACAAACATTCTTATCCAAATATTTATTGGAACACGTGTTTTATTTCTCTTATGCTAATGTGTGGACTTACTGGATCATAGGGTAGATGTATATTTAAGTGTTTAAGAATTTGCCAAAAGCTTTACGAAAGTAGGAACATTCTCTTACAGTCCTACCAAGAAATTTGAATGTCAGTTGCTCCAACATCATACTAATATTTGGTTTTGTCAGGATTTTAATTTTAATTTTTTTAATTGTAGCCATTCTTGTGAGTATGATATAGTAAATTTGTAATTTCTGGAGAAACCTTCTCTTTATTAGTCGTTCCTATATTTTCATTTGTGAAGTATGTATTCCACACCTTTACTTATTTTTTATTTAGCTACTTTTTATGATTGATTTTTGAAGTCCTTTATATATTCTACACACAGGAACTTGGATTGGATACAAGCATTGTGCATATTTTCTCATAACATGTAGCTGTCCTTCCCATTCTTCAGTAGTGTCTTTAATGAGCAGAAATTTTTAATTTTTATAAAGTTCTATTAATCTATATATTTTTTATTTAATTAGTATTATATATATTCTCTGTGAGTACTCAAATATAATCTGATGTAATTTCTTAGAATCATCATAGTTTTAGATTTAATGCTTAGATCTGTGATCAATCTGCAATTAATTGTTGTGTATGAAATGAATTAAGGGCTGATCTATTTTTTACATGGCATTCTATTGATTTCAATACTGTTTCTTAAAAAGAAATTATTTCCACTCATCAAATTAACTCTGCAAATTGGTCAAAAATCAATTGTACATCTACTTCAGGACTCTCGATTTTGTTTAATTAATCCATTCGTTTATCCTCAAGCCAATACCACATTTTCTTGATTACTATAGCTCTATATTACATCTTAAAATTAAGTAATGTTATTTCCTCCAATTTTGAAATGAAATTGTTCATAACATTCTGCATTATCCTTATTCTATGAAAATTACAGTGTTAGGTTCCAATCATTATATTGGTAATTTGTATTCTCTTTCGGTTTTCTTGTTAAGATTTAATTAATTTTTTTAAATGCATGACTGCTGCTATTTTTTAAATTTTATTTTCCCTTTTTCTCCCCAAAGCTCTCCAGCACCTAGTCGTGCATCTTTAGTTGTGGGTCCTTCCAGGTATGGCATATTTTCCTAATAATGGTTTGTTTTCCATGCCATTGATTTCAATGTTATCTTTTGTATATTTTATTTATTTTGTATTTCATTTGCTCTTTTTCTCTGGCCTCTTAACGTGAATGCTTAGATCATTGGTTTTAATGTTTTTCTTTTTTAATATAAGCATTAAGGGTATAATCTTCCATACAAAGACTTATTTAGCTTTATTCCACACACTTTGATGTTTTGTTTTCATTTTTCTTTGAGTATAAAATATATTCTAATTTTTAAGGGGTTTCCTCTTTAACTTATGGGTTATTTATGTGTTACTTAATTTCACATTATTTGCAGATTTTCTATATATTTTGTTATTTTTACTGATCTTTTTCATTTCTAATTTAATGCCCTTGTGATCAGACATTTACAAATCTTTTCATTTGATTGAAACATTTTTTAACATCCAGCATATGATCTGTTTTAGTGAGTGTTCTGTATACACATTTAAAAGAATGTGAACTTTGCCACTCTTGGATGTAGTGTTCTCTAAGTCAGTTAGGTCAAATGGATTGATAGCGTTCAAATTTTCTATGTCTTTACTAACTTGTCTATTTGTTCTATCAATTACCAGAGGGGGGCATTAAAATAAAGATTTTAACTATGATTGGCTATGATTTTTTAACTTTATTTTTAACTGTGATTGTGAATTAGATTTATTTCTCCTCTTAGTTCTAAGAATATTTTGCTCTGTTATTGAGTGCATACACATTTAATATTATTATACCTTCTTAATGTATTCATCCTTTTATCATTATGAAACATCCCTCTTTTTCATTAGTAGTTTTCCTGTTTTGAATTCTACTTTCTTATATAATAGCATAGTCTTATCAAGATTTTTGTATTTTATATATGTGTGTATACATACATATATATACACATTGGTATATATACATTATATACACTATGTAATTAATTTTTATATTTTGCTTTTAACTTGCCTTCATATTTATGGTGGGTCACTTATAACAAGGATATCCTTGAGATTTACTTTTAATATATTTCAATAATCTCTGTTTTTAAATGGAAGAGCTGCCATATTGGTATTATCATATGCATCCCTTGAAAATTCCTGAGCTCTAGTAGCCATGAGTAGTTTCAAGTCACAGTTGTATCATAAGAGTGTACCAAATTACTGAGTGATAGAAGCATATCTCCACTCAAGTGAAATCTAAAGTTTATCTTCTAGAATCAGAATAAGGACAGTATTTTTGACCATCAACTGATTTCTTTGCTGATATTCAGAAACAACTTTTTTCCACAGAGTAATACACTTTCTTATTAATGTCTCATGATAACTGATTCCTTGGCACCTTTGCATATGTACAATATGGTTTACGAAATCATCTTTAATAAGAAAATCTAGTCTCTTATTGTATAAATTTTCAACATTAAATAAAGCAAAAGCCATAAAGCATTTTTTCCATTATATACAATAGAAAATATGTTAATTAATTTTTAATGAGCATATAAGTGAGTTAGACCAATTATCAGCAAAATATTTTGTGGCATGTGAACAAGATGACTATTGCTTTGCACATATAATTTTGCTGATATATGACAATCATAATATTTAATATTAGAATTTTATCAATAGCTCATTCTGCTTTATTTTCTGATAAATTTGTCATTGATTAGGCAGCTGATTTCATTAATGTCTTAGTACTGTGTAAATATGTTCATGTCTTTTTAATTTTTTTCTGTAAGTGTAAATAATGCCTCTTTAATTATAGTGGCCCCTCTGCCTCTCAAGGAAAACTTAATCATAATCCATGTTTTAAAAAGAGAACTATTTTGATTTTTGTCATAAAAAATATATCGTTTGGTTTGCCTGCTATCTTGCTTTATCATACCCGAAAATTAAGGTAAAATATTTGATGGCTTTATTACACTTTACCAAAAATATTTTTGTAATGTTGAATACACTAGTAATAAGAACTTGGACATTGCTAATCCCACAAAATCTAATTCTCAAATATTCATCAGTACTCTCTGTACTTTACGTTCTAACTGCCTGAGCAAAGTCTTCTACTTGGAGATTCATTTTTACCAGCACATACAGATTTTCATTCTATATTTTTCCTTTTTATTTTATTTACAATTATGATGTTGCTCTACATTGTAATATTTGATGACTATATTTATCACCATCTTTATATTGCATTAAACTGCTTTTGGGTCATTTACCCATTTCTGTAAAAGGAAATTAAAATGCAACACAACAATCACAAATATTATGCAATTAAAACAGTTTGAAATTATATTAAATCACAGAAATCAAGATAGACTAAACTCTTTTCTGAATTCAGCCCTATAGCAAATATACAAGCTTTTATGGTTAAAAACATTAAAAAATTTATGGAAAAATAATAATACCATATCATGAAATTAATGTAGAACTATTATTATTGCATTTTCCTATGAAGCAGCCTAACTACTGGAGTATTATTCAGAAAAACCAAGATTTGAATTTTAATAAATAGTTACATAGAATTCATTTCAGAGTAATGGCTCTCCATTTTTCATTGATTAACACCTGAGAGTACTGCCATGTACAAAGTGTCCCCATGAATATTTTTTTATCAGCTGCTATAGAGGATAGTTTATGCACAAATTTTTCTGATCTAATTGTAAATTTTCTTTCCCTGACGCCAGTTTGATCATGGTTATAGATAGTCATCATGCTATAAAGAGTTATTTTAAAAGTTAAGGTTCAAAGTATTTTATTGATCTGATTTTTTTATAATATTCCTTTGAGATAATATGCTTTGAATTTTTCTCTTAAAGAAGAAAAAGCTGGATGATAAAGACAAAACTATCACCTTATCCCCCTCAAAAAGATCTGAGAACATTGTGCTAAGTAACATATAAATACTTTTGATCCACCTAGCTTTATAAATTGCAGATGAGAAAGCTGAGATTAAATAACTTGCTCAAATTCATACAACTAAGTTGGATTCAAACTCATGATTACTAAAATCTGAAGCCTGTTCTTGTACTGCATTGTATTACCTCTCAAAGGATAGTAAAGAAATGATTTCATGTACAGACCAAAATGCATTGCATGTCAAAGTGAAGTTCTTGGATCACTTGTATTGGAATAATTTGGAGTGCTTAAAAAATATAAGGCATGCCAATGGGTTTAAACAATGTTTCTTTTTGAGCCAAGTCTTAAAATTATTTTCAATCCCAGCCATATTCAACTGCTAATATTTTGCAGCTCAAGCTTATTTTCTATTTGCTCTCTAACCAAATATCAGGAGAATTTTCTCATGCTCACCAAATAAAATGTTTTAGTATCACAGGGGATGAATTTCAGTTATTGCGATCTTTAGAAATGCAGAATTTGAAATGATTTATGTAGTTGTCATACGATCTGTGGGGTTTACGTGTTCCTTCATGTGTGCTTCATGATTCATCTGTATGTGTTTGCAGATAAATCACTGCCCAAACCCAGTTCCAATACATAGACGTTCGAATATGATATTAATTTTATTTTCATAATTTGTCATTTACTCAGAATTGTTGAATTTTAGGAATTCATTGCAATGGATTTTTAGGGATAGAACCTTACTATTACTGTGTTTACTAAGTACAAAACCTCCTTTTTTTCCTTATAATCTACTGCAAGGTCACTTATTTTTGAGATGCATAATAATAATATTCTTCACCAATTACCAACCAGATTGATGTCAACTATATTCAAATGTAGATTAATGGTTCATAGAGAATTTAGACAATCTTGATAGAACTCAAAGTATTGGTCACATTATTGCATCTGATCTGGCATCTAAAAATGAGAATGGCAAGTATGAAGAGGTTTAAGAAAGTTTCTTCACAAATCAGGTTTAGTTTTCTACCTGTACTACTTTTAAATTATTTGTTAAATCCTCTAAGATTACTTGACAGATCAGGTGAACCAAATCTAATGACTGCTCCTTGATTTGATCAGTCAATTAAGTCAAAACAATTGAGAAATCTTGTGTATGTAAACACGGCAAAGCCATTGAAAACCTTAAGAACCTGGAACATTTGAATAAAGACAACTCTCGACAGGGAAACAAGACTGAGATTGTAATTTAAAAGATGTGAAAATTGTTTTTCCTTATAGGAGAAAGAAAGTGTAAGAGGAAGGAGTTTAGTTAACCTGAAGCATAGAAAAAGGAAAATCCCAGTGTAAGTGATAATCCAAGTGCCTCCAGCACTCTCCCCAGGGATGACGTGCAGTCCACTAGAAGGAGAACTCTTTCCCTTCTCAGGCAGGTGCACAGAGCGGGGATCACTGATAAAGTTTCAGGAAAAAGATAACTTGATGCTCTGAGCTGCTAAAAGCCACAAAACTCACTACCTATAGTCTAAATTTCATATCACCAGCAAGTCTTATATGGCTTCCGAAAATAACTGGCTTCCCATATAGGTTTTCTTAAAGGGTAGACTGTACTTGACAAACCAACATACACTTATAGTATATTTCAGTTCCACTTATAATTTTTCATTCAGGTTAAAACATAAGTATATTGTGATTTGGAGATAATGCTAATTGGCACAATCAGAATGCACATCTAGAAAAGACATGGCTGCTAGAGGTAGGATGCTGGAATTGAGAGCCAGATCCAGAGCCTCAGACCAGGCAACGTTCAATACCAGAGGTTCTCTGCAACTGAGATTGTGAGAAGCGGTGAAAGTGATCAAGAGAGCTTTATGAGTTCGAACAAAAGAAGGCAGGTTGGCAGTCAAAGCCAGGCAAACCAGATTCAAACGCAAAACCTAAATTCAAACTAAAGTAACATTACAGTCATGCATCACTTAACCACAAGGATATGTTCTGAGAAACACGTTGTTAGGCAGTTTCACCATTGTGTGAACCTCATAGAGTGTACTTATAAATGGTATAGCCTACTACACACTTAGCTATATGGTCCTAATCTTATGAGACCACTGTTATATATGTGGTCCATCCTTGACCACAATGTCGTTATGCGGCACATGACTGTATATACTAGAGCCAATCAAGACTCAATAAATAAACAACTCGGGAGAAAAATTTCCTTCCTTATTCTAGAGTTGCACTGTGCAATGAAGTAACCACTAGCCACCTATTGCTATTTACACATAAATTTTAAATGATTAAAACTGAACAAAATTAAATTTTCTGCTATCAGTTGCGCATTTCAATGCTCAACAACCATGAGTGGCTGGTGGCTATTTTATTATACACTGTAGGTCCTGTGCATTTTGACCATCACAGAGAGTTCTGTTGGACTATGCTGCTCCAAAGTGACAGCCTCAAGCATTTGCAAATAATATAGCAACTTGCATCTGAATACATATGTCACACCAGTTTAAAGGTACAGCTCCCCAAAAGACAGTTCTATGGAGACCAACAACTCTTAATACAGATGAAATAGAAGTCTAGACTTTCAAAACTTGTGACTAGATCTTGGACTGTGATGAAAACATCAAAGTCTTGTGGAAACACAGAGTCATCTTTCCACATTGGCGTCTCTCTCTCAAGCTTCAACAGATGTAAGAGTATATTTGTGCTAGTTATCAATGGATTCAGTCATTCATTCACTCATTCAAAAGACATCGAGTGTAATAAACATTTGTTGAGCACTATGGTAGGAGGTAGAAATATAAAGAAAATGGAGATACAGATTATTCCTACAAGAACCACATGACCCAAAAGTGGAGAGATGCATGCAAGGAAACAATGCCAATACATTATGTCATTAGTGTTATAATGGAAACAGTTTTATTTCTGCCAGAAACTTTAAGGGTCATTTAAAAGAAGGTAAGAGCAGGGGCAAGGAAATAAGTTAATGTACCACGTGTGAAATAAGGCAGTAGTAGAGGTAATGGAAAGAAGATAAATTTAAAAATGCTCGGGAGGACAGTTGACTGCAAGCACTTTGAGGTTAGGGACTAACTCAGATAATGTATTATGTCAAATATACTTATACACTACTAAATAATTGCTGGATGAATGAAAAAAATACTCAAGAGGAGAAGTTAATACAATTTAACAATAATAGTATAGAGGTGATGGAGAACCAGGAGTGAAAGACAATCTCGCAAATCTGTTGCATCCTATTTTCTCCCACCCTGTTGTATCCTCCATGTATCCAACAGCATCATCCTCCATGCTGTTGCCCAAGCCAGGAACCTAGGGGTCATAGTTCATTCTCCCTCGTCTTCTCTCCACAAGCGATTATATCTTACGACTCTAACTCCTTAATTTCTCTCAAACTTGTTCAAATTTCTTCATCTTCATCTCCATTCCTATTAATTTAATTTTTTGTTATATTTTGGTTTTGCTTTGCTTTGCTTTGCTTTTCCTACAGGGATTAAAAAACAGCCACTTGTTTCTTTTTCTTTTTTCAGACTCCAATATAGTTCTCCCTCAGACCAATGCTCACCCTGCCGCTGAGGTGATTTTTTTTCCCTAAAATATGGATATAATCAAAGCACTCACATTGATATTTTAATGACTGTCTATTCCCTAATGGGTAAGTAGAAATTCCTCAGAACAGCATTCTTTTAGGATCTTTCTTTCCTCCCCCATATATGCCCACAACCTCGAATGTAACATTTGGATCCTATTTAAGCTTTCACAGTTTTCCGAATGAGGTGTGCTCTTGTTCCTCTTTTCTGTCTTTAGACTTATCCCTCTACTAGTAATGCTCCCCACCCCAAACCCCATACTTTGCCTACTTATTTATAAGTTCCATCAGGCAGTGTCTGTACATCTCCTGATGTTTCCTGGCCTCCTGTCTGATTAGGTGCCTTCTCCACAATGTCATAAAATCCTATGCATGCCTGTAAGAGCACTTTTCACAAAGATTTCAATCTATTTACTGTAAAGATTTGATTTAGGTTCTTCGGCATCTAGGAGAGTGCTTAGCAGTGAGTTTGAACAGGATATGGAATACAGAGAGAGGAGATTTGGGGGAATCTGTAGATGCCCAGTGGGTTACACAGAGGTGTCTGCAATCAGAGAAGTATTCTAGGCTCAATATAAATGTGGGAGTCACTGAAATCTAGTTAGTAATTTAAGCATTGAAGTTGTATAAAATGCCCATGGAGAAAGAGAACGTTGAGAAAGACTGGAAGAAGGGCAGCATCTCTAGATGATTTCTTCATTTCCTCCTTCAGTCTAAAGTTTAATATTAAAAGCTAAATAAAAGCTTCACTTATACTGGCAGCCTATGCTTTGTTCCATCTTTCTATCTGATCCTGTTACTAGCTTAGTAATATTAACAAAATTTTTCATATTGTATTTTCTTGATACTATTTACTGTAATTCCTTGATTTTTTAACTTGACTCTCCTAACGCTTCAGTATCACCAGATCACAGCACAGTCTTCTCCACCGTCCTCCAGTCATTCTTTGCCAATGGAACTTTAACTATTAATTAGCGGCTTGTTATTTTCCTGAGATGGTACTGATCATTTTTTTTTCCAACAAATATTTACTGAAAGTCTAAGCTTTAAACTTGTTCTGTAGACAAAAAAATAAACTATGTGAAGGAGAATGGGACATTGCCTCCTAGCTGCTTATTGAATAATCAAGAAGGACTTTTTCTTCTAGTAGACATATGAATGTTTTTTCTTTTTTTACTTGGAAAATCAGCAAAATAAGTTCTTGTGTATGCAGATCCATGCATTTTCAACATTTTGTGTAAAGTGACATAAAAGCGATCCTTTGTGTAAAGGGGCTCATGAAGGCCCCCAAGGGTTACTTGGATGCTCATCTAGAAATACAACTGCAAAAATTGTCTTTGAAAAGCAGATTTGATCACATAACTTGCCTAAGTAAAAACTTTTACTGCTTCTGACTGTACTAAAAATACAGATTCTTTACACCAGCATCAAGGCCTCTAATGAGTCAGTCTGCAGGTAAATGCCAATCTTACTCTCAGGTCATTCTTGTCCTTGCTCACTGTGCTTTAGCTACACCTATCGTCTATCTTCCCCGCCTCTGTGTTTTCACACTGCTATTCCTTGAGTGGTTCTTCCCTAGATCTTTCATTATCCCTCTCTTCTTCTGATGTTCACAATTTAGCCTAAAATTTCATTTACTCAGAGGCTCCCTTTATTTATGAATGTAAACTGCATCCTCTCTTATGCTCTGTACTCACTATGGCGGGTAACTGGTTTAATATGTAACAATATATTTATCTGTGTGATTATTTGTGCAATGTTTGCCTACCCATTATGCTGGAACCTCTCCCGGAAAAACCCAGTCTGCTTGCTAACCATCGCATTCTTAGCTAACGATATATCTGGCTCACAAGAGGTGTTTAGGAAACAGTCATGGAATTAACATGCTTCAAATTATTTTCCTTAGAAGAAAGTCAATCATAAATCATGATCTATAGACTTTCAACTAGCCTTAACAAAAATATTACTGACACATGTGACAAATAGGATTTACTTCAGCACGGATTGAATAATAAATTAACAAAACCACAAGCATGGCAATGTAGAGGTAAATCCTTAAAACATATCATTATGCACTTGAACTGGCATAAATGAATGATGTCTATCAGTTCTGTGTCTGTTGCCACTGCGATCACAAGAACGTTTTTCTTTAAATTCTATTTTCATATTTCCCCTACTGAAATTTAACTAACTTTAAAACTAATTCCTTTACTTTTTTTCAGGCTATAAAGTATAAATTAAAATTATTTCCAAAAGAGGAATTATGTATCACCAATAATTGTGCACCTACCATGTGAAAGACACTATGCTAAGTCCTGGAAGACTTCGTAAAGAGACCTTAGGTACATTTCTACATGCGGGCTAGACCATGAAAAATGGGCAGAAAATTCACATAGGGAGAGAAGGGGATAAGAACCTTTCTGGTATAGCAAGTGTGGAAAATGAGAAAATTCATGGCAAAATTATTAATCAGTTCTTTGGCGTGTTTGAAACATAGAGTACACAGGTGCAGTAAGGGAAATGGAACTGAAAAGACAATTTGGAATGAGCTTGTTTCGAGTTCAAAATGTCTCTAAATGTCGTGTCAAAAGCTACTATTTATGTTTTGGGGAATAGAAAAAAGAATCAAAGACTATTTTTCTCTTTGCAGCAAACAAATGATTTATCAGATTCTATTTTGTAAACAATTCTATTGGGAGTGTGAGGAGTGGATTAAAAAGCGAAATATTGGAACCAGGAAAACTAAATAGAAAGTGCTTGCATTGGATAGTGAAAGATAATGAGAGTCTGGCCACTATACAGGTATATACAAAGAATTCAAAATATTTAAGGGCATTTACTTGTTCATTTCTGTGCCATCTTCATAAAGTGTCTCCCTGGGGATAGACTACAGTTCGTGTATATCTTTGTAACTTGAGGGTCTGCACAGTCTTTGAAACACAAATGGAGATCTAGACAAGCGCTGAGAGAAAGGGGAAAATCGGGGCAAAGATAATGATTTAAGCAGCAATCACAAAAGACTGAGGCAAAATGAGTAATGCTAAATAAGTTGGAAACATTGCCTTTAAAGTCAGGAAAAGAGAAGGATGTCTACCTTCAACATTGTGTTAGAGGTCACAGACAGCTCCATAAGACAAGAAGAAACTTAAACACAAAAGATTGAAAGAGGAAATAAGACATTCATTATTTGCATATCAGGTACTGCTTACATAGAAAATCCAAAATAATCTTGAGACAAATATGTAGGAAAAAAGGAGAGTTTAGCAAGGTGACTGGATATATAAGATAGATATATATATATTTATGCATATATATGCATTCCTGTATACAAGCGACAAACAGTATAAAAACAGCATTTTAAAAAAAGACACCATTTACAACAGCTGCAAAGACTATAAATTACCTAAGAATAAATGAAACAAATATGTGTGGGAACTATAGGCAAAAAATTGTAAAGGACATTAAAGAAGACTAGCGTTTATGGGTAAGAAGATAATATCAAATAAATAGAAAAATTCTTTCCAAACTAATACAAGTATTTGATTTCATTCTGATTAAAATTCCAACAGCTTTGCGTGTATGTGTGTGAATAACTTGAAAGGTTGATTCTGAAATTTAGCTGATATACGAGATACTTCTGAAGACAAAGAATAAGAAAGGATTAACTATAAACCCAGAAACAGACTCATGCATATGTGAAATCTTGATATGTTCCAGATGTAGCATAGCAGATCACTGAGAGAAGGAGATGCTGTTCAACAAATTAAGTGAGGAGAAAAAATGGTTACACAGATGGGGGGGTGGGAAGGAATGCACACATTTGAATTAAACTAAAATTATAAAGTAAAACTTTAAAATTTTTAGAAAACCATATAGATGAATATCATTCTGTCATCATTAAAGGATGCATTTCTTAAACAGGGTAACAAAAGTACTAACAATAGAAAGATAAATCCAGCAACATTAAGATTAGCAACCTCTGTTCATCAAATAAACTTTAAAGAAAGTAAAAAACACATAGGTAACACATGGGGAGGAGATGCTTGCAGCAAATAAAATCAAATAACAGGTTAGATAATATCAATAGTAGACGCCTAGAAATCATTAAGAAAAATAATTCAATAGAAACCTTGATAAATGACCTGAGAAGACATTTCAAAGAATGTGAAACACATGTAGCCAATATACATAGGAAATCAACGGCACTAGTCAACAAGGAAATACAAATCAAGACCAGAATGGCATTCGACACATTTGATAAGCAAAAATTTAAAAAAAAACTATTTGATTAAGACCAAGAGTTAGAGTGGGGATGGATTACCAGTTTCTCTTACATATTGCTCATTAAGGTGCTGATCACTTCAGCGGCTCTGGCAGTGCCGTAGAGTAGAACATTGACATCCCACATGGCTCAGAGTATGTATGTCCAAGAAACTTGTTAACACATAAGTACCAGAAGACATATACAAAAAAATATACACTAGCACAATGTATAACTTGAAAAAAAAATTCTAATACCCACTGACTGGAGAACAAATAAATAAATTAAAGTAGGTGCAGTCAATAAATATTACACAGCAGTGAAAAGAAAAACAAACAAAAGCTATCAGGAAAAACATGAACACATCTTGGGAACATAATTTTAAGTTAAGAAATGAAGTTTCAGAAGACATCCCACAGCATCATACTTGTTCTCTCTCTCTATCCCTCTGGCTCTCTGGAAATTCTCGTTTGCATTGTGTGTTGTCTGGAGGAAAGCAGACAAGAAGAGGGATATAACGAAACGACTGAAAGCTTGAGAATGCTGAGGACACAAAGATGAAAACGGGAGTAAAAGAGGTCCAAACGAGGAAGTAGGAAAAGAGAAAACAGGAGCTTTTGTTCAGAGACTATAATTTCAGAGCCTGATAACTGGAGGTGAGGGCATATTCCCTGTGTCACTGAAGGCAGTGATGTGGCTAGACATGTGGGTTACTAAAATGGCCTTGGAGCAAAGGAGGGTCAGTATAGTTATTGGATCACTATTGTAGATCTCATTTATTGTTGTTGTTCTCCTTCTAAAAAACCATTATTTTTCTATCAGCCTTATTTCATAGTCTTTTTTAGAGCTTGTCTGAGAAGTCTTAAGAATATTCTATGGCTGTGTCTACCTAGCCAATGGACTAAGCAATGGGAGCTGCACACCAGTGTTCTCTCACAAGCTGAGTACTCCAGCTTTCAGTAGGGAACTGTCAAAAAGTCACATGGTATATCTATTCACCTTTAAACTAGGGTGCAATCTTGCTTGAGAAGTAGAAAATGTAGGCTTTGGAGTGGTCCATGCACCCTGGAACTCCTTTTCGCCAGGGGCCTGCATTTCCTTTTCAAACTCTTATCAATCTCTCTATATAGAGAGATCAGGCATGACATCCACGGATGCTCACAGGAAATGTGAACACAAATGGTCAGGACTTCCTAGGCCAGTATCAATCCCATTAGACTCACTGAGTGAACTTCCTTATGGTATAGGATGGCAAGGTCCAAATCATGTATGAACCTGTGTTACTCAGAGCAATGGTCGGAAGATTAAGATAAGAACCCTCTCTGCCTGGATTCAGTTAGTCAAGGTTCTAGAAGTGAAGCATCCAATCAAATTCAGTACAACATGCTGGCAGTGTCCCAGGAATATAAAACACTGATGTCAGCCTGACTTCCAATGTCAGCAATGGCCCAAGTTGCCAGCGGATGCTTCTCCCAGGTACTCTTCAGATTTATAATGTAAATATCATTACTTTCCTTCTGGTCATCAAGGTTGCTATAACTTAATCACGTTTCTGCAGCAAGGAATTTAAGGGTATCCTCATTTCTTATCTGTAGGACATTAAGGGCTAAGATATTAACTCAAGACAAGGCTGTATGGACTCATCTCTGGGTAACAGAAAAATTGTAAAGTTTTGATACATCATGGTCCTATTTCTCTGGCCACACATTCACTATCTCCTTACAAAATTACCCTCCTTACCCAACAATTAAAGGTTAAACGTAGTCAAGGCTTTGTCTTAGACCCTCATCTCTCCTCACTTGGTACACTTTACTGAAGCCATCGTTTCTACATTCACTGCTTCAATTAATATCTCTATGACGCTGACTTTAACATGAATATATGTACTCCAGACTCTAACCGACACATGTAATCAATTGTTTCCAAGAAATTTCCACTTGGATATTTCAGGGATATCTCTAGTTGTGTCAAAAACAAAACTAAATGCATCCTCTTGCTCAAAAAACTGTCTTCCAGTTTCTTCTATGTCCTATTTGAGTGGATAATAACATCAGTTGGGACAGCCAGAAATCTAGTACAGATTTGCATAGCGTAGTTCTTACTAGTTCTCACAAAACCAGTTTTCCTCACTTTCCAGACTACGACTGCCTACAGCACTTGTGAGCCCGTTAAAGTAGGTCAGGACCATGTGACTAGGTCCTGCCAAAGGGCCCTAAAGGTGATTTGGGAGAAGGCGTCGTAAGGGTACTGAAAGATTGACACAATCTGGTGTATGGATTACCACAGGAAGGACATAGCCTTAGAGAGATGTTAAAAAAAAAAACACAACAGAATTTTCACAAATAAGAAATAAATCTTCATTTTGATAAGCCATTGAGTTGTCATTGTTGTTTGTTACTATGTCCAAGCATAGCGGCAAAGAACATTGGAGTCATTCTACTTGAGTTTGACGCCTGTAAGTCTTTTTAAAAATTTATTTAATTTCTCCTCTCAGTACTTTCTTTGTCTATAAAATGGTATAATATTAGCCCCAGTCTCAGAGAGTTACTCAGAGAATTGGAGGAGATAATTCACACAAAGCAGTTATCTCCAGTTACAGCAAAATAATTGTTAGTAATCTTTATATTTCTTATTGAATTTACCATGAAATTATGTGAACAATTCTTGCCTACTAAATATATTTGGAATCCGTCTCTTTCTGTTCATCTTCACTGCTACCAGTTGAGTTTAATCCAAACTAACACAATATCTTACCCAGACTGCTTACTGATATGGCCTCTTCACTAATCTCCCCATATCCACTCTGGTAGCTATTTAAACCATGCTCCCAATTGAAGCCTGAGAGTTCCTCACAAAATGCAGATCTTATCCAACAATCTTGCTTCTCTCTAAGCGATTTAAATGCTTTCCTATTGCTCTTTGGACAAGATCAAGTCATTAAGGTCACTTGCATTGATTGCTAGGGTCTGGCTCTGACCTATATTTGAAATGAATTCTTATTACACATTCCTTTGCCTTCAGTTTGTATTTATGTATTTAGCACATTTGCTTAAGGGCAGCCTCCTCTTCTAGCCTCTCTCACAGCAAGCACCATATCTCTTTTTGATCTTCCTTGCATACCCAGTATCTAACACAAAGCCTGGTTTATAATGTAGATTCACTGTTTTTTTTTTAATAGAAACAAGTGGGTGAATCCTTAATTAATGAATGATGGCAGGGCACAGAATAACAGGCCAATTTTAATCAAACTGTGCAGGTTTTTAAAAAATGATAAAGAATATCTTTGGATTCAATGGTTGATATGAGGTAGGTCTTTAACTATAACCAAATGAAAGGTATTCTGCTGAGCAAAGACATTGCCAACTACTTCCTCAAATAGTGTCATAAGTGAAAATCCAGGTTTCCATTAGGGAAAGAGTTATAGGAAATAAAGGAAAACAATAAAATATGAGAGAATCTGATAAAAGAGAGAATGGTAGTGGTAGATGGCACATGGTGGTAAATGAGCAAAATAGGGGGTTTACAGAACAAGGTAGGATTGAGTGGGCTGGGGTGAGAGATCAGAACATACCAGGATGGCAGAGACTGCATTTGTCTCCCCACATCTGTTTATACATTTTCGTTAGTAATAGAACTCCTGACTTCTAGCTAGTACATGGCTGCCTGAATTAAAGTCTATATTTCCTACCCTACCTTACAGCTAAGTGTGGGCACGTAACTAAGTTTTGACCAGTGTAATGTGCAACTTGTGGTACATATCCTTTTTTTTTGTGGGGGAAGATTGATGCTGAGCTAACATCTGTAGCCAATCTTCTTCTTTTTGCTCGAGGAAGATTGGCCCTGAGCTAACACCCCTGCCAGTCTTCCTCTATTTTGTATGTGGGACACCACCACAGCATGGTTTGATAAGCAGTGTGTAGGTCTGCGCCCAGGATACAAACCTGTGAACCCTGGGCTGCTGAAGCAGAGTGCGTGAACTTAACCACTACACCACTGGGCTGGCACCCTGTGGTACATATCCTTACAGGGAAAGAACAAGACCTTTTTTTTTTCCTTTTGTCCTTCCTCCTGGTGGGAATGTAGATACAGGGGCTGGAGCTAGGAAATCCTTAGTTAGGTGTTGAGATGTAAGATAAATGTTAAAAAATACTACAAAATATTATAGAAGGAGTATATGTATACTATATTTTTCATTTTTCATTTTCCCTTTCATAAAACTTACGAATTTTGACCAAGGTGAGGGGAATTTATGATTTTAGATTTTTCATAGCATTAATGTGTTGTATTAAATATTAAACTCTACAGATTAACCTTAAGATTAAGTATATTGAGAATTGAGGGTGTTATTTTTTGGAATTATAACTAGAGATCATAGAAATCTCTAGTTGAAACATAGGAAAACAGCAATTCTCTTTTGTAAAGAGGCAGGGATATATTTGTTTAAAATATTTTTTAAATTACACTGCTAAATGTGAAAGCAAAGTACAAGGTAAGGAAATATATTAAAAACGATTCTTAAACTCTTACAGTTCAGCATGGTTCACTAAGAAAGTGTTCCTTATCTACATTATAACACATGTTTCTTGAGCTTTATAAAATAGAAATTGGAATGTTTTGAATTAGACCCAAGCCCTTAGGGTACAAATTACATGGACTTCCAAATTTAGCATTATTTGACAGATACTAAAATAGAAATCTTCCTTGTCTTGGAAATATTCTTGGGCTCCATTTTGTGAAATTCATTTTTATTACGAAAGTATGCCCTTTACATATAGAGTTAGAACAATTATTTGGTAAGAAGAAGCATTGGCATATTATATTCTTTGCAAGGTCTATTCTGTCTCCACTGTATTTGAACTGGAGGAGTTCTAGCTTTTATTTGCTTCCTATACTGGATTTCTGCATCATATTTTCTTTAAAGAAAGGGTTCTTGTTTCAGGTAAGACTGAAAGATTTAAGGCATGCATCAAATTTTGCTCCCTACTCACCATAAAAATTACATTAGAGATTTTTTAAAATATATAAAGCTCCAAGAATAAGGAGAGCAAGAGAGGTGAACATTTCAACAAACTTTTGGAAGGAGAAAATCATATGAACAAATGATATTTAACTAAGCAGACTGAAAAAAATAGACTCCCAAGTGAGCAGTTGAAAAGCTGGGAGCCAATCAAATTGTATCTCAGATTCCTCAAAGGCCCAGGAACCAGCTGAACAGCATACATTAATAACTAGAGGCAGAAGTGGGAAAATACAACAAGGAGGACTTACTGAATGTCGTTTGAAAACAGTGGATCCCTGTATTCCTTTCCCTCTTCTTCGCCCTGGGAGCCTGTTCTCTCCCAAGTCAGCAAAACAATGGGGAATTATTCTCAAAAGAGAGAAAAAGAATGACTCTAGACTGGAGGACGCCAGGTCTAGTTGAAGCCTGAGTACTAAACTGAAAACAGATGATTAGTTGACCTTAGTCATTCTGAATGTAGAATGCAGAGATTGCAAGCTGTCTTAATCATGATTAATTGAGCATTGGCAGTCAGGACCTTAATCTCCAGGCAAGAAATTAAAAGATACTTCTCAAGGGAGTCTGTCAGGTCCAAGAGGAAAGATCCCAAGATAGGGACATTCTGAAGGATTCATCAACACAGAGTGCATCTAAATTAATCTATGGTAGAGCTCAAATTAGATAAATATTCTCCCCCATCCTGCTGTGCACAAAGAGCTTCCAAATCAGATTGCAGTCTCCTTTTCTTAATCATTAACAGGTTGCTAAGAATTAACAAACATCTGAAAGAAACCTCTAATATGAAAGATAGAATTTCAAATTAGCACACAGAAAAATGGAAGTGGGAGGAAAATGAAGTCTTTTCAGGAAGAAGAGATTGTCATCAGATTACAATTAATGTCTTCAGAGATGTAAGAGAAGATATTACAGCTATAAAACAAGAACTCATAGAAATTAAAACAATTTGGTGAAATGAAAAACTCAATACAATATTTGGAATATAAAGATGACAGAAATGAGAAATGGGAAAGCAAGGTCTTAAGTTTAGACTCAACAGCTCAGGAGCTCCAATGTTAAGATAAGAAAAGCTGTTAGAGTGAATAGAGAAAGCAGAAAAAAGGAAATTATTGGGGCTGCCCCGTGGCCAGGTGTTTAACATTCTACACTCTCTGCTTTGACAGCCCATACTTTGCCGGATCAGATCCCAGGTGCAGACCTGCTGCACTCATCAGCCATGCTGTGGAGGCATCCTACATATAAAGTAGAGGAAGAGTGGCACAGATATTAGCTCAGGGCTAACATCAAGGGAAAAAAGAGGAGGTTTGCAACCGATGTTAGCTTGGGATGAATCTTCCTCACCAAAAACAACAACAAAAAGGAAACTATGAAACAAATAGTTCATAAAGTTGTCCCCAAACTGAAGGACAACAGGAACTAAATTGAAAAATTCATCAAGAGATCAGCACAATGGATGAAAGTTGATTCACGCCTATCATTGGGATATTCCAGGATGTTGGGGACAAAGAGATCAAGTGAACCTAAGAGAGATTTGAAAAAAAACTGACATACAAAGAATCAGAATGACTTCAGGTTTGTCCATAGTAGACTGGAAGTAAGAAAGCAATGAAAGAATGCCTTCAAATTCATTTAAGAAAATGATTTTCAACTTAGAATTCCCTACCTAGAAAAACTAATAATTATTTACGAGAATTGAATAAAATCATTTTTAGACATGAAATATCTCAAAAAATGGACCTCTCGGTCAATCCTTCTCTAGAAGCCACCAAAATTCGAGATAAACCTCAAAAAGGGAGGACATATGATAGAGGCAACAGGGGATTCAACAGTGGAGAGACTGAGAGGATCTCCAGAAAGTAAGAGAAGGGAAAAATCTCACAATAATGTTTGTGCTGCAGACACAGAAGGCCACTCATCAGTCCACACTGGAGCAGTGTGACCCAAATTATAGGTACACTCAAGACTGTCATGACCAAAATCCTAATTGCCGTTGTACCATCTTTTAAATCTGAGAACAAAATTCCTAGGAAAGCCTGGCCCATATCGCTTGCTTTGATCAAACACTGATGAAGTTCTTCTTGTACATTTCATGCCCTGTTTCCTGAAACAGCTGGGCACTGTCTTCTCTTTGTTAAAGTGTTCGGATTAAATTTATACCTCAGAGTCGGAGGTGAGCAAGAATAAGCCTAGTCTCAGAGTACATAGAACAGCCCATTCCCAGTGAGCAACATTTTGGTGCACAGTACAGCCAGATGCCATGATTCTGCTGCACGTATGTATTGTGTATACACACTTTGCTGTATATATATTTCATCATAAACAAACATGAAAAAGTATTGTTGCGCTAAAATACTTTTAAATCATTTGTGTTTAGTACATATATAGTACGTATATGCATTTAATAATAACAAGGAACTTATATTTAAAAAAATATATAACTGAGTTGCAAAATACTTGAAACATTATAGCTAATAAACTATCCTTATCTATTTTACGTTTTTGTAACTAGAATATCTCCCCTTAGTCTTCCCATACTGGTTAGGGTTATTCACTTGTAAATATGTGAATATATCTCCTTAGGTATTCTCACAGTTGTTAGGATTACTCAGCTGGGATATACAAGAATATAAATCCTTGATGTTTTCATCTGGTGTGGTTATTTAGTTGTGGTGTATATGACTACAACCCCCTAGTGTTCCATAGTGGCTAGAGTTATTGATTTGTGGTATAAGTGTCTCCATTGATTATCTGGAGTCAACAGGTTATATTGTTGACTAGACCAGGTGTTCTCTTCCTCTCCTTATAATTCGAGTGTTAAACTAGAAAATAATGCTTATTCCAATATACTGCCTTCACAGAGAGAGGAGACATACTTTCATGGGTTGAAATTATTTCGAAAGTAATTAAGATTTTATTAAAATTAAGAATGGTATCTCATAAATGCATAAGCACCTGTAGAGTAGGGAAATATCTGTTTTGGCAATAATGTAAAAACCTACAGGAAATGGATAAAAATTAAATATTATACATTGGTTATGTATTCTAAATTACCTTTAGAGTTAAAATACAGCAGGTTTTTTACACTTCTCAAAATTTGTCAATTTAATACTTGAATAAAATTATTGTCAAATTTTACCAAAAATCTAAATAACTATTTCTTGTTACTTAAAAAAGTTGTCATTTCCTGCCTGTTATTAAAGTTGTTTAATATAATGAAGAATTGCAATTTAAAAGTGCTTTAAAATCTGCTTAGAATCTGATTGATAAAAAGCTTTATATAATTTAAACTCTGAACATTTTTTCTGATATATTATTTGTGGCAATTTACCACAGACACAAACAGTGCTGAGAATTTTAGCAATGGCTTATGTAACTCTCTAAAATTAAATTTGGGGACAAAATTATCATCAGAATATGAATTTTAATTTAAAAGAACTCTGACACTAGAAATTTTGAAAACACTTGAGCATTTAATTTTTAATTTAATTAGGTCTTAGCAATTTTATTATGCATCTTTTGTGAGTATAAACAAATATGTCACAGAACTTTTTTCCTTTTTTTTGGTCAGGAATTCTAGTTAAAATGTGTACCTTTTTTGCTTAGTAAAGTATATATTATAATTTATGATTTGAAATAAAGGTTCTGTTACGATGTTAACACCTAAAGCACATCATTACTAACTATTGATATTGACCTATCTCTTCTTCCTTTCCTGAATTACACTGCATAATTAATGCACAAAGAATTCTTAAATTGGACATGCGTTGAACTTCAAATATATGTATAGTCACTCTACAGGCGTACACAACCCTGTGAACATAGTGAATATCCACTCATAGAAGAGGTAAGATCACGACTGTTGCCTCCAGAATTGCTATTTTTCGCATTTAAACTCCTCTAAACCTAAAGATTACATTATATATCTCAGTCCAGTTTTTCCTACATCTGAGCAGCTCCTCGCTTGAGCGTTCTTCTTCTTTTCTCCAGGTAGTTGGAAAGTGGCCATCCTTGATGACTTAGAAGAATTCAGGAAATATAATTCCCTTAATGCAATGAGCATATTGTGCATTCATTTACACATACAAGAGAAAAACAAAAGTCAAAGCTGAAAGTAAAATGGACATAATTTTAATGATTTTTTTTTTAAATTTTGTGCATTGGATTCAAACAGCAAACTGTGTGCACTCAACTGTTATCACAATGTTGTCAAGAGGTCTGTGTCTTTTGCCATTTTACACACAATTGTTCATTACAGTATGTTGTCAGCCTCGTGGAAACCAGGGGTGTGGCATGGTAAGCAGTGGTGGTAGTGCACCTAGCTTTTATATTATCTAACTTGAAAATATTTCTCTTCTATGATTCCTTTTTTTCTTGATAAAAATAGTTTTCACCAAACGTTGGTGGTGCACACGCACTACCATTCATGCTTGACATCACACCCCTGACAGAAACACATGTTCTTATTTTGTTGATAAAAAGTATTACAAAAATTTCCATACAAAAACTATTTTCATAGAAATCTTGCATTTCCACAAATAAACCTGAACATTTTTTTGAAAAAAACTGCTCAAGAATTTTGTTCATTTGACATTGTGACTGTATTGATAAATGCAGTCCACTCAAAAGTTCTCCGCACATACATTTCTATAGATGACCAATCCCCTTTCTCCTTTCACTGAGATCTTCCCAGGCTCCATCAAGTTCATTTATAGCAGGAAGGAGGGTTTGGATTAACATATCTTAATGTTAGAATGAAAGCTTCAGTCTTCCACATAACCATCAATACTCAGCCCTCTTTTACAACTTAAGACAAAGATTGCAAAACATCATCCTTTTTAATTCAGATTTTCTGAACCAACTGTTGCTTTTTTATTCTTGGTGTGGGGTTGGGGAAAGGCTGTGGGGAGGAATAGGTAGGGATCTGGTACAGTTACACGTTAAATCTCCTGCCTTGGTGAATTTAAGAAAAACATTATTGCCTTGGTAATTGACATTTCTCTCTCAATCAGTGACACAGACTGTCAAAAAGAAAGAAAGAAAAACACAGATGAAGATCTGTTTTGTATTCCACTTGCCATGATATTCAGATTTGTTTTGCATTACACTTTTTCCACATCCTCTAAACACATACTGTCTATTCAGATGATCATTATACTGAGTAGCTGGGGGCTAGTAACATCACCACCTCTATTGTCTGGGTGTTCAGAAGACTGTACTGTTCCTTTAACACTACAGTTTTTGCTGATTCCAAGTATTTTTACTCTTAATGATATTTTTACTGGTTACCCTTGGGGCATTGATATTCCATCTCCTGGCAACAGTTGGACTTCAAAAGGAACCTGCAATTTCTTACTGGACTGCATTTGAAAACAGCCACAAAATGCGCATGTAACATTCACTCAGAAGAAGGGAGGAACCCATGATAAACAGTGTAACCCCGTGTAACTTGGTTGATCCATGATGCTTGTAAATCAAGTCTGATCATTGCAACTGCTTAGATCACAGAGTCTCTAGTTCATAGACACAGCGGCATGAGGTAACTCATTTTATTTTGCACAGGTTGCATATTTCCACAGGAAACATTCTCGCTAAATTGTTTGGAAAAAAGACGACAGTTTGTGCTTGGGTGTTTGGCCTCCCAGCTTTATGCCATGGTTTCTTTACCTGGCAACCTTCTGTCGTTAAATGTGTGCATGTTGATAACTTCTTCTGTTTTCACAATAACTGGGGCCTGTGGCTTGTGTTTTAACCGACGCTGGCACTTCAAAGACATCCTCAGTTCTTCTACCATGGCACTACAGAAGGACCTCTACAGAATAACACAGAAAATGAAATATTACAAACAGACAAACTACAACTGTCCAGAAACAATATTAAAATCATTCTCAAGAGCCTTGCCAACATAGCAGCCTTGAAGATTCAAAAAATTTCATTATAAAGATTATATCAAATTGTTATACCTTTAGTACAGAATACATGATAACTAAAATATTTTGTCAAAGTGGGCTAGCTTAAAGAAAATCACCTGATAGTGACATGAACTGCCAATTAGGAATGCATGTATTACATATATATTGAATAAGATTTTCAGATGTAAAATTGATTAGCATCATGAGATATAAATCTATTTTAAAATTTAAATACAAACTCACATACACAAATCTATAACCAGAAATCCATTCTTTATATTTAAAAAATTAGAAGAAATTACTACTTGCTAGATCACAACATAAGATATGAAAATTTTCTTTAAACATGATTTTTCATTGTGCATCTCAAAACAAAACAAAACAAAAATAACACTCACAGAGTTAGACATAAAAATATGGGAGATAATTTCTAGTATTTATTATACCTTTTTGTGATTATGCCTATAAAACTATTGATGACGATTACAAACAAATATGATTTAATCATGAAATGGCAAGTTGAAGCACATTAAAAATCCACAAAAAATATTAACATTTTTTATCATCATCAGCTTGATACTAAGAGCTGGTAAATAATTTATCCCCTGAAGAAAATAAAATGACCCGATACATATTTTTTTCTTAATTCCCATTTCCTTGGCAATAAATTTGCTAGAAAGTCTGCTTATCTGGGGCTCATTATTAGATACTGCTCAAAACTCCTATTACAAAGTCATAGATTTGAAACAAAATTTTGTTAGTCTCCATCCCCAGCTGGTTGAGATATGCCTGTGTCAGTTACATATAAATCAGAATCATGAATCAGTTGCATATTGAAATTCAGATGGGCTGAGACTTAGGCTCTTTCTGTGCAAGGACTAAGAATGTAGACAACAACCAAAAACGAAGACAAGTATGAAAAATTTACACAATTCCAAAAAGTGACATGAAAACATAATGAAATAAACCTAATCAAATATGCATGTAAAGACTTATTTTTTGCTTTAGGTGTGCTGCTTTCTTGTTTTGAAACTTAGGTTAATTCCAAAAGAATGCAAGATAAAAACATTTAATATATTTGTGTCATATTTTTAAAAAATATTTTGCATGCATAATCTTTTATGACACTCACACTAATCCTCTGAAGTAAAGTAAGGATGTATACCACAGAGAAAACGGATTCAAGGAGAAGGTGAGCTACTCTCCGCAGCTCACACCAGAGACTCCAGCAAGATATCCTGATACACAGTTTTGCGATTTTGACCCTAACCTAGTACCTTCTTGTCCATCCCTGGTCATACCCTCATTTTTCTTTTACACACTCTTTGAACAGTTTCCTTAGAGGTCTTCCCAACTCTACATCTAGGCTATTTCTTTCCAAAAAGCTCATAATTACCAGGATAATCTTTCTTTTAAACATGTTATTAATAGAATTTTCCTTTCCAAGAAACAGTTGAAATCTAAATCTCCTATTTTTCCCATCATGACTTCTCTAATTCAGCTCTCTCCTTCCCCCACCCCACCTCTTTTTTCTCTATACGCACGGTTCTCTGCTTGGACCTCCAAGGTTTTTCTCCTTTGCCTCTCCTTGCTCTCGTACCCTGCCAAGTTCTTTCATCCTTCATGTCAACCTAACTTTAGCCCTTACCTCGGGACATGACTCAAATTTTAATTTATTCAGCAATTGCTTTCCAATTGACTAGCCTCATTATTTTCACTCAATTTACTTTTATTCTTTAGTATTTTTCACTCATTGTCATGTTTTTCTGTCTGGCCTCTAGGTCTTCTACGAATCCCTCTGAATTATAAAGAGCAGAGATCAAGTTCTCATGGCACTGATTGCACACACATGTGTTCTTTAAATGTTGACTGAATTAACAATAGCCGCACAACTCTATTTTAATTCTTATTTAATAATATTTCTAATTCAATTGCTTAAAAAAGTTTTTTCAAAAGCTTAGTAAAATGCACTATATTCAAGTTATCTAATGAATCAGGTAAAACTTTGGTATATGTTTAATAACATTAAATTAGCAAAAATATTAATTTATTAGTACTTGTAATGGGTGATGATTAAATGCTACACATGAATTCCCCATTAACTACAGGGTTACTGCCATGCATTATTTATTATGTGTTCAACTATACAGTTCTGAAATTCATGAATCATATTTCTCTTAAAGGATTTATATGACTTCTGACAGCCAGTATATGGAAACAGTGTTTCTTGTTGCTTAATACCTACTATTAGATGTACTTATTAAGAACAGGATGATAATGATGATGAAGATGATGATGATGACAACATTGTAGAAATGGAAAAATCTGACTCCAAAAGGGGGAGGAATACATAGTCTCGAGGTAACTTAGTCGTGGCTCTCTGTTGAAACATTTAACAGAAGAATTGATTAGATAATATAACAAGGTCAGAATTTGATGCCATTGACACAAAAATGTCATAGGATGTGAACAACGTTGAATTATTTGCAATAAGCCTTCATTTAAAATGAATAAACTTCCCAAGTGTTAAATAATTTATAACACCCTCTTCTTGGCAAACTCGATTTTTAGAAATTTTGATTATATTAGTTTCAAAAAATAATAGAACAGATATATCAATTTTTGATCATACTAAGAGAGTGGTCTAAGCAACTAATTTTCTTAGAAAAAAATTTTATAATTGTACATACCCATTCAACTATGAAGTGATTCAATATACCTCTAGTAAATTAGGAGTAAACTGTTTTAGTACCCTATACTTAACTTGAGACTACAAATAAAGACACATAGAATTCTTTTTAAGCAATTTTATATAATATATAATTTATAACCCCAAGTAATATAAAATGTGGTTAATAAACCTATCCCAAAGACTAGAATATTTTCATCTTTTATAATTTAAAATTATCTTAAGCAAATTTTATTTACAATTTAGAAACCCTGAAAATTGTAAACATATAATCTCACCATTACTGTCCTAGGCTTTCTCTATTTTAAAAATCCACCAGAAAGTGAAAAATTTAATCAAGAAAGTTTTAATCAACCAATCAGTAGCCTTGATTACATAATATCAAATTATGACTTTTATTAATTTTTTTCTCTGAATAAGCTGAATTTACCAGTTCTTTTTTGATCTCTCAGTAAGTTTACCCGAAAATTAGTTTTATCTTAGGTTGCTAATAAAGCCACTGTGAGACAATAGGTTGTTTTCTCACTTACAGAATATTTCTAATCCATCATAAATTCATGAAAACCTTTAGACTTAAGCAAGAGTTTGGAATCAATGCAGCAGATTAAAACAATCCAGTGATACCAAAAAGTATTGTTCACTGTGGCACTAGTGCAAACACATCTTCTTTTCTTTTTTAGAGCTTTAGAATGCAAATTCCGTATCTTGATTCATGTAAGAATCTAAAGTTGAAACTATAGAGATTATTGGGAAATACAGTTGTTTCCCTGTGTTGTATGGTGCCAAAAAGTTACTTCGTCTGATTTTTAAGTAAAGTTCTAACTTGTTGTCACTTGATAGAGACAAATTGTCTTTCCTGCTTTATATAATGATTGGAATTTTAAAATGTCTTTTTATTGAACTATGAAATAAGGATTTGAAAAACCCAAGTGCACTTAACAGGAGTTTCCTGGGTTATAATAAAAAAGAAGGAAGGGAGGAGGAGCAGGAGAATGGGAGGAGGAAAGCAGGTGGGAGAAGGGGAAGAAGAAAAGATGAGAGGGAAAGAGAGAAAGAAAGGGAGGAAAGGAGGGCAGAAGGACAGGAGGGAAGCGAAAAGGAGGAGGAGAGGGGAGAGAAAGAGAGGGAACAAAGGGAGAGAGAGACTGAGGAAGGGAGGAGGAGAAAGAAAACTGTCTTGCTTTTCAAATCACTTCTCCTTAGGGATGGAAACCCACAAATTGTGTCATTAAATAAGGTAAATTTCTTAGGGCGAAAACAACAACAGAAATGTTTCTCCACATTAATATAACAGACTACAAAAAGAAAAGAGAAAGTCACAAGGATACTAACCATTATTTAAAACCTCTTTTAGTAAGTTTCAAAAGTTTACTAAACAGTGTCTGGATGGTAGGGTGGCACTAACCAAATAGAAGATTCCTGAAAATGAAAATTTAAATCTTTGAGCTGTTAGCATGTATAATTGCACTTAAATTAGTAAAACTCATTATAAAATTCGCTGTATTTAATGAGACAACCTGTATTTACACATCTCTAAGTCTTGAAACAATGAAGGTCTGGAGATCTTAAAAGTATGAATTTGGCTATATTTACGTTGTTTTTTAAAAAAGCTCTATTTTTTATTTTGAATAAAAGAAGACAAACACATCAATAGTTTGCAGATAAATATTCTCAAGAATATCATTATTGGTGTTATAGAATAATTTATTCTTAATAGCTTAACTTTCTAATTTACAGATTGGTTTATATGATAACATGATGTGACAGCTCTTGGAGAAGCACAAAACTTTTTTAAATTATAAATCTAGTTATAAACATGCTCCATGTTGAACAATGACATATTTAAAATCCACTTTTAAGTTAAAATTTTAATATTTAGCAATATCTTTTTTTAAAAAAAGCAACTGATGAAAAATAACAGTTTGATTTTTTAAACTTTGAAGCTCTTCACTTTCATGTTGAATATGTAGTCATTTATCACTCAAAGGAGAAATAATTATAAAATATCATCTGTTACTACCAAGTCTTCATTTGTTTAGTATTTATTGTTTAAGGAGGAAACTATTTTATGTGTCTTGCTGTCCCATTCTTTGATAGTATAAAATTAACTAAACGGCACTCTAATATTCATTCAGAATAATTTCCAAACATTTCTGCATACAGTTCCTACTTGAAGCCCTACCAAACATTTTTGAGCTGCAGCTATAAGGTTTTGTATCTCAATGTTATAAAATATACTAGCATATATCAGCCAAACTGTTTTCTTTTGTGTTTGTCATTTAAATTATCTGTTAACTGATTATGGATACCTAGTTCATTCTCAGAGACTTTTCTAATTAATTTCTGATGCTTCGAGCCATTTGACCAAGAATTGCAAGTCACATATGGTAGAGACAAATCCAAACAGTCACTGTGATCCTTACAGAAAATTATCCCACATCAGATAATAACTAAATTAACTAAAATGGAATAAAAAGCGTGTAGGATGTAATATGCAATATTTTATATAAATATTGATGTATTAAATGAGGAAAACAAATGTCATTTAATGTGACCCATTCCTTTTGATCTATACATTTTTTAATCGACAGTCTTTTAAAAATATCAAATAGTTAATACTATATACATCAGAAGTATGAATTGACCTAAGGCTCTATAAATGTAACAGTGAAGCAATGAGAGATGAAAAATGACTAGTTCAGACACTCATGTCAAGAATATATATAGGAACTCTGATCTTGAAATTTAGTTTTAGAGTAGCTTTCTTTTTGAAAAAAATATATTATTTAGATAAGCTGTGCAGCAGTCAAATGGGACTTTACGTGTAGATTCTTTAGTCATCTTATTGTTTAATCACTGTAATTTTACAGCTACAGAAACTAAAACTCAAGAAGTCAAATTATCTATCTAAGGTTATGCACATAACTGGTGTCAGAGCTAAAAGAGGAGCACTCTTCTTTTGACTTCCATCCTCTGAATGCTTTATGATATAGCCTGCCTCATTAACAGTGATTGAAATTTCAGTTGAGCCTTTTAACTAGTCTCTGTTCTCAATAAATGTTAATTTTTGAATACTAAATAATAAATCATACAGAAAAAAATTATGGAGCAAAAAGAAATGCATCTTTTTCACAGTGAATAAAATGACAAAGCATCCTGTGCTTTAACCTGGATTATTTTACAATATTAAACATAAGCAAAGATTAAAACATTCTCAGAAACCTTGACTCTTAGGGAAATAGTTACAGAATATCTTTATATTGCATTTTGAAAATACTATGAGACAGAGAAAAATGGGACATCATTATGCATTTTTACATTTCCCCTATTTAAGCTGGAAAAATCAATAAATAAAGTCTGACAAGCTTCAATCCTACTTTAGTCAATACAGCTGTGAAATGTATTTTAAGAAAAAGCAATGTTAATCATCACATTCTTGCTAGTAGTCATAATGATACAATTTTTCAACAAAATATATAACATCCAAATCACTAACGCTCACTTCCAGTAAAGCTCTCTTTTCTTGAGGTCTATCAGTTAAAATACATCCGCTTTATGAATAATAATGATTATTATTATAACAATAGCTGCTTATTATATGCCAGACACATGCAAAAAACTCTGTGTATATTCACTATCTTAATTTTTGTAACACTTTCATTTACGGTGTCTCCAAACCAATTTATTTATTTGAAAAGGCATATAGAAAGGTTAAGTAATTTTATCCAAGGTTGAACAAAGTTGGGAAATGAGCCCACGTCTTTTTTACTTCAAAATCTGTGCTTAATGTCTAAAAGTGAAATAACTAGACAGAGCTTAAAGCGATCAATCTGTTGATCAAAGCTCACAATCTGTTTCTCTAACACAAACTCTACTCCACACATTTTATCAAAGCAACTTCGGGGAGAAAAACTACCAAGAAAAATAGTTAAATATTCTACCTCCATTTTGTGCAGTATGATGTAGTATAAATAGTATTAAACTAAGCATCTTTGACCTTGGGAAACATACTTGACCTCTGAGTCACTTATCCTTATCTGCATAACATAGATAATAACATTTGCACAGTTCTCAGGGTAACTTTGTACTCAAATGAGATGTTACACTTTAAAAACTCTAAAGTCATTTATAAAAATAAGATAGTAAAATGATTATCTGTCAAGCTACAATCTTAATTTTAAAACTTCATTTATGAGCATAAAAAGAGTATGGGTTATCATAAACACATGACTTAAAAATCCATTCGCTGCTTTGGAAGTAGATTGGTGAGTAAAATAAAGATTGGCATCTCATTTTGAAGTACGATTTTATATTTATATGTAAAAACATTTTAAAAAGTCATCCTGTTAGCCCTTATTTAGGCTATTAATGGAAATTGAGAGATGCTTTACTCTCACAGAAAAGCAGTAACATAAAAACAACACAAAGTGGACTATTTGTCCAAAGTTTATTTGCAACTTTTAACTTCTGAATAGCGACGTGCCTTATAGCTAAATTTTATTATACTGAAAATTTATTTAGAACTTTTAACTTCTGAAAAGCTAAATCCAGTTAAAATTCCATACATTAAATTAATAAAAAACACAGGTGTTCTGTAATTTGTAAATAGGGATTTCTTGGAAAATAGAAATATTGAAATATTGAAATAAAATCTTTACTGATGATTTATAACAGTATTTGCATTCCTATATCTTATCCAATAAATGGCTTCTTTTAAAAAGCATTGTTCCTGTTAGACCTAATTCTTCAACATTCTGAAGCAATTGCTGTAAAAGGATCTGTGAACAACCTCATTTCATTCCTCTGGCTCCATGAAATACAGATTCAGCCAGCTTTGACAAATGTTTTCCTGTGAATAATCTCTCGCCCAGGATCCCTGGTCTTGCAAATTTAAGCTAAACCATCGATTTTCTCTTTACTATTCCCAAATTGCATTGTTTCATTCATTTGTCCTTCTGGTATGAGTTACAGCCTCCTTCCACATTTGTTATCCAATTACAGACTGAAGAACATTCTGTGTGCCCTCCAAAATTTTTTTGAACTTCCAGTGACTGGAGAAATATCATTATTAAGAGATTATCTTGGATATGATATACCAGTGTTCTATAACACAAATAACTCTGTTGACTAAAATGGACTATATCCTGAATAACAACGATACCAAGTAGTTCTTAAAATGTACTTCAATCATCTTAGAGAAAAGTTAGAACAAAAATGTGTCCAGGACAGGACAATAGCTTACAATTTCAATATCTGAGCAATCATTTATGTTTTTTTATTCCTCAGACATATTTGCAACATTTTTTTTATACGTAAGCAATAAGGGAATATTTTTGTCATTAAGTTTTTTCCTGTCAGGAAACTCAAAGATTCATGTTCAATAGAAACAATTTGTACAGGCAAATCTATTTTCAATTATATGGGAAAGAAAATATTGCTGTATATAAATCAGACAAAAACAAAAGATCAAACTGTGTAAGTTATATTACCATTCTTGCTGGAAATCAAAAGAAGGCAGAATTATGCATATCTTTTAAAAGAGGACATACTCAAATATTTAAGAAATAAGTAATTTTAAACACAAATTAGTAAACCACAACTATGTCATAAAATAGTTTTATAAAAACTAAAATTAATACACATAATTTATGCTTACAAAACCAACATATTACCATAAAGATAATATATTATCAGAGAAAACAAAATTCTGCATATTAAGCAGCCTTTTCAGTTATAATTAAGACTTAGAAAGGGGAAAACAAGACCTTTAAACAAATTCATGTAAGCCGAAATGCACTGATAACTGTCTCAGAGGTACAAGAGTTTCTTGCACTGCTCACTGAAGGAAGCTTAAGTAGACATTTTTTAAATCAGGGAAATGGTAAGGCAATAAAGAAATCAATTATAAAATGCACATGTTGATAGGTTACTTTTTCAGACACATTCAGAAAAGAAAAACTTTTTGAGTATCTTTCCAAATGGTCAAGTTATACTCTGGAAAAATCAGAAAAATAAATACATATGTATTTTTAATGTTTGAATAAGTGAAAAGCAATTTATCTTTGATACATTAATATTTGCATCAAAATTAAAACTATTATGTATTATAAAAATTGTAAGACACCATCTTGTGGTTATCTGAAAGGAATGCAATTTACAGGTTTTGCATTTTTTAAGGTCTATATATTTCAGCATTGTCTTCTGTTTTCAGCTTTAACCAGGCCTCATTTTAAAACGATACATTCTTATACCGCTCAATTATCAAAAAACTTGGAAATATAAAAAAGTTATAATCATCAAGACTTATTTGTTCCATTAATATTTTACTAAATGTGTGCTATAAAAGACGTTTTATTTTCACCTTTAAATAGCAATTATTATTAATTGTATTATCATCATTATTACTAGAGGTAAGACTTGACAAGGCAAGATATTAGCTATTCATAAATTTTATCCATAAAGTTCATATTCAATCAGACTGCATGTATATTATATCTGCCACCCTGTTTAGATAAAGATTGAAAATTTTATTTGTTCTTTTAAAAAATACTGGAATACTAGACTAGAGAAAGAGGAAAGAAAATGGAGAAAGAGAAGAGAAAAGAGATAGCAAAGTCCTTTGGGGCTGGAATCGTGAATCTTTGCTTACCTTCAATGTGCAAACTATAATACATTGCCTGTCTGGTTCTCAATATATAATTATTGAGTAAATGAATAATTTCACAAATGTTTACCTTATTTTTAAAATGAGATATTTAGGTTAAAGGCACACTTATAAGTGTAAATAAACTGTTAATTTCTGTATGTCCTCATGCATATCTTATGATAAAATCTAGGAATATTTTATGGCTAATTTTAATAAATTAAGTAAGGTGTTAAACTGTATAGCCTAACCAAATAAAATCTTTTTCTCAAGAAATATAAAGAACTGAGCCCCAGAACCTAATTTACCACAATAAAGAAAATTGATCCCTTCTAATAAACTCATAATTATTTATTTTATAAACATAGTTCTTTTGAATTATATAGAAACACAGTTCTTTTTTTCCTTTATGATAGACTTTTCTAGATAGGTTACTAGAATCAACTTTATTACTAATTTAAATAGATAGAAAGAAAGATATAGATACATAAATAAATAGATAGATGATAGATCAATTGATCCATCTTACACCAACAGGCACTGTTAAAAACCTTAGAGATTGAAACCAAAACACTAGCTCCCTTTCCTAAGGGAACTAACAGTCTAATAGGGAGACAGGCACCCCCACACAGAAAACAGCAAATATGAGTAAAATAGTGTGCTAAGGGAGAATGGAGATGTGCACAGTCTTCACAGGGAAAGTGTATCTAGCCTTAATGATGCACGCAGTTTGAAATGGGCAAAATACCTTCCAAACTTTCTCAAAGGGGGAGGAAATGTTTTCGGAATGATAATAGTACCTGAAATCTGCTAAGTAAAAAATGCGAAATATTTTGGTCATATGTTTTTCATTGGAATAGGAAATGAAAGCCTATCACCACCTTGTGGAAACAGCTGTGCCCTGTACCCAAACCCATTACATCTATTGATTAGGGAAAGCTGTCTGGGCAAGTTGATGCCTAGTCTTGCATGCCTAACCTAAAATGACTAAAGTGGGAGTTTGCAACGTAGAAAAATGGACAAGGTTTGCTCAAGTCCAATGGAAGGGAATTTGAAAAAGCCAGATAATCTTAGAAAATTGAAAGGAACTTGGGATGGTTAGAGTAAAGGTGCAAATAGGGAAGAAGCAAAAGACAAAACTACAATGGTGGACAGAGATGGTTGCAGAAATGCCTCATCTGCTAAACTAGGGAATTTGAATTTCCTTATGAAGCTATGTGGAGAGAGCATGTGAAAGCACTTAGGAATGTGACTAATACTCATGTACTATTGCATAATTGTTTCTTCAATGTAATGTTTCACCAGTCAAAAAAGGTACATTAATTTCCTTTTCCTAATTTTTTAGAAGGTCATACAGGTCCATAGAAATTCAAGAGAGCTGGTTGATATGTGAAAAATTCAACTAAATTAGTTATTTACAATAACAATGAAGAGGGTTATTTTACAGAATTAAATCCCAACTTTTTTTTTTAAACAGAATGCTGATAAAATAATTGTGCATAGAGAAGTGGTCTAGGTAAATCATACAAACTGGATACAAAGAGACAAGAGCAATAGGATACCATCCATTGTCAAGAGATTAATTCGTTTCATTTTAATATTGAGCTATACTGAAAGAAAATCATTACATATAGATGACTTGAGGGTCCTACTAGAAAATCCAAATTGCTTCTATAATTTTTGGACTCATTTTAAGCATTAACTAACCAAATATCACATTTATCAACAAATTATAGTAAAAATGGAAATTGATGAGTTAATATTTTTCATCTTTGATTAGCTCTTTGGATTTGATTTCAAAACCCATTTTGACACTATAAAAAGGATCACAAAATAAAAAGTGTACTTAGACCTAATCATCAGTCACATCGGTGCATCAAATATTTGATTTAGCCAAGTCAGCAGATATAGCCATCCTGAATATTGTGAGAAAGTAAGTCATGTGACTCTCTGAATTTTTCAAATTTTTAAATTGGCTATTTTACTTATAGACAGGATGAGCTAGCAAAATACTCATTTATAAAAACATTCTTTCAAAGCATTAAGTACTGTAGTCAATGAAAGATGTAGAAATGCTATATCCAAAATTTTGATTTCAGAAATGACAAGTAATTGCAACATAAATTGTTAAAGACAAAGGAAAATGTTCTTGCTTTTCAAAAATCATTTTCGGGGTGCAAGTCATTCAAAGATTATTAGGAGAACATATGCATCTTATGTTCATGTATGATATTATTTTTAAGATATATTTCTGCTCTTCATATTTACAAATAAATGTTCATAAACCTTTCAAATATTAAAGAGAATATAATCTCACTCTGATGTAGAGTGTAAAAATTAAGCCCTAAGAAGTGATTTTTTTTTATTAAAAACAAAAGAGATGTTTACATACAAAAAGACTAAATAAAGTGCCAGAAGACTTAAAAGGGTTAAAGCAATATGTCCCGTCCAGGGCTATAAATTTACACACAAAAAGCGTCATGTACCATCTGAAAGAGATTTTCCCATGAATATTCTTCCCCATATTTACAGAACCGAGGAAACTATAGCACTATAAATACATAATCTGAATGAGGTTCACAAACTTTTCAAGAATGGAATAAAGACATCTGTGCAAAGACTAAATGTATTAAAATCCTAAGAAAAATTGCAATAGTCTCAACATTGTTGAGGTTAGATATATTCTTCTAAAGACGCTGGTGGAAAGCAATAAAGGACTCATTAGTAATAACATTAATTGGCAAAAAAAACCCACAACATTTTCACACATTCATTAATGTAGAAAATTAATTTTAATTTCTACAATGTGAGTTAAGACTTTTTTCAGTTAGAAATTTATTGAACTAAAAATCTTCAAACAAAAATTTTGTTTACTTTCTAACTTGAAACTGTTGCTCAGTATTGTATTTTAAAACACTTTTCATCTGCAAAGAAGTACTTTTTTCTTCATATTACAGTTTCTGATTTCTGATTCCTTCATTAACTATATTTCTCCATCAAACTAACTACAATGAACTTTAAACAGTAAAATTTTCTTTTTTTAGGGTTCAATAAGAGAAGAAATAGTCACTTATCCTGAAGTTAGCTTTAAGCAAACATCTCATATTTAAATTAAAAATCACAGAGGTGGTCATGAGTTCTTTGTGTGAACTTTTGTCATATGAATGGCAGAAGACAACCGTCACAGTTCTAAGCATTACTCTTGGTTGGCAAGATCAAAACCAGTTTGTTTTATTATAACAGCTATTGTTTTCAATTGTAAAAAAGTGACATTTACCTTTTCCAATTGAGCATTTTTTTTGGATTTGTATAAAAACTCTCCCACTGCCACAAAAACTGAGAGCACCAAGCCGGCTGCCAGAACAATGAAGATGCCACCAATATTTTGAACCCCTAGGGCACTGGCCTCTTTGCTCTCCTCCTCTGGACAACCATTGCCTCGCCACCACTTCTCCTTCATCATATGCAGCTTGCCTTCCTCTTGCAGCTGAAGAATTGCTATGGTGATTTTGTCTCTATATGGAGAACCTAAGAAAAAAGAGGGTATGTTAACTATTTCAAGGAACCCAGAATTTCATAATTAAAGGATAACAGGATAAAAAGAAGACAGAGCTTTTTCCAAATGCTCCAAAGTGTGCCAATATTTATTTTCAGTAGAGAAAAACAACTGGAAAATGACAGAGAAATTTAACAAGATAAATGAGGTGGGTGGCCTCTGATTTTGAAAAGTAAAATGAATCTTGCTTGTAAGGAAGAAAATATCTCTTTCTAAAAAGCAGACTCAACTTAGAATAATGCAAAATAAGTAAAACAGTAAGAAGAAACCTACAAAAAGAAATGGAAAGAATGCAAACATATTTCATTAATGTCTAGGAATCATTTTATACTGAAGAGAGATCATTGATAAAAACAGTAACCTCTATTTTCAGGAAAGTTGTGGAAAAAATGGTGTTTCCTACTATTAAGTGCAATAATTTAAGGCGGTCATGATTAACAAGCTGTATTTAGGGGTAGCTAAAACTTTGCAGATAATAGGTAATCATTCATATTTGTTTTTCAATATGATAACAGAAGTAACAAGTTTATACAAACTTGGATCATTCAAAAATCATCATGGTGACACTCTGTAAGATGTTTTAGTTGTTTGTTTATCATTTTATGCTTGGGGAGGAAATGTTTTCAGTGGAGACAACAATACAAATGAAATTTCATATTTATGCTGATGGGAGTAATATTCGTCTGCATTAGCTATTATATGATAAGCAATAACTTTTCTAATTGGTTGCCCAGAAGCATCGAATATTGAGCTACATGCATCTGTCAACATGTGTCCCAGGGGATTGGTCCTATTGCTTTCTCCCAACCAGAAATAGCCTGTTTCTAAAGTTTAATCTTCTTTCCTAAAACACTACACTGCACATTCCATTTTTCTGCACAAATTCTTCCATAAGTGTTTTTCTGCTCACAGAAAAATATTAATTTCAGCTTGTATTCAACGTTGCTGTGATTTTGTTTTGACTTTAATATACCTAAAGCTTTATTTTTGCTAAGAGTAATTAATAACGTGATCAGAAAACGTTTCTGGCTCCTAAGGGACACTACTTTATATCTTGTTTTTACTTGATTAATATAACAGAACTAATCCAGTATTACTCTTTTAGCAATCCTGTTGAAAAAGTCAGAGGAATGAAGATCCACCAAATCCAGCTAGAGAGCTGTTTCTTTAACATAATCCTTAATCTACTCAGAAGAAATGTTGAAGTATATGGCTTCTATGCAACATTTTTCATAGCTTTCCTAAAAAGGGGCGTTGTCCATTCCTATAGTAAGAACTCACATATTTTATTTTCACTGTGCAGTAATTCCTAAATATTGTAGGGGAATTTCTGCTTCTCAATTTCTTTCCTGTGGTCTCTTCCAAAGACTACTCTGATGAACATGTTCATTTTAAATTATGCCCCTCCGCCACCCCAAGTCTCAATAGATCAGCCAGGCCCATGTGAATTTCTGCCTTGATCAATGACTGGACACTCAGCCTAGTTCACCTAGTATTATTACTATTTCCCCTTCAAGATGTGACCTATTTTCCTAAGTCTATTATAAAGGAATAAAGGATATCTACTATCTATCTATCTACCTATCTATCATCTATTATCTATCTTAATTCTCAGTGTTTTCTTACATAATAGGCTCTCAACAAATGTTTCATATTAAGGAGCATACTGTCTAATTTGCGGCATTCTTAACATATGTAAGAGTGACAACCTGGTGCTTCTGGTGTCTCCGATGTGTTTAAAAACTGTAAATTAAGGCCATCTTATTTGGCTATCCAGTTTTCATTAAATCCCTACACCTAACCTAGTACTAGCTTCAATGACACCTTTACTCTAAACCACCATTCTGACTAACCATGTATGTTCCTGTCAAAACAAACATTTGATTGAGGAAAAGAAAAAATTCCATTTTAAGGAGAATTATAGTTTATCAAATACTTTTGTTAATTAGAAACATAGCTTCTGAAACAAATTTTGTGCTGACAGTACTTGTGAAAATGGCCACATGTGGCTAATATAAAAGTGTGGCCTATATTCTGGAAATACCATTAAAAGCAAAATTTGAAGGGATAGTGACTTGAAAAGTAGACTTTCAAATATGGAAAATACTTGAGCCAGTTAAATCATATTTTGAGCCAGCTCATTTCACATCTTGAGCAATATTAAAAAATTATTTTATTGCCAACTCACCAAACCCATGGAACTGCATTAGAATGTTTGTTCTAGTATCTTCAAACACAATATTCTCCACTACATTCTCAAAATAAGGCACAAACAAAAGCAGCACATTTTTCAACAAATGATGGACATATCTTGATTTCTTGCTGTCTGAACTTCCTATTTTCAGCACTTATTGTATTCCAGCACAACTTCCCATTGCTAGGAAACCTCCCCATACTTGTTTTCTACTGTAAATATAGTAATGTGTAAATGTTATTTGGTTTGAATCAAAGCTATGAAGTTAATATACCTCATTTTGAGGTTCTTAACAAGATGAAATACTATAGGGAATATAATCGATGATGATAAATCACTGCCTTCTTTTACCTGTCCTTGTGTCATTGATTTAAGTAATTATTTTTTAAAGAAACAATAATTCAACAAGGAATTATTACTTCTTTGGTACATCATTTGATGTTTCTTGGGAAGCATTTCTATATAGATACTAGTTGAAGTCAAATGTGGGTTGAAATTTCATCTGGTTGAAAAATCTCAAGGACATGTTGAGATCAAAGAACAAAAGTTCTCTCATCCTCCTTGTGATATGAACAGCCATATGCTAAGCTCTAATGAGGTGAACAGCCATTAGTGAGATAGATAGAGCTTAAGTTTCACTCAAGTCCCAACCCAGCCTCAATCCATATGCTGGCCAGCACAGACCTGTGAAGGCCTTGAGTGCTAACTGAGAAGAGCTGGGCTTGTATACCGTAAGGCTGCCTCTGAGGAAGATGTGTATGTTTGCAAGAGGATTCTGAGTTGGGTTAGAAAACTACTGAGGAAATTGTAATTACGTCTATTATACTATATACTATTGCACCTAAAAGTCAATCCTCAAGTTCTTAAGGGGGCAGACAGATAACCATAGATGAGTGAAGAAGCAAGTTAGACAAAAACATCTGGAAAATTGCAACACCCAAAGTGGAAAGATAACTTTCACTTCCAGTTTTATTAAAACTCTGTGTGACTTTGAACACAGGGATGCTAGACATTTTAATTTTTTGTGAGATCACATGAAATATTTTGTCCAAAATTCTCTACATTAAAATGTTGACAAATAAGTCACTTTTAAAAAATATCATGCAGGAGAAGCCAAACACCCCTTAAAACTGAATTTAGCCCTTTGATTTCCACTATGCAATCTCTGATTTTGGTTCTTTTGTATTCTTCCCAGCAATGAGACTTTCTCTGGTTATTTAAATATATACTCTATGCTGAAAGTAAAGAATTACTATGTTATAAAAAGTTATTAGGTTTTTGAAAACTATTTTTTATATTTTTAAAAATGTGTTTCTATTTTGTTTTTAAAAAATAAAAAACTAGTATGCTTTTACAGGCTGCCAAAAAAAATCCCTTTTACCAGATAAAGAAGTTTCTAGCTTACAGAAGGAATCAATGAAAGGAAGGAAGGGAGAGAGGGAGAGGTGCAGGGAGGGAGGGAGGGAGTAAGAAAGAGAGAAAGTGAAAGAAAGAAAAGAAAGAAAGAGAGATAGAGAGAGAGAGAAAGAAAAAGAAAGAAAGAAAAAGAAAGAAAGAAAGAAGGAAGGAAGAAAGAAAGAAAAAGAAACAAAATATCCGGTTACTACATAATGAAGCCCCTCGATAGGTCAGATGCATCAGACCTAGGGCTCAAAATGAGTACTCAAAGGAGGCACAGAGGTAGTTTAAGTGACATACAGTGATAGTATATGCATGGGCATAAATAAAAACTACAAATGCACGTATTCAGAATTTCTTCAATAATAGAATTACTATCCCTAAATCCCCCTAAATGTTAAACTTTGATCAAAGAATTTCACACAAAATTATAATTTCATTAGAATCTCTCCCAACAGATAGATTAAAAGCTCCTTAGAAAAATAAACTGTGACTATTATAAACAATTAATACAAATCTCATCAACTATTTCAGAGCTAACTTTCTGGGTTTACTGAATTGAGTTGATTACCTTCCTTCCTTCCTTCCTTCTTTCTTTACACACTACTCTTCCATTCCTTTGCCTTTCTTTCTCTCTTTCTTATACTTTCTCTTTTTGTCCTTCCTGCCCTCTCTGTTTCCTTTCCTTCTTTTTCTTTCCTTCACTTCCTTTTCCCTCCCTTCCTCTCTTACCTCCCCTCAACCTACCCCGTCTTCCCTCCCACCTTTCCTTCCTATCCTAAGTTTCTTACTTACAGAATGGAACCCACATGTTCTCATACGTACTTGGTTCTAATGTCTAAGTCTACCACACACAATTTATTGATTTGCGCATTTGTCCTTTTCATCCTCTTTACAAACTCACAATTTTAAGAGTATACCAACATTTTCCTTATCTTATTTCAGTACATCTAGATAGTATAGAAATGATAAAGTAAATGCAGTCAGCATTGCATTTCATTCTTGGAGAGGATTATTGATTGATAAATAGCTTTTCTTTAAGATTACACAGCAAGTTATCTAATACTTAACATGCTTTAGTGAAATATGCTAAAATCACGTTATCCACATACTGGCAGTCTCCCATCCATCCTTCCAAAAGTCTCTTTACGTTAAAATCAGGCTTCTGTATGCTTTAATTGCAAAGATCAGAAACAAAATCACTCTTTCTTTCCATATATATCTCTAAAACTCATTACACCAATATTTCCAAAGTTGGATTTCCCCACGATAACTTCCCTTTTTGGGAAATATGCATCCATATTTCATTTTTAAAGAACTCCATAGTCAGATAAACTTGAATAATATTACATAGCAAATATATGTCTTGTAAATTCACATTATACATTAGCAAAATAAAGCCTTCTATCTATCCATTAGAGGAAAAAAAAGAAATAAGTTAAAAAAATTTGTTTATAATCATTAAATTTATTTTTAGAGAAAGAATTCTTTCCCTTATATCTACTAATGTCCTCATCAATTATTTTATTTTAACCTCAATTTGGAAAGTACTTCCCTAGATAACAATATTACTACTGCCATCATGTCAGTTCTCTGAGTCAAAATGCTGTTCCTTGTTAGAGCTTTCTGCTTGTCCTTGCCTAGATATCCTCTTCCCTGTCTGAATTTACACATTATTACACAACAGCACGAGTTGCTTTTTTTTGGTATGCTCTTATTCATCTATTGCTCCAGATGCTTCATGAAGCATCATCTCATGGGAATTTGCGTCCTACTGCTAGCCTTAGAGACCATGTCCACACCCGGCTTCCAAGTCTCTTTACAAGATACTGTTGGGGAAGAAGAGTTATAAGAGTTGTTTAAATATATTTATGTACTGAAACTGATTAAACCAATTTTTAGAATTTAAAAAAGGTACAAGGCCTTTGCTCTTCCTAATAGCACCTAAATCCTCTAAATATTTTGTTAACATTCTAAGGGCCTGGCTGGGTATTGCCATTTTTCACAACAAATCCTCTCTGTCCACTTCCTAAAGAACTTTAGTTTCCTTTGTTTTATACTTCCTAGTTACTGAGATCATCATGATGATATTATGTCCTGCATATGACACAGAATTAGGTAACTTCCTGGGAGCTGCTCTCTTTGGGTCTGGGAAAACACTTGTATGAAGTAGACTACTCAAAATTTTATGTTTCTTCTAGCTTATCTTTACTCCAAGATATTGTGGGGACCTGGAATTGGCCACCCCAAGATATGTCTCTTTGGTATCAGGACTATTTGAGGTTGATTGCTTTTGATAAACTGGGACAGGCAAGGAGGCTCTGAGGAATGGAACTTGCCCTTTGTTAGGACACGTTTACATTTGTAAGGTAAATCTCTATCTGTAAAAGGTGCCTCCCTCTCTGTACCAGGAAGAAGAAAGGCGATGACCTACTCTCCAAAAGCTCTTAATCAATACCAAAGGCAAGGACTTAAAATCTGCATTTTATTGTGCTAGTCTGGTAACCTCCTGTAACTGACTTCCCTCCCCCTCCCAACGTTGGCATCTCCTTAAAGATTAAGCATCTTTCTTTAGGCTGGGAACCGATTGCAGCGCTCATCTGTGACCCCCCCCCCCCCACCGCCCCCAGCCAGAGGCAACACACCTGCCACCCTGCGGCGCTCACTGAGACAGCAGACCTATCTGCCGTTTCCATCAAGCGCTGTGCTGACAGAGCAGCCTCGTGACTATTGTAAAAGGGACTTTTCAATCACATGTGAAACACCCCATTTGGGGGCTATATAACCACTATGTGCACCCCACTTCTTCGGTGCCCTTTCTTCCTTCGGGAAGAAAGGCCCCGGGCCATGGTTCCTCATTAAAGCTTTGTTTAATTTTCTCTTGCTATTCTGTCTCATGTGAATTTAATTCATTCTCCAGCCAGACGAACCCCCATTTGGGGAGAGGAAATGTCCTCCTCCCCTACAATATCGTACACTTTCTAAATATAATAATTTATGTATCTTGTGGGTAGGTGACTGCAGTAGTTGTGGCTTATCCATGGGGGGTATGTTTCAAGAACCTCAGTGGATGCCTAAACTCCGATAGTACTGAACTGTACACATACTATGTTTCTTCCTATGTATACACACCTATGATAAAGTTAAATTTATAAATAAGGCACAGTACGAGATTAACAACAATAACTAACAATAAAATAGAAAAATTTTGACCATATACTGTAATAAAAGTTACCATAGATCTTAGCAACCTCAGCATATGATTTGTTTTCTTTCCTTATTAAGTCAATAACTTTCACCTTTTCACTTAAAGAAAGCACTTCACAGCTTCTCTTTGGCATCATTACTCTTGGGCTTTGGGGCCATTATTAAGTAAAATAAGAGTTGCTTGAACACAGCACAGTGATACTGAAATAGTTGATCTGATGACCGAGGCGTTTACTAAGTGACTAATGGGCGGGTAGTGTATACAGAATGGATGATTCATGTCCTGGGCAGGTCTAGGAGAGATTTCATCACACTATTCAGAATGGCACACAATTCCAAACTTATGAATTGGTTATTTCTGGAATTTTCCATTCAATATTTTTGGACCACAGTTGACTGTCGGTAACTGAAACTGTGGAAAGCAAAATCATGGATGAGGGGTAACTACTGTATACCATAATCACTAAGCATGTAGTATTCCAGGGATTTGCATTGAAGAACTTCAATAATGCCTTAATTGTTCCTCTTCTTTGAAAGAGTTAGGTTTTTTCTTTTCTTTTTTTTTTTTGAGGAAGACTGGCCCTGAGCTAACATCCATGCCCATCTTCCTCTACTTTATATGTGGGATGTCACCACAGCATGGCTTGACAAGTGGTGCATCGATCCGCACCTGGGATCTGAACTGGCAAACCCTGGGCCACCAAAGCAGGACGTGCAAATGTAACCACTGTGCCACTGGGTCAGCACTTGAAAGAGTTTAGTTTGATAAATGTTTCTAAGACATATGTCCAAAATCTTGAAGTCCTTTAAATCTTGGCTTAAGACCAGGCTACCTGTCAGTTATAGTTAATCAACCATCAGCTACAATCCTTATTTCATCCAGCATCTAGCACAACACCATAACACAGTAAGAATTCAATAAATGCTTTTTGAATGAAACATTGAATCAATTGTTATATATCAACTATGAAATAGCCAAAATATGTCAAGATAGAACTTCTGATATTGGACATCTTCTTAGATACTTACTGAATTCAACAGAAAAAGTAGAGTCCGTAAACAGACTTATTTCATACTTCTAGTATTGATCACTTCAAATAAGTTAGGGTGACAAATACACTAATAACTTCTTATGCCTTCCTTGCACTTACATCAACAATCTGTGGTTCCCCTTGGTCAGTGCCTTAATAAGTAGAAGACCGGTTAGCAAGAAGGATCTGAGGGTGTCTACTGGAACCACCAACTTCCGTTCTTAAATGGCAGTACTCCTGGCAATGCTAAATTTTATGAAATGGCTCTCTGCTTCCCATGGTGAGATGAGTGTCAGGTGCCTTACATGCACAACAAATTTTGGGCTCTTTTAGAGCTTTATCTCTTTTTAGCGTTCTTTCCATGATAAAATTCTCGAACAAAGTCAGAAACAGATCACGTTCTCTAGAGCCTCTTCCTCAGCAGAAGATGGGTTTTTTTAATCTCTTAAGACATTTTCTCACCCATATTTGTTTTTAAGATTCACTAGGACAAATTTTATTTTTACATTTAAGATTGAATTTCATATTGATCTATTTCCAGTTTTATGTTTTCTTCAGTCAATAGTGCTGTTTGTGCTATCGTACAATGCCTTAGCGTCATTGTTCTTTTCCTCTGTAGAACTTGTCTTAGTTTGTAGTTAAAAAGTAATTTATGTGATTGTTTGTTTAATGCTCATTTGCCCTAAAAGGCTGTAAATTCCGTAAGAACAGGAATTGTGTCTGCTTTGTTAGTATAACACATGGCACGCAGTAAGGACACAATATTTGTTGAATGAATACATGCATAAATAAAGGAATATATTAATTACTTAATAATTGGTTATGCATGCTTGCAATTTTATCTTCAGTCATTTCTTATGAACTTAAATATTACACTAGATCTTTAATGCATATCTAATAATTATAATACATTTATTTCAAATAAAACATTTAATATATGTAGCAGCTAATCACTTCAAGGGGCCCATTTCAAACTTCCTGTTAAATAACAGCTAAACTGGTGTGAAGTTACTGTCATCACTCCTTGTATTTTCTTTGATAGTATCCTATGGAAAGCCCTCAATTTGATGGGAGTAGAAAGAATTCATGAGCGAGAATCATAAAAATAAAAGAAGAATAATCTCATCTTGAAAACAAATTATCAACCCATCATGTTTTAATTACAGAATGGTAAATGACAGATAAAAGTAATCCATTTTCCATGATACCTAGTAATCTTTTCACATTGGAAATCTATAAACATTATTTCCTCACTTAAAATTTTGCAGTGGTGCTCTAGAGCTATAGAATAAAATCTCAGTTCTAAGTAAGTCATATAATCCCTTCCCTCAATTGATCAAAGGCTTTTGCTCTGATTTTATCCTCTTCTCCTTAAACCCAACATGCCAGCAATATAAACTAATTATCTTCACATCCCTTGGGGTGCCCTCTTCTCTCCCTTCCTCCAGTTTTCTGAATGAACTTCCTCTCATCCAGATAAACTTCTTCTGCTCATCTTTCTCTGTCTTTGCACACTTTTCCTTGGCTGTCTCAGAGATATCCAGGATCTCTCCTCTTTGGCACCATAGCACATTGCAGACTCCCTATTATAGCATTTGGTACATCACATACTAATGTTTTTCTGTATCTCTTTCCCAACTAGTTGATGATATGAGTGTCCTGAGGGCAAGGACCATGTCTGAATCAAGTTTTTTTACATTAATTTTTACATACACAAATATTACTTAGCATAGGTGCTAGATGGTAGGCATATAGTGGTGAGTAACATAATACGAGCCCTGCCCTTGTGAAATTTTCAATGCAACAAAATATACATACATTGAATAACTTTTTACAGGTATGATGAGCATTATAAGAAAGAACACAATATTATAAAACCATGTAACAGATGGAACTACATTAGTCTGCTGAGTAGGTACACAAAAAGTGTTGCATTACTTTGAAAATAGGGTAGGGACAACAACTCTTTTTCTCTTTGGCTGCCTTTTGCCGACTTCCCCTTTATTTTCTATCTATATTCATTCCTAGTTTAGAAAGGTATATATGGGAAAGGAAAATGATAATGAGAGCATCCCACACCCATTTTGTTCATTTCTTCTAGATAGAGGATAGAACTAGGTATAAGATATCAGGGTTATGGTGGAATTGAACCAAATATAAATGCCACTGTTAATGTAGAAATGAGAGAAGAAAGGTAAAAAACCATGAGGTAGAGACTATACAGATTTAGAGAGCAAATATAAGTAGATATCAAGTGGATGTGCCACCAAGGACATTGTTGATATAGTAAATTGTAAAGTTAAGTCCCTATATTCAAAATCAATAAATGGCTTAAATTGGACGGAGACTGTTGTTTCCTCTGTCATAGACTTCAGAATGCAATGTCTTTATGACCTCTGTAGAAAGTAATGTAAATGCATTCTACTTGAAGGAATATTTACAGAATCCTCAGGAGTGTATTCAAGTATCTGAGATCACAAAGGGAGATGCTTATAGGAGGCACACAAATATATAAATAAAAAAATTCAAATTACAGGGGCTAGCCCTGTGGCCAAGTGGTTAAATTCACATGCTCCACTTGGGCGGCCTGGGGTTCACAGGTTCAGATCCTGGGCACGGACCTACACACTGCTCATCAAGCCATGCTGTGGTAGCATCCCATATACAAAACAGAGGAAGACTGGCACAGATGTTAGCTCAGTGACAATCTTCCTCACCAAAAAAAAAAAAAAAAAAAAAATCAAATTAGAGGGTATGTGTCTTAGCCACTTGCCTTTTATTCATATTCTGATTATTCTCCAGCATGTGAAAAAGAATAAGAAGGCAAATGTTATCGGTACATAATGAAAAAATAAACTACTTTAACTGATTCTGACATGTTTCATATATATTAGTTAAAAGTGGCTGGTGAAGTAGATTTGCAGTCACATTTCTTCTCTGGTATTAAATCATGAAACTGACACTAAGTATGAAAATAGAAATAGTGTTATCCTAGAAACCCTGCCTTCCTTGCAGTTTTCATCTGCATAGTCATCATTTGAATAGTGGTAAGAAAGAAAATGTCAGGAATACTTTCCTTACTATGACGTCTTTGGTTCCAAATCCAGTATCACATTTTAATCATAAAAGTTGAACCATTTTAAATAAAATAATCATCCTAGTAAATCATCAAGAACCCCAAAATTGGGAAAGAGGATAATTTTTTCAAGAGAATAAAGTACCCCTCCTTAAAGGGACAGTTCAAGTCCCCTTTTCAGTTTAGCCTGACTGCTTTGGTCCTCACTGAACTCTACCACTCTGAGTCTCTGCATTATATAACAGACCACTTATTTACGTTGTATTTCCCCTATTTCGTGTCACGTAGAACCAAACTAAAATGGAGTCACCTACATCAGGGACAAAATAGAGAAGGTCAATGCAGGTGCATAAAAGAAAATTAACCTAACCTTACAGGAATTTACAGCTCAAAAATCAGCAGAAGACACCAGCAATTCCCAAACACCAAGTCTGTTTACACCATCGCTGGACATCGTTTTTCCCCTGACTCAGCTACACTGACGCAACTAAGAAAGAGACCATGAGGCAAGCAATCAGCGGAAAAAGCCAAACGACTTCTGTATGTATTTATCCCTAAAAACCCCTTAGTCTGTGAGCAACTTAGAACTCATTGCTCCCGTAGCCTTGAGTTTCCTGGCTTGCAGGCCAAGACTCTTGCAATAAACTCATCTTTCTGCTTCATTTTATTCAGGGTGTAGGGTTTGGCTTTTGACAGTTACATTTGTTTTTCCACATTTGTCTCTGTAAGAAAGGCGATGATGTATATCTATATATTATGTTCATTATTTTACAGAGCCAAGCAGGTTGAAGAGTGATAAAATTTCTTATAAATTGACCAAATGCAAAAGCAGCATACGTATTTTTAGAGATAATCTTTTCTGAATACATCTTGGACTCTGTTTATTAAACACTCAGGAAATGTTTGGAGAAGGAAAAACTTCATTTTACTTATCGATATAATGCCCTACAATAGGAAATTTCTCATCTTTATAAAGTAGATATCAATCATTTTCTTCCCCAAAATGATGGCTACTTAACTACAATATACTGATTGGCTGAGGGTAAGACCCTAGTTAGTTTCCATAGGAAAAGATTTTTATTCGATTAGGAATAGGTCATATTAACAATCCACCTTATCTACAATATAGTCAATATTTCTGAATATATAAAGAGAGAGCAAAAGGGGTAAGATATAAGTAAAAGCCACAAATACATCCGTTCAATTATTATAAAACATTTCTTCAAAACTGCCTTTTGGAATTCTTTAGGGTGCCTATGTTCTGATCCAAACACTATAAATACAATATGTTTATTCCTTATCACAATCCAATTATGTAGACATGATTCTACCCATTTACAGAGGAGGATGCTGAGTATCAGGGAGGCTCAGGAAATTCACCTGGGACACCTGGGAAGCTCAGGTGACACTAGGATTTGCATAAAGGCCACATATTCTGTACAGCATTCTAAGAAAACACCCTTTACATGAGTGTCAGGAAATGCAAGGGTTTTATCTTTGGAATTTAGTACTTACACATTTTACCTCTATGGTCTGACTAATCTTTTTCTAATAAGAGTGATTCATTGATCTTACTTAGTTCTGCTAACCAAAGTATGACAGTCTGGCATGGTCAATCTGGCTAACTAATCTATTATAGAATTTGAACCCATGGCCTTGGACTAATGGGCACAAGACACTAACTAAAGGAACTAAATTATGTAATGTTTGCAGGTAAAATCTATCAGAACTAACTCTGTTTTCACAAGAATTATCCATTTATGCATTATTTGGGTACCACTTGGTCAACATTTACAATATTAATGAAGGCTGCTCATACTGGTGCTCACAATTCATCAAATTCCCTCTGAAAGCTTCCTAGATTCCAGCATGCAGGTTGTTGATGATGTCTGTGGAGCTGACATAGCTTACTGAGACTCTCATCTGTTTTCAGTGACATGAAATCTAGACTTTAACAAAAATGCCAGGAATGTACAGCTTTTCCAGTTGTAATTTGACTTTTGTTTTTGTTTAATTCAGGCTCTGAAAATTATTAGATTTCGATTTAGTCTTGCAAAATCACTTCACCAACATTAAAATTATGCTGCTTATGCACTGAAAAAATAGAATGCATTTTAATGGAAGATTTGACCTGCAGAAAGATGAATAATTTGCATCAATTTTGGGGCATTATGTTCAACTAATGAAGACAAATGTATTCATTCATTTCAGTAGAGATGAAGAACTGAAGGCCGGCAATTTTATGCATCTATAATGATGAATATTACAGTACTTATTATATGATGAATTGGGAATTCTAGAAATGGATGGTGAGCAAAACAGGGAAAAAACATGATTCTCATACTGATTTCTGTTTTTATAAACACTGGCATCTGCCTGAAACAAACAATAGGCCTCCCCTAGTACCAATTCTATGTTTTCACTTCATCAAATAATGAGAAATAAAGAAGGAGTGAAATCTCAAGCATTTGTTAGAAAACAGAAGCGAAAGAAAGAAATTTCACACTCTTAACGTGTCAACGTGGCACACTTTTATCTTTAGGAGTCAATGACCTATTGTAACATTTTTTACTTTAGGCCGATTATGTGCAAGGGCATTATGAGATAAAAGTCACTTGAGAATTTTTTATAGGACTACTGCTATTTTGTATCTAGTAACATAAAATATGCTATAAAACATTAGTTTATAAAGTTAACATTAAAATCCACTTATGACCTAAGAACGCATCCTAATATTTATAATTATATGAGTAAATATGATAGAAATAAAATATATACCATATTTTGTGTGTAACAAAACTGTCTTTAAATTTAACCTTAATATTAAAAGACATTATAAATATATTCACTTTACATTTATATTTACCTTTCCTTTTACATTCTTCATGTATTACAAAGATTTCAGTAGTTCTATGACTATGATATGACCAATTTAATTTGGATTTTGTTCACAGAAATATTCACTGACTATTTGAAACTTACTATTGATTTAACCCCACATGTAAAACAGAAACACATAAGATTATACAAAATATTAGCATCATTGACAATATGCACAGACATGAGCACGATTCTCTCCATCCCCTTCTCAGCTGACATATATTTCACTTATGTTATTAAAGTTGTGAGGAACTAATAAATGAATGAAGCATTGCCACTAGCTCATTGTTAAAAATAGAAGTAGTTTTAATGAGACCCTTCAGTTTCTACCTAATTGAACATAGCAAAACAAAATAACACCAACTGGTCCGAATGGATTGTTTCTAGACTGCTGCTTTCCTACCAGCTCATGGACTGCTGAGTCTGCCTGGTCCTCAAAGTGCAATATGCACTCAATGTTTGAAAGAAAGAAATCAAGAAGGCTTTTAGTATGGGTGGTCAGAAGGGAGGCAACGCAGCTCAAAATGCCATTAAGTAGAAATGCTCCCTGTTCCGATAAACACAGTATCACCTATGGTGAAATAAGAGGCAGGACTGCAACTGATCACACATTTTAATATTTCTTAATGAAAACTGCTGTAATTTGCTTTTTTGCTTTACCCCATACAGCGTTGTGTGTTTTTTTTTTAATTTTTTGAATGAAAGTTCAGTTAACTTATAAGTAAGAACACGTACAATCTCAAAGATCTACCGTACAGTAAAGACCACATTAAAATAACATTGCCGCACTCAGGAAAACTATGAAAGGGAATTAATGTCACCCCAAGCTTAATTAAACCAGCTTATGCTTATTTAGCATTTACCTTCACATCATTGTTGATTGCTCCACTAAGGTATTTTTGTGTAAACAGAGCTTCCCTAATTAAATAGCTTCTATCTGAGTCATTCAGCGATTTCACAGCACACTTTGGGCAGTAATCACACACTCGGAGTGATGCGTGATGGTGGAGAGGCCCCTAGATGAATCACACGGGAGGAGGCCTAGCAGGCTAAGAGGATGCATGGACTTTTTTGGGGGAAAAAAGGAAATATGTATACTTTTAAAAATATTTCTGAATTCCCACTCCAAAAGAGACATTTTCTGTTTTAACCTCCTGTGCTTAACCACGTATGCCTCTACGATATCTGGAAATCAGAGCAGCAATAAAAGCAAGGAAAAGGGAGTTCTTCTCTTTGATCACGTTTACAATAATAGTAAAGATAAAATCTTCATTACGGGTTATGGCTCCTGCAGATATAAACTCAAAATCCTAGGGAATTTCTGGCACTGCTCTAAATTTCCAGAACCTGAGCCCATACTGCTCTGCTTTGAATATATTTATCTCATTAACTCTTGCTGGGAAAAGAGCAAGACCTCAAATAACATTTTTTCACACCTAAATGCCTTAGTTTTTTTTGTCTTATGATTAAACAAAATTTTAAAACTAAGTAAACATAATGTATTGCAAATACTCTTCAATATGCTTGAATATTAAAAGGCAAATGCTAATTAACTAGTTGAGAAATGCAGATTATGACATTCGTTGAAAGTTTATGGGAAGTTAGAATCTCACTCAAGTACTAGAGTTGCTTGTCATCATGCTTATTAATGACTAAATAAATATACATAATTCATGAAGCCATATTTCTAGCAGAGGTATGACATAGCAGATCATAAATTATTGCCTGAAACGTCTTCCTCAGAAGTAAAGTATTTGAGGGAGTGAAGTGTGAAATACCTCTTTCTAGATTATACTTCTTTAATGAAGTTTTATAACAGAATTGACTCCTCATAATGTACACAGTCTCAAAATCATTTTAATTTTATTCCATGTTACAAATGAATAAAATATACATCACTTGAGTTAAGAATTTAATATTATCATGTCAGAGAAGAAAACAAGTTATCTGAACAAGAGAAACAAAAAGTATATTGCAACACCTGCAGGTGAGTGATTAGAATATTCATTCCTTTAAACCTAAAGTATTGTGTTCAAATTTGTCTAATTTAAAATTAGGCTAAAAACAAAATATATGTTAAATGGGTTAAATAATTTTTTTAGTAATGATGAGACATTTTAATAAATTTAAATTCAATATTATTTGACAGTGAAAATAAAGAAAAATGTTCTAAGATATTCTTCCTGATCTATAATTTTGCTATGTCAAAGAATTATTCAGGTCTTTTGAATTTTAATTTATATGTACTGATACTTTTCCATTAAAATTTCAAGGAAGTCCTTATAAAAATTAGAAATTTATCACGTGGTACAGCCTAATTTTAAAAAATTCATTTTAATGAAAATGCTAATCTATTACACTAATATACCACACTAATCTACACACTACAGAGAAATGATTCCACTTAGAAATATAATCCAACTTGATTTCTACAAGTTTCTCATGACAGTAACCTTGCCAATATCAATGAATATTTTTGCAATAGCTCAGCTTTCTTCAGAAGGGCAAGAGTTGATCTAAGCAGCCACGAGTTGAACAGGAAAAGGAAAGAAAATCTTTGTCCTAAGGCTTATAGTTTCATTTGTTTTATTCTCTCATCTTATCTGTTAGATAAGCTTTAAATGAGAGGAAATAGAGATTCCAAGTGCTATACTCAGTATTTCCCTCAATTTAAAAAGTTACATTAAAAATATAGTTTATGTATATTAATATCTTGAATTATTTTACATTTTCCTTAATAAGTCAATACCTTTCAGTAAACAGTGTCAGGGGTAGGAAGGGATCAAAAATTGCTCTTGGTATGGTTTCAATAAACTCTAACAGAGAGTTCCCTTAGAACTGATTTGACTATAGTATCTTTCTTTTTTTTTTAACAGTTTTCACATCTGAAACATCCCAGTAGGTTTTTCAAATTTGTATAATATACTATTTTGACTCACTTTTAGCAAGCAGTTCCTCAAAATAAGACAGTATGATAGAGACATTCCTGGCATACTGGTCCATTGTAGTTACAAAACAAATACGCAAACCAACAAAAAACTCAAGTTTAAGATTTTATATTAAGCATAAGTCAAAATTATTTATTTTAGAAATTTTGAAATCATGAGTACTTTTATGTAATTGCCATTAATAAAAAAATATCCATGCTATACTCCAAAGTCCTCACACATCCTCCCCAAATCTTACTCAATCCTCACTATCCTGGATTATTTGTTTATTTAATGAGGTCATCACATTTCATAATGTAAGATGGCAGGCTTATCATTAGCCCTAAAAGTTATTTGTTTTCTTCGTTTATAAACATTGCTGCACTATCCAGATGTAGAATTCACTTGTTCTAGAAATAACAATTGAGGGTCCACAGGGCCCGGGCACTTTTGTTGAGTGGACTTTAAACAACAATGAAGAGACAAAAATCTCTGCCCTTCTCCAGATAATGCAAACCAGCAGAGGATGGGAAAAATATACAGGAATCTCATTCCTCTCAGAAACAACATGGAAAAATACATTTATTTGCTCCAGCTCTTTCTAGATGAAACTACACGGTAACGAGAGCCTAACGCATCACTGCTTACACCCTTCAGAAGTGTTTAAGAATGTGTCTGATTTTTAAATTTTTTTGACATCAGCTAACCATATTTGTCCACATAGTCTCTAGCCCAATTTAGACCAAACTCTGGGAATCTTTCAAGCATATTTTCTGAAAAATTATTATAAGTTTAGCATTTAAACAGAGCCTAGATTTTCCTAGTATAACCCTCTCATATGAATAATCAAAAAAAATAGAAATCTAGAGGCCATAAATTTCAAGTGATTCATCCAAGTTCACAATAAGGGACAAGGCTAAATCTAGAATATAAGAATGCAAAATACTACATGATGATACTTTCTAAGAGCACATCATCAGTCTCTTTTCTAAAGTATAAATTGCCTTATGTAACTTCATAAAATGAGCACAAGTACATGTGAAAAGTTAGCAAAGTTGCTCATCACAAATAAATGGCATATGAACTCACGAAGTTGTTGGGTTCGTTATGTAATTCTTACCAAGGGAAGAACCAGAGCTGATCTAACTATGCAGACTGCCCTGGTTTGAGCGCTCCATCAACACAAAACTATGGCAATAAACCCAAGCAGTACTGTGAATATAAGTATAATTTAACACATTTTGAAAAGATATGCTCCTCAAGCTATAATTAAGAAAACTCAATCATTTTTATACATTTAAAATATATTAAAATTAATTATAAAACTTATGAATTAACACATACCTTGGCATACCAACAGCAAGGCTTTGGGAGGTCTTTGCCTGGTGCAGGCAATAAAGGGGGTCATTTATTGTGGAAAATTTAAAAACAACAAAAGCATCAACCATCACCGTGCACTGGCAAGTCAAAACACGTCAAAAATATAATATTCTTCCCTGAAAACATCTTTTGTCCAACTAAGTTCTAAACAATCACTGTTGAGTTTTAACAACCCAACTCTTATTGAGCTTTGAATTAGCATATGTTTATTTCTTATTCTTAAATAAACATTGTATTCTACTTGGAAATTAGAGAATTCTCATTGTACATTTCAACCCCAAACCATGTGGGCTCAGCTACACTTGCATATTTTGGGAGTAAGAACTCAAGGTTGGGTTTTTTTTTTCACTTCCACAATGACTGTGGAATCATTATTTTAGTATACTGTATAAATGCAGGAATACGTAGTATTATAGGAGCTAGTGCCTGGAATTCTCGCAAAGCCAATTCAAACTATTTTGAACTACAAGGAATTTCGGAGGACTTTATGAAATGTAATAGAACTCAATGTTGAATATTTTGATGAAGTCATTATGGTAGAAAATTTTTGGACTTCCTAGACATGTGAAAGTTGCTGGAAATGGTTCCAAAGAAACAAAGGCATGCATCATATTGCAGCATCTGGACTTGATTATGAAATGGGGTTTTCATGAATCCGTGCCCAACTTTCTAACTATTGTATTTATGTTAGTTCATTTAAAGGAAATTTCTCAAATTAAAATTAACAGAATTATGAGTGATGACAAATTGATAAATATGACTATACTATTTATTAAACCTGAACACACAAAAATTAGTTTTGATCCAGTCATTGACAAATTTGCAGAAGTTAAGGCTCAAAAAATATGGTGTTATTTTTTATTTCTGTGATAGGCCAGTGAGTAACTATAAGTATTTTTCCCTTTCTTTCAAAAGAACATGGATGTAATTAAAACATGTTAACCTGTTCTTTTTTCTTCTCATACAGTATTAGTTTCCTGTTACTGCTATAACGAATTAACACAACTTAGTGACTTAAGACAACAGAAATTTATGATCTCATAGTTCTGGAGTTCAAAAGCCCTAAAAGTGAGATGTCTGCAAAGGTGCATTCTTTCTGTGGCCTCTGGGAAAGAATTTGTTTCCTTGCCTTCCAAACTAACTTCTAAAGGTCCCCTGCATTTCTTGGCTTGTGGCCCCTTCCTCCATCTTCAATGCATCAGGCAGAATTTTCAAATCTCTCTTAATATCTCTCTCTAAACCTAAACAGATGGAGAGAGAGATCTTTTCCCCTCCCCCACCACAGTCTGAATGTTTGTGTCCCCCCCAAATTCATGTATTGAAACCTAATCCCCAATATGACGGTATGTGGAGGTTGGGCCTTTGGGAGGTGTTTAGGTTCTAAGAGTTGAGCCTTCACGAATGAGATCAGTGTTCTTACAAAAGGGACTCCAGAGAGATCCCTTGACATTTCCACCATGTGAAGACACAGTGAGGAGGCAGATCCTCATCAGAGAGTGAAAATGCTGGCACTTTAGTCTTGGACGTCCAGCTTCCAGAGCTGTGAGAATAAAATTTCTGTTGTCTATAAACTGCCCAATCTCTGGTATTTTGTTTGTAAGACATTCTTTCTCTCACTTCTTCCATCATTATATCTCCTTAACTGTGACTCTGACCCTTGTGCCTCCTTCTTCAAGGACTATTTTGATTACATTGGATCCATCTGGTTAATCTAGGATAATCTCCCAATCTCAGGATCCTTAACTTAATTATATTTGCAAGGTTCCTTTTACCATGCAAGGGAACATATTAACAGGTTTTGGTGATCAGGCCGTGGGGGAACCATAATTATGTCCACGACATGTACATGTGTACTGTAGTATTATGAACTTATTCCTTTATTAATATATTCATTATATATATTCATATATATTATACATATACATGAAATTCAATAAATCAAAATTTTCACTGTTTGTCTTTTCTGGCAATTATTATCCTTTGTTTCATTTCATGATCATTATGGAAAATAATTCATTATATGGAAGAAAGGAGATGATAAAAATAATTAATCCTGGCTGTCAAATATTCTAGGTATGTTATTGCTAAATAATCTGCTATATGACCTTCTCTTAAGTAACACAAAATAAATATTCATGGGAACCATTTGTGGCTCATTCTTTTAGTTAAATTTCTAAGTCAAATACTACACTTGTAAGCCACAAATCTGAAAAAATAGAGTCACAGAAACTTAATTTTATTTATAAAACATTTTTTAAATGTAGGATTGAAAAGATTCTTTAAGGGGATATTGTGAGATTTTTCAACACTGATAGAGTAAAAATGTTTACTAACTATTTTGGTAGATATCACTTTGTCTTTTGTTGCTTATCCATTTAGAAGCAGATGTCTAAATTGCTTCCCTGATTTTATATGGTAACAGTTAACCTACCAAGATGCATTCATTCGTAATGGCATATGGAGGCACTGTTTCACCCCCTTCACATAGCAACTAAGATTAACGAGCAAAGAACAAGTGGCTGACATAAAACCTACCCATGGGGGTGCCAACGCCATAACCTTTGGAGTCTATAAGGCCGCCAATCTGTGTCAGGTTACAGTTCCGCTGGGTAACAAACTCGATGGTCGTTGACTCCATTAGGAAAGCGTAATCAGAGGTGAGGACTCGCTGGATTCCTTCTTCATTACTTTTGACAAGCACTGACTGCCTCCTGCTACTCATAAAGGCCCACATTTTGTCATATGTGGAGATTTTTGATTTCTGGGGAAAAATAAAATACATAAGAAAGATATTCCTTAGTTTCCAGGTGATCCTACAATATTTAGATGGAACTGACTATATTTAGTTTACTCATACAACCTTATAATTGTACTATTAACAATAGTGATGTCTAAACAAAAAAATAAAAATCTGTTTTTAAAAATTTCTCATAGCAATGCCTCATCATTTTTCCAGATATAGTTAAGATTTATTTAACAAATATATCAAAAATGTCTTAATGTTCAAAAATGCACAACTAGCAAATCATAAAAAGCAATAGATAAAAAAGAAAAGAAACAAGATTAATACGGAGGGTCTTTTGTGCTTGTATCTCACATGAGTATCTCATGTGTATAATTTTATTTTCAACATTACTATAACATTAGTTTGGAAGAAACAGACACTGGACACCGACTGACGCTGTAAAACATCACGAGGTTTGTTATTTTCTTTTCCCAATTTGCTCGACTATAAGACAGATGTCACATTAACCCCCAAGGATACACAAAGATATAGGTTGAAGAGATGAGAAGAATTTGTCACAAATAAGAATGTTATGAATAAGGATGACTATATTTCCACTGAGACACAATCTGGACACGACAGAGCTTCTGTTAGCTTGCCTCAGGACAACACGAAAACTATCATTCAGGTCAACTCGCCAAGTAAGGATTCCTGGACCAATGAAAGTGATAGTTTTTAATATTCAACTGAAAATTCTCAGTAGGGCTTTTCTAGGATTTCATTATCAAAAGAAAGAAATAGGTTTTGTTCAGAAGGCACTGGTAAACATAAACATGAAAAAGGTTAGCATCTGCTTATGGAAATCTCATCTGTGAAACCCTCACTCTAGTTTACTTCTTAAATGAAAGCAAAAAAAAAAAAAAAATACCGAAGCTATAAACACAAGGAGGATAGTCATCATACTGGTTACACTTTATAAAAAGTCAAAACTATTTTCAAACAAATAGATATGCAATCTTTTTACAGCTTAAGCATGCTTTTAGTTCTGCATGTGCCAGGTCATAAATGTGATATCACTACTACTTCCATTAAAAGGCAGGTGCACAATAACATTTAGAAAACTTCGGGCACTATTCCAATGATAAAATGGGAAGAAAACTCCTAAATTTACTGGGGAAAAAACTAAAGTTACAATGAGTGTTTTATAAAAACAAGTATAGCATTGGGGTTAAGAGAGGTTAGAAATGCAACAATTTGCTCACCAGTGAAACCAAAGCATGCTAAAAGACCAATGGCTTGAAGTTTCAGAGAGAGCAGCTAAAAAACCTAGAATAAGATTGTTAGGATTACAAATTTGGGCAGCTACAGCAGCATGTCAATTGTGTTCAAGTAAAATAATGAAATGTTGGAAATAGAAAAGAGAAATGGAAGGAATATTTAAAGTCATGATGAAATTTCTATTGGCATAATTAAGACCCAAGAGTGAGATTTTGCGCAGTCTCATTTGGTCATCCAAATCAGTAACACCACGAGGATAACTAGAACAAGTCAAATTCCTTTCAAAGATAAAAAACTTTTCTCCTGATGTTTTGGGTTAAGTGAGGACTAAAAACAAAAATACAATCAAAATTAGAGCCTACCTTCCGATCAAAGGGATTTTATGTAAAAAAATAAAATAAGACATAGTTTTTGATTTAGTGAATCTGTGAGTCATAATAGATAAACACAGTTCCATAAATGATAACACTAAAAATTTATGTAATCAAAACTGTGCACCTATCTGTTGACAACTTAAAATGTAACCTCTTTCAAGGAGAGTGATAGTAATATCACAACACGGGTGTACTCTCTGAGGCTAAAGCCGAGCAGAGAGATAAAGTGTACAAAAAGTTACTTTTGCCTGTATGGGCCATAAATCGCCTAAATTCTCTGCCTCGTTTCACTTATAAGAACATCAGCAATCAATATTTTATTGCTTCAGCTACCTGATCTCCAACTCACGATAACAGTTTCCACCAGTTGATGAGTTAACTGCAGTAAAACTTGAGGACTAGTATTTTTGTTCCAAAGAGAGGGGGAACATAATTTTTGCAATGACACTAACTATGTAAATAGTACAATTATGTCTTTCTATTTTTTTAGTATTAAGAGTAGCACTTTCTAATTGAAACATAATATAACACAAACAATTCTAAAGAAGAGAATTACATTTTTCAACAGCACATAAATGTATCCATTATTAATATTTTGCTGTGGTGGATGTAGTAAACACATCAAATTTTTTTCACACAACAGAAAACCACAAACTAAGAAATATTTCTAATCTGTTCTTTACAAATTTGTAGCTTAATGTTAAGTTAATGTGAAATGTAGTATTATGTTACATTTGAAATGTCTAATCTACAACACTATCCTTTGATTAACAAAATACGTTTTCATATAAAATTCCTGGAACACTTCCCTACAATGATTTTTAATTTCTGTGAGCACTTCCTGGAAATTACTATTTATACTCATTTGAAACTAATCATTTCCTGTCTTCCATTGTTATTTCTCTCTTATTGATTTATTTCTAATTTTCAGTAATCTATTGTCTATGATTTTTGTACCGCTTCACTCATCTTTTCTGTCTGCAGAAGATAGAGGTATTTTTATTATTCTTATAATTATAGAATAAGTTTAGATGGAAAAGTCACTCAAATTGTTTTGTTTCTTATAATAAAAATAAAAACCCTAATAAGAAAGATTTCAATTCAGAAATATTGACTCTGCTGGTCACACACGTTCTATGTGGCTTGTTTGCTTCTTTTGTTGTCATTCTTTGACCACAATTTTCAATTTAGTGCTGTCATTTCTTTGCACCTCCCAATTTTGCCTGTAAAACATTAATCTGTGCAGAAAAGATATGAGAAATACAATTAAAAACCATCACTATCTCTGTAGACTCTTTGTGCGTGTGTGTGTGTGTGTGAGAGACAGATGCTATTCAACTCTTACCCATTTCTACAGAAAGATGAAAAGGAGGACTGATCTTTAGCATCTCCTGGCAATTTTATTACTTCTATTATTTTTAGTAGTGAAGAGAGTATAGTGTATCACCAATTTAAAAAGGAAAGGTCTGCACAACATGAATTTTACTGAAACTCTTAAATCCAAAGCAGCTAAGATGGTTTATAAAGTATTTGAACAATGTATTTGAAACAAATTGTTAGGTCGAATATGAAACTTAGGATGCTTTTTTCTCTATAAATCAGGCCACTCATAAATAATTGATTACTTGTACTTAACCAACACATAGATGAATTCTGAATATTGTAGGGCTGAGTCAGAAGTAATGATAGAACTAGTTCTATATTTCTTTTGTGGGTGTGCATGAGGAAGATTGGCCCTGAGCTAACATCTGTTGCCAGTCTTCTCTTTTTCCTTGAGGAAGATTGTTGCTGAACTAACATCTGTGTCAATCTTCCTCTGTTTTCTGTGGGATGCTGCCACAGCATGGCTTGTTGAATGGTGCTAGATCCATGCCTGGGATTCGAACCTGTGAGCCCCAGGCCACCAAAGCGGAGCACACGAACTTAACCACTACGCCACTGGGCTCCCCCTTTCTATACCTCTTATTAATGTAATGTATATTCTTACACAAGCCACTTAAGCTCTTTGAATTTCAGTTTATATGAAAGTCAAATAGCTTTGAAAAACTCACAGAGATTTTGTGAGGATCAGATGAGACACTACATGTAAAAACACTATGCAGTAGTAAGATATTTTTGTAATTACAATTATTTTTTAAAAAGAGCATACTACTATCAAATACTCTTATGTTATTGTCCTTAAAAAATGCCAACGGGGCCAGCCCAGTGGCATAGTGGTTAAATTTGTGTGCTCCACTTTGGCGGCCCGGGGTTCACAGGTTTGGATCCCCAGCACAGACCTACACATCGCTCATCCAGCCACGCTGTGGTGGTGTCCCACATACAAAATAGGGGAAGATTGGCATAGATGTTAGCTCAGGGCCACTTTTCCTCAAGCAAAAGGAGGAAGATTGGCTATAGATTTTAGCTCAGGGCCAATCTTCCTCACCAGAAAAAAAAAAAGAAAAGAAAAACTATGAAGCACTCTGGCAAAGATGGCACGTTGAATATTATCTTTGAACACAAGTTCTATCCTATGGCATGAAACCACAAAGAAAAAGAGAATGGGACAAGGTGCAACAGAAACAACATTTTTGAAGCTGAAAAGCAGATAGATGAATTGTAACTCAGTTAACCAACCTTTAGAACTCCTCTATTCTGCTAAAGGTTTGGAGATTGGCAGTTCCAAATCCCCTCCCAAAGCCAGAATGATCAAAGGTCTAGGAAAAGCAGAGTTTATTGAAGGAATGTCTTAAAAACAGTGAGATCCTTAGAGCCACTCCCTATCTTTGAGCAGCATGATGACTGCTCCATCCCATCCCAGCAGAGGACTAGAGGTTTTATTCTCTGGAGAGGAAGCAAGAGCACACTGGGTACAGTTGAGCCAGTGGAGGCCATATTGAAACCAGAAGGGATAAGTTGAACTTTAAAACCAATGTCGAGACCAGTCAGTCCTGTATCTGTCTTGGTTCTTAGAATTCCTATAGTAAGGATAATGGATGATTTTCTTTAAGCAAAATTGAACTGCTCCAGAGAGACAATAATATTAATATAGTATGAATATTAATGATAATATTAATATATTATTATTAACTATAATAATAATAATAGCGGTAAACAGTTATATAAAGAAAAGCATGTGCCAGACATTAAATTACTCACAAATGTTAAATCATTTAATTTTTGCAAGAATTCCATTAGGTGGCAGGTATTTTTGTCCCCATTTTACAAATGAGAAGACCAAAACACAGAAAGGTTAATAATTTGCCGAAATTCGTGTGACTACTTTGCAGCAAAACCAGGAATCAAACATGGGCAGATGAGCTACCAGGCTCACATTTTTAATCATTGCATTACATCAACTCTTGTCTAAAGGCACATATGGATTTCCAACAAAACGACCCACTACATCACCCTGTAGTGAAGCTTACAGTTTTTCAGCCTTGAGTAAGCACCCAGAGCTTGCCGTGAGCCTTTCAGAATCTCTTATATATCATCAAACAGCCAAGGATAACCAAATATTTGAAGGGAGCCTCTACAATGAAATATAAAGAGCAAAACAAACAAAATGGCACAAATGTCCTCAGAGAGGTAAAAAAATACTGCAAAAATACAAAAAAAAATTAAATGGACATTGTTGAAAGAAATACATTCAGAGAACTAATACATATTAAAAATTAGATATAAAAAATGAAAACCTTCAGTGAAATGTTAGAAAACAAAGAAACCTCCATAAAGGAGAAGAAAGAAGTAATGAGACAGAAGGAAGGAAAGAATGCTCTGAGGAAGTTTCAAGAACTGATAACTGAAGGAGGAGTCCATGCCACCTACATAATGAGACGTCAAGAACTTTCTAGATAGAGAGAAAAGCAGTTAAGAGATGCTATCTTGGACATGAATTTGATGGGCTGGGGTAATTGAAGGAAGTACTCTTTGGCTGGGGCACATAGAGAAATATGGTGCTAGAAGACAACAGAGAAATGGATAAGGGATGACTAAGACGGCCTTACTGTTTCCCTCAGCTTTCTAACCTTTAGATAGGCTTTTTCCTGTCTCTGGTCCCCTGACTGCCTTCTTACCCTGGCCTTCCCGGAATTCAGATGGTCTAACCACTGAAATTCCTTCCCTCTCTTTTCTTAGATCATTTACCTTAGAAAATGTGTAATTATAAATTCTCCTTTAGCATCATTGAAATGTAAATCTTTTTAAAAGCCTCTTATTGGTTTTACAACCCAAGGTTGTCTTTCTCAAGGACGGAGGAGTCATCCCTTTGAAATGTAATCATTAAAGAAGATACTGCCTCTATCACCCACTCTCTGTGGGAGGATAGGAGCCTAACTTTTGTGGGCACCTTGCTCCAACTTGTAAAACCACCTCCTGTCATGAGGACATCATAATTTTATTTTTCCTTTGGGTAAGGCCAATTAGCAAACACAGATGGCTATGATGCCTACCACCACAGCTCTTAAAAACTTTCCTGTCTTTAAAACCTCTAACCCCAGCCATTATAAACTCTCCTATTTCAGTTGAGTTGAACTCAGACGAAGTTCTGGCCTCTCTCCCTTATTGTAATAGCCTTGAATGAAGTCTTCCTTGCCTGTTTAAATTTATCTAGTGCATTTCTGCTTTGACAGGGCCAAGCCACTCTTTTATTTAAAATATGTGTATTGAATTACTCTGATATGCTGGACATAATTCTAGATATTGACCAGGTTCCAGATATTGCAAACAGTTAACACACAAGGGCGTCATGGATATTTGCCTTCATCATAGAAGCATCAAGAAGCCACAGCAGGTATGAAGCAGATTGGGAACGCAATCACATTTGCACTATGACGAGATAACTAGGTTGCTATGTGGAGAATGGATCAACAGTGACAAAGGCTGACATGGGAAGATCATTTAGGAGCACATAGCAGCAGTCTAGGTAAGAAACAGTATATGTACTAGGAAAGTAGAGTTGGAGATAGGAAGAAATCTAAGAATCTGAGTTATGTGTGTATGTGTTTGTGTGTGTGTATGTACTGGATGATACTTGGTCATTATTGGAATATAGAAGGTAAAGAAAAGGGTTAAGTTGAGTAACTTCTTGGTTTCTGGCTTAAACTTTAGTCACCGAGAGAGAGAAGAAAACTGAAAGAGGATCATGTTTTTGGGGGGAAAGTTCACATCTAGTAAGTTGAAGGCAACTTCAAGATCTAAATGGATCTGTCATGTGAAGTTAGATATGTAAGTCTCAAGTTTAGTGGACAGGCCAAGGTTAAAAATATAGATTTTGGAGTCCTCTTGGATACAGAAGACAAAGTAATGGATGGATGAGAAAAAGACTACAGAGGAAGAGATGTCCTCGGGTCAAGCTTTGTGCAGTTTTGAATTTCAATGACCGGCAGAGAAGATTGAGTCTGCAAATGAGACATAAAAAGAACGAACAGAGAGTAACAAAGAAAATCTGGAAATTGTGGTGCTGTAGAAATGAAGGCAAGGGAATATTCAGTGAGGAAGTGGTTAGCTGTAGTGATTTGCAAAAAAGATGCATGCAATGAGAATGGAATAATGTCCTTTGGTCTTGGCAACAGAGAGTTGCTTGGTTCTTTTAGCAAGAGCTAATTTAGTGGAATGGAGTACTTACAAGTCACATTGAAGTATATTAAAGAAAGTTTTAGAGAAAGTAAATTGGAGCCAGGCAATGCCATAAAAGAAAAAAGGAAAATATCAGAGAGTAGGACTCTGAAGAAGAGAGAATCCAGGGTAGAATGTAGATGAATATTTTGGTTTAAGTAAGATTTCCAAAGATTTAAGAGATTTGAGCATCTTTAGATGCCAGTGTAGTGGGGGGGAGGTTCAGGAGAAAAGAGAGATTTAAAATGCCAGGGAAAGAAAGAACAATCGATAATTCAAAGTTTCCAGTAAGGTGAGTCTCAAGTAGAATAAAAGGGGATTTAAAATACTGCAATTGGCTTGACCTCTGAATTCAAAATATTTGTATTAAACACACGTGGAATTATACTCTAAGATCTATTGTGTCAGGAGGAAATAAGCCTCAGCTAGATTTATTTGTAATAAAATGGAAAATTGTTGAACATTTCAAAGTAAAATAGACTACAGAATCTCTAAGGTTAAAATCAATTGATGGAAGCTATACAAGTTAAAGAATAAAAATCAAAATGCATTTAAGATCAGTTAGGAGGTAATTAAAAATAAAATTAACAATCACATATGTGTATGTTGAATGTGAAAACTGTATGTAAACATAGAAGAAAGGCCATATCAAGTTGCAACATGAGCTAAAGATTGCAGGCGGAAGACAGGACATGTTGAGAGAACCACCTGTACGACGTTTTGCTCAATCTCCTGTGACTATGGTTAGTCTCATTCAATGAAGTAGCTACTGGTCTTTGCCAAGGCATGTGATAAAATCGTAGACAGGGACTAAGCTGCTGAGCTACAAGGTGCAGTCTTTGAAGGTCCTCTGACCACAGTGATGCACGGAAGTGAGGACGAGAGAAAACCCAGGAAAGACTCAAGAATTGAGACACAGCTTGGCTCTATGCATTGCTGCTACCAAATTGATTACAAAAGACTTTCCAGAAGAATGTATGAAAAATCAAAGTCAGGCATTAAGCTAAACATGAAATAATATAATTCTCTGTAATGAGAGAATCGAGATAATAGCAAATTAAAGCATAACAGAGAAGCTGCTCAAATAGAGTGCAGCCAAGAAAAAGCAATAGCGAATTAGTGGGAGAAAAAAAAACCATAAAGAGCATCTTGTTAAACTCCTCTGTTTCACAGACGAGAAAACAAAACCTGCTTGATAAGAAGAAAAATTACCAGTGAAGGTAGATATGTAAGGAGAAAAGTGATGATTGGATTTATGACATCAGGATTTTGTAAGAATTTTAATTATATAACGAGATACCTTGTTTGGCAAAAATGTAAAACATTCCCAAGTATTATCCTTACAGTTATGTTGCACACAGTAATTTAGGTAAATAAGGTCAAGTAAATAAAGTAAATCATGTCTCAGAGATATTGCTTGAAATGCATATGAAAATAAAAGCGTTACAGAGGAAAAGTATATTTAAAATTTTCTAAGTAAAATCATCTTATTTTCTCATGCAACTTACCCTGTCACACTGAATACTAGAATCAATTTCTTCTCTCTTTTTTTTGTGTCCCACATTAAAGACACTTTTCTTTCTATGCCACATCAGATGGATTTAGGATGTCAATGTTTAGCAGTGTTTATTTTACCTAAATGCTGAGGCTTCTAAGCTGATTTGGGTTTAGCCACATCAGCACAAAACCAATAAAACCAGTCATAAGGCACTGTCTTTTTATAAGAGTAGTTTTCATGGGCTATGAAATACCAACAAAAGGATAAAAGAAAAGTTTCTTGTCAAGAATAAACTTACAAAGAATAAAAAAATGCAACACTTTTTGAAACTCACAGATGCCAAAAGATTTTGTGCTTTAAAAAGAGCATTCAGTGTAAATACTTAAAATATTTTAAACATACAGCCAGTGATTTAAAATTTAAAGATATATTAGCTTTAATTTCTGCCAGAACTCTAAATGAAGTTTGCAATCTGAAATTATTTGGCTCTTTGTAGATCTCAAATAACAAATGGGTTTTGAGCAACATTTTTCCCGAGCATTTTAGAAAAAGACTTTTAGAACTGATAAGATATCAGTATAAGGATAGTACTTTGAAATTTTGTTTGTCTCCCTTCCAAAATGTTATGAAAGCTAATAAAGTAAGGGTTACTCTTATACCACTTGCATAGACCTTCTTTTCTCTTATTGGGAGCAACATATTTTATAAATACAAAGCCATCTGCTTTTTAAAAATATCTTTGGCTTAAATTGCTTTAGTACACAAATAAATTCTTCACCTCTGTTCATTTTGCTTGCTGTCAAATACAAATTAAAATTTAGGAACCATCTTATGCTCATTGGATCTGTTTTTATAAACCTGTCAGATAGCTCTGAAAAATAAGAAAATACCCTTATCCATATTTGTGTGATCTCTGGAAGCAAGAATTTAAAATTAATTTTTTAAATATGTTCCAGAGGAAAGTTTATTTCCATGAACAAGATGTAAAATCCTTAACATTAATCTTGTTTGAAATATCATAACCACAAAGCATCAACAGTACAAAGAAAATTCAGTATGATTTTGCAATATAGTTTATTACACATAATGTTAGAAGTATTGACTGCAACTCAGCTTCTTTAACAAAGCTGATCAGGGGGCCAGCTCCGTGGCCCAGTGGTTAAGTTCGCGCACTCCGCTGCAGAGGCCCAGGGTTCGGATCCTGGGCGCGGACATGGCACCACTCGTCAGGCCACGTTGAGGCAGCGTCCCACATCCCACAACTAGAAGGACCTGCAACTAAGATATACAACTATGTACCAGGGGGGTTTGGGAAATAAAGCAGAAAAAAAAAAAGAAAAGATTGGCAACAGTTGTTAGTCCAGGTGCCAATCCTTAAAAGAAAAAAGGAAGATTGGCAACAGTTGTTAGCCTAGGTGCCAATCTTTAAAAAAAATAACAAAGCTGAACAGATGATACAACACCCCAAACATCTTGAAGTAACATTAAAAATTCTTTATTTATATTACCAGCCTATTTCTTTCCATTTAAAAAATAAATTTTCATGAAAAAAATGGCTTATCTTCTATATCATACTGTCTGGTGGAATTAGTTGACATTTGGTGTAAGGAAGAATATGATGAAATTTCTAAAAGAAGAGGCAAGAATTTCTGACCATTTTTCATAATTATCAAAGTAAATTAGATTGTATTTGGCACTTGCTCAAATTATTCCTTTTCAATAAATTCCACATGACTAATTTTGTTTCTGATATTAATTTAAATATTTGTTTATAAGTGCTATAGTAATCTGTCTTATTTTGTTATCAGAAAGTCACATGTAATAGTCTGTAATATGTGGTTTGCCAAAAGCCCATACTAAGGTCTTCCTTGGTAAAGGAGAATCTGGCTGAGATTTGCATTTTAATTTTTTATTACAGTAAATAAATTACCAACAATACTGGAACATATGTGCTAGGTAAGAACAGCTGAGTCCTATCTGGACTCATCTGACCTTGGTCGCTAGGAAATTAGAGTTAATTCAGGAAAACAAGACTGAAGCCATATGTGGTTCATATCAAAGGTGGGTCTGAGGCTAGCGCAGTGATCTGAAAGCATTTGGTTGTTAGCAAACCTGTCACTCCTTGGAATAATTCTGGCAGTTCTATCTCAAAGCACCTGCAGTCTCTTAAAACAGGATATTTGAAGGGAAAGACAATGAAACAGAGAGGCTTGCTCTTCTTGGTGTTACTGAGAGTTAAGAGGGGAAAAAGAGAGAGCATTATGTCTGAGGATAATATGATGGGCAGCAAGTTTAAAGTGATTTGATGCAGTTAAAGGCAGTTCTCCTTTTTAGGTAGTTGAACCATTCTTTGAGAGTTCCTTCTTCACTGTTCAGAATCACTGATCGTGAGTCTTCGGGGCATTGCATTTTATTCTTTAAATGGGGTATCTTGAACTTTCCCGGTCAAATGTTTTCTTTTGCTACAAATAACAGTTATCAACAATATATTTTACTGTCATTTCGCCAAATTTAAATAAAATTAGAAAACTTCACTGGGTCAATGGAGAACCTTGAATAAGCCACAGTTTCTTGGCCCTATGTAATAAAAGGTTTTCCTTTTCCTACCAATTTCACAGAAATGTTATGAGAAATAAATGAGAAAATTCATATGAATTCACTCTGACAAGCTATTAAGCTCTCTAAAGATACAAGGATTTTATTTTTATTGCATGTTTAATGTAATCAATCAACGGAGAAGCATAGTAACTCTTATGTTATGACTGTAGCATATGCCTACTACATTCTTATATCTGTGCCTTTTCCTTTAGTATAATTTATAACTTTAAGAATATGGAAACCTGCTACCTTTCCCCACTCCCAAAACCTGACCTAATAACCCTACTGAACAAAACTAGCACAATTACCCTGGGCACTTGGTGATGGAGGGTTATTAACCAACACGGCCTATAAGGCAAAAACTTTCCAGGTGTGGATCCTCAGGGACACGAAAGTTATCTTTTAAATTTCAGCTCATTCTATTCAATGATTCACTTGCTTACTCATTCATTCACTTGTTCTTTCATTCTAATACTTTTTGACCCCAGCTGGGTATGAAGTACTGTGTCCAGCACTGTGCAGGCAGAGATTAACCAAAAACAAATCATGGCCCCTGTCCTAGCAAAGCTCAGTCTCATAATGCATGACAAGTAAACTAAGAATTATAAAATGGTGTGACAAATGCCATGACAAAGGATGGATGAGGTGTAAGCCAACTCGATAAGGGGAGACATGACAGAAAGTCACGGGAAGTAATTCCCGTTCCTTGAAGATGCAAATCAGTCACAGTTTGGCTGGCTCTTCCACTCCTGCCTATAACTGACATTCTGCATTATGAATGGGTGCGGCCACAAAAGAAATCAACATTGGAAACTCTTAAAAGAATTATTGTTTTCATTTTGCCAGCACCTTTTCTAGGGTTTCTAAACTTTATTGGGAGATGATGCAAACCTCATCAAAATACATTAAGGATGTGTATATAGGTGTATACATATATAACCTTAAAATATATATAAAATGGTATATTTTTGTACCATTTGCTGTCAGCTTATGTATATTAAATTATACATAAAGTGGTTGTTTTGTTTCTAGATAGTAAATAAATGGTTTAGTTGGGTGATAGAGATCTGAGGGAGAAGAGAAAAACAGCTCTAACCACGTCTCCATCTACTGGCTGGACAAGTCTATTCAATCACAATAATCATGAATTCAATATATATAAAGTAGTCACATCAATGACGTCATGAATCATTAATCAGAGGTACATTTTAAATAGAAGAGCCACACTCTAACCTAGGGCCTTGCACTTGCCATTTTCTGTTGCTGGCAGTTCCCTTCCCAATCTGTTTGCCTCATTCCTTTGCCTACTTCTGACCTTTGCTCAAACATCACCATTTTAAGAGGACTTCCACTGTTTACCCTATTTATAATTCTAATTCCTCACTTACCACAGATGTTATTCTTGTGTTATTTTTACCCATAGCACTTAACTATGTAGAATGTTACACATTTCCTATCTTTACAGTATATCTGTTTGGTTTCTATCTCCTTCCACTACGAGATAAACTCCATGAAGACAGAGATTTTATCTTGTTCTGTTCATCTTTACAGCCCCTATACCCAGAACAGTGCCTGGTATATAGAAGGTACCAGTAGATATTTACTGAATAAATGAGCAAAAAATGAATAAATGAATGGATAAATTCATTCTACCCATAGTGCTGGAATTTAGAAAAGAGAGAGATTAGTCTCAGCTCTGGCATTACTAAGCTAAGTGATATTTTGTGGGTAATTTCCTCACTCTAGAACTCAATTTGTTCATCTTCAGAATAAATGGGTTAGACCATATAAATGATATCTTTCATCAGACAATCTATATAGCTATACATATTTAGAAGAATAACTAGGCACACTTACTTCTTTCTTTCATATTCTGTTCATGGCTTAACTTAATAAGGAAAAGAATACCACTGGCCTAGTTTTAAAGCAAAGCATAAACAAAGCCACATCATTGCAGTGCATAAATAATTTTAAGTTCTATTCCAACGTTAAAATGTAGCTTTAATGTATTAATGAAAAATGCAAAAACGTATTTTACATTCTGTGTATCTCAGGAATGGGAAGTAGGATTAAAGGTCTTTTTGTTCTTTGCCCACTTTTAGATCATCACTGCCCCACTCCCTTTTGAAAACAAACCATGGTACAAAACCCTGCTCTTTTAAAACTCATGCCATCCAATCTTACTACTTGATTCCTCTTCCTGTAGCCTTCTACTTATTTTCTGGATATCACCATCATTCTTAGAATATTGTACTACCCAGATATTTGTTTCTCCTCAGTAATGAACTAGTTAAATGTTTAATAATTGGCTCTCTAGAAAAGGAAGAAAGGCCCAGATTTGTAATGGTTCTGGCTTTTATGGTTTAAATATTCCTGCTATTGCCATTTTTAAGCTATGGACATGATATCAACCAAACTACAAAATTCCTGACAATTTAACTCCTGCAAGTCAGTACAAGCCAGCTGCAATACACCACTGCTTCTCCTTCACCAAAAGTCCTGAGCAACTTCCCAGTCATTTGACAACCAATGACTTTCTTACTAGTGTCTTAGACACCCAAATCCATGAGCATATATTGTATTTACCAACACCTGAATTTGCTTTATTTTCGAAATCAATTACTAACATAACCTACTCCATGACTATAACCTCTTTCTTTTCTAGTTTGCTTATTCCATTTCTTTACTGATCACATTTTCCGATCTCATTGGTGCCTCATGTCGATTAATGACCTACATTCCAATTCATTAGCTCCTTCTACTTCTTTATAGTCTACTTTTTCTTCAGATGAGCTTCCATGATTCATCATTTCAAAATTATTATTGCTAATATTCTAAACTTACTAACCTCTCTCTCTTTTCTTTGGACCACCTAACCTAACCCCAACCCTAAATAAACCCAACTGTCTACTGCCTGTAAATTTGTATCAAGGCAGCACAGCTTTGCTGGAAAAAGTCATGCTACAAAGTGTGAAGCTAAAGTAGATGTCCAACACTGCCTAGAAAGTATAATACTTCTCATAATGTATTCTCTACAGTGCATATTTCAACTTTCTTTCCTCCCCTGAAACTCGAAACCTTCTGTGGACTCATTCATTGTTGGCTGTTGACCTTGCCTTTGCTTCATAGAGAAAAATGAAACCATGTATGAGAATAAACTCAAAGTCCAATCCAAAACCCATCTGATAGTAAAATTCTTCTAATATAGTACTCTCTCTTCTTCTCTTTCTGTTGTTATGCTTTCTCCCACAGTGAGGCCTTCATTTTGTGGCTTGGATTCTACCACACCCCTTTGTCTTTTTCAGGAATCTTACATAATTATTTCTCTCTTATCGTCCCCCTTTTACTGACAACATTTTAGTATTTGCAGATCTTTTAGATCTTAACTTTCCTTTGTCTAGTTAACATTCTTTCCCCCTCCAGATACTGTACTTTCTCTTTCCTCCCCTTTACAACAGAATTCATCAAAGTGTTGTCTTCATTGTTCCATTTCCTTATTTCTTTCCTGGTCCTCTATCCACTCCAGTCTGTCTTCCAGTCACATCCTTTTACTGAAATAAATCTGACTAAATATACTAATGGCCTCCATATTTTTAAACTTAAATAGATTTTTTTTTTTTGTCCTCAGGTTACCTGACGACCTTCCAATGTACAATGCTCATAACCATTCCTGCATTCCTGACACAGTCTCCTAACAGCTCTCTTTACATCCTCTACTGCCCCTTTCAACCTGTTCTCTACACTGAGCCAGAATGGTCTTTCTAAATCTCAAATTTGGTCATGTCAATCCACACTTTATCAAATCACTGATAAGTGTCCTCGTTACTCTTAAGATTCAAAATAATAACACAGCTTCAAAGCTGTAACACACAAAGTTAGTTGTTTAACTTCTCCTTTTTCCTTTCTAACAAACCTCTTTCTAACAGAATATACATTTCCTATAGCAAGTTAGCCATGGAACCCAATTATGCCCAATGATATAATCAGAAAATGTTAATAGGGTTTCTGATGAATAATTCTATGTAGGGAAGATTTGGGTGGCATGCCCCCTGTGCCTTCCTAGACTACTTCTATGTTCTTATAGTACATTGCAGCCAACCTTTGCAATTTTTAATTACACATTCTATTTAATGATTATTTGGTTAATTTCCATATTCTTTATAACTGTTGTTGAGCCATGATGTCTAGGTGTATCTCTACGCCTAGTACAGGTACTGACAGAAAAGCAGTCAACAAATACTAGAAAGAATGAATAGAGTGCACTAATGAAATGATAGACAATTAGTTATGAAACACCAGCTTATTATCAAAAATATAATATCGTTGAAGGTGCATCCTAAGGAAAAATTCAGTAATGCATTTGTATTAATTCTGAGAGTTATTAATTATGAATAAAGTTATTATGGAATAGCTGAAGGAGTTATTCAGATCAATCATGAAAATGTATTAAATCTCATTTCATGCAGATAAGTTTAAATAATAGGCTAATTACCACTAACATCGGAATCAATTAAAGGAAGATTTGGGTCAATATTTCTACTGATAATATAAATAACACATATTCTTAGCTGCTTTTCCTAAAGCTACTCTTAACTGAGAATTTATTATGTGCAAAATGCTATGCTCAGCATTTTAAGAATGCAGTATTATTTAAATCCTCATATCCCTGTGAGGCAGGTTTTGTGATACCCATTGCAAGATGAGAAAATTGAGATTAGGGCAATTAAACATCTAGCCTAAGGTTTAAGGCAGATTCTTAATTTATATGCTAAAGCAAGTTGCTGTGAATTATAACAGTAGGCACAATTTTGCTGAAATAACTTTTCTGTAATAGTCATTGGTATTATTGAAGGCAGTGATTTAGAGATACACCAAAACATACTTTCCAAAATAAGTACGACAAGATGAAGAAAAATAGATGCAAGACAGTAGATTCAGGCTAACAGATTAAACAATAATAAATTTAAAAGGAAACACTCGAAATACTTATGTACATGACTAATATATGTAACGAAACCCAAAGAACACAAACAATCCATTGGAAATACCAAAAGAAAAAAAAAATATGCATAGTACGATTAAGTTAAATAGTTTTCAAGGACCATCCTTTGAAGTTAATTCCAAAAATGATAATTCCAAGTATGTGTTAAATGATTGCTAAATAAATCTAAAATTAATCTTAAGAGGATGGTAAGAAGAGCTTCAGTGTGAGTGTGTGTGATATGCTAACAACCTGTTCAACTCCCACTACTTCCCCTGAGCAGGATTAAACCTACTGGGAGTGCAGGAAGAATATTTTAAGCAGCTAGATGCTAAAACCAATCCAATCCTAGGTCAGCTTACATGGAACACAAGTAAGTATCCACTATTTGCCAGCATGGGGTTTCTTCCAGACAGCAATGCCAACGAGAACAGGTGAGGCAAGGCAGCTATGCAATTAAATGGTTTATTACTTTACGCTGTTGTCCATCGAAGGCAGTGGGAGAAACAACCTGCATGACTCTACCCTTAACACTTTGAATTTAACTAAAATTACTTTCTTCATGACTTCATCTTTTGCTTTGACACAAATCTCTACTAGAATCTTCTGTCTGTACCTTAACAGTGGAGAGAGCTAGGTCATATGTGGCTGTGACTCTAATTAGTATTGACTTTCTATCATCAAATAATCATTACAATTTAGTAAAGTATATGCTTTTGAGTTGTCTTTTATATAGTGTCTCAATCATATGGGCAATTAATTTTGCTTCTTCTTCTGTCCAAATATTCAATTTGATATCTACCTACTTTTTTTTTTATTTTGATAACTCCCCAGGTCTGAGGTAGAGTTTCATACCTGGGTAGCTACAGGTGTGATTCCATTTTATTCTTACTTGCAAAAGCTAAGAATTTAATTTTATTCAGTAGGCTCTATAATAGGAATTCCTGTGCCAGAGCTTTCCTTTTCCATAGACACAGTCACTCAAGAACAGTAGACCAAGCCAAGCTTTTTACACCAGGGACCTATGTGGTTTTCCAATAGGTCTGATCTTGAACTTTATTTGATCACACATAACCTTCTATGTAATCCATAGAAGTTTCAACTTCTATTCCAGATGGAATGCCCACATTTTTAGAGTGGATCACCAAAGTATAAGGTACAATTATACAAAAAAAAAAAAAGAATAAAAAATAAACCAGGCTTCCAAACAGAAAATATGTGTATGCTTGTGTGTGTATGTTCCTATTTAATCAGTCAATTTTATCAAATTTTAGAATGAGGAAAAACTACTTAACTGAAAATCTATCTTCTAATTCATTTAACAAAGTACATAAAGCTTTTTATCATGCTTTATGGACCTTATTTTGAAATGTTACCTAGTTAAGCATATGTAAGTGATTTGTCAAATTGTAACAAAAATACCCGCTTAAAAGGAAAAGAAAAAGAAAGATAATTTTGAAAACTAGAGAGGAGAATTATTCTTGACAATGTCAATGAACTTAAACAATAAATACAGATTGCTTGGATAAATATTTAAATTTATCTATATCCATAAAAACCAAGAATATTTTGCAACATATTTATATTCATAACTTTTATCTTTAAATATGTTGGCATCAGCCTGGACATGTTGTGGTTGAAACAAAAGAAGAAATGTATATGCTACTATTAAAAACAAAAACAGACTCTCACTCAAAAAATCTTTTTAAAATGCAAAATTCATTTCAGATTGGGTTGAAGTTTCAAGGGCACTTTAAAAAATTATAACCCTAATTCAACCTTCTTAATACATAGGCATGGGAGCTCAGCTGTGACTAAAAATGCATGAAATTAGATACGGATGAATTTAGTTAAATAAAAGAAACATAAACTGAAAACATGGTGCAAAATAAAAACATTAAACCTAACTTAGGCACGTGAATAAAAATACCAACAAATCTCTAAAAGGACAATACAGTAAAATTCTAGGTCGTCACCTCCACTTTCACTAGTGGGTATTAAGCTTCTATTAAAAATATAAATTAGCAAATTCCTAAGTGAAAGTTAATGAATAGCATTAGTGAAAATTGCACTATAAATAACATAAAAATATTCTGAAGAGAAACTAAACTTCAGTAAACATAACATAGATGGACCTTTTGTTTGTAACATATTTACATAAATATTCACCCTGTGGAGACTATAATTTTAACTAATTACTATCAAAGAAAGTAAAAATGAAGGACTAGTTTACCCTCAGTATTTGTATGTAATGATAATTTGGTACTCATTTTAGCATTTAAGGATTTTATGAAAACAAAATACTTCTCTACTCTGATACTTAATAGCCGAAGAATTAATAATAACAATATTTAAAACTACAATGCAATATTATTTGGACTTCTACTTTATAGCTTATCTATCTTTATCAGCCAGATTTTCTGTCTTGGCTGAGAAAACAAACAAACAAAATAGGAGAGGTCTTTCATAAAAGTATGAGTCTTTTCACTAGAATGTATTCGTTAACATTTCTTCTTCCCATGTGATTGTGTCCAGAAAGCACATAGTTCTCTATAAAGAGAAAATGAAACAATAACTTCTTTGTATATGGACATTGTTGAATCAACACATCCAAATAACTATCACATCTTCAAAATAGTCACTTTATTTTAAATGTGCTTACATTTTTTGAATTTCGTTTTTAGAATTGTCTTCAGATGTTATACTATATCCTTTTGAATACTCTTATTACTAATTTTATATCTTATTAGGGTAAGTTTTCTTTTTGAAAAGAAACCAAAACATTTGGAGTAAAACAATGGATGTTTAAGCCATACACTATTTTTGTTGTTATTGTTCTAAAAGCAGGGATAGCTATAAAGTAAAGAGCTGGTTTTCTTGGGTGTATGTAAGTGTGTCCTAAAAACAATTCAAAAGGAAAGCTCTAAGAATTTTTTTAGCAATCATAATATCAAAGGCAGTCTCCTGAGGTGTTTCCTTTGTGGGATGATGTTCATTTCCTGTATTCCATTTACCGTATTTACAAATCATGTAGTCTTTTTAACTTGAAGGTTTTTCCTTTATTGTAAATATTTTTATTTGTCTAACAGAAAAATATGTCTATAAAGACTAAATCTTTCCAAAATCTCTTTAACATCTGTATGGGTAAAATGATGTTAAATGGCATGTTTCTGTTTAGGTACCAAGAAAAAATTAACATAAAACACTAAGCAAAGTGTGAAATAGACAGCCATGAGGACATTTCATAGTAGATCTGGAAGTAATTAGATGACTGAGCCACAAAGGGATATAAAAAGATAATGAAAGAGATTAAGCACGGACCTTTTGAGGATAACTCATTTAAGAGAGAACTATGCTCGGCTGTGATTCTCAACGCTCGTTTGCCTTGATTTAGGTGGAAGTATGTGTGGAATGTACCTCATATTCCCAAACTAGTTGAGAGGTAACAACTTAGAGATTGATCCAAATGCCCTGCGTCAGTTGACACAGAGAACTGGTGCGCCTCTTACAGTTAGGAAAGCTAAAGATATATGACTCCATAGAAGAAGTAACTGCATCCATTTGTGGGGTGGCACGGAGGTATTTGAACCCCCAGGATGGAATGCAGGCATCGGAGCAAGAATGTTAGTCTTTGCCCAAGACAGCAGTTGCCATGGGAAGAGGCAGTTTGCTTTCTACTTAGCACAAATTCAACATTTGCTGAGGTAAGTGTCACAGCTACCTCACCAGAGCCCCGTTGGTTCTAAAGGAGCCGCAGATGTTGTGGAATGCTGCCTTTGCTGAGGGAGAATTTCCTGTTACTCCATCCATCAAAAAGATGTTATGTCAAGAAGGCATCAAACCAGATGGTAAAGACAAGTTTTGAGATGGCAGTTTGACTGACTCCAGCCCTAAATTTTGGCTGATAGCATCTTTTTGATTTGATAAAAGTAAGCAGAATTGCCAGCATAATCAAGTAATTTGCCTGAGCAAATGCTACTAACAAAATATCTATTTAAATGAAACCAAGGCAAATTTTGTTTTTAAAAATTGAGATATATAGCCAAGTGAAAACATAATACAAAACTATTTCTTAAAATTCTTTTGTGGAAAAAAAAAGTTTGAAAATTTATTTCAAAGCAAATAATGTGCCATTAGAAAGTCTCATAGAATATTTTTGCGTTCCTTACTTTTATAAAACAAGTTCCATTACTACTAAAATTATTAATTAAAAATTAAATTTTCTTCAAAATCCTTCCCAGCAACATTGCCATTTTTTAAAATATTGCTTAAATTGTGATAAAGCCGTAGTTATTATTTGGACTCAAGTTAGGTAAGCAAATAACGCTGGCAGATGCCTCTGCTCTTACAGTTCATGATTTCTAAAGTCCTCAAAATAAAGTAATGATTTTTAGTAATTTTCCTTCAGGTGATTTCATACATGCGTTTAACTAGGCATCTGGCTCAAAGGGATACAATTTCCTACCTAAAATAATATACAGTGTTCTTGAGTGTGTCCATGTAGCCCATGCATAGCAGACTTTAGACAATTATGTAGAAAAATTTCAACAAAGTAAAGCCAAGGGAAGGGGATAGGTGTGGGTGAGAGGATGGTCATTAATTCAATTAAGGAACTTAAGACCTCAAAAACTTCTGAACTTTTCTGTATATGATGTTTTAGGTAGTAATTAGTCTGGAAGTCATCGCCTTCCATTCAAAGGCCTGGTCAGTCTATGACTTCCTTTTAGTGCTACCACTTGGGGAAAGAGACGTTTCTTGGGAAAACTGGACAGCCATATGCAAAAGAATGAAGTAGACCCTTATCTTACACCATAAACAAAAACTGACTCAAAATGGATTACAGACTTGAATGTAAGACTTGGAACCATTAAACTTCTAGAAGAAAACATAGGCAGTATGCTCTTCCACATCAGTCTTAGCAGCATATTTTCAAGGGCCATGTCTGACTGGGCAAGGGAAATAATAGAAAAATTAAACAAATGGAACTACATCAAACTAAACACCTTATGGACAGCAAAAGAAACCACTGACAAAATGAAAAGACAACCTAACAATTGGGAGAAGATATTTGCAACCCACATATCAGAGAAGGGGTTAATATCCAAAATTTACAAAGAACTCATACATCTCAACAACAGAGAAACCAACAACCCAATTAAAAAATGGGCAAAAGATCTGAAAAGAGATTTCCCCAAAGAAGATATACAGATGGCCAACAGGCATATGAAAAGATGTTCAACATCATTAGCTATCAGGGAAATGCAAATCTAAACTGTAATGAGATATCACCTCACTCCCATCAGAATGACTATAATTAACAAGACAGGAAACAATAAGTGTTGGAGAGGATGTGGAGAGAAGGGAACCCTCATTCACTGCTGGTGGGAGCGCAAACTGGTGCAGTCACTGTGGAAAACAGTACAGAGATTCCTCAAAAAAATTAAGAAGAGATTTACCATACGATCCAGCTATTCCACTGCTGGGTATTTATCCAAAGAACAAGAAAACACAAATGCACAAAGATCCATGCACTCCTATTTTCTTTGCAGCATTATTTACAATAGCCAAGACTTGGAAGCAAACTAGGTGCCCATCAAGGGATGAATGGATAAATATGTGATATATACACACAATGGAATACTACTCAGCCATAAAGAACGATGAAGTCAGCCATTTCTGACAACGTAGATGGACCTTGAGGGTATTATGCTAAGTGAAATAAGCCAGAGGGAGAAAGTCAAATACCGTATGATCTCACTCATAAGTAGAAAATAGAAACAACAAAAAACGAACACAAAGCAACAGAGATTGGATTGGTGATTACCAGAGGGAAAGTGGGGAGGGAGGAGGGCAAAAGGGGTGATTAGGCTCATGTGTGTGGTGATGGATTGTAATTATTGTTTGGGTGGTGAACATGATGTAATCTACACCGAAATAAAAATATATAACAATGTACACTTGAAATGTATATAATGTTATAAACCAATGTTACCACAAGAAAAAATAATAACAATTAAAATAAATTAAAGTTTTTAAAAAAAGCATGCCTGATGAAGGCATTTCAAAGAGAGTGAAGCGTAGATGAAGAACCTTATCTTGAAAAAAAATCACATTAGTAGCTGGCCCCATGGTCAAGCGGTTAAAGTTCTGCACCCTCTGCTTCAGTGGCCTGGGTTTGGGGGCTCGGATCCTGGGCACGGACCTACTCCACTCATCAGCCACGCTGTGGGGGCATCCCACATAAAAAATAGAGGAAGATTGGCATGGATGTTAGCTCAGGTCAAATATTCCTCACCAAAAAAGAAATCACGTTGATCTAAGCTTTAGAAGCCTAGGAACAGCAATAGTATAGAATTACAGAGCTATAGTTTCTGCAGATGCACACATATCTTGATTTTAAACAAATGTTTGCAGAGACCAAATAAACTTGGAGTTTATATAAAAGTCCTGCCAGAAACAATCACAGCATTGAAGATGAAGAGTGGCACTGTTCAAAACGGGGTGAACAAAACTAAGTCCATACAACTGAACTACATAATGAAAAAAAATGTTTCATTAGGTAGATCTCCCAAGTCTTTATTTTTTGTGTTCAGAAAATATCAAGTGTATATCTACAAGACTATGAAATATCCAAAAAGAACCTGATGTAATACATGCTTAGATATACATTTTTCAAAATAATTGATTAGACTATTTCAATTAATTGGAATAAATAATTCCTTGTGAGGTTAATTTTAACAATGTGATGTAAACCTGCTCTTCTGTAACTTACAGTAGTAGAGAATTAGTTCTTCTGACATATTTTATTATTACTATGTATATATGTATATACACACAGGAATGTATATATCACATTATATATAAAATATTACATGTAACACTATACTTCATAATAAGGCATTGTTTTACATTTTTTCCTCAAGATTTATATTATAATAGTGACTGTTGTGGACATGCTGGTTTTAGAGTAACCCGTTCTTTTTCAAAGTCCTGAAGCTCTCACTTTCAGTAAGACTCACAAGGATGCACTAGGAGTTTTCCTTGGATTCATTAGAACATATAAAAATCATTGTGAATAAGCACCTTTCGAAAACAGTCAGAAAAGCCAAAAGGAAAATCTTAGATAAGTTATCTCAAGTTTATATAGCCTACGTATCTTATGTTTTAAGGCAGAACTACATGTAGAATTCAAACTCCCAGAGTTTATTATTAGTGATGGATCACCATAAACAGATCTCACACGAGTCTTCTTTGTTGTTTATTTTTGTCTACCTCTTGCTGAGTATGTCCACATGAAACATTTTCTACTCTTCTTAATCACCGAAACCCATCATCACTTGTTCTCTGTCATCAGATGACCTTGCCTTCAACCTTGCTGAAGCCATTGAAGTTGGTGCCCTCAAATTCTGTACACTTACCTTGAATATCGTCAGAACTATTCCCTGCTGTATTTAACCTTCTATGCTGTTGTTTGATCCTGTGTTGTTCTGCCTCTCCAAATCTTCATTCCAAAAAAGATGCTTTCTTTTCCTTGTCTTTTCTATCTCTACCTTTCAAATGACTCCTTCCTATTTGTACACTGAACCTTCAAAGTCACAGAGCAATGATTTTTTCACATTCTTCGTTCTGTCCTCTTGACATTTGCCCTCTTCTCCCTGGCATTACATAATAGTTTATCTTCCTGGTTCCACTTTTCCAATCCACTTTAGGATGTTCTTTTCTTTTTTTTTTTTCTTTTTCCTTGCCTCCTAACATTTAATTTCTTTAATGTTCTGCCATTGCCTTTTCTTCCTAACGTCACCTTTGGTGAAACCATTAACTTAAAAATTTGACTAGTAATATGTTAATGGCATTGTTTTTCTCATCTAAGTCTCTCCTAGGAGGCAAGAAAACATGTCTAATAATTTATTTAACATTGCCATCCGCTTATAACTCAGCCTCTTAAACTTGAACTGGCTCAGAGTGAATTAAACTTCTTCCCCACGAAAATTTTGTATCCCCACTTGGGTTTAGATAAATGGTATTACCTCTTTCTACTTTCCTCCTTCACTATCACCTAGAATTAAAATTGTGGCTTCCATCTATTTCAATATAATTCAGGTTTTAAAGTTTAATAAGAATGTTTTATGTAAATTCTCTCATGCTATTTTCTGTGAGAAAAACAAAATATGTCGTACAATTTCTGCCTCCGTGTGGGTTAGATCCTAGTAGGAGCATCAAAAGAAGAATACAAATTTTGATAATGGAAAGTAGACTGTGGAGAGCCACAAAGTGAAAGTGGCAGGAAAAGAACATTCTAACAGATTTCAAACTCTGTTTCTGAACTTTTCTGTCATGTATCATTCCCTGATCTATTCCTCAAATCTTACTTTATTTCAGGAACTTATTACTTCTCACTCAAACTCATACTATGAATTTTTAAATTGATCTAGCTTCCTCCAATCTCTCTCCTTTTCAATTACCTTCTTCAAATATACTTCTGATCACCTGACTCTGCCCTAAACAGTTAAGATCATAAATTTCTACAAGCCATCATAAGCTGTAACCAGACTTCATGGAGTGTTACCTTTAAGGGACCTTCCATATTCAAGTCAACTCTTAGGTTTTACTAGAAACAATTGTCTTAAAAGCTGGAAATAAGTTTCGTTCACATTTGCATCATGCACAGCACCAAAGGTAGTATTTTATACATAATAGGTACTCAACAAATATCCACTGATTTCTGCAGAATTCAGATACTGTAGAATTTTCAAATTATTGAAAAGTCTCCTGTAAATTTTTTAAACAAACGTAATACTAATTATTTTAATTTAAAATAACACAGATAACATAAATTTATTATTTTTAGCAAAGTATTGCACAAACATAAAAATAATTATAATTATGATAATAATACCAAGTGATAATATATATAATTATTTACAATTATAATAAAACTTGCACATACGCAACTCATTTGATCTTCCCAAACACTGTTCTATTGAACATATTATGGAAAAGAATGATAAGACTTAGAAGGGTTGAGGGACGTAATAAGGACCACTAATTTAACATGAGATGATGCTGAGTCTAGAAGCCTTATTATCTCTTCTCAAATCAAATATTCTTTCTACCAAAATCTCCTAACTGATTTACTGAAGCATGACAGAAGATATATTCCTCTATTTTCATGGAATTGCTCAGTAATTCAATCTACAAAATAAATAATTTTTAAAAGTTTTGTCTTATTCCTTATGACACAACTCCATTTTTTCTCTACATTAACATTATTCAAAATCTTTACTTAGAAGAAATCTTGGTATTATGGGCTAAATTGCGTCCCTTCAAAATTTGTATGTTGAAATCCTAACCCCTGGGACTTCAAAATGTGACTGTATTTGAAGGTAGGTGCCTTTAAACAGGTGATTAAGTTAAAATGAGGCCTCTGAGGTGGGCCTAATCCGATCTGACTTATTTATTTATAAGAAGAAGTAGTCTGGGCACAAGAAGAGACAACAGGGGTGCATGGGCACAGAGGGAAGATCATGTGAACACATAGCAAGAAGACAGCCACAGAGAAAGTCTTCCAATGAAACCAACTCTATTAGCCTCTTGATCTTGGACTTCAGTCTCCAGAACTCTGGGAAAATAAACTGCTGTTGTTTAACTCACCCATTCTATGGTATTTTATTGTGGTAGCCCTAGCAAATTAATACAGCTGGGTAAAATATAAAATATATTTTAATTTACTCTATCTGAAGTGTTGCTTAAAGTCAATTTACTGGACAAAATGCTATGCCTTAGCATTCTAAACAATGATCCAATAGAAAAATTAATGCACCAGGGAGGTGTCTAATACATCAATGATAAGGCTTATTTGTCTGAAAAGATTGGGTCAATGAAGAGATTTATTCCTCTGAGTTATGCATAGGGCTGAGTAAACCCTCTATTGTGATTCCCAGCTCAGATACTTACTTCTGCATAGATCCAGAGCTCAATGATTGGCCTCTGGCATTTCCTTATTTGAATTTCATAATAGCAATAAAATTATATAACTAAGTTATAAGTGATGTCACCAAAAACATTTAGCAAAAATAGGCATATCACAATTCGTAGATTATATATTAATCTTTCAATTCAAGATCAGCATTTTAAAGAATGTTAATGTCAAAATATATACATACTGTTCCTATCTTGGTCAAGACACACTTAATTACCAAAAATTCATAAGTAGTAAAATATGCAGACAAAGGCCATGAGAAGCTACTAGTTCTTGACAAGATAGTGAATAAACACAGGCTGTTGAAAATGTACCCTTCCCCACATAAGTTAAAAAGATATTTTTGATGCTATATATTTAATATTAAAACTATGATAAACCCTTGGAGACACGAAAGGAATTGAGTTCTACTGTGGAAGGAAAAGAGTGCATCAGAGAAAAGGAGGTGGTAGTATTAATCCATATAGGGTGGGAGGCCTTTATATATAAATCCCTTTCCATTCTTCATATCGGATGTATTATAACTCACTCTGTTATGATTCTAAATAGTAGAAATAACAATAGCTGAGTCCTTGCAGTGTGAGCTGGAGAAAAACAATGTGGTACCAGAGGGTGGTAGAATGAGGATATGCAACAGGTACAGACAATACTCTCACTCCTGGGGATTGAATTGTTTCTGATCATTTCCTTATTATACCGGATTAGCAGTTACAATTTTGAAATGTGCATCTTAGAAATAAGCAGGACGTGGACGCACAGGAAGACTCTCAAATGACATGTTACATTGCAGTAAGAAGTGGATGGACAAATGAGGCCAGATTGTAAAGGCAGTAGATTTGTCATTCCACCTCTCTCTAACCTCCTAAAGACTCCATGTAGGGTCCCCAACTCTCAGTTTTTTATTACAACTTGAGGCAGATATTGCTTCTAGATGAATATGAACTCACAGAAAAAAATAACTGATATAGAGGGAATACAAAACCCTAAAAAAGACCTATAAGGGAACGGACTGTGGCTGAGTGGTTAAGTTCACGAGCTCCACTTCAGCAGCCCAGGGTTTTGCAGGTTAAGATCCTGGATGCAGACCTAGCACTGCTCATCAAGCCATGCTGAGGTGGCGTCCCACATAGTACAACTAGAAGGACCTACAACTAGAATATACAACTGCATAGTGGGGCCTTTGGGGAAAAGAAAAAAGAAATAAAAGAAAAGAAGATTGGCAATAGATGTTAGCTCAGGTGCCAATCTTAAAAAAAAAAAAAAAGACGGATAAAAACTAGACTATTGGTGGTGAAAACAATGCAGTCTATACAGAAACTGATACATTACAACATACACCTGAAATTTACACAATGTTATAAGCCAATATGATCTCAATAAAATACCTTATAAAAAAGACAACACATTGAACAAGAGAGAGCAAAATAAAGAGAATTAATGGAACAGATAAATTAAAAAACCAAAATAAGCATGTAAATATAATCAAATAAATAATTGATGATATGTTAAAATCAAAGAAAGACTGAGCAAATAAAATGCAAATATAAAAAAGAAGATTGGAGATATAAGATAATAAAATATGATAGTTGAAATAATGAATAAAATAAATGTATAGCTACAATTAAAGAAAGCTTACGTGATTAGAACTCATCTAAGGAATGGTTGAACCAAAAAAGGAAAGGGGAGCAGGAAATAAGGGAAAGAAAAATGAAATTTTAATTTCTAGTCAATAGGAAAATATAATGTTAGATTAATATAGCTTTTAGAATGCTAAGCAGTATAAAAACTTAAAAATCTACTTCTAGCTACACTGTGTAGAAAGTTTTAAATTTGGTTTCCAAAATTTTTCCAAAAAGGAAATCAAATCAATTGAAAGAACAAATATTACATGTTTATGGGTCTTTACAACAGCAACCCTAGATATGAGACGCCAAAGGAATAATAATGTTAAATAATTGAGAGAAGAAAAATTATAATCTAAAAATTTTTGTCCAGTAAACTAGAAGATAAATGCAATGACAAAATAAAACAGTCTTTGGTATACAAGGACAGTGTTTGCTAGCATACTTGAACAATGTACTACAGAAAGAAAATACATAATTTCAGTGTGGCATATGCCAGAAAAACAAACAAGGATCAGTAAACTACTTGGTATAGATTAAGGGTGTCAAAACAAATGGGAAATAAGAAACAATGTCTTAAAATATGGTACATCCATTACAATAGAGAATTAAATTTTATATAATATCAATAAGATATGTGTATTTGATGGTGTGGCATCTATGAACCAGAAGGTTTTAATATAGTGCCAAGAAATGAATCAAAAAATAGAAACATAATTATGAATATATATGTGAATAAATATAGAATGCATACATTTCAAGCCAATAAAAAAAAACTCTTTAAACTTTCCATATAAGGATAAAAACAGAGGGGAAAAAGGTAATAGTGATAAATAAATATAAGACAAAAGAGGCAAGAGTAAATCACAGTATAACAGTAGTTAAGGCAAATATAACTAGGTTAAACTTTTGATCAGGGCACTAGCTTTCAATTGGATAAGAAAACAAGTTCCGGGTGTATGTTGTCTACAAGATGCACATTTCAAATAAAAGAACAGAGAAAAATTAAAAATAATAGGATGAGAATTTAAATAAGACAATGTGGACCAAAGAAGCCTATGTAAGCAATTTTACAATTAAAAATAGAATTTAAGTATACAAATCATAAAAGACAAACTTGGATTTTATAGTAATAAAAAAATAGATAAAAGAAGATAGCAAGTATAAATCGATATATGTAACTAAAAATGTAGCCTCCAAATATAGAGAGGAACAACTGATATGTATATGCATACAAAATTACATATAATAAAATATGTTAGATGCGACTAACCCATATAAGTAAAGTTTAAGTTGAAAAATTCCAAAAGCAATTTCTGACAAGTGGGATTAAATTAAAAATCAAATTAACAGTCAGATTAAAATCACCAAGTATTTAGAAAGTAACACATTTCCATATAGCCCATGAGTGAAAAAAGAAATCAGTGGAGAAATTCAAAAATATTTAATCTGAATAAAAATGAAAATAAAATGTATCAAAATTTATTGATTGGAGATAAAACAGTAGCACTACATATACATATATTAGAAAAGCAAAAAAGATGCAAATCAATTATTTCAATATACACTCTAAGAATTAGAAGAACAAATGAAACCAACAATAAGCAGAGAAAGAAAATAAAATAGATGAGAATGGAAATCAGTGAACCAGAAAACAGAAAAACAATAGAGAAAATCAATGAAATCAAAATCGTGCTCTTTCTAAAGGTCAATAAAATGTATAAGTTTCAAGCCAGACTGATGAGGAACAAAAGAGAGAAGACAAATTACCAGTGTCAGGAATAAGGGAACTGACATCACTACAGATTTTACAGATATAAAAAGAAATAATAATAAGTCCATATTGTGAACAACTTTATATCAATAAGTTCAACAACATAGATGAAATGGACAAATTTCTTGAAAGACACAAACTACCAAAGCTCACTAAAAATAAAACAGATAGTCTGGGTAAACCTATATCTGTGAAAAAATAGAACGTGTCATTAAAAACCTCTCCACAAAGAAACCTCTATGCCTGGGTGACTTCACTAGTGAATTTCACCAAACATTTAAGGAAGAACTAAGACAAATTCTAAATTCTTCCAGAAAATTGAAGAAGATGTAATACTCCTCACTTATTCTTTGCGGTCATCATTACTCTGATACCAAAACCAGAGAAGAAAACTGTAGACCAACATCTCTTACCAACACATATGCATAAAACTTTAGCAAACAGAATCCAATCCAACAAAATGGCTAAAAGATAAAGACCAAGTAGGATTTATCCCAAGAATGGAAGATTGCTTTTACATTAGGAAAAAATGTCATTCACCATATACACGTATGATCATCTCAACAGATACAAAAAATCGTTTGGGAAAATTCAACTTCCACTCCTGATTTTAAAAAGAAAATTTCAGTAAACTAGGAAAGAAGGGAAATCCCTCAATGTGATAAAAAGCTTCTAAAACTCTTGGAGCTAACATTATACTTGATGGAAGATTGAATGCATTCCCCTAAGCTTAGGAACAAGCAAAAGATATCTGCTGTCAACATTTTAGCAGAGATTCTAGCCAATGCATGCAGTAAGGCACAAAAAACAAATTTTACTCATCTGGACTGGAAAGGAAGAAGTAAAACCCTTTTTTCACAGATCACATGATTATCAATGTAGAAAATTCTATGGAAATTTATATAAAATGTATGACAAAATTATTAACAAAATTATATACAAAAATCATACTATAACTAATAAGTGAGTTTAGCAAATGTGTTAGAGTACAGGAACACTATAAAATAATCAATTGTTTTCCTATATGCTAAAAATGCAAATAGAAATTTTTAAAAATAGCATTTAAGATAGTATCAAAACTTCAAAACACTGAGGGATAACTTTGACAAAATTTATTTCAGACCTAGATACTGAAACTAAAAAGCATTGCTGAGAGAAATTAAATAACACATTAATAAATGGAGAAATATACTGTACTTATAAAATATTTCAGTTTCTAAAGACATCAATTCCCTCCTCAACCAAATGATCTATAAATTCAATGCAATCCCAAAGAAATTTTCAATAGGTAATTTTGTAGAATTTGATATGCTGATTCTAAAATTCATATGGAAATGTAAGGACCGAGTATAGTCAAAGTATTTTGAAAAGAAAATAAAATTGGTTGATTTATACAATCTGACTTCAAGACTTCTTATAAACCTGCGGTGATCAGAAGAGTGCAGCATCGGCTTAGACATAAGATGGAACAGGCTGGAGAGTACAGAAAATGATGAAATATATATGATGAATTGATTTTTATACTAGGTGCAAAGGAAATTCAGTGAAAAAAAGGATAATCTTTTCATAAATGGTCATGGAATAATTGAATATCCATATGCAAAAAAGAAAAGGCACTTTGATCCATGTTCAAAAAGTAACTCAAAATGAATCATAGATCTAATTTTAAACCTAACACTACAAAACTTCTAGAGGAAAACATACTAAAAAAAACTTAGTGACCATAAATTTGGCAAAGATTTATTTAAAAACTCACCAGAAACATAACCCATAAAAGAAAAAAAATAAGATAAACCAGACTTCACTAAATTTAAGCACTTCTGCTATTTGAGAGCCACTTATAAGTGGATAAAAAGACAAGCCATGGAGTAGGAGAAAAAAAGTGGATGAATATCAAAATAATTATGCAGAATTAAAGAAGACTTAAGAAAGCACGTACTCTCCATTACGTTCACATCAAATTCTAGAAAGTGTGAGCTAATCCGTACCGAAATAAAGCAGATCAGTAGTTGCCTGGAATTAAGAGTGGTGTTGAGGAGAGGTGGCAAGAGCAGATCACCAGGGGCTAAAGGGGAGTTTTGGGGAGCGACAGATAAGTTCATTATCTTTATTGTGGTGTTGTCTCATAGGTGTACACATGGGCCCAAAATACCAAGTTTACATTTTAAACACATGCAGTTTATTGTATGTCAATTTAACTCCATGAAGCTAAAATAGATTGCTTTTCAGTTCTTTGGCAGACTTATTCCAAAGTTTATTTATCATAATAAATTTCTATAGAAAGGTTAAAAAGAAGGGAAACAAGGAATTATTCACCCTATCAAATATTAATATATACTACTAATATATATTAGTAAATATAAGTTGGAAGAAATAAACAAAAATCAATGGAATGTAATTAAAACTTCAGAAACTGATCAATACAGATGATGCATAGACTACAGAACATGATAGATAGAAAAATAGAGATAAACAGACATTTTGATACATAATATAACTAACCCCAAATCACTTAGGAAAGAATTATCAATGTATGAAGATGATTATTGAAGAATAGTTGGTGACAGCAGGAAGTTGAAGATGAGGCAGCTTCTACCACTAGCAGATGGATGAACAATATGTGATGGACATACACTATACAAAATTTTCTAGAAATTAGAAACAATTAACAATGAATAACCACATTGAGTGAAAAATAAGAACAAAATAGATATAAATTTAAAATATAAAATTTTAAAGCACACATATTAAAAAGTTTAAAAACACATATTAAAAACCACCGTAAATTCTTTAAGTATATAGCCATAGTTAAAGATATACAGCATATGCATTAGAGTGGCTTATTATAGGAAAAACTAAAAGGAATGGGGTTTGGGTCTCGGTGGGGCTGAGAGGGTAACAAAATAAAATTTAAAAATATTTTTAAAACATTAAAATAAAATAAGGGCTTTGCATAAACTAATAATAGTGTAACTGAGGAGTGAGATTAATCCAACTCACCATGTTACTAAATAAGAGACACAAAAGCAAACTGAACTATTTCTTACCCTAGTTATTTGTGCAGTTTCCCTTCAGATTCTTGCTTTTTACATAAATAAAAGAATGGAACTCTAATGATTTTGGCAAGTTATAAACATTTCTGTAAAATAGTATGGAAAAGAAATCACAGCTGAACATGCTTAGTTATTTTTTAAAGGCGCTTAAATATGAACAAAAGAAATAGATCTAAAAGTAATGTTTTTAATGGAGTGAAATCCAGGGCTCAAAATAATTCAAGATATTTGAAAAATTGGAAAATTCTACCATGGACAACACTCATCAAAATAGGCCAAAGGTGGAGGAAATGGAGTTTCAAAGCAGTGATTCATTGCAGCAAATCGATGTGGGAGGCTTGGTGAGTAAGTGTAAGGGGCACAGACATGTGAGGGAGCAGATCCAAGCAACCAAAAGAATACTAAGGCCAGCTAAAGATGTCTATCCTTCTGTGTCTGCTTTCTGAAGCAAGGACATTCTGATGAGGGCATAAGCAGATGCATATTATGATGCCTAATCTTCAGCAGTAATAACCTCTTTCTTGTCACTGGTGAGGCTCCATTTTATATTGGCAATTATGAAAAATAACACTGTCAAGTTAACACTCAGAGCAAATGAAAATAGCTTTGTGTACATCCTGCACATGAAGATAGTCCTTCTAAAAGATTTTAGTGGAAACAGAACATTTTTGACATTTTTGAGCTATGTACAAAAATAGTGAATAACTGGACTGCGATTATCAAATATAATAAAAAAGAAATAAACCTGATCGTGATAGTTATAAAAGATCATTTTTCACCATTTGAAATATTCTGCCTTACTTACCCTGTTGTCAAGCATTTTCGCTCAAACTATAATGACCTCTCTTGATAGAAAATCTAATGTAATAAAAATCAGGGCATGAGATCAAAATTGTAAAATAATTCTTACCAAACTTTTCACTGTCTCTATTACACTGGATTTTAGAAACGGTCTTCAGCACAGTGAGAAATATAGAATAATTTTAAGAACACAATTAATCAAGGAGTATTATGGCATTATTTATGATTGAATCTCCAATAATAGTGGAAGAAATCAAAGCTGAAAAAATTTATTCAAACAGCTCATTGTAGCTTTTCACTCCAGTCACATTCAGTGATGCCATATGGACCCTAGAGTTCTTATATTCTTCTCGAAATATCTCCAGTTTTAACATACTATACATTTATCTAAATAGATGTATAAATTTTAAGCCAAAACAGTTATCTGGGGTGATATAAAAATAATAGCTATGTTAGTATCTTGTTTTAAACCAGACTTATTTAAGTGATTTTGTGAATAGACAGGTCCATAGAATTTTCATTCTTGTCCTGTGCTTTCCATAATAGGACTGTCAGAAGCAATTTTCTCTAGGTTCTTTACAAGGGTTATGTGACCTTCACACACACACACACGCACGTTCCTCCTTTCATATCTCTCATATATGTTATATACATACTCTGGGCTTGATAAATTCAAGCAAATCTCAACCTCTGTCAAATCTTTTTACATTGGGAAATAGATTTTTAAAAATGACCTATTTTGAAAAGATATTAGGGAGCATTAAAGCAGTCTGCTTTTTGTGATAGCACAGTAACAATAATTACAAAGTTCTAAACAAAATCAATTTTTGAAACTGGACAAAAGAGCCAAGATCATTAATGTCAACAGTTCATTTCGAAAAGAAATACATAAACTGCAAAAGAAAATAAGCATCTGCCAAAAAATACTCAGTTTTCACACCAACAGTTTTAAAGTTACGAGATCAAAGAAAACTTGAAAAATGTTAGTAAGTTCAGTAGTCAGTTATTCATTTATACAGGAAACACACTCTAACGCCCATTTTGACCTGTGTTCTTCCAGTCAGACTTGTATTATTTCATCAGAAAGAGCCTCTCTCATTTCACTCAACCCGACTCAGTTGTTACAAATCACATGACTCAATTTCCCCATCCCATCTGCAGGCTGGTATGTCAAATTTGACTAGTTTGGATGTATCTCGGGTCCATTTTCACATATTGTAACATCTTAAAAATGTTCAAACAACATTTAGAGATGCTCATAGATAATTCAGTGGTATTCAAATAATAGATAAAGTAAAAAAGATCTATGTAAAAGTGGTTATAAATACATGTATGGTACGTTTTCTATCCTATGACTCATTTAAAGAAGATTATTACATCATTAACGGTCATAAGCTAATATGATTTGATCAACATTGACATCAACATATTTGTAGTACAGTCTACCTCTGATTTTTCTTCTTTTTTCTCACTGTGAGCTATAGCTATGGTGACTTTATAATTTATTGACACTATTGAGAGTGAGAGAGGGCACAATTAATGACCAATTCAGAATACTAGGTATTATTTGAAAACTACAAACATACATGGAATAAGATATTTTTTCATTCTTTATGAATTACTTCATCTAATGAATACTGCTATGTAAAACTTACGTACTGAAAATGCAAAAGCAAATAATGAAAGCTAGAAATAAAGCTAAGGGTCCTATCACGTGGCAAGCTCAGAAACCGGAAGTTGAATCTGCTATTGCCAAGAGGCTGGGAATGACTGTGGGCAGAAAATCCAGTAGAAGACTACAATAATCCAGTATCCAATAATCCCAGGGGCTTGGGTAAACTACTTGGTGGAATTGTGAATGTAGAGAATGCAACACTGGCTTATTGAATAAAATAATATATATATAGTAGTGCCTAATATGATTCAAACACATCCCAGTATCAATAGATTTAATTAAATTTATCTTCAAGGAATATTATCTATTATAGATAGATAAATATGTTCACATTTCTAAAGAAGAAGGACCAGGAATTGTGAAAGTTATTTCAGCACAGAGCTATGGTATTAATGTTTAAGTAGCCATTTGCATTTTAGATACCAAAAATGTCCAAATTTGTGGTTACTTTTGAAAGTCACCTTAAATTTTAAAGCCAATGAAGCATAGACCATATATATTTTATTATCTTTGAGGCCTCTCTAGTCCTTGGAAGATACTTGACCGAGTAAGCTTTCAATAAACAACCAAATTAAATAGTAGTAAATCTATTTGAAAAGAAATCTTGAGACAAATAAAACTTGTTTAACTCTTCTGCAAGAGAATTAACAGGTAACTATTAGTGTTACACACAACAAGATTTTGTGTTCTTGTTTCTGCTTCTCTCTTCCTCCCTCTCCTTCCCCTCCACTTTCTCTCCCCTTCCTCCTCCTTTTCCTCATCCTGCCTGTTTTGAAATGTAGAGTGTGAACGATTTGATGGAGTTGATGGGGTTGGGGAAAGAATTCTGAGCAAGCCGAGGATACAATCTACAGAAATATTTTAAAAGCCTTATAAATATGAAAAGTATCTATATTTAATCATGGAAAATATCTTATAAATACATCTTTAAAATTATATATGCACACATATATACATATTGCTCATCTGTGATATAAAGCAATATCTAAATTATGTATGCTGAATAAAACCTGCACACATTTTAAATACTTTTTTAAAAGAAGCCACTTTAATCATATAAAGTAGAAAAATTCCCTCAATAAAAGCAACTTTTATAATTTCACTTAATCTTTAGACTATTCCATCTCTTTTCCTGTTGATAAAAAGAAAAAGTTTAGTTTGTCTAGATAGTTCAAATTTGAGTGCTTCTCTTAAAAAGCTCTGCTGAGAAGTCATTAAAACTTGCCCACTGTGCTTCTGCAAACTGAATCTGATTGTATGACCTTTATATCTCATTTTAAAAATTTCAATATGTCTGAAATCACTAGCTTAGTGTTTCTTTTTTGCCTTCACCAAAATCCTCTCTATTGACCTCAGCTGCATTGACCCTCACCTCCATACAGTATGATTAATACCAAAGTGGAGCTGCATTAAGCATTTGCTTTGACAGGCTCATTATCCTTCCGCTTTGTTATTTTTTTTGAGTCCTTTTTGATACGTATGAATTCGTTGGAAAGTGACAAGAGGCTTATGGTGATCTTATGCCCCCCTAAATAGGCTTTTATCTATGCCATTTCAACCGCTACAGCAACATCAGAATGTATCACCCTTTTTACTTTGAGAAGATAGAGCAATCTATTTATTCAAAAATTCAAATAATAGGGAAGAGACGAATCTGAGGTCATGTAACTGTGTCTTTCCTTGGGAACAACATCTTGAATCTCTGCGGAAAAGCTGTTTACAGCTGATTTCTGCAACCAACTAATCTGCTCCTTTATATTTCTCTCTTAATTAACATAAATATTAACACTATTGACTATAAGGACACCTGGACAAAAAATAAGAAATTTTCCAGTTGTTGCAAATAGTATGAATATTCTATACAGTAATCCAACTCTAAATGACTTCACTGAAAAGAATTCTACTATTTTTACAAATCAAAAGCCCCATGATTTTTACCAATAAATGTAAAATTATCTATCTATATATATCCTCCTTTTCTTCATCACATACATGGTGTTCATCACATGTATAAATATTCACAGAAAATTCGATTACAATATTGATTAACTAAACTGGTTTGACTCTCTCATACATGATATAACTTGGCATTGCTTATTCCCTAAGCACATACTTATATGGTTATTAACTAAGAGGAGAACTCAGAGCTTTTAAAACCAGTTATAAACCAGGTTTGCAGAACCTTGTATATTACTGCCAGCAACAATGACAATCAAACTGACGATATTTCCTTTTATTCTCACTCACCCAAGTGCCAAAGTCTATGAAGACAAAAATATTTTTTAAATTTCTATTTCACACAGAATAGACATAACCTTAACAGAATACCACAAAAAATTAGGGGGACATTTGCTATAATTTTCTGAATTTACTTAAATTTTCCATTGGCACATTAAGGAAATAAAATAAATACCTTATCCCTTTAAATACTGTATTTTATTTTGCTAATAAAGAAACCTGGGCTCACAAGATAGCCATATATATAAAAACCCGTCTAACATTGTCATGAAGTGTTTCATATTTTTTCAATATTGTTATTCTTTATCAAACCAAACAGGAATGAGTGGCAAGCTGTAGGAAAACACAGTAAATAAGATACTGGGCTTTGGATATCAGATATCCCAGCTTCACGCTGCTTTTGTCACTGGGCGAGTTATAACCTTCTCCAGGTTTCAGTTTCCTCGTCTATGAAATTGTAATGAAGAACTAAATAAGACATTTTGCTTGTAAGGCATTTAGTATGGTGGCTGGCATATGGAAAAGACTTAACGAAGACTGCCACTATTAATCATTGTCTAACAAAGAGTCATTATCATTAGTGACTAGCATGTGACTCCACATACAGGAAAAGTGCCAGTCAATAATTGTTATGTTTTATAATATTATTACAGATTGCATCAGTAAGAGCAGTTCGTGGAATGGTTTATACTTTAACACATGTATCTTACACCTGTAGGTTCCTTCAGTGAAACATTTTATTGTACATAGGGAATATTTATTTTTATTTAATTTTATTATTTGCTCATCATAAGGCATTTAGTATGCACATTTACCATTAAAATAAAAGAACACTGTGGTTTTAAAATGCTCCATTTTATAATATATTCTCTAAGGTACATCTAGAAAAGAATTAAAAAGTTAATGACAATGAAACATGTGTCCCCATAATGCTCCATTAATTTATTATTTTATGTCCATCTGTCATTTTTCAATATTTACTTAGGCTTAAAGAAGAGAAGAGAAATTATTTCCAGAATAAGATACTAAGACACCACTTGACAAATTGGAGTAGACTTAAAAATCCTCTTTTTAACTGCTTTTTACTCAAATTACAATAAGACTTTTGAAAGAATTTCTATTTAGGAAGTTGTCTAAAATGATATGCTTTCATTTTCATATCATGTTCTGTCTCTCCATGTACTAATTTCCCATTTCCTGCCTCAGAGGCGTTCTGACTTCAAAGTCTGTTTAGAATCTTTTGTTGTAGTTACAAATCTTCGAACCCATTGATTATTTTCAGAGAAGATGAACTATTAAGTGGAAATTTGAGTTAGAAAGTGAACAGACATAGTACATAGTACTTTGGACTGAAAGCTGTAAAGTAAGGTCGAAGTGCAAATCTTGACTCTGGCACTTTGTAGAACTTTCAGCAACTCCTTAAATTTTATAAACTTTAATTTCCTTACTTGTATATATGGATAATAAAAATGCCCAGATCATGGCTTGGTTCTAAGGATTATATTACAAAAATGCAGGACAGTTGCCTGGTATATAGGGAACACTCACTGAATGAAAGCTTACCATAGTATTAGATTGGCAGAAATACATCATCCCTCCAAATAAGAGGGAATTTGCATGTTGGTGACCTCATAGAAATAAAAATGTTGCAATTACTTAATATATTTCCACACTGAAATGACTCCCATCCTATCTATATATAACAAATATCTAGATATTTAGGAGAATGTTCTTGAAAAATGCCTTATTTCTTCGAATTAATCTCACATTTCCTCTAAAAACTCAGGAGGATTAATGAGGAGTAATCTAAGATCGTATTAAATCTTTCTGTCTGCTGTAACCATATTTAGTAAATGTCTGCTTTTAGAATCTAATATTATGAAAATGTCCAAAAATAACATGCTTTTAAAAAAAGTCATGGTTTCCGCTAAGGAAATAAAAAAACTAACAATTATTTTGTATCAGTGAAGAGCTTGGCCCTCTGTTAAGTGTGTTTTATAACTGCTAGGTATAAAGAATCCAGCAAGGATGAATTTCTTAGCCCCATGGTGTGTTGAGGAACCTCCGGTTCAGGTGAAGCAAATTTTCAAGGTTGTATAAGTGATAGATAAAGGCTTGCAAGTTCTTATAAAATAAGAAGTTACTTACTTACGTAAATATATTTCCTTATATGGACAAAACCATTGCTAATCCCAAACTTATTAGCAACTAATTTTTCCAACTCACAATTCATTTGCTTTCTTCTCCCAAATGAATTGACTAGAAGATGTGACAGCAAATAAAAATGCCCTAAGTGATATGTTGAGTTAAAAATCTAACGTCCCACCTGACAATGCATATCTCAATCATATTGTAGACAACACACTCAAAGACTCTAACTTATTTAATAAATGTCTTTGATAAAGAATCTGAAAACAGCAAAACCACCGTGAAGTAATTCGTATATACACAGCTTTGAGGTGTGCAACAGAAGTGGGCTGTTTGCAAGGACATCCAAAAATAATTAACAAGCTCCTTAAGGTTTTTTAAATAAAATATGTAAATTCAATATACTTTAACATCAAAATTGGGGCTGAAAAATAAATCTATGCTATTTATGCAGTTCACTACCTCCTGATTTTATTGACACAACACCCAGGATATGAATTTATAGATGTAAATTAAATTTCTCTTCAGATCCTCAGCAATGTATTACCATAGGTTTTAATTAAAGTTTAAGATCAATTCTTTTCAAGTGAGTTGGTTAGATCCATAACATGCATTAGCCATATATTCCAGGTACTTAGAAGAATTAACTCATAATAACCCTATGAGATGGCTACTTTGATTATCTCTATTTTGTAGATAAGTCACCGAGCATTAACTGGCTTGTCCAAGGTCAGACAGGTAGTATGTGATGGAACTGGCAGCAAATCTAGGGAGTGGAGCCCTGAACTTGTATTCTTTGTCATTACGTAGTTTTGCAATCTCTTTTGCAATTCGCGATTTCAACCTGCAATTTCTCGTAGAGCAGATTAGAGTTAAAAATAACCCCAAACAGACTATCTAATACAAACTATTGTAACATTGTAAATATGGTAGAATACTACAAACACAGATTCAGATGTTAGACTATTCGTAAAAGAAATTATCTCAGAATCTAGTTCTTAGTCACACAGGGAGCACTCCCAAAATAATAATGGTATGGAGCAATATACAAGTTCATTATGATTAAGTTTTATTAGTCACTCACAAAACATAAACACACACACACACAGACCTACTAACAGTGGCATAAACTCTGAGTTTATCAGTTCGCACAGTACTGAGTTATTAAAAGCAGTAGATAAAGGAGGAAGAAGGCAATTTTATAATCTGATACAACCAATAGTGCAGAGAACATGTCATTTAAATAGGTTCCAGGTAAACTGATTATGGACTTGGAATCTATAAACGAGGGTACAGAGGATTTTAAGCCCAAGAAGAAAGGAAAATTAATGCTATGATTTCAGAAAAATGAAAGCAAATCAAACAAAAGGAGAGATTAAAACTGTAGAAAATAGACAAAAGAAGTTACAAAAAATGTATTTATGTTGGTTACATACAGACAACATATACTTCACAAATCTATACTTATTGGAATTTAGCAAAGTGAAGATATTAAAATGTAAATCTATCAGTATAATTTGATTAATATAAATATATTCATATAATTAAGTAAAATTGTATACGTAATTACTTATACAGTTTATCATGTTACTAATTAATATGCATCTAATTAATTATAATACAGGAAGCTAATGATGTTTAATAGGAATTCATTAATAGGACTTAGCATATATTTAATTAATCTTATATCTTATATTATCATACACCTAATAGGAATTTAACAAGCTGTTACATTTTTATTACTTTTATGCACAAGGTAAACTTACTATTAAAAATGATCAAAGATCTATCTGCATTAGGCTTAAAACGTAGACATGATAGAAACTCATGTCTAAAAATTCATGTATAAAGCAAAATTATGTCGTCATTACTTATGGAATTAATAAAGGATTGCCATCTATCTCTTGTTTTGTTTTATTTGCTACTATTGTGATTTCATTTGCTGTGAATCCAAAGAACCAACCTAAAATGAAACCATTCTGAATGTAGCAACCATCTATGACTTCACTAATGCCTAATACACATAAAAGTATTCCAAAAAATTGATGTAAAGTGATTAATGATATATCTCTCATGTAGAGGTATGCCGATTACAATTCTTAAGTTAAGAGTGGCTTTTCATTTTTTTCCATATATGCAATAGATTTTTTTGGCAGATTTGCTCATTCAACCAATGAGTGCTGGGCACACTTTCAGGCTTAAATTATAGTAGAATGATCCTTTGCTAATGGTCTGGTGCAATATCATAATCAGGTCTACACATAATATTCTTCCACAGCCTCACCAGCTCATGCAAGGAAGTGAAATATTAATGCACAAAACAAGATCAAAAACATGGGCATCTATGCTCAATCATGCCTAATAGAAAAAGCAAAAAAAACCCTACAAGTCTTTCATTGTGACATCATTTAAAGTGTTTTTATCTCCTTATGCCTATCAGGGTTAGTACAATGACAAAGGAGACCTGTCAATGTCAAACTATGTAGAAGAAAATATGAAAACAGACAAATGTGTGGTTAGTTCAGGTCAAGTACTCGGTCAAACCACACCAACACTTTCACCAACTGCTAAGTTACTCCTCTTTTCTAAGTATGAGGCATAACTCTCACCCATGACTAAAACATAATAAATATAAAAGTAAAATGAATAATTTAAGGATAAATCTCCATTATTCTGAATTCTGAGCTCTCTATTCCTTTGCCACTTTAAGAAATAAAAAAATAAGTTTTCATTTTTTTGAATTCATAATTGCAGCCCACTAAAATAAAATCATCATATTTATGAGTGTTCTGAAAAGGAATCGAATGGTATTTAAATCATATCAAAAGTGCATTTAGTTCAATTTAATTTCTAATTTGCAAGAGATTGAAATCCAGACAGTGAGAGAAAAGTGCATAAATTCATATTCAAATACAGTTCTTCATAGTATAAAATACATATGGCATCAACTTTGTCAGAGAGACACATTTTCTTAATAGCATGAGTATAAAATATGCAACGGGTTTTATATTTTTTGACAGAAAATATGTGATGTAATTACATAATGAGGGCAAAAATATTACATATCCCACATGATTTGATATGAATTACGTTCCAAACATATATGCATCTTATCATTGCCTTTCTTTTCATTCTCCATTATCTTGATTTTATCACCACTTTCTTTCCTCTCTTCCACACTTTTCTACTACAACGTATGATCTCCATATGGATCCTAAGAACTTTCTTTCAAGGCCATCCTGTGCTGTTATTTCATATTTTATAATACCCAATGATTACCTTTGGCTTCTTTTATTAGGGCTTAAAATTATGAATATTTATAGTCCTGACGTTTGTCTTTTGGGAAGAAATTAATTTATTGACCACCTCTGCTCCACTACACACAGCTAACACACATGTATTCAGAATAAGATTCAAAACACGCAGATACATATCAGCAGGCAAATGATCTCCAAAATCCATGGAAGGCTTCATATTCTGTGTCCAGGGAAGAAGCAAAAAAGCTAGAACATCACTGAGAGAGATGTGGAACTACTTCTCTAGACTGCTAGAAGGAGTTAGGATTTTATCATATTACTATATCTGAAATATTAAAGAGCATGACGTCTTTTTGGATAAATGACCTAGTTCCATGAATGAACAAAGGTTCTCCTAACAATGTAACAATGTCTAGTCTAGGATACATCACAAAAATATACCTCAAGGACAAAATACAGTTTATAAAAGTGTTTTCTCTGACCTGCAAATTGTTTTTCCTTGAATTTGAATAATGTAGAGGATGGTATGGAGTCTCAAATTCACTTCATTCCTACCACTGTTGATTGTCCAGGACTGGAACAGTCAACTTGACTTTCTTATTTTCTGACCATTCGCTGAGTTTGGTGACCTCTAATTCACAGCAATACTGTTTTCCACTGTATTCTATGAAGTCCTTGAATTTAATAGAGAAGTCACTAGAGTTTCCAGAGAGGAAGACAGAGTGTGAAGAAGGTGGAGACCATGGGACTCTGAAGAGCTCAACTTCCATACATTTTATTTATTGATTATCTATGTATCACTTTATTTGAAAGAAGTATATTACTTCTTTAAAGAAAAAAGATGTTTTAAAATCACTGGTCTAAAAATGTAGTTTAATTTCATTATTGGGGTCTGATTTATGGACATCTTCCTGGAAAATAACCTTATGAAAAGACCTTTTCTCACTTCCATAACTACTTCTCCTTGGATTGATTCTGAAATGGAGCAGCCTTTTACCAAATTCTATCACAGGGAAGACGCTATTAAAAATGAAGATGTGTGTGTGTTTGGTGAGTATTCATATACACATAAACCACAAATATATCCATGATTCTACTATGGTAATTATTTGTTTCAGTTTAATTCTTTCTAAATAACTGATTAATAGTATTTTTGAACTGAAAGTATCCTTGAAAATTCATTGGGGCCCAGAGAAAATAAATGAATTTGGATTCCAACATTCCAATTAAGGGTAATGCTATTAAAAGTACATTTTGTGTGGGAAAATTTTGTTGGCCAGGCACACACAGGTACAGGGAGTTTAGCAGACCTGGTCCTTTGTGCTAGCATGATGACCAAATAAATAAATAAATAAATAAACAGAATCTATTCCATACATTTCCAAATCACTTTTTCTACCGGGGATGGTAAACTCTCCAATTTAGAATGACAGATTATCATTTAAAATTGAACATGGGTCAAAGCTCTGTGTCCTCAGTTCTGTTCTTTCCCCACTAAATAAATATCTGTCAATCAATAACTTTAAAGCAACATTTTCAAACTTGTTAGCAATTTTACATATTTCACATTTAAATAGTCAATCTAATTTATGAAGAGCTATTTTCATGTAACTGTACTATCAGTGGAACACGTAAGATTTTTTAAAAAGCCTGGCTTTGTTCAGTCTGTGAAAATATTTTATTTGCTTTTAATCTACCTAGAATTAACGACAAAAGATGTCTGTATTATAAGAAATCTGACAAACATGTTTTCCAAATTTTCAAAAAGTAGGGTAATTCTCAAGCTCACCTTCTGAAAATGGATATGGATTTCAAAAACTTGAAACCTAAGGTTTAAAAAAAATCAACAAACCTAGTCTAAGGGATCGTAGGCAAATGGCCACTATACATTCCTAAGATAACCTTATTCAAACATAACATATTCTCCTTGAGATTGGTAAAAAAACCGTAAGGTACTTTCAGGTGATAAAAATTAAAATCTCTGGTTTGGACATACTTTATATGAAGTAAAGAGTGATTTCAAGTAAATTCCCCATCAAGCAAAATATTTTGATCATTAAACCAACAACTACATCAATATACTAGATAATGATAATTTAAGCCAATGTGTCACGTAACTGGAAATTCAATGATTTTGACAGGACGCACAAGTGTAAACGTTTATGCCGTAGAGAGAAACCTTAGGTTTACCATTGCACTAAAGATTGGGAAGAGGGAGAAAAAAGCAACCAAAAGCCAACTGCTGACTAAACTTGCCACGTTTACTATCTTTCAGGTTAAAACCATCACGTTAGTGTATATACCAAACCAATTACAAGTTCAAGCTCCCTGTTAGCAAGGTGGCCACATATTGTCCAAATTGAGACAATTTTGAGAATGAAGAGAGGGTGTTAAAATCATTAAAATGACTTAATTGATTTAAACAGGTGAAAATCAGGACCATCGTAGGGAAACTGGATATTTGGACTCTACCTGTTAAGGAGTATTTCTCCTCTCTCAAGGGAATTTCCCTCTTCCTCCTTTTTCCAAATCCAGTATCTGAGTTGTGAAAGAAGCATATTTATCTTTATGGAAATAGATTTAAGAGTCTGGTCCTCATGCTGTCTTTGGGTTCTTACACGCCACAACTGAGTTGGTATTCATCCTACAAAGTCATTGACATCCTGAGGGTATGTGCAAATGGTGCTGTTTGGATCTTTTGGAGCATTTTGCTGTAGTCTGCAACTTTAGTCTACTCTAGGTACCTTTTACCCCTGCTGTGGCACTGAAAAAGTTCTGGATTCCTGTACACAACACAAAGGGTGATGGTAGCAGTTAACGATGAGAAAATGGCTATGGTTTTTGCATTTCTATTCCTAACTTTTTATTTTCTTAAGTGTCACTACCTAGGACCAGAATGGCCTTCCTCCTTTCTGCCTTAAATTACATCTATAATTTAGATGAAACTGAAAAGAAACTATTCTTTAGCTTGTCTTTCTTCACCTTTAGATTAAATGGCTGATCATTCAGTCTACTTCCCAGATTAAAACTGAGCAATTTAAATGTTATATGTGTATAATACAATGACAATAAATGCAATAGCATGGTGTTGTAGGTTAACTCCACACATTCCTTTTTTACTAGAATATTTTGCTTCTGAAGAGACCATTCAGGAAACAAGGTAATTAGAGAAAGACACAGGGAATGACACAAGAAAGAGGTATTTTCTTCCTAAGAGGAAGAGACTAGGCCCACAATATCAGAAATAGGCTAAGGATCAAAAAGATCACCCACCAATTCTCTTTGTTAAAATCTGATGACAAATTAACATAAATGGATCTTCCTAATTCCACCACAAATCTAAGATTCCAGTCTCCTTTTATCCCTTCAATTTGGCTTGAAATAGTGGATGTGAAAATATACTGCCTGGCAGAGACTAAGACTTCAATAAATGTTTGTTTGCATAGTTTCTGTATTTCTTTCCTTGCTTCCATCCATCCACCTATGCATCCACCCAACTATCCTCCTATTTTGGGTTCCCTACCTCATTCTCCCTAACCATGCAACTCTGTCTTCCATCTGCTCACCTAAGAAAACCAAGGCCATCTAAGTGAATTCTGATTTCTCATTTCCATTTAAAAACATGTTTTAACCTCCATTTTTCTTCTCCTCTGCCCACTTCATCTCAGAGGAAGAAGAAAGCATTTTCTTTTCCTTTGTTCTTCTTTTGAAACTTTTCTCTCCTTCAACATATTGTTCAAATGGTAACTCCTCTATAAATCTACTCCTTCTCCCTCCTTTCCTGATTTTCCATGTTAGAATTAACCACCATTTCTTTGAATTCCCAGAGAACCTTGAGTGTATAATCATTATAACAACTTTCTTTTTTCCTCATAGTATTGTAATTTACATGGCTGATACCTGTACTAAATTATAAAAGCTTGGAAGCCAAGGATCATTTACCTCTTTAAATTGACTACTAGTATCTAATAGACTTTGAGCATTAAAGACGTTCAGTCGATGATTTTTGAGCTGAATGATGTTGACGTTGTGGACAATGCACCATATGACCTTCTACCCTTCCATATCCCTGCTTCCAAATGAATGCCTGGGCTAGTCTTTCCCAGGTAGCGAAGATGTTAAACTGTAGTCAATCAGTCTTACATCATTTTTCTTAGATTAATTTGTAAGTCAAGAAATATATCAGGATTTTCTGATAAAGCTAGTATTATAAAATGAGAAAATTTTAAGTCTATGATGCTAAGAAAAGATAAATATATTTATAAACTCCGACCAAACAAAATAAAACAAACAAAAGTAAAAAGTATGAGTGAGCTAATGCCACCAGTTGGCTTGGGTTTGCATCAGGAATTGGGTAGGAATGGCTGAGAATTCAGCCCATGTTGTAAATGAAACACACGTATTCCAGGCAAGGTGGCCAAATGGAGCCTAGCTCTCTGTTCTGAAAAAAAATGAGAGGGTCATGGTTCATTTGCTGCTTCTAATCTTCTACTTTTTCAAAGATAATTAATTTTCATTTATTTACTATATGTTCTGTGTATGTGTTATGGACTCCATATTAGTGCCCCTCTAAAATTCATATGTTGAAGCCCTAACTCACAGGGTGAATGGTATTTGGAGGTAGACTCTTTGGGAGGCAATTAGGTTTAGATGAAGTCATGAGGGTTGGGCCCCCATGATGGGATTAGTGCCCTTATAAGAAGAAGAAGAGACACCAGAGCTCTGTTTCTCTCTCTCCTCTATGTGAGGACACAGCAAGAAGGCAGCCTTCTGCAAGCCAGGAAGAGAGCTCTCACCAGGAACTAAATTAGCCAGCACGTTGACCTTGACCTTCCCAACTTCCAGAAATGTGAGAAATAAATGTCTGCTGTTTAAGCCACCCAGTCTATGGTATTGTGTTACAGCAGCCTGAGCAGACTAAGCTGCTCCGCTTACTTTCTTCTAAGTAATGCAAATCTTTTAAACTGCAGGTGGCATTATGATTATTTCAGAAAAACATGAGTAGACTGTATTAGAGACATGAAAGATCTTGTTTACACACTTAGAAATCCAGATGAAGTAAACCCAGAAATCCTGATCTTATATAAGCATATATATCATATCTTTAAACAAGTGATAATGACCAGAGCAATATGCACATTTTGGTGGCACATAGTAAGGAATCAGTAAATATTCCTGACCTCCTAATTGCTTAAAAATTGTTTACTGTACAAAGTCTACTATAAAAATAAGAGCAAATGGTTTTTAAAAGGCCTTGAGTAAGTCATACTATTGCTCTTATTTTCCTTCTCTTCAGATTCTTCTGCCACTAACATAAGAAATTACTTTAGAACTACAGCAACCTCTGGTTTTATGTAAGGACCTACCCGACTCAGAAAAACTGTACCTTTTCTTCAGGCTCAAGAAAAGCAGTTGAAGTGTGAAAAAAAGTAAAACATTTTTCCTTCATTCTACTGAAAATAATCATTTATCTATTGTCAAGTTCTCTTAAAAGGTTTCAAAAGCTTTCGCTCTTCTTGACAATCTCAGGAGCCATGTGTATTGGGGAGGGTATGAGATTTAATGCGAAGTGGAGGGGAATTATGTAGAATGCATGAAAAATATCAAGCACAGGGCTGCCTCAGTTCCTCATCTGAGGATTTCCTTCTGCCTGACATGCTTGCCTTCCTCACCAGCATCCCTTCAAAAATGTTAAATGTCACTCCTCCAAAAAAGACCATCTGACAACAAAAACAAGTCTAGTTCCTGAGTTACATGCCTTCCTGCCAAATGCAGTTTTTTTCTGTGGAAATCACCACAGCGTTAATTGGTCATTATTTGTGAAATAACCATTTTTCTCTCTCCCCTATGCTCTTGGCTACAGCAAGATGGAAACTAAACACTCTCTACAGCACTTAACACTTAGGAGAGGTTCAGTGAGTACTTACTGAGTGAATAAGGGGAGAATATAGAACTTAAAACACAAATTCTGCTCTGTAGGGTGCCTCTTATCACCAAGGTGAAAAGGGAGCCCATATGTGAGAAGTAAGAACCAGCTTCATCAGAACGCTTTCCCAAGGTAGCCCTTGCATGGAGTATAAACCCATCCCTCCCATAGCAGTCAGAGGGTGAACCCTGACAGCCTCTCCTCCATCAAGAGGGATGACGAGGGAGCCACTTCTTCTCACCCACTTCTTCTTATACCCTAACACTCATAAGTCTTCCCATGTGCCCTCTGGTATTCAGCAAATGCCCCTCCATGCTTCACCTCTTCTATGAATATTCTACTCAACTTCTAGCTTTAACAGATTTCTAGTTCTCTCCTAAATATAGTGCTTCCCCCAGTATCCTCTCCAGTGGCAGCTTTTTTCCCATCAATCCTTGTGCCACTAGTGTGGGCTGTTGGCTCTCTTTTCCTATCACCGTCCTTTCCACATCATTTTCCTCTGTTCTTTTCTAAACTGTCTCATGCTTTAAAATCCCATGCCCTCATATCATCTCACTGTCTCAGTGCTGCCTTTTACCCACTCCCACTTTTCAATGAGTCGGGCTCCTTGTTACTCTCCCTTATATCATTCCTGTCTCAATTCATGGTGTTTTCAATCACTCATAGTTGATAATTTCCACACCCTGTCCTTAATGCTCTTGAACTCTGCTTCCTTTGTTTTTTCCCTACAACTTAACTTAACCACTCTCTCTCTTATAATCATACCCTAGATCTCACCATTACTAAAAACTGCAATCCTTCCATAATCAGATTCTTGCTTTTTACTCTTGGATTGCTACTTCATATTTTTCCGACAATTCTTCAACCCTAACACTTTCTTACTGTGTCATCCTTTGATATCCTCTCTTTCCTCCTTACTCAGCTTAAATTCCCTACTCGGTTGTAAAAATCACTCCCTATTCAGAGACATGGTTAACTTACCCTTCTTACACTTCATCCATATTTGGCAAAACCACAACCCAGGTTATATCTAGCTTTCTGCCTAACTGCTTGCACGCATGCAATGAACATGTTTAGGGAAAAATTCACAACTAAAAGGGCAAGTCTCAATTTAAATTAATAACCAAAAACCTGAGGTCAACCCTACCTACTGCCATCCATCTACTTGTAGCTACACCAAGATATTCTGCCTTCCCTTCCTTTACTGACTCCTAAAGAAAGTCAGTCACTCCACTTGCTCTAGTCGCCATCCCCTTTGCCTACTCAAGGACATTATTTCAAAAGTTCTGGCCACTTCTACATCATCTTTCCCTCTCTACTGGATTATTTCCATCAGCATACGTGTGATATTTCTCCCATCTGAAAAACAAAACAAAACTATTCTATTTATCTATACTGTGCCAATAAGTTATATAATGTTATGCCAATAAGTCATATTAACACAAGACAATTTACTTAATTTGTGGCCTTACTGAAATTTGGCTCTCCAGCTGTGGTGGCTTCCCAATTGTACGTATTTTTGTTTTAACCACTCTCCATCATCACTGAGAAAATATAGAAGTGTCCTTATTATTTCCAACCAACATAACCTTGCCAAAAAAACTTTTCCTTTTGTGCTGGTTACTGATTCTCTTAGTCATTCATTTCTCAATCTTTCTGCTCTCAATCTATTGATATTTTAACTCTGGATAACAGAAAGTAGGAGAAATGTGGAGATAGAAGAAGAAACAGTTTATAAGGAAACAAGAGCTATGGTGGAGGGGGTAATGTCTGCTGGATTTGATTGATAGTAACTGATGAGGTCTCTCATCCTTTGACTACGTCTGATCAAGGAACTACATTTATAATCCAGACACTTTACTGACGAAACATTTAAAATGAAAACATATCAAAAGATTTTTCAAAGAGTATATGTTCAGTGTCAATAGAATAAATTTGAATTTAAACTTCACTTTACTAAACTTCCTAATTCCCATATGGTAGTCAGGAGGAACAAAAGTTTGCTAACACTAACTGAATTTGGGAGAGTATCTGTTTGAATTTGGGAGAGGATTCCTGTTTGTTTGTTTGTTTGTTACTATGCCTATATCTGCCTACATGTCTCCTGGGTACAACTAATTGTTTGACAATATGATATGTTATCTAAAACTGACCGTAGGAAATGAGATGTTGTGACTCATGATTAATATAACATGTAGATGTAGGAACAAAATAGCACTAGGGAAAAATCAATAGTTATACCATTAGGTAGTATAAGAAACTGGAAGAAAGAAGAGATTTAGAGTCAGCAGCTAATGTTGCAAAATAATTATCATCTATTTACTAATAGTAAATAACAGTTTTCTAATAGAAAACTGGTCATTAGCTAATGATTCTAAATGTTATGTACATACTTTCCATACGAGTGAACTGATTGATTATTAATATTTATGCCCCACTGGCATCATTTAATTCAATTACTCTTTCATAATGTTTATATAGTTGTAGAAGTATCAGCAATAGCACCAGAAAAAAATTGAGGGAAAGTGGCTTTTCTATTCTAACGTCTCTCTGTGAGAAACTGCCAGATTGCTTCAAATCTATGACATAAAGATATTGAAGATATAATGAGCTTAAAGTGAGCAATATTCAAAGAGAAAAAGTAAGATGTCTGTAAGTATCCAACAGCTGCCAATCAGCTGCAATTAAATAAATACCATGGTTTTCATGATTTTACTATCTGACAGTCAAAAAAGGACAATTCAGCGGCAATGTGTAATTCTATATTCAGTCTTCTTGTAACAAATGCCATTTTTTATGATCCAGGTAATACATGGCAGAGATGTGGATACGCTGTTCTTAAATTCCTCATAATTAAGAGTGGAAATGTACCATTAAGTACGTACATCAACCACCAGTTCTGATTAGGAGACCCCCCACCACCACTTTTATCTTGAAACACCTGTGATGTACAGAATTTTAACCTATCAGATTTGATCCTTAACACGCTGACACCTAAGCCATACTCTGCATGAAAAGAAAAAGCTAATTGGTAGCTAAGCTTATGAACTTAAGTCTCTGAAGATATAAATATTTGGGACTCAGAAAAACCCTACATCAGCAGGAATGCAACTGTCATGATTTGTAAAAAGATATTTACATCCAGAATGGAATTAAAGTCACTGTTTTCTACAAGCAACCAAATACATGGCGACATCTTACAAGAACAACTCCATTTGAGCCACTATAAATATGTTTATCATGTAATCTACCTTCAAGAAAGTTTCTCAAGGATCTTTTTTTAGACAATGCCATTTTTTTCTAAACAGAATATTTCTAGGAAATAAAGTAAACAAACCAAACAAAATAAGTGGGATGCAGAAAGACTTAAAATATTTAAAGACTTAAAATATCTGTGTAGGAGCAGTGAGATGCCAGAGAGGACAAAGTGTACAGGCCATAGAGGTCTTTTGCTCAGATCTCCTCAAGAAAACCCTGCAAAACGAGAATTGTCTGACAGCCCCCAGCTACTGCACCTTTGGATCCACCGTGCCTTTCACACCAAAGCTGCACTTCCTGTGCTCTCCTCAGTCAGTGACGGGGCATTATGAGGCTTCTAGGTCTGAACCATGGCTGCCTGACGTGGGACTCTTCCAAAGAGGAGCACTTGCTTGGGGACTCCTCCTTGGCCGCGGCATTTGCAGAATTGCGGGGAGGTATTAAGTTCTTTCTACCCAACCCTCCTTCCTTCCTTATCTCGTTTCCCAGGTGTCAGGCCTCAATCGCTGTCTGAAGACCTTCCTTGCCCCCTTCTGCTCCCTCTCCATCTCCTTTATCCCTCAAAGATATTTCCAAACAAATCTTGGCACCTCTAATTCCATCTTGGCATCTTTCACAGAGGACTTGAGCTCACGTGTATAGTTATAAACTATAATAAGTAGGTATAAACTACATTCTACTCACTCCCCATTATACCTTCTCTTGTAAAAAGTCCTTCTCTTATTTAGTTCACACCATATAGCTTTATAAGTCCCACCATCACCTCATTGCTGTCACTACCTAATGTCCATTCACTCCTAATGCCTGGTCCCCCTTTCACTCATTTAAGCCATTAGCAGCTGTGCCACAGTGTTCTTCATTCCAATTCTTGATATGATACTGACAATTTTATGTCCACGTGGACAACCGGTTAAAGGCCTAGCTTCTTCATCTTCTGCAAAAATCTCCTCCACTATTCCACAGCAACCTTTAATAAGTCATTCCATTGCACAACTACAAACTCTCATCCTTCTTGCTTATCTGCTCAGTTTATTCCACTGCACTTTTTTGGGGTGGAGGGGATCCATCCACCAGCCTTTCTTTTCCCACCCTACGCCTCCTCTATTTTCTAATGTCACCTACCTTTGTTCCAAATTCAGATTCCACAGACTGTTTTTGAACCACTCTTTTTCTTTAGAGGAGCCTAAACTCCCCTGCTTCGTTATACTTTCATCACACTTATCTAAAAAAAACGTGTATATATCCAAGTCTTTCTTCCATAACTATATTTAGACTCCTGGGAGAAAAATATCACAGAACAGGAGAAGATAGATATCTTCAACATCACCAACCTCCACAGCATTCAAAATCACCTTATAATTTTACCGTTCCTCAGTCAGCTCTTTTCTAATTCTTCCCAGTTAATCTTTAAAACAATTTCCATTTTCTTGAACTCTCTGACCTCTTTTTGCCCCTTTCCTCTGAGAAACACCTCTGAGAGACACCTCTACCCCTCCCCTCTATCCATAGCTAAATTGCTCGTTTCTGTTCTGTATATCACCATCTTCAGCTTTTGTAGGGATGTTACGCTATCAAATATTCTCTGTCTCTAATTTTCCAATCTTTTTTCTACTTGCTTTTTCATCATTTGACCCAAGAGAAAAAATAAATACACTATATAGATAGATAAAATAATTAATTACAATCAAATGACCAAATAACTACTTGATCCCACATATCCCTTTTGCCCTTCATGTTTGGCACTGTCTCTCTTTTTCTACTTTTTGGCAGTTGAAATTATTCTTCCACATGTGCTGTCTCCATTCTCTCAGCTCCAGTTTTTCTTCACTCAACTCGAATTAGGCTTCTGAAATGGCTGAATGTCACAAAGTCCAATGGATTCCTCTCTATCTTTGTCTTCCTTCACCTCTAAGTAGCATTTAACATGTTGAGCACAACTTCTATCTCAGACAAACACTTTTCTTGATTTCCCAGACACCATACATTCCAACTTCTTTTCCTACCTCTCTGGCTGTTCTCTCTGTTTCCTTTGTAGGATTATTGTCCTCTGAAATATTGGTTTATAAAGTGCCACAGGTCATTCCTAAACATCTGTCTCTTCACCCTACACTTCCCTAAGCGATATCATCTATTCTCCAGATTTTAGATACCTGAGTTAATAAGTATCATCCCCGGGCTCTCTAGACCCATGTTCTTATCTTCCTACCATACATCTCCATGTGGATGTCTCGTTTCAAAGTTAAAAGACCCCAAACATGATTTTTATCTACTCCATTTCTTCTGGGGTTCCATAACTTAGTATATAGAACCAAGAAATAATCCTTGACTCCTTCCTTTTTCCTCACTTCCTACATACAAACGAACAGTATAATCAGCTATAATCTTTCCACCTTGGACTATTTCCACCTAATATTTTCTTTCTTCTTGAACCAACTTTACCCTATAGTTTACCCTTAATTTTTACTTAGCTAACTCTATTTTTATTTCAAGTTTCAATTTAAAAGTCTATTTTTAAAGGAAGTCTATCCTGAACCTCCCAAACTGATTGGTTAACTATTTTATATGAACCTTACATGTTCCTGCAATGGTTAATTTTATATGTCAACCTTGCTAGTCTATAGTACCCAGTTATCTAATCAGACATTAATGTAAGTGTACCAGAAGGGTATTTTCTAGATATAGTTAACTTCTACAATCACTCACTTTAAGCAAAAGAGATTACCCTCAATGATGAGGATGGGCCTCATCCAATCAGTTGAAAGGTCTTAAGAGCAAAAGCTGAGGTTTTCCAGAGTGGAAGAAATTCTTCCTTGAGTAGCATCAACTTCTGCCTGCTTTTCTGGCCAGCTGGCTTGCCTAGAGATTTCAGGCTTGCAAAGCCCCCACAGTCTCGTGAGTCAATTCCTTAAAATAAATCATATATATATATATATATACTCTCAATATTTGTCTTATCTACAAAGTTACAACCTTCCAGAGGGCAGGATATAGCTCTTATTGATCAGTTTCCCTACAATCTAGTAGATTTTCTAGCACACATGGTACATGTTCAAAAAATATTTATTGAAATAAATAAACAAACTGTAAGGAATTTTGCATGTCTCTTTTGTTTTAATTCTTTGACTACTCCTTCGTGTCATTTACATTTCATAAAATTCAATTATTATGTAAAATTCTTTACAAAAGATGCTTGCTGGGGCCAGCCCGACGGCATAGTAGTTAAGTTAGTGCTCTCTGCTTTGGCGGCTCAGGGTTCGTGGGGTCGGATCCCGGTTGGAGACCTGCACACCTCTTGTCAAACCACGCTGTGGCAGCGTCTCACATACAAAATAGAGGAAGGTTGGCACAGATGTTAGCCCAGGGTCAATTTTGCTCAACCAAAATGAGAAAGATTGGCAACAGATGTTAGCTCAGGGCCAGGCTTCCTCACAAAAAGACAAAAAAGGAGGCCAGCCTGGTGGCATAGCTGTTAAGTTTGCACACTCTGCTTTTGTGGCCTGGGGTTTGCAGATTCCAATCCCAGGTGTGGACCCAGCTTTTGCTCATCAGGCCACACTGTGGTGGCATCCCACAGAAAGTAGAGCAAGACTGACACAGATGTTAGCTCAGTGACAGAGAGTCCTTGAGCAAAAAGAGGAAGATTGGCAAAGGATGTTAGCTCAGGGCCAATCTTCCTCAGAAAGAAAAGAAAAAGATGTTTCCTAAATTTTCCTGGACACAAATGGTTAAAGTTGAATAGTACAGACTCAAGTACTGAAAATAACTTTCAGAATTTGAAATAGTGTAATTTAATATAGCATATATTGATTACCAATTAAAAAACACTAATCCTATGATTCATATAATTTAGGGCATCCAAAAGTACACTCCTCATAATATAACATGTTACTACTGGTCAAATACGTTGGTTAGGCTACGCAGTACTGGAACCGACTGGGGCACTACAAGACTTCCCAAGCCTTTGATGTGTTAGTGCGTGACTCACCGCACTGAGCTGTGCTGTACAAGGCAGCATTTCTCACAATTTGATCACCCTGAAACTTTTGGTTTATGTTGTATCCTAAGGAATAGTGTTCCAAGCCTCTTGGGGATGAGTTTATATATGCCAATAGAATCACATCTCGTTCCTTTAAAATTATTACTTACTACAAATGTAGTCGTGCTTGGCTTAATGATGGGGATATGCTACGAGAAATGCATTGTCAGGTGATTTCATCATGGTGTGAACATCACTGAGTATACTCACACAGACCTAGATGGTCTAGCCTACTGCACACAGGCTATATGGTACTAATCTTATGGGACCACCTTCGTATATGCGGTCCTGGTTGACCAAAACGTCGTTATGTGGGGCATGGCTGTAATCTTATAATTGGTAAACGTGTTCAAAACAACATTGGAAAAGACACATCTTTAATCTCACAAAGACTTTTTAAAATCTCAGTGATTCTAAGTTTCTGAGAAAAAGTTAACAAGAAACTTTTTCCAGAAAAGTGATAGTAAGAGGAATTTTTCTGAATATGTCTTTCATTCTAAAAGATCTCTGTGCTGTTGGATTTTCAGATTATTACTGAGATTGAATGTTTATTATGCATACTTGTAACTGTAAACATAAATGTATTTAAGAGTAGGTGTAAGCTATCAAAGGGTTGCGGCTTTAAAATTTAGCCTACATAAGCATCCCTTGGAGGATTTGCTAAAAATGGAGGCTTCTAACCCCAAACATTAGAGTTTCTAATTCAGTAAATTGGAGAAAAGGCTCAGATTTTCACATTTTTAAAAATCTTCTAGGTGATTTTGCAGCTGGTCAACCTTTTTTTTATGCTCTAACATGCCTGAGAGATATGCCATATTCCTATTGGTGACACTGGCTCACTAGGTTGGTTATTAAACTCTGGACAGAGAGTTAACACTTATTAGACGTAGAAAAGTGTTTTGCAATCTTGGGGGAATGTGACACAAGTATTTGGAAAATTCCCTTGATTAGCCTAGCTACCAGAATCTTTCCAGTGGAGGAGACATTCAGCATTGCACACCATCTCCCATTGGGAATGCCAATTCTAGAGAACATCTATAGGGAAACGTAAGCCTGGCTGATGTTTACGGATGTTAGACTAGTGTTTCAAAATATCACAGGAAGATTTCTTGCCTCTCTTTTCTGTGTGAATATAAACATATATTTTGATATTGCAGAAATACGTTTTTTCACGATTAGAAAAATAATTGGAAAAGTAAATAATATAAAACCCGGAGTACTTTTTGCCTAACAAAATATATGCAGCACAAGAAAGAGGGTTTACAGGTTGTGAATATATGTCACTGACTTTCTGATTAACTTGACCTACTAGTATTTCCCAATGTCTCAAAATTTATCAAAATTCAAAATAACTGTTCTGAAATGTAGAGTAGACATATCAAAGGGAAAGGAAACTACGTAGCAAGAATTGTACTGATCAATACTTGGAGGTCACCTGCCCTTCCCACAGCCACCACCAGGCTGCAATAATGTTCAGCTTGACATTTATATTTTTTCTCTGCAACAGGGAGTTGGGAGTTATTCTGTATATAAAAGTATAAGAATAAGTGGCAGTGGTCATCATTCGTGGCATTTGGATTTGAGCTTCTTTTTACAAACTGATTTCTTTCAACATAAATAAAGAAGGTGGTTATAAGCACAGAGGAGTTATTATAACTCCAGTACTCTCTCATCCCATTCTCAACCAAGCAGTTGCTGGCCAAACCCTTTTTGCTGCCGTTTACCATTACTTTGATTTACACTTCACTGGGGCTTAACCGAGACACATTCATTAAAATTTCATCTGCAAAGATTATTGTGATGGATTAAAACATTATGTACAAAGACCAGATATATCCTATGGGTAAAGAAAAGATATTCCATTAGCAAGTAAAACTTAAATTATATTTCTGAAAATGAGTCTTTATGCCATTGAAGTGACCATATTTTCTATCATAGTTTTCAAACACTGACAGTTATCGCAATATTGCTCCTTGCTTTGTCTTTTAGCTCTTTTATGAGTTTACTGGCAAAAATGAATTATTGAGGCCATTGTTAACATTCTCCTTAAAAATATTCTCTTAAAAATAGCAAGTAAACAGTTTGTGGGAAAATGCACATGAAATCATGTATGCCTTTGAGAAATAACATATAAATTTAAATACATATTACAAAGCAAATATTTTGGAAGCTACAAAAATCTAAAATGTTTTTCATGGGATTAAAAGTTGCATTTGATATAAACTCCAGCATACTATAATTATTCATATTCTTAAAGAAAAGTGTTATACCACTCTTTAAATGTATTCTGTGGAATATTAAAACAATGGCAGCTTGCCATCCACAATCATGCACTTTAAAAATACATCATCAAATTCTTTTTTTAACAGTTAGAAATTACATATAGCTCCTTTTCTCTTTGAAATCATCACATCTGCCATAAGATTTCATCCTAAGAAATATATTTTATCCTTGAAAGTCTTTTATTAAATGACCTCATTATACTTTGAAACAAATTTATATTTTTAAATTAAACATCATTTAAAATGTGTCTTGTGTCATGAGCCTTTAAAGCTTAAAATATTATTCTGCATTGAGTTACCACTACAGCTGTTTTTAGCACACAACTAAACAAATACACCAAAAAAATTTATAGATAATAAGTAAATATAAAAAGTAAATTTCTATTAGAAATGTCTCTCTCATGGGGTTCAGGGGTAGGTTTATAGCGCCCTCAATAAAGGAGGTTTCTCAAAAATCAATGTTTCTAATTGATTTTTTTAGTACCATGGAGATTTTTTATTTTTTTACCTCAGGGAACAAAAAATTGTGATGGGTGGAAAGAATATGTTTTTATTATACTAAGTTTGAGAAGTACAAGTTTGAAAGAAAAGTAAGAAGAAAGATAAACACATACCTGCAGGCTTGTTTTCAGGCAGATCAATGTTAGGAAACATACATATTGAAGTTGAGGATCTAGGAATATTAAAATGATTTTTTCATATTGTGGAGTGCTGGATGTTATGGAAGGGACCATTTGGGGATTATCTGATACTATCTGGTATGTTCCTTTGATTGACCTTCTATTGACCAGGCCATTAGCAATTTTGTAGGAGTAGAAGTTATTTTGTAAAAAACCGATAGTAATGCAAATTATCCTTGTCTATAACAAAGCAAATTTATTTTATACAGTAGAGAAAAAATTGGTTTTGACTCTGTCGAAAAGTCAACCCCAAACATTTCATTCTATTGCTTTAAAGGATTTTAACCAGTTTTGCATCTATTAGCAAATGCATTTCAGCATTCCTGATTATGTGTACCTATGTGTGTGTGTTCTCCAAATTCTCCTTTGAACCATTATTAATACATGAATAAGATCTTCATCATGTGTTCAATTTATATTTACAGAGACTCATCTTTATTTTTCCCCTGTGGGTGTTTTTTTTTTTTTTTTTTTGATGAGGAAGATTGGCCCTGAGCTAACATCTGTGCCAATATTCCTCTATTTTGTATGTGGGTCACCACCACAGCACGGCTCGATGAGCGGTGTGAAGGTCAGCACCCAGGATCTGAACCAGCGAACCCCAGGCTGATGAAGTGGAGCATGAGGAGCTCAACTGCTGCAACACCGGGCCAGCCCCAAGGCTCATCTTTTGAACCTTTTAGAAATTATACTGTAGCATTTCTGGAGTTCATTCACTGAGATACCCAAGTGGATTCACCTGACAGAGCCAAATAAATTGTATTGTTGGTGAAGTGTACCTACAGGGCTATTGAAGCTTAGACACATCTTTTCTTGGTTACCAGAGTGAATCCCAAGTGTCAAAAGAATTTTAACTTTCCTGACTCTTCAGTTCTCAGGTTTTTTTCCCTTTCCCTCTACAGTTTTTATATCTTCTTTTTGTTTCTAGCTTTTGCCTAACTTGTAATCATCCCCCATTGGTGACAGCAACGATTGAAGATTCAGTTTTCTGCTCTGACCATTTGGTGATCTGTGCCAAATGGATTGACAGAAATCCATTCTCTACTGGGTGAAAGATGACTGAGAATCTGGTTTAACAGTTTTTTTAATCGTCTTTTCGTTTATGAGCTCAAATCAATTAGGAAAACCAGATTCTCAGGTTTTACTTTTTTGTGTTTACTTTTGACCCTTGGCTGAGGTGGTAGGACTGAGGCAGCTGTATGCCATCTTTGTGATTATGTATCACTGTGTCTGCGATTGAGAAAGGTCTTGACTTTTACCTCCAGAGGGTACTAACACATTACACTAGAGCATCTCCTAAATTTAAAAAGATCACTGCTCTGATTAGTTCATAGAAATAAATGTGTTTATATATACTGAATATTCCAAAATTCTAAGAAAACAAATAACAGATTTCTAATACATGAATTCTGGTAACCTCTAAAAGATGCTGACACAAAGGCCATTTTCTATAAAAATACAAATCAGATTGGTTTAATAATTATAATTAAAAGAAGAAAAATAGTTGTATGACTTCATATAAATTATCAATGTTATATAATACATAAGAGCATATTTTATTTTTATAAGATTTAGGCTTGATTTCTCATGAAAAATCTATTTAATCTGAATTTATGAAAGGTATTATACTGGTTTACTAATAAACTAAAATTACTACTATATAAATGTTTAATATTATTAAAAATATAATTTTTTAAATAAATTGTATCATAATTCTCTCAAACTTTTTCTATTAACAGTAATTTTGTTTTGTAGTATGTCAGCTTAAACAAAACATCAAAAGTTTTTAGGTAACTTAAACTTTGGACTAATATTAAATTGAGTTAGTTAATGGGTAATCATCAATTATATAAACAATTTCTAAGATAAAATACTAAACATTGAATAGTAAGTTTAATATTAAACTGACATTCTTATATACTATAGAGTAGCTATATGTTTGGATCATATTTGTGAATATGTTTAAGTTTGCCACTATAAGAAAGTGTAAAAGGGACTTCTGTGACTGTAGAAATTTGCATTATGTTTATGAGCTTTGCTGGGCTGCTAAAATGCTTTTGCATGACGAAAGTTCTCACTTAACCTGCCTCTCTTTTTCCTCTGTGAAATGGAAGTTAGTTTCTCTTGCTAAAAGTTATGATAAACGTGGGAAGTTGAGAATGGACTATGAGCAATAGTGACAGAGAAATGAAATATACCATGTGTGTGCTTCAAAGAGTAGATTTGTCCTAAAGTGTTATTTTGTCCCAGAATATAGAAGAGCACAGTGAAGAAAAAAATTTAGTACACATAGTAAGTTGCAGAGGGTATGAAAAAGTGAATTTTATGTACCTTGACTTACAATACTAGTCTGAAAGGCAACCATTAATTGTATTAAAATTTTCTCAAAGCTTGCTCAGTTTTGATGGCTTATTCAGAAGATAATTATTTAGAAGTGCAAAATTAGAATTGAACTTTCTCTCTGTTATAATGATAAATTGGTGTTATAATACTAAGTAAGGGTATAATGATTTGTTCTTTTACATTATTAAAAATAAATGTATGAGGTCCAGCCCGGTGGTGTAGTGGTTAAGTTCACAAGCTCCGCTTTGGCAGCCTGGGGCTCACGGGTTTGGATCCCAGGTGTGGACCTATACACCACTCATCTAGCCACGCTGTGGTGGTATCTCACATACAAAATAGAAGAAGATTGGCACAGATGTTAGCTCAGGGCCAATCTTCCTCAAGCAAAAAGAGGAGGATTGGCAACAGATGTTAGCTCAGGGCTAATCTTCCTCAAACACACACACACACACAAATGTGACAAATAATTAGCCTTGTTTGGTATGCTCCATACTGCTTAACTGGCTAAATAAGCACTGAGTTAATTGGAAAGAGTTGAATAGGAAGGGGTTTCAAATCAAAGAGACACTCTTCTTTAGTTAAGTCAGGCAGGTTAAATATTAGTATAAATATTTAAGTAATTTTAAGTTTTGTCAAAGGCCCTGGAGGTTTTACAGTGCTCTTATTATCCATATAATGTTCTTAACTTCAGAGGAAATATTGATCAAACTTTTATAAAATAGTTACATATTGTACCATAATACAATATTGTATACTCCCTCATTTTTTATATCATTGGTTACTGAAACAAATTACTCAGATTCTGATGCTAGTCTCAATGTTCTACAATAAGTTACAGGATGGAATTGTATCTTTAATGAAGGCCTTTCTCAGAGTCTCCTGGAAAGGCTGCCTACCAAGTACTTTGAATTCTTCATACTTTAAAGAACAGACTCTTTGATATAGGCTTCAAGGCGACACTACTTACAAAATGTTCAGACTGTAACAATGAGCTGAGTCAGGATTTCCGGGTCTCTTCCATCTAAAAACAGGCATACTGCATGGAAACAGATTGCTGTTCCATGATTAAAAGGAACAAGAATTAATTACAAGTGAATGAACTGATGAGGGAAATTTAATTGTAGCAATTTGTTTGGAATATTGTCAGTATTGTTTTTCACGATCTGTTTTCATGGCTATACAAGGAAACTCTTTTCCTTCATGAGTTTCTTTAACATTCAATTTTGTAGACTGCTTTTGTAAATGGAAATAAACATATTCAAATGTTATCTGATTCTGACTCATCCTCTGAAATTCAGAAACTCTTATTAAATCCCCTTTATTTCATGGCAATAAATAATTTGCATAGGTTCTAAAAGAATATATTTTGCTTCTTGCTAGTATATAATTGGACAACTCAATTTTGCACCCAAGACCATCTATGGAGTGTCACATTTGATAATAATTCTCATTTAATTAGGCATGACAAGTCTATTACTTAAAAGTAAGGGTTTACTTCACATGTGCAGCCAATAGCTGCAAATTTCCTCCTAGGAAAACTGGCCTCTTATTTGGCTTAAAGGTCCTAGCCTTACTAGTGGTAAGGAAAATTAACTTCCAACTAGGACAGGAAACTTAGAAAATTCTGGAAAACTGAAGAACAGATGAATTCACTAAACTCATTGAGACTGTAGGTGAAATCTGGTAGAAAAATTTTCTTAATTTGGCCAAGTAATAGTAGCTTTTAAAATTCCAATACGACTTTCAAGGATGACTTATAAAACTTCCAGTTTAAAGTTAATTTTGTAACTTTAGCAGCTGGCAAATATTGCATGACTCTACATTTGCAAAACAAACTCAAGGAAGCCTACATAGTTAACTTAGACTTTTGCTACATCTATGTAAGTAATCAGGCCTAACCTAGGAGACCAGCGTTTTTCTGACCAAGAACAATCTTTGGAAATTATGCAGGATCACAATGAGGGAGACAGTAAGAAAATATTGTCCAAGACTTGAAAATAGATAGAAAGGATTGTTAGGTGTCTCTCAATGGAGTGCTGGATGTTGTCTGGTGGGTTATCTAGGGATTATCTGATTCTATAAGAGTGTATATTGACTGACTTTATACTGCCTAAGCTATTAATGATCCTGTTGGGGTAAACATTGTCATGCAGAAAACGAACAGTCATGCAGACAATTCTTGTCCATAGCAATGCAAATTAATTTTATAGGTTACCAATGAAAATGATTTACAATCTATTGAAAAGGTAACTCCAAACATTATATGTTATTGAACTGTAAGAAATCAACTAATTTTATATCTACTGGCAGATTTACTTTTGCATTCCCAATTGCTTCAAATTCTTTTGAACAAGTCTTAACAATAAGATCTTTGATACGTGTTCGTTTGTATTTTCACAAGAGCCATGTTTTTAACTTTTAAAAAATTATTCTTTAGCACCACAAATATTTGGAAAAGTGTCTATGTAGTCCCAAGTATACACTTCCCCAGATCTGAAGACTGATAATGTAAAAGAGTCACTTTTCAACAGTGCCTCACTATACCCTACAAAAGTGGCTTTCAATCTTTGTATCTTCTTCAGACTATTGGCAGGTTGAACAATGAACAAACAAACAAAAACTCTTCTGGTTTCACTCCTAGAGATTTTGTTTCAATTGGTCTGAGCATTCATACTTTCTAAAAGCTGCCCTGGTGATTATAAAGCATAGCTGGAGCTAAGAACCTCCTTCTAGCATCATCTTGGACCACAGCTGAGAGCAAGTGGGGAAAGCATAGGCCTGTAAAGTACTAGCCCCTCTCTCCTGTTTCAACTCAAACTGCCCTCCTTTTAGTAGTTTTACATATAGAAACCTCTTAAAGAAAGGGTTTCACAGCTTTAAGGAGCTTAAAAACAACTCCTTTCTCCTAAAGCCAAATAGCTATCTGTAATTCTCACTATTTTTCCCAAACTCAACACTTATCCAAACCAAACTACTCACTCTTGACTATATATATTCTATTTTCCTCCTCTTATCCCACTCTGGGAACTGCATCCTCCTCATCTGTAAATTTCCAAGTCTTGCCCATCTGTTGGGACTCAGCTTGAATGTCACATTCTCCCCATGCAGATTGCACGCATTTTCATTTTAAAAAAGGCAGAATTATTAATATTCTTAACTTCTCCTTATAGTTTATATTGTATATATGTTGATTATGACATTAGTTTCTATCAAGACAATACATATTTTAATGAAGCAATGTCATTTTCTCTACATCTAAAAGTCTCCTTCCTCAATCCACAACCTCAAATTCCTTTCTCAAAAAGTATCTAAAATACAAAGACAGCAGGAGAGCTCATACAGGCAGGAGTTGTCACATCCTCTGTAATATAAATGGGCAAAATAAATAGAAGTATAATGTTACAATAGTATAATCTATTAGATTATGTTACAATAGTATAATACAAAAAGTATATGTTACAATAGTATAATCTATAAGAACATTGATCTCAGTACTGCAATGTATTTTTCTTTTATAAATATGCAAACCAGTCCCTAGAGAAAAAGATTTACTCAAAACACTAGATACTAAATTAAGCTCTTCAATGCTTTTACCAATTCAATTGCCCATCTGACTCACTTGAGTATTAGTTATAAATCATTTATCCTAGTCTTTCATCCATTGAGTCATTTAAGTACTGACAATTTCTTGAGTATGTATAATATGCCATTGGTGTCATTATGTGCTCAGGAAAATCAGATGACTAGAATATCAAAGTCCTCAAAGTATCTCATTAGAAGAGTTAGGATAAAACAAATAATTAAAATAGAGTGGATTTAGCAATGTGCTTCTCTTCTTCCACGAACTCTCTTCAGCCTTGTCAAATCCTTATTCATTCTGTCAATCTCAAAACCTATTTGACCATCACTTCTTTATGATATTTTTCCTAATTCCTCCCCTACCTCTGGGATTTATTACAGAAATACAAGGTTGTTTTAAAATGAAAAAATCAATTAATGTTGTATCAATAGAATAGAGACAAAAACCACATGACTATTTAAACAGACTCAGAAAAAGTGTTTGACAAATCCAACCCCTCTTCATGATAAAAATATTCAAAAAGTTAGGGAAAGAAGAGAACATGTATTAGTCAGGGTTTTCCAGAGAAACAGAACCAATAGATTATATATATCACATATGTAATATATTTAAAATACATGTTTTATATATTTATATATTATGTAATACATTTGTAATATATATTAAATATATATATATATATATATAATATGTGTATGTGTATTTATTTATTACAAGGAATTGATACACACTATTATGGAGTGGAGATATCCTACCACCTGCCATCTCTAGCTGAAGACTCAGGAAAACCAGCAGTGTAATTCAGTCAGAGTCTAAAGGTATGAGAACCAGGGAGGCCAACGGTGTAAGTTCCGGTCTGCTGTGGTTAGGAGAAGACTCAAGTCAGCTCAAGTAGTCAGGCAGGAAGAGAATTCAACTTTCCTCTGCCTTTTTGTTCTATTTGGGCTCCTAATAGATTGGCTTATGCCCATCAACTTTGGGGAGAGCAATTTTCTTCACTCAGTCTCCCAATTCAAATGCTAATCTCTTCCGGAAACACCCTCACAGGCATACGCAGAAATAATATTTAACCAGATATCTGGGCACCCAGTGTCCCAGTCAAGTTGACACATAAAATTCACCATCATGGAACACCTTCATCCTGATATGGGATACCTATAAAAAGCCCACACTTAATATCGTAATAATAATGAAAGCCTGAGTGCTTTCTTCTAGATCAGGGACAAGACAAAAATATAAGCTCTTGTCACTTCTATTCAACACTATACTGGAATTTCTTGCATTCTCAGGGCAGTAAGTCAAGAAAAAGAAATAAAAGACATTCAGATTGAGGGGGCTGGCCCCGTGGCCGAGCGGTTACGTTCGCGCGCTCCGCTGCAGGCGGCCCAGTGTTTCGTCGGTTCGAATCCTGGGCGCGGACATGGCACTGCTCGTCAGACCACGCTGAGGCAGCGTCCCACATGCCACAACTAGAGGAACCCACAACGAAGAATACGCAACTATGTACCGGGGGGCTTTGGGGAGAAAAAGAAAAAAATAAAATCTTTAAAAAAAAAAAAAAAAGACATTCAGATTGAAAAGAAAGAATTAAAACTATCTCTCTTTGTTGATGACATGCTCTCGTATATAGAAAATCCAAAGAGGTCTACTAAAAAACTATTAGAACTAATAAATGAGTTATGGCAAGTTGCAGCATATAAGATCAATTTATAAAAATCAACTGTATTTCTATACAGTAGCAATGAACAACAAGAAAATGAAATTATAAAAACAATTCTTTTAAAAATAGCATTAAAAAGAATAAAACATAGAAATACATTTTAAAAAGATGTGCAAGATTTGCATAATGACACTACAAAATATTGTTGAAAGAAATTAAAGAAACCTAACTAAATGGAAAGACATCCCATGTTCGTGGATCAGAAGACTTAATATTGTTAAGATAACATTACTCCTCAAATAGATATACAAATTCAACTCAACCTCTATTAATATCCCACTTGGTTTTTGAAGAAATTGACCAGTTATCCTAAAATATATATGGAAATGCAAGAGGCCCAGAATAGTGAAAACAATCTTGAAAAAGAAAAAATTGACGTACTCTTCTCCTTGATTACAAAACTTAATACAATATCCAAGACTGTGTGGTATTTAGATAAGGATGTACTTATAGATCAATGGAATAGAATTGAGATTCCAGAAATAAACCCTTAACATTTATGGCCATTTGGTTTTTCACAAGAGTGTCAAAACAATTTAATGGGGAAAAAATAGTCTTTTCAAAAGATGGTGCTTAGATAACTGGATATCAACATGCAAAGAAGTGAAGTTGTCCCCGTTCCTCACACTCTACACAATAATTAACTCAAAATGGATCATAGACCTAAATGTAAGAACTAAAACGTAAAACCCACATTTACAGTAGTAACTGTTTAGGATTTTCAGTTAGGAAAAGTCTTAGCTATAATAGCCAAATCACAAGCAACCAAAGAAAAAAATAGATAAATTACATTTCATTAAAATTAAAAACTTTGTGCATCAATGTACATAATTAAAAAAGTAAAAAGACAACCCAAGAACGGGAGAAAATATTTGGAAATCATATTTCTGATGAGGGATTTACATCTAGAAAACACAAATTCAACGACTCTTAAAACTCAACAATAAAAACATAAATAACCGAATTTAAAAATGAGAAAAAGGTCTGAATAGCCATTTTTCCAAAGATATATAAATGACCAGTGAGTACATAAAAGCTTCTCACTAACACTAACCATCAGGGAAATGCAAATCAAGACCACAGTGAGACTCCGCTTCATTCTCTGTAAAATGACCATAATCAAAAGGATAATAACAAGTGTTGGTGAGGCTGTCAAGAAACTGGAATCCTCTATACACTACAGCTGGTAATGTAAAATTGTGCAGTCATTTGGAAATCTGTCTAGAAATTCTTCAGATGGTTAAACATAGAGTTATCATATGACAGCAATTCTACTTCTAGGTATGTACCCAAGAAATATGAAAACATATGTCCACTCAAAAACTTGTACATGAATATTCATAGCAGCATTATTTGTCATATCCAAAAAAGTGTAAATAATCCAAAGTCCGCCTTCTGATGAATGGTAAATAAAATATGGTATATCTGTGCAATGGATTCTTATTCTGGAATTAAAAGAATAAAAGAATAAAGGAATAAAATGGAATGAAGTTTTGACACATACTACAACATAGATGAACACTGAAAACATTATGCTGAGTTAAACGAAGCCAGAAAAGAGTAGATGTTGTATGGTTCCACTTATACAAAAGGTTTAGAGCAGGAAAATCTACACAGGCAGTAGATTAGTGGTTGACTAGGGTCGGCCGGGGGAGGGGAGTGTGTGGAGACTTGGAGTAAGTGGGAGTGACTGTTAACGGGTATGAGGTCCCTTTCTGGGATGTTGAAAATGTTTTAAATTGACTGTGGCAATGATTGTATAACTGTGTGAATACAATAAAAACTATTGAATTGTACACTTTAAAGAGATGAATTGTTTGGTATGTAAATTATATCTTAATAGAGCTTTTATTAAAAAAGAAAATAGACTTGCAACTACATAGCATCTCAGCAATTGCACACTTGGGCATTGATTCCATAGAAAAGAAAACTTACGTTCACACGAAACCTGTACCCAGATGTTCATAGCAGCTTTGAGCATAGCAGCCGAAGTGTGGAAACAGACCAGATGTGCTTCAACCAGTGAATGGTTAAACAAACTATGATACAACCGCACCATGGAAAAATTACTAAGCAACTACAAGGAACAAGCTATGGACATACACGATAACCTGGGTCAATCTCCAGAGAATTATGCTACGTGAAAGAGCAAATTCTAAAAGCTACCTCTAGATGATTCTGTTTAAATAACATTTTTTGAAGTAACAAAGTTATAAAGATAGAGAACAAGCTAGTGGTTGTCAAGGGTTAGGCAGGAGGAGGTGGGAGGGAAATGGGTATGACTTTTTATAAAATACTCCTTTTATTCTTTTCTCATAAGTTTCTAACATGTTTATAATTGAAATAATATCTTTCACCATTTCCCCATCTAAAAATGATTTCGTTTGTCCCAGAATCCAAGTTGTTCAATGGCAGTCCAAAGGAATAAGCTCAGACCCTGTGAAAAAGCCTGTGAGGATGGATCAGTGGGTTTGGGTGTTGTCAGACTGACAGTGTGTTATCAAGGCGCCCATCAACCTTTCACCTCATGGTTTTAGCATCCACTGATTGTTTAAAACAAACACAATTTTTTTTAAAACTCAGGTGCTAATGGAATATAAAAAAAAAAATTTAAATATTTGAACATTTGACTCAGATTTCAGAAAACTAATTTCATCGATTCTTTTGTTACTGTTAAGAGGAAACCACTTTTCAAATTCACTATGTATTTTCTGAGAATATTGGTTGATAATGACCACTTTATTATCGTTAAAAATCCTTTTATACAACAAACAAGCAGCTTTTCCACTTGCTATGCCTCTGTAAGTGGCAATTCCTATTCACGGTAAAATCTGTAACATATCTTCATCCAGACTCTTATCCCTTACTGTTCCAGTTGTAGTACTAGCTTCTAGATTTCCCCTCAATTCTGCTTCAATCATATACCTTCATTTTAAATTTTCTCACATGTGATTTTTAAATTAGGAAAATAATTTAATAATATTTTGTTTAATAGTATATATTTCAATTTAATTACCAGTTATGGCTTACATAGTTATCATTGCAATATATGCTGCCTGCATAAAATATTCAAACACATTTCCCCTCAATTCTGCTTCAATCATATACCTTCATTTTAAATTTTCTCACATGTGCTTTTTAAATTAGGAAAATAATTTAATAATATTTTGTTTAATAGTATATATTTCAATTTAATTACCAGTTATGGCTTACATAGTTATCATTGCAATATATGCTGCCTGCATAAAATATTCAAACACATTACAATGTTACATCACTACACAGAAGAAATCATTTGAACTGAATCAATCAATTGCCACTGACTGTATCACTAATGTGTTTATGTGTAATATTAAAAATGACAAAGGCACCAATCACATGTTCTATAATACATCTTAAATGATGCAAAATTTAAAATAAAATATAACTATGTTTAATGTAAAAATGTCATACTGCCTCAGTTTCAAACATTCTGTTAAGTTAATTAAAATTAAATAAAATTTAAAATTTTGTTCCTCAGGTGAACTAGCCACATTTCATGCGTTCAACAGCCATGCATATTTTATTAACAGCCATAACAAAACAAAAATTCAGTCCCATTTCTTAGCCTGAGATAATAAAATTTCTTTGAAGAGTTTTGTAGCAAACTACTGATTTTGACCCCGTTAAAAGTGTTCCCAAATTCAAAGAGAGAAGCACAGGCAAAATGCTCAAGTGTTTCTCTAATGGCTAGTAACAGTAAGTCACTCCAGTCTTATTTTCAAGATAGAACAGGGATGATACATTAGGCCTGAGATTTGGAATGATACAAAACTTCAAATAAGGATGAATGAGAAGGATGGATAAGATAGCTCCTGCATGTCTACTGACAAAGCGAAAAAAGATAGAAGAAGAGTTTAGCTATCTTTTTTGTATGTGTGAGAGGAAGACTGACGCTGAGCTAACATCTGTTGCCAATCTTCCTCTTTTTGCTTCAGGAAGATTGTCACTGAGCTAACATCTGTGCCAGTTTTCCTCTATTTGGTATGTGGGATGCCACCACAGCATGCTTTGCTTGCTGAGCAGTGTGTAGGTCCACGCCAGGGATCCAAACCTGCAAACCTTGGGCCACTGAAGTGGAGCACGTGAACTTAACCACTATGCCATAGGGCAGGCCCCAGAGTTTAGCTACCATTTTTATTTCCAAAATATAATTAATTTTGTTCTCGTAGCCATAAGAGTTTTACTATAAGAATTAAACACATTATAGCATCAGTGTAGAAATAAATGAAAGCAGCCACTTGCAATGGTTGAGTGACCAGAGAAGAAGCAGCTGTGGAAGTGAAGCCTGTCAGGCTTGATGCTTACTCAGAAGCTGCTTTCTCAGGACAAAGGCTGCATACAATGATCTCAGGATGCCTGTGTGCACAAAATTAGTTCTCAGCCACCTTCAAATGCAGACATCTTTCTGGGTTTAGAAAGAGTTACCTTTTTGCTAATGCTAGTTTATTTTGCTTCTTGAGAACGAATTTTGATGATTTTCTTAAAATCCACTTCTATTTTTTTTTCCTTCACAGACGTAAAAAGTTCCAGTGTTTTCACTGGATTCCAAGGAGGTTTTTGTCACGAACATCAACACCTTCTTCAACATCATCATCATAACTGTCATTATCAAATTTGGGGGGTCCTTTATGAAAGAAACACCTGCCTAAGGGTTGGAATAAGCCAGATAGATCTAAAACTGGTGTTTTTAACCGTGTTCGTTTCTTAGTCTTGGCTGTCTAGATTGTTACCTCATTTTATTTTGACAATATGGATTCCTAATTCACCCAGTTAAGTTCTATTTATTTGTTGGAGTCAGGCTGGGTTATTTTCTTCTAGTGTTGGAACAGAGGCTAACAGAATAAAAACATCTGTATAAGAATACTTAAAGAATATTAACTAATATAGAGTCTCCTATTGCCAGTATATCCTGGGCATCCTAGTATGACTGAGAAACTGAATTCCAACCCAAATGCATTCAGTGTCAACTCTCTGAGGGGAGTACAGGCATCCAAGTGGTCTTTCTCATTCATAGACATGGAAGGGCTGGATAACTGTAGGTAACAGATAAAGAAAGATGTTTCTATGATCATTCTTCTAAATGCCTATAGTTTAACGAAAAAAGGTTAATGACTATTCCTCTATATTTCTATTACCTGACTTTTTACTCTTTTACGTGAAGACAAGATTATATTAGGAAGCGTAAACAGATAACCTTAATGTCCTCTCTCTACTGACTTTTCTGTAAGGTTTGATTAAAAACATTTATTATATCAATATTTTAAAGCATTGAACTTCTGGTATTTTAATGCAATGAACATTAAAAATGAGCATCCCAATTACTTAAGTCTTTAAGTTATAAGTGATTTCTCTGCTGTACATGTGTGTTTATATGTAAACATACTTTGAGATTTTGCAATGGCTAAGTGAACAGGTTTCAAAATTATCAAAAGGCTATTTGTTTTAGACTATCTGAAGAAAGAAATATTTCTGAAAGTATCATAAGAACAATATTATAACTCTATTTCACTCACAATGAATCTTTAAAGCAGAGTCCTGAGAACAGCATCATAACCTGTGTTCAGTGAAAATGGGAAAATTTGTGAAGCTGTATTAAAGCTAAAAGTCTTTAACACTGAAAGAAGAGAAAAAGCAATGAGATCAAAATATATCTATAAAGAAAATACTAGAGGTTATTCTTACAGGACTTTAAGAATTGTCTTTGTAGATTGGACGTGGGACATTTTTTTCCTTTGTTTTCCTAAAATTCCGTAGTTCTCATGAGTCATAAGAGAAAAAGAAACTTGCTTAAAGTTACAATGGTTAATATTCATGGAGAGGAAGAACAAGTAAATATGGGAGTTTTTCTTCTATTTAAGCATTAATTCTGAACATGAATTGTTTGTCAAAGCAAATCTCACACATTAATAAAAAGACCATTAATTAAACAGTGATTAATAAAAAGCCCATTAATTAAAAGACTATATATAATGTATGGATGGAACTAGACTCGTTATTCACTTTATCTTTTCAGTAGTACAAGAGAGTAATCCAGAATATCTTTCAATAATCTGCCATCAGGATCAAATTATTAATCAAACATAAATGCAATTGAGTATCAGATCTTGGCATTAACTATAGGTAAACTGGATGTATTTTCAGCAATATAAGCATTCATATTGGGGGAAATGGTTTCATCTGTTATAGATTTAAATTCAACTAGTAAGCTCCAGCAGTAAGAACATACTAGGGGTTATTACGTGTTTAGTGCTTTATAAACAAACCATAAGACAGATATTTACACTCCCAGTTTACCTATAAGAAAACAGAAGTCTGCAGAGGTTAAATAAATCCCTAGTGAGTGACAGATGTAGGATTTCACTCCACAACCTAATTTATGCCTTTAATCATTATATTAAATGTATGATATTGACTCAACAATCCTTTATATCCATTATTAATGCTGCTTTCCGATTCTTTCGTCTTTCTTTAATTGTTTTTGTAATAAATTAAAATGAAGCATGAACTCAGAGTGTTCTGAAAATAGTCAAGGGACCTACAATGCAAACTAATTTATTGTGTAGCCTCTAATTAGCTGTAATTACAATATTTAATAAATGAAACACCTACCTTAGAGGTAATCAAATCTTTTCACTGAACTCCACTTTTGCTATGCTGTATACAATAGGCTAAGAATAATCAGAAGGATTATTCGAATGCTGTCAGGAAATACAAAGGTACAATTTATTGCCAATCTTGAACTATTCTTCCACTAAAACAGATTTAATATGGAAACTGGGTATAAGGAAAGTGAATTATGTAACCATCCATAATTTAACTCCAATTATGGTAGCATGTCTTATTCCTACAGAACACACTCACTCGTGCACGTGTGCACACATACAGACACATTCACTCATCCGGTTAGTTTTTTAATTTATGTAACTTAAAGAATTTCTCTGAATATAGGAGGTCAATGAAAGTGCTCACCAGTATGCCATAGACATTTAAACAACTGTAGCCACTGCCGCAGTCACTAATATCACAGCAAAAAGAGGATGTCAAGTTATTTCAGAATCTGATCCCTTTATGACTAAGACACTTAGCATTAATGTTTAATCTAGTCATATTTTTAAAGCAATATTTTTGAGGACTCCATTACATTTAGTTTGCAATTATCAACACCTGTTAACAAGCTCTAAAGTTTGTTTTGTCCTTCTTCCAATCTATGCCGGGTTGGGAAAAGGATACAAAAAACTAGGGATGATTTATGAGTTGTGTTTGCTACCAGTAAATATGCAGGAGGAAGTGATAAGATCATTGAGTATCAGAAGAGCTTATGATCTTAAATTTTGTTTGCTCCCAAGGAGGAAACACAGCTCTGTGCTGTCTTTAAGTAAAAGTCTCAGCATCATGATGGCAACAGCAGTAAGTAATAGTAAACTTCATTTTGCTTTATGATATAGTAAAAGAACCAATTTAACTATAATGTGACATCTTGAATCAGTTCTTAATATCAAATAACAAAGTGATATTACCGCTATTTGAATTTTTGGAAAGGAATAGGAAAACAAATGAGCAAAACAAAATAAAGCTAACCAAAGATGCTAATTAGTTTAAAATGCATTTGCAAGAAAAGCATAGCTTCCCCCTAAAAAAGACATCACAGAGCATGAAAAATCAAGCACATTAACTACTATGGAAATTCTGGACTAAGTACAAGTTTCAGGGTATTCACTCTGTAACTAATAGACAACCTAAAGGAACAAGGATAACATGTCTTTGGTGATACTCTAAATTCCAACCCCTCCCCCCAAAAACAAAACAGCATGTATGATTAATAGATCTTTCTTAGTCAATGCCAACAAATATAATTTCCTCAAAGAATTTACAAAGCAGAGAGTCTGTTTTATGTTTGTTTGTACATTTGTTTTAGTAATACTAAATGATGCTTTTATTCAGCTATTTATATAGAAAAAATGGAATTTTCATTTTAATTATTTTTTATCTGAGAAATAAAACATTATGGTTTTAAAATGACAATTTTTTTGATAATATTTATCTCAGCCTATTTTTTTTGTGTCCAAAAATAAGCCCTTCCTGAATTCCCTTCGAATTTTTGCCTAACCAGTGGCTATAAACTCTTACAGGGACAACTGTTATCCATTATCCAGCGCTTGACACGCCAGCCCAACATCACTCTATTAACTGACTTTCACGTTCTCTCACTCCCTGTGGGGTCCTCTCCCCTAAGATTGATGAGGTGCGACGAGGTGTTTGAGCTGCCATCCTGACGACAAAAGCAGAGTGGTCCCTACACTGAGTGGAGGAAGGCTAGCAGAGGAGGGAGAGACCACAGTGTATCCTAGAAGGACATCAGCCTCACACACTTGCTTTCCAAGGCAATTAAAACATGTTTTTCAGATTTTACACTTCAGTCAAACACATAACTTCTTTCTTCCATTGAAGAGCTCCAAAGCTTCGCTGGTACATATTGAAACTATAACCATTAGAGAGGGGTTAAGCTTTTGTCCCTCGGACATTTTAGAGAAGCTAAGATAAAAGTTGCTGCTCCTTCCAAGTTGAAATACATTGAAACACTTAATCACTTCTTATAATTCCCCAAATGGTGTTATGGCTTACTTTTTAACTATTGAGTTCATTCTGGCAGAGCTAGAGCAATAAAACCCATCATATTCTAATTTTCAGACAGCTTGATAGAACCAATGTTCTTAGTATAGATAAAGTGTAATGAAGCACTTTCTTTCCCATAGGAAAGTCTTCCGACTCATATGCTTTGATGCCAACTAGCCTTCACATCTGCTGTTTCTCCATTGATGGCTGTAACTTGGCATGCTAAGCTAGTGTCTGATGAAACAGCTTTACTCAAAGGCACCATTTTATTTCTTGCAATGGGAACATAGTAAAATGGTGTTGGTTTCCTGTAGGCCTTATGCAAATCCCTGTAATAAACATAGGATCAGGCCTCACATACAATAAATTGTGTGTTAGATGAGGAAAGGGGGAGGAAACAACCTCTTTGGGAAAAAATACCCCCCTTACGATGCCAATAAATTAAATGCATAATAAAGAATTGATTTAAATATTTATTTCAAACATGAATAACTAATATCAAAACCATATTAGACATTAATATAACAATACTTTAAAGATCTCAACCTTATTTTATTAAACAAAATATGATCACTGAACCTAACGTTAACAGTAATGCATTACCCACAGCCAATATTTTAACATCATTAAAAAATAAAAAATAATTTGGGAGAGTTAGAGAAATGATATGGCCACAACAATCTTTGCTGAGATATTTCTTTTAGATTTCTAGAAAAGCTGTCTGATGGAAAATGAAGAGAAGATCAACATGAACAGATAAAAATTTCAGTAACAATATTAATCACTAGTCTACACTGGCTGTTCAGATACACTGGTGTTCAATCACATAAAGATTTTAAGTTTGGTTTCATTCACTTAAGTATGTAGAAAAATTAATCCAGTAAACTAAATTATCCACAAACTTAAATACATGAAACAAACAAACAAAATGTTGGAAATAAAGTTTCCATTTATTCTAATTAGCCAGAGAGTTATTACCTAATTAGTAACTTGCAAGCAAGTTAGCAAGAACAGTTCTTGGCCTAGAAGCCTAAGTATACGGGTTTCCCATCACCTAGGTCAGAGCGTGATGTTACATTAGAGGAGCATTTTGCTTCAGTTTAGATTTGCAGAGGGAGATTGAAGAATTCTCAAGTAACATAAAGGAAGATATAAATTAGAATTGTGTAATAATTTATCCCCATTATTTAATATAGGTACAATTTTTTTTTCCACAATAAGGAAAGAGTGACAGTAGTTCACCAAATATTATAGGATAATACAACAAGCTTAGGAAAGAAAACTGCATGAGCCCAAATCTCAAACTATTGCTCAGAACCTAACTGAACATGTATCTATAGAGTAGGGTAGTTCATCTCTTCTTAGTCTGCTCCCCATTAGCCAAACACAAAAGTCATATGGACAATCCTGCCAAGACACCTTTATGGGTCTCCAAGATTCTAATACACCTTCTTGTGAGTCCCTTCTCTAATTTTTCCCGCCTTCCTCCGTGGTAGAAAAACCTGCGGTAAAGGCTTACAAAGGAAAGATGAATATATTCATTCCTCAGGTCCCATAGAATACGTATTTTCTCAACTTTTGCTCAGAGATACAAGCAAAAGTCAGAATTTACCCCACCATACTTCTCTGAGAAGGGAAAAAAGCCTTCTTCATCCTGCTACACAGCAATTCTCATGCATCTCCATTGGGGGACCTCCAGAAATGGTGTCAGAAATGAAGACGTAATTAGATTATTTACTCTCAGTAAGTCTTTGTTGAAAAAGACTTTAAACACAATCCAAGTAAATAATTTGAAAGAAACAAGAATGTGGTCAGTAAATTTATCATCATTTCATGTCTCCCTCTGATATTTTGTGGAGTCTGGGTTTCAGAAAAGAAAAATGCCCACACTAATAGGAAAGAAATGAAAGTAGATGCAATCAGTTAATAACTATTGATGTCAATGATGAAGGGATTATTTAAATTTCACATTAAATTCAGTTGCCTGTACATTAGAAACTCCAGAGGAGGTTATAAAAAACTCAGATGCTCGGGCTCCCACCCCAAAATATTTTTAATTTCTTGGCCTGGAGAGGGGCCTGGGCCTCAGTATTCTCTAAGAGCTCCCCCAAGTGATTCTAATGCTCTAATGCACAGACAGGTTGAGACTTCTGACTCAAACAAATGGATACTTTAAAGATTCTTAAAACTTAGTGGATGACATACTCAAATAAGACAAAATAATTACTCTATCCCTTGGAAAAGGAAACTGATGTGTAAATCAATACTATCTTCTTATTTATCAAAGTGATCTGATTGCCTGTCATGGACAAGACCATATTTCTATGTGACATATATGCTATCCAGCCTCACTGATGGCAGCACAGCCACATCTCTTACAACTTTGGTAGATCGAAGACCGGCCCCATAACATGAAGTAGAGTTTAACTAGGTATTCTGATAAAATAGTCAGTATTGCTAACTTTGCTGGGCTATGCGTGGAATCTATGATGGATACATAGGGAGATACAGCTTATCAACAAATCAAAAAGATTAGTCACAAAAAGCTTTGGTGCCTATATACCTATGCTCATGTTAATATTTCAATTTTAAATTAGTTTCAAGCACAAAAAAAATATCCCCCAGGTGAGACCCAAAGCTGAAATTCCAGACCTTTTTTGCCTAAATTATTGAAGAGAAAAGAGAGAAGAAAAGGAGGGTGTCTTTACTAAGCATAAATTGACTCTAAGTAAATAAAAATGGCCTGAAAACAAAGCTATGTGGCAAATGAGTAACATTTAAATAAGCAGGGCAACTCTTACATGAATGAATATTTAAGAAATAATCCTTGTAATTTTTGAAGCACCATAAAGATTTTCTAATTATCCTATTGCCAGAGAATCCCTTTTGGATAGTGGCTGAAAATGATTAAAATCTGTTATAGTCAATGTGGTACACATTGAAAGACATAATCAATTTCTATCCATGTGCCAACAAATAACTATTGAAGCTTTTCTTTGTGATGACCATACATAACTTGGAATTTGTTTTCTTTAAAGAATAAGACTTAGAGATCTAATGTATAGCATAGTGATTATATTCAATAATATTCTATTATAAATTTCAAAGTTGCTAAGAGTCTACACCTTAATTGTTCTCACCATGAAAAAGAAGTGGTAATTATGTGACATGATAGAGGCATTAGCTAATGCCATAGTGGTAATCATATTTCAATATAAAAATGTATCAAGTAAATACTTTGAATATCTTAAACTTATAGAATGTTATATGTCAATTACATCTCAATAAAAAAATAAATGAAATAAAATTCCAAAGTAGGTAAAATTCCAAAGTAAGTTTAGATCATCTTTCTCATATTTGAAAACTACTTTAGGTTAATTTTCTGCATTGGCAAATGACAACTTTCAAAATGTTTTACCACTGATATAGCAAGAGGAAAATAATCATTCATTAGGAAGATACTTTTCAATGTGAAAACTAAGTACGCTATAGATACCATTTTGAGAATCTACTTTTCTAACGTGTAAATCTCTTCATAGTAAATATATTATACTTGCATTACCAGCTCTGTTCTAAATAAAAACGACAAACAAAAATTATGTTTTGAAGAAATTTTAAAAATATGAGAAACGTCTAATGAATGGTATGCTTCTAAATCCATTTATTAGGTAGATGCGGTAAACTGCCAAATTTTTACATTCTATCCCTCAACTCAAAAATTACTTCTGTTCTTTTGGCATTTAAGAAACAAAAATCACTCAAGCTTTCAAAAACTCATTACAGGCATGCCACATGAGCAATTCAGGCTTAAAAACCTATATTGTCATCCTAGCATAATTTAATTTTAGAAGACCACTGAACTGACAAGCTTAGAATTAGCAGCAGACTATAAAGAATATGTTATAGCTGTATCTGCCCCAATGGCATAAGGCAAATGCTTCAGAAACTTAATATGATCAAACATTGAGGTCATGCGGGTGAGCCAAAACGACTAATGCACTTAGCTCTTCTGAGTAATGATGGTTTGCCATGATATCTTTAGCTATTACGTTTATTGTTGATACTATGAGTTCGTTGGTTATTGCGTTCATAATTAATAAGTCACTTAACCTCTCCATGGCCCAGTTTCCTCATCTGTTAAATGAGCATAGTGATAATTGCTTCCTACCTTTCTTATGGGTTGCTGTGAAGATTAATGAGCTGGCGTTTAGAATGTACTTTGAGTTCTCCTAAAGAGGGGACTATGCACAAAGAAAACAAAACAAAACCTCTTTGCTGCTAGAAACCAAAAGATAAAACTCTCCCCCTCAAGATGAATGAATCCACTGGCTTGAATTCCCAACACCATAACCTACAATTCGGAAGAAGTTGACTTTTAACCCAAGATTGCAAAATGGAAATGCCATAGAGGGCTAGATATTTTGAGGAAATCTTTTTGGCTCTCTACAGAATAGCAAAATTTTGAAAGTAATCACACACTCTACCTAAAACCCTGTGTCATAGGTGTTCCGTCAGTGAATGCAATATTCGTCATGCTAATGGATAACTGTACAGAATTTAGTAAAAGAAATGAGTTGCCGCCTTAAAGAAAAACTAAATATTTAGGGAACACATAGCAAATGACAATGAAATCATTAGAGGTGGGTGGGAAAATGAGAATCTGTGAATACAAGGGGAAATAACATTTTTAAAGAGTGCTTTGTAGTAACTTGGAAGATAGAAAATGCACTAATAATCTTCTGGACTTGGCTAAAGAAATATCCAGACAAACTGACAAAACACTCAAGGTATCAGCTGGTGACTTTTAGCTACATAGGATAAGGTAGCACAAGAAAGAGATAGACTATTAACAATAAGCAGAACAACAAAGAGGAGGAGGAGGAGGAAGAAGAAATAATTTCAAAAAACTGGGTGGTTTGCGAAAAGAATTTAGAGGTGACATAGCAGAGTTAGAAGTGCGTGGTTGGGTAATAAAAGTATTTCTAACCTTCAGAGCCTCAAGGCCAGGAAAAGTTCTCAAAATTGTTTCAACACGGCATCAGCCCTTAAATAAAGATCAAATTAAGCCTGTTGCCTTTAAACACTTTGTTAAGACCTCTGAATAATTTAAGGTAATGGCTTGTAGATTTTCCTCTCTGGATAAAGAGTTTCTAGCCCAAAGTAGCAATGATTGTCTAGAGAGTGGCACTCTTTAAAAAGAACTGTGGGTGTGGTTTTTAGATTACAAATAGACTCAACTGGATACATTTAAAGGCCACACAGGTTTAGCAGAAATGGTATTGGCAAAAGCACTGTCACCCTTGTATAATAGAAATGGAGTCTGTTCAAAATATTGGCAAGCCTTTGGGCTCCAAGTTTCTAGGAGTAGAACAGCGGACTTAAATAAGTAACTTAAATCAAAGTTTATGTTACAGGCTGCTAAAAGTTTTTGGTTGTTTGTTAAGCAATATTGTTGTGGCAACTGATGACTAATAAAGCTCAAACCATATGCAGAGTCTGTGCTGAGAACTAGAGATCCAAGTGTTAATGATATAGAGTTAATCCCTTCCCCATGCTGTACAGTGTAGTGTGGAAACAGAGGAACCAAGTGAATACAGCTTGGGGTGATATGTTAATGATGATAGAATAAAAAGTGCTCAGAGAATATAAAGAAAGAGTACCTTACTCAGATTGGATAGATTTGGATAGGGGAAGGATCAGAAAAATTTGCCTGGAATAATTGAAGTATGAGTTAGGCTCTAAGAATAAAGAAAATATAACCAGTTATGTTGGTGGGGAAGGACAGGGATGGGGGAAAAAAAAGCACAAAGTGCATTGGAGAAGGAGGTGGATCATGTACTTGCGATATAACACAGGACTAAAATCTAACCTGTTTGGCTGGAGTTTAGAGGGTAAGAACCAGTGGCTAAAAAATAAGAAGCCAGAAGATGTTGTCTTGTAAACCTGCTACGGAGCTAGGTTCTTATCCTAAAGCAAATGGAAGAGGGTAGTTTTGAACGGCTTCAAGTCACTCTGGTAGCAGCATAGAGAATAGGGACAAACATGGGAAAAAGAAAAGTTAGATAGTTACTGCAAAATTCTGGACAGAGATGACACTGGGCTGGACCAGGATAGCATTACGTAAAGGAAACAGAAAGAAATCTAGGAGGTGGAGTGGACAGGTATTGGGGGGTGCTTGGAGATGTAGGGTGTATGTCTGAGATTTAACACAACGCCTGCCACATAAGAGATGATTGGTAAGTATTTATTGAATAAAAACTTGATATCGTACAACTGAACATCCATACAATATGATTGAGAACACGAGATGCATGGTGAAACTGGCCAAAACAGGACATCATAATCATTAGGTTAAAAAAAATTAAAATTAAGAAGGAGTATTTTTTATATTACATATTTTTTAAAGTTCTTTCATCTACGATTTGGCATAAATTCCCCAAAGAATTTTTAATTGCACCTCAATATACTATTTCAAAATACAGTCTAGAAAAGAGCTTCTAAAAACTGCTCCAAAGATTTATTTCACTTATCAAATTAAAATTCCTTTTTCATGACAACAATCAGAAGTTCATAAAGAAGCAATTTAAGTTAGATAAACTTGGTGTGACCTCTTTTTAAATCTATTTAAAAATTATTTATCCAGTTGTGGGTCATAGAAACACAATTTACTTGACTCTGTTTAAAAGTATTCTAAATTCTGAATTTTAAAAATTAGCCATGTGTTCTAGTGATGCTAATATATAGCATCAATCAAGCTTTTACTAGGTGCTTAGCATATCATGAAGAGCTCTCATTTAATATTCAAAAAATATTGTGAGAATGGCCTTGTTAGTCATTCCAAGTTTGAGGGGAAGAATCAGACGTTTACAAGGGCAAGTGTCTTATCTAACTATAGCCAGTAAGTGGTGGAGCCAGAAATTAAACTCAGGTTTCTCTGATTCTACAGTTTTTTTCACACCTAACAACTATTCTAAATTGTCCTCTACGGTCTCAGAAGTAGTACTTGATTTACATTAGATATTTGATACCATTTAAATGTCCTTTCAATATGGGGCAGAATTTTTTTTTAACAACCATAGAAGAGGGCATGTATCTCCTTTCATCCCATCTATTTTTGGAAGAACAGACTAGACCAGTTTATGTGGCAAAGCCAGAGATTTCAGGTAGACCAAGCCCAGAGAGAATTCGTAGAAACTGGAAAACCTGAGTCATGGGTTACATAGAAACAAGATGATTCAGCATTATTTTGTAAAACATATGACTTGCTTCGAAAATATAGGGATTCTCAAAAGAGATCATAGCACCTACAGGCTCTAGCTGAGTTATTTTTAAGCATGTAATCTATATGTATTCATTCTCCTAATCTTTATACTTCAAGGAGAAAGAATGCGCTTGTTGCTTGGTAACATTTTGTATGATATTCAGGGGTGAGATTTCAGTTCTACTACACCAAGTTCCCAGATTCCGAGAAGGAGGTTTTAACTCCTCTTTTATTGCTTTCCAATAAAATCCCTAGGCCCTCAACAATTTTATTACCTAAATATGATTAAGAACATATTGGTGATACTATACAGTTTTCTATTGTTTACGTGGAATAACACTGAAGAACCACCATCTGTTCAATTTTGAGTTACTTTGTCAGTCATGGCTTTACATCTATCCCTGGGAAGAATGTGTGTGGAGTGTAATGGCTACAGAAGAAAAGAGGAAAGAGTTCTTCTTGAAGACAATAGACATGTAAGCTCAATGAACAAAGTCAAGCATCTTCTTTGGAAAAGGAATTATTTAATGTTGCAGAATGACTATATAACTCTGTGTTTTCTCAATACTGAGGATTTACCCCCTTTAAGCCTAGGTATCTTGAGCCAGCTCTTCTTGCTTGTACTAACAAAACCATATCATTCTTTAAAATAATTTTCTGGAGCTGAGCATTCCGGAACAATCAGCTAACAGCAGGGTCTTGTTAAATTAGTAAAAACAAGATGGAAATTCCTTTAGAAATCAATGCCTTAAGGGTGCTTCCTAGAGCGTTTGTATGCATTGCTGTTAATTAAGAAATAAAAGAACAGTATCAAATATAAATAGACTACACACAATAGTCCCTGGTTCACTGTAGAGCTGCAAAATGAACATGCAATTGCTTCAATTCCAGCTTGCTAGGGAATTTTTTTTTTTAATTTCATACCCATGGCTGGTATAAGCTTGTAGTTTAACAAGCCTAAATATGAGGCTGTAATTAGTATCATTTAGGGCTTCACTGAAATAACTAAAGTAAAATCAACATTTAATGTATGCTTTTAAATTCTAACGTTTTATTTTTCTAACTTCAACAGTAAGAATTCAGCATGTGATAAAGTTATCAACATAAGGTAATTGTCAACTTAGTGATTATCACTGTGTGGTTTTTATCGTGACTAGTATACATTCCAGAAAGCAAGTTTGTGCTGTTGGAAACAGCTGTTTCACGTCCATTTTCTCTGGGTGCTAGAAGCACCTTTGTGTGAGAGAAAGCAAAGCAAGAAATGAAAGAGTAAAAAGAAAAGTCAATGGCAAGGAAAAGTGAAGGTAGGCAAAAATGACACTGCAGAGAACAATTGAACTAAAAAAAAGGAGAAAAAGACGGAAGATTGGAAAGACAAAAAAGGGAGAAAATAAGCTTAGAGATGAGACAAAAAGCTTTTTTCAAATTGATTTTCCAGAGATAAACCTTGCTCAAAGTATATAATAGCTTTGAAACTTAAGATATTTGAGTCTTCTGAAAAGTAAAAATGAGGTTAAAACTCTGAAGTATTTATGAAATAAATAATCACTTCTAGTATCAAATCCCTTGTGTTAGGTATTTTCTGTTATTTTACAAATAACAACTTCAGAAGTCCCTTGGATATTGTAATAATTTAAATGCACCACATATTCACTCCTTGCAAAGTTATTGACACTGACAATGCGCATTTAGCATTTTCAACAGCTGATTTCTTTAAAAAAAAAAGTTTTATAAGAAGAGCAGTTTCTATTAATTGTAAATATTCCATTGGAGAAAATTGATCAATTGCTATTAGTATAGTCAAATAGCACCATACTGATCATAACGCTTTGTTCTTACTTGGTTATTCAATAGTTTGATTAAATAATAATGATTTTCCAATTAAATGTAAAATATGCACACGAACTTTAATCTAGCCATATGAGCTACTGGCTTTAAAAATAATTAAATTTTAAGAATTACATAGATCTGGTTAAACAATCAAATCTATCCCATTCTTTGGATATATGATGCCCTCCAGAACTCCAGAAAAACAAAAGCTGATTTAGTTTTATAAGAATTTTTACAAAGAAAATTATATAATCAATTGGCAAAATTACTGTTTTAAATCACATAAAAGCTACTTCCATGATTGTGATTTAGTCTTCCGCATCTCCAAACAAATCATAATCTTGAAAATGAGAACTAGATGCTATTTGTTCTAGAATACGCAACGTGTAGTGCAATTCCTAGTATTCAATAGGCACTTGATAAATGTCTGATGAAACAATTTATTTTATAGCTTGAGGCAATTATTTTAAAAAAAAAAAAAAACTACCACTCTACTGCACATTTGAACTGCAAATTGCATTTGTGTGACTGGTGAGGGAAAATACCAATGTTTAAAAATTTGCCTAATCTACAAAGAATATAAAAATACTTGGTAAGACACAAGAGGAGTTATGAAGTGATATTGACCCACCTACAGTGAAATCTCCCCATTTGTTCTACTCTAGGCCAGTGAGATCAGCTGGAGTAAGGAGAAGAGGAATAACAAAGAGGAGGGCAAGGCGCCCTATATACCTGGAATTTGGTACAAACACACTTTCCATTTAAATGTTCCACAGCGCGGTCACTCTGCAAACCATTGCAAGTTCAGTGGAGTAACCCGTTTTCAGATTCCATGACTCCCAAAATATTTAATGGATAAACGTACAGATAACAAGAACTGTTTCTGCTAGTTTCTACCCTTCTTTTTCTGTAGGCTTCTGAACAAGTAAATCTTGTCTCATCTTAACAGAAAGAAATATATGTATGGGAAATATCCTTACAAGTAATCATTCCATTCTTCTGGAAATAACCAAGCCTTGTAGAGTCTAAATCTTCCACTATTCAATTTTTAATAAATATATTACTCTTCTCTTACATTCAAACACAAAACCTTCTTGGGGGAAAAAATGTTCTCTTTGGGTAGATTTTCCTCCAAACAAAAACGGAATACTTATAGAGCAAAACTCTTTGCCATTTGCAAGGATTAAAATGTTCTGCCTTGAAGGCCCTATGTTTAGTTATTTACCTCTCCCCCACTCTGAGGTATATGCTATTCATTATTCGGCACAAATAACAGTGTTGCTATGCCATTAAGTTCATTAATAGAGAGAGGTTTGTTTGTTTGCAGTCTATCATTTTAATACATAAATTTTAGATAAACAGTAAGACTTACCTTGAAAAACGTCATGGTTGCGCCATCCTCCACGGCACCGTACTCTATCTTGGTTTGTTTAGCTAAATCATCAGCAGAGTCAATCGGGGATTCCATGCGCTCCACTGTTAGAAAGGCTGCTAAGTTAGCAGTATACGAAGAAATGATGATAAGTGTGAAAAACCACCAAATGCCTCCCACTATCCTGGTGGAGAGCGCTTTGGGCATGAGCTCAGAACCTAACAGAGATTGGGGGGAAAAGGTGAAACGAATACAGAGAATTTGATGAGCAGTCAGGCACTTTTGGTTACAGTGGCAGAGTGGAATCGCTGTGTAATAAAAGCTTAAATCATAGATTCACACACTTTTTAAGCAAGCAACAACCATTGGGAAAGCAGAGGCTAAATTTCAGATAATAGGCAGTCTCTTAGGACACTCCTGTTTAAGTACAGTGACAGGAGATGCAAGTTCTACCTGAGACGGTACAAAGTAACAAATATAACTGAGTGAATAACCTTGATAAAAATAGCATTAGAAGGGAGAAAAAAAATCTCTCTAGTTTATAAACCACACATATAGTGTTTCACATTCTTGTTAGTTATGTGGGTTTTAGAAGAAATGATCTAATGTACATTCTGATCCATTTCTTAACAAGCTTTATGCAAAGTTTCATTCCCCATGAGCATGAAGCTAAAATATCTTGCCTATTTTGTTATTTAAAAAAGTAACGTTGTATAAAAATAATTTCAATGACCCACATTCCTTGAGATGTGAAGTCTTAGTCTAGTTTTGATTTTAAAATAAGATAGTAAATTCTTTTCTTATATAGTAACAAATGTCTCCCATCACTATAGTTAGCCTCGGTGAGGGAAATCGGAATAAGAATAAATAGTTAATTTGTCACAAATTTATTTTTACACATACATAAAAATTTTATAAGTGTATTATAATACACATGGCTGGAGTTGCCTGCTCATGGTATTAATAAGAGAATGGGATCGAAGAATTATATTTCACTTTTGATTATTATTAATTTTAATTAATTTACATTATAAAACAAAATTCTAACAATTCAAAAATGGCGTCATAGTTTTACCACATTATTTACATTATATACATTATTTATAGTATTAATAGTCAAATGAATACATATCAGCATGTGTGATTTTCTAATAAGAAAAGTGTACTAAATTTATGGGTATATATAATGTATTACTGTTCACTTTTAATCAATTTGAATTTATAATCAAGAAAGCATTGGGTACAAACTGCTTAATTTTAATAGGGTTTGAGTAAAATGGAATGAAGCAAAGATGGACTCCAGTTGCTGATTTGTTTCATAGTTATATCTTTAATATAATAACAGCTG